>NC_056004.1:51464522-52781197 GCF_018446385.1 Zingiber officinale | reverse complement strand
GCAAAACAGATGTTAACACAATAATAGTATAATGCATGAGTAATATAAAAGATAGTAGAACTGTCTTGATCTCAACTTAGAAACCTTCCTAGTTTTTTTAGTTGGATCAGCGACCTAAGGTTGTTCCCTTCGGGAACCCGACCTCACTGTCGCTCCTCTAGTTGTTTACCTCAACCTACCTGCCAAACTTAGATCCTCCAGATCTAATTTGGACTTTTCACTTAGCTTTGATCGGCTCGCCAGGACTTTTCTCTTGATCTTCGGTCCTCCAGACCTTTCGATCACACCGCCAAGCGTCGGGTTCCCTCGACCCACTTGGACTTTCACCTGGGTTCCATGATCTGCTAAGATTTCTCCTGCCTAGCCTCCAACTAGGTCTTTCCCGGTTGAGTAAATAGCCTACACACTCAGTCAACTTGTTAGATCACAACAAGACTTAACTTGAATCTTTGATAACATCAAAACTTAGGTTTGATTCTGGTTCAACTTGTACCAACAATCAGTCCCTGGCAATCTCTAGCTAGAGCTTACTCCTTCTTGATGGAGTACAACATCTCACAAAGCACTCTTCTTCTTCTTTTACAAGATGGAGATTGAGAGTAGGAAGAAGAGTATGGCTTGGAAGCTTTGGACAATGACAAAGGAGTGATTCAACAATAATCAGTAGCCTCCTTCATATCCTAAAGCTCCTCTTTTATAAGTAGGGAGAGTTGATCAATAAATCAACTCAACCCAACATCAGTCGACTAGTTCATACACCAGTCGATTGATGTAGCCGTTAAACAAAGCCAACGACTCTCTACAGAACTCATTTTCTACCAATGACCATATACCAGTTGACTGGTGACAACACCAGTCAACTGGTCTTTGCAGCCGACAAGAACAAAAGCATTCTATTCTCTTCATGAATTTGGACCAGTCGACTAGTCCAAGTATCAGTCGACTAGTACCTTATATTTGTTGGGATGTATACTATAAGCCTAGCTTTTGTATAAACATCTATTTTTAAGATATTTTGAAATGAGAATCACTTTGGTCAAATGTCTGCATTTTATATTTATATATATGTCAATGCAGTTATCTATTTAATTTATATTGTAGATAACATGGTATGTGGTGCCACACAGAAGATTATGTTATCGGTTCCTTATAAATTATAAATAGTAGCTCACAACCAAGATGGATAGGGACAAACCATTGGAACGGTTGTGGTGTAATTTGGTATTAGTTTTTCTTGACTATATAATTACACTAGTACACTATGTGTGTATTGGGCAGAACCATTTGAGGTTGTTCGATTTATACTGACTATATAAAAGAACAGAACCTCTATTATTATGGATGTGCGTACTCTTAATCCCGATATAATAACAAATACATATACTTAGTATTTATTTCTTTAACTTATCAATGGGTGAGATTTATTCGTTAAATCAATAGGCCCGATAAGTTGGGAGATAGTACCATTTATATGATGTGTTGTTGATTATAAAGGGAAAATGTGTCCTATTTATTTATATTGATGATGCCCCCTTGAGGAGCTCATAAGAATTATCATATAAACCCTGCAGATGGACTTAGTTCGACATGATAATAAAGTTGAGCGGTACTACTCTTGGAGTCAGATGTTAATTAAATGAGTTTTCAGTAACTTATTTAATTAACGGGCATACGATATCTTAAACACAGGGAGATTAACGTACTCATGATAAGTAGGAGCCCATATTGTAATATGGGATTGGTGCGGTAATTCAATAATGACCCTTTAGTGGTATGAGTTATTATTGATGAACTTGAGTTGGGTGTTCAGGTTGAACACAAGAAGCTCAAGTCCATCAAGAGGCCAAAATCAATTCCTCCTCTCGGTCCCTATTGTAGCCTCTATAAAGCCTCACATTCACCCATTTTGGTTTTGCTTCCTACCCAAGAAAGGGGCCGGCCACATCCTTGCTTGGTGCCCAAGCAAGGGGCCGGCCAAGCCTTGCTTGGTGCCCAAGCAAGGGGCCGACCACAATAAAATAAAAAAAAAAGAAAAAGAAAAAAAAGGGGAGTTATAAAAGGAAGATTTTTTTTCTCAACAGAATTCTAAAAAAATTATTAATTTTTCTCCTTTTTTATCTAGCGCCAAGGGTTATAAAAGGAGAGGAGGTTGTGCCACAAAAACATAAGTGATATGTTTTGTTTTTCTCCACAACTCAACAACCCTCTTTTTTTCTTTAGGGCCGGTGCTCCACATCCTTCTTTCTCCTTTTCTTTCCTCTAGGGTTGGCGTCCCACATCCCTTTCTTCCCTCTAGGGCCGACGCTCCATCTCCCCTTGGTGGTTGGGTCTTGGAGGAGAAGAAAAAGAAGAGAAGAAGCACCTAGGTGGCCAGCGGATTGGAGGAAAAGAAGAAGAAAGAGGCGCCCCTTTCTGCTTTGCATTCTTTGGTGGTAGGTGGCTTGGAAAGGAAGAAGAGGTTCGGGTGTTTTGCCTTAGTAGATCGTCGTCCACACGACGCCCAAGAGGAGGAGAGGAATACAGCAGAAGACCAAGAGGTCTTAGCATACGAGGAAAGGTACAACTAATTCTTATTCCGCAGCGCAATTAGTTTGTTTTTCTTCGTATAGATCCTGAACACCAACATAAGAAGCCAGCGATCTGGTGCTTCAATCAAGGTGCACTTTGATCAATCAAGAACTTGCTTGATTGATCAAGCACATGTCTGATCGAGCATGTGGGTTGCTAGGAAAGGTTCTGTGCTCGTATAAATTTTTGTACAGGGGATTTACACAGAACGGAATTCCTAGCGCCAACAATTGGTATCAGAGCAAGTTTTCTACCTCTTAGTATTTGGATTTCGGTTAAATTATGCACTGTTCATTTATAATTTAGGTAGGATAATAGTAGGATATGCAAAATAGATTAATTCTGTGGTTGCAGGCATCCTAGTTTCAACTATTATGACCTATTGTGTTTATATGTGATTTGAACCCTCGGGCATGTCGAGGGTATTTTGTGTGTGCATGATTGTAATTATTAAATATAGCTAGAGCTGTATTAGTTTATTTTACATTTTATTCGATCTAGATTACATGTACATTCCTTCATGGAATATAGGATCGATAAATGTAATTTTTTATTTCTTATTGTTGCGGCTTGCTATGCGTGGTGCTACCTTGAGAACTAGAGGCACAGCGAAGAAGGAAGCAAGATAGACGTGACGACATAAACCCTAGGTTCGGTGGCTAGGTTTTCTCCTCCTCACCTAGCTAGGGTTGGCGGCGGCTAGGGTTGGTGACATACGGAGGACAGCGATGGATGAGCCCATAATAGTTGGAAATTTATTTTCATATTTATTGCCTTTATATGTTGTGTTTGTGTGCTTGTGTGCATGTGTGATGTGTGTGCATGTTAAAATTCCTCGATTTTAAATAACTAAGTGGGAGAGGAATTATTTAAATAAATTCCACGGTCTTCATTACTGGTTTGTAAGTGATGCATACAAACTTGCGCATTGACTTTAAGTGTTTTCCTCCATATCGGATGAGTTTGTTTGCGGATCACTAGATCAAACTTCCTATATGAATGATTATAGGAAATTATTTAGGTTTGTGTGATCTTCTCCATCTGAAGGGGCACAATTCTAATTAATGGACTAAGTATAAATTAATAATATACACTTAGGCACATTTAATAGTATCCTCCCCATCGGAGTCACTACTATTATTTGTGTGACCGAAGACAAACTAACTATTAATTTTATCTGTCATAAAGTTAGGTTGACAAGATAATAAAATTAATAGGTAAAACCTCCTCTTATAAATGTTTTAATTAGTATATGTCCACACTTCGTAGCATATGAAATTCATGATGTTTTGAGGTATTGGTGAATTTAAATTATATTGTTCGAGGAATCAATATTTTTTTTAAATTCTAAAGTTTTGACCAAATATTTTATTTTGTGATTCTTAGGATTTAAAAATGACTTTCAATCCTTTTGTTATTATTTTAAAAGAAAATAAACTTACTGGTCCCAATTATATTGATTGGAAATGAAACTTGGACATTGTCTTAACTGCTAAAGGATACAAGTTCGTACTTTTTGAGGTCTGTCCTAATGTGCCTGATAGTGATTCTAGTGAAGAGGAGATTGATAGACATAGGAAATGGGTTAAGGCAGATGAGATAGCGCGGTGTTATATTTTGGCTTCTATGTCAAATGTGCTGCAACATCAACATCAGGTCATGCCTACTGCCTATGACATGATGTACAATCTCAAAGAACTCTTCAGACACCAGAATCGGGCTGCCAAGCAGAAGGCTATGAGAAACCTGATGATGACCACCATGATTGAGGGGACAACCGTGAGGGATCATATCCTCAAAATGATGGCTCACTTGAACGAGATACAAATCCTTGTTAATGAAATCGATGGGGAAACTCAGGTCGATATCATTCTCTAAATGCTACCCAAGAGTTTTGAGTAGTTCCGCCTGAACTATAACATGAACAAAAGGACTTATTCGTTGGCGAAACTTCTGACAGAACTCCAAGTAGCAGAAGGGCTATTTCATCAAAGTTCTCAAATTCACATTGTTGAAAACGTTTCTGCTTCTAAGCCGAAAGACAGGAAGAAGAAAAAAAACAAGTTGGTTCAGCAAAGAAAGTGATTCGACCTCAAGGGACTGGACCGCAAGCAGGTGTGAAGAAGCCAAAAGGCAAGTGCTTCACATGCAAGCAGTTTGGACATTGGAAGGTGGACTATCCTCATAGAAAGGAGAACAATAAAGGTATATCTCATTCATTAGTTATTGAAACATGTTTAGCAGTATTATCTACTAGTACTTGGTGTGTAGATGCGGGAACCACTGATCATGTCTACAATTCATTGGGAGGTGGAGCTACACGGATTCTGACTTCGAATCAGATAGGGACAATAGTAAGTCAACCTCAGGGTATGTGTTTACTTTGGGAGGTGAAGCCATAACATGGAGGAGTGTTAAGCAGAAATGTGTTTCGGACTCCACCATGGAAGCTAAGTATGTGGCAGCCTTTGAGGCAGCCAAAGATGCTGTATGGCTCAGAAACTTCTTGATGAACTTAGATGTGATTCCTGGTTTGCCCAAAATTATCACAATTTATTGTGATAATAGTGGTGCAGTAGCAAACTCGAAGGAACCATGAGCTCAGGCAAGTAAACACATTGAGCGCAAGTACCACCTGATACGAGACATCATAAAGCGAGGAAAAGTTGTTATCGTCAAGATTACATCAGCAGATAACCTGGCAGATCCTTATACTAAGGTCCTTCCGGCGAGAGCTTTTGATGGGCATATTGAGGGGATGAGAATCAGATGTATGACAACATATATGGCAGCATAGTCTTTTAGTACAAGTGGGAGATTGTTGTGATGTATACTATAAGCCTAGCTTTTGTATGAACATCTGTTTTTGAGATATTTTGAAATGAGAATCACTTTGGTCAAATGTCTACATTTTATATTTATATATATGATGATACAGTTGTCCATTTAATTTATATTGTAGATAACATGGTGTGTGGTGCCACACAGAAGATTATGTTATCAGTTCCTTATAAATTATAAATAGTAGCTCACAACCAAGATGGATAGGGACAAACTATTGGAACGATTGTAGTGTAATTTTGTATTAGTTTGTCTTGACTATATAATTACACTAGTACACTATGTGTGTATTGAGCAGAACCATTTGAGGTTGTTCGATTTATACTGACTATATAAAAGAACAGAACCTCTATTATTATGGATGTGCGTACTCTTAATCCCGATATAATAACAAATACATATACTTAGTATTTATTTCTTTAACTTATCAATGGGTGAGATTTATTCGTTAAATCAATAGGCCCGATAAGTTGGGAGATAGTACCATTTATATGATGTGTTGTTGATTATAAAGGGAAAATGTGTCCTATTTATTTATATTGATGATGCCCCCTTGAGGAGCTCATAAGAATTATCATGTAAACCCTACGAGTGGACTTAGTCTGACATGATAATAAAGTTGAGTGGTACTACTCTTGAAGTCAGATGTTAATTAAATGAGTTGTTAGTAACTTATTTAATTAACGGACATACGATATCTTAAACACAGGGAGATTAACGCACTCATGATAAGTAAGAGCCCATATTGTAATATGGGATTGGTGCGATAATTCAATAATGACCATTTAGTGATATGGGTTATTATTGATGAACTTGAGTTGGGTGTTCTGGTCGAACACAGGAAGCTCAAGTCCATCAGGAGGCCAAAATCAATTCCTCCTCTCGGTCCCTGTTGTAGCCTCTATAAAGTCTCGCATTCACCATTATTTGTTTTGCTTCCTACCCAAGAAAGGGGCCGGTCACATCCTTACTTGGTGCCCAAGCAATGGGTCGGCCAAGCCTTGCTTGGTGCCCAAGCAAGGGGTCCACCACAATAAAAGAAAAAAAAAAGAAAAAAAAGATGAGTTATAAAAGGGAGATTTTTTTCTCAATAGAATTCTAAAAAAATCTATTAATTTTTTTTCATTTTTTATCTGGTGCCAAGGGTTATAAAGAGAGAGGAGGTTGTGCCACACAAATATAAGTGATAAGTTTTGTTTTTCTCCACAACTCAACAACCTTCTCTTTTTCTCTAGGGTCGGCGCCCCACATCCTTCTTTCTCCTTTTCTTTCCTCTAGGGTTGGCGTCCCACATCCCTTTCTTCCTCCCTTTCTTCCCTCTAGGGCCGGCACTCCATCTCCCCTTGGTGGTCGGGGCTTGGAGGAAAAGAAAAAGAAGAGAAGAAGCACCTAGGTTGCCCGGTGGATTGGAGGAAAAGAAGAAGAAGGAGGCGCCCCTTTCTGCTTTGCATTCTTTGGTGGTAGGCAACTTGGAAAGGAAGAAGAGGTTCGAGTGTTTTGTCTTGGTAGATCGTCACCCATACAACATCCAAAAGGAGGAGAAGAATACAGCAGAAGATCAAGAAGTCTTAGTATACAAGGAAAGGTACAACTAATTCTTATTCTGCAGCACAATTAGTTTATTTTTCTTCGTATGGATCCGGAACACCAACACAAGAGGTCAGCGATCTGGTGCTTCGATCAAGGTGCGCTTTGATCAATCAAGAACTTGCTTGATTGATCAAACACATATCTGATCAAGCATATGGGTTGCTAGGGAAGGTTCTGTGTGTTGGGTGCTACTTGGAATTCCGTTCTGTTTCCCCTATACAAAAATTTGTACAAGTACAGAACTTTTCCTAGCAACTCATGTGTTCTTCAAAAGTTAAACTTGGATTGCAAACGAAACTTAACATTATTAATCCAAGTTCAACTCATGTGTTCTTCAAAAGTTAAATATACATAGAAATGTATGTAATCTATGAATATCAAAAGTTCTCCAAAGGACAGCTTGAAAATGTTAGAAACAATGTCATTGTTGATTAGCTAAGGCAGTCAAATTCAAGGACAAGGAGTGAAGGAGGTGTCAATAAAAAAAAAAATGATATGAGGGAGTTTGACAAGCATCATGCTATAATTTTAGAAGACCCAAATTAGTACCTCTAAATTCTCTAAAATTTGAGTTCTAGTCAACTCACTTTGCATCCCATAAGAAAGATAGAATGAACTGTGTTGATATCATTAGAAGCATGAATCAAGTTGAGTTTGAAATTAATTAAATTGATAAAATAGTTATTTAAATTTAATTTTTTTAATTGACATCATGTATCTAACTTACGTCGATAATTCTAAAGATAACTTATCCAACATTTTTTTTTGAAGTTTAAATTTGATTCATTTAAATTTTATTGAGTTTTTAATTCGAGTTTAATGAATTATTTTAATTTTTTACATTTTTAAATTTATTTAGTCGGTAAAGATGTTTGATATTATAAATTTGTTTATTTATTTTGAAGTTTTTAAATTTATTTATAAGTTTATATAAGAATTTTATTGATGAATATAATTTAAATTTTATACATGAATATTAATAATAAACAATTCATAGTGTAGATATTAATAAATCAAATACATATACATTTATATTTATTTATAGCATTTAATAAATTATTTAATTATAGTAAAAGATTTTATCCTAAGACGTTTCTCACCGTCTGTCCAGGTGAGAAGAGTAATAAGTTATTTAATCAACTTTATGCATGTGAAAAGAACATAAATAACGAAATTGGGCACCAAATTTATTTACAAATATTTATTTGGTCTATAACCCTAGCCCTAGATAATTAAAGGAACCTATTTGTATATACTTTAGTGGTCTAATTTTTTGTTGGAATAATATATTTAAGTTCGTCTTCTTGTGAACTATGATATTAAAGATCTATTTGAGGTTTAGAATGAGAAAGTTAGTTGAAGATTAAGAGTAGTTTGACAAAAATAAAATAAAATAAAATGAGATGTGATAGGACAAACAAAAAATACAACATGAAAGTGTGTTATGGTCCAAAATAAAGGTGTCATCTAAATTAAATGCTAAATTTAGTCATTCTTATTTACTCAATGATTAATTTAGTCCAATACATTTTTTTTAATCAGTCATTAGTATAAGATGATAATATAAATATCATACCACTGCACATTGGGAGCTAACTCAAAGTGCCTAAATTAGGAGGTAAAATTTGTTGGATCATTTTTTGTGGTCTAGAGGAGTGTCACTTATATTTGCGGTCGGATTATGGTCGTGATCCAGCCGTAAATGGTTGCGATCCCTTCTTAGGTTCACCATTCCCACCAGATTATAGTTTTTGTTCGGAGCGGACAACCGAAGGCCGCCCGAAGGACACCCTCACTCGCGCCTAGTAACCTAACAATTTATCCATCACCGGAAGCCTTCGGGCGGCCTTCGGCCGCCCGCTCTGAATAAAAACTGTAACCTAATAGGGACGATGTGTTGGATCGAGATGCGCTAGAGGGGGGGGTGAATAGCGCTCGCGGCTATTTCGTTCGATTATCAGAAAACTATCGGAGTTAAAACACAACGAAATAAAACACACACACAAACACAGAGGAATTTACTTCGTTCGGAGCCTAAGGAGACTCCTACTCGAAGGCCCGCGAGCCTTGATCGCTTTCCGTGGGCAACAACTATAAGCTCGAAGAATATTACAAATTTAGAACAATTTGCTAACTAAAGAAATACAATACCGACGACAGAATCTAAGGAAATCGAAGTGTCGGGTCGTCGAGTCGAGTTGAAGCTTTCTCGGGGTGTCGCGTTTAGCAGCCAATTGAAGCACGATCACTTGTAATCAGATGACTTGAGGTGCTGCTTGAAACCCCCTTATAAAGGGTGTCCAAAGCGCCTTGGAAGCCTCCAAAGGCGCCTCCATAGTTCCGAGTCCACCGTGCAGATGAGCGCTGACCATTCTACGCTTATCACCTTGAAGGCGCCTTCATAGGTCTTCAAGGTGCCTTCCAAGGCACCTCCATAGCCAACCGAGGCGCCTCCATAGCCAACCGAGGCGCCTTCAGCCCTGCTTCCCCAAGCTCCATGGAGGCGCCTCGGACACTGTTCATCCGAGGTTAATCTTTGCACTTTGGTCCCTGCAAGATACATTAATCCCAAATATACTCTGCAGCACAAAGTTAGCACATAAAGCATAATAGAAGTGATAATGATAGTCTCCGGACTATCCGAGCCTGACTTCGGGTTTCCATCCGGAAAGCCTAGGTCGACCCGACGCTTACTGTTCCCTCTACGGGGAACGCGTCCTCACCTACTCCACTCAGGAGATTTACCTGCTGCCAGTGCGATCCTCCAGATCGACTGGACTTTTGCTCAACACTCGACGCTTCCGGACTTTCCGCTGGACATCCGCTTCCCGGCTAGTCCAGTCTTTCACCTGGTTCACGACACCAAGACTTTCCACCTAGGGTTACCACCCCCTAGGACTTTTGCCTGAAGCCATCGACCTACCAAGACTTTTCGCATAGGGTTACCACCCCCTATGACCTAGGGTTACCGCCCCTTAGGGTTTTCCCTTTGCCTAACCGCAATTAGGACTTTCCTGAAACACTCATTTAACATGTTAGATAATAACAAGACTTAACTTTGAACCCTTTACCATTATCAAAACTTGGGTTCGATCGTCGAATGCTTCCCGCACCAACAATCTCCCCCTTTTTGATTATGGCAACCCAAATTCAAAGTTAAGTAAAACAAATGCATAAGTATATTAAAAACTTTTAAGTGAGCAAGTTTAAGTATATAAATTCAAATGAGCGTCTAACTTAAGCTAACACTTAAACTTTTGTGAAGCTCCCCCTTTATACAGGGTTTCCTTTTTGAATTTTTTACTTTTGACTTTTCTACTCTCCCCCTTAATAAAAGCAACACTTTTTACTTTTGAATTTCCTACTCTCCCCCTTTGCCATATATCAAAAAATAAGCCAGTTGACAGTAAGTTTTAAGTTTTCTTTGGAAAAAAAAACTTAGGCTTATGAATGGTAAATTACTTTGGAAAAAAAAATTTAACTAAATTTAAAAGGCTAATATCTAGTAGACTATTAAGAATGATTTTAGACACTTTTAAAACTTAGCTATATTTTGAAAATCTAAGAATGTTGAAGTCTCTTTTTACTTAGCAAAAAATATTTTGAAGGCAATGAGTAAGAATTTTGCAAAACTATGATTTTTAATACTTTAAAAAAAAATTAGCTTAGTAAGAATTTATAAAGAGTTAGATTTGAACGGTTGGCTAAGTTTGCAAAAGTTTGAAGGTTTTTATATGAACTACTTAGCTTAGTCTTTTGCAAACATTGAGTTTTGAAAATATAGCTTAAGTTAAAAAAAAACTTAGCTTAACAATACTTATTGTTGAAAAAATTAGGAGTAAGAACTTGTTAGTTTTTAGGACGAAGAGGGAGAAACTAACTGTTTAATTTAGTTTATTTAATCAAATTGGTTGATCCTTAAGTCCAAGCATGAGTCAAGTTAAATAGATGTTAAGTTATCTAAATTGTTTTGACCAGGTATCAGAGCCCTAAAGTACAAGCATGCTCAATCTTAGACGTATTTCCATTTCCTTTAGTTTGAGAGAAACTTTTAGCTGAGATAAGGTTATTTTTGTCTTTAACTAAGCAAAGTTTTGTGATATCACAACACTTTAAATTCTTAGTTTTTAAAGAGGGAGTTTAGCAAAAAAAATTGATCAAGACTCAGTTTAGCTAAGATTTTTACTTTTAAAATACTTTTTATCAAAGACTTAGCAAAACTTATGAAGATAATCGTTTTGTTAAGTATTTAACCTTAAAAAGACTTAGCTTTTCAAACCAAAATTGTTTTGATGAAATTTTGAGAATGCTTTGGAAAATACTTAGAATTTTCAGCAAAACTTAGCATTTAAAAAGATTTTTCAAATAATTTTGAAATAAAATTTTAAAAGATTTTTTTTAAAAAAAGATTTTTCAAATAATTTTAAAATTAAATTTTAAAAGTTTTTTTTAAATGATTTTTGAAAGATTTGTCAAATAATTTTGAAATTAAGTTTTTTTTAAAAATAATTTTGAAATGGTTTTTGAAAGATTTTTCAAATAATTTTGAAATTAAGTTTTAAAATATTTTTAAAATGATTTTTGAAAGATTTTTCAAATAATTTTGAAATTAAGTTTTAAAAGATTTTTAAAATGATTTTTGAAAGATTTTTCAAATAATTTTGAAATTAAGTTTTAAAATAGTTTTGAAATTAAGTTTTTAAAATTAAGTTTTTAAAATTATTTTGAAAAATAGTTTTGAAATTAAGTTTTTAAAATAGTTTTGAAATTAAGTTTTAAAATTATTTTGAAATTAAGTTTTAAAATTATTTTTGAAATTAAGTTTTTAAAATTATTTTTGAAATAGTTTTAAAATTATTTTGAAATTAAGTTTTTAAAATAGTTTTGAAATTAAGTTTTCAAAATAGTTTTGAAATTAAATTTTAAAATTATTTTGAAATTAATTTTTTAAAATAGTTTTGAAATTAAGTTTTTAAAATAGTTTTGAAATTAAGTTTTTAAAATAGTTTTGAAATTAAATTTTAAAATTATTTTGAAATTAAGTTTTAAAATAGTTTTGAAATTAAGTTTTGAAATTAAGTTTTAAAATAGTTTTGAAATTAAGTTTTTAAAATTATTTTGAAATTAAGTTTTAAAATTATTTTTGAAATAGTTTTGAAATTAAGTTTTTAAAATAGTTTTGAAATTAAGTTTTAAAATTATTTTGAAATTAAGTTTTAAAATTATAATTTTTAATTTCTTAGTTATCTCACCCGATTTAAATTTTCAATCAGGGAACCCTATAATTGTTGTGAGATGAATTATGGTTGAATTTTAAGGTAAGGTTTAACTTTGTGTTAGATTCAGGTTTAGCTTTGGGTTTAACAAGTAAGCATTCTTTGGATAAACTTCTGGGCTATGGTGAGTCACAAGGAACTCATTAAAGTAACCATGCCTTCAAGGTTTTCCAAATAGTCCTACCCATTGAACTTAATACTAAACCTTGGTCTAACTAGTTAGGATCCATTTAAGGGTAGCTTCGGTCAGTTCCACTTGGCCAAATGCACCAGGTCGAAGCCATATCTTCCTAGACATGCGATGCCCAAGCTTCCCTAACGTACTATCATCCAAAAATTTCACCAGTACTATGGATCAAGTTAAACCTAGCTCGTTTTAATCTAACCTTAATTACCCTGCCGGGTAATCTACTCTTGTTTTACCCATTTCGGGTAGATTAAGTTCAGTTACCCTGTCAGGTAGCTCAGTTTGGGGGTGCCAGCTATTCTGGATCCTCCATCTATATTTGAATTCAAATTATTTTAAATTTATAATTTAATTTCAAAATTTTAATTTGATTTTGAATTTTGAATTTATAATTTAATTTTGAATTTTGAATTTATAATTTTATTTTATTTTGAATTTAATTTTATTTCGAATTTAATTTTAATGGTTTTTCTGTTAACTCCCCCTGGATCATAGCCTCGATATGGCCTATCGAGGTAGTATATTTGATCCTTCGGGATCCAATATTGACCAAGTCCAACTTGATTAATCAATTTGGACTTGGGGACCCATGCTTGAATTATGTTTCTATTATTTCTATTAACTAGAGACAGATATGATTTATATTTTGTTTTGGTCTTAAATCCAAGTCCGGATTTGTTGTAAATGGCTCGCTGTTTTCCAAGAATTAGATCCAAATTCTTGGAACCCAAGGTGAACCGTTCCAACGTGTCTTTGAGTTCTTTAATCTGAGTTTTCAAATTAGAATTTTCTTTCTCAAGTTGTTGGACTTGAGTCGAACTTCCAATTTGAATTGGCTGAGTTAAAGCACTCAAGTCAGTCGCTTCCTTAAGGGTTGTTACCTCCTTTTGGAGCGACTTAACCCGGACGTTGGATTTAGCCAACTTCTTTAATAAGTAAGGAATTAAATTTTCTGAATCATCTAAGCTAATACTAGAAATTAGAGCACTTACAGTGGTTTTGGGTCCTTCAGAAACGGATACGGATCTGTGGCTTCGCTAAGACTCTGTGTCTGATTCGCTCTCGGTTTCTGAATCGGGCTCGAACTCAGACTCGGTTTCAACAACATGTGCTAGTACTGGTAGAGCGAGAAGGCTCGCTTGCTCTTCTTCGTCCGATTCGGATTCATCTGATGACTCGAACCAAGTTGCCTTCAATGCTTTCTTCGTCTTGCTTGTTCCTGCAAATAACGCAACACCTTCCTCGGCCGGAATAGCATTAGTCTGCTCAACTAATTTGTTTATTAAAACATGCTTACCTATTTTCGTATCAAGAATACCTTTGTGTAGCTCAATCAAATTCTCCCACAGCTCCTTGGCGCTTGAGAATGGGGCGGCGTGATTTAGCTCCTTATTCATTAAGCCACACTGAAGTGTATACGTTGCTTTTGCGTTTGCTTATACCTTTTTGATAAGGCTCGCGTCCCAGTTCTCGTACGGTAGTGGCTTGCCGGCGCCGTCAGTTGGTAGTTGAAACCCGGTTTTGACGATCATCCAGACTTCAAAGTGAGTCTAGAGATACGCCTCCATCCGACCCTTCCAATCTCTGAAATCATCTCCGGAGAAGAGCGGTGGGCGTGCAGTGTTGTAGCCTTCTTGATGGACCATTTTAGAAAGACAATCTCGCAAAAATAAACACAATAAAACTTGTTCCAAGACTTAGTCTTGGATTAGTAGTGCGGGAGAGAAATAAAGATAGTAATTCAGGAATTTCGAGAAAAAATAATAAAATATTATTAAAATATTATTAAAATATTATTAAAATAATATTAAAAAAATATTACCACAAATTTTTGAAAACGCAATATTTCGATAATTCCAACCAATGGTGAAAAAGATGAAAATTAATTTTTCAAAAACAATTTTGGAGGGAAAAAACGAAAGATGTAAGGTTTTTTTTAACCTATACAAACGACAAAGCCACGAAAAATGCTTGAATCGTGGTTGCACCAGTTCATAGCGACCCCACTCTGATACCAATTGTTGGATCGAGATGCGCTAGAGGGGGGTGAATAGCGCTCGCGGCTATTTCGTTCGATTATCAGAAAACTATCGGAGTTAAAGCGCAGGGGAATAAAACACACACACAAACACAGAGGAATTTACTTCGTTCGGAGCCTAAGGCGACTCCTACTCGAAGGCCCGCGATCCTTGATCACTTTCCGTGGGCAACAACTATAAGCTCGAAGAATATTATAAATTTAGAACAATTTGCTAACTAAAGAAATACAATACCGACGACAGAATCTAAGGAAATCGAAGTGTCGGGTCGTCGAGTCGAGTTGAAGCTTTCTCGGGGTGTCGCGTTTAGCAGCCAATTGAAGCACGATCACTTGTAATCAGATGACTTGAGGCGCTGCTCGAAACCCCCTTATAAAGGGTGTCCAAGGTGCCTTGAAAGCCTCCAAAGGCGCCTCCATAGTTCCGAGTCCACCGTGCAGATGCACGCTGACCATTCTGCGCTTATCACCTTGAAGGCGCCTCCATAGCCAACCGAGGCGCCTTCAGCCTTTCTTCGTGGCCAGGTAAGCTTTTGCACCCGAGGCGCCTCCAAGCTCCATGGAGGGGCCTCGGACACTGTTCATCCAAGGTTAATCTTTGCACTTTGGTCCCTGCAAGATACATTAATCCCAAATATACCCTGCAGCACAAAGTTAGCACATAAAGCATAATAGAAGTGATAATGATAGTCTCCGGACTATCCGAGCCTGACTTCGTGTTTCCATCCGGAAACCCTAGGTCGACCCGACGCCTACTGTTCCCTCTACGGGGAACGCATCCTCACCTACTCCACTCAGGAGATTTACCTGCTGCCAGTGTGATCTGTTAGGACCTTCGGATAGCGGCTAGAGAGGGGGGGGTGTGAATAGCCGACCTCAAATTATCGTTTCTTCCTACAATTTAGGTTAGCGTAGCGGAAATACAATGTAGAAATGAAAGTGGAGAAGATCAAACCTCAAACGCGACGATATAACGAGGTTTGGAGATGATACTCCTACTCCTCGACGTGTCCGTAAGGTGGACGAATCCTATCAATCCGTCGGTGGATGAGACCCCGGAAAACCGGCTAATAAATACTCCTTCTGGGTGGAGAAACCTCGCCACAATCTCTTTTGCAACAGCAATAAAGGAGTACAAGAAATAAAGCAAGAAACAATGGATAATATGAATGTAAATACACTCTACCAAGTTTGCTTGCCTTCTTCTCGTCGACTGGAGTCCGTTGATGAAGCAGCAACTTCACGGATGATGCCAACAGCAGCTGATCAACCAGTCGAGGGAAGCTCACACGAAGCTTCAGCAAAGAGGAGCTCAGCAAAGCTTAAATCGCAGTAAGGAGGTAGAGCAAGGACTAGCCCCATACTCTACTGTAGAGGCCCTTGATTTATATGAACCTGCGAAGAAGAAGAAAGAAGAAATCTAGCCGTTGTGTCTCAACGGCTAGACCTGGACCGATCAGGCTCCACCCTGATCGGTCCAGGATGGCTCTGATCGGTCAGGGGACCGATCAGGCCCTAGGCTGATCGGTCCCCAGACCGATCCCTACTCTCACAGAGAGTTGTTGCCGCGATCTCTGATCGGTCTGTGGACCGATCAGGCCCTAGTCTGATCGGTCCCCAGACCGATCCCAACTCTCACAGAGAGTTGGTTGCCAGAGCCCTGATCGGTCTGTGGACCGATCAGGCCATTCCTTCTCCCAATCTGTTTGGTTATTGATTGGTCACCAGATCGATCAGATGACCCAGTTTATCACTGGATCGGTCTGCAGACCGATCCAATTTCCCAGCCTTAAACCCTAAAGCCTTTCTGATCTAGAGAACGAGCTACCGAGCCCTCTCTGACCTAGTCCAGAGAACGAGCTACCGAGCCCTCTCCGACTTCCACGTCCGGTCCAAAGAACGAGCTACCGAGCCCTCTCTGACCTAGTCTAGAGAACGAGCTACCGAGCCCTCTCCAACTTCATCCAGTCTAGAGAACGAGCTACCGAGCCCTCTCTGACCTAGTCTAGAGAACGAGTTACCGAGCCCTCTCCGACTTCGTCCGGTCCAGAGAATGAGCTACCGAGCCCTCTCTGACCTAGTCTGGAGAACGAGCTACCGAGCCCTCTCCGACTTCCACGTCCGGTCCAGAGAACGAGCTACCGAGCCCTCTCTGACCTAGTCTGGAGAACGAGCTACCGAGCCCTCTCTGACTTCATCCGGTCCAGAGAACGAGCTATCGAGCCCTCTTTGACCTAGTCCGGAGAACGAGCTACCGAGCCCTCTCCGATTTCGTCTGGTCCAGAGAACGAGCTCCCGAGCCCTCTCTGACCTAGTCCGGAGAACGAGCTGCCGAGCCCTCTCCGACTTCCCATGTCAAGCTTCCATACTTGGACTTCTCCCGTGCTAAGCTCCCTGCTTGGACTTTTCCATGCCAAGTCTCCATACTTGGACTTTTCCTGTGCCAAGCTCCCTGCTTGGACTTTTCCGTGCCAAGTCTCCATACTTGGACTTTTCCCCGTGCCAATCTCCCTGCTTGGACTTTTCCGTGCCAAGTCTCCATACTTAGACTTTTCCCGTGCCAAGTCTCCATACTTGGACTTTACCGAATCAAGTCAACTCATGTCGGGTCAACCAGGTCAACCTTGACCGAAGGTTGCACCCACAATCTCCCAAGTTTGTATTCTTGTCAAACATCAAGATACAACTTTTCTATTCTCGTCAAACATCAAAATACAACTCGAGTCAGGTCAACTCGAGTCGGGTCAACCAGGTCAACCTTGACCTAAGGTTGCACCAACAATCTCCCACTTTTTGATGTTTGACAAAAACCATAATCAAGTTAGGTTAACCCGATAACCTAACTTAGGTTTTCCAATAGTTCTCCATTCAATGTTCTTCCTTGAACATTCTCCCCAAACTCCAATGTTCTTCCTTGAACATTCTCTAGACATTTCTCCCCCTTTTTGACACACATCAAAAAGAGTGAATCAAGGTTAAGAGTTTCTTCCTAATGAAAGTCCCATACCTTTCATTGAAACCCTTAATTTCCCCCTTGATACTACAGACAATAATCAACTTAGTGATAATCCCATATCACTCATCCTCAGAAATCGAGTAAAAACTCCCCCTAAAAGTCAACTCCCCTTTGACCAATAGGTAAAACTCCCCCTAAAGGTCAACTTCCCCTTGACCATTGCACCAACAATGTCTTGGAGAGTTTCAACCCTTTAGGAATCTAAAACACCAACTTCCATAGCTGAAATTTCAGACAATCAGTCGAAAATCAGCATTTTGGCACGCTCTGATCGGTCACCAGACCGATCCACACTACCCTGGATCGGTCCAGTGACCGATCCAGACTTCCCTGGACCGATCAGGATCCCCTCTGATCGGTCCACAAATCTCTGATAAGGATTTCTGATTTTTCTCCCGAAATTCAGAAACCCCTAACAAATCATAGAAAATTCCAAAAATTGTAAAATTTTGAGGATACATTCCTCATAACATATATTATCATGGAAAAATAGTTTCTATGAAAATAACTTCCATTTTTAAATCTTGATACAAAGTTCGATAGACTTTAAAATAGCTCAAGGTTAATTCATCTTTGTGTCAACTTGCTCAATGATGAATGCTATCATTAGAAAAGTTTCATCAAGGTTTTTCAAATATATTTTGAAATGATTTTAAACCATTTAATTTAGGACCACAATCTTAGGGCTAAGTGTACATAACTTGTACGCAAGCTTTCCCTATGATGCTCAAATTCGAATTAGGCTCATCTAGGTACAAGAACCATGCATCTTGATCCTAACTCATAATCCTAATATCTCACACACATCTAAGGTGTATCAAACACATCCAAGTCAATTTTGATGTGAGATATGGATTTAGGTCATCTTATGCTAAGTTCTCTTGCATTTTCTAAACAACAATTTGATCTCCATATCAAATTGTGTTTTTATCCTTAAATCAATTTAATTGATCATACATGCAAGAGATGATGACATGGCATAAAATAATATCATAAGTGGAAACATGTGCCAATGTCATGATGTCATGGCATAAAGTATGAAACTTAAATAAGGCATGACATATAACTAACCTAAGCATTATCATGACATTTCAAATGATGGTAAATTAGATATGATGTCATGACATGGCATATGGCAAACAATATATGGCAAATAACATATAAAGGTATAGAAAATACCTAATTCTAGCCTTAGTTGCCATTTTTGATAATTTTGATCATTTTGTCACAAATTCTATATTCCTAAGTGTAATAGACCTAAAATCATATACTAAAGACTTTTAGATCACTATGTGCCAATTAGATTGATCTTAGTAAACTCCTCAAATGTGGTTGGCACATCCTAATCACCTTAGGAATAGTTCTTAATTTCATTTTCAAGGCTTGATTACACCTTGAATATTCCTAAAATGCCACCTTTTGCCATGAGTAGGTTAACTACCTATCTAATTAAGGTTGGCACACCCTAACCCATCTAGCGTGATGGAATCACGCTCCTAGGAACCCAAAACCTATTTGAGCTCATTGGGTTCACTAAATATTCACTAGGGATGACTTCCCTAGCAACCCTCCTAATGACCCTCCTAGGCTTTAAAGCCTTGGTCATTTGGGACCCATCAAGATCAACTCTAGGGGTGACTCCCCTTGTGACCTTGGTGATGGTCTTCCTATCCCTAGATCTTGTTCCATAATCGAATGGAACATTATGATAAGTGGGCTTGACCACTTGAGACTTAGGTTTGTGACTCAAACCTCTCATGTCCTTGGGCTTTGATTTTTGACCCTTAGACCCTAGAGTTGGCTTTTCCAAATTCTTAAGAGTCTTTTCTAAGGTGTCAAGTCTTGACCTCAAGACTTGATTTTCCTTCTCTAATACCTCAAGCTTTAATTTTCCATTTTTCTTTGAGGTATTCCTAGGCATATGTCTAGGTTTTTTGGGATTCCTATCTGAGTTTTCCTTAACCTTAGATGAGTTAATTCTAGGGTTGACATTTCTAGTATCATCCTTACCTAGACTAACATGTTTGGTACCTAAGCACATGTATCGGTTTCTATGGTTATCATGCTTATCATCATTGGCAATTGCAATAAAGCTACTAACATGTTTCTTATTAGAATTACAATAATGTGCCTTAAAAGATACCTTAGGGTTTGCCTTAGCTCCCCCCATAGATGTGCTTGGTCTCTTGTCCTTCTGAGGTTGTCTCCCCCTTGGACATTGACTCCTATAATGTCCCCTTCGCTTGCATTGGAAGCACACCACGTGCTCCTTGCCCTTGCGTATCGGGACTCCGGCTTCCTTGACTTTTGGTGTCGGTGGAGTCTTCCTAATCCTCTTTGGACATTTACTCTTGTAATGCCCATATTTCCTACACTCAAAGCACATTATATGTAATTTACTTGAAATTAAGTTGCTTGAGTTACCTAGGGTTGAGGATGAACATAAGCTCTCTTCTTCATCCCTTCCGGAGGTAGAAGCTTCTTCTTCTTGCTCCAATCTTGAAGAAGAACTCTTCTCCTCTTCTTCCTTAGATGTTGAGTAGCCCTCAACTTCTAATTCCATACCTCCATGATGTGAGCTACTTGGCTCACTTGACTCCTCTTCATGACTTGAATTGGAACTCTCCTCATGGAACTTAGCCAAGTTGTTCCACAACTCCTTAGCATCGTTGTATCCACCTATCTTACACAATATATCATTAGGTAATGAAAATTCAAAGATTTTCGTTACCTCGTCGTTGATTATGGATTGGTGGATTTGTTCCTTCGTCCACTTCTTCTTCTCGAAAGGTTCTCCTCCTTTATCCATCGGAGGAATAAAACCTACTTGTACACAATTCCAATTTTCTAGGTTAGTAATAAGAAAATACTTTATTCTTACCTTTCAATACGCGAAGTCGTCGCGATCGTAGAAGGGTGGAATCGTGATGTCTTCTCCAAGTTGATCCATTCTCTAGCTCGTGCTCCCCCGGGTGTTAATCCGACGAAGAGCGACCTCGCTCTGATACCACTTGTTAGGACCTTCGGATAGCGGCTAGAGAGGGGGGGTGTGAATAGCCGACCTCAAATTATCGTTTCTTCCTACAATTTAGTTTAGCGCAGCGGAAATACAATGTAGAAACGAAAGTGGAGAAGATCAAACCTCAAACGCGACGATATAACGAGGTTCGGAGATGATACTCCTACTCCTCGGCGTGTCCGTAAGGTGGACGAATCCTATCAATCCGTCGGTGGATGAGACCCCGAAAAACCGGCTAATAAATACTCCTTCTGGGTGGAGAAACCTCGCCACAATCTCTTTTGCAACAGCAATAAAGGAGTACAAGAAATAAAGCAAGAAACAATGGATAATATGAATGTAAATACACTCTACCAAGTTTGCTTGCCTTCTTCTCGTCGACTGGAGTCCGTTGATGAAGCAGCAACTTCACGGATGATGCCAACAGCAGTTGATCAACCAGTCGAGGGAAACTCACACGAAGCTTCAGCAAAGAGGAGCTCAGCAAAGCTCAAATCGCAGTAAGGAGGAAGAGCAAGAACTAGAAAACTACTCTACTGTAGAGGCCCTTGATTTATATGAACCTGCGAAGAAGAAGAAAGAAGAAATCTAGCCGTTGAGTCTCAACGGCTAGACCTGGACCGATCAGGCTCCACCCTGATCGGTCCGAGATCTCTGATCGGTCGGGGACCGATCAGGCCTATGCTTCCCCAGACCGATCCCTACTCTCACAGAGAGTTGTTGCCGCGATCTCCGATCGGTCCGTGGACCGATCGGGCCCTAGTCTGATCGGTCCCCAGACCGATCCCAACTCTCACGAGAGTTGGTTGCCAGAGCCCTGATCGGTCCGTGGACCGATCAGGCCATTCCTTCTCCCAATCTGTTTGGTTACTGTCAGTCGGCAGATCGATCCAGGTGTATCTGGATCGGTCTGCAGACCGATCCAATTTTCCAGCCTTAAATCCTAAAGCCTTTCCGATCTAGAGAACGAGCCACCGAGCCCTCTCCGACTTGGGGAACGAGCTACCGGGCCCTCTCCGACTTCCACGTCGGTCCAAGAACGAGCTCGGGCCTCTCGGCCTAGTCCGGAGGCGAGCTCGAGCCCTCTCGGACCTAGTCCGGAGAACGAGCTTCGAGCCCTTTCGGACTTCGTGGGTCCGGAGAACGAGCTCACCGAGCTCTCTCGACCTAGTCGGGAGAACGAGCTACCGAGCCCTCTCCGACTTCCACGTCCGGTCCAGAGGCGAGCTCAGGGCCCTCTCGACCTGAGTGCGGAGGCGAGCTCGAGCCCTCTCCGACTTCATCCGGTCCAGAGAACGAGCTATCGAGCCCTCTTTGACCTAGTCCGGAGAACGAGCTACCGAGCCCTCTCCGACTTCGTCTGGTCCAGAGAACGAGCTCCCGAGCCCTCTCTAACCTAGTCCGGAGAACGAGCTGCCGAGCCCTTTCCGACTTCCCATGCCAAGCTTCCATACTTGGACTTCTCCCGTGCCTAGAGCCGTCAATTTGGGTTGGGCCCGTCGGGTTGGCCCGCCCCGCCAAATAATTTAAGCGGGTTGGGTTGGAATTTTATCAACCCAAGTCCGCCGTGGGCCGACCCGCGCGGGTCGGCCCGCTCGGGCTTGGGTTGACCCGCGGGTTGGAAAACATACGTAAGTTAAGTTTTAGATTAATTTATTATCTTTCTTTGTTATAATTTTGAAATAAAAATAGTACTTTTCGTCCAACATAAGTACTTGTTTATGTTCATTTATATTTAAAATACATGTTTATGTATACATTTAATTGTAGAAAACTTTTTCGAAGTAAAATATTGAAGATATAAAATATTTTTTAATTTTTTTAAAAATTTTTGATGGGCCCGCGGGTTGGCCCGCCAAACCCGCAACCCGCCTTAGAATGGGTTGGGTTGGAAATTTCCCAACCCGCCAATTTGGCGGGTTGGCTCGCCCCGCCCCGCCAAATGATTAACCCGCCACGGGCCGACCCGCCCCGCCACGGGTTGGCCCGTCTGACAGCTCTACCCGTGCCAAGCTCCCTGCTTGGACTTTTCCGTGCCAAGTCTCCATACTTGGACTTTTCCCGTGCGAAGCTCCCTGCTTGGACTTTTCTGTGCCAAGTCTCTAAACTTGGACTTTTCCCCGTGCCAAGCTCCCTGCTTGGACTTTTCCGTGCCAAGTCTCCATACTTGGACTTTTCCCGTGCCAAGTCTCCATACTTGGACTTTACCGAATCAAGTCAACTCAAGTCGGGTCAACCAGGTCAACCTTGACCGAAGGTTGCACCCACAATCTCCCAAGTTTGTATTCTTGTCAAATATCAAGATACAACTTTTCTATTCTCGTCAAACATCAAAATACAACTCGAGTCAGGTCAACTCGAGTCGGGTCAACCAGGTCAACCTTGACCTAAGGTTGCACCAACACGATCCTCTAGATCGACTGGACTTTTGCTCAGCACTCGACGCTTTCGGACTTTCTGCTGGACATCCTCTTCCCGACTAGTCCAGTCTTTCACCTGGTTCGCGACACCAGGACTTTCCACTTAGGGTTACCACCCCTAGGATTTTTGCTTGAAGCCATCGACCTGCCAAGACTTTCCGCATAGGGTTACCACCCCCTATGACCTAGGGTTACTGCCCCCTAGAGTTTTCCTTTTGCCTAACCGCAGCTAGGGCTTTTCTCCACCTAGAGTTACCGCCCCCTAGGGTTTTTACCTGCCTAACCGCAGTTAGGACTTTCCTAAAACACTCATTTAACATGTTAGATAACAACAAGACTTAACTTTGAACCCTTTGCCATTATCAAAACTTGAGTTCGATCGTTGGATGTTTTCCGCATCAAAACGATGAACTCAGAAAATGCGAGTGATACATCCCATAGATCATAAAAAAAAGTGGTCCGCAAATACAATTGGATAACACTGTTAATTTGATTAATTCTGGTATTTAATTTTTGAATCGATTAATTTTTTGGATGATGAATCTGATTTGACGAAAATGTTTTATCTTCCATTAAAATAAATAAAGCGCTCATGAAGATCGATGTGCGTAGTTGGTTTAGATACCCATGATAAATTAGGTGAGGTTTATGCGTGAAATAAAACAAATACCTTCCCACTTTCGAAAGGAATACATTTTCTATGAATTATTATTATTTTATTGTATAAATTAGGGTTTTATAACGTTTTCTTCTTCTTGATTTGCTTTTTGGGCCGTCCTTCACCGCCATAATGGAGAACGGGGAAGAGAGCGGCGCCGGAAGCAAGCGGTCCACCGCCGAAGCCAACCCCGACCCTGATCCACCTCCGACCTCTCCCTCTCGCACTCCCTTCACCAGCCTCAGCCAGGTCGATGCCGACCTCGCCCTCGCCCGCGCCCTCCAAGAACAGGCACCCGATCTGAGGATCTCTCGTCACTGATCCTCTATGCTTGAATCATATATCCGTGCGGGAAATGAGGGATTGTGTTGTTTATTTGCTGGTGCAGGAAAGGGCGTACGCGATGCTGAGGATGAACGGCGCTGATGGCAGCGATTACGAGAGTTCTGACGCAGGCAGCTATGATTACGATGAGGAGGAGAATGGGGATGATGTGGGAGACGAGGCAGACCATGTGATTGAGGAGGGAGGGAGCATCGAGGGGAGTGACTACGGAGAGGACGCCTTCGATGCCAACGATCCTGTTGTAGATCCGGAGGATTTCGAAAACGATGAGGAGTTTGCAAGGGCTCTGCAAGATGCCGAGGAGCGGGAGGTTGCTGTTAGGTTGATGTCCCTTGCCGGATTGAATGAATGTGAGAAATGCTGCTCTGAGTATCTTACTTGCTATTGTCTTACCATGTTGAATTGAATTTTGATTTATTTGGTTTAAGGGGTGTCCGATGATCATGGTGACCATGGCGGTAATTCTCAGGTGAGTGCTAATTATTTCCTCTTGAAGGAACTAGTTTCATTACTCTTTTAAAACTATGAAGCTTCAAATAGAAAAAAAATTTCCCTATTGTTTTCTCTAGCAATTATATTAACATGATGATCTAATTATGAATGTTAGGCATAGTGAGATTTAATAAATGCTTTTGCAGTGATTTGAGGTTTGTACCTAGGGAAGTTTGTGATTATTAGAAATGCTAAAATTAAAATACCATTATTTGTATAACCCTCTAATTGACGCAAAAATAAGAAAAATAATGTTAAATGATATGAACATGTTGGAAGACAAGTTATATTTTATATAGTCAACCAAATTGTATGAGTTATAGCTGAAAAGGTAAGGGTAAAGAGGAGTCAAAGAGAATTCTATTTAATACACTTACAATTAATTTAGAATATCTAAATTTATACTAGTGATACAGTCTTTTACATAGAGTTGAATGGTAGGATTAAACTATGCCCCAACCCACAATGGTTAGAACTTATGAGTTGTTGTTGTGAGCAAATGCATCAAGTAGAAAAAGGTTTCTATTTCAATGCTTCCCAAGAAGATAAATAAAAAATTTCTCTCTTTTTGTGTCCTAGGAGACAGCATATACACAGTATACAGTATAGTCGGATATTTAAATCTAAATGGAATAATGAGTTTCCAGTAGCATACTTGATAAAAAATAGCATATTGGATGTTTTATTGTCTTATGTTTTGGTTATCCTAGGTAATTGTATCAACAAAGAATGTTTAGGCAAAAAACTGGGGAAGAAACATGTGCTAAATCCAACTTCGACAGTTAGAAGAAAAAGATTGAAGGGATTTGATCATTACTTTCTAAGAGTGCTAGTTACTTTCTTTGCATGTTCATTTCAATCGTCCAATAATGTTTTCTGACCTTGGGCATGCACAGAATTTTCAGTATTCTAGACTAGGGAGATTGTCTGGAAAGACCAACTATAATAAGATCATGTTACATGGGACAGTAAGCTTTATGTAAAATAAGTTTATTATCATTAATCAAAATTTTAATCAATATTTTATTATATAATCAAAGGTCTAAAAAACTTTGGTCTAAACATGAATTTTACCCAGTGAAGCTAGTCTCATTTAGTTAGCTTCTATCCTAGGCTCCTAGCCCTATTATGAAACTGATTAATAAGTTGCAAATAGGCGAGGATACATGAGCCTGCCCCAGTACTTGAATGAGAAGTCATTCAGTCTGGGGCTATCATTGAATCCCATAGAGGATGAAGCGATCCAAAAAGGTTTGCTGAAGGTTGTCTGATCATGAGTTTTGCCTTTTCTTAATTTGTGCTTCAAACAGATGCTCTTTACAGAATCATGCACTTATCTAGAATCATTTTCTTCTGAGAACCCTAGCTTGATTTTTGATATAGAAAACAACTGTTGTCCATGCGTAATAGAGCGTAACTCCCATCTCTGTTTGGGAAACTAATTGTGAGGATAGCTGGAATTGTATGCTTGAATGAGGAGAACATTCCCCAGTAAGTGAAAATGAATGGATCTGTCAAGTGATTCAACTTCTTCTAATACTAAGATAGGCTATCTAAAGAATGAAAGTTGACTCACTATGGGGTTCTATTGGAAATTGAAAATGGTATTAACTCAAAACTTATCTAATACATAGCATCGTAACCTTTTTTATTGATTGATTACATGATTTATTCTTTGTAAACTAACATATTTTTTCCATAAAAACTTTATGCTTTTATATCCCATGGTTTACAAAAATATTTTTAGTCTAAATTTAGGGGCATCCCATGATTACAAAATCATGATTTCCCACACTCTTCCTCAAGCCAGTGAAAAGATATTTATCATTTTCCTCTTAAATGCAATACTTTAAAATACTGAACTAGTTAGTAAATATGTTTGCAAGTTGTCTGTGTAGATATGTAAGGGGTACAAATTAGTAGGAATCTGCAAGGACCTAATGCAAGTAGATGTTTGATGATGAGAAATTATCTTGAGCCATCATTGGCAAAATTGAATACTATAGCTTTTGTTACTTTCTTTGGATGACTAGCTTGAGTGACCTTCTCATAGCTAAAAGAGCTTTCCCAAACACGTGCTGCCCGAGCTTGTGTAGTGATTGAACCGCTTTTGGGGAACAATCTCTTGCATCTCCACCATTTTCCAAATGGTGTGTACAGTGACTATCCACTATATCAAGAGTATGACAACACTGGGTCCCCAATGTACATGAGGTTGAGGAAGCGGACATTGACCATAGTGGTGACATTATGGAAGGCAGAGTATCACCACCTTGTTGGTGCAATATCCCTTGGGTCAAGGTTGACCTAGATGACTAAACTTGAGTTGGCTCAAGCTTGAGTCTTGTTGTTTAGGTTTCGATGTTTGACAATACATGGAGATTGCAGGTGCAATCATTCATTTAGGGAGATTGTTGGTAGAATTCTCCTCTGGTTAAGGTTGACCAATTATATGTGAAGAAGAGTCAGGTAGGTCAAGACTGACCGGATACTTGACTAGGAAGTCCTGGTGAGTGAAGCCAGATAGTATGAAAATCCTATTGAGTGAAGTTAGGTGAAACTCCTGGTGAGTGAAGCTAGGCAGAAGAAAAATCCTGGTGAGTGAAGCCAGGTGAAAGACCTAGTGAGTGAAACTAGGCAGAAGAGAAGTCCTGGTTAGTGAAGTCAGACAATTGGGAAATCCTGGTAAGTGAAGTCAGGTGAAAGACCTAGTGAGTGAAACTAGGCAGTATGAAAATCCTAGTGAGTGAAGCTAGGTGAAGATCCTGGTGAGTAAAGCCAGGCACGTGGAAATCTAGGTGGGTCAAGGATGACCGGACATCTGGTATTGAGAAGTCCAAGTAGGTCAAAGAATTGACCGGATAGTTGGCACGAGGAGAAAAGTCCAAGTGGGTCAAACGGATTGACTGGACACTTGGTGAGGAAGTCCTAGCAAGTCGAGGGTGACCGGATGCTAGGCATGATATCCCAACAGGTCATGGCTGACCAGATGTTGGGTATTAGGGGCTTGGGACTTGATTATGGCAAATCAAGTTAGATCAATTGATCGATTGAATCATGCCCAATCGATCGGTTGATCAATTGAATCATGCCCAATCGATCGGTTGATCGATTGAATCATGCCCAATCGATCGGTTGATCGATTGGACTGTGTCCGCGACAAAAAAAACTCCTCCCAATCGATCAGTGGATCGATTGGGGGAGTGACGTCATTGCACAGAAGCCCTCCCAATCGATCGCCCGATCGATTGGGAGCCTCCAATCGATCAGGTGATCGATTGGGAGCCTGGAAATCGTGCAAGACATGTGAATCGATCGGGCAATCGATTCAGGCAATTTCCAGAGAGCACAGAGGCGCTCTGGATCGATCAACCGATTGATCCAAAGCCTCCCCAATCGATTGAGAGCAATTCAATCAATTGGGATCCGACCGTTGGCGCTGGATAAAGTCGTTGCGAGCGTCTTCTTCAGCACTTCTTCGCCCGATTCTTCTCCGATCTACACAGCAACTTCTCCGAGCTCTCACCGCCAGTTCTTGAAGGTTCTGGGAGGCAAGTGCTTGTGCACGTCCAAGTCAAGAGGCGATCTACGACAAGAAGAAGAAGCTAGGGTTAGGGTTTCCAGTGTAAATCTTGTAAGATTTCAATTGTATTTGCTTCCCCTTCTTTCTTCTTGTACTGAGAGTGTTGTAGGGCTTCTCCGCCTTCGGTAGTTACCGTAAAGGAGTGTTTTCATAGTGGAGAGTGCTCGTGTGTGTGGATTCTTGGATTAGTCACCTCTTCTTGAGGTGGATACCAAGTAAATCCTTGTGTTAGTGTTGTATCTTTGTTTCTTGTATATTCCGTTAAGCTACGATGAACGCGACGAGCTATTTACCCCCCTCTAGCTACTTTTCGACCCTAACAAGTGGTATTAGAGCGAGGTCGCTCTTCACCGGAATCATCGTCGGAAGGGGCAACAAGGCTAGAGGGTAAAGAAGTTGAAGCAAATTCCATCAAGCCAATGATTTTATCAAGAGTTCAACTTCAAATGGAATTCGGAGATGGATTCGGATTCGACACAAGGGTGCCTCCACCATTCACTTCAACAAGCTTCGATCTTTGGAAATCAAGGATCGAAAATTTCTTGATGGTGGAGATAGAGCAATGGTTTGCTCTAATGGAAGGCTTCGAAGCTCCAAGAAATTCAAAAGGCAAGATCCTCAAGAAGAGCAAATTGAGCCAAGAGCAAGTTCAAAGGAGTGAGGCAAATGATAAGGTGACCAAGTTATTGGTCAATTTATTGCCAAGCAATATTTTGGCTCAAATTGGAAAATTCGAGGATGCCAAGGAGCTTTGGAACAAATTGGCAAAGGTTCATGAGATTTCTGTACCAAACTAAGAAGAATCAAATGAGGGTGATTCATTGAATCAAGACCAAAAGGAATAAGGAGAGGACTCGAAAGTTGAGAGATGCTCAACTTTCGAAGAAGAGGAACAAGAAGCTTCATCCTCTACAAAATGCAAAGAAAAAGATAAGGAGGGAGCATACTCCTTATTTCATGTAAATGAGGATGATGACGATGAAGCCTCCACCTCTAGGATTGAGGGGGAGTGTAGTTCATTGACACCGGAGCAAGAAGAGGCCTCTACCTCCGGGTCAAGTGAAGGAAAAGGTGCAACCTCCAAAAGTCATGAAGAATCAAATTGAGGATCAAGTGTCATCCCTACATGTGAAGGTAAAATTATTTCAATTAAAAATAAAAATCATATTATATGTTTTGAGTGTAGGGAACATGGACACTACAAGAGCAAGTGTCTCAAATTGGCCAAGAAGAAGAGCCAAGTGGCAACAAAGGGCAAGAAGAAGCCCCAAAAGACCACCCCCATAACAAAGAAGAGCAAGGAGCACATTGTGTGCTTCTCGTGTCATAAAAAAGGACATTATCGGAGCTAATGTCCAAAGGGGAAGAAAGCGGTCAAGGCTAAAGGAGGAAGCACAAGTCAAGGGGGAGATTCCATGGTAAAACCCAAGGTATCATTTATTGAGCCTACCCCTTTAAATAATGGTAAAAAGCATGCTAGCTCTAATTTATTTCATTTTAATGCTATTTACCATAAAAATAGAAAGCATGATAGCATTAAGGAAAAACATGTAGCTCTTCATGCTAAAACTACCACATCTAAGGCTAGGAAGGTAGATAAAATTTTAGGCAAGAATTCTAAGGATTTTAGTTATAAGCCTAAAAATAAAAATGCTCAAGGACACAATGAAAAACCAAAATCTATGGATTTATGGGAAGAAAATCAAGTCTTGAGGTCAAGACTTGATAAAATTGAAAAGACCCTAATAAGGATGGAAAATATCCTAAAAAGACAATAAGAGCATAAAATAAGTCTAGGAGCACATAAGCCATCCAATGGCCATAGGGGGTTGGGATACAAACCTAAAACCAAGAAGGATGTGCCTTCTTATCATAGGGTTCCATATAACTATGGAACCAACCCTAGGTCTAGCGGTTAAGTCAAGGATACAAGGGAAGTTATCTATAGGAGTATCTTTGCAACAACAAATGTGACTAAGACTTCTAAGAGGTCTAAGAAAGTCACTAAGAAGATCACAAGAGAAGCAATCCCTAAAGTTGACATAGAAAAGGTGACCAAGGCTTCTAAGAAGCTTAACAAGGTCATTAGGAAGATATCTAGGGAAGTTATCCCTAGTGAGTACCTAGAGTATCCAAGGAGCACCAATAGGTTTTGGGTTCCTAGGAGCATTTTCTCTACTCCTTAGATGGGTTAGAGAGTGTCAATTCTAATTGGAAGGGTAGTTAACTCAACTTTGATGAAGTTGACACTCGGAGAGCATTTTTAAGGTTATTATTAACTTTTGAAAATGAAATAGATTACTTGTTTATTCTTAAGAAGAGCAAAATGTGCTATAATTTGAGAAATTTGAGGTAATTTTTAAATTGGCACAAGAAATCAAGCACAAAGAATTTCAAGTTGGGATTTTGGCATTTTCTTAAAGAATTAAGGGCAAATGTAAGCCTTATTTTAAAATTTGTTTACTTTTTGGAAGTGTAAAATGTGTCAAGAATTGAGGAATTGGACTTATTTTAAATTGACACATTTAGAAAAGGATAAGAAATGCCAAGTTGGGGTTTTTTGGTATTTTCTTAGAAAGTTAAGGGTAAGGTAGACCTTAATTTAAAATGATTACCCTTTGAATGAGTAAAGTGTGCCAAATTTTGAGGAAGTATGTGTAATTTTAATTGGCACAACAAATTAAGAGTAACAGAAATGCCAAGTTGGGTTTTGACATTTTCTTAAGAAGATCATTGGCAATCTAGGATTTAAAATTTTAAGTTAGCTATGGTTTAAGGATACTTAGATAGGTAATCTAAGTATATTTTATTTATGCTAATTTACCATGATTGTTTGCCCTTCATATGCCGTGACATCATATGTTGCATTCATGTTTCATTATGAAAAATACAAAAATACTATGTCATGTTATTCATACATCATGTAGCTCTAGCGAATTTTCTTTTGAAAATTATTTATTTTGATGTATGTCATAACACATCATGCATTTTTTTTATTCCTTGCAATTAAGGACAATGACATTTACTAACAAGTAACATCATAGGTAGATGTTAATAATCTCAAAATGCCTAGGTAGATATGCATGATCCCTAGTTTAGGTAAAAACCAAACTTTACATCTCACAAAGACCTATAAGGTGACTTGTATGTGTTTTAGTACACATTATATACAAGTGAGATGTTAGGACGATAAACAAAACTCAAGATGTTGATTTAGTGCATTCTTTTAAGTTTTAGGTTCATCAAACCATATAATTATGTGTTTTTCAATCATTAGGAAAGCTAATGTACAAGTCATCTGCACTGAGCCTAAAAAACATGCTTGGATATTGGTTTTGAAAATAATTTTAAATACCCTTTGGAAAATCTTAGTGAAGACTATCTTTTAATAGTAATCATCATTAAAAAGTTAGACACAAACTTGAAGAAAACACTAAAGTTTTTACAAGTTTTCAAGTTTGTGTCAATTTTTGAAAATAGGAAGCATTTTCATAGAAAACTATTTTTCCTTGATAGTGTATACCCTAAGTAATGCCTACACGAATTTTCACGATTTTTAGAATTTTGTAAAATTTTTGGGGAGTTTCTGAAGTTCACTGAAATCAAACTTCAGAAAATCAGGCATTCAATTGATCACCCGATCGATTGAAGTGCCTCAATCGATCAGGTGATCAATTGAGAAGGTTGTTATCGCGAGCAGAAGCTCGCTGGATCGATCCACCGATGGATCCACACTGCTTTAATCGATCCATTGATCTATTGAAGTGCTGATTTCGGCTGGGAAAGCATAATTTTAGCATTTTAGACCGTTTTTAGTCTAGGTCACCATTCCTAACCCCCTCAACACACATTTGTATATATTTAGGGAGAGTTTTCATGATGAAAACAAGGATGGATTGGTTAAGGAAGACTAAGTAGAGGTTTAAGTTAAGGTTTGGTTTCAATTTTGGATTTTTGAACATCAAAACTTCTAAATTTGGGTTTCCTAAATATTTGGGGATTCCAAGTCATTGTTGGTGCAATGACAAAAGGTTGAAGCATGTCTTTAGGGGGAGTTACTCTTTAAGGACATGAAATTTATTTTCTAAAACAATTGAAGGTGGTTAAACCTTTGTTTAGAAAAACAATGCTCAAGGTTGAGCGTTGAAAAACAATGGAGAGTGGATATCTTCATTGTGGGGTTATGAATGCTCTAGGATGAGCATCATAATGTGGAATAATGCTCCAGGGTGAGCATTTAATACAGTGAAAGGTATGAGACCTTCATTGTTGGATTGGTTAACGCTCAAAGGTGAGCGTTGAAGATAATGAAGGGTATGAGACTTTCATTATGGTGTTGTGAATAACGAGTAAAGTTGTGAACAATGGTGAGTAACTCTTCAGGGGGAGAGTTCTTTTTGATGTGTGCCAATAGGGAGAGAATGTAGGGTTTAAGTTAGACCTTTATTACCTAAAGAGGGAGTTTGTCCTCTAGGAAAGGGGGAGAATGAAGGAAACCCTCATTCATGCCTTGGCATGAAATGAAGTTGAGGCTATGGGATTAGCCTAACTTAAAGGTATTGTTAAACATCAAAAAGGGGGAGATTGTTGGTGCAATATCCTTTGGGTCAAGGTTGAGCTGGATGACTAAGCTTGAGTTGGCTCAAGCTTCAGTCTTGTTGTTTAGGTTTCGATGTTTGACAATACATGGAGATTGCAAGTGCAATCGTTCATTTGGGGAGATTGTTGGTACAATTCTCCTCTGGTCAAGGTTGACCAGTTAGATGTGAAGAAGAGTCAGGTAGGCCAAGACTGACCGGATACTTGACTGGGAAGTCCTGGTGAGTGAAGTCATGCAGTATGAAAATCCTAGTGAATGAAACTAGGTGAAAGTCCCGGTGAGTGAAGCTAAGCAAATGAGAAATCCTAGTGAGTGAAGCTAGGTGAAAGTCTTGGTGAGTAAAACCAAGCAGATGGGAAATCCTAGTGAGTGAAGCTAGGCGAAAATCCTGGTGAGTGAAGCTAGGCAGAAAGAAAATCCTGGTGAGTGAAGCCAGGTGAAAGACCTAGTGAGTGAAGCTAGGCAGAGGAGAAGTCCTGGTGAGTGAAGCCAGGCAGTTGAGAAATCTTGGTGAGTGAAGCCAGGTGAAAGACCTAGTGAGTAAAGCTAGGCAGTATAAAAATCCTAGTGAGTGAAACTAGGTGAAGGTCCTGGTGAGTGAAGCCAGGCACGTGGAAATCCAGGTGGGTCAAGGTTGACTGGACACCTGGTATTGAGAAGTCCAAGTAGGTCAAAGGATTGACTGGATACTTGTCACGAGGAGAAAAGTCCAAGTGGGTCAAAGGGATTGACCGGACACTTGGTGAGGAAGTCCTAGTAGGTCGAGGGTGACCGGATACTAGGCATGATGTCCCAACAGGTCATAGCTGACCAGATGTTGGGTATTAGGGGCTTGAGACTTGATTAGGGCAAATCAAGTTGGATCAATCGATCAACCGATCGATTGAATCATGCCCAATCGATCAGTTGATCGATTGGACTGTGGCCGTGACAAAAAACTCCTCCCAATCGATCAGTGGATCGATTGGGGGAGTGACGTCGTTGCACAGAAGCCCTCCCAATCGATCGCCCGATCGATTGGGAGCCTCCAATCGATCAGGTGATCGATTGAGAGCTTGGAAATCGCGCAAGACATGTGAATCGATTGGACAATCGATTCAGGCAATTTCCAGAGAGCACAGAGGCGCTCTAGATCGATCAACCGATCGATCCAAAGCCTTCCCAATTGATTGGGATCCGATCGTTGGTGCTGGATAAAGCCGTTGCGAGCGTCTTCTTCAGCACTTCTTCGCCCGATTCTTCTCCGATCTACACAACAACTTCTCCGAGCTCTCACCGTCAGTTCTTGAAGGTTCTTGGAGGCAAGTGCTTGTGCACGTCCAAGTCAAGAGGCGATCTACGATAAGAAGAAGAAGCTAGGGTTAGGGTTTCCAGTGTAAATCTTGTAAGATTTCAATTGTATTTGCTTCCCCTTCTTTCTTCTTGTACTGAGAGTGTTGTAGGGCTTCTCCGCCTTCGGTAGTTACCGTAAAAGAGTGTTTTCATAATGGAGAGTGCTCGTGTGTGTGTGAATCCTTGGATTAGTCATCTCTTCTTGAGGTGGATACCAAGTAAATCCTTGTGTTAGGGTTGTATTTTTGTTTCTTGTATATCCCACTGCATATCATCACCAAAAAGCAAGCTACGACAACCCTAACACACCTAGCCTTTTGGGAGGAGGCAACCAAAAGCCAATTGCTGATGGTTTTTTGCTTCTCTAGTGCCATCAGCTTCTATGCATTATTGTGCTCCACCATGATTTAGACAACAAATTAGATTAATTTTACTGATGGATTAATGAACTCGATCGATACTATTGGAAAATAAGATCATTGGAAGTCGTCGTCACCTTTGATACCAACCGTCGTCACTCACTTTAACCATGACTTTGTTCCACAATTATACCACTCTAGCCATTGTGATCAAGACACGAGGGAGAGGAGGCTAGTGTTAGGTGTGATAGGAGCGACAACTAGGGATTGGATCGATGGTTAGGGGGTTTGAAGACACGACTAGGATTTTGTTTTGATGCCATGTTGGAAATTGAAAATTGTATCAACTCAAAACTTATTTAATACATGAGACTCTAACCCTTGTTAGACATTGTTACGATTTATCCTTAATAAAATTTTAATAAAACCTCTATGCTATTGTATTCCATGATTTATGAAATTTTTTACTCTAATTTTAGGAATATACATGATTACAAAATCATAGTTTCTCACAGTATCAATTGATTTTTAATCTTAACTGGATGTTTTTGACTGACCTTATTATTAATCAGGAGATAGAATTAGGGAAACATGTTTTCTGTGGAATTTGGTGTTAGTTGTATTGGAAATGTTACATATAAGAGGGCAAAATCTGGCTTTTGTTGATTTCTCATTTACATGCTTAAAGTTCAAGGATGATTTTTTTAAGAAAAGACAATGGTTGCATGATAATGTTCGAATGCCATGCTTTAGAACCCTAATGTGAAAATTTAAAATTGTAAGACATGGACGTTGAATTGGCATATTCTTATCAAAATGATGACTTACATCTGAAAACACATAAATACTAGATCAATGTCTTAGAGTTTGCCCAGTTATGCACTTGGCTCATATGCCATAAATTATATCTCAGGATGCTTGGCAAGAAATTGATCCAGATGAATACTCATATGAGGTAGGGGAATTTTTTAGCTGATAGACTTTGGCTCATCTTTTGAAGTTTATCTGATCTTGTCTGTAATCTCTTCTTCAGGAGCTGGTTGCACTGGGGGAAGTAGTTGGAACTGAAAACAGAGGCCTTTCTTTCGAAACAATTGCTGCTCTGCCTTCAGTCAATTACAAGGCAGAAAATGTGCAAGATAATAATGCTGAACAGTATGCATATCTCCGACTTGCTTATATTATTGTTCGTCAATTTAAGATTTATTAAGTTATTATCCATCTCAAGTTTTAAATGATTGCTGCAGATGTGTTATATGCCGGCTGGAATATGAGGATGGTGATTCATTGGTGGTGCTTTCTTGCAAGCATAAATACCATTCTGAATGTATTAACAAGTGGCTCCAACTAAACAAGGTATGTAATATGAAAAGTCAGTAGCACGTTCTTGTGTATCCATGTTTTGTATCTTTAATGGAGTTTGTATTCATATTGGAGTGCCTACATCTAGTATTTATTCTGATAATTCATGTTTGCACTTGTTTAACTACAAAGATATGCTGGCCTGTTTCTTAATTTGTACCTCTTTGATATATCGTTGATTATGTGACTATACATATATTCAAAGAATACCCGAGCCAAGGATGAAAAAACAATCCTATCACAACAAAAATTCATTTCATCAATATGATAACCATTTCCTCATAGCAAAAGGAATTTAAGAAACAACAATTGGATCCATCCATTGCATCCATTTGAAATATGGAAGAATAATTACCATAAATGCTAAATTAAAAGCCATTTACTCCACTTGTCTACTGTCTCTTTATTTCCAAGCAAGGTAATAAAATGCAATTCTTGGTGTAGGCATTTGCCCACTGCCTAACATCTGGACCAGTCTAAGCAGCCGGTATTAAAATCATATTAAAAATGGAAAAGTGAAAGTATATTAAATTAAGGATAATTAATATTAATGTATCTAAGTGTTAAATAAACAAGTCATAATTGATAAATAAATGCAACACACAACAACAATGAAAGATTTCACGTTTTACATTTGAACTAAGAAAATAAAATTTGCCACAAAACATAAAACTTGATAATTTTATATTCATAAATCCAAATCGTAAGAAGACAAATAGCTTGGGTATAATTAGTAGCATGCTACAATATTAAAATATAATAAATAACTAATGTAAAAAAAAAAACAACTTATAAAAAATTAATTTTGTGTTAGATTTGTCTAGACCGCCTAGGTGGACTGCCTCAGCCAATTAATAGGTGTCCGTCAAGATGGCCTTTAAGAGCAATTTTTCCAAGAGTTTCAGTCATTATGAACTACCTCTATTGTCTCCTCTCCCCTCACTTCTTTTGCTCTGACATCCTGCACTAGTTTCAACTGTTCTTGAGCAGTATCCTAGGCAGATTTTCATGACACTGAGATCTTCTTATCACTCAGTGTTCTAAATGACGTTGTAGGCGGCCGCCTAGGTGGCTCCTAGGCGGGAGGCGGGCCTAACCCACACCGCTTTTGTTGGAGGCGGCCTTTTAAGGTGGGCCAAACAAGTAGGTTAGAAAAAAAAAACCCTGTGTTTCTGATTTCTGCATGATCTCAAGCACTAAAGACTAGCAGAGAAACATCAAGAATGTTGGATGTACTTTAATATAGTGGACTTACAAGAAAAAGGAATTAACTAAAGGATCCTACTTTATAAAAATGGGAATTATTTGTTATAAATAAATATTTCTAGTTGTATACTCTAGATTAACTGGAAGTGTTAAAATACAAGGCTTTTCAAAACCTATGCATTGCACGGTTTATTCAAGTTTGGCTAACATCGATCATTTGGCAACTAGGGAGTTTTTTAATTTTTTTTTTGAGATAGGGATTTTCTCTATCAGGGTCTTTTGAAATAGTTGTGTAATTATGCAGGTTGATGATTTGGCTGCCTGCCTCATTTAGTGTAGGCATTATATGTCGTTCGGCAGTTTATTTAATTGATGTTTGTTTATTGTTGCCATAATGTATTTCTAGCTACTAGATTAGTACTGAAAACTACAAGTTTATTTTTCTTCCAAGAAAGACCTTAAATGGTTTGATGATTGCAATTTGCTCAGTTTGGAAATATCTAATAGAGCCTTGCAAGTGCCTGATGCTGTCTGTCCACTTTTCATGGTTTATTTCTTGCCTTGGCAGTAAATGCTATTTGTTTTGAATCTGTTTTTTTAATTTCTACATTGGTCTATTTAGAATTCCCATCTCCATTGGATCCAATTGATGATTAGTGGTCTTGCAGTACTTCTCCTACTTTCCCTTATGAGCGACTAACTGCAGAAATTGACGGTTGTCACTAGATCTCATATTGGCAACTTAGTCACATGTTCAAATGAGCAGATGAATCTGTCAATTTTGTTATAGTTTTTCAATCAAAATGGTTATGGAGGAGTAATTTGCATGCTTATCACAACTAATTGCAAAATGATTTGAGGAATATTTTACTTTTAAAATTTTTACGTTTGACCTGTATATAAATGTTATGAGAAAATTTCTTGCAAATGATCTTCAGATGGGTGAGCAGATTTTGCTACACCAATGCATGACCTCAGAACAGTTCTAAATTCTAATCGTTGTTTTCCCTTTCTTTGTCTCGCCTCTGTTTTTCTTTGTTATTATGTTACTTAGGATATGAGATTAATTCAAGATTACATTTATTTTGTCCCAAATTCATCAGAAAGTTCATTAAAGCTAAAAGCTAACCGTTGTGGGTTATTTTCCCTGTAGGCATGCCCTATCTGCAATACCGAGGTCTCTACATCAGGGAGCAAGTGAAATGGGGTAAACTTTCAAAATGACCATTGTTCTTTGTTGGATGCTTTGTCAACGTGATAAAGGTGAAACAGCTGTTCCTACTACGATAAGAACTTGTCGTAACACGCATAGGACGTCACATTGCGATGTAATATTATCAATTCTTAATGTACAAAACCTCTTGCTCATCGTCTGCTCGTGGTAGGATAAAGCTGTTCTCTCGTTGAAAATGACCACTCTTGTGGTTACAATCACTCCAGCTGCGTTCTTTCTCTTGTGCTTCATTTTAAACTTTTTGTTTCGTTTTGAAAACTATGGCTTATCATTAAATTTAACACAAACTTGGGAATTTTAATAATTCTATCATGAATTTTCATATACTAATATCAATTTGAGCACGGATTCTGCTTAACACATACCATCATGTTTTTAATGAATTATGTATCACATCGTATGTATTAACACATTGACAATGTGTTTTTTCTATGAATTATATTTCACATCGTTGGATAATGAGGTCTATATCATAAAGTGCTTAAATTTTCAGAGACAGCAACACTGTAGATCCCAACAATAGTTACAGATTTTTAACTGCACAAATTGCAAGCCCTCTGCATACTGACCGGCACGACCCGCTTTCTGATGTAATATAAGGGCCCTTGCGTTTGCGCTCGATCCAATGAAGTATAAAAAAGATCAGTTGATAGTAAAAAAATTGTCTTATGGTTGTAGAATTGACATCTATTGTAAGGTTATTTAGTCATGTACTTTGTTGTCCTTATCAAGGCCGTTGGCACACATCTATGGTTCATCCTGCCATAGAAGACCATGTGCTGATGGAATAGAGTTTGAGTTTGAAATATGAGATTCTTTAAAATAGTAATAATAAAATAAAATATAATATGATAAGCCCTACTAGTCTGGGTGACCGGTTCAGTACTACGAAATTTTTCCATCGGCCACTAGGATAAATCGAGAAGAACTCATTGATGATGACCCAGAAGCCCAATATCCCTTGATTGCGCGTTCTATTTAAAAAAAAAAATCTACAAATACGTCATATATGAATTCTTCTAAAAAGATTAATTTATAAACCAAGTTAACCTTATTAACTAGCCCTGGGGTGACTAGTTCGACCCTATAAAAATTTTTCACCGATCACCAGGATAAATTGGGAAGCATGTGCAGCGGGCATCCCAAAAGACCGACATCCGTTGGTTGCACGCCCCATTTGGAAGAAACATTCGTGTAAATACGTCATAGTCAGGGATCAAACCGCAGATGTCTGAGTGACAACATAGATATCTATCACCACTGCACCAACGTCCCAGAGATTGAATTCTTCTAAAAAACTGCTAAATCTAGTTAGCCTCATTGACTATCCCTGGGATGACTAGTCCGGTCCCACAGAATTTTCCCACCTACTACCAGGTTAAATCGGGAAGCGTGCGCGATGGGCAACCCAAGAGTCTAACATCCTTTGATTGCACATTTCATTTAGAGGAAATATTTCTATAAATATATTATAGTTGAATTCTTCTAAAATAAATAATGATAATCTCAGTTGACCTCATTGACTATCTCTGGGGTGACCAGTCTAGTCCCACAGAAGTTTCTCACCATCTACCAGGGAAATCAGAAAGCGCACACGACGACCAACCCAGAAGCCCAACATCCTTTGATTGCAACCTCTATTTGGAAGAAAAATTCATGTAAATACGTTATAGTTAGGGATCAGACCATGGATGACTGGATGACAATTTAGATGTCCTACTACAATATCAGCTTCGGGAAAAAAGAAAAAGAATTGATTAACCAGGCTGAGTAACGTCGAGCCTGGGATGACCGGTCCGACCCCACAGAAGTTTTCCACCAGCCACCAGGGTCCATCCTGATGGCTAGGGAATCATCTTCTGCTCCTTAGTATAGGTCAGTTGAATCTAATTTCACTTGTGATGCCTTAGATTAATTAAAAATTACATACGAGATTCTGATTGACCATCTATTAAGGCTCCCAAATAGTAATGACAGGTTGGATCTGTTGGGGATCTTGTATGGGCGGCTAGAAGGGGAGTTGAATAGATAGTGCACCCAATCGATTGCTTCCTACAATGCTTAGCTTGCGCAGTGGAAATACAAAGAAAAATAAACAAGAAAGTTAAAGACAAGCAAACCGCTAACACGCCCATTTACATGGTTCAGAGATAACTTGCTCTTACTCCACGGATGTCCGTAAGGTGGGCGATCCCTGTGATCCTTCGGTGCATCAAGCCCCGAAACTCTGGCTAGCACGAACTCCTTCTCGGTGGAGTAAACTTCGCACAACCTTGATCAATACACCACACACCAATCATAGCTCAAGGTAGACTACTAATAGGGGTCAACCACCTCTATTTCGTCATCCTTAACCAAGCTCCAAAGCTTTAGTTATATAGGTCACGGGTTGGAAATCCCCACCTACCAGTCGACTACCAAAATCATCAGTCGACTGCCCTCTATGGATATTCGATCGTTACAACCTAACGGCTCGATACCAGTCGACTGGTGAAAGTAGCAGTCGACTGGTCAACACTAGCCGAGCGAACAGAAGCATTCTGTTCGCTCCCAGTCGACTGTCCAGTCGATTGAACCAGTTGACTGATGAAACCACAAGTCGACTGGTACCCGAGTACAATCTCTCAGCACTCGGACCCTCACCCTTACGACTCACTTGACTCTTCGTTGCAGCCTTGACCTCTTGCCTTCAAGCCTATTCCTTTCGGTCTCATCCCTCGGATGCATTCAAGCTCGCGATTTGTCACCAATTCCATCCTTCGCGTATGCCTCGAAGTTACTTCCCTCGGCACTTGTCCTTGCTGTCTATCCATGGTTCCTCGGATGGTCCATCCTTCACCAGACCTGAAGCCATCAAGCTGAGTCATATGTGTATCCTGTAAACCCACACACTCACATACACATATCAAATACAAGGGTGAATCTAACATAAACCCTTTGCCTAAATACCAAAACACATGGTCGCACGGACCATTGGGATTGCTCCAACAATCTCTTCCTTTTTGGTATTTGATAATACGTTTATGTTAGGAAAAACATAATAGCAAATAAACATGCTAAAAATAATGGACTTACGTTGCCAAGGATACACACTTGGACTTAAACCGCCGAATGGACTTACGTTGCCAAGGCTACACACTTTGACTTACACCGTCGAATGGACTTACGTTGTCAAGACTACACACTTGGACTTACTGTTGGTTGCTAGTCGGAATATCATACCGGTTCCCCTGTACAAAAATTTTGTACAAGTCCTAAACCTTTCCTAACAACCTATTGTGTTCTTTAGAAATTAAATTTGAAATCGCAAATAAAACTTAACATTATTGATTCCAAATTCAACTTACCTGTTCTTAGAGGTTTAGACTTTGATTGCAAATGATGCTTAACATTATTAATCCAAATCCACCTATGTTACAAATTTGATTAAATATTTATTTTAGAGATCGGCTTCCAGGTTAAATATGGTGAGGCACTAGGCCTTCTTGGGTATGGGATCATCCACCACTTCCTAGACAAAGTCTCTCAACGAAATTCAATATTTAATCCCCTTATAGTAACCCTAGGTTTAACCATTAAGAACAATCGAATCACAAGATCGAAAAATAAAAAAAACACAAAATCGAAACATAAATTCGATAACCTAGAATCGTTAGCCTCTTGTGCTTGGTATTTCAAGATCTAAACAAAAGAATAAACTAGTCATGATATGGAAACTAATAACTAGTTATACCTTTTGTAGCTTATAGACCTCACGATCTTCTGTCGTATTCCTCTTCTTATCTCGGACGTCGTGTGGGCAACGATCTACCGAGATGAGAATCCACCCAAGCCTCCTTCTCCTTGTAAGTTTCGGCCACCAACTCTTCTTCAAGGGAAGCTTTCTTTCTCTTCTTCTTCTCCACAAGCAACCGACCACCAAGATGAAGTAAGACCTCCAAGTGCCGCTGGCCTTAACAAAAGGAGAAGAGAGAAAGAAGAGAGGAGAGGGCCGACCACCACCATGAAAAGGAGAGAAGAGAAATAATAGATGTGTTGTAAAGGTGAGGCACCTCTATCCTTTCTTTTATATTTTATGGTCTTGACAAATAAGAAAAGTTTTAGACATAATTAAAACTTCCTTATTTTCTTTGCCAATAAAAGAAAATTTTAATTAAAAATTTTCTTTTATTCTTTTAATGGTCGGCCCTTATATGTCCTCCAAATAAGGAAAGTTTTAAACAAAAAATTAAAATTTCTTAATTTATTTCCGGAAATTTTTAAAATAAAAATTTCTCTTTTAAAATTCCCTTCATGGTTGGTTATAAAAGGAAACTTTTATAAATTAAAATCTCTCTATTAAAACATGTGGATGATTACAAAAAGGAAAGTTTTCTCCAAAATTAAAATCTTCCTTTTAACTACAAATAAGGAAAGATATCAAACCTTTCTCTTAATCCTTTGTAAAAACTATAAAAGGAAAAATTTAATTTTAAAACTCTTTTAAATCATGGCTTCCACGTAAGGAAAGATTTTAAAATTAAAATCTCTTTTATTTTTATTGTGGCCGACCACCTTCTTGGGCTCCAAGTTAGGGCCGACCACCTACTTGCACCCATCTCTCCTTGGTTTGGTCGGCCCTAACTTGGGCTCCAAGCTAGGCTTGGTCGGCCACCTTAAGGTGGGTAGAAAGTTGGGTTTAGGTGGGTATAAGACTTTATAAATAAGAGACTACGATAGGGACCGAGAGGAGGAATTGGTTTTGGTCTCCCGATGAGCTTGAGCTTCCCGTGTTCGCCCCGAACACCCAACTCAAGTTCATCAATAATATCTCATTCCACTAAAGAGTTATTATTGCACTACCGCACCAATCTCATATTACTATATGGGCTCCTTATCATGAGTGTGTTGTTCTCCCTGTGTTTAAGATATCGAATGTCCACTAATTAAATGAGTTACTGATAACTCACTTAATTAATATCTAACTTCAAGAATAGTATCACTCAATCTTATCGTCATGTCGGACTAAGTCCACCTGCAGGGTTTACATGACAATCCTTATGAGCTCCTCAAGGGGGCATCATCAACTTAGATTACTAGAACACAGTTTATTCTATAATCAACAACACACCATATAAATAATATCATTTCCCAACTTATCGGGCCTATTGATTTAACAAGCTAAATCGCACCCTTTGATAAATTAAAGAAATAAATATTAAGTATATGTGCTTGTTATTATATCATAATTAAGAGTACACACTTCCATAATAACAGAGGTATTGTTCTTTTATATAGTCAGTATAAAAAGATACTACCTCAAATGATCCTGCTCAATACACTCAGAGTGTACTAGTGTAATTTTATAGTCAAGATAAACTAATACCAAATTACACTACGACTTATTCCAATGGTTTATTCCTATCCATTTTAGTCGTGAGCTACTATTTATAATTTATAAGGAACTGATAACATGATCTTCTGTGTGTGACACCACACACCATGTTATCTACAATATAAATTAATTGAACAACTACACTTAACATATAAATGTAGACATTTGACCAATGTGATTTTTTATTTCAAAATAAATGTTTACAAAAAGCTAGGCTTTTAGTATACACTCTAACACTTACACCGCTGAATCAAAAATGTAAACATGCGTCGAAACCTATCCCAAGGGTCCCCTGCACCTATGCTCCTCATTGAGCTAGGAATTTACCATAAGGCTATTTAAGAACCTATCACAAGGCTTCCCCTACACCTATGCTCCCCATTGAGCTAGGAATTTACCATAAGGCTATTTAAGAACCTATCACAAGGCTTCCCCTATACCTATGCTCCCAATTGAGCTAGAAATTTTACCAAATGCAAAGGCATTTAAAGTTTTTCCACTTAAACCTTACTTCTCCCCCTTTGCCTAATATCAAAAAGCTCCAACAATATCTCAATTGTTGAAACTTATCATCCAAATTGGCCCTAAACTCGTGTATTTATCCCCCTAGGATCTTATACACCCATATGAGCTGACCCGGTCAAAATCCAATGCTGAAAGTAATTTCAGACTGGTATCAGTCGATTGCCAAAATCACTAATCGATTGCTCCTATTGATTTCAATACACAGAATCATTCTGTGTTCGAAATACACTGTTACCAGTCGACTGGTAACTGCACTAGTTGACTGGTACTCTTTTCCAGCTCATTTCAATATTTCTGACATAATTTCAGAAATACATCATAAATTCCACAAGCATCCAAAAATCTCTAAATTTTGTGGAGTGGTCTGTTTTACCCATGTCTACTTGGAAAAAATATATTAAAAAATGTATATATCACCAATCCCAAGATTGATACAAAATCTAAAACTAGTTAAATGGTTCAATTGAACCTTGACCTAAAGTCCTAGTTTTGACTTCCTCTTAATGTATTTACTCATACTAAACCATAATGCATCCCTAGCATTGGTTTATATGACATCTATACATCCAAAATCAATTATCATGCAATATGCATGAAACACAACCCAATTGTGCCAATTCCCTAAGGTTGAAACTAAAATCCGTCTCCAAATCTTTTGACACATTTCATGACCCAATCTAGACTCCCAAATAAAATCAACTTGAGATCCATTTGCCATGGGTCTCAAATTGACTTTTAGGGCTTCCCCTAGAGCTCTTAACCTTAGCCACCTCATTTATAATTGCTATGTTACATCGGTGCACCTCCGGTGACACTTGACCTACAAACATTACCTTCTTAACCTTGGACACCTTGTCCTTGGTTGACTTTTCCTTACCTTTAAATGACTTTCCCTTGCCATTTATTGGCTTCTCCTTGCTATAGTCATATGCAACCCTAGTATAAGACTTTCCCTTAGCATTAGAGATATTAGATCGGTATCCCAAACCCAATCTATCATTGTTGGGTCTTTGACTACCCAACACTATACTTAACTCTCTAGATCCAACATTAAATCTATCTAGGATTTTCTCCAATTGATCAAGTTTTGCCTTCAAAGCTTGATTTTCCCTTTCTAGGTTTCTAACCCTAGAATCAACATATCCACCTTGGACATTCCTAGACCTACCCATTTTAGGCATGTGTCTCCCCTTCTTGGGATTAATACCTTAGTTTTCCTTAAGTCTACCATTTCTAGGTTTATCATGCATAGATCTCCTAGGGTTATGATCTACATTTACCCTATTTCTATCATGATATTTAAATCTGAAATTTTGCATGGGTAAATAATGAAAATTATTTCTAGCATGCATGGAGGAGACAAAATTTGAATTAACCTTCAAGTTAGAATATACCTCCCTTACCCTTGAAGCTCCCCCTTGACTTGAGCTCCTCTTCTCCCATTTCTTTAGATGCTCCAACTTCTTGAACTCTCCCTTCCTTGGGCATTTTGTGTGGTAGTGCCCCATTTCACCACATGTGAAGCATCTAATGTGCTTCTTCTCCTTCTTCTTCCTACAACTCAAATTAGATTCTAAAGGAATTGAATTGAGTTTAGCAATTACCTCTTTCTTACCCAATGGACATCTACTCTTGTAGTGTCCCTTCTCATTGCACCCAAAGCAAATGATGTAGTCCTTTGACTTCTCTTCGATGGAGGTGCTCACTAAGTTGACTTCCAAGACTTCTTCTTCGCTTGTCTTAGATTCTTCTTCAACCCTTGAGGATGTTTCCTCATCCACACTTGTGGATGAGATTTCTTCATCCTTCTCTTCTTTGGATGTTGAGCATGGCTCAACTTCCGTTTGCTCCTCCTCAACTTGAGCAATTAAACTCATCTCCTTGGGTTCTTCTTCTTGTGTAGGTTTAGGTTCTTCCTCTAGAGCCATCTTCACGTTGTTCCATAAATCGTGGGCATTCTCATATTCACCTACACCACTTATCACATTAAACTGTAATATATATATTAAGATTGATATTACTTTTGAATTTGCCTCTGATTGTGAGGTTTGTTCTTCCGTCCAATGTCGTGGTCAGAGTTTCTTCCCTTTCTTATCTTTTTGGATTTCGAATGGCTCCTTGACCACCATCACAGTGTCCCAATCTGTATTGAAGAAGACCTCCATCTTCATCATCCAAAATGTGATGCCCCCTAGGCTTCCTCCTTCATACTTCATAGGTGTTATCAAGTCGGCCATCTTTTGCTTCCTTGGTGATTAGTCCAATGGAGAGCGTCCTCGCTCTGATACCACTTGTTGGAGATCTTGTATGACCAGCTAGAAGGGAGGTTGAATAGGCGGTGCCCCTAATCGATTGCTTCCTACAATAGTTAGCTTGCGTAGCGAAAATATAAAGAAATATAAACAAGAAAGTTAAAGATAAGCAAACCGCTAACACACCCGTTTATGTAGTTCGGAGATAACTTGCTCCTACTCCATGGTTATCCATAAGGTGGATGATCCCTGTGATCCTTCAGTGGATCAAGCCCTGGAACTCCGGCTAGCATGAACTCCTTCTCGGTGGAGTAAACCTTGCACAACCTTGATCAATATACTGCACACCAATCACAGCTCAAGGTAGACTACTAATAGGGGTTAACCACCTCTATTTCGTCAGTCTTAACCAAACTCCAAAGTCTTGGTTATATAGGCCATGAGTTGGAAAACCTCGCCTACCAGTTGACTGCCAAAACTATCAGTCGACTTCCCTCCATGGATATTCGACTGTTACAATCCAACGGCTCAATACCAGTCGACTGGTGAAAGTACTAATCGACTGATCCACACTGACCGAGCAAACAGAAGTATTCTGTTCACTCCCAGTCGACTGAACTCGTCGACTGATGAAACCATCAATCGATTGGTATCTGAGTACAATCTCTCAACACTCGGACCCTCACCCTTACGACTCACTTGACTATTCGTTGTAGTCTTAACCTCTTGTCTTCAAGCGTACTTCCTTTGGCTCTTGTCCCTCGGATGCATTCAAGCCCGTGGCTCATCCTTAATGTCATCCTTCATGTATGATGCCTTGAAGTCACTTCCCTCAACCCTTATCCTTGTTGCCTTGTCCATGGTCCCTCGGATGCTCCATCCTTCACCGAATCCGAAGCCATCAAGCTGAGTCATATGTGTATCCTACAAACCTGTACACTCACATACACATATCAAATATAAGGGTGAACTGATTAACCCTAATTTTGTAGCGCAATGGGTATCAAAAGAATTAAATGACCGAATTCATTCTACATTAATGTAGTATATAAATGGCTCGGGTCGTCTCCCAATGAATGTAACAATATGATGGTATCTTAGAGTTGATTTGTTATTGCTTTTGGATTTTTAATATGGAATTGGGGGTTTTGGTTAACCACCTCTATTTCGTCAGTCTTAACCAAACTCCAAAGTCTTGGTTATATAGGCCATGAGTTGGAAAACCTCGCCTACCAGTTGACTGCCAAAACTATCAGTCGACTTCCCTCCATGGATATTCGACTGTTACAATCCAACGGCTCAATACCAGTCGACTGGTGAAAGTACTAATCGACTGATCCACACTGACCGAGCAAACAGAAGTATTCTGTTCACTCCCAGTCGACTGAACTCGTCGACTGATGAAACCATCAATCGATTGGTATCTGAGTACAATCTCTCAACACTCGGACCCTCACCCTTACGACTCACTTGACTATTCGTTGTAGTCTTAACCTCTTGTCTTCAAGCGTACTTCCTTTGGCTCTTGTCTCTCGGATGCATTCAAGCCCGTGGCTCATCCTTAATGTCATCCTTTATGTATGATGCCTTGAAGTCACTTCCCTCAACCCTTATCCTTGTTGCCTTGTCCATGGTCCCTCGGATGCTCCATCCTTCACCGAATCCGAAGCCATCAAGCTGAGTCATATGTGTATCCTACAAACCTGTACACTCACATACACATATCAAATATAAGGGTGAACTGATTAACCCTAATTTTGTAGCGCAATGGGTATCAAAAGAATTAAATGACCGAATTCATTCTACATTAATGTAGTATATAAATGGCTCGGGTCGTCTCCCAATGAATGTAACAATATGATGGTATCTTAGGGTTGATTTGTTATTGCTTTTGGATTTTTAATATGGAATTGGGGGTTTTGGTTTTGATTCTAAATCTAACAAATTGAAAGCATAACAAGTAGGAAACTAATCTAATGCTTGAATTAAATCTAACTAAGTGTCGATAATTAATCCACAACGTATTGTCACTCTACGCTATGGGTTTCACTATCCACACATTTAAACTAAAATATAAAACAGTAAGACTCAAATTAAATCAAATCTAAAGCAGTGATTAATCTACCGAATGAAAAAGCAAGACATATGAGAAATCTAACTATGGAATTAAATGCAACAAACACCATAAGTAATATATTCTAAGCTACAAAAGAAGTGAATAAATGAAATAAATCGATCCAACTCACAACCAACTACATAAACAACACTTCTTGCCGTCACTCAAGAAGCTGGAGACGAGAATGCCCAACTCTGGTCGTCAGTGAAGAACCCTCAGCTGCAAATCAGTTCTAGAATTGATTAGCAACACCGGCGGAACGCCTCCGACAAGCTGGAATCACTTTGGAACTTGTCAATGAATGAAAATATGAAATTGTGAAAACCGTTTCTTTGAATCTGGATGGAAGCTGCGGATGGTGGATGATCGTCGGATGGAGCTCAGTAACACCGAAGAAACACCGCCAAATGTTGCTTATAGAAACTGGAATCACAGATCGGAGGAATGCCTCCAAATCTGTGGCAGAAATAGAGAATTTGAGAAAACAGAAACGCGCTAGAAAGAACACTTGCCGGCAGCTCCAGATGATCGGGAACTTGGTCTAGTAGCTGACTTGAAGATCTCCACTGAGGTCGTCGTCTGAGAAGATGATAGGAGTTGGAATCGGGGTCGGAATCGCCGGAGAGGCTCGCGCCTCCCTGCTGCTTGACGCGAAGAGCACTGTGGAGATTTGACGAATGAAACTAGCACTGTAGCTTCTCAATTTAAATCAGATCACAGATCTGTGATGGACGGCTGTGATTCTTCCGCCTCTGATCCAATGGTGAAATTTGATCTAAATCTGATCCAAAGGTTCACATCTTCATCAAGGAACCTGATCTATTCTCTCCTAGCTCAGATGGACCAGATCTTCAATGGATGGTTTAGATTGCTCTTGATCTCGATGGATGGTCCATATTGTTTCAAGGCTTGATTGTCTTGTTTAGCCCTAGATTTGAGCTCAATTTTGGTCTGATCTGATCGGGTTCATGACCCTTTTGATCCTATAAAGATTATATTTCAATATTAGCATCAAATATCGTAACAATGAGATATTTTGTAATTAAGTCCAAAAATAAATGTAATTCATGAAATGTGATGTAAGTATAAGTTTAGCCTATGAGAAGATCATCAAAGAATATATTTATGAATCAAAATATTGTAGTAAAATCATGGTTATCAAATCCCCCACACTTATTCTCGTTCGTCCCGAATGAGCAAACTAAGATAGGAAGAAAACAAACTAGAACTCATCTCCCTAATATTTTCTTAGCAATACCTAGAAGATGGTGAAAGGTAATTAGCTAAGGTCATCTTAAGATCACAAATAATCATGAATTCAATCCAAACAATAATCAGTAGGTATGATGATTTCAATCCAATTAAAAAATTAAGCAAGATGCAATCTCACAAGATATTCACCTATTCTAAGTCTCACACTCAATCATGTATATAAGTAGAGATCACTCAATGTCACTCACAACATTTCACTACCATAAGCTTGTTTATTTTCTAATTCTCCACCATTATAAAACATAGCATAGATGAATCAAAAGGATTTTATCTAGAATTGAGATGGAAGTAAAAAAGAACAAATGAAGTGAATGTAGTAGGCAAAAGAAAAGACATCAATGAAAAATTAAGAGTATTGGAGGAATATACTTGATGAGTTGACCCATTTGATGTGAAAAGATATGAATGCTATTTGTCATTATTGTTAGGATCGATGATCGCGGCTAGAGAGGGGGGTGTGAATAGCCGACCCCAAATCTCGTTCTTTTCGTTCTACAAATCAAGGTTAGCGCAGCGGAAATAAAAACAGCGAAACAAAGACAAGAAATCAAACCTCAATACTCGTCGATGTAACGAGGTTCGGAGATGAAACTCCTACTCCTCGGCGTGTCCGTAAGGTGGACGAAGCCTATCAATCCGTCGGTGGATGAAACCCCGGAAACCCGGCTAATAATCACTCCTTCTGGGTGGAGAAACCTCGCCACAATGTCTTGCAACAGCAAGATAAACAGGAGTACAAGAATACAGCAAGAAATTAAGTACAATACAACAATGTATTAACCCTAGCTTGCCTTCTTGTCGACTGGTTGAAGCAGCAACTTCACGAGACGCCTACAACAGCAGGAACCCAGTCGAAGAAGCTCACACGAAGCTTCGGAACTCAGCAAAGCTCAAGAGCACACCAGCAGCTGAGTAGAAAGAAGAGGAAGAAGAAGTCCAGAAGCAGAGGCTCGATCTCCTTTTATAACCTGCGAAGAAGAAGACACAAGAACTAGCCGTTGTGTCGCAACGGCTAGGACCTGGACCGATCAGGCTCCACACTGATCGGTCCAGAGCCTCTCTGATCGGTCATGGGACCGATCAAGCTCTAGTCTGATCGGTCCCCAGACCGATCAGCCATATCTTCACAGAGCCACTGATCGTGCTCTGATCGGTCTGTGGACCGATCAGGCTCTAGGCTGATCGATCCCCAGACCGATCAGAGCACGATCAGTGGCAGTTGGCTCGTCTCTGATCGGTCTCCAGACCGATCAGAAGAGCTTCAGTAAGCCACTGATCGTTATCTGATCGGTCACCAGACTGATCAGATACCCAGCGTATCGCTGGATCGATCCACTGATCGATCCAGAGCTTGGTTTTTGCCCAAACCAAGTCCCAAGTCTCTCACACCAACCTCCAGTCAACCTTGACCAGTTGGTACATCATTCTTAGCATCCGGTCACTCCCTTGACCTGCTAAGACTCTTCACCAAGTGTCCGGTCAATCCCTTTGACCCACTTGGACTTCCTTTTCGTGTCAAGTATCCGGTCACTCCCTTGACCTACTTGACCTTCTCAACACCAGATGTCCGATCACCCTTGATCCATCTGGATTTTTCCTTGCCCGGCTTCACTCACCAGGACTTCCCAACTGCCTGGCTTCACTCACCAGGACTTTCCCTTGCCTGGCTTCACTCACCAGGACTTTCACCAACTGTCTGGCTTCACTCACCAGGACTTTCCCTTGCCTGGCTTCACTCACCAGGACTTTCACCTGGCTTCACTCACCAGGATTTCCCGTCTGCCTTCCTGGTCTAGAGAACGAGCTACCGAGCCCTCTCTGACCTAGTCCGGAGAACGAGCTACCGAGCCCTCTCTGACCTAGTCCGGAGAACGAGCTACCGAGCCCTCTCCGACTTCGTCCGGTCCAGAGAACGAGCTACCAAGCCCTCTCTGATCTAGTCCGGAGAACGAGCTACCGAGCCCTCTCTGACTTCCACATCCGGTCCAGAGAACGAGCTACCGAGCCCTCTCTGACCACAGTTCGGAGAACGAGCTACCGAGCCCTCTCCGACTTCCATCCGGTCCAGAGAACAAACTCCTGAGCCCTCTCTGACCTCAGTCCGGAGAACGAGCTACCGAGCCCTCTCCGACTTCCCATGCTAAGTTTCCATACTTGGACTTCTCCGTGCCAAGTTTCCATACTTGGACTTTTCCCGTGCCAAGCTCCCTGCTTGGACTTTTCACCATGACAAGCTCCCTGCTTGGACTTTTCCGAGTCAGGTCAACTCACCTCGGGTCAACCAGGTCAACCTTGACCAAGGTTGTACTAACAATCTTCCATCAAAATACAACTCTTCTGTTTTCGTCAAACATCAAGATACAACTCGAGTCAGGTCAACTCGAGTCGGGTCAACCAGGTCAACCTTGACCTAAGGTTACACCAACAATCTCCACCTAAGGTTCACCAACAATCAAAATACAACTCTTCTGTTTTCGTCAAACATCAAAATACAACTCGAGTCAGGTCAACTCGAGTCGGGTCAACCAGGTCAACCTTGACCTAAGGTTGCACCAACAATTATCAACTCAAAATATCAAGCTAAACTCTCCTTCAATTTGATAGCTATACACAATTCTTGATACATTGTTTCCACACTTGATACTCTTTTGATTTGCCATTATTTTTTTTTACACTTCAATTCCAACACTTGGAAACTCAAATAATCTCACATCAATTTATGAAGAACAGTTCCCTCCCCCACACTTAAAATATTGACCGTCTCGGACAATGAAACTCAATCCAATCCAAGTAGATACACCTCTAGCCACTGTTTTTCGTTCTTTCTACATTCTGCTAGTTTTTTTTCTTCTATTTCTACAGATTCAACTTTAGTTTGTAACTGCTAATCTTGAACATTTTTGATAATATCTGTAATGCAATTTAGAATTACAGTTTCAGAATTTTGATACTCTTCATTGAAGGAATTTTGAAGCATGAAGAATTAAGTTTAGCAAAAGTTTTCATTTTGCTCTGGAATGATTAAAGCTTCAATTCAAAGCTATGTTGATGAGGACAACATCATCAGTTGGCACAGATCAGTATTCCAAATTAATTAGCTGTTGAATTCAGTTTCATAAACCAACTCATCCCTTCTTTTACTTTTGCAGCTTACACCCAATATCACTCAACTAGAGAAATACATCTCTATTGCATTGATGGGAAACCAAATCAAGATTCTATAAACACCAACAACAGCCCTGATCACATAATTTAGTAACAATCAGCACAACGTCAAAAACATAAAGCTATCAAATTCATGCAATTGCATATTTTGATCATATTCATCATCTGTCCATTTCTTGCAGAAATTATCCAAGTATCTTACTTCAGTAAGTTCAAAAGCTAGAGAATATCTAATTAGTTAATCAAAAAGTAGACTTCCATTCCACAGAACCAAAACTAGAATAAAAAATAGAAATGAAGCTGATTTCTGAAATTCTGATTTCCACAATTCAATTTCAGGATATGGAGTTCAAGTCTAGAATTCTTCGAATCTACCAAAGCTTCAACCAATCAAATGTGAAACTACGCATTTAAGAATTTAGCTTCACTGAAATTACAAAAATCTGATTCAAGCTTGACAAGCAAAGTTTCGTGCTCGTGTTTTTTTAGCTTTCAATCAGTCGCCATACAGCTTGAGAATATATACATATTACATATGCCTAACTTTCCTTTCTAAATTCCAGATCATTAAAGCTGCCAAAGAATTTTAGAAATAAAGATGAATTCTTGATTCAGTCATATATTTTTTTTTACGACTTCAGTTCCAAAATTTGACACCAAACAGAATTTCATTTTTCAAGTTTTTTTTTCAACAGATTTCTTCAAAGATACAGCAGTTCATATCCGGTAACCAATAAATTCAATTTGCCTTGTAGATGTACATCATTTTCAGAAACAAATTCAATGAGATTCCAGAATTAAGACTGATTTTCTGATTTATGTCCTTAAGTTTTAGAACTGGAAATTGAATTCAATGGAGCTTCAAAAGCCTCATAGTAGGACTGAATCTAATTCTGACATAACTCCCTAGTTACTGCTATTAACAATCACTTTGCAAGAACTCGACACATCACTTGCAGATTCTACATTTCAGAGATTAGAATTTATTTATGCATTTCTGTAGAATTTCATATTTAAATCTCTGATTCTAGGGATCAAGTTCAACCTTGCAATAGCGCTTTTTAGGAATATTCTTCAGCATTGACTCATAAGTACATAACACTATTTTCAGAATTGGAATCATAATGTAACTTCAACTAAACTTTTCAACAGCACAATCAGATTCAAATTATGAAAAGTTCCAAAATTCTCATGAATCAGCTTATTGCTGCAACGTGCCACTTTTTTTTTTTTTTTTCAATTGCTGTATTAAATCAGCTATCCTATTCCTTATTTAAACAAACCAATTCCATTGGTATGCATCTCCTCATTCCTGCAGCTGCATATCACTAATTAAAATGTGGAATAAAGTGTCAGATTTGAAGTATTGGATCCAGCTGATATTTCCAAAATTCAGTTTCACAATAGAATTATGTCTTTTAACAATTCAGAAATCAAAGTCAGTGAAATTTCAATGAATTCCAACTGCCTAAGGTTTCAAAGTTGTAGAAATCAGAATCAATGAGGTTTAAGGAATTCCTGCATTTGAAAACTTGGAATTCAAGGAAGTTTTGGCTCAAATCATCAAGAATTCAGTTATCAATTGACACTGCAATGCAAGAATTTAAGTTCAAGTTGTCTCTGGTTAAAGACAACAGCAGGTTTGGCTACATCTCCTTCATTCCAATTTCAGAATTTTGAGTTTCTCATTGATTAGTTTGCATAACTCTTCATCCAGTTATCTTCCTTCCTTAAAAGATCGACTCCAACATCAGCCCCTTGAACATAGAGTTCAACAACAAAATCTGAATGTAGGAGTCAGATTCTGTGGCTTCCTTGTTTTTTTTTTACTTAGAGCAACTTAGTATTTCCCTCTAGAATCTCAATTATGCTCTCCATAGCATCTAAAACATCCTTTAGAAATGGTCCATGCAATTTATGAATTCAAATATTAAATGCAACTAATTTCCTGAATTTCTATTTTTTTTTACTATAGTTTCAGGTTTTGTATCTCGAGTGCAATCTATTTCAAATCATCCAAAGTTCAACTTGAAAGAAAACCTCATTTGACACTGAAACCTGAGTTCTTGTTGTTGCTATCCAGAATTCACAATTCCATTCAGCACAAAGCATTTAATAGATAAGGGATCAAACTAAATCCTCATCCAAGCTGTTCTCAGCTACCCCATAACTTTATGAGGTTAAGGTTCTTTTAGTTGATATGCATCTCAACTTGTTTAGTGTAGTATCAGAACATAAAATCCAATGCAGTTCAGCTCACAAAGATCAGATTTTGATTCAAGCATCAGAATCTCCTACATTTGAAATCCAACATTCAATCTAAGAATCTCCAAAATCAAGGCTGGATTCTGAAATTTGTAGCTCAGTTCTTAGTTTCAGAATTGGGATTTCAGGATAACTTTAGCACAACTCATTAGGAATTCAATTTATCAAAGGATAACATTTGATTTTAGGCTGACAAGAGTTTAATTTGAAATTGTTACTGCCCAGAAACTTCAAAAAGATTTGGCACAGGGACCTTAGGTGAACTATGGAATTTAGGAATCAAATTTCCAACATCAAATTCTGAGTTCAAATGTGTAATTGAATTCTTTAAAACGAGTCCTCATTCATTCTCAAGAAAGTATCAGTTCTTAAATGTCTTTCATCTATTCTTTTTCCAAATCTTCCTTTTGAAGATAATCCATATGAATCTTTCCTAAACATTCCATAACACTGATCCCAATACTGAAGTGCAGCTAGTCAATTTCAGAAGTCAGCAACTTCTGCATTCTTCAGTTCTAGAAATATGCTTAAGAAATTGATTCAAATATCAGATTTAAAAAAATTGCAAGCTCTTCACAATTGCACCAAATTATTTTATATATTCTCTTTCTCCTTCAATATAGAAATTCAAACTTCAAATAAATGCTAACTTCTGAATTCTAGAAATAAAAAATTCAATTTCCAGTAGTTCACTAATTTGGCATTAATCACTGTAGAGAACATGGCACAACATCAATCACTTCTATTTCATCTCTATTTTTCTTCGATCATTTTGATTTGTTGATGACAGAAGCAACTCTTGAACTAACTCCCAATAAAATAATTGATGTATCATTTAAACAAACCAACCACATTGTTAACTTTCCAATCCTGCATTGCACTTGGCACATTCAAACCAACACACCAATCTCAAAATTCCCACTGAGGTCGTCGCCTGAGAAGATGATCGGAGTTGGAATCGGGGTCGGAATCGCCGGAGAGGCTCGCGCCTCCCTGCTGCTTGACGCGAAGAGCACTGTGGAGATTTGACGAACGAAACTAGCACTGTAGCTTCATAATTTAAATCAGATCACAGATTTGTAATGGACGGTTGTGATTCTTCCACCTTTGATCCAATGGTGAAATTTGATCTAAATCTGATCCAAAGGTTCACATCTTCATCAAGGAACCTGATCTATTCTCTCCTAGCTCAGATGGACCAGATCTTCAATGGATGGTTTATATTGCTCTCGATGGATGGTCCAGATTGTTTCAAGGCTTGATTGTCTTGTTTAGCCTAAGATTTGAGCCCAATTTTGGTCTGATCTGATCGGGTCCATGACCCTTTTGATCCTACAAAGATCATATTTCAATATTAGCACCAAATATCGTAATAATGAGATATTTTACAATTAAGTCCAAAAATAAATCCAATTCATGAAATGTGATGTATATATAAGTTTAGCCTAGGAGAAGATCATCAAAGAATGCATTTATGAATCCAAATATTGTAGTAAAATCATTGTTATCATGAACCTAACTTAAACCCTTTGCCCAAACATCAAAACACATGGTTGCACGGACCATTGGGATTGCTCCAATAGGATCTTCCTCCCTGGTTTGGTGACATTCTTTAGAAGTCATTTTTTAAGTGGGTGGCATTTTCGTATTCCAATATTTTTTTACCAAAGGGTCCCAATATTTCTGCATCTCGTTATCTTAGTTAGGCTCAAATTCCTTTCGAATTTTAACTGGAGTAGTGTTCGTATTTCGACTATATCGAATTCCCTTATCTCGCTAGATCTTTCATTTGTTCTTTTATCCAAAGAAGATGGAGGATGGGGTATTATTCTTTTCATCTAGAGCTGGGCTCAGCTTTATTAAGGAGCTTCTATTATCACACAAGGGGTGGAAACTCTAGTTTTTCTTCATCAAACCCTTGAGTCTGATATCTTGGCCGACCTTGTAAGGTCTCACGAGCATAATTAAGGAATTTATTTATAAAATTATCTAAGGTCACACGAGCACTTGTTAAGGCAATTAAGTCATAAATTTTTTTACAAATTTTAAGAATTTTTTAGAATTATAAATGAACTTGTACGACATGTTTCAAGAGGATAGAGGAGGGAAGGTTGAGGGAAACATAAGATACCCAAATTAAGTTGAGAGTTGATTGCTCTAATTAGTCTAAGGTTAGGGTTTAATTAACATAGGTATAAAAGCTATACCTAGCTGTGCCGATTTCTTTCCTCTTCACGGTTTCCTAAATTGCCGATTTTCCCCTTTCTTCTCTTCATCATCGCCACTTGCGACGGAGCTCTCCACCGGTCTCTAAGACTAGACCTGGCGCCACCTCATGCGGGCGATTCCTTTGAGGGTGTTATGATCGGACACAGAGGTCTTCAGCAATCTCACGGGCGGCAGGAAACAACTAGGTGAGGGTTTCTGTCGGAGAAACGAAGAAGGGAAGGCAAGTGCTTTCTTCGATGTGATATGCTATCTTGGAAGTTTGCAATCAAATTTAGCCTTGTTCGGTCCTTCTCGATGTTTTGGGTTTATGGATTGAGTATTTGATAGTCTCGTCAAATGGCCATGGTGTTTTACTCTTTTTTTGTGCTTCTGGAGGCTTTGGGGAGGATTGTTGAGGTTTACACCATGAACGATATTGTTCTTGTTTCCTTCTGCTGTCTTTGAAATGCTGGACGAACTTGGGATGTTGTGGATTTCCTTTCGAGGTTGTTCTATTTCTGCGAGTACTTGCGGTTTGTGTGGATACCATTCGATGCTATTCGATTTCTGTGAATAGTTATGGATTCGTGTTTTGCTTCTTTGATTAGCTATGTTTGTTGGTGCTTCAAGCTTTGATCGATGGAGTTTTGGTTTTCTCATGGTATTGGAATCATAGGTAGGATTTGAACTAGAGCGGTGATGTTTCTCTCCTCTGTGCTTCTCACTAGTGTTTGCGAGGCTTGGTAATGAACCCTTGTAGGGTAAGCTTCATATGGAATCAGTGTTGCATCCTGTGTTTCCGAATTGCCATGGAATTTGTATGGATTGAACTCGATAACATTATGCTTCTATATTGTTTAATTCGACGATGTTCTATTTCTGGAATAGCTGTGGTACTTGGAAATTAGTTTGGTGTCCTCAATTTTCTTTCGAGATAGTCATGATGTTGTGAATGGATTTGATAGGTGGTGGTGCGAATTCGATGGGGGGTTTTTGCTCCTTGTGTTGGTTTCGGATGCTTTTTACTGATGAACCACTAGTAGTATGGTAAAATTGAATTAACAGTTCCTATTTTTCCTATGTATGGTAACTTGGTGCTGATAATAGAATTTTTATGCATATATGTCTTAGATACTGAACTCAATATATAGTTTCCGTGTATACATGTTTCTATTGGTTTCTTTCGAGGTAGAAGTATTTACAGAATAAATGGAATGTACCATTAATATAAGTGTAAGGTGTTGTGTATGCTCACATGTGTGGTGATAGTATGAGATGGGTGCTCTGGGATGAGCTTCAGGGAGGACCCTTCCAAACTTTACTGATAATGTAATTTATGTTAGCTTCGGCTATATGACTGCATGTTCTCTAGAAGGTACCTTTAGGGTCATGATTATGGACTGTATGAATGGCTCAAATGGTAGTCAATTCTTAAATTAGATGAACTATTTTGTGAATTAGAATCACATGAACAATCTAACTTGAATCAAGTCGAGAAAGGGATTGCTTTGTATGTAGGATCAAGCAAAGAAATCAAGACCAAAGCCAAGAAGGAGCCAGCAAGTGAGTCTGACTCAAACTCAACCAATGAAGAAGAGCTGGCCAACATGGTTCTAAAACTACTAACAAGGAAGAAATTCAAAAGGAGTACCAAGAAGACACCAATCAACCAGATGTAAAACAAATCAGAAATGATTTGTTATAGGTGCTACAAGAAAGGACATCTTATAAAGGAATGTCCTAACTAGAAGGAGGAAAATCCAAAGTCAACAAGAAGAAAGAAGACTCTCAAAGCGACGTGGGACGAGTCATCCTCCGAGGAGTCCGATGCGGAAGAACCAAAGCACTCAAATCATCTTGCCCTTATGGCAAGAAACGAAGATTATGAGTCCAAGAAAGAGTACGAGTCCAAGACCAACACCAAGTCCGAGAGAAGTCATGGATTTGTATCTGTTTTCGAAGGTCTCGATATGGTAATTTTTTATTCCAAGTTGAATTTACTTAAAGTAGTTAAATGTCTGTTTAAAAAATTAACAAAAATTGAAAAACAAAATAACTTACTACTTAAGGAAATTGATCATCTTAAGGAGCAAGTTAACTTGAGTAATTCGATTAACCAAATTCAAGTTGGAACTTCAACTCAAGTTACAAAGCTTGAGGAAGAAAATTCTAACTTGAAAGGTCAAATCGAGCAACTCAAGAAAACGTTGAAAAAGTTCGAGCTGGGATCCAAGTGTCTAAATATGATACTTGGGTCGCAACAAGCCGTGTACAACAAATTGTGACTTGGCTATAACCCAAACAAAACCAACAAACCGTATCCGTCTCTAATCAGTCAAAATGTTAGAAATCAAGTCCAAGCATTGGTCCCTAAAAAATATTTAACTAAACCAATCAAACCAAACCAATATTTGATCCCTAAAAGTCAAATTCATTACTTAGATAGACCATATCTAAGCTATAACTTAGGGGGAGCAAATAAAAAGACTGTTCAACTAACTTGATTAACTTATTTTGCATGCTTAGGATTAGGTTTACTTTTCTGCTTAGCTTAGAATGGTTAATTAAAAAGGTTTACTAAACCTTAAAAGCATAGCATTAGAATAGATTAGAATAATAGTACGTGAAGGAAGCTTTGTCAAAGGCATGTCTAGACTGAATCTTGTGTATTCTACCTAGTGCACTAGACTTAGTGATCTGACCGAAACTACCCTGGTCAAACATAGACTAGTTAGACCAAAACTTAATATTAAGTTTTTTGGGCAGGATTATTTTAAAAAGTATTCAGTAAGCGATCCACCGTTGATACACAAGAATGTCATATGGCTCGCCACTGAACTGAAAACTTATCCTTAAGAATCTTGCTTGATTAATTCAAAGCTAAGTTTGAATCTAACATGAATTAAACAACCTTTTTAATAGGTTTTAATAAAACTTGATTGAACTTAACCTAATATCAAGTTTAAGTTATTAAAATTAATTAAAATTTAATTAAATCTAAAATTAAAACATAACTTAAATCATAAATTAATTAATTCTAACCTAAATCTAAAATTAATTTAAACATAACTCAAAGTCAAATTTAAAAAATAATTAAAACTTAAATCCAAATCAACTTAACTAAATTCAACTTAAAAAAATAATGAAAACATAGTTTAATATTAAAAAATAAATTAATCTAACTTAAACTCAACTTAGAATTATTAAAAATAAAACTCAAACTTAACTAAAATTATTAACTTAAAAAATTAAATTAAAACTATTAACTTATAAAATTAAATTAAAACTATTAACTTAAATTAAACTAAAGTTATTAACTTAAAATTTTAAATCTAAAATTATTAATTTAAACTTAACCTCAAAATTAATTAAAATCTCAAAAATAAACTTAAAATTTAATTAAAAATTTAATCAAAGCAAACTAACATAATTTAATTTTAAAACCTAATTAAAACTTAATTAAATCTAAAATCAATATAACTAAAACTGAACTTAAATTAATTTTAAATTAAAATTTTAAAATCTAAATTAATTAAACTTAACTTCAATTTAAAATAAAAAAAATAAAACTTAACTTTAAAACTTTAATTCAAATATTAAATCTAATTATGAAAACCTAAAACGTAAAATTAAATATCTAAAAGGAACCATTAATGTAGGAATGTCGTAATCTAGAACATCACATTTTGAATTAGTTGCCTATTCTGATTCAGATTATGTCAGTTGCAACTTAAATAGAAAAAGTACAAGTGGAGGTTGTCAATTACTAAGATCTTCTTTAATTAGCTGGTTTAGCATAAAGCAACATTGTATTATCTTATCTACTACTGAAGTCGAATACATAGCAATGGACGAATACGTAGCTCAATTGTTATGGATGTCCCATACTTTAAAAGATTTTAATCTAGATTATAAAAATGTAATAACCTACATTGATAATATAAGTTCTATAAATCTAACTAAAAATCCAGTATATCACTCTAGAACTAAACACATAGAAGTTAAACATCACTTCGTTAGGAATCATATCTTTAAAGAAAATATTGAACTTAATTATATTGAATCAAAATCTAACTTAGCTGACATATTTACCAAACCTTTACCTTAAACTGAATTTAGTAACTTAAGAAGACAATTAGAAATGTGTTTTATAGAATAGTATTCTTTAGCTCTTAACACATTACTTAGTAGTTTTTCAAAATTATTTTTAAAATTCCCCTTTCAATATTTATTTTCAAAACTGAGTTTAAAATGTTTTATCTTTGTGGAATAGCCTAGGTTTTACTGTAGAATTACATGTTCCTATAGTTTTAACAGCCAGCATCTTATAAGCACAGTAGGATACCTTGCTTGTGTATTTTGAAACATAAAACGGTATGGGATGCTTAGGACTTAGACTAAGATTTCATATGCTCATGTCAGTGCATCGCTATAAATCTAGACTTTAAACAAAATATATTGATCAATTTTAGTAATCTAGCTACTAACAAACTAGTTAGAATCAAAAGCTCATATTAACCAACCTGAATCAGCAGCTGCTATCTTGTGGTAGTCAACTAAGTATGAAGGTCGGACATTTCAACATAAGGACATTTTTCTAATTTTTAAAATCATGCTTATACTTTTAAGTAATTATCAATGTTAGGGGAAGCTTCAAACTTAATTTATCCTTATCCATTTTTTTAAACAAATTTTCTTTTCAAAATTTAAATTTTTAAACTTATTCTTTAATAAATTTTTCCTCTCAAATTTTTTACCTTTTTTCAAACTTTCAAATTTACTCTCACCGCCTTTATTTTTTTTTTAAAAAAAATTATCCTTTAATACTATTTTCAAAATTAAATTTATCTTTTCAAAAAAAAAAATCACATTTATCTTTCTCATATTTATCCCTATCAAATTTTTTTCAAATTTTTTTAGAACTTTTTAATAATTCTCAAAGGTTTTTCTTTAGAGAATTTCAAAAATTTACACTTATTTATCTCAAACATTTCCTTGTTTTAAAAACTTAAATTTTATACTTTGCTTTTAAACTTCTTCAAACCTTATCTTTTGAAAACTTTCAAAGATTTTTAATTGATTTATCTTTGGAAATTTTAATTTCAAATTTTTAGCTAAACTCCACTTCTTATGTTTCACACTTGTTTTCCCTATTTTTTTATCTGTGTCAAAGGGTGAGAGATAGTCAATTCAAGGAAAATTATTTGACTCAGGAGGAGAGTTAAATTAAAAATGTTTGTTTACTTATATGTTTGTATATATTAACTTAATTGTGAACCTTGATTGTCAAACATCAAAAAGGAGAAGATTATTGGTACAAGGTGCATTAGAATCGAACCTGAATTTTGATGTTGTCAAAGATTCAAGTTAAGTCTTGTTGTGATCTAACAAGTTAAATGAGTGTACAGACTGTTTACTTAACCTGGGAAAAGTCTTAGCAGGTCGTCGAAGCCAGGCAGGAAGCCCAAGTGGGTCGAGAGGGCCCAACACTTGGCAAAGAAGCTCGATAAGTCTGGAGGACCGTAAATCGAAGGAAAGTCCTGGTGTGCCGATCCGATACTAAGCGGTAAAGTCCAAATAGATCTGGAGGACCAAAGTTTGGCAGGTAGGTTGAAGTAAGCAACTGAAGGGAGCGATAATGAGATCATGTTCCAGAAAGGAACAATCCCTAGATCGTTGATCCAACTGAAGAAATCAGGAAGGTTTCCAAATTGAGATCAAGACAGTGTTACTGTCTATTACTACTCATGCATCTTATTACTGTGCTAACCTTTGTTTTGCAGGAAATTGTCTAACTCTGTTTTATAGGGAGCGACTTAATCGGTTGATCTAATGACCAAACAAGGCTAACTCAGACCAGAAACTAGTTCAGGCCAAAGCAGAGCAGAGTCCGATCGAAGCCTGATCAGTCGACCGAACTAGAGGATTGGTCGACCGAACCTTGATGATGTGATACAGATCAGATCGATCAGAAGCAAAGATGGAAGTCTGGCTGATCGATCGACCGAACAATCATCACATTAAAGACTCATTAATGAAGAATCTCGACGAACGGAGAATGTTCACCGTTCGATCGACCGAACAAGGTGATCAATCGACCGAACCATTAAATATCATCAATGCCCAAGATCATATCTCAACGAAGGAAGGGAGTGGATTCAGTCGACCGAACGATAACGATTCTTATAAAAGTGGAGCTCTAGGTCCGAGGCTGAGTAATATGTTTCCTGTTGATCCGTGTACAAAGCTGTTGTTTGTGCTACTACTACATCTTCATAGGCAAGCTACTACTCCAAGAAGTGCCGACAAGCTGCACTCTTATTCTTCTGTCGGTATAATTTTTATTAGTTTACATTGTACTTATTTTCTAGTAAGATAGTAGGTTGTTACTATCTTACATCTTCCATTGTACGGATTGCTTCTTTCTAAAAGTTTTGGAAAGAAAGATTTTAGTGAATTGTCCAACGGTGCAATCAAGGATCGCGGATCTTGGAATAGGAGTCGATCTAAGCTTCGAACAAAGTAACCGAAACGTGTACTTCATTTTTTGCTGCACTAGTCTTGTTTTTTACTTCACGAAAAGAAAGAATTTTTAACGTGCGATATTCACAGCACCCCCCCTCCCTCTTCAATCGCTTTCTATCCATCCTTCAAAATACTCACTCCAGGTGACAAGGGAGTTAATGTTGTGAATGCCTGAGTCATCAGGTAATTATCATTCTAGTTTTTGTTCCTTTCCTTTATTTAAGAGATTATGTAGTTAGTTTACCTATTCAAGAAAGATTGGAAGAGAGGTCAAATCATTTTGAGTCCAGAGAGATCTAGAGTTAGGATTTAAGGTGGATGGGATTATGATCCAATTTTGATATTAGTTAGTTCAATATCTTTCAAGATCATATGACTTCAGCTCATACTTGTCTTAAGTAACCCCCACAAGTTGACACAGTTGATACTTACATGGGTGGTTGCTCCAATAGGTCTTGAGGTCAATTCCCAATGAGTAAAAAATGTCTGATTGAGAGTCTGGCCTCTCTCGTGCAAAAGATCATTGTGCTAGGGCAAAATGTCCTCGTGCAAAGGATCAGATCAGAGGTCGACTTAAGATGGGTCAAGATTTACAATAGTGATTTATAATAGATATCTGTTTATGGAATCTCGAGTAATAAATACATTGGTGATAGCCGTGTTCCAGTTAAAAAATATCAAAAATTGAGAAATTTTATTATATAATAGACTTGTATAGGGCTTTAGTTTATCTTTAACAAATTTTCTTAACTGTTAATTCACATTTTCTTAGTGTTTATTTGTAATAAGATCAAAAAAGATTTGGTAAGTAACAATAAAACAAGATAAAATTTATTTAAGTATAGATATTGATATAGTATGAGATAGAGTTCAATGGCGTAAAATGATCTATATAACTGACCCAATCTAGTGGCATAAAGCTTGATCGTTGTATGAGTTCTCCTAATATTGGATTTCATTTTAGATTTATAGTAAACTGTGATTTGTATTGCTATGAATTTTATTTGAATTCTCTACATAGGCATCCTTCTGCAGTAGGCAAAGTGTTCCATAAATCTAATTCTAGAAAACAAAGTTCATGAGATCAAGCTGAAGTATGCTTCTAAAGGTGGAACTTTACCGAGTTGATAAAACTATTGATACTTATTTTGTACAAAATACCAACTTTGTCAAGGTATTTTGTACAAAATCCACCTTCATCAAAACGACAACTTGCTTCCAAATACCTTATAATAAAAAGTATGCTCATACTCTACCCATCCATGAACATATTTGCCCGAGTGATGCTGATTTATGGACTAAGATACTGGTTTGGGAACTTTGTATAGGACTGCATGATTTGATTAGTATTGAAAAATATTGAACATTCCAAACTTGTATACTTTAGAGAATAATACAATTCCAAATGATACTTGTTCTCCCACATGCATTATGTTAAGCATGGTATATGAAAGGGTTCATATCAATGAGGTTAGAGGAAAGCATAATTGTTACAAGTAAGAATCACCTTGATCTTCTACCTGGAATTATGATGAATCCTGGTTATTCAGCACTATTTCAACCAAATGAATGATTCCTGGCATGCCACAAACTTTTTGCGGTGGGATGCAAGAGTAGCCATCCAGAAGTTTTGAGCATTTCAATCCCCACTTCACCATCAAAAATTCGATCAAGTGATGACCACTGTCAAACAAGTAAAGAGCATTAGTAACGCAAAAATTTAGCTGTTGATCAACACCAGTTGGAGAAGCAATTTTACCTTCTATCTTGGTATGTTGTTATAAACACTGATTCAGGACAACTGTGCAGAAGAAAGGCCACAGTAGCAAAGAGATCATCAAAATCTTCATAACACATTGCAATCTGTATTTTAATAATCTTGAGCAAAAATTAAAAAAATTATTTTGAGTGGTCAAATATATAAATACCAGATGAATCATATAACACATCAGCTCCAAGCATTATCTGAGGGTGAAGATTAAACACGGACTCATCCCATTCTCCCCAGGTGAGGCCAATAATCTAATAGACATGTGAAAAATAATGGATAGAAAAACAAGGAGCTAATTGTGCATGCAAGGATGAAGATTAAGAGATCACACTTTACTTCACAGTTGAGTTTATTGAGATCGCAGATCCTTTTCATATTCTCTAGCACCTGGAAGAGCAAACTGTCATAACTATAAAGACAATGTGACACACATGACAACTAACTGGTTACAGAAAAACAATAAGAATAGTCTTGATATATTAACACAAAGAAATGAATGAAAATCTAAAATTAAATGGGTGATCAATTTTCTATAAAGATGACACCATACTCTTGTAGTAATGGAAAGGGAATGCGAAGCAACAAGTAGAAAAAGAAGAGTGAGTGGAATTTATCTTCCATTTTTCCCAAGAGGATGTCTATCACATATTCACATGTACCCTTCTCCATTTACATCAATCATCATTTACATAGAATCATTCTGTTCTTTAAGTAGGAGAAATACTACTTTACATAGAGTTCCATGGCAGATAATAATCATATGACTCCAATGTTAGTTAGAGCCCTAGAGCCAATCATTTGATGATTGTATGGACTCATTGTATCATATTCTTGTATATTAATAAAGGCATTTGGATTTTGGTTATTATACTTACTTGTATTGGTGCCAAATAAACTAAGTATAATAATGTCCTTGAGTAGATGGTTCTCACCTATATCAATCGGTTAGTTGAACCGATAGTGAGATGATATAGGGAACACTACTCTTAATCATTCCTAGTCGAGTATTAACATTCAGGGACAATGTTAATGCAATAAGACTAGCATGTAGGTCAACTCGATGACTTGATCTCACAAGTCATGGATATAGAGATATCAAGTTGACACATGGGTATACATTAGAGAATGTATACTGAATGACCCACCATGAGAAAGTATCATGGATCGTTATATGAGTGTCATATACTTTCTCATGTGGCTATTAGTATGACTACTAGTCCTTAAACCTGAAGTCACCATAGATTCCTACATAAGGAGTTATGTACTTTAGTTTCGTCAAACGTCACCCGTAACTGGATGGACTATAAAGGCGATTACTGGGTATGTAACAAATTATGCGGAGGGATGTGAGTGATGTAGATGGGATCTATCCCTCCCATATGACGGAAGCGACATCGGTATTCTTGATAGAGTTAGACCACGAAGTGCATGGCCATGCCCAAATGAGTCAACATGAGATGTTGAGCTCATTTGATCGAGTGAGTCTACTTGGAGTTCAAGATTTAGATTGATTAGAGGATGACACGGTCTATGCCTCACATTGATCAATCTAGATGTCTAGGATAGAAGGACACTTGTCATATTTTGTGAGGAGTCACAATTAGTAGTCACAAGGTGATGTCGGATCTCGACATTCTTGTAACTTGGGTAGTAATGATGTGTTGCTAGATACCGCTCATTACTTATGCTCCTAAATGGGTTTAGGGCATTGCCAACGTTACAAGAACCTATAGGGTCACACACTTAGGACAATTAGATGGAGATTAGGTTCATATGATGAACCAAGAGGACTTGATTCATTTAATGGATCCAATTGGATTAAGAGTAATCCAAATTGGGCTAATTGAGTTAGACTCAAGTTGATTCATGTATACAATGAGTCTAATTTAGATTATGACTCATTAGATCAATTTAATTTAATGAATTAGATTCATTATATTAAGTTGGCTTGAATCAAATGGTTAGATTAGATCAACTATGGAAGAGATTTGGTTAAGTTTGAATTGATTTGAGAGGAAGATGAAAAGTTAAGTTAGACTTGACTTTATGTCACCTCATTGGTGAGTTGGCATTGAAGTGGACCAATGATTTTACTCCACATCATCATGGGTGCCACCTTATGGAAGTTACAAAGCCATTTTCTTAATAACTTCACATTAATTGCATTTAATGGGGGGTTACACTAGGGGAAGTGGCCGGCCACTTTGGTTTTGAATGGGAATTCATTTTTCCATTCTAGTGTGCATTTTCTTCCTTCTTCCTCTTGGAGCTCTCTTCCTCTCCCTCTCCTCCTCATCTTGGCCGAACCACAAATAGGTGCTAGCACACCTCTTTGTGTGTTTTTCTCCACCTACGTGTTCGTGTGGATACTTCTAGAGGGGTATCTATCTTGATACTCTTGAGATCCGGCGTTTTGGACGAGCGGAAATTTTGCGAGGGCACGCTACAAAGGTAAAAGCTCTCGACACATAGATCTAGGAGTAGATCTAAAGTTTATGAAACTCGTACTTGTATTTCATTCGATTTTTTCTTGCACGGATCTACGGCTTTGGGTGATTCGGGGTTTCCGCGACGCGAAAAGCGGTTTTCGCGGCCCGAAAAACCCAACATCCAACTAGTTGGGACTCACTTGTCATACAAACCAAGGTGGAAGAAATTTGCAAATAAGTTTAAATGTATTCAAATGACATATAATTAAGTTGATAATGTCATTATGTCATAACAATCAGGAAATATTTAAGATCCTATAAAAAGCATTATTGAGCACTTCAAACTGCCTTAATTGAAGCGCCTATGAAGTTCTTATACAAGTATGATGCAACAACTGCAGCATTATATCTACAAACATCAAATCAGTTTAAGGAAACAAAAGATATGATGATGCCTAAAACCACATTAAGCTTATGCCCCACTCTTTTGAAGTAAACTGAAATATGTCTAAGCTAGCTTAGATCAAGTGAAATTCTATTAACACTTGCAAATGTTGTGGACAAAGAAGAAGAACAAGGAGAGAATAAGATATGAGGATAGGTTGCTTGTCCAGATCCAGCAGCTACAACTTCCTGTTCGTTGGAAGTAACTTCAATTAGAAAGGGTATATGGAGTATCTTACAATGGAAGATTTTAAGTTGACAACCTCTCAAAATATTTTGCGCACAAACTGTGAGTTGCAAGACGTTTTCAGCAAGTAAAAGTAGGTACTTGGTAGAGGTTATGGGCTTCAATCCTCATTATAAACTATATAAGATAACTGAAACTTTTCAGAAATAAATCTGTTGATCACTCTTGGAAATGGTTGCCAAATCATCAAGGATGTTGCAGATTGTACTTCTTGCTATATAGGTAATTAAGAGAATTTTACGTGAACATAAATATTAGGGACAATTCCATATATTGAGAGACTAACTCTAGTAAAGTGGTCAAATCCTCAATTTCCTTCCTTGGCTAGTAGTAAATAGGTCTAAGTAGCTGTTTACATTTTTTGATTAAAATATCAAAAAGCAATAAATGTAAATCTAACCTCTGCATGCTTGGAATTATCTGTTAAGGTGACTTTTGCTCCTACTTTGGCAGCTACCAGACCAGGCAATGAAGTTCCGGCACCTAACTTTAAGAGTGTGAGTTAAATGTCAATTACCATTTTATGACATTCAGTTCAACTAAAATGTAATCAGTAAGTTTCAATGTGAGATGATTATGAAAGGTAAACAGAAAATGTTGTTGGAATAGAAGCTACGTTCCTATCAAAAATACATCAGTAAAAATATCGAGTTACTATTATAAGTTGCTATCATAAAATGTTGCATATAGAAACTAAGTTCCTCTAAGAGATGCTTGAAATACCGAAAAAGATTAATTCATAGAACACATGGCACGATAGCTTACACAAAGTACAAAAGAATTTGAGACATTTTGATCATAAAAAAGATTTCTCAGCACAGTCAATATATCTGCATGTGTATCGATCTACAAACTCAAGCAAAGAGAGGAAAACCAAACTTTAGATCAAAAGATTCAAATGTAAGTATGAAATGCCACTATAAGAACTATTCAAATGAAAAAACATGAACGTCCAAGAACGAAATATTATTCTAAAACTAGTAGGATAGAATTAAGGATAGCCTGAAGAGAAAGAAAAACTAAATCATCATAACAAATAAAAAAAAACTTATTCCAATTTCAATCAAAGACTAGAATATTATTCTGAAATAACTTGGATAATGTTAAAGAGGGTTAGAAAGAAAAAAAGGAAAACTAAACCATCATCAAAGAAAAACAAACATGCTCCAATTTCAATGCATTTTTAAACCCAAATTACAGTTGCTAGAAGTAGCGAAAGCAAATCTAAATGTGAAAAATAAATATGCAGAGTCTAGTAAATTCCAGACATCGTGTAAATTTAAGTTGCTAACTTGTTAGCAATCACAAATATCAGAAACCAGATTGAGTTGTTTTTCAATTCAAGAGAAAGTAATTGTTCATTTTCAAGAACTTTCAATCCAAATGGACCCTTGAGGTACCATGGTTTCGAGTGTCGCTCTATATAAATTGACCAACTATATTAGCATAGATAAATGTCATTATGTCATCCGTGCCCACACAATTTCGATGGTACTGGCTGACACAAGTTTTGTTTTGATTGATATCCTCCAGAACTGACCTACACAAAAGCATTCTCTTCTCATGATTTATACTTTCATTTTATTTGCGAACCACAATAAAGAGTGAAACACTATAAAAAGAGAGGGAAGGGGGCTAGGGGAAGAACCATCCAAAGCATTAGGCAACATTAAATGGAACTAATGCTAAAGTCAAAGAAACCAAGATGCATACATATGTTACACCTGTCATTTCAGTTCTAGTTGTACTAGTTCAAATTCAATTGTGTGGTTATCAAAAATATATTTATAACCATAGGAAGAAAGTAATCTCAACATCCTACGAGGATTATTTAATTTTCCTTAACAAATTATAGAGTTGATCTCACTACAATACTATAACATGAGCCAATGCTCCCATCTGATGCACAGCATGTATAAGCATCAAGTATGAAGTCATTAGTCATGATAAAATTTTAAGAACTAGTTTCAAAATTTAATTCAACTAGCTTTTTGATTGCTTGAAAATTTATGTTGGACACAAATAAGCTAAGTGGAAGAAGATTATAAGATTGAAATTCATGAGTTTATCTCAACACAAGTTTGTGTGTGGCAAAGCATGTTAGGTACCAACACGATAGAGTACAAAATTTGTATTGTTGTTCTAGCAACAGAATGAAACTCTGACACAAAAGCAAAAGTATACTTTAAACCTTGATTAGCACTAATGCACATCTAAATGTTGAATCCTGAAATTTTAATTAAAAGTTTATCATAGATAGAGAGATTTGATAAGGGTTTATAGGTTGGATTTGAGGTTAACTAAATTTTAACAAAGCTGCTTTGTTGTATTTAGTGGCTGTTTTGGATATCTTTGGGCTTGATTATAGAGGAGTGGTGATCTCTCGTTAAGGAGCCTCTTCTCTCAAAATCTAAGTAAATTTCTACCTTTTCCCTGTTCTGTAGATTATTGGTCTAAGGAGTACTTTTGAGTCTTCCCCTTCAAGCTAAGTTATATAGATTTTAGTTGGATCAAGCAACTTCAATCCATTTAGGGCAGTAAGTATTGAAGATTTCCATGACATCTTCAAGTTGTAGGCACCTAGATTGCTCTTACTTTAAGTATTCTATCCTCCTGATGTTTAAAGGATGGCCTAGAAATCAGGTTTTAATGCTATTATTGGCTATTTCTTGTAGATTTTCAGTTTAAAAGGGTAAAAGGGGGGATTCTAGGGCTAGTAATGCCATTTAGAGGTTTTTCATCAAAGACAGAAGTTCCTAGCTTGAATTATTTATCAATAAACTATCGTGCATGAATAATCATTTTATAGACATTTCAACTCTATAAATTGAGTATGTTGCATTTAAAATGGAGATAAAAATGATTACGGGAGAACTAAAACATTAATTTATTTTATTTATAGAGAACTCAATGTTTAGAAGGGAGCCTTGGCATAACAGTAAAATTACTGCAGTTTGACCTAGAGGTCATAGGTCCAGTCGCGAAAAGAATCTCTTGCAATTCAGGATAACACTGCATACAATACACCCAATGTGGTGTGTCCCTTCCTTGGGATCACGCATTGGAGGGAGCTTCGTGCATCAAGCTTCCCTTTTGAAAGGGAACTCATGTTTTAGACCTATCACAAGATTAACTTTTGCAAATCAGCCCGCCTCAGCGTCTCAACATAATTCTGCATATCAGCCTCCTCTCCACTCAATTCCCTGCTTCCATACCTAATCAGCCTTTACATGGCCGTCAATTTGTTTTAGTCAAACTAGGAAAGATATCTAGACCTGCTAGAATGCAAGTCTGTAGTAGTACCTATTGTAGGATCTAGTCATAAGAATAATACACAAAGGAATTTGGCCGAGCAGCATCCTAGTTCAGTCAAACTGCTCTTGGATGTTGTTGATTCGCCCAAACTATGGAAAGTCCAATTGAACTACCTGATAACTGCAGGAAATTTGACCAAACTGTTAATGAACCCTAGTAGCTCTGAAAGTGAATTTCACAAGGACCAAATTCAAGCTCACAGTCAGAGTATGCTAGTTCCAGTAGAAACTCCCTCTATACAATAGCTTTGGCTCTATTATAGGCTCCTAAATGGGCATCCTTCCTATCAATGGTGATAGTGGCATAAAGGGCCAAATGAAAGCAAGGTACTTGTAAGTCTCTGGTTAGTCCAGGTTGGTGTTTCCTGGTCTGAACATCCTGCCACCTACCACTGATCACTCAATTATATGCGGGTATTGACTCATATAACATTTAACATGACACTAAACCCTAAAACCCTTCAACTTCCGAACGCATCTTTGTGAAGATGTTAGTTTGTTTACGACCTAAACAACTTAAAACATGACATACACTGATATATACTCAAACAAACAAGCTCTCCGTAAGCACATAGCTATTGAGGAAAAAGAACTGATACAAACGGGCAAGAATACCTCAAGAACAGAAACGCCAGAGAATCGCGACCTCTGTTGCCATACATACTCAGAAAGAACTATGCTGCACGGCCAAACGAACATCCCGTAGTCCTCACGTATTTTCTGCGCATTCACCCAACAAGAGCGGCAATTAGCAACCCAAATTAAGTTTCTAATGTTGGAGAAGCAAAAAGTCATTCCTTCAATGAGAAAAGGTAAAGCAATTTTGTTAGCAGAGAGGAAAACTTCTCTTTTGATTACCTCGATGATGTCGATAAAAAAGGTGTGATTGTCAGCGGAAGAATCGCCTCCGAAGTATTGACGAGAGATGGTGGTCATTGAGTGATGGGTGCTCGTGCTGGGAGAAGACGACTGGGTTTCCGACTCGAATGCGGCCTCCACGTCCTCCACCTCCTCAGAATCATCAACCTCCCCCTCAGTACCCTCGTTGTTCTGGCTGCCGCCGCTACCCATCGAATGAAGACGTTCGAAAGAGGGTGGAAGCACGAAGTTTGGCTTTATTAATTTATTTGGAAAGGGCTATCCAAATTACATAGGTAAATTTTTATTTTTTTTATTTATTTTTATTATATTTGTATTTAGTTTTCATTTACGAGGATAGAAAATTACTTAAATATGGTATTTTTTACTTGAAAAGATTTTACGGAATTGAATTATTGAAATTACAAAATGTATGTCATAGATACGATGAAAATCTCAAATTTTAATCGCGCGTCAATCAGTCTTGGTCCATCGAATGCATTATTTCCTGTTCAGTTACCATTAGCCGAATCCACTAGGATTTGTTCGATCATGATCCACCGAACGCAATGCAATATGCTCGGTTGATGACCATCAAATGTAACCAAATGTGTTCAATTTCTGTCTACCGAACGAAACACAAAACGTTTGCCTCTAGCAGCCAAACACTGATAGATTTGTTCGGTTGTGTGTTTCTGAACACATTGTGTTTTGTTTGATTTTGAGTGGTTGAACAACTCCATTTTTTTTCAACAACACATGTTGGTTGTATATCTAATTAACTTGTTTCTTATGTGTAATAAAAATGTTGAAGACATTTTCAAAGAGGAATAGACCAACAGCTTCGGATAGAAAGCACCAGGAAGAGAGACTTGCACGAGAGGTACAATCATCAAAAAAGAGGTACAATCATCACAAGTACCCCAAGAAAAGGTACCACCACAAGTACTACAACAAGAAGATGTGCATGAAGAGGTACCTCAACAAGAAAATTTACCTTCACGAATGAATGAGTGTGAAGGAGAGCCAACTCCCATTAGATGAAATAATGAAGATGACAAAATATTACATAAACCATTGGTCCACATGATCCATCACTGTTGTGGGATTTTAAAAGCGGTCTTACCTTATCTTTGGACTTCCATTTGCCTTTGCCCTTTGGTACCAACAAAATGTTGCTAGGCTTTGCCTTCTTAAGGTTGAGTTCAGTAGTTCTCAACATGCTTAACATCTTTAGCAATGACTTGTCAATTTCATTCATGTTATAGTTCATGACAAATTGACTATAGCTTTCAGGCAACGACTGTAGAATAAAGTCAGTGGTCAATTCTTGGCACAATGAAAAACTCAATCGTTGTAGGTTCTCCACATAGCCGATCATTTTGAGCACATAAGGCCTTACGGGACTTCTCTCTTGCATCTTGCATTAAAATAGAGCCTTAGAGATCTTAAATCTCTAATGTCTTGCTTGCCCTTGATATAGTTGTCTAAGATGTTCAACCATATCATAGACATCCATGTTCTAATGTTGCTTCTGAAGCTCAGAGTTCATGGTGACAAGCATAAGACATGATACATCTAATGCATCATCTTGGTGCTTCTTATAAACATCCTTATCAACTCTAGTGGTAGTAGTGGAAAGTGTCTTAGGAATGGTATGCTCTAGGACGTACAGTTTTCTTTCTTGCTTGAGAATTATTCTCAAGTTTCTGTACCAGTGTAAAATATCGAACCAGATAATAATTAAATAATAAGATTAATGGGCCAATAATCTTATTGGAATTTTTAGAAATTTTTAGAAATTTTTGGGGATTTAATCGGAACTAGTATGACATATTTTGAGGGGATAAAATTATAGGTTTTGGAAAAGGTCTGTTTGAAATCCCCAAATATAGCAGTTGATTGAGGAATAAATTTAGGTTTTAATTTATCTAAACCCAAGTTTATATTATAAAAACCTAAATTTGCCGTGCCTAGCATCCTCACCCGCGCGCCTCTCCTCTTCCCCTGCCGATTCCTCTCTTGTGTCACCGCCGACCGCCTCGGCCCGACACCGATCGCCAGCCACTGGATTGCCGACACCGACCCCTGAGCTCCGATCCGACCATTGTCTTTCCTCTCCTAGACGAAGACACTCGAAGATTGCCGGAAATCAAGCAAGGAGCCCTGGATCTCTTCACCGCCGAAACCCCTCCAAGCCGTGCCCTAGCTCCCTTGACCGCGCCGATCTTTCTCCCTCACGCGAGCACCCTAGTCGCGACTCTTCTCCCTCGCACGAGCACCACAGATCACAGCCGCCGGCCACCCCTAGCGCCAACACCAGAGACGAGCCCGGCCGCTGGTCTCCTCCCTCGCGCGCGAGCATCGCAGCAGCTGGCGATCTTGGTCTTGCTCCCTTGCCCGAGCACCCCACAGCTGGCATTTTCCTCTCCTCGCACGAGCATCTGACCCCTTTCTTCCTCCTCCCTCACGCGAGCAGCAAGGCCGCTGATCCTCGTCTCTTTGAGTTGTGCCCTAGCTGATCCGGTGAGTATTTCCCTTATTTTGGTATGTGATTTCTAAGGTAAGGGGTATGATAGGTTTTAATTGAGGATGTTTCTATGTTCTTGTACAGGGTCGGTTTGTTCTTTTTGTTCTTGACTAATCTTTGGATGGTGCATGCTTGGATTGGATTTGGGTGTTTGAGAGTGAATTTGGTGTTCGGATGGTTTCTGCTCGATGGTTTGGATTCGGGATAGAGGTCTAGGTGGTCTCGGTTGGTTGAGATGACGCTTGCTTTTCTGTTGCCTTCGGGATTGTAGTCTAATATTGGTAGACTAGGATCGAGGGAAGATGTTGTTGCTCCTCTTCATGGCTTCCTGAATTTCTGTACATGTTCTGGGTAGATTAAGCTTTAAACGGTTGGTGATTTTGTTCCTTTGGTAGCTTCCAAATTCTCGATAGATTATGTGGTGGATTTATCTCGATGGTTGGTGTTTTATTTCTCCCTAATCCTTCCATGAATTTTCGGCATATTAGTTGATAGGTTTGGCTTCAATGGATAAATTGTGATGATTGTAGTTCTTGTCCTGTAGAGTTTTTGAATTCTTTGTACAGTTCTGGTGGAATGGATTTGATTGATACTTGTCTAGATTCTTTCTGTTGTTTTCGGAAGTTAGGGACATTGCTAGAGGATTAGCTTATTAAGAGTTTGGGTTTATTTTCTGATAGTATTGCCGAAAATTAGCTGTGTGATCATTCTTGGATCAGGGTTGAAGGGTAGATGAATTTGGTGCTACATGTTAGTTTTTTTTTATTCACCAATAGTTTCACGTAGGACAAGTTAGAGCGGTTGGGTTTGTGTTTAGCTAGTTGTGGTTTGTGCAATTAGTTAAACTGTACATTATGTGATTTACAGGACTGTAATTCGAGACGAGCACTTTGACGTGGAGATTGTTTAGCTCGGTCTACATTTAAGGTGGGTACTTCTTGCTTTGTTTTCTTTTAGTACTTTGACCTTAGTGCATGAATTATTTTGGATAAGGGTTGTTTACCTTGACTCCACTCTTACTTTCCTGCGCTTGATACTTCCACGCAATCTTTGAGAAATTCGTTCCATATCTATACAGTCTCTTGTTGTTGTCCATGATCAGTAGCAGATACTAGATACCATGTTTGTACGTTTTGACTGTTGTTTATTTATGTACTATATTGAGCATGCTGGCTTCATGTAGTATACCTGTTTCTGTTTATATATAGATATGATGACTGTTGCATTGTTCGCATCATGTCATTGCATGCATGCCGCATCCTCGGCCACTCGAGAGAGTGGTAGCTGGAGTTGATGCCGCTTGTCCTGTCGTGCCGCACTCGACCACTCGTGTGAGTGGTAGCTGGAGTACGAGCAGCAGGGACCCCCGTCGCAGATGTAGCTAGTTAGCTACTATGCAACTGTCCCCTCGGCCACTTGTGTGAGTGGTAGCTGGAGTGGTGTACAGTCTGTCACTGACCCGGCCTCTCGACCATACAGGGGTCATGGTGCGGAGAGGTGGGCGGGAGTGACCATCCGTGCATACGCTGTTATTATATTTGCTTTGGCTGCTGCTATCTATATATGCTGTTATTGCTTACTTACTGCTGTTGTTCACATATGCTGATACGCTTACTTGTGTTGATATATATTCTCATTAAAGATGTTTAGTCATTGGAAATTTGTATATACCTTGCTTATTACCTCTGTAGTTATGAGCAGTACTGTAGCAGATTAGTACCAGTTCTGACCTACTATACCTAGCCTATGATATGGTTTCAGGTATGAGCATTTATTTTGGTTCTATTTTAGTATCTGCTATTCCTCTTATGAGACTGTATTCCTTTTGGCATTCTCTATTGGTTTATTATGTTCATGCACTATCTCTTTCCTTACCCGCTGAGTTCCAATGCTCACCACCCCACAAAATGGTTTTCTTTCGCCAGGTAACAGGTAGATGAGTCATAGATGCTTGGAGAGATGCCGGCCGCCAGTCCTGGGTCCTACGTCACACTCGAGAATAGTTTCTTCTTTTGGGTTTTGTTATCGTTTGGGTGGTATGTTGATTTTTTGTGTATTTTTGCTTTTCAATAAGTCGATGTGAACTTTGGAGTCAAGTCCGGTGATTTCAGGTATTTTTTGTTAGTGTCGTTGTTGGTTTTATGTTCGTATCGTTTTATGTCTTCCGCTGCTGTATCTTTATTTTGTCCCAGCCGAGTGGGCTGTTATTAACTGCGTGGTTATATTATTTCTAGTTTGTATATATATTCCAGCCGAGTGTGGCTGAGGTATATTTTGTATGTAGTAATGCTTCAGATTGTCACATGTACAGGGGAGATGCTGCCGAAATTTCTTCGGACAGGGACTCCTCTGGGGCGTGACAACCAGTCTAGGAAATTAGCTCCGTTAAGCTTGTCCTTATCCAGGACAGAGAGTATTCAACGTATTTGACGACATAGTGATCTACAACAATAAAATACGGAAATAAGTATCATATTTAGATCATTTAATTAAGCCTTTAAAAATGATTCTCCCATTGAATTGTAAAGCTTTGGTAGGAGAAAGTTATGGATGTGGTTTGACCCAGACTACTAGGCCCAAATCCAATTGCGATAACATTCATGTGAGACAAGATCTATATTATACCTCATCTTAAGTTAGCTTTAGCTAATCGCCCAAGACTTAATATAACATAGGTAGACAGCATTTACCAATTATAACATATGTAACTCTTGTATCATTGCATGAACAAGACTATTTGCTCTTTTGCCCATCTTATGAAATCTACATTATAACTCATCTTAAGGAAGTTTTGGCTAATCGCCCAAGACTAATATAATTTAAATTTCATCGTATGGGATATGCCTCTAAGTTCTCAATCTAATTGAGATAACTTAGTTAAGTCACAACCAAAGTTTAGTAGCCAGACATCACAATTGTCTTGTTGCACTCTAGCAAGATAAATTGAGTCATTTTGCTTTGGTAAAACCTGACTACAATTGATCGAGCTAGAAATGAATATCAAACTTTGGTAGGCATATTTAAAAGAGACCTAATTATGATTAAACTTCACATGCATCGAATACAATCATAGCACATATCAATATATATGTTAAATAATGTGACTTGGTTATGGCTTCATAAACTACAATCTTCTCAAGCCAATGAGAAGATCGAAAGGTCAACCTAGGTCTAAACATCTTCTCCAAGTGTTTCCTTGGTCGTCGTGTGATGTTGTCCTTCTCTCTTTTTCACCATCTCCAGTAGACTGGTTCTTTCTCTAATTTATACATTACAAAATCTAAAAAAACTCGAGTTACATTCGAGTGTAATCTAAATTTACAACAAGAATGAAAAAGGAGAGGTATAACATGCATGTCATATTATGAATTACAGCACACACATCCAATCACATCGGGGTTGAGGGTCATAACATGCATCATGTCATATAACATTTACAATATATTATGACATAAAAGTTACTATGCTTTAAATAACTAATTATGAGTCGCAACTCCACGGTGGTCTCGCTAGCCGGTTAGCGGGCGGGTCAAGGGGGCAGCGCCCCTTGCGGGGTTGAGGGAGCAGCACCCCCAAAGCAAAATTCTTTTGCATACTCATTGTATGAGTTACTACCATACCCGAGACCCTGCTGCCCACAAAACCTTAGGTCGAGACCTTACTCATAATCATGCAAATCATAGTAAACATATCATGCAATTTCTATATCACATATAAAATCTAACTACAACTTAGTATACACCTTTACAAGTGGGTCTGATACCACTGTAAGGAACTATAGCGCTAAACATGTAGAAAGCGCAGCAGAAAAACAAGTTCCTTTCAGAAGATCCATACGGAGGAACACCACATACTAAGTTTAGTGAAGGGAGTTTATACCTTTAGTGCATGTCCTTCGCAATCTCGACATCAATGTTTCTTTAGGATGCAGATCTCAGTGCGATCAGTACGTCTGCACCTCTACGGTATCCACACGAATACATTCTCCGTTAGTCTCATGAACTTATGACTTGGAGAAGAAACAACCTTTTATTGTGCTAGCAACTACACAAGGTTGTTTTTGGCCAAGAGAAGAAGAGGAAGAAGAGTAAAAACCAAGAAAATCACCATCACCCAAAAGGTCACTTCATCTATATTGTTAGAGTGTATACTAAAAGTCTAGCTTTTTATATAAACATATAAGAATCACATTGGTCAAATGTCTACATTTATATGCTAAGTATAGTTGTTCAATTAATTTATATTGTAGATAACATTGTGTGTGGTGTCACACACAGAAGATCATGTTATCAGTTCCTTATAAATTATAAATAGTAGCTCATGACTAAGATGGATAGGAACAAACCATTGGAATAGTCGTAGTATAATTTAGTATTAGCTTATCTTGACTATAAAATTACACTAGTACACTCTGAGTGTATTGAGCAGGACCATTTAAGGTAAGTTCTTTTTATACTGACTACATAAAAGAACAAGACTTTTGTTATTATGGAAGTGTGTGCTCTTAATCATGATATAATAATAAGCACATATACTCAATATTCATTTCTTTAATTTATTAAAGGGTGTGATTTAACTCGTTAAATCAATAGGCCTGATAAGTTGGGAAATGATATTATTTATATGGTGTGTTGTTGATTATAGAATGAAACTATGTCCTAGTAATCTAGGTTGATAATGTCCCCTTGAGGAGTTCAGAAGGATTGTCATGTAAACCCTGCAGGTGGACTTAGTCCGACATGACAATAAGATTGAGTGGTACTACTCTTGGAGCTAGATATTAATTAAGTGAGTTGTCAATAACTCATTTAATTAGTGGGCATTCTATATCTTAAACACAGGGAGACTGACACACTCATGATAAGAAGGAGGTTATATAGTAATATGGGATTGGTGTGGTAGTTCAATAATAATTCTTTAGTGGTATGAGTTATTATTGATGAACTCGAGTTGGGTGTTCGGGGCGAACACGGGAAGCTCAAGTTCATCGGGAGACCAAAACCAATTCCTCCTCTCGGTCCCTATCGTAGCCTCTTAATTATAAAGTGTCATACTCACCTTCTTACCTACCTTAAGGTGGCCGGCCAAGCTTAGCTTGGAGCCCAAGCTAGGGCCGACCAAACCAAGGTTAGATGGGTCAAGTAGGTGGCCGGCCCTAGCTTGAACCCAAGCTTAGGTGGCCGACCATAATTAAATTAAAAGGGATTTTAATTTTTAAAATCTTTCCTTATGTGGAAGCCATGGTTTTAAAAGAGAATTTAAAATTTAAATCTTTCCTTTTATAGCTTTCTACAAAAGATTAAGAGAAATGTTTGATATCTTTCCTTATTTGTAGTTAAAAAGAAGATTTTAATTTTTGATAAAACTTTCCTTTTTTGTAACCATCCTCATGGTTTTGAAAGAGAGTTTTAAAATTAAATATTTCCTTTTATAGTTTCTACAAAAGATTAAGAGAAAGGTTTGATATCTTTCCTTATTTATAGTTAAAAGGAATATTTTAATTTTTGATAAAACTTTCCTTTTTTGTAACCATCCTCATGATTTTAAAAGAGAGCTTTAAAATTAAATCTTTCCTTTTATAGTTTCTACAAAAGATTAAGAGAAAGATTTGATATCTTTCCTTATTTGTAGATAGAAAGGAAGATTTTAATTTTGAAGAAAACTTTCCTTATTGTAATCATTCACATGTTTTAATAGAGAGATTTTAATTTATAAAAGTTTCCTTTTATAACTAACCATGAAGGGAATTTTTAAAAAGAAATTTTTATTTTAAAAATTTCCGGAAACAAATTCAGAAGTTTTAATTTTGTGTTTAAAACTTTCCTTATTTGGAAGAGTTGTAGGGGTCGGCCACATTAATAAATAAAAGGCATTTTTAATTAAATTTTCCTTTTCATAGGCAAGGAAATTAAGGAAGTTTTAATTAAAACTTTCCTTATTTGCCAAGACCAAGGAATATAAAAGAGAGGGTAGAGGTGCCTCACCTCATAACAATCTATCTTCTATTATTCCTCTCTTCCTTGTGGTGGTCGGCCCTCTCTTCTTCCTCTTCCCCTATTCTTCTTCTAAAGTGGTTGGCGGCATCATCTTCTTGAAGAGATCTTGGTGGTCGGATTTTGCTTGGAGAAGAAGAAGAGATATGAGGCTTTGTTTCCTAGCATCCCTTGGAGCTTGGTTGGTGGCCGAAGTTCTTCATCTCTAGGAGATTGTTGGTGGCCGAAACTGTTAGAGTGTATACTAAAAGTCTAGCTTTTGTAAACATTTATCTTTGACATAAAAGAATACATTGGTCAAATGTCTACATTTATTTGTTAAGTGTAGTTATTCAATTAATTTATATTGTAGATAACATGATGTGTGGTGTCACACATAGAAAATCATGTTATCAGTTCTTTATAAATTATAAACAGTTGCTCATGACTAAGATGGAAAGGAACAAACCATTGGAATAGTCGTAGTGTAATTATGTATTAGTTTATCTTGACTAATAAATTATACTAGTACACTCTAAGTGTATTGAGTAGGACCATTTTATGTAAGTTCTTTATATACTGACTTAATAAAAGAACTAGATCTTAGTTATTATGGAAGTGTGTGCTCTTAATCCTAATATAATAACAGGCATATATATTTAGTATTTATTTCTTTAACTTATCAAAGGGTGAGATTTAGCTCGATAAATCAATAGGCCCGATACGTTGGGAAATGATATTACTTATAGTGTGTGTTGTTGATTATGGAGGGAAACTGTGTCCTAGTTATCTAGGTTGAGAATGTCCCCAAGAGGAGCTCATAAGGATTGTCATGTTAAACCCTACAGGTGGACTTAGTCCGACATGATAATAAGGTTGAGTGGTACTACTCTTGGACTAAGACATTAATTAAAGTGAGTTGTCAGTAACTCAATTAAATTAATGGACATTCGATATCTTAAACACAGGGAGACTAACACACTCATAATAAGAAAGAGCCCATAATGTAATTTGGGATTGATGCGGTAGTGCAATAATAACTCTCTAGTGGAATAAGTTATTATTTAATGAACTTGAGTTGTGTGTTCGGGGCGAATACAGGATACTCAAGCTCGTCAGAAGGCTAAAACCAATTTCTCCTCTAGGTCCCTATTGTAGCCTCATTAAAGCCTCAAATCCATCCATATAAAAGCCCATCTTGATGTCCAAGAAGGGGGTCGGCCCAAGGCTTGGTGACCAAGCCAAGGGTCGGCCACTATCTCCTCAAAGAGGCCCGGCCCTTTTGCTTAGTGCCCAAGCAATGAGGGGCCAACCACCATAATCTAAATAAGGAGGGGTGTTTTGAATTTTTAAAATCTTCTCTTTGTAGAAAACTACAAGTTTTAAAAGAGAGATTTTAAAATTATAAAACTTTCCTTATTTGAATTAGGTCACATGGTTTAAAAGAAAGTTTAAAAGTTTTAAAACTTTCCTTTTTTAACCATCCTCATGGTTTTTAGAAAAAAGGAAGAGAAGTTTTAAATTTGAAACTTTCTATTTTTGTAACCATGTTAAAAAAAGGAAATTTTAGAAGAGAAGTTTTAAATTTTAAAACTTGGTTTTAATTTTTAAAACTTTCCTTTTTTAACATCCATGTTAGGAAATTAAAAGAGAGTTTGTAAAATTTTATAAGAGCTTTTCTACTTTACTTATAAAATTTTTACAAAAGATTTTATTTCTTTCCTCTTAGGGTCGGCCACCCTTGCTTGGTGCCCAAGCAAGGGGCCGACCAATCAATTTAATTAATGATTGATGATTGAATCAATCAAGAGGAAGGAAAAGGAAAAATAAAAGGGGAAAAGGAAAAACAAGAGGAATATTTTAATTTTTGTAAAAAAAATTTCCTTATTTGCCTTGGGCAAGTAATATAAAAGAAGGGGAGGGGAGACTTCATGAATTATCAATTCTTATTCTCTTGTTGGAGCTCTTCATTGTGGTCGGCCCCTCTCTTCTTTCTTTTCCCCTTGCTCTCTTTTGTTCCTTGGTGGTGGTGGTGGCCGAATACTAGAGAAGGAGGAGGAGCTTTGGGTGGTGTTCATCTTGGAGGATCGTCGCCCATACAACGTCCAAGAGGAGGCGAGAAATACGGCAAAAGATCTCGAGGTTATTAGCATACAAAGAAGAGGTATAACTAGTAATTATTTTCCGCATCATACTAGTTCTTCTTTATTAGAATTCCAAACACAAGAGGCATATGATTCTAGAATTTCGGATTTGTTTCGAAATTGTGTTTTTTTGTTTTTTGAATTTGTGATTCGATTGTTCTTTTCGGTTAAACCTAATATTATTTTAGGAAATTAAATATTGAATTTCTATTAAAGGCTTTGTCGAAACAGTGGTGGATGATCCTATACCCAAGAAGGCCTAGTGCCTCGCCATGTTTGACCTGGGAGCTGATTTTAGAAATAAATATTTAATTAAATTTATAACATAGGTGGATTTGGATCAATAGTGTTAAGTTCCGCTTGCGATCCAAATCTAAACCATCAAGAACAGATAAGTTAAATTTGGAATCAATAATGTTAAGTTCCGTTTGCGATTCCTAATTTAATTTCTAAAGAACACAATAGGTTATTTAGGAAAGGTTCGACACTTGTACAAAATTTTTGTATAGTGGAACCGGTACGATCTTCCTTGGACCAACCAACAATTGGTATCAGAGCTAGGGTTTGCCTCTGTGTGTTTGGTTTTCAAATTAATTATGCACATGTCATACATAATTTAGACAGGATAATGGTAGGATATGCTAACTCTTTGGTTGCAGGCTCAAACTATTATGACTTATAGATGTTGTGTGTGATTGGACCCTTGGACATGTCAAGGGCATTATTTTTATGAGTGCATGATTGTATATAACTAATACAGCAGGAGCTGTATTAGCCCTAGGATTTTAGAATTTTATTTTCGATCTAGATTACATGTACATTCCTTTGTGGAATATAGGATCGATATATGTAAAATACTATTTCTGTCGCGGATCGTATCTTTGTGAGGCGTGGTGCTATTGGAGGACCAGAGGCACAGCGGAATAAGAAGCAAGATAGATGCGACAATTGGACCCGATAGCGGTGGCTAAAGATGGCAGTAGCTAGGGTTGGAGCACACGGAGGACAGTAATGGAAAAGACCATAATAGTTGGAAAATTAATTTCCAAATTTATTGCTTTTATTTACTGTGATGTGTGTGTATGCATGTGATGTATGCTTGCATAAGTTAAAATTCCTCACCTTAAATAACTAAGTGGGAGAGGGATTTTTAAATAAATTCCACGATCTCCATTACTGGTTTATAAGTGATGCAAACAAACTTGTGCGTTGGCTCTGAGTGTCTTCCTCCATATCGGATGAGTTTGTTTGCAGATCACTAGATCAAACTTCCATTTTGGATGATTATAGGAAATTAATCAAGAGCGTGTGATCTTCCCCATCGGAAGGGGCACAATCTTATTAACGGACTAAGTGTCAAGTAATGGTAAACACTTAGGCACGTCTAATAGTATCCTCCCCATCGGAGTCACTGCTATTATTTGTGTGACCGAAGGAAAACCAACTGTTAATTTTATTTGTCAAAAGTTAGGTTGACAAGAATAAAATTAATGGGTAAAACCTCCTCTTACAAATGTTTGATTTTGTATACGTCCACACTATCGTGGCATACAAAATTCGTGGTGATTTGAGGTGTTGGTTAATTTAAATATTATTGTTTGAGAAATCAATATTATTCTAAATTTAGAGTATTGACCAAAGTCTATTTTGTGATTCTTAGGATGACTTTCAACCCACTGGCCATTATTTTGAAAGAAAATAGACTTACTGGTCCAAATTATATAGATTGGAAAAGAAATCTGGATATTGTCTTAACTGCTGAAAGCTATAAGTTTGTACTGTCAGAGGTATGCCCAAATACACCTAATAGTGATTCTACCCTAGAGGAGATTGAGTATCATAAGAAATGGGTAAAAGAAGATGAGATGGCACGGTGTTACATTTTGGCTTCAATGTCAAATGTATTGCAACATCAGCATCAAGATTTACCAACTGCTTATGATATAATGAACAATCTCAAAGAACTCTTTAGACACCAGAGTCGAACTGCTAGGCAAGAGGCAATGAGAAAGTTAATGACAACCACCATGTCAGAGGGGGCACCCGTAAGGGATCATATCCTCAAAATGATGGCTTATCTGAACGAAATACAAGTCCTTGGAGGTGAAATTGATGGGGAAATCCAGGTTGATATTATTCTCCAAACGCTACCCAGAAGTTTTGAGCAGTTCCGCCTGAACTATAACATAAACAAAAGGGAGTATATGTTGGCGGAACTTCTGACAGAACTACAAGCAGTAGAAGGTATATTTCATCACAGTCTCATATTCACTATGCTGAAAATGGTTCTACTTCTAAGTTGAAAGGCAAGAAGAAGAAGAAACAGGTTGTTCAGCAAAGAAGGTGAATAAACCTCTAGGAACATGACCAAAAGCTGGAATGAAGAAGCCAAAGGGCAAGTGCTTCATCTGCAAGCAGTCAGGACATTAGATGGCGGATTGTCCTCGTAGGAATCAGAACAATAAAGGTATATCTCATTCTCTAGTAGTTTAAACATGTTTAGCGGTGTTATCTACTAGCACCTGGTGTGTAAATATGGGAGCCACTGATCATGTCTGCAACTCTTTGCAGGGGTTCCAGAAAACCCGATGACTATTTGAAGGAGAGATAACCGTCTACATGGGCAATGCTACTAAGGTGGCGGCTGTTGCAGTGGGAGACGTCTACTTATCTTTTGATAGGAATAGAAGTTTGACTTTAAGAAATTGCCTTTATATACCTAGTTTTAGAAAGAATTTAATTTCAGTTTCTAAACTGTATTTGGATGGATATTTTGTTTCTTTCAATAACAATATGGTTATAAAGAGAAATAGGGTTATTATCTGTTCTGGTGCATTGGTTGACAATTTATATACTTTAAATCTAATTTCTCCCTCAAGGCAACAAATGGAAATTAATAACACATCTTCTAACTCTAATAAGAGAAAAGAACCTTCGGAAATGAATCAAACATATCTTTGACATCTAAGGCTTGGTCATATTAACTTAAGTAGGATTCAAAGGCTTATAGCCGATGGACTCTTGGGTTCATTAGAGTTGGAAAATTTTTCAACCTGTGAATCTTGCTTGGAAGGTAAAATGACCAAGAGACCTTTTAAGGCCAAGGGGTATAGAGCCAAAGATGTGTTAGAACTGGTTCATTCTGATTTGTGTGGTCCTATGTCTATCCAGGCAAGAGGTGGTTTCGAATACTTTGTCTCTTTTATAGATGATCATTCAAGATACGGATACATTTACTTAATGCGCCGTAAGTCTGAGTGCTTTGATAAGTTCAAAGAGTACAAGGCTGATGTGGAGAAACATCTTGGTAAAAATATCAAAACACTATGATCTGATCGTGGTGGCGAATACCTCTTAGGAGAGTTTAGGAATTACTTATCAGAGGCCAGGATTCAATCCCAGTTGTCCACACCTGGTACACCCCAACAGAATGGTGTGGCAGAACGAAGGAATAGAACTCTTATGGGATGGTTAGATCGATGATGAGTTATTCAGAATTACCAAATTCGTTTTAGGGATACGCTCTGGAAACAACAGCGCACATTCTGAACTTAGTACCTTCTAAATCAGTACCCTCTACTCTCACAGAATTATAGAATGGGTGAAAGCCCAGTCTAAGACATATTCAGATTTGGGGTAGTCTAGCACATGTGTTGAAAGCAGATGCTGATAAGTTAGAATCTCGTACAGAAGTTCGCGTGTTTGTGGGTTATCCTAGAGGAATGAAAGGTGGTTTATTTTATAGTCCTAAAGACCAGAAGGTCATTGTTAGCACCAATACCCAGTTTTTAGAAGAAGACTATATAATGGACCACAAGCCCAAAAGTAAAATTGTTCTAGAAGCAATAAGAGAGGACACGTCTACTTCAGTACCAACAGTACAAGATGAAGTACCACAAGAGACTACAACACGTGTCACACATGATATACAACCGCAGATAGTGCCTCGTCGTAGTGGGAGTGTTGTGAGGCAACCAGAGAGATTTATGTTTTTGGGAGAGTCTTCGAATTTGATTCCAGGTAAACATGAACCTGATCCCCGGACATATGAAAAAGCACTCCAAGATATAGATGTATTATCTTGGCAAAAGGCAATGAATTCTAAAATAGAGTCTATGTATTCTAATAAGGTTTGGGAGCTTGTAGAACCACCAGATGGTGTAAAAGTCGTTGGATGCAAGTGGATCTACAAAAGGAAAAGAGGGACGAATGGGAAGGTAGAAACCTTCAAAGCAAGGCTTGTTGCGAAAGGGTATACTCAGAAAGAGGGAATCAATTATAAGGAGACCTTTTCACCGGTAGCTATGCTTAAGTCTATCCGGATACTCTTATCCATTGCCGCTCATATGGATTATGAGATTTGGCAAATGGATATCAAGACAGCTTTCCTTAACAGAAGTCTTGAAGAAAACATCCATATGAAGCAACCAGAGGAATTCATTGAAAAAGGCAAAGAGCATCTAGTGTGCAAGCTGAATCGGTCAATTTATGGACTAAAACAAGCTTCAAGATCTTGGAGCATCTGGTTTAACGAAGTAATCCAGTCATATGGATTTATTCAGTGTCCGGATGAGTCTTGTGTATACAAGAAGTGTAACAGAAACGTGATGGTATTTCTTGTACTATACGTAGATGATATTTTGTTAATTGGCAACAATGTCAAAGTGTTATCGAATGTAAGGGTATGGTTATCCAAACAATTTGATATGAAAGACTTAGGAGAATGTGCACACATTCTTGGGGTCAAATTTATAAGGGATCGCAAGAAAAAGATGTTGTGCCTATCTCAAGCTTCATATATAGATATAATCCTTGCTCGTTTTAGCATGCAAAACTCTAAGAAAGGTTTCTTACCTTTTAGGCATGAAGTAGCTTTATCTAAAGAGATGTCTCTAAAGACATCAAAAGAGATAGAGGATATGAAGGTAGTTCCTTATGCTTTGGCTATGGGAAGCCTAATGCATGCAATGCTGTGTACGAGACCTGATATCTGTTTTACCGTAGGCATGGTTAGTAGATATCGGAATAACCCTGGACAAAGACATTGGACTACTGTAAAGCATATATTGAAGTACCTGAGAAGGACAAGAGACTATATGCTAGTATACCAAGCAGACGATTTACTCCCTATGGGTTACACGGATTCAGACTTCCAATCGGATAGGGACAATAGTAAGTCTACATCAGGCTATGTGTTTACTTTAGGAGGTGGTGCCATTACATGGAGGAGTGTCAAACAAAAATGCGTTTCAAACTCAACCATGGAAGTTGAGTATGTGGCAGCCTCTGAGGCAGCCAAAGAAGCTGTATGGCTCAGGAACTTCCTAATAGACTTAGATGTGATTCCTGGTTTGTCCAAAATCATTACAAATTATTGTGATAATAGCAGTGCAGTTGCAAACTTGAAGGAACCACGTACCCATAAGGCGAGTAAACATATAGAGCGCAAGTACCACCTGATACGAGACATCGTGAAGCGAGGAGAAGTTGTCATCGCCAAGATTGCATCAGCAGATAACCTGGCAGATCCTTTCACTAAGGCCCTTCCGGCGAAAGCTTTTGATCGGCATGTGGAGGGGATGAGAATTAGATGAATGGCAACAGATATAGCAACTTAGTCTTTTAGTATAAGTGGGAGATTGTTAGTGTTAGTGAGAGCCCTAGAGCCAATCATGTGATGATTGTTGTATGGACTCGATGTATCATATTCCTATATATTTATAAAGGCATTTCTTTATAGTTATTATACTTACTTGTATTGGTGCCAAATAACTAAGTATAATAACGTCCTTGAGTAGAAGGTTCTTATCTATGTCAATCGATTGGTTGAATCGATAATGAGATGATATAGAGAACACTACTCTTAATCATTCCTAGTCAAGTATTAACATTCAGGGACAATGTTAATACGATGAGACTAGCATGTAGGTCAACTCGATGACTTGATCTCACAAGTCATGGATATAGAGATATCAAGTTGACACATGGGTATGCATTGGAGAATGTATACTGAATGACCCGCCATGAGAAAGTATCATGGATCGTTATATGAGTGTCATATACTTTCTTATGTGGCTATTAGTATGACTACTAGTCCTTAGACCTGAAGTCACCATGGATCCCTACATAAGGAGTTATGTACTTTGGTTTCGTCAAACGTCACCCGTAACTGGGTGGACTATAAAGGTGACTACTGGGTATGTAACAAATTATGCGGAGGGATGTGAGTGATGTAGATGAGATCTATCACTCCTATATGATGGGAGTGACATCATGATTCTTGATAGAGTGAGACCACTAAGTGCATGGCCATGCCCAAATGAGTCAATATGAGATATTGAGCTCATTTGATTAGAGTGAGTCTACTTGGAGTTCAAGACATAAATTGATTAGAGGATGACACGGTCTATGCCTCAGTTGATCAATTTAGATGTCAAGGATAGAAGGACATTATCATATATTGTGAGAGTCACAATTAGTAGTCACAAAGGTAATGTTGGATCTCAACATTCTTATAACTTGGGTAGTAATGATGTGTTGCTAGATACCGCTCATTACTTATGTTTTTAAATGAGTTTAGGAGCATTGCCAACATTACAAGAACCTATAGGGTCACACACAAAGGGTAATTAGATGGAGATTAGGTTCATATGATGGACCAAGAGGATTAGATTCATGTGCTGAACCAAATTGGATTAAGAGTAATCCAAATTAGACTAATTGAGTTGGACTCAATTTGATTCATGTGTAGAATGAGTCTAATTTAGATTATGATTCATTGAGTCAATTTAAACCAATGAATAGAGATTCATTAAATTAAATTGACTTGAATCAATGGTTAGATTTGATCAACCATGGAAGATAAAAAGGTTAAGTTTGACTTAACTTGAGAGGGAAGATGAAGTGTCAAGTTTGACTTGACCAAATGCCATCTCATTGTGACTTGACATGGGGCCGGCCAATGATGGTGTTCCACATCATCAAGGCTGCATCATAGTGTGCCACCTCATGAGCAAGACCAAGAGCCATGACTCTTAGTATTACATGGAGGTTTAAAACCCTCCTTTATGTGGCCGACCACATTAGTGCAAGCATTTGTGCTTGTTGTAACTTCTTCTTCTTCCTCTTCTCTTCTCTTGTTCTCTCCCTCTCCTCCATTTTCGAAACCATTCAAGGGTGCTAGCACACTCTAAGTGGGTTTTCTCCACCTTTTGTCCGTGTGGATACGTATAGAGGAGTGTACACTTGACACTCTACGAGATCCGGCAACCGTTTGGACGAGCGGGATAAGCGAAGGACATCGTGACAAAGGTAACACTCTTATCATGTAGATCTAAGGTAGATCTAGGATAAACAAACATGTACATGAATTTTATTTATCTTCACACAGATCTGTGGCAAGACTTCGAGGTTTTCACAACGCAAAAAATAATTTTTACGGCTCAAAATTGCCAACAGTGGTATCAGAGTCACGTGCAAAGCGTGTATATGTTTTGTATTTGTTTTTTTGAAAATGTTTCAGATATGTAAGTTTACTATTTTTATGGATTTTTTGAGTAATTTTCTCGTAGAGGCGAAGTTACAAGTACTTGGACACTTGTAGGCTTCAACTACCGAGAAAAATCTTTCAAAACTGCAAGATCTCGCCCAAATTGTTTTGGAACAGCGGTTTAAGGCGCTGTTAGATCAAGATGGGACACTCGTGATATTCATTTCACGAGTAGGGGCGCTGCCCTTAACCCCGCAAGGGGCATTGTTCCGCGATCACGCCTGAAAATCGCTAATCGGGACCGCCGGAAAGTTGTGACTCATAAAATTGATAAAAATAGTAGTAAAATTATAAAAATTTATGTAAAATACATAATTTAGAATTATGTATGATATTGTGATGGTCATGGCCCAAAAACCCCAAACTTGATTGGATAAAATTATGTTGTAATTCATAATATGGCCTGTGCGTCATTTTTTTGTGTTGTGCGTACTGTATATGATATGCGACCTGCGCGTCGTGCCTCTTTTCTTATGTTCCTGTTGTAAATAGACTTTAGACTCGAATGTAACTCAAGTTTCATATTTGTAATGTACAAAATGAAGTGGTGGAAGGTCCACTCAAGAAGGAGTTACGAGGAGGATGCTGTCAACACATGGCGGTCAAAGGAGGCGCTTGAAGAGGCTGTTATCCCTAGGTTGACCGTCTGATCTTCTCATTGGCTTGAGAAGATCGTAGTAGGGCCATGACCTCATCACAAATTCATTAATCAGTATATATGATTGCTTGTGTGTATGTGATGCATGCTAATTTAGGGTAATTAGTGCCTTAATGCGTATATGATACACATTCATGATTAGATTCGATCTTAATCAAGTCAACTCGAAATGCCTACCAAGTTTTGATACCCATCACTACCTCGATCATTTGTTGTTGTTGAATCTGCCAAAGCAGAACAACACATATTATCTTGGTAGGGTGCGGAGGGACAATCTTGGTCCCGCCTATTAAAGCTTGGGTGAAGACAAACTCAATTAAATTGAGTATAACTAGTTAACTCAATTGGATTGGGTAAAACTATAGGCATTTTTCAATGGTTGGATAAACAAGAGTTGCATAGAGATGTAATTGATAATTAGTTATCTACTGATCATACTAAGTCTTGGGTGATTTAGCCAAAGCTAACTCAAGGCATAGTATGATGTGGATCTTGTCCCATGAGAATTATAGCTAATTAGTATGAATCTAGTAGTGTGGTTTGACCACACCCATGACTTGATTCTACAAAAGTCCTATAATTCAGTGGGAGCATCATTTAGTTAAAGGCATAATTAAATGATCAATGGAATATGATATTTACTCTCTGCTTTATTTATGTTGTAGATTGTCATGTCGACAAACACGAACACTTTATCCCTGCGTTCTGTCCTTGACAAGGACAAGCTCAATGGAGCTAATTTCCTGGACTGGTACAGGAATCTGAGAATCATTCTCACACAAGAAAGAAAACTGTACGTCCTGGAGTAGCCCATTCCGGAGGCACCTCCTGACACTACCACGCGAGTTGACCGAGATGCTTATAAGAAGCATCAAGATGATGCATTAGATGTGTCATGCCTCATGCTCGCAACCATAAACTCTGAGCTTCAGAAGCAACACGAGTTGATGGCTGCTTATGATATGGTTAAGCATCTTCATCAACTATATTAAGGACAAGCAAGGCACAAGAGATTCGAGATCTCTAAGGCACTGTTTCAGTGCAAGATGCAAGATGGGACTCACGTAGGTCCATATGTACTCAAGATGATTGGGTACATAGAGAACCTACAGAAGTTGGGATTCCCACTTGGCCAAGAACTGGCCACTGACTTGATCTTGCAATCCTTGCCAGAAAGTTACAATCAATTTGTCATGAATTACAACATGAACGAAATTGATAAGCCACTGCCTGAGCTACTAAGCATGTTGCGAACTATTGAGCTCAACCTTAAGAAGGTAAAGCCTAACTCCATTTTGATGGTGCAAAAGCATAAAGGCAAGGGCAAGCCTAAAGGTAAGGGAAAGTCCCAAGCCAAGGGCAAAGGCAAGGTAATGAAACCTAAAAGAGGTGTTGCTAAGGATGCTACCTGCTTCCACTACGGTCAGACCGGGCACTGGAAGAGGAACTGCAAAGGATACCTGGAAGATTTTAAGAAGAAAACAAATGAGATTTCTACTTCAGGTATATATGTTATAGAAGTCAATCTTTCTATTTCTTCATCGTGGGTATTAGATACCAGATGTGCTTCTCACATTTGTACTAATATGCAGATGCTGAGAAATAGCAGGGCATTGTTGAAGGGAGAGGTGGACCTACGAGTAGGCAATGGAGCACGGGTTGCTGCTGTTGCTGTAGGAACTTACTTTCTATCTCTGCCCTCTGGGCTTGTACTAGAGTTAGATGGAGGGTAAGGATGAATAGTGACCTACTAAAAGAAATTACAATTTTTTCTTGCTATCGAATTACCAAGGACACACACTAATTATAAAATAAAATAACATGCAAAATAAAAGAGGCTACAAACTATTTTTTTACTTGGTTTGTGGTTATTATTCCAAGATAATATAAGCTCCATTAATAATCTCCTTCTTCGACCACAAGTCGGAGGTGGAGAGGCCCCTTACAGCGGCTAAGCACGAAATCTATAAACAAGACTGAATGAAAGTGAATACAGGTGTGTTGTTCTCAACTTTAAACATCAGTCCTCCTTTTATAGCCTTCATGGTCGATATGACCATTTACTGACATAGCAGCTTCCAGACACCAAGAAGCAGTCCAGGCACTTGGACTTGTCGAACTTGATCCACTCGGCAACAATCCACTCAATGGCTCTGGATGACTTCATGCATTTAGGGCGTCTAGAAACCATCAAAAAGCTTGGATTCTATTGACGTGGACACCATCCTGATCCATTTTGGCAACATCTCCTACTAATTTGGCCACTCAATCCAAGCACCTGTAATAGCTCCAAGTGCCTAGAGTCTGAGCACTTGGACCTGGGTGATTACATCCCAAAATTGAGCTCACCCCAACTCAATTTTGGTCTTCTTGAGCTGTCTTCTTCACAACTTCTCATTTCTCAAATGTATCCCTTGCATCCTTCATGCTCCACTGGAGTTTTTTTTCCACAACTCCTCATACCTTGGATGCACCGAGCCCATCGGCTCCTTTACTGTGTCATCCTTCTCGCTCGCCTTCCTCTTTTATCATCTCCGATGCTCCGTAGCCATCGGGTACCTGTATGTTCTCCATGTCCTTGCACACTTAGACATATAGATTAAATCTACAAGGTCTAACTTAATCTATGTTAAACTCATATCAAAACTATGGCTCAACTACTTGAGATACTTATAATCTCCTCTTTTTTTATGTGAATCAACACATATTAAGATATAGACAAAATAAATTAGAGCACCATGAATAATAAAAATATATTACATTTTCACTCTCACATAATATTTTCTCTCCTTTTGAATACATCAAAAATATTAGGCTATTTAAAAAAATTGGTAAAATTTTCTTGAATAACAAAAAAAATAAAATATTTACTAGATGTAGAACAAAAATTTATGTATCATAGAAAATTAATTTTCACCAAAAATTAGTTTGAGTTAATTTACTATTTTTAATAAACAAAATTAAACTTAAAAAATTATAGAAAACATTGAATTTTTTCTTAGGATGTGAAAACATTGATGATACATATTCAAAAAATAAATTTAATGAAAAAATGATTTCCAAACTATTTTATTATTGTAAATGTGATTTTTCTTACAAAATGTATTTAAAATTTTTTAAATTGAGAAAAATTTGAAATTTAACATAACCACAGAATACATGTTATTGTTTCCAGAAAAAATATTTAAACAAAATATATCCTGAATAATTTTTTTAAATTTTACCACAAGCAATTTCAATAATTGACATAAAAAATTCTAAAATTTTAAAATTAATTTTGGTATCCAAAATAAATTTTTATCTACTAGATTTATCATGTATTTGATAGGGATTGAAAATCTTGATATTTTTCCAATTTATCCTTTATAATTTCTCGAATACCAATATGGTCTTCCATATTCTAAACTTTGTTGAAAATAACTTGTTAGTAAAAATTCATATTTGAACAAATAGAATTTTTTTCTAGTTTTAATTTCAAACAATCTACCTAATCCCTTAATTTTAGATTCTCATTTGATAAATTTTCAAGTTCTTCTATTGGGCATAAATTTTCTAATTTATTTTCTAAGTCAATTTTGACCTTTTTTAGTTTAATATACTTGGGTCTTAGTTTACATAATGAACTAGAGAGCATTTTAGTTGCATTGAAAAGTTGATCAGAGGGTAGATTGCGTACCTCACTTATGGTGTCAGACTTGTAGGTCGAAGCTCCCCCTTCATCAATACTTTCTTCAGATGAGTTTTCGATGTCTTCTATTTGGTGATTTACCATTAATGCTAATCCAGCTATCTTCTCGTGCTCGGACTCTTTTGATGATGATTTGCTTCATGTCGCCTTGAGATTCTTATGTTGTATCTTTTTGGCCTTTTTACTTTCTCTTTTCCCTTACTTTTCAACTTGGGGCAATTGTCATTGATATGCTCTTCTTCATCGCAATTGTAGTACCTTACTCTTCTTTTCTCCTTTTTAGTAGAAGTTTTGTGGCCTATTTCTTATCAAAGTTGTTAGTTTTAAGAAAATTTTGCATTTTCCTTACTAGATAAGCTTCTTGACTTTGTCGAGAGATGTGTCTTAATCTGGTTTGTTCTGTTTGTATTTCAAAGCTAAGATTTGATTTGGTTTCTATTTATTTTAGGATTGCACATCAAGACTCATGTAATTCCAAAGTAGAGAATTACTCTTCTAAAGTACTAACCTATAAATCCTTCGATATATAGTAGGAGTCTACGATAGATGCTCATTCTAGAGTCCTTGAAAATGTATTCAATGTATATTGAAGTGCATGTTGATTTGAGATCATTTCTCTGAGGTTGTTGAGTCCGGTGATAAGCTCCTTGAGTTTTGCTTATTGTTGGGCTACTGACTCACCATCTCTAGTCATAAATGGATCAGTTGATTTCTCAACAGGTCTCTTCTGGCTAGTTTTTCCTCTGAGGTACTTTCCAGAAACCTTTGGCTGAGACGTAGGAGCTAATTTGGTTGAGTTCTTGTGCTGGTAGTACGCTATGCAAGTGAAACTCTACCTTTTTGTTGGCCATAAACTCCTCTCAATGTTTTTTGGTCCATCAATGTTCCTCAAGTTCCTCTCCATCTTCGGTCCTAGGTGCTTCAAAACTAAATTTTATACATAACATAATTTCAAAATCTATTTTAAAAATACCTCCATCCTTTTCTTCCACATAGTGAATTCACCCTCGAACTTTAGTGGATGGATGTCTGATCCGGCCATTCCTCCAGTCGCTTAGATGGTGGTTAGTCCTTCTAGGTAGTCCAAGCTTTAATACCAATTATTGGTAGAATAGAAGAGGTTTGTAGGAGCTAGAGGGGAGGGGTGAATAGTGACTTGCAAAAAGAAGTTACAACTTTCTCTTGTTATTGAATTATCAAGTACAGACACTAATTATGAGATAAAATAACATGCAAAAGGAAAGAAGCTAGAGATCGATTTTTTACTTGGTTTGCAACCAGATAGTTGCTAGTCCAAGATAATATAAGCTCCACTAACAATCTCTTTCTTCAATCACAAGTTGAAGGTGGAGAAGCCTCTTACAGAGGTTAATCATTAAAGCAATAAACAAGATTGAATGAAAGTGAATATGTCGAACTCGTCGCTCGATTAGGACAATCCTCCTTTTATATCCTTCATGGTTGATGTGACCATTTATTGACATGGCAGCTTTCAGGTGCTTGGAAACAGTATAGGTGCTTGGACTTGTTGAACTCAATCCACTCAGCAACGGTCTGCTCAATGGCTCTGGATGACTTCACGCTTTAGGGCGCTTGGATTCTACTGACGTGAACACCATCCTGATCTATTTTGGCAATAGTTCTTGCTAACATGACCACCCAATCTAGGCACCTAAAATAGCTCTGGGATCCTAGATTCTAAGTGCTTGGAATCATTCCAAGCATCTAGAATGGTCAACTTACAGAGTTGACCATTTTCTTCTCCAACACTCTGGTGTTAGTGCAATCAACCTCCAAGATTTTAATGTCTGACAAATATATTTAAATGAGCTTGATCAAGGAAAGTCCTAGTCACAGCTAGGTAAGGGTGAGAAGTCAACCGAGTGAGTAGTCCTAACTCTTGGTGCAATCGACCTCTAGGGTTTTGATGTTTGATAATATACCTAAGTTTGGTCAATTTGACCAAGGGTTGATCCAAACAGGATTTGATATTTGGGAGAGAGAAATCTAGTCAGGACTAAATGACTAGCAAAAGTAAGTCCTAACCAAAGGTTAGGCAAAGTGGAAGTCCTGGTGAGTGAAGCCAGGCCCTAGTGAGTGAAACTAGGAGGTGGAAGTCCTGGTGAGTGAAGCCAGACCCTAGTGAGTAAAGCTAGGTGGTGGAAGTCCTAGTGAGTAAAGTAGGGCCCTAGTGAGTGAAGCTAGGTAGTGGAAGTCCTGGTGAGTGAAGACAGGCCCTGGTGAGTGAAGTTAGGTGGTGGAAGTCCTGGTGAGTGAAGACGGGCCCTAGTGAGTGAAGCTAGGAAGTGGAAGTCCTGGTGAGTGAAGCCAGGCCCTAGTGAGTGAAACTAGGTGGTGGAGTTCTGGTGAGTGAAGCCAGGTCCTAGTGAGTGAAGCTAGGTGGAGAAAGTCCTGGTGAGTGAAGTCGGACAATGGAAGTCCTAGTGAGTGAAGCTAGGCAACCCTTAGGGGAGATAACCCTAGGTTATACTTGAATTTTGTTAACACTATTTATCTTACCATTTTATCTATTATGATAACTCAGTGTTGTAGGGAAGTTCAGCTAGGTCGACGGGCTGACCGGATAGTTGGCAGGAAGTCCAGACAGGTCGACAGGCTAACCGAATGTCTGGCAAACGGTAAGTGAAGGTAAGTCACTAGAGGAGAATGATTGTGAGGGCGCGTCCCAGTTGAGGGATAGTAGGTATCGATCCAGTTTAGGTCCATTTGGGATCCCTAGACTGAGACCTTGACTAGTTCCTGGTCCTGGGAGGATAAGAACTAATTACTTTATTTATTATATTTGTGCTAACACTTGTTTTTTAGGGTATTTGAACTAACACATTTGTTGCAGGGCAAGAGAGCAAACAAGTAAGCAAGCTGCCTTCGGGTGAACAGTACCTGAGGGCGCTCTCCATGGCTATGCAAGGCGCCTTGGTACTGTTCATGGAAGGTGCCTTCCATGGCTATGGAAGGCGCCCTCCACGGATAAAATTTGACTTCACTACGGATAAGTGCCAAGGAAATCGAGATAGCTTTTGCCTCATTGGAGGCGCCTTCCATGGCTATGGGAGGCACCCTCCAAGCCCTTTATAAGGTAGTCTCGAGTAAGCACTTAAACAACAACTACGTACGAGCTACTATGTGTTCATTCAAGCTTCCAACTACTCCCGATTGCTGCTACGACTCTACTACGAAGCTGTTGAGCCTGACGACTAATCCAAGGAGTTCCAGTCACACCTGGCAGACAGACATCAACACAAGAAGAGCTCTTATTTCGATCCATAAGAGTGTTGGTAACTGTCTTTGCACTTAATTACTATAAAAGGGTAAGTGCATTGTGTTGCACTTGACCAACCTTTTTGTACTCGATTATCTCTTCCGAGGGTACCAAAAGAGGTTTTTAGTAGATTACCCATCGATAGGTCCGCGGGACCTAGGCCTTGGAGTAGGAGTCGCCAAAGGCTTCGAACCAAGTAAAAATCGTCTGTGTTTTCTTGTGTCTTGGTTTTTGCTTTCTCATTTTTATTTTTCGCTGCTTACTCTACTTTTAATTTTTAAAAGAAAACAAATTTTAAAAACCATGTGATTCACCCCCCCCCTCTCACGTGCGTCATGATCCAGCACTGACTGTGATTATGCAATGAAAGTCCTAGTTGCCCTTAGGCAAGGGAAATCTTAGTAGATCGTGGAAGTCAGTTGGATTCGATAGGTCTGGAGGATCGATCCCTGATGGGCCGATACAATGCTAGGTCTTGGTGAGTGAAGCCAGTGGAGAAACTCCTAGGGGGAAGTAACCTTAGACCCTGGTAAGTGAAATTACGTGGAGAAAATCCTAGAGGGAAATAACTCTAGGTTCTGGTGAGTGAAGCCAGACGAAGAAAATCCTAGGGGGGATGTAACCTTGGGTAACGGGAAGTCTTAGAGGAGTGAACTCCAAGCAAGATTGATCGGATGGTTTTCGGTCGACCGGGGGAGGTAACCTTAGGTAACGGGAAGTCTTGGAGGAGTGAACTCCAAGCAAGGTTAATCGGATGGTTTTCGATCGATCGTGCACGGTCGACCGGACCAGCGAATCTTAGTAATTCTAAGTTTAGTTTTACCATATTGTTCTATATTATTATTATTGCTATTGATTAATATAGTATTGCAGGAAAAGCCTTAGTGGATCAAAAATTAGACACTAAGCAGAGAAAGTCTAAATATGTCTGGAGGACCATGTTTGGTAGGTAGATTGAGGTAAGCAACTAGAGAAGAGCGACGGTGATGACATATTCTGGGAAAGAACAAACTATAGGTTATTGATCCAACTGAATAAACTTTAAAGATTTCTAAGTTGAGATCAAGACAGTCTTACTGTCTACTCATGGATCTTACTATATTATTATGCTAACCTTTGTTTTGTAGGGATATATTGTCTAACTTTGTTTTATAGGAAATGACTTGATTGGTCGACCGAACCCGAGGATTGGTCGATCGAACAAGGCTAACTCAGACCAGAGACTAGTTCAGACTAAAGCAGAGAAGAGTCCAATCGAAGTCTAATCGATCGACCGAACCTTAATGATGTGGCACAGATCAGACTGAGCCAAAGTAAAAAAGGAAACCTGGTTGATCGATCGACCAAACTCGGGGATTGGTTGACCGAACGATCACTACATTAATGCAGAATTAAGTGTGAATCTTGGTGAATAGGGAAATTCACTATTTGGTCGACCGAACAAGGTGATCGGTCGACCGAACCATTAAAGATCATAAATACACAAAAATCGGATCTTAGCGAATAAGAAAGGGAGCGTGTTCAGTCGACCGAACCCAAGGATCGGTCGACCGAATGGTAACGATACTTATAAAAGGGGAGCTCGAGGTTCGAGGCTAATTATCTATTTTTAGTTCATCTCTGTGCAAAGCTGCTGTTCATGCTACTACTACTCATCTTCATAAGCAAGCTACTACTCCAAGAAGTGCCGACAAGTTGCATCCTTATTCTTCTATTGGTATAATTTTTATTTACGCCCCAGATAGTCCCTGCTAAAAAAAAATTCGGCAGCATCTCCCCTGAACGGGTGACAATATGAAACTAGTCTACAAAGCCCTCAGGGCCACATATGCCTTGGCCAATACGGCCGGAATAATAACAATAAACATAACTAAATAACCACACAGTTTATAGATATTTCAGCCTCTAGCTGACACAACCACGCAGTTTATATTTGAAAACCACCTACTCCACTACATTGACGGAAACCTTAAAACCATGGCAGAGAAACCAACACAGCGGAAAAAGAAGTGCAGTAGACCAAAAACTCAATAAAACTCCTCGAGTACAAACATACAAATCACACACATATATATGAAATGTAACAAGGAACCAAAAGACTAAAGAGTAGAAAACTGATGCGACGCGAAGTGGGAACTAGTGACTGGAACCTCCAGACAGCATCAACCTGAAATGGTAATATCAACGGGGTGAGTCAAATCCTCAGCGGATACCAAGTTGACATGCATAACAAGTAATAACTAATAGTAATAAATATGTGTACAGTCTCCTAAAATAATGAACAATGCAAGATTGGAAGTAAAGGGAGAAGCTGTACTCACCAGGACCTCCTATCAAGATAGGTCGTCAGACCAAAAATAACATATCCCTATATGCATGTCAACCATATGCATCCATTCAATATATAGCAATAAAGTACAACAATCACAAGCAATAAATGCAATCATGCATATGATGCAAATGACATGGTCACCCCTGATGCTAGTCATCCATCTCACACACGATGGTGAGACCGAGTGGGTAGGGCTATGACAACTATGCACTCTGTCGTCACTGCTCCTGATGAGTGATCGAGTGGACAAGATGCTGTCGGAGTACACCTATCCTCCCACCCCAAATCATAAGTGGGGGAGCTTAATACTCTCATCTCTCTGAGACAGTCCAGAGGAGGGATCCCTGCCGGCTACCGCATTGTGTCACACTACCCATGAGCAGACCAACGGAGCCTAATAGAGCAAAACTGTCACACACCCTGACTGATATACCACTAACCCATGAGTGGTTGTGTGTGCAGATCCATGTAACTAGCGATGTGCTCAACAATAATGGAGTTATCAATCACTCAGAATGCAATCATGCAAGATGATGCATGATACTAAGCATGAAATAATCAGATCTAGGTACATATATCAGATATGGTAAATGACTAGTCCGGTGTATCGTAAGGCATGGTATGTCACTACCTCTATGAGCATAAATAGCCATGGCAATAAACAAGATGGTATAAAACATAAATGCAGAACAGATAAAAGCATGCAACAGGTATCATGTAGTGACATACCAAAGCAAAGATAAACATAATTATTATTAAAGGCTATAACATACTATGCATATCAACATGACGTATCAAAAGAAATAAGTCAAGGTACCCGCCTAAAAAATGAAGATCGTATCCGAAAGATCCCACGTCGAGACGCACGTCTCGAATCAAAGTCCTGTATATCATAACATACAGATTTAGCTAATTACTTATGAGTTAAATAGCTAAATCAAATCCTCAAACCTATTTAGGATAATCATAATCGAATGCGATTATTGATTAACCACCCAAGCTAGAATTAAACTGATTTAACCCTAATTATCACATAATAACATGTTCTAAAACAAATTCCAAATCTTCCTGATTCCAATTCTAGGGGTAAGCTACAGTAAGGATTAAATTTCCCTGCACCTTACCTCAACTCGAAGCCACTCCTGTTGATCCTCAGCCAAGTAGGGCAGCCGTTGAAATTGAGTAGCTGTTGGAAACCACCTGTCCAACTCTGTTTTGGTTATCCACATTATCAAAACAACACCCAAACTCCTAAATCCAGATCTAGGAGGGAAAACCTACCTTAAATTTAGCTGTCATAAACCCTAGATCAGCAATGACAGTAAGCAACTAGCGGTGATGCGCCTGTGGTGCTCGAGTGAGGAAAAGAGGATGTGGATGGCAGATCGATTTACTGGTAGCGACTCAAGCTTCCGATCGTGATCAGAGCAGATAACCGTTACCCTAGGCGTGCTGGTGGTGGATTGCAATAGCGTGAGAGAAAGAGGAGACATTTTGCTGTCTAAACAAATGGAACAGAAGATCGTGGTGACCGTCGTACAGTGGTTGATGTCGTGCACAAGAGCTGATTAGTAGGGAAGGGCGTCGTGTCAAGATCGACGACAAGGTAGAGCAAAGAATTGGGATTGGGGTAGGAGCAGCGTCGGGTGGATTGCGTCGACGATGCTGTTCTAGCCTCACTCGTAGTAGTGACGACGTCTAGGTGATTGGCCGGAGCAGTCGGCGGTAGTAGCCAGTGGAGATAGCTAGGGCACGGGGAAGAGGAAAGGCGGTGCGTGAGTGTTGACCTCCGCAAGTGTACGGAAATATCGTAAGTAATAATAAAAGATATCAAATCCACAGGGACTGCAATAAGCACTAAAGATGTCTCAACGCGAGTTAGCTAAACAATTAATCAATGGGTTGACAAGTGTAAAGTAAAACTATGAAATTTAAACAAAGAAATGAAAGAATAAGAAACAAGAATAAGGGCAATGATAAAGATATATTCTAGGAGTTTTAGTTTCTTTGTAATGTTATTCAATATAATGATCTACCAAATCTTATTTCTCAATTGTCCACAATTTGTAGAAGGTTGTCGGCTCCCTCTTGCAATAGACAACTGACCTAGGACTGAAATATATCTAAATGCGATCTAGTAGGAATGAACCCTATGTTATCCTTACACGGGCTTGCTTGTCACGTGCGTCCCTCGAAAAATCAACATAGAAATCCACTACTTCTCAACCTCATTAAGATATAAAGATTAATACATCCAATCTATCCTACCCTCTTGAAATACCTAATTTCTCTCTCAAGATTACCTCTCAAACATCCTTACACGGGCATGTTCCTGTCACGAACGTCCCTCAGAAAATCGAATGAGAAGCATGTTGGAGCAATCTAGGTGCCCTAGGTTTTGATGTTTGGGCAAAGGTTTAAGTTAGGTTTATTGTTGTATTTGATATGCATTGTGAGTGTGCAGGATACAAGTACAACAAGAAAAGTCCAAGTGTGATCTTGGCAAAGGAGGAAAGTCCAAGAATGAGTCTTGGCGGTGTAAGTCCAAGCATGTAGTCTTGGCAACGTAAGTCCAAGTGTGACTTGGCAATGGATGAAGCCCCGGAGGTGAGGAGCCTCTTGGCAAAGGAAGACCCGACAATATGGACAAGGCCGAAGGAAGCTCCAGAAGGCAAGACGTGAAGGATGGGGAGACATCCGAGGGACGCGAGGCTGATGGAGGAGGCTAGAAGGCTAGGTCTAGGTTGGTCGGGAGAGAACGAGTGCTGAGTGAATGTACTCGAGGCAAAATCCTAAAATTAGGGTTTACTGTAGCGTTACTGTAGCAGTCGACTGATGATTGTAGCAGTCGACTGATGCACTGTAGCAGAGAGCCGTTGAGATAGCCGTTGGCACCAGTCGACTGGTGCATTGACCAGTCGACTGGTAACGGGCAAATCAGCTTTCTGATTTGCTCCAAGCTCTATAAGAAGGAGCTTGGGATGGCCGGCCAAGGTGACGAAATTAGACTTGGTTAAAGCCTAATTAGTAGTCACTAAAGTGCTCAAGGATCTCTTGTGTCCAAGTGTTCTTGGTTGAAGTTGTGGTGAGGTTTCTCCACCCACAAGGAGCGGTTTGAGCTAGCCAGAGTTTCCGGGGACTAATCACCCGACGGATTGAGGGATCGTCCACCTTACGGACAGCCGTGGAGTAGGAGCATCATCTCCGAACCACGTTACATCGACGTGCATTGGTTTGCTTGTTCTTTTCTTTATCTTTAGCTTTCGTATTTGTAATTTGTATTGTATTATTCCGCTTGCGCACTAACGAATACGTAGGAAACCATCGATTTGGGTGAGACGCTATTCACCCCCCTCTAGCGGCCACCGATCCTCCAACAAAGCAATCCATACAAGATCCACAAGATCTTCAAAGATTCAATCAAGCATGGTAATTAAGCCCTAATCACAACAATCCACACAAGAAGGAATTGATACAAAACAAGGCAAAATCATAGAAATAGGAATCTTGGCAAATCCACAAGAGTTTACATCAAATCTCCATTACAAATACTCCCTCCATCCTAGAACAAGAGATCTAATCCATGGAACAAGGAAAGAATCCCAAAGAATAGGAAAAGACAAACATCTTGATCCCAAATCCAAGAAAGAAAGGGAAGAAAAGCTTATCTACGATGAAGAACGGTCTTCGGATCCAATCCTCATTCTCCCGGAGTCGAAGCGTTGAAGATCCACCCTTAGATCGCCGCTTCCTTTCCTACTGCAGTCACACGGGTAGTGATCCACACACAGCTTGTGCCTTCCCTCCTTGTTCGAGCATCAATATCTTCTCTAGATTTGACTCCTGTGTACACAAAATACACAAAAGCAGATCTCTGAGCAAAAAGAGTAAATATGCTCAAAAGGAAAGCTAGAAGTACGAAAGTGCATAGATAAAACATGTATAAAGTATGTGAATGTGCATCAAAATATGCTAAACAAGTGTATATAGTCTACGCACATCACACCCCCAGACTTAAACCTTTGCTTGTCCTCAAGTAAAATGCTACAATCTAAATTCATATGTTCTATAATGCTCTCATATCCCTAATGCATTTTCCTAACTCTATCAAAAAGTTTCATTAGTAAGCATGATCATGAAAACAAGTTAAGTATGGCTCAAGCATAAGTACCCTGTGTACAGTACAAATAAAATAACTCAAAACTCTTCAAGTTTCAATCTATGTCCTAGTCAAGTCGTCATTGAGTTTAGATTCCTAATGTTTCCAATGATGGACAAGTAACCAATGATAGGCACTTACTTGCCACACACTTGGTTCATATTTCTCAATCAACTCAAGGTCTCAAAGGGGTGCTCAATCTCAAGAGAAGCTAAGCAGTCATTTCCCCAGTAACCTAACTCGGTCTCAAAGCGGTGACTTTCTAGATTCCACTTACGACAACTATTTTTTATATCCCTTATTCACTTTTTTCTTTATTTTTTTTTCACACTTTTTTTTCATAAGTATTTGTATTGTGCAAATCTTATTCACAAGTGTACTTTTAGCACAAATGTTGGGATATTTTGATTTTTCCAAATGAGCTTGCATGAGTTGAGCCTCATCCAGTAACCAAAATGCAGTTTGAGAAATCACCATGGAAACCAAGTACTAAACAAACAAGATGAATCATGACTATTTCAATGATATCAACCATTCAAGCATCAAGTATAGGTGTAGTGAAGATAAGATCCTTAAGGTCAAGCCAAGACTAAAACTTATCTACATAAGATACTAAGCTTATTTCATGCTACCCAAGATAGAGAAAAGAAGTTCATTAAACATACTACTAGCATCACTTAAAATATCATGAATCTAGATAATGAACGTGCTAACATTTAATCTTGAAGACAAGAAAATATATAAGTGAAGTTTTGATGTACTCAAGATGTATGCCACAAGATTTTCAAAAGATAGTCAAGTGACTATCAAAACATGCAATCAAAGCAAGAACAAATGCAAAGCAAAAAATAAACATGCAGAAAACAAGCAAAAACTGAAAACTAGAATGCATAAAGAAAAAGAAAACTCAGGTTCGACACCCCCCCCAGATTTAAACTTTTCATCGCCCCGATGAAATCAATATGGTGGAGGAGGTGGTAAATTAGGAAATTCAATAAGAGGAAAAGGAAATGAATTAATAAACCACCTTACTTCATCTCTGAAAAACATATGATACTCAAACAATTTATCAACATCATCTTGGAAAAATCTCATATAACCTCGAAAATCCTCATTAAATTTCATATGAGCTCTATAAGAATTCATAAATCGAGAAATCTTTTCACACAATTCTCTCTCACTTTTGAAATATTCTAGCAGTTTTTTAAATTGTTCCTCTTTCATGGGTTCATTACTAGTGAGAAAATTTTTAGTCACATCTAAATCATTATGAACATTGTCCAGAACAGAATGAAGTTCTTGGAAATTAAAACTATGAACATCACGATTGACCAAAGGAACTCTTTTTGAAGTAGAGTTGATAATGTTTTAGAATGTTGACTTGCTAATTTCAAACGCCAATTTTCCTTAACATGAATGGTAGTGAGATCATGATTTGGCAGTCTTAAAGGGAAATTGTTCTTAATAAGAAGACTATATCCATGTTCTTCATGTCTTATCATCTTTATTGCTAAACATGAATCCAAGTCTAATCTACAAGAATTATCAATCATTTCCAATTCACTTAAATCACACCCTAACACCAAAGAAACCTGAGTTAACAATCCTCCTAAAACAATAGGTGTGGTAGAGTCAAATTTCTCAAGTTTCACTAAATGTTTAAGGAAGAAATAACCAGAATTTATTGCAACATTCTCAATCATTGCCCATAAACAATACAAGTCCACAAGTCTTACTAACCCCTCTTTGTCTTCTCTCCCAAATATAGTATTTTTCATGACTAGATAAGCATATCTGAAAATGGGATTAATGATGTGAAGAGCTCTAGAATTGTGAGGGTTAAAATATGATTGCTCAGAAATGTATTGCCAAAAACGTGAATTTTCGAACTGAGGTAAAATTGTACACACATCATTCTTTGGCAACTCATAACAAGTATTAAAATCTCTTAACGTCCATTCATAATCCTCATTAAATAGTCAAAATTTTAGTTTGCCCCTACCTTGAACATTATCAACCATTATAGAACTTAAAAATTCAAAAACAATTCTAGGGTAAGTAGGATATTTCATATTCATTAAACCACTCCAACCTATTCTTTCAAATAACCAATTTAAATCATCCTTAAACCCTAATGTCTCCAAAGTTGTGCCATCCATAAATTTGGTACTCACAAGGGGGCGTTTACATAAGGAAGAATACTTATGATGTTGTTCCTCGCTAGAGAAAATAATACCAAAGTCATTAGAAATACCTTTGAAACAAGAATTTCTTTCTTTTGTTGAAACCATCTTCTCCTTCCCTTTTCTTGTAGAAGAAGTTCCCCTTATCACATTTTCTATGGTAGAAGAGATTTGGGCCTTTAAAAGAAGAATGAGAAGAGTAAATTAGAAGTGGTAGATTGAAACCCTAAAGATAAGGAAATTGGAGAGGAAGAGGAAGAAGAAAGGGGTGTGCGGTTGTGTGCCGCCCACACCCCATGCCCTAACCCTTTTTAAGGGTGTGGATAGGTGATTATAGCCCAATTTTATCGTGAATTGGGCATCAAACAATGAAGTACCAAACCCCTCCTACGCTAATGTAGCATAGGAATGACTCGGGTCGTCCGCCAACGAAAGTAACAATAGGATGGTAAACTTAGGGTCGTATATTATTCCTATTTTTAGGGTTTTTAATATTGAAATGGGGTTTGGGTTTTTGATTCTAAATTTAACAAATTAAAAGCAGAACAAGTATAGAAAACTAATTTAATGCTGGAATAAAATCTAACTAGGTGTCAACAATTAATCCACAACGCATTGTCACACTACGCTATGGATTAACTATCAACACAATTAAACTAAGAAATGAAATGACAAAGGATTCAATGAAATCTAATCTAAATAATGAAAGACAATGTAAATAAAGAAATTATATCTATCCTAACTAACTATTGAAGATTTTCCTACATCGCATTATCACACTACGATACAAGATTATCTTTCAATGGACATAACATAAAATAAAGCATTAACGAAACTAAGAATATAATGAAACCTAAAGCATGAAACAAAACCTAAACTAATCTATCCTAATTGCATTCAATCGAAACTAGAACTCAACTAAATTGCAAGAACAAGACAAAGCAAGAATTAACCGAACTAAAATGCATCAAAATTGAACCTAACTACTGGTTGAAGCATTTCATCGAACATGTTATATGCGCAGATCAAATTAGGTAAAGTGTGTGCAATCTAAACATGGAAGATCAAGTTTGCTACAACCATTCACTAAGAATTAACAAACATCAACAGTAAACATGAAATAAACTAAAAATTCCAACTACAATCCAAACAACTTCTTCCGATACCAACGACTATCTCCGCCGTCACACGGAGACCTGGCTCGGAACCCCCAAAGCCAGTGAACAGAAGCTCACTGCCGGAATGCTGCTAGCTGCGACAACAATGGGATGAATGCGAATCTTCCACCGAAGAACCCCTCGGAATGAAGTTGACCGAACTGTGATGGAGATCCTGCCGCTGCTGCCTTCTTCTTGCTGCCGCCTAAACCCCAATTGGTAAGCTATCAGAAGGTTGCCAGAAGGTGGAGGTCTCACCGGAGAAACCCTCTCCGATGAGGTGAAGATGGTTGCTGCCGAAGCATGCTACCGCCGTCAAGTGTTTTCTGCCGTTGCCGCTGGAATCAAGCAGAGGAATGTGGGCTATGGCTGGTCGGCCGGCGACAGTAAAGGTAAGGGAAGAAGTTGTGTGGATTGTAGTTGGAATTTTTAGTTTATTTCATGTTTACTGTTGATGTTTGTTAATTCTTAGTGAATGGTTGTAGCAAACTTGATCTTCCATGTTTAGATTGCTGCCGAAGCCTGCTGCCGTCGTCGAGTGTTTTCTGCCGAAGTGAAGATGGTTGCTGCCGAAGTGAAGATTGTCACTCACAGGAGAAACCCTCTCCGACGAGGTGAAGATGGTTGCTGCCGAAGCCTGCTGCCGTCGTCGAGTGTTTTCTGCCGTTGCCGCTGGAATCAAGCAGAGGAATGTGGGCTGTGGCTGGCCGGCCGGCGACAGTAAAGGTAAGGGAAGAAGTTGTGTGGATTGTAGTTGGAATTTTTAGTTTATTTCATGTTTACTGTTGATGTTTGTTAATTCTTAGTGAATGGTTGTAGCAAACTTGATCTTCCATGTTTAGATTGCACACACTTTACCTAATTTGATCTGCGCATATAACATGTTCGATGAAATGCTTCAACCAGTAGTTAGGTTCAATTTTGATGCATCTTAGTTCGGTTAATTCTGGCTTTGTCTTGTTCTTGTAATTTGGTTGAGTTCTAGTTTCGATTGAATGCAATTAGGATAGATTAGTTTAGGTTTTGTTTCATGCTTTAGGTTTCATTATATTCTTAGTTTCGTTAATGCTTTATTTTATGTTATGTCCATTGAAAGATAATCTTGTATCGTTGTGTGACAATGCGATGTAGGAAAATCTTCAATGGTTAGTTAGGATAGATATAATTTCTTTATTTGCATTGTCTTTCATTATTTAGATTAGATTTCATTGAATCCTTTGTCATTTCATTTCTTAGTTTAATTGTGTTGATAGTTAATCCATAGCGTAGTCTGACAATGCGTTGTGGATTAATTGTTGACACCTAGTTAGATTTTATTCCAGCATTAAATTAGTTTTCTATACTTGTTCTGCTTTTAATTTGTTAAATTTAGAATAAAAAACCCAAACCCATTTCAATATTAAAAACCCTAAAAAATAGGAATAATATACGACCATAAGTTTACCATCCTATCGTTACTTTCGTTGGCGGACGACCCGAGTCATTCCTATGCTACATTAGCGTAGGAGGGGTTTGGTACCTCATTGTTTGATGCCCAATTCACGACAAAATTGGGCTATAATCAAATTGGCGCCGTTGCCGGGGAGAAGGAAGAAAGAAGAGGCTCCGGTGGGGAAGCTCACGTGCCCTAGCCCGAGAGAGGAGACGTCGCGCGATGAAGAGGGATGTTTCTGTGCAGTCGCGTGAAAGGAAAAGGAAGAGGTAAGTTTCTTAATGGATTTTGGGTTTCAGGTTTGGGTTAATGAGAAGATCTGGATCCAATAAGAGAAGTGGACTTGGGCTTTTAGAATTGGGCTTAAAGAATGGGTTGTGTTTGGATTTAGTTCTCCTTGATTCAACTTGGAATAACATGAGCCCTTGGATTCTATGGACGGTCTAGATAGCTTTAAGCTTGGATGAATGGCTGGATGACTTGATCTGACTGAAGGGGTAGGATCTCACTGGATCTTGATCAACGATCCACATTAATTTAGCTTGATCTTCCTCATTTGACCTCCAAATCAAACCAAATTTGATCCGGCTTGACCCTAATCCATGGCTCTTTGAATTTCCTACAAAACCACATAAAAATATGAAATTAAATTTTACAATTTTTAGGAAATTTATAATTAAGCTCAAAAATAGATTCTCCTCACAAAATATAATATAATCATAAAATTAAGCACGTGAGAAGGTAAAAATGAAAATAATAAGAGCCAAAATAAAACACAAAAATGCTAGTTATCAACTCCCCCACACTTATTCTTGCTCGTCTCGAGCAAGTAAAATAAAACAAGAAAGATAACTAAAGATGCATTTCTTTAGCAATTCTTAATCAAGCTTAGAAAATAGTGAAAGGAAAGTTATCTAGGATTGCCCCGATTCAAATGACCCAAGCAATCATGAATTCAATTCATACATTAATTAACAAACATGATAACTTCAATCATAATCAATAAATTGAGAATGATAACCAAAATAACCTCACAAGGTAAGTGATAGTGGCTCTCCTCTCATATACATGTAATAGTGGAGCTCACTCAAGTTACTCATGATAAATGCACTACCATAAGCTTGATTTTCTTCTAATCTTCACCACTATATACATATGAGTGCAAAATAAAATAATGAAGGCATTATTTGAAATATAAGGAAAACATGAATCAAAGCAAATGATATGATAAGAAAAGCGATGAAGAAGATAAAGCAAGATAATGGTGGAAGACATGGATATATTGAAATGTTACATAGATTAGTACAATAGAACAATGCCCAAAAAGATATTCCATCCAACTCCCAAGCTAGCTTTTCACAACTCAATAAAATGTGAACAATCTCTACTATAGCTTTACAATAAACATCCGCTCATGATATACAATAAAATCCAAATTTTGCTATCATAAAGATTGTTACTCACAAAAAATTCTATCACCTTTCATCAATACAATAAAAAATGTGAACAACTCCTACTCTAGCATTTCAATAAAAATCCACTCATGATATATAATAGAATCCAAATGTTGCTAAAGTAAAAATTGTCACTCACAAAAATTCTACCACAAATGAATAAAAATGACACAATATGTCAAAATATTTTCCATAAATCCAATAAGCATGTAGACAACCTCTACTATAGCTTTTCAATAAAAATACCACTCATGATAGATATAAAATCTATATGTTGCTACAATAAAGATTATCTCTCTAAAAAGTTCTACCACACACAAATACAAAAGGGCACAACATGTTAAAGCTCTTTTTTTTTCATTCTTTTTTTTTTGCTGCTCTCTTTGTTTTTTTCTTTTCATTTGCTTTTTTTTTTGTTTCTTTTATTCTTTTTTTTTCTGATTTGTTTTTTTCATTTTTTTTTCAAAATTTTTTTTCAACATGTTGTGCAACATTATATAACATCATCAATAACTCAAATAAAAAGACAAATAGCATGGTTTACCTATGGTGATCAAGCATGGTTCACCTATGCTTCCCCTAAATTCCACTAAGCTATTTCTCTCCCCCCACACTTAAATTTTTGTCCGTCTCGGGCAAAATACTCATTATGTACATCCAAAAATATCCACATCCATGAGAAGAGAGAAAAAGAGGTAAATAAATAGAAGGAAGAAAAGAATGAAATGACAAATGATATGAATTTATTCAAGAAGCATGTGATAACAAAAGAAATGAATAGAAACAAGTGAGATAGACATCCTTCATAAAAATCATGCAAACCTATGATAATGTGGTCTCAAAAGAATTAAGCAAGTTCTAGAGTAGCATTAACCACAAGTGCATCACACATCAATAGGAATAATAGGCTTAAAAATATCCTCACTAGGTATATCAAAAATTATCATCTCAATCTACCAACATGAAATTCATTATCAAGTTGTAATCACATGCAATCCAAGAATCCAATCATGACAATAAATCATCAAACTTGACAATCAAATTTAACTAACTTTCACAATTTCTAAAATGATAAAAAGAATGAATAGGAAATTTATTATGAAAACTCGACTAGACAAACTAAATATAAACTATCAAGCATAAGCAAATAAAGCAAAGCAATATGTACAAGAAAAAAGACAAAGAAAAAGTGAGATGGAACCAACTCCCCTGAAATTCTAACGGTCGGAGTCAATTCAGTTCCAAAAGCCAATCTGGAAGTGGGATGAATGTAGATGATGTGAGGATCGCTCCCTCCACCTTCGACTCCTCAAAAATTTTCTCCGGTGGCCGAAGACGGTTCAGTTGGAGTGCCCACTCCAGGAGCATCATTATTGCTCATAAAAATTCTAACTACAATCCACACAACTTCTTCCAATACCAACGACTATCTCCGCTGTCACACGGAGACCCGGCTCGGAACCCCCAAAGCCAGTGAACAGAAGCTCACTGCCGGAATGCTGCTAGCTGCAACAACAATGGGATGAATGCGAATCTTCCACCGAGGAACCCCTCGGAATGAAGTTGACCGAACTGTGATGGAGATTCTGTCGCTGCTGCCTTCTTCTTGCTGCCGCCTGAACCCCAATTGGTAAGCTGCCAGAGGTCTCACAGGAGAAACCCTCTCCGACGAGGTGAAGATGGTTGCTGCCGAAGCCTGCTGCCGTCGTCGAGTGTTTTCTGCCGTTGCCGCTGGAATCAAGCAGAGGAATGTGGGCTGTGGCTGGCCGGCCGACGACAGTAAAGGTAAGGGAAGAAGTTGTGTGGATTGTAGTTGGAATTTTTAGTTTATTTCGTGTTTACTGTTGATGTTTGTTAATTCTTAGTGAATGGTTGTAGCAAACTTGATCTTCCATGTTTAGATTGCACACACTTTACCTAATTTGATCTGCGCATATAACATGTTCGATGAAATGCTTCAACCAGTAGTTAGGTTCAATTTTGATGCATCTTAGTTCGGTTAATTCTGGCTTTGTCTTGTTCTTGTAATTTGGTTGAGTTCTAGTTTTGATTGAATGCAATTAGGATAGATTAGTTTAGGTTTTGTTTCATGCTTTAGGTTTCATTATATTCTTAGTTTCATTAATGCTTTATTTTATGTTATGTCCATTGAAAGATAATCTTGTATCGTTGTGTGACAATGCGATGTAGGAAAATCTTCAATGGTTAGTTAGGATAGATATAATTTCTTTATTTGCATTGTCTTTCATTATTTAGATTAGATTTCATTGAATCCTTTGTCATTTCATTTCTTAGTTTAATTGTGTTGATAGTTAATCCATAGCGTAGTCTGACAATGCGTTGTGGATTAATTGTTGACACCTAGTTAGATTTTATTCCAGCATTAAATTAGTTTTCTATACTTGTTCTGCTTTTAATTTGATAAATTTAGAATAAAAAACCCAAACCCATTTCAATATTAAAAACCCTAAAAAATAGGAATAATATACGACCATAAGTTTACCATCCTATCGTTACTTTCGTTGGCGGACGACCCGAGTCATTCCTATGCTACATTAGCGTAGGAGGGGTTTGGTACCTCATTGTTTGATGCCCAATTCACGACAAAATTGGGCTATAATCAAATTGGCGCCGTTGCCTGGGAGAAGGAAGAAAGAAGAGGCTCCAGTGGGGAAGCTCGCGTGCCCTAGCCCGAGAGAGGAGACGCCGCGCGATGAAGAGGGATGTTTCTGTGCAGTCGCGTGAAAGGAAAAGGAAGAGGTAAGTTACTTAATGGATTTTGGGTTTCGAGTTTGGGTTAATGAGAAGATCCGGATCCAATAAGAGAAGTGGACTTGGGCTTAAAGAATGGGTTGTGTTTGGATTTAGTTCTCCTTGATTCAACTTGGAATAACATGAGCCCTTGGATTCTATGGACGGTCCAGATAGCTTTAAGCTTGGATGAATGGCTGGATGACTTGATTTGACTGAAGGGGTAGGATCTCACTGGATCTTGATCAATGATCCACATTAATTTAGCTTGATCTTCCTCATTTGACCTCCAAATCATGCCAAATTTGATCCAGCTTGACCCTAATCCATGGCTCTTTGAATTTCCTACAAAACCACATAAAAATATGAAATTAAATTTTACAATTTGTAGGAAATTTATGATTAAGCTCAAAAATAGATTCTCCTCACAAAATATAATATAATCATAAAATTAACCACGTGAGAAGGTAAAAATGACAATAATAAGAGCCAAAATAAAGCACAAAAATGCTAGTTATCAACTGGGTTGTGTATTATTGCACGGCCTAATCCCTTTTCCTTTGCATGACCGTGTCTGAGACACGGCCATGCCCATCTCTTTCTCGGGATGTCCTACACGGCCGTGCCAATTGGCACGGCCATAACCTTCTTCTCCTCGGCTATCCTTGCACGACCGTGTCTGGGACACGGCCTCACCAGCCTCCTTCTCTGGAATCAGCACACGGTCGTGTCAAATGACACGGCCAGTGCATGCTTCTGCACTGGTTCTTTCACATGGTCGTGTGTGAGACACGGCCGAGAAGTTCTCCTCCTCTGGATTCTTCACACGACCGTGTCTGGAACACGGCCATGAACCTTTTCTTCTCTGGTGACTCTACACGGCTGTGTCATGTAGACACGGCCAGAGTATCTCCCTTCTCTGCGGCATATGCCTGGCCGTGTATAACACACGACCTTGCTTTGTTTTGCTCCAATTGATGCCTCTCCTTCTTTCTTGCTTCTCCAATACTTCCATGCCTATGAAGGAATCATGGGCAGCTCATGGAAGTGAAATTTCAACATGAAAACCAAAAGCAAAAGCAAAGTAAAGACACTATAATGAAAAATAGAAACATAAAATGAACTAACTAAAAGAACCCTTGGGTTGCCTTCCAAGAAGCGCTTGTTTAGGGTCTTTAGCTCGACCAATCTAAATCACTCTTCTCTTTTCCTTGCCCTTGGAGGGCAGACATATTTATCATTTTTGTTGGGAGGCCTCCTCCCAACATCTTCCACCACATTATTCTCTTCATTTGGTGGCCTCCCATGAGGATGGAAGTTCCATTCCTCCAGTTTGTAAATGCTTACCCTGCTACAAGCATTTAAAAGAGAAGAAACATGGTTAGAGGCATTAGATAAATCATATTCCAACCATTCCTTACCAATTACCAAAGAAAGTTTATGATTTTTAACATCTATGATAGCTCCAGTTGTAGCAAGAAATGATCTTCCCAATATGATAGGGATTTTCGGGTCCTCCTCCATGTCTAACACAACAAAATCGATGGGAATTATACTCCCACCTACTTCAATTGGCACATCTTCTATGATACTCATAGGGTACCTGCAGGAGTGATCAGCAAGTTGTAGTGCCATAGTAGTAAGTTTAAAGTTTTTGAGACCTAATTTATTACAAATAGAATAAGGAATAAGGCTAACACTTGCCCCCAAATCACAAAAATCTTTCTCAATAAATTCAGTTCCTATATTGCAAGGAATATAGAAGCTTCCAGGGTCTTTCAACTTTGGGGAAGTGTTCTTTTCCAAAAGAGAGCTGTATTCCTCTGTAAGTGCGATGGTCTCTATGTCTCCTTTCCTTATTTTGTTCGACATGATGTCCTTCAAGAATTTGACAAACTTGGGCATTTGAAGAATTGCATCAATAAGAGGTACATCAACACATATTTCTTTTACCTTCTCCAAGAATTTGCCAAACTCTTCATCCTTCTTTAACATAATAAGTCTTTGAGGAAAAGGGACTACTATACTTTGATGGTTGAGTGGAAGAGTCTCTTCAACCTTAGTGGTACTCTCCTCATTATCTTGAATCTGATTTGGTGTTGGAGGATAGAGTTCTTCTTCAGTGTGCATCCCTTTTGGAGCAGTCACTTGGGGATCTCCCAAGGTCCGTCCGCTCCTAAGCTCAATTCTATTGCAGTGCTCCATAGAATTGACTTCAGGCTTGCCATGTAATTATCCTGATGCTCTAGAAGATGAGGAAGCTAGTTGGGCAATCTAACTTTCCAGAATCTTTTGATGTCTATCAGAATTATCCATTCTCTGAGTAAGCTTTAAAATGTCTTGTTTCATTTCATTTTGAGTGGACATAATTTCTTCAAACATCTTTTCAATTTTAGACATAGGAAAGTCTTGAGAGGATTGTTGCTGAAAATTCTGCTGCCCGGATTGAAAATTAGGTCTTGCCCCCATGGATAGTCCTTGATCTTGATTATTTCTATAGGAAAAATTAGGATGACTTTTCCATCCAGGGTTGTAGGTATTTGAGTATGAGTTGTTCTGCCTTTGATTGAAACTCATGATTGCATCACATTGCTCTAATTGATTGATTTGTGCAGTGATAGCTCCTAATGGACATGAGTCATTTGAATGTTCAGAACTTCCACATACTTCACAAGAAGAAACAACGGTATTGACCATATTTGAAATAACTCCCATATTCTCAAACCTTTTTGTAAGAGCATCCAGTTTTGCAGCCAATAAAGTGACTGCATCTACATCTAACTTCCCTGATGCTTTTGTTGTTGGGTTCGCACAAGAATAGCCACCACTTCTCTCATTATCCCATTGATGGTGATTTTGTGCTACACTTTCAATTATCTCCTCAGCTTCGTCCAAACTCTTATTCATAAGTGCCCCACCAACAGCTGAATCGAGGGACACTTTTGTATGATAATTGATGTCGTTATAAAATGTATGTAGCACTAACCACCTTTCCAAACCATGGTGTGGGCATTATCTGAGCATACTATTGTATCTATCCCAAGCTTCAAATAAAGATTAAGAGTCCGCTTGCTTGAAGCTTGCAATAAGATTCCTCATATGAGCTGTTTTGCTTGGAGGATAGAATTTGTCAAGGAATTGTTGCTCACATTGCTCCCATGTGGTGATGCTATTTGGAGCCAAAGAGTTTAACCATTGCTTGGCTCTATCTCTCAAATAAAACCCAAATAATAGTAGGTGCATTGCCTCTGAAGGAACACCATTCATTTTCATTGTGCCGCATATTTCGTAGAAGACTTCCAAGTGTTGATTTGGGTCTTCATGCGGTCCTCCACCAAACTGATTTTGCTGCACCATAGATATAATTGCAGGTTTGATCTTAAAATTGTTTGCTTCAACTGAAAGCCTTGAAATACTAGATCGAAAACCCCTAGCATAAGGTGCTGCATAATCCTTTAGTGGTCTATTCGCCATAGTAGAATGTTCTTGTTCTTCTTGTTGTCTTTGCAGAATTTTTCTTCTATGAAATGTCCTGCTATCTCAGGATCAAGAGGAAGAAGTTCTCCTACAAAGTTAGATCTTCGCATACACAAGAATAAGATTGCAAGATATGTATGAAAGAAAAAGAAAGAAAGTGAATTAAAGACAAGAAAAATAGAGGAAAGTTAGATAAAAATGTTAGAATAAAAAATGCAGAATTAGAGTTACAACAAAAAGAATGGACAAGAATGTTATACAATAAAGGAAAAACTTATGAAAACATAATTCTAAGAATTAGATTCAACTATGCAAATGAAAAGAAAAGTTATGTTATGTTTAGGCTAACTCAATTGATAATCTCTAATGTTATAGCGCAGTCCCCGGCAACGGCACCAAAAACTTGTTGACCTCCGCAAGTGTACGGGAATGTCGTAAGTAATAATAAAAGATATCGAATCCACAGGGACTGGAATAAGCACTAAAGATGTCTCAACGTGAGTTAGCTAAACAACTAATCAATGAGTTGACAAGTGTAAAGTAAAACTATGAAATGTAAACAAAGAAATGAAAGAATAAGAAACAAGAATAAGGGCAATGATAAAGATATGTTCTAGGAGTTTTGGTTTCTTTGTAATGTTATTCAATGTAATAATCTACCAGATCTTATTTCTCAATTGTCCACAATTTATATAAGGTTGTCGGTTCCCTCTTGCAATAGACAACCGGCCTAGGACTGAAATATATCTATATGCGATCTATTAGGAATGAACCCTATGTTGTCCTTGTTGGGTTTTTCGGGCCGCGAAAATCACTTTTTCACGTCGCGGAAACCCCGAAAGCCCCGCCACCAGATCCGTGAGAAGAATAAAACTTTCGAAAGCATACGAGTACGAGTTTACAAAACACTAGATCTACATTAGAGTACGAGTTTACCCTTGATGCGTGCCTTTCGCGAATCCCGCTCGTCCAAGGTGCTGGATCTCAAGTTGTCAAGGTAGACAACTCTCTATGCGTATCCACACGAACACAATAGGTGGAGAAGCCAAACAAAGGTGTGCTAGCACCTAGAGTGTTCGGCCAAGAAAGGAGGAGAGGGAGAGAAGAATTGGAGCAAGGAAGAAGATGAGAGTTACACTTGCAAAATGAAACTCATACATGCAATTCATGTGTCCGACCACATTAAGAGGTGTTGTAACCTCCATGGAATGCCAAGAGTCACAACTCTTGGTAACTCCCATGAGGTGGCATCCCACTTAAGCAACCATGATGATGTGGAGCATCATCATTGGCCCACTCAATGGCAGCTCACCAATGAGGTGGCATAAAGTCAAGTCAAACTTGACTCTTCATCTTCCTCTCAAGTCAAGTCAAACTTGACTTAATCTCTCTCATGGTTGATCTAATCTAACTATTTAATTCAAACCAATTTAATATAATGAATCTAATTCATTTAATTAAATTGATTCAATGAGTCATAATCTAAATTAGACTCATTGAACACATGAATCAACTTGAGTCCAACTCAATTAGCCCAATTAGGATTACTCTTAATCCAATTTGATTCATCAAATGAATCTAATCCTCTTGGTTCATCATATGAACCTAATCTCCATCTAATTGTCCTTAGTGTGTGACCCTATAGGTTCTTGTAACGTTGGCAATGCCCCTAACCCATTTAGGAGCATAAGTAATGAGCGGTATCTAGCAACACATCATTACTACCCAAGTTACAAGAATGTTGAGATCCAACATCACCTTGTGACTACTAATTGTGACTCCTCACAATATATGACAAGTGTCCTTCTATCCTAGACCGTGTCATCCTCTGACCAATCTAAATCTTGATCTCCAAGTAGACTAACTAAATCAAATGAGCTCAATATCACATATCGACTCATTTGGGCATGGCCATGCACTTCGTGGTCTCACTCTATCAAGAATATCGATGTCGCTCCCGTCATATAGGAGGGATAGATCCCATCTACGTCACTCACATCGCTCTGCATAATTCGTTACATACCCAGTAATCGCCTTTATAGTCCACCCAATTACGGGTGACGGTTGACGAAACCAAAGTACATAACTCCTTATGTAGGGATCCATGGTGACTTCAGGTCTAAGGACTAGTAGTAATACTAATAGCCACATAAGAAAGTATATGACACTCATATAACCATCCATGATACTTTCTCATGGCGGATCATTCAGTATACATTCTCCAATGCATACCCATGTGTCAACTTGATATCTCTATATCCATGACTTGTGAGATTAAGTCATCGAGTTGACCTACATGCTAGTCTTATTGCATTAACATTGTCCCTGAATGTTAATACTCGACTAGGAATGATTAAGAGTAGTGCTCCCTATATCATCTCACTATCGGTTCAACTAACCGATTGATATAGGTGAGAACCTTCTACTCAAGGACGCTATTATACTTAGTTTATTTGGCACCAATACAAGTAAGTATAATAACCAAAAACAATTGCCTTTATTTATATAAGAATATGATACAACAAGTTCATAATACAATCATTAAATGATTGGCTCTAGGGCTCTAACTAACAATCTCCCACTAGCACTAGTGCCAATCAGTGCAGGCTCTAAGCCCCAATGACCTAGTGTGACCATCATGCTTCCTCTGTGCCGAAGCCTTGGTCAAAGGATTTGTGATGTTAGCTTCTGTAGGTACTCTGCATATCTTCACATTTCCTCTCTCGATAATCTCTTGAATGAGATGGAAGCGCCGTAGTATGTGTTTGGTCCGCTGGTGTGAGCGAGGTTCCTTCGCCTATGCTATAGCTCCATTGTTGTCACAATAGAGCTCAATAGGGTCAGCGATACTGGGAACCACCCCAAGTTCAGTGATGAACTTGCGGATCCAAACTGCCTCCTTTGCTGCCTCTGATGCAGCAATGTACTCGGCCTCTATCGTAGAATCAGTTACTGTGTCCTGTTTCGAACTCTTCCAGCTCACAGCACCACCATTAATGCAAAACACGAACCTTGACTGCGATCGATAGTCATCCTGGTCAGTCTGGAAGCTGGCATCACTGTAACCCTTTATAGCTAGCTCATCATTGCCTCCATATATCAAGAAATATTCTTTAGTCCTTCTTAAGTACTTAAGAATATTCTTGACCGCTATCCAGTGACTTTCACCTGGATCTGACTGGTATCTGCTCGTCATGCTCAAAGCACACAAGACATCAGGTCGAGTACATAGCATGGCGTACATGATAGATCCTATGGCTGAGGCATAAGGGATCTGATCCATGCGGTCTCTCTCCTCTCTAGAAGAGAGACCTTGAGTCTTCGAAAGACTCACGCCATGTGACATCGACAGAAATCCCTTCTTAGAGTTCTGCATGGCAAACCGAAGGAGTACCTTGTCAATATATGTACTCTGACTTAGGCCAAGCAATCTCTTAGATCTATCTCTATAGATCTGTATCCCTAGAATGCGAGATGCCTCACCTAAGTCCTTCATTGAGAAGTAACTCCCTAGCCAGGCCTTGACAGACTGAAGCAAAGGGATGTCCTTCCCAATGAGTAGTATGTCATCCACATACAATATGAGGAAGACAACTATATCCTCTACAACCTTCTTGTAGGCACAAGGCTCATCTTCGTTCTTGATGAAACCAAACTATTTGATTGCATCATCGAATCGAAAATTCGAGCTCCGAGAAGCTTGCTTTAGTCCATAAATGGACCTATGCAGCTTGTATACTCTGCTAGTATGCTGTGGATCTACAAAACCCTCAGGTTGTGTCATGTACACATCCTCGAGCAGGTTTCTATTCAGAAACGTGGTTTTGACATCCATTTGCCATATCTCATAGTCATGGTATGCTGCAATAGCAAGCATGATCCGAATGGACTTAAACATCGCTACTGGAGAAAAGGTTTCATCATAGTCAATACCAAGAATCTGCTTGGAACCTTTAGCTACCAAGCGACCCTTATAGATAAGTCCATCCATGTCAGTCTTTCTCTTAAAGACCCACTTACACCCAATGGGTTTTACCCCTTCAGGTGGATCAACCAAAGTCCATACTTGGTTGGTGTACATGGATTCCATCTCGGATCTCATGGCCTCTAGCCATTTCTAGGAATCTGGTCTCATCACAGCTTCTTGATAGGTGGTAGGCTCATCCTCTATGAGCACAATGTCATCATGGTTAGACAAGAGAAATGAGTATCTCTCAGGCTGACGATGTACCCTATCAGACCTGTGAAGAGGTATGTCTACTTGAACTGGTTGTTGTTCCTCAACACTTTGTGGAACAACATCATCCACAACACCTTGTGGTTCCAGTTCAACTTCCATCGAGGCCTCAGTGCTATGGTCCGCATCTTGAACTTCTTCAAGATCGAACGTACTCCCACTAGTCTTTCTAGAAAAAAAAGTCCCTTTCTAGAAAGACCCCAGTCTTTTCCACAACTACCTTGTACTGGATGGGAATGTAGAAGTAATATCCCTTAGTTTCCTTGGGATATCCAATAAAGTAGCACTTTTCGGATTTGAGTCCTAATTTGTCTAAGACTTGACGTCTAACGTAAGCCTCACAGCCCCAAATCCTCATAAAAGACACCTGGGCATCTCTCCCACTCCATATCCTATATGGTGTCTTTATCACGGCCTTGGATGGAACTCGGTTGAGTATAAAAGCTGCCGTGTCTAGAGCATAGCCCCAAAGGAATGTCGGAAGATCTGTGTGACTCATCATAGATCGTACTATATCTAATAGGGTACGATTCCTCCTTTCGGATACACCATTCCACTGTGGTGTTCCAGGAGGAGTGAGTTGGGATAGAATCTCACACTCAGCTAGGTAGTCATGAAACTCATGGCTAAGGTATTCTCCACCTCGATCTGATCGAAGTATCTTAATACTCTTGCCAAGCTGGTTCTGTACTTCATTCTTGAATTCTTTGAACTTTTCAAAGGATTCTGACTTATGTGTCATCAAGTACACATAACCATATCTACTGAAGTCATCAGTAAATGTGATGAAGTACCTATAATCGCCTCTAGCAGCGACATTGAAAGGGCCACATACATCACTATGTATAAGACCTAACAAGTCAGTCGCTCTCTCACTGTGCCCACTAAAGGGAGTCTTGGTCATCTTGCCTAGTAGGCATAACTCTCACGTCTCATAAGATTTAAAATCAAATGAGTCCCGCAAACCATCCTTATGGAGCTGGGATAAACACTTGTCATTTATATGACCTAAGCGACAGTGCCAGAGATAGGTTTGGTTCATGTCATTTGACTTGAACCTCTTGGTATTTATGTTATAGATAGGGCTTTCAAGATCTAGAATGTAGGATCTGTTCATCAGAGGTGCACTACAATAGAACATATCTTTTAAATAAATAGAACAACATTTGTCCTTAATTATAAAAGAGAAACCTTTCTTGTCCAAACAAGAAACTGAAATTATGTTCTTAGTTAATGCAGGCACATAACAACAATCATCCAACTCTAATACAAGCCTAGAGGGCAGAGATAGAAAATAAGTCCCTACAGCAACAGCAGCAACCTGTGCTCCATTCCCTATGCGTAGGTCCAGCTCGCCCTTCGCCAATGCCCTGCTATTTCTCAGCGCCTGCACATTAGTACAAATGTGAGATGCACATCCGGTATCTAATACCCATGATGAAGAAATAGATAGATTGACTTCTATAACATATATACCTGAAGTGGAAGTCTCACTTCGCTTCTTCTTAAGATCTTCCAGGTACACATTGCAGTTCCTCTTCCAGTGCCCGGTCTGACCGCAGTGGAAGCAGGTAGCATCCTTGGCAACCCCTCCTTTAGGCTTCAATGCCTTGCCTTTGCCCTTGGCTTGGGACATTCCCTTTCCTTTGGGCTTGCCTTTGCCCTTGTGTTTCTGAACCATCAGAACAGAGTGGGGCTTTGCCTTCTTAAGGTTCAGTTCAGCAATTCTTAACATGTTAAGCAGCTCGGGCAGTGGCTTGTCAATTTCGTTCATATTGTAGTTTAGAACGAACTGACTATAACTATCCAACAAGGATTGCAAGATCAGGTCAGTGGCCAGCTCTTGGCTAAGCGGGAATCCCAACCTCTGTAGGTTTTCTATGTACCCAATCATTTTGAGTACATATGGGCCTACGGGAGCCCCATCTGACATCTTGCACTGAAACAGTGCCCTTGAGATCTCAAATCTCTCATGCCTCGCTTGTCCTTGATACAGTTGACGAAGATGTTCAACCATATCGTAAGCACCCATTAACTCGTGTTGCTTCTGAAGCTCAGAGTTCATGGTCGCGAGCATTAGACAGGACACATTTAATGCATCATCTTGATGCTTCTTGTAAGCATCTTTGTCTGCTCATGTGGCATTGGCAGGAGGAGCCTCCGGAATGGGCTGCTCTAGAACGTACAGTTTACGTTCCTGGGTGAGAACTATTCTCAAGTTCTTGTACCAGTCCAGGAAATTTGCTCCGTTGAGCTTGTCCTTCTCAAGGACTGAATGCAGAGAGAAGGTGTTCGTATTCGACGTCATGGTTATCTATAACAGAAAAATGCAGAAAATAAATATCATATTCTTTTAAATCATTTAATTAGGCCTTTAACTAAATGATGCTCTCACTGAATTCTATAATTCATGTGGGACAAGATCCACATCATACTAACCCTTGAGTTAGTTTTGGCTAATACGCCCAAGATTTAGTATGATCGATAGGTAACGATTTACCAATTACATCTCTATACAACTCTTGTTTATAGGATCATTATCCGCAGTTATATTAAAACTTGAGTTAGCTTTGGCTAATACACCCAAGAATTAATATAAATGTGATTTATGTCCTATCTTTCCAATCATTGGAAGAATGCCTATAGTTGTACTCGATCCAACTGAGTTAACTAGGAATACTCAATCTAATTGAGTTTGTATTCTCCCATGCGTTGATAAGCGGGACCAAGATTGTCCCTCCGTACCCTACCAAGATAATATGTGTTGCTCTGCTTTGGCAGATTCAACAACACATGTGATCGAGGTAGTGATAGGTACACGGCACGGTAGGCATTAGAGTTGACGTGATTTAGATCTAATCTAATCGTCGATGTGTATCAAATACGCGATAGATCTAATCTAAACGAAAGGGTGCATCTTGTACATGATTTAGATCTAATCTAATCGTTAGACACTAATTAATTACTAATCATGCATTACATACACACAAGTAATTAATTAAATTAATTTATGATTAGTCATGGCCCTACTACGATCTTCTCAAGCCAATGAGAAGATCAGATGGTCAACCTAAGGTCAATAGCTTCTCAAGCTCCTCCCTTTGATCACCTTGTGTTGCTCGCGCCCTCCTCGTAACTCCGTCTCGAGTGGACCTTCCACGGCTCCAATTTTGTACATTACAATTTTGAAACTCGAGTTACATTCTAGTCTAAACTAATTTACAACAAGAATATATAATAGAGAAAGGCACGACGCGCAGGTCGCGAACAAATGTACAACACGCACAACACAAATGACGGCGCGCAGGCCGTAATATGAATTACAACACAAATCCAATCAGATTGGGTCTTTTGGGCCATGACTATCACAAATTATACATAATTCTAAAATTATGTAATTTCCATAATTTTTTGTAATTTTAATACTAATTTTTACAATTTTTACGAGTAAAATTTTCTGGTGGTCCCGTTTAGCGATTTTCGGGCGCAATCACGGAACGAATCCCCTTGCGGGGCCAGGGGCAGCGCCCCTACCCACGATCTAACCATAGCGAGTGTCCCTAAGCGATCCTACAGTGCCTTAGTCCGCTGTCCCAAAAAGTTTTTGGGCGAAACCTTGCCGTTTCGGAAAAATCTTCTCGGTAGTTGAAGCCTACAAGTGTATAAACACTTGTGCTTAGCTTCTACGAGAAATTACTCATAAAAATCCATAAAAACTTAAATTTACAGAAAATCACAGAAGCTATATTTTTCATAAAAATCAAAAATAAACTCGTACAAGTCTTCGCAAGTGACTCTGATACCACTGTTGGGTTTTTCGGGCCGCGAAAACCGCTTTTTCGCGTCGCAGAAACCCGAAAGCCCCACCACTGGATCCGTGCGAAGAATAAAACTTTCGAAAGCATACGAGTACGAGTTTACAAAACTCTAGATATACATTAGAGTACGAGTTTACCCTTGATGCGTGCCTTTCGCGAATCCCGCTCGTCCAAGGTGCCGGATCTCTAGTTGTCAAGGTAGACAACTCTCTATGCGTATCCACATGAACACAATAGGTGGAGAAGCCAAACAAAGGTGTACTAGTACCTAGAGTGTTCGGCCAAGAAAGGAGGAGAGGGAGAGAAGAATTGGAGCAAGGAAGAAGATGAGAGTTACACTTGCAAAATGAAACTCATACATGCAATTCATGTGGCCGGCCACATTAAGAGGTGTTGTAACCTCCATGGAATGCCAAGAGTCACAACTCTTGGTAACTCCCATGAGGTGGCATCCCACTTAAGCAACCATGATGATGTGGAGCATCATCATTGGCCCACTCAATGCCAACTCACCAATGAGGTGGCATAAAGTCAAGTCAAACTTGACTCTTCATCTTCCTCTCAAGTCAAGTCAAACTTGACTTAATCTCTCTCATAGTTGATCTAATCTAACCATTTAATTCAAGCCAATTTAATATAATGAATCTAATTCATTTAATTAAATTGATTCAATCAGTCATAATCTAAATTAGACTCATTGAACACATGAATCAACTTGAGTCCAACTCAATTAGCCCAATTAGGATTACTCTTAATCCAATTTGATTCATCAAATGAATCTAATCCTCTTGGTTCATCATATGAACCTAATCTCCATCTAATTGTCCTTAGTGTATGACCCTATAGGTTCTTGTAACGTTGGAAATGGCCCTAAACCCATTTAGGAGCATAAGTAATGAGCGGTATCTAGCAACACATCATTACTACCCAAGTTACAAGAATGTTGAGATCCAACATCACCTTGTGACTACTAATTGTGACTCCTCACAATATATGATAAGTGTCCTTCTATCCTAGACATCTAGATTGATCAATGTGAGGCATAGACCATGTCATCCTCTGACCAATCTAAATCTTGATCTCCAAGTAGACTAACTAAATCAAATGAGCTCAATATCTCATATCGACTCATTTGGGCATGACCATGCACTTCGTGGTCTCACTCTATCAAGAATATCGGTGTCGCTCTCGTCATATAGGAGGGATAGATCCCATCTACATCACTCACATCCCTCTGCATAATTCGTTACATACCCAGTAATCGCCTTTATAGTCCACCCAGTTACGGGTGACGTTTGACGAAATCAAAGTACATTACTCCTTATGTAGGGATCAATGGTGACTTCAGGTCTAAGGACTAGTAGTCATACTAATAGCCACATGAGAAAGTATATGATACTCATATAACGATCCATGATACTTTCTCATGGCGGGTCATTCAGTATACATTCTCCAATGCATACTCATGTGTCAACTTGATATCTCTATATCCATGACTTGTGAGATCAAGTCATCGAGTTGACCTACATGCTAGTATTATTGCATTAACATTGTCCCTGAATGTTAATACTCGACTAGGAATGATTAAGAGTAGTGTTCCCTATATCATCTCACTATCGGTTCAACTAACTGATTGATATAGGTGAGAACCTTCTACTCAAGGACGCTATTATACTTAGTTTATTTGGCACCAATACAAGTAAGTATAATAACCAAAAACAAATGCCTTTATTTATATAAGAATATGATACAACAAGTCCATAATACAATCATCAAATGATTGGCTCTAGGGCTCTAACTAACAGTCCTTACACGAGCTTGCCTGTCACATGCGTCCCTCGGAAAATCGAATGAGAAGCAATCCATACAAGATCCACAAGATATTCAAATATTTAATCAAGTATGGTAATTAAGCCCTAATCACAACAATCCACACAAGAAGGAATAGATACAAAATAGGGCAAAATCATAGAAATAGGAATCTTGGAAAATCCATAAGAGTTTACATCAAATCTCCATTACAAATACTCCCTCCATCCTAGAACGAGAGATCTAATCCATGGAACAAGGAAAGAATCCCAAAGAATAAGAAAAGACAAACATCTTGATCCCAAATCTAAGAAAGAAATGGAAGAAAAGCTTATCTACGATAAAGAACCATCTTCGGATCTAATCTTCGTTCTCCCGGAGTCGAAGCGTTGAAGATCCGCCCTTAGATCGCTGGAATTCCTCCAAGAAGGTGGAGGAACGCCCAAATCTTCAATTCTCCCCAAAAGGGAGAAGATCCCCTTTGAAATGAAGAAGAAACCTTTATATAGAGGGGGAAAATCGGGCTCCACACGACCCCAGGACCTGGCCATGTGTGAGACACTACCTGGCTCACTCCCCTCTCTGCCAGTCTCACACGACCGTGTGTGAGACACGGCCATGTCTAGCTCTACCACTACACTCCTTGCACGGTCATGTAAATCTGGAACTCCTGCACGGGCCGTGTGAAGCACACGACCAGGGCATTCCTAGCCTCTGGAATTGTTGCACGGGTCGTGTGTAGCACACGACCAGGGCATTCTTCGGCTCTGGAAGGCTTGCACGGCCGTGTAGGTTACACGACCTAGCTTCCTCTCGCTTCTCATGTTGACACGGTCGTGTGAGGTTCACACGGCCAAAGCCACTTCCTTTCCTGCTACAGTCACACGAGCAGTGATCCACACACGGCTTGTGCCTTCCCTCCTTGTTCGAGCGTCAATATCTTCTCCAGATTCGACTCCTATGTACACAAAACGCACAAAATCAGATCTCCGAACAAAAAGAGTAAATATGCTCAAAAGGAAAGCTAGAAGTACGAAAGTGCATAGATAAAGCATGTACAAAGTATGTGAATGTGCGTCAAAACATGCTAAACAAGTGTATACAGTCTACGCACATCAGTGAGGGAGAGGAGGGGTTCGAACAGTGGCGAGAAGAAGGAACAAGACTCCTTGGCTGAGGGGTTTGTACACGGGGGGTGGGGGAGAAGAGGAAACGATGGGGTGCGGCACCGTCGGTTGAGGAAGGCGATCAGTTCGGCGCCGCGCAGAGGAGAGGAGGAGAAAGGGATCAGGAGGTGAGGGATTCGGGTGAGAAATAGAGGAAAAGAATAGAAAAAGAAAAGGAAAAAAGAAAAATAAAAATAAAATTTTCCCTCGTATAAATTGGGTAGCCTAAACAGGCTTTTCGTGACCCAATATTTATTCCCGTAACCTACACCATATGACCTCTGAAAAATTCCCAATAAATTTCTAAAACTTTTAAAAAATTCCTTTAAGGTTATTCCTCTATTTAACCTTATTATTTAATTAATAATTGTTATCGTATTTTACATTCTCCCCCACTAATAAAAATTTGATCCCCAAATTCCATTTTTTACCATCAATAATTACTAATAATAGATAAATAGTATAAATGCTCAACAGAAAATTAACCCACATACTTCAAGTGAAAATATGGGGGTATCAAGCTCGGATCGTATTCTCAAGCTCCCAGGTAGCCTTCTCGTCAGAATGATGCAATCATCCGACTTTGACCAGCTGGATAGTCTTGTTTCACAACTAACGCTCTTTCTGGTCTAGAATCTATATCGAAACCTCCTCGTAGGCAACGTCAGGCTGAATGGAAACTGGTATATTAGACAACACATGTGTTGGGTCGGCTACGTATCTCCTCAGCATAGACACGTGGAACATATTGTGAACACCTGCCAGAGCCGGTGGTAGCGTCAGACGATAAGCTACTGCTCCAATCCTCTCCAAAATCTGGAAAGATCCAATGTATCATGGAGCTAGCTTACCTCGGAGGACAAATCTCTTCACCCCTTATATGGGTGAAACTCTTAGGAATACATGGTCGCCAGTAGAGAACTCCAGGGGTCTACGTCTCCGATCAGCATAACTCTTCTAGCGGTCCTGTGCCTCGAACATGTTGGATCGAGAAGCGCTAGAGGGGGGGGTGAATAGTGCTCGTGGCTATTTGTTCGATTAACGGAAAACTATCGGAGTAATTAAAATGCAGCGGAATAAAATAAACACAAAGACACAAAGGGATTTTACTTCGTTCGGAGCCTAAGGCGACTCCTACTCGAAGGCTCGCGATCCTTGATCGCTTCTGGTGGGCAACAACTATAAGCTCGATAAGAATTACAGATTACAAAATGTAACAGCAATTAGAATAACTTTGTACCGACAACTTAAAGAAGAGAAAAATGAAGCTCCGGGTCGTCGGAATGTTGCAACAGCACTTCGGAATGACTTTGTTAGCAGCACGTTGAAGAAGGAAAGCTCAGAACTTAATTGCTTTGAGATGCTGGTCGAAACCCCCTTATAAAGGGTGTTCAAGGCGCCTCCATGCTGCCTAGTCTTCCGCATGGATCAAATCTGATCTGGTCGAACTTCATCCCTTTGAGGCACCTTATACCCTGCTCAAGGCGCCTTCCAAGGCACCTTATACCCTCATGAAGGCGCCTCCAATGAAGCTTCGCAGCCAGGTCAGCTTTTGCACCCGAGGCGCCTCCAAGCTCCATGGAGGCGCCTCGGACACTGTTCATCCGAGGCTTTAGGTTGCTCCTTTGCACCTGCAAGATACGTTAGTCCCAAACAATATCCTGCAACACAAAGTTAGCACAATAAACATGATAAATAAGTATAGACAGTCTCCGGACTGTCCGAGTCTGACTTCGGGTTTCCGACCGGAAACCCTAGGTCGACCCGACACCTACTGTTCTCTCTACGGGGAATGCGTCCTCACCTACTCCACTCAGGAGATTTACCTGTTGTCAGTCGATCCTCCAGATCGACTGGACTTTTGCTCAGCACTCGACGCTTCCGGACTTTCTGCTGGACATCCGCTTCCCGGCTAGTCCAGTCTTTCACCTGGTTCACGACACCAGGACTTTCCACCTAGGGTTACCACCCCCTAGGACTTTTGCCTGAAGCCATCGACCTGCCAAGACTTTTCGCATAGGGTTACCACCCCCTATGACCTAGGGTTACCACCCCCTAGGGTTTTCCCTTTGCCTAACCGCAGCTAGAACTTTTCTCCACCTAGGGTTACCACCCCCTAGGGTTTTCACCTGCCTAACCGCAGTTAGGACTTTCCTGAAATACTCATTCAACATGTTAGATAACAGAGAATCTTAACTTTGAATCCCTTTGCCATTATCAAAACTTAGGTTCGATCGTCGGATGCTTCCTGCACCAACAATCTCCCCCTTTTTGATTATGGCAACAAAAATTCAAAGTTAAGAAAATAATGCCATTAAAAGATAAGCATGAAAATACAAGCATAATTAGAGTTAAGTGTAGAGCTAAATTAAGTGCAGAGCTCCCCCTTTATATAAAGACTCCCCCTTAATAAAAGCTCACTTTTTAAAATTTGAATTTCTTTTAATTTTCTTTAATTCTTTGAATTTTCTTCTACTCTCCCCCTTTGTCATATATCAAAAATCAGTTGAAAGCAAGTTTTAAGATTTTAAGAAAACAATCTTTTTTTTTTAGAGAAGGTAGAAGAAGGCTTATGAAACTTAGTTAAACGAAATATTTTTCACCTAAGTTTAAAAGGCTAATATATGGATGATTTCGAATGATGCCTTTAGCCACTTTTGAGACTTGGTTGTTTTTAGAAAGACATACCTAACTAAAATTAGAAAAACTTAGCTAGATTTTTTTTTTTTTTTTTAATTTTGGAGCCAAATTGTTTGTAAAGAAATTTGAAGTCTCAATTTACTTAGCAAAAGTCTTTTGAAAGCCATGAGTTAAATTTTGCAAGTAAAGAAATATGCTTTTTAAAAAAAATTTATAAGGTGGCTAAGTTTGAGAAAGTTTGAAGGTTGCTATATGAGTCACTTTAGCTAAGCCTTTTGCAAACAATGAATTTTGAGAATGTAGGTTCAGTTTAAAAGGTACTTAGCGTTAAAACTTAATTTTGAAAAGATAGGAGTAAGAATTTGTTATTTTTTCTTTCTTTTTTTTTTTTTTGGACAAAGAGGGAGTGACTAAATGTTTAATTTAGGTTATTTATTTTAGTTGGTCTTTAAGTCCAAGCATGAGGTTAAATAGATTTTAAGTTATCCAGATTGTTTTGTTCAGGTATCAGAGCCCTAAAGTATGAGCATGCTCAAGCTTCAAATCTCCATTTCCTTCAGGGCTAATTCCATATTCTTGTAAGTCTCGTAAATTTAGGGGAGCAAGATTTTCAAGTTAGTTTTCCAAGTATTTTTCAAAGGATTTTTTAAATAAGTTTTTCAAGTATTTTTCAAAAGATTTTGAATAAGTTTTTCAAGTATTTTTCAAAAGATTTTGAATAAGTTTTTCAAGTATTTTTCAGAGGATTAAGTTTTTGAAAAGATTTTGAAATTAATTTGTGAAAAGATTTTGAAATTAATTTTGAAATTAAGTTTTGAAAAGATTTTTAAATAATTTTGAAATTGATTTTGAAAAGATTTTTAAATAATTTTGATATTGATTTTAAAAAGATTTTTAAATAATTTTGAAATTGATTTTGAAAATATTTTAAAATAATTTTGAAATTGATTTTAAAAAGATTTTTAAATAATTTTGAAATTGATTTTGAAAAGATTTTTAAATAATTTTGAAAATGATTTTGAAAATATTTTTAAATAATTTTGAAAATAATTTTGAAAAGATTTTTAAATAATTTTGAAATTAATTTAATTATCAGTTTGAGTTTAATTACTTAGTCATCTCACTCGATCTAAATTTTCAATAAGGGAATCCTATAATTGTTGTGAGATGAATTGAGGTTCAATTTAAGGGTTCGGTTTTACTTTGTGTTAGATTTAGGTTTAGTTTTGGGTTCAACAAGTAAGCATTCTTTGGATAAACTTCTGGGCTATGGTGAGTCACAAGGAACTCATTAAAGTAACCATGCCTTCGAGGTTTTCCAAATAGTCCTACCCATTGAACTTAATACTAAACCTTGGTCTAACTAGTTAGGATCCATTTAAGGGTAGCTTCGGTCAGTTCCACTTGGCCAAATGCACCAGGTCGAAGCCATATCTTCCTAGACATGCGATGCCCAAGCTTCCCTAACGTACTATCATCCAAAAATTTCACTAGTACTGTGGATCAAGTTAAACCTAGCCCGTTTTAATCTAACCTTAATTATCCTGCCGGGTAATATACTCTTGTTTTCCCATTTCGGGTAGATTAAGTTCAGTTACCCTGTCGGGTAGTTCAGTGGGGGGTGCCAGCTATTCTGGATCCTCCATCTATGATTTAATTTCAAATTTTTAATTTGATTTTAATTTTTGAATTTTGAATTTATAGTTTAATTTCAAATTTTTAATTTGATTTTGATTTTTGAATTTTGAATTTAATTTCAAATTTTAAATTTAATTTCGAATTTTAAATTTAATTTTGAATTTCAAATTTCAAATTTTTGAATTTAATTTTGAATTTTTAATTAATTTTTTTTAAAAATTTTTAAGATTGTTTTTCTTTTTGCTCCCCCTGGATCATAGCCTCGATATGGTCTATCGAGGTAGTGTATTTGATCCTTCGGGACCCAATATTGACCAAGTCCAACTTGATTGACCAAGTTGGACTTAGGTACCCATGCTTGGACTACCTTTATATTATTTCTATTAACTAATGATAAATACGATTTGTATTTCGTTTTGGTCTTAAATCCAAGTCCAGTTTTATTGTAAACGGCTCGCTGTTTTCCAAGAATCAGATCCAGATTCTTGGAACCCAAGGTGAACCGTTCCAATGTGTTCTTGAGTTCTTTAATTTGAGCTTTCAGATTGGAATTTTCTTCCTCAAGTTGTTGGACTTGAGTTGAACTTCCAATTTGAACTGACTCAGTTAAAGAACTCGAGTCAGTCGCTTCCTTAAGGGTTGTTACCTCCTTTTGGAGCGACTTAACCCGGACGTTGGATTTAGCCAATTTTTTAAGCAAGTATGGAATTAAATTTTGCGAGTCATCTAAGTTAATACTAGACATTAAAGCACTTACTGTGGGTTTCGGTCCTTCGGAAACGGATGCGGATCCGTGGCTTCGCTTGGACTCGGTGTCTGATTCACTCTCGGTCTCTGAATCGGACTCGAACTCGGACTCGGTGTCAATAATGTTCGCTAGTACTGGTAGAGCGAGAAGGCTCGGCTGCTCTTCAACGGATCCGGATTCATCTGATGACTCAGACCAGGTTGCTTTCAACATATGTTTCTGTGTCTTACTTGTACCTACAACCATCGTAATACCTTCCTCGGCCGGACTAGTATTAGTCTGCTCAAATAATTTATTTATTAAAACATGTTTACCGATTTTTGTATCAGGAATACCTTCGTGTAACTCAATCAGATTCTCCCACAGCTCTTTGGCACTTGAGAATGGGCCGGCGTGATTCAGCTCCTTATTCGTTAAGCCACACTGAAGTGTATACGTTGCTTTTGCGTTTGCTTCTACCTTTTTGATAAGGTTCGCGTCCCAGTTCTCGTACGGTAGTGGCTTGCCGGTGCCGTCAGTTGGCAGTTGAAACCCGGTTTTGACGATCATCCAGACTTCAAAGTGAGTCTGGAGATACGCCTCCATCCGACCCTTCCAATCTCCGAAATCATCTCCGGAGAAGAGCGGTGGACGAGTAGTGTTGTAGCCTTCTTGATGGGCCATTTTAGAAAGACAATCTCGCAAAATAAACACAATAAAACTTGTTCCAAGACTTAGTCTTGGATTAGTAGTGCGGGAGAGAAATAAAGATAGTGATTCAGGAATTTCGAGAAAAAATAATAAAATAATATTAAAATAATATTAAAAAATATTATCACAAATTTTTGAAAACGCAATATTTCGCTAATTCCAACCAATGGTGAAAAGATGAAAATGGATTTTGTGAAAACAGTTTTGGAGGGAAAAAAAACGAAAGGCGTGAATGGTGGTTGCACCAGTTCAAAGCGACCCCGCTCTGATACCAATTGTTGGATCGAGAAGAGCTAGAGGGGGGGGGGGGGGGGGGGGGAATAGCGCTCGTGGCTATTTGTTCGATTAACGGAAAACATTCGGAGTAATTAAAATGCAGCGGAATAAAATAAACACAAAGACACAAAGGGATTTTACTTCGTTCGGAGCCTAAGGCGACTCCTACTCGAAGGCCCGCGATCCTTGATCGCATCCGGTGGGCAACAACTATAAGCTCGATAAGAATTACAGATTACAAAATGTAACAGCAATTAGAATAACTTTATATCGACAACTTAAAGAAGAGAAAAACGAAGCTCCGGGTCGTTGGAATGTTGCAACAGCACTTCGGAATGACTTTGTTAGCAGCACGTTGAAGAAGGAAAGCTCAGAACTTAATTGCTTTGAGATGCTGGTCGAAACCCCCTTATAAAGGGTGTTCAAGGCGCCTTGAAGGCTGTTCAAGGCGCCTCCATGCTGCCTAGTCTTCCACGTGGATCAGATCTGAACTGGTCGAACTTCATCCCTTGGAGGCGCCTTATACCCTGCTCAAGGCGCCTTCCAAGGCGCCTTATACTCCCTTCAAGGCGCCTTCGATGAACTTTGGAAGGCGCCTTGAGCGCCTCCAAGCTCCATGGAGGAGCCTCGGACTTCATCCGAGGCTTTAGGTTACTCCTTTGCACTGCAAGATACGTTAGTCCCAAACAATATCCTGCAACACAAAGTTAGCACAATAAACATGATAAATGAAGTATAGATAGTCTCCAGAGTCTGACTACGGGTTTCCGACCGGAAACCCTAGGTCGACCCGACGCCTCTTGCTCCTCTACGGGAATGCGCCCTCACCTACTCCACTCGGGAGATTTACAGTGCGATCCTCCGGATCGATTGGACTTTTGCTCAGCTGACGGACTTTCTGCTGGACATCCGCTTCCCGGCTAGTCCAGTCTTTCACCTGGTTCGCGACACCAAGACTTTCCACCTAGGGTTACCACCCCCTAGGACTTTTGCCTGAAGCCATCGACCTGCCAAGACTTTCCGCATAGGGTTACCACCCCCTATGACCTAGGGTTACCACCCCCTAGGGTTTTCCCTTTGCCTAACCGCAGCTAGGACTTTTCTCCACCTAGGGTTACCACCCCCTAGGACCTAGGGTTACCACCCCCTAGGGTTTTCACCTGCCTAACCGCAGTTAGGACTTTCCTGAAATACTCATTCAACATGTTAGATAACAGAGAATCTTAACTTTGAATCCCTTTGCCATTATCAAAACTTATGTTCGATCGTCGGATGCTTCCTGCACCAACAGAACATCTTCTGTCTAATAGTACGGACCAACTCTGCCTCCTGTTGAACTCTCTGCGGTCATAGCAGCTGGGCCTCCCTAACCTCCTCCTAAAGGGTGGGTGTCCGACAAGGTCTACCATACAACACTTCAAACGGTGCCATCTGGATAATCGAATGATAGCTGTTGTTGTAGGCGAACTCAACTAATGGAACATGGTCCTCCCAACTACCTCCAAAATCCATAACACATGACCTCAGCAAGTCCTCTAAAGTTTGGATGGTCCGCTCTGACTGTCCATCTGTCTGCGGATGAAAGGCTATATTGAATCGAAGCTGTGTACCCAAGGCCTGTAGCAGACTCTGCCAGAACCGGGACGTGAACCGTGGGTCTCTATCCGATATAATACTCAATGGAATACCATGCAATCTAATGACCTCTCTACAATACAGCTCTGCGAATCAATCCAGAGAATCGATCTTCCGGATCACTAAGAAGTGGCGGATTTGGTTAATCGATCAACGATCACCCAAATCGCGTCATGGTCTCGTTGGGTCCTAGGCAATCTCACCACAAAATCCATAGTGATGTGCTCCCATTTCCATTCAGGAATAGGAATCCTTTGTAGTAATCTGGCAGGTCTCTGGTGCTCAGCCTTCATCTGCTGATAGACAAGACATCTAGCTATAAATTCCGCGATGTTTTTCTTCATGTCGTTCCACCAATAGGAACGCCTCAAGTCTCAATACATACGGGTCCCTCCTGGGTGGATAGCAAATCAAGAGTGATGAGGCTCCTGAAGTAACTCCTCCCTGACCGAGCGAGATGGAGGTACGCATAACTACCTCTAAAATAAATAATTCCCTCGTCATCTCGGGTGAACTCAGTCTGTTACCCTGAAGTTATCTGGCTGCCAATGAACTGTAAGCGTTGATCACCGGCCTGGGCCTCTCGGGTCCTTATCCTGATCGACGACTGAGCAACCATGGTAACTAGAATACCCTGCTCTATCCATCCCTGCTCCTCAAGGCCCAACTCGGAGAAACCCTGAATCAAGTCTGTGACCACAACTCGGTGGCAAGCTAAAGTCCCTCTGGACTTCCAGCTAAGCGCATCGGCAACCACATTAGCTTTCCCTGGGTGGTAGCTAATAGTACAGTCATAATCCTTCAAGAACTCCATCCATCTCCTCTGTCGGAGATTAAGTTCCTTCTGAGTGAAAAGATATTTGAGACTCTTAGGATCAGTGAGAATCTCAAATGTAATACCATAAAGGTGATGCCGCCAAATCTTCAAAGCAAATATCATGGCGGCTAGCTCCAAATCATGTACTGGGTGTAGGACCGTTGGGCCAGCTAGAAGGGGGGGTTGAATAGCCCTGTAAAAATAAACAAAGACCCTTCCCGACTTTTCAAAATAACACTTGTAAAATAATTAAAGCAGTAAATTAAAAACAGAAAAGAAAGAGGCACAATTGTTTACTTGGTTACAACCGGGGAGGTTGTTAATCTAAGGAAAGGATGAAATGCACTATCAATCTTCTTCAGGCAGAGAAGCCTCTTACAGTGTTGAAGGACAGAAAGAAAGAAGCTAATCTAAACAATGGAAAATGCACAAGCGTTGTTACAATTTCTGAATTGATGAAAAATTTCTAGACCAAGACTATATTTATAGCCTTGATCGGGGTACCTGGAAGTGGTTCCGGGCACCCTGGGGGGATAAAACTTTATCCCCAATGTTCAGATCGCGTTTGACGTGATCTGGTCAACAAACCATGTCCGGGCGCCCGGAAGGGTTCCGGGCGCCTCGGGCTGCTCCGGGTGCCCCGGAGCCTAAAGTCAATCGATGTTGACTTTTTCATCCGGGGACCACTGCTCTGGTTCAGTTCGCCTCGGTCTGGGTCTTCTACTCCGGATCCGTTCGCTTGGGTGATCTCTGTCATCCGGAAAAGGGCTCACCTGAACCCAACTTCCGGTCTTCTCGAGCGGGCTTCCCTCCAGCTTCTCGTCCCTCGGAATCGCCGTGTATTTCCTTCTCGTCCGCCGCCGTACTCATCCGAAGTCTTCGTTCCTCGGACGCACCGCGTGTCGTCCTTCTCGCTAGCTGCGTCTCTTGCTCCTCGAGCAATCTTCCACTCCGACCTTCGTCCCTCGGAACCACCGTACGCTTCCTTCTCGTCTGTCGGTGTACTCTTCCGCAGCACCTCGCCCCTTGGACTGCCGTCCTTCTCGCTAGCTGCGTCTTCCGCTCGAGTACCTGTGCTCCTAAGCTCCTGCACACTTAGACACAAGGTTAGAAACACACAGGACCTAACTTAACTTGTTGATCACACTAAAACAATCTTGGGGTTCCAACAATCTCCCCTTTTTGGTGTGATCAACCCAAGTTAAGCTAGGGTTAAAATAGACATAAAATAAGATTAAGTAAATTAACTTAATTTGCAATTTAAGGTAAAAAGATAGACAAGATAAAAAAAAAATTAAATCTATCTACCTCCCCCTAGACTTATATTTTCCCTTCTCCCCCTTTGATCACAAAAAAAATGGGGTTCCAAGAAAACCAATCTAAGGGTTAAAGACTTAGAAAAAATATTTCTAAAAAAGTTCTAAGTGTTTAAGAAATTTAGAAAATTTTTCTAAGTAATTTAAGCTGAGATTTCTAGTTTCAAGAAAAAGCTTTTAACTTTTAGGAGAAAATGATTTTTGAGAATTTTTCTAAGTACAAAAAAAAAATCCTAAGTAACAAATTTTTGAAAAAATTCTAACTTAAAATTTTGAACCACATTTTTTAAAAAAAATGACTTAGGCAATTAAAAAAAAATTCTAAGTAAGTAAATTTCTAAATTGAAATAAAATGTTTTGAATAACCTTTTTAAAGAACTAATTAATTCTTGTATTAATGCTTTATTAGTAAGTTAATTAAATATTTATTTCAATATTTTGGCTTCCAGGTCGTGACGAGGCACTAGGCCTTCTTGGTCATTGGAGCAACAACCACTTCCTTGACAAAGCCTCATAAAGAAATTCTTTGTTTATTTTCTCACTTAAAGCGCTAATTTTAATTTTAAAATTTAGTTTAAGCATGATTTAGGAACCCAATATAGGTTCCAACCTACTGGATTAACTAAAAAGTTTTTAGGGACATATTTTCTTGAAATGTTCCTAATTTGTCCTGGGTGATATTTAAAGTACCAATTTAAATTATTAAATCTTCTAAAATTGGTTTTAGATGAACATACATAGTTTTTTAAGTTATCTATTTGAATTTTCAAATTTTGATTTTCTAATTTCAATTTTTCATTTTCCAATTTTGATTTTTCTAATTTTTCTAAAAGGCATGATTTAGCTAAAATTATATTTAAAATTTTTATTTCCTTTTCTAATTTACAACAGTCTTTTGCTAATAACTTAACGAATTTAAAAAGTTTATCGGGAGGAAGAGAACGTACCTGACTTACCTTGTCGAGTTCATTGTCCGTGTCTCCCCCTGAACTACTGCTTTCTTCTGACGAAGCTCCCCCTTCATCAATGCTCTCGATGCTCATCTCGGAAGAGCTTGAATTGCAGTTGTCATCTTGATGACTCGTCGTCAGTGCGAATCCGGTGAATGCTTCGACTTCTTATTCGGACGATGTATCGCCCCACGTCGCCTTTAGGGCCTTTCGCTTTTGAATAGGCTTCTTACCCTTCTCCTTGTCCTTGTTCTTCAGCTTGGGGCAGTTGTCCTTGACGTGCCCTTCTTCATCGCAGTGGTAGCAGCGGATCGTTCTTTCCTTCTTTCCCTGCGGATGGTTAGAAGATCTGGATTTACAAAGTTTCTTGAATCTTCTTACCATCATTACCATTTCCTCGTCGTCGAGAGAAGATTCTGACTCAGGTTCGTCTCTCGAAGCTTTGAGGGTGACGTTATTCTTGGGCTCCTTCATTCCTGCACATCTTGACTCATGCACTTCAAATGTTGAAAAGAATTCGTCTAATGAAATTTTTTCTAAATCTTTCGAAATGTAAAAGGCATCTACTAGTGATGCCCATTTTGAGTTTCTAGGAAAGGAATTCAAAGCGTACCTTAGTGAATCTCGGTTACTTACCTTTTCTCCGAGATTCGAAAGTCCGGTGATGAGCTCCTGGATCCTCAAGTGTAGATGTGCAATTGTTTCACTTTCTTCAAAACGAAGGTTAGTGAACTGGTTGCGAAGTAAATCCCGTCTCGCAAGCTTGGCTTCAGATGTTCCTTCATGTAGTTCAAGGAACTTTTCCCAAAGCTCCTTTGCCGAGTTGTAGGTGCCGATCCGGTTGACTTCTTGTGGCGAAAGTACGCTTAGCAGATAGAATTATGCTTTCTTGTTTGCCACGTACTCGGCCTGCTCTTTCTTTGTCCATTGATTTTTCGCTTTGCCTTCGGGAGCTTCAAAACCGAGTTCCATTGTTAGTAATAAATCGAAATTGGTACCAAAAAATACCTCCATGTGCTTCTTCCAGCTTGCAAAGTCCCCCTCGAATTTTGGCGGGTGGATGTTAGATCCGGCCATCTCATTGCTTCGTTCGGCGGTTAGTCCTCCTGAAGTGTCTCGGCTCTGATACCACTTGTAGGACCATTGGGCCAGCTAGAAGGGGGGTTGAATAGCCCTGTAAAAATAAACAAAGACCCTTCCCGACTTTTCAAAATAACACTTGTAAAATAATTAAAGCAGTAAATTAAAAACAGAAAAGAAAGAGGCACAATTGTTTACTTGGTTACAACCAGGGAGGTTGTTAATCCAAGGAAAGGATGAAGTGGACTATCAATCTCCTTCAGGCGGAGAAGCCTCTTACAGCGTTGAACCACAGAAAGAAAGAAGCTAATCTAAACAATGGAAAGCGCACAAGCGTTGTTACAATTTCTGAACTGATGAAAAGCTTCTGGACCAAGGCTATATTTATAGCCTTGGTCAGGGCGCCTGGAAGGGGTTCCGGGCGCCCTGGGGGGATAAAACTTTATTCCCAACGTTCAGATCGTGTTTGACCCGATCTGGTCAACAAACTAGGTCCGGGCGCCCGAAAGGGTTCCGGGCACCTTGGGCTGCTCTGGGCGCCCCGGAGCCTAAAGTCAACTGATGTTGACTTTTTCATCCGGGGACCACTGCTTCGGTTCAGTTTGCCTCGGTTCGAGTCTTCTACTCTTGATCCGTTCGCTTGGGTGATCTCTGCCATCCGGAAAAGGGCTCACCCGAACCCAACTTCCAGTCTTCTCGAGCGGGCTTCCCTCCAGCTTCTCGTCCCTTAGAATCGCCGCATGTTTCCTTCTTGTCCACCGGCGTACTCATCCGCAGTCTTCGTTCCTCGGACGCACCGCGTGTCGTCCTTCTCGCTAGCTGCGTCTCTTGCTCCTCGAGCAATCTTCCACTCTGGCTTTCGTCCCTCGGAACCACCGTACGCTTCCTTCTCGTCTGCCGGTGTACTCTTCCACAGCACCTCGTCCCTCGGACTGTCGTCCTTCTCGCTAGCTGCGTCTTCCGCTCGACTACCTGTGCTCCTAAGCTCCTGCATACTTAGACACAAGGTTAGAAACACACAGGACCTAACTTAACTTGTTGATCACACCAAAAACAACCTTGGGGTTCCAACACTGGGTAGTTCTTTTCATGCTCCTTCAACTGACGAGAAGCATAGGAGACTACCTTGTCATGCTACATCAGGACATCGCCCAAACCCTGAAGAGAAGTGTCGCTGTAGAGTATGAATCCGTCCTCTCCAGAAGGTAAAACCAAAACTGGTGTCGACACTAATCTCCACTTCAGCTCCTAAAAACTGGTCTCGCAAGCTTCTGACCAAGTGAATTTCATGCCTTTCCTGGTTGGGCATGTCAGCGGCATAGCGATACACAAGAAACCCTCGACGAACCGTCTATAATATCCGGCTAGTCCCAAGAAACTGCAGATCTCTTGAACTGATTTCGGCTGCTCCCAACTGGTGACAGCCTCGATCTTCTGAGGGTCTACTGAAATACCTCAGCTGGACACCACATGTCCCAAAAAACCAACTGAGGTTAGCCAAAAAGCACACTTGCTGAACTTCACGTATAGACGATGTCATCGTAGAGTCTCCAAAACTATGTGAAGATGTTGTGCATGTTCCTCCTCGGAATGTGAGTAGATCAATATGTCGTCAATGAAGATGATAACGAACTGATCTAAATACTCTAGAAAGATGCGGTTCATCAAATCCATAAACACCGCTGGAGTATTGGTAAGCCCAAATAGCATTACCAAAAATTCATAATGTCCGTATCTAGTGCGGAATGTCATTTTCTGAATATCAGAATCTTTAACTCTCAGCTGATAATATATGGACCACAGATCAACCTTAGAATACATAGATGTACCTCTGAGCTGATTAAACAAATACTCAATCCATGGTAAGAGGTATTTATTCCTGACAGTCACTGCATTCAGCTGTTTGTAATCGATGCACAACCTCAGAGTACCATTCTTTTTCTTGATAAATAATACCTAAGAACCCCACGGAGATACACTAGGGTAAATAAATCCCCTGTCCAATAACTCCTGGAGTTGGACCTTTAACTAGTCCAACTCTTTCAGTGCCATATGGTAAGGAGCTTTCGATGCTGGCGCGGTCCCCGGAATCAGCTCAATAGCAAACTCCACTTGCCTTCGGGAAGGCAAGCCTGGTAGCTCATCTGGAAATACATCCGAATACTCTCGGACCACTGGCACGTCTGAGAGATGAGTACTCCCATTGTTGTCGGCATTAATTAATGACAAAAGAAATCCCTGACAGCCATGTGACAATAGCTTCTGAGCCTGCATCGCAGAAATGATCGATATGCTGTCGTCCCTGATGCAAGTGAAATCCCACGAGGGTTGGTTCGGAGGTCGGAATGTGACCACCCTCATCTGGCAATCAACCGTGGCATGATATGCTGACAGTCAATCCATGGCCAGGATAATGTCGAACTCGACCATTTCCAGGACTAATAAATCAACCGTGAGTATAATGTTGCCAAAGTCTAACGGGCAATCTCTGACATCCTGAGTGATGTCCAATGTATCCCCGGACGGTAGGGAGATGGTCAGTCGATGCAGTCTAAGGGTAGGTAGTCTACCTATGTCCCTCATAAAGCATGAGGAATAAAGAAATGCGAGCTACCAGTATCTATCAGCATATCAGCGGATAATCACTACAACAAAAATTGCAAACGACAACACCCCTACGACAACGGTTTTAAGAGAAAGCGTTGCGTATTTGCTCAAAGACAACGGTTTTTGCCAAAACCGTTGTCTTTGAACTCCCCATTAAATATAAAAGACAACGGTTTTAGCAAAACTGTTGTCATTGAGCGACTTTTTTTTAAAACGACAACACTTTTTACAACGGTTTTATAAACCGTTGTCTTTATCCGCATTTTTAGCGGCTACGACAACAGTTTTGAAAAAATCGTTGTAATTGAATTTGGTCTTTTTTTTCCCCTCGCGCGCAGTTTTGTTTTCCCTCTCTCTGAATATTTTTCGGCGCTATGTTTTCCCCTTCGCATTCCTAAACCCTAAGCCATTTTTCTTTCCCTCTCCCCATACAATCTCTTCACACCATCCTGCCGACCGCTGGATCTTCCTCCACGACGGTGTGCTCTCCTCTCTCTCTCACTCTCACCCTCACCCTTGATTTGTCTACCTTTGCCTCCTAAAGGTTCGAGACAGGCCATGTCCTTAGTGTGCTCCTTGCATCTTCCCCTCTTCTGGAGCAAGCCTGGACTCGCTGCCTGCGTGCCAATGCAGGTAGCGCCAGCTTCGTCATCGACAAGAGTGACGACACAGTCTTCATCGCCTTCTCTAGGGCGCAAGCGACCGCTTCGCCATCTGGCCTTGGAAGAGGGTTCTTTGAACCTGTTTCCCTATATAGCAGCATGCACAAGCTCTTCGCGTTGCGGGGAAGAGGCGAAGAGGACAGCGGCGGGAAGCCGCAGCCCGTGCTCCTCCAGGTCGGCGCCCTCCGCTTGTTTATGAGCTTGTAAATAAGTAGAACGTGGGTTGGCTGGCGGTTAAAGAAAAGAAGATCCTCATCCTCTCTCTTGTTTGATCCCTCTCTCTGGTGGAGAAGAAATAAATGGTGGACCAAATCGATCTTGATTGGCCTTGGAGCCTTCCCTTTGTCCTTCTCCTCCTCCTCCTCCTCCTCCTCCTCCTCCTTTCCTGCTCTCTCTCCCAACTCGCTTCGTTGTGTCACTCCGAATCATTTTGGAAAAACTCTTGCTTGGGATCGATCCATGATGGAGCACCGATTGCTTCGACGGATGATGGCCCTAATCTTGCGGTGGCGTCACCTATCGAGGTCAAGTAAAGTTTTGATTTTTCCTGGTGCTTTGCTTCCCGTGGTTGGAATTTGGTGGAAATTGTAGGCGAGAATTGTTGGATTTTGCCGAAATTGTGCGCATCCTTTCATGTAGATATCCTTGGAGAAGTTGCTTTTTTTATGCCAACGGAGTTTTCCAAATTAGTATTTTCTTTTCTTTTCCTTTTGAAAAAAAATCGCCATTTCTTCCTTTTTAGTTCAATTTAGCAACTTTTGATGCCGCTACAGGCTTTGGTTGCTCCTTGATGTATCAGAATAATTCATAGATTGGAGAAGAATATGAAAACATACGTCTGTTTCGCATGTAAGCAAGCTTCTTCTGCAGGGTCTATAGTAGACTGCAAAGGCATCAGGATTTTAGCCATGGCATCCTTGTTTATTGTTGTTTTTGTTCATGTCTATAGAACTACAGCAGAGTCAGAGATGTATATTTCTACATTATATGCTCCAAGAAGACTGTCCATTTTCTAACAAAGAGAGTCAACAGGTTTTAGTCAAAATAGGCTAATTTTTTCATGCCTAGAGAAGGCAACAGAATCTTTGATGTCGAAGTCAGTCTTACAATAAGAAGATTAAGAAAAGATGACAAATGATCCAAGTTTGATCTGCTTTCCACCATAAAATTAGCATGTGACCTCTTCTATACTCCTTTTGTTGTTTAGTCAGTATTAAGATAAGAAGTTCTGATTTTAATTCATTAATCATGGTCCTGTATACCATTAACCAGCTCTCCTGAATTTTAAAAAACTAAAATTTTAATAAGATGTGCATCTAATTGGATTTTCTTTAAGGTAATAATGTGATCCTATGTTTCTCAAGGGCATAAGTTGATGTCTATTAATATCATAATAACATGTTATCTTGTCTAGGTAGATTTGTGATTGTTTCTTTTATTGCTATTGTTAGCTGCTGATATCAGATACTTAAAACAAGTCGGCAGTAGAAGTTCCTTAAATAAAGTTTCTTTAAATATATTTTGAACTTTCAAATTACTTTCTTGAAGAATTTGATTCCAGTAGCTGACTGTAGAGTTTTTTCACAGGTAACCAAACAACATAATGAAGATTGTAAACGTCTCTTAAGACTAATAGGTGTGCCTACTATTGAGGTAAACTAGTCCACTTTCACTTATTGAATTCTTTATCCTTGCTACAAGAATTTGAACTAACAATGATACAATTTTACTTTCTCTTGCAAACATTTCCTAAAGCTGCATGCAATTGCTTAATATACAAGTATTGTATCTCTTATTTTAGAAGCTAAACTCATCTTTCTGATCTAAAGGCACCCTATGAAGAAGAAGCTCAATGTGCAGCTCTTTGCAAAAGTGACAAGGTAAAATGATGCAATGTAACACAATCTATTTTATTTTTTTAACTTTAAAATCCTAAACATATTTGTTTGTTAGCAATCTCTAGGTGTTTGCGGTTGCCTCAGAAGACATATATGGATACTTTAACTTTTGGGGCACCAAGGTTTTTCCGTCATTTAATGGATCCTAGTTCCAAAAAAATCTATGTGATGAAATTTGAAGTTTCAAAGGTATATTTATTCTGCTTATTGCTAATTGAATTACTGTATTTATTCTCATCCTTATTTTTCAGGTTCTTGAAGAGCTAAGACTCACTATGGATTAGTTCATTGATTTTTGTATTCTCTCTAGATGTGATTATTGCGATAGCATTAAAGGTAAACTAGTTCCTTTGTAGCTCAATATTAAGGTCATTTCTTTAGTAGCTCTTTTGTCTTGAATCTTTGCTGTTTTCTGGACTGCTGATGGTTGAATTTATTGTCATATTACATCTACTTTTCCCTTTTTGAACTGTGATGGCTTGCAGTCCTGGACTTTGAATTTCCCGTTGTAATGATTAACTTCGTGGGATTTCATATTTCTCGTGGTGAATTTATTCTAAGGAAGAACATTTTCGTGAATTTACTTATACAAAATTTATGGCCCAATAGTTCCAAATCCGCAAGCTCGAAGGCATATTTTGAGACCACAATTTTGCTTGCTGTTCATGAGTTCCTGACTTCCTTTTGCAGGTCTGCATGGAAACTATTATGCACTTAACATGCATGAATATGCCTGTGGAGAAGATCGACCATGCTCTGAATACCATCAAGGCCAATGGTATTTAAAATGTCCTGGCACTCAAGGGGGATCCTCCTCATGGTCAAGATAAGTTTGTTCAAGTGGCTGGTGGATTTGCATGCGCCCTTGATCTAGTATACTTCTTTCATACATTTTAAAGTCTTTTGGCTTCATTTATGGGGATTTTAATAGCTCGCAAGTGGCCTTTGTTGAGAATCCTCTTTATCTTTTATCTTCACTGACTGAACACTGAACATCAAGATATACTAATTTTGTAAATTGTCCTTTTGAAATATACATAACTAAATATGTGGGCTATGGTCTCCATGACCAATGAAAGTAATAGTCTTGTTTTTTTAGCGATTAAGTATTTGTACTAGAAAGTTTATCTTATTTTATACATTTTTTTTATTGTGTTAATGGATGTATTTTGCAATTGGCTTACAGGTGCAGCATATTCGAGCTAAGTATGGAGATTATTTTGGTATCACTATTGCTGGGTATCCAAGTCAATTTAGAACAATCTCAATCCAAATGCTATTTAGTTATTCATATTGACCATGAATGTTATTCCTAAATACATTTTCCATTTTAGAGGCTCATCCTGATATGATACAAGGAGATGAAGGTGCTACATTGGAAGCCTATAACAGTGACCTTGCTTATTTGAAGAGAAAGGTTCCTCACCATTATTATCTAGAACATGATTAATTCTACAACTTGACTGTGACTAATTAAGTAATGCCACAACAAGAATTTGTATTGCATAAATTTTATTTCTTAGAGACTATAAGTTTGTATTGCATAAGTTTATATTGAATAAATTTTTTCTCTTCTGTTTTGCAGACATTAAATGTTGTCCTGAAATTCTGGAAATCCTTCTCTCATGTCAAGATATTAGAGCTATGCGAAATATTTATTCTCTGGTTGCAGTTCATGCAGTACCTACATATGGAGAACATGAATGGAAAACATGTGATTTATGGGCAGATTCAGTGATGTTGTGGTCTGAATGGGTGGATTGCGTACAGACTATATTCATTACTAGGTATAAATTACTAGACTTTAAAAGATGGTTTAACACTTTGTTTGTGACTCCATGATGTATTGATTTTGATTCCTCAGTGCCAATAATTTGTTTGTTCACAGCTAGCTATCTCCTTTTCTCAATACTTCATTCTTGCATTTCTACCATGAGCAGAATTAGCTGACATTTCCCTTATTTATTGCTTCTCTTTGTTCTCATCTTTTGCTTTGATATGTCAATACCTAATATACATCCATGTGTTATCTTGCTGATTAAACATTTTGTGAATTTAGTTATAGGTAAAATCGTGGTGTCTTTATAATTTTGTTTGGCAACCATGTGTTATCTATGGTCAGGACTTCTACTTCCTTTTCCTAAAAAATGGTTGCCAAACATGCATCGAACAGTGTTTCTTGGTATGTTTCTTTGTGGTCCAAAATTAATAATGGTTGGGTTGTGTAAGTAGCTTATTTAGTTGTTTCTGAATTATGCAAGGACTGACAATGTGGAAGTTATCTCTTTATGAATTGTTAGATGATGACCTTTTGTATCTTATGAGTTGCTCTACAAATTTCTTGTTTGTTCTCTCCTTATGGTTTTGTAACGCCCGAAAATTCTCGAAACTGCATTATAAATATTCTATGATTTTTCTGGAATTTTTAAATATTTTTCCGGAATTTTCCGAGTAGCGGAAGCAACAAAAATAATTAGAACCGCAAAATAGCTTAGGCGGGAATCGAACCCGAGACCTATGGCTTAGAGATAATGTTGGGAACCAGTTGAACCCAGCAGGGCCGTGCTAAAAGAAAAGGGAACCAATTATATTTATAATTGGGTTGGCCGAATTAGTTACTTAGTATAAATAGGAAGGTTAAGTTGGGGGTTGGTTTATTTTGAGAACTTGGTTCGGCAACATCAAATTCACCGTGACCTATCCCTCTCCCAAAAACCTTCACCGCCGCCCACTCCTCTTCTTCCTCCTCTTCCTCTCGGCGCCCAAGCCCCAAGGGCTCTCGGATCATCTTCCGGCGACGACTCCAACACGAAAGAGGTTTTTCTCCGCGAGAGGAACGCAAAGACGTGAGCGGATCGTCGAGAAGGTCATCTCCACCAGAATTCTAGCGAATAGAATCGTAAGAAATTACGAACAGGAGGTAAGAAACCCCTCACCTGCAGTATAATAGCTACCGTTTGATTTTCTGTGCATTAGTTTAGTTATATGCGTATGTTTCCGACACATAGGGTGTATTTAACCCTCCTCGCAGGTTTAGGGATTTAGCGAGTACCTTTAGATGGGCCGGACACATCTTTTCTCCTTCAGTTGGAGGTTTAGATGTTGTTGGGTACCTAAAGGTAGTCTCCCTAATGGAGAGGGGAGTTAAAGCACACTAGGTGGTCGATTAAATAACTAGCTTAGGAAAAAAAGCAACCTAGGTATTTTTATTAGCACAGTTGAATGCATTAGAAGCATCTAAATCAGTTATCCTAGCTTATATGGGACTACGGTCCAATGGGTGGGCTCCCACAGTCGCCTCTAGGTTCAGACAACCTAGCTCTAGGTTCAGATAACCTAGAAACAGCTATTTATTAAATAGCTATACTCAGTATTTTACTTTTCAGTGGCACTGTACTGGATTAGATATCCATTGGCTGGGCTCCATAGTCGGTCCCTAGGTTTAGATAACCTAGTAGCTCTACTAGATTCGGGATTTGCAACCCCGGGTCTAGTTAGAGATGCGCGCATAGCAAGTACAGTTGTCGGGCCCAAACAGCAGCATGATTACTATTTTCACTTATTATGATATTAGCTTTCAAACTCTTAATCTAATCCAGTGATTATAGTTTAAGATCAGTTTTGGCTTAGTTCAGTTTCAGTCAGTATCATGCTCCAGCTTAGTTTTTCCGTGTGAATATGCATGATAACTTTATGTGCAGTTGTTATACATGTTTATATGTTCAGCTTTAGATATGCCATGATTGTATGCTTACATGTCATGCCATGCTTAGTTTATTCAGTATATCCAGCATAGGTTTTAAACAGCATGATTTAAAATCATATTTGCATCGTTGCATATTTTTGTGAGGTAGATGGTTTCTTACTAAGCTTTTTAGCTTATAGATACTACTTTTCTTATACTGCAGATAAAGGTAAAGGAAAAGTGGACCAGTAGCGGAGGCTGGAGGTCAATGCAGATCAAGATGTGTGTGGCAGGAACTGGAATAAAAGATTCTAAGGGATTTTAGCAAGTTTTACTTAAGCATCAGAACTTTACAGTATTTTGTTATTTGCACTCTAGTTGTTAATCACTACGAATTAGTTAGCTATGCACTCTATTATGCTTAGAACCCTTCGTTTATGATGTGAGAATGTTAGTTTCCATTGTTAGAGTGTTTCCTAGCCTTGTTAGAATTGTTGTGTGAGGTTTTGGCACGCCAAAGTGCTGAAATCAGAGTCCCCGGGCGAAATCAGAACTCTGATCGGTCTCCAGACCGATCAGAGCCTGGGCAGTGCCACTGGATCGGTCAGCCGACCGATCCAGCACGATACAGTAGCGTTCCAGGAGAGCTTCAGGTGCCTGGATCGGTCAGCCGACCGATCCAGACATACCTGGATCGGTCTGCCGACCGATCCAGCCACACCTGGATCGGTCAGCCGACCGATCCAGTTGGGAACAGAACGACCGCAGCTCTGATCGATCTGTGGATCGATCGGCAGGTCTGTGAGTAGTTGGGAAGTTAGTTTCTAGCCCCTAGCTCAGTTGGGATGTTCAGTTTCTCCTCCTTAGCATATGTACACCAGCAAAGAAGGTCTTTAGACCTTTCTTATCAGTTGTATCCGTCATTAGTAGAGTAAAATTTTAATTAGCCAGCTTTCCGCACAGTATAGTTTAGCATTATTGTGACGATCGGCCTTATAGCCAGTGATCAGAAGGCGGGTCGTTACAGAGTGGTATCAGAGCAGTGTTCCATACTTCCTACACACACATCAGCATTGTACCTACAGCTTCCAAGTAAGAATACCTCTACTTTATTTATGCTCCTTGTTTTGTTATTACAGTTCATGTTTATATGTCTATTGCTTGTTAGTATGTGATAGTTTTGAACATGATATCAGTAGTTATATAACTGTGATTACCTTAGTTATGTTATGTTCTCCATGTCTTTAGAAATGGCATGAGGACGCCCAGCTAGAAGGGCACTAGCTACTGAGCCCCAGCAAGAGGCAGGCAGTTCAGTGCCTCCTCCAGACCTTACAGCATTAGTGGCTCAGTTACAGCAGCAGCTAGCTGAACAGCAACAGGAAATAGCCACCTTAAAGGCTAATCAGCAGAATACCCCCACAGTCACCCCGGAACCGAATTTGACGACTCCGGTAGTCTTAGAGGTTCCACCAGCTCAGCCTACAGCACCAGCCCCAGTAGTCGCAGCAGCTGAGCCAAGAAAGGAAGCCTATCTGATCCAGTGGCAGCGAGTCAAGCCAGAGAACTTCTCAGGCACTAGTGAACCATGGGATGCACAAGCCTGGTTCAAAACACTGGAGAGCACGATGGAGCTTCTGGACTGGCCAGAACACGAGAAGGTGAAGTGTGCCTCCTTCTGCCTGACAGGAGACGCACGCATGTGGTGGGAAAGAATCAGAACGAAGCGCCCAGTAAACCAGATGTTATGGGCTGACTTCGAGAAGGAGTTCTTCGAGGAGTTCTTTCACATACGGGTCACGAACCGCCACTACGACGAGTTCACTGAGTTTCGTCAGGGCAACCTTTCAGTTGAGGAAGCCGTGAAGAGATTCAACAGGTTGGCTTGTCTATGCCCAGAGCTAGTCAGTACAGAGAAGGAACAAATCCGGTTGATGCTCAAGATGCTGAGGCCAGAGATAGCAGTGAACGTGGCTGGTGGCATACATAGGCCACAAACCATAGAGGAGTTAGTGAGCAGTGCCTTGACCACAGAGCATTACCAGAACAGCATAAAGCAGCAGAAGCAAGTCTCCACAGAATCCAAAGGCCAAGGAAACTCTCACACTCAAAAATAGCAAGGCCACAGCTCTAACTGGAAAGGAAACTCCAACAGCAAGCGCAAATCAGGGAGTGACCCAAAAGGAGGACCATCTAGCAAGCGACCCAGTTATCCAAAGTGTGCTACTTGTGGGAAATTCCACCCAGGGGTTTGTCGCAAGGGCACACGAGGATGCTTTGAATGTGGACAAGAAGGGCACATGGCCAAGCAGTGCCCGAACAAGACCGGTCTTCCTCAGCCACAGCAGATTCAGTATACAGGTCAGCCAGCTCAGTTATATCAGATGCAGGCCGCTCTAGAAGGTCCACTTATCAGCTAGGGAAGATTAGAAGCCCCTCCAGCTACGGCAAATGCGAGGATCTACTCACTCACCAGAGAGGACGTAGCCAATGCCTCGACAGTTGTCACAGGTCAGATTAGCATTTTTCAGTATAGTGCTACTGTTCTATTTGATACTGGGGCAACCCATTCATATATAGCTAGGGTGTTCTCCGAAAAATTAGAAATACCCTCAGAGGTACTCAGTGGCCAGTTTTTGACGGCACTACCTTCAGGAGAGATCATGGCATCCACGCACTGGCTCAGAGCAGTGCCGGTCATTATAGCAGACAGGGAACTCTTTTGCGATCTGATCCTGCTAGAAATGACTGACTACGACGTCATCCTTGGAATGGACTTTCTGATCAAATACGGTGCTTCCATAGAGTGCCGTAAACAGAAGGTCGTATTCCAACCTGAAGCAGAAGCACAGTTCGAGTACATCGGAGAATCGAAGAGAAAAGCCAGAAAATTTCTCTCAGCTATGAAGGCACAGAAGTTGATGGATTCGGGATGTACGGGGTACTTAGCACATGTAGTCAATACCAGCCAGGGCAAGGACCAACAGCTAGCAGGGGTCCGAGTTGTATGTGACTACCCAGCAGTCTTCCCTGAAGAGTTACCAGGCCTAGCACCAGTCAGGGAGATTGAATTTGAGATAGAGCTCTTCCCCGGCACCAATCCTATTTCCAAAGCGCCATATCGCATGGCTCCAGCAGAACTGAAGGAACTTCAGGAGCAACTACAGGAGCTGCTTGACAAGGGTTTCATACGCCCTAGTCACTCACCATGGGGAGCACCTGTGTTGTTCGTCAAGAAGAAGGATGGAAGCATGCGACTGTGCATAGACTATAGAGCACTGAATCAGGTCACGATCAAGAACAGGTATCCTCTTCCCAGAATAGATGACCTATTCTACCAGTTAAAGGGAGCAGCAGTGTTCTCTAAGATTGACCTCAGATCAGGATATCACCAAGTCAGAGTCAAGGAGGGTGATATACCCAAGACAGCATTCAGAACCAGATACGGACACTACGAGTTCGTAGTCATGCCCTTTGGCGTGACCAATGCTCCAGCTACATTCATGGATCTCATGAACAGAGTATTCAGGGAGTATTTAGATAAGTTTGTTATTGTGTTTATCGATGACATTCTTATCTACTCAGGAACTCAGGAAGAACATGCAGAGCACCTGAAGACAGTACTACAGACACTTCAGCAGAACCAGCTATATACCAAGTTCACGAAATGTGAATTTTGGCTAGATCAGGTGTCCTTCCTGGGTCACATCATCTCCAAGGATGGTATTATGGTAGATCCCAGCAAGATAGAAGCAGTAAGTAACTGGAAGAGACCTAAGAACGCCAGCGAAATCAGAAGCTTTCTGGGATTAGCAAGATATTACAGAAAGTTTGTAGAGGACTTCTCCAGGTAGCCTCCCATTGACAGCTCTTACCGGAAAGAACAGGAAATTTCAGTGGACACTTCAGTGAGCTAAAAAGGAGATTGACCGGTGCTCCCATTTTGGCTCTACTAGACAACACCACTTTGACATCTATAGTGATGCCTCTAAGTTGGGACTAGGAGCAGTGCTGATGCAAATGGCAAGGTGATCGCCTATGCCTCCAGACAACTCAAGGATTATGAGAAGAATTACCCTACTCATGACCTTGAACTTGCAGCAGTAGTGTTCGCTCTCAAAATTTGGAGACATTACTTATATGGAGCTCGGTGCAGAGTGTAGATCATCGAGTTTGAAGTACTTCTTCACTCGAAGGATCTGACAGCACAGATGGCTTGAGCTGGTCAAAGACTACGATATAGACATCCTCTACCATCCCGGAAAGCCAATAAGGTAGCCGACGCACTTAGCAGAAAATCCGGTGCTACCTTATTATCGCTTACAACCATGTCACCGCCCCTACAGAAGGTGTAGATTTCGGTCTTGAACTCATCGTGGGACAGCTCTCTACTATGACCTTAGAGTTTACCTTGCTTGGTGATATTCGGTCAGCTCAATTCAGAAAATCAAGCAAGGGCTAGCGGAATCAGAAAGTATAGAATTGAGTGTCCGATAGCGGGGTGTTGTATTTTGGTGATAGACTGTTCCCGATCGGGAGGAGCTACGGAGACAGATTTTAGATGAGGCTCACAAGACTCCCTATGCGATGCATCCAGGTTCCACTAAAATATATCAAGACCGAAGAAACATTTTGGTGGCCGAAATGAAGCGAGACATCGCCAGATATGTTAGCACTTTGCCTCACCGGAGGGTCAAGGCGAACATCACGACTGGGGAGTTCGCACTATCTGATTCCAGTGGAAGTGGGAGGATATCTCTATGGATTTCATAGTGGGACTGCAGAACCATGAATGGTTTTGACGCCATCCGGGTAATAGTCGACAGGTTGAATCAGCTCACTTCTTAGCTATCAAGATATCCTACTCCATGGAGAAGTTAGCTCAGTTGTATCTTGGAGATCGCCGACTTCATGGAGTCCCACGAACCATCATTTTAGACAGAGATAGTAGATTTACATCAGTGTATGGGCACTAAGTTAAAGTTCAAGACATTCCATCCTCGCATGCGGATGGTCGACGGAGAGAGTAAACCGTACTCAAGATATGCTCGAGCGTGTGCCCTAGACTTGAGGAAGTTGGTGCAAATATCCGAGCTTAGCAGAATTTGCATACAACAACTATCGGGCCACTATCGGCATGGCACCTTACGAGGCTCTCTATGGGCGGAGGTGTAGATCTCAATCTGCTGGTATGAGAGTGGTGAATGGAAAGAACTAGAACTTGAGACAGATCTAGTAGCGAGATACCACGGAGCTGCCTGAGGATAGAGACAGCTCAGAGCCGCCAGAAAAGCTATGTTGATATACGGCGCAGACCCTTAGAGTTTTCAGTTGGGGACACAGTGTTCCTCAGAGTAGCTCCCATGAAGGGAGTGATGCGTTTTGGGAAGAAGGGCAAGCTTAGTCCCCGATATGTGGGACCATACCTTATCAGCAGAAGAGTGGGCAAGGTAGCATATGAGCTAGAGCTACCCCAGGAAATGTCAGCTGTCCACAACGTATTTCATGTTTCTATGCTGAAGAAGCATACCCCAGATGCCACCCAGGTGATTGAGCCCCAGTCGGTACAGATCCGCGAAGACCTCAGCTATGATAGTCGGCCTATTCAGATAATAGATCGAGCAGTTAAGAAATTGCGGAACAAGGAAGTACCATTAGTCAAAGTCATTTGGCACAGTCACACGGCAGAAGAGGCAACTTGGGAGACAGAAGCTAGCATGAGACAGAAGTACCCTGAATTGTTCTAAGTTCGAGGATGAACTTTTTATAAGGTATGGGGGATTGTAACGCCCGAAAATTCTCGAAACTGCATTATAAATATTCTATGATTTTTCTGGAATTTTTAGATATTTTTCCGGAATTTTTCGAGTAGCGGAAGCAACAAAAATAATTAGAACCGCAAAATAGCTTAGGCGGGAATCGAACCCGAGACCTATGGCTTAGAGATAATGTTGGGAACCAGTTGAACCTAACAGGGCCGTGCTGAAAGAAAAGGGGACCAATTATATTTATAATTGGGTTGGCCGAATTAGTTACTTAGTATAAATAGGAAGGTTAAGTTGGGGGTTGGTTTATTTTGAGAACTTGGTTCGGCAACATCAAATTCACCATGACCTATCCCTCTCCCAAAAACCTTCACCGCCGCCCACTCCTCTTCTTCCTCCTCTTCCTCTCGGCGCCCAAGCCCCAAGGGCTCTCGGATCATCTTCCGGCGACGACTCCAACACGAAAGAGGTTCTTCTCCACGAGAGGAACGCAAAGACGTGAGCGGATCGTCGAGAAGGTCATCTCCACCGGAATTCTAGCGAATAGAATCATAAGAAATTACGAACAGGAGGTAAGAAACCCCTCACCTGCAGTATAATAGCTACCGTTTGATTTTCTGTGCATTAGTTTAGTTATATGCGTATGTTTCCGACACATAGGGTGTATTTAACCCTCCTCGCAGGTTTAGGGATTTATCGAGTACCTTTAGATGGGCCGGACACGTCTTTTCTCCTTCAGTTGGAGGTTTAGATGCTGTTGGGTGCCTAAAGGTAGTCTCCCTAATGGAGAGGGGAGTTAAAGCACACTAGGTGGTCGATTAAATAACTAGCTTAGGAAAAAAAGCAACCTAGGTATTTTTATTAGCACAGTTGAATGCATTAGAAGCATCTAAATCAGTTATCCTAGCTTATATGGGACTACGGTCCAATGGGTGGGCTCCCACAGTCACCTCTAGGTTCAGACAACCTAGCTCTAGGTTCAGATAACCTAGAAACAGCTATTTAGAACAGTTTAGCTATACTCAGTATTTTACTTTTCAGTTGGCACTGTACTGGATTAGATATCCATTGGGCTGGGCTCCCATAGTCGGTCCCTAGGTTTAGATAACCTAGTAGCTCTACTAAATTCGGGATTTGCAACCCCGGGTCTAGTTAGAGATGCGCGCATAGCAAGTACAGTTGCCGGGCCCAAACAGCAGCATGATTACTATTTTCACTTATTATGATATTAGCTTTCAAACTCTTAATCTAATCCAGTGATTATAGTTAAGATCAGTTTTGGCTTAGTTCAGTTTCAGTCAGTATCATGCTCCAGCTTAGTTTTTCCGTGTGAATATGCATGATAACTTTATGTGCAGTTGTTATACATGTTTATATGTTCAGCTTTAGATATGCCATGATTGTATGCTTACATGTCATGCCATGCTTAGTTTATTCAGTATATCCAGCATAGGTTTTAAACAGCATGATTTAAAATCATATTTGCATCGTTGCATGTTTTTGTGAGGTAGATGGTTTCTTACTAAGCTTTTTAGCTTATAGATACTACTTTTCTTATACTGCTGTAAAGATAAATGGGACTGGCTGAAGGTCGGTCGTCAATATGCTGTGTGGCGGGAACCGGAATAAAAGATTCTAAGGGATTTTAGCAAGTTTTACTTAAGCATCAGAACTTTACAGTATTTTGTTATTTGCACTCTAGTTGTTAATCACTACGAATTAGTTAGCTATGCACTCTATTATGCTTAGAACCCTTCGTTTATGATGTGAGAATGTTAGTTTCCATTGTTAGAGTGTTTCCTAGCCTTGTTAGAATTGTTGTGTGAGGTTTTGGCACGCCAAAGTGCTGAAATCAGAGTCCCCGGACGAAATCAGAACTCTGATCGGTCTCCAGACCGATCAGAGCCTAGGCAGTGCCACTGGATCGGTCGGCCGACCGATCCAGACAGATATAGTATGCTACTGTATCCTCCTTGATCGGTCAGCCGACCGATCCAGCACGATACAGTAGCGTTCCAGGAGAGCTTCAGGTGCCTGGATCGGTCGGCCGACCGATCCAGACATACCTGGATCGGTCTGCCGACCGATCCAGCCACACCTGGATCGGTCAGCCGACCGATCCAGTTGGGAATAGAACGACCGCAGCTCTGATCGATCTGTGGATCGATCGGCAGGTCTGTGAGTAGTTGGGAAGTTAGTTTCTAGCCCCTAGCTCAGTTGGGATGTTCAGTTTCTCCTCCTTAGCATATGTACACCAGCAAAGAAGGTCTTTAGACCTTTCTTATCAGTTGTATCCGTCATTAGTAGAGTAAAATTTTAATTAGCCAGCTTTCCGCACAGTATAGTTTAGCATTATTGTGACGATCGGCCTTATAGCCAGTGATCAGAAGGCGGGTCGTTACAGGTTTTCATCTATATGCCATGACTCAATCCTGTATTTCCTCCTATCTCATAGTCTCCATGTATGCAAGGTGGTAAGGATGAGTTTACATCTTTAACGTTTTATAGAAAACATCTATATTCTGTAGTTTGATTTCTTAATAGTTTGCTCTATATACTGCATGTTAGTTTGGTCAAACGAGTGACAAGGAGGTATAATTCTCAAGGAAGAAAAGATCATTCCTTCTTTTGTGTTGAGTATAATGTAATTTTGTCCTGTGTGAATGGATGTTGTCGACTGTTTCTTGATACACACTGATTTGTATCATTTTGTTTGACTTGTGTAGCATGAAAAACACCTAATATCTGTTCTATGTTGTATTGTTTGTTTTCCAGGAATTCGTGTTGTCATGTATACTACAATCTGGAATTCTGGAATTTGATAAGTTTTGTTAAATTTTTCTCTTGTAGGTCGGCAATTCGTGAGGCTTGAGTTTTTTTGATGCAAGAAGTGAGCTTTGTTAGAATGTAGCTTGCCTTGCTAATTTGTAAATTAAATGTCATATGGAGAACAACAAATGGAAAACATGTGATTTAATGTATATGGAGAACAGTAATGGAAAACATGTTCATTTTGATAAGTAACAACTCATTTTGTATATTTTTGTATATGTGGCTACAAGATGAATTATATATGGATATTTATTTTGGATTTAATGTAGTAAATATTTAGTTTTGTATTAGTGGTTTGCTTATAGTAAAATAAGATTGGTTGTTTGGTATTAATGAACATTAAAGACAACAGTTAAAAATGTTGTAAAAACTAGGTAAACCACAATGACATTTTTTTGTAAAAAGTGATAAAAGACAACGGTTTTATCCGTTGTAAAATATATTAAAACTATTGTAAAAAAAAACAAAACATGTTAAATATTATCTACCACAACAGTTTATATCTGTTGTAAAAAAAGTCTACCACAACGGTTTGTTTTTGTTGTTGAAATTATCTACTACAACGGTTTTAAAACGTTGTCGTATCCTTCGTAGCCAAATTTTGAGCATATATACAACAACGGATAAAAACCGTTGTCAAATGTCTACAAAGACAACGGATTCAAAACCGTTGTCGTAGGGTCATACATTCTACAACGCCCTCAGTTACAATGGTTTTTTCACCCTACGACAACGGATAATATCCGTTGTCGTTTGCAGTTTTTGTTGTAGTGAATGCATAGAGTAAAACTATACCACGGAAAATAGATCCGTCGGCTCGCTGCGCATCCTTTCTAGTAACCGCATGAATTCATCCAGCCTCTGGCCTACCATGCTCAGTGAATTAAATATCGATGCCAAAACTTAACTTGGTAAGGGTCTGCTACAATGCATTTCATTTGCTCCTAACCAAGATAGGTTTTCAATCCACTGTCAGAGTGAGACATTTTGAGTGTCTGAGGTGCTAGTATTGGTCCCTAGCACAACTCTAAGTGGAGGAAACCACTAAATTTTAGTTGTTGTACTAATCACCGACCCTAGGCGTAGGAGGAGGAGGAGGACTAGGCAAAGGAAGAGGAATCACATAACTCATGTAAGTGTGTTGTAGAGGAGGTAAGAAAAGGTAGGGAAAACAAAGGAATGAATGGCATAATCAAATACAAGAAGAAAAGGATATTTTAGGAAGTCCAACTGGTTATCCTTGTGGAATAGTACAGGTACAAGCCCGTACCAAACAGACCCAAATGAATGCATGGTCCATTATTCTAGATTTATATCATACTGTGGGAGTGGGTACGATGGGTACGGTCGAGGTAGGTACCTCTGAAACCGTCAAAGTCTGAGAGCCCGACGCGCCCACAGTACCAGGTGAAGTATGTCCCTGACCGATAGGCTCGACCCTAGCAAACATCTCTGGCGACTCCGTCGCCAGGGATTCCATCGTCCTCTTATGTGGTCATCCTGCACCACATCTCGGCACAGGAACACGTGTAGATCTCGTCATATCTGTTAAATTATTACCCAAATATTACTACAAGTACCAAAAGTAATTATCATACCTATTTACTGTTTGGAGATGTTCCGTCGCTGTCTTGCCCCCAAATATGACTTTCCTTGACGAGGTCAAATAATACCTCAGAATTTTGAAACATAAAAAAAATAATGGAAATCCGTATAAATCCAAAAATACCCAGATTGACTCGAAAAAACTTAGGCTCTGATACCAAATAAATTGGTATCAGATTAATTCAAAAATCTAGATCACGAAAAACAACGCATCATAAGCCTGCTCTGATACCAAAAATATTGGTATTAGATTAACTCAAAAAAATCCAAAACGAAAAGCAAGTATTGTATACCTTGCTCTGATACCAAAAATATTGGTATCGGATTAACTCTAAAAAACTAGAACATGAAAAAGACAGGCATCGCAACCTGCTCTGATACCAAATAAATTGGTATCAGATTAACTCAAAGATCTATAACATGAAAAAGTAGGCATCGTAAACCCGCTCTGATACCAAAAATATTGGTATCAAATTAACCCAAAAATCTAAAACACAAAAAATAAGTATCGTAAACCGGCTGTGATACCAAAAATATTGGTATCAGATTAACTCAAAAAAACCAAAACACAAAATAAGTATCGTATACCTTGCTCTAATACCAAAAATATTGGTATCAGATTACTCGAAAATTCATAACACAACAAATAAGCATCGTAGACCTGGCTCTGGTACCAAAAAAATTGTCACGCCCTAGGTAGTCCCTGCCAAAAGAAATTTTGGCAACATCTCCTTGTATGGGTGACAATATGTAACTATTCTACAAAGCCCTCAGGGCCACATAATTCTCAGCCAACACGGCTGGAATAATAACAATAAACATAACTAAATAACCACGCAGGTTATATATATTTCAGCCTCTAGCTGACACAACCATGCAGTTTATATTTGAGAACCACCTACTCCACTACATTGACGAAAACCTTAAAACCACGACAGAGAAACCAACACAGCGGAAAAAGAAGTGTAGTAGACCAAAAACTCAATAAAACTCCTCGAGTACAAACATACAAATCACACACATATATATGAAATGAAACAAGGAACCAAAAGACTAAAGAGTAGAAAAATGACGCGACGCGAAGTGGGGACTAGCGACTGGAACCTCCTGACAGCATCAACCTGAAATGGTAATATCAATGGGGTGAGTCAAATCCTCAGCGGATACCAAGTTGACATGCATAACAAGTAATAACTAATAGTAATAAATATGTGTATAGTCTCCTAAAATAATGAACAATGCAAGACTGGAAGTAAAGGGAGAAGCTATACTCACCAGGACCTCCTATCAAGATAGGTCGTCAGATCAAAAATAACATGTCCCTGTATGCATGTCAACCATATGCATCCATCCAATATGTAGCAATAAAGTGCAGCAACCACAAACAATAAATGCAATCATGCATATGATGCAAATGACATGGTCACCTCTGACGCATGTCAGCCATCTCACACACGATGGTGAGACCGAGTGGGTAGGGCTATGACAACTATCCACTCTGCCGTCACTGCTCCTGATAAGTGACCAAGTGGATAGGATGCTATCGGAGTACACCTATCTTCCTACCCCAAATCATAAGTGGGGGAGATCAATACTCTCATCTCCCTGAGACAGTGCAAAGGTGGGATCCCTGCTGGCTACCACGCTGCGTCACACTACCCATGAGCGGACCAACGGAGCCTAACAGAGCAAAACTGCCACACACCCTGACTGATATACCACTAACCCATGAGTGGTTGTGTGTGCATATCCATGTAACTGGCAATGTGCTCAACAATAATGGAGATGTCAATCACTCAGCATGCAATCATGCGAGATGATGCATGACACTAACCATGAAATAATCAAATCTAGGTACATATGTCAGATATGGTAAATGACTAGTCCGGTGTATCGTAAGGCATGGTATGTCACTACCTTTATGAGCATAAATAGTCATGGCAATAAACAAGATGGTATAAAATATAAATGCAGAACAGATAAAAGCATGCAACAGGTATCATGTAGTGACATACCAAAGCAAAGATAAACATAATTATTATTAAAGGCTATAATATACTATGCATATCAACATGACGTATCAAAAGAAATAAGTCAAGGTACCCGCCTAAAAAATGAAGATCGTATCTGAAAGATCCCACGTCGAGACGCACGTCTCGAATCAAAGTCCTGTATATCATAACATACAGATTTAGCTAATTACTTATGAGTTAAATAGCTAAATCAAATCCTCAAACCTATTTAGGATAATCATAATCGAATGCGATTATTGATTAACCACCCAAGCTAGAATTAAACTGATTTAACCCTAATTATCACATAATAATATGTTCTAAAACAAATTCCAAATCTTCCTGATTCTAATTCTAGGGGTAAGCTATAGTAAGGATTAAATTTCCCTACACCTTACCTCAACTCGAAGCCACTCCTGTTGATCCTCAGCCAGGTAGGGCAGCCGTTGAAATTGAGTAGCTGCTAGAAACCACCTGCCCAGCTCTGTTTTGGTTATCCACATTATCATAACAACACCCAAACTCCTAAATCCAGATCTAGGAGGGAAAACCTACCTCAAATTTGGCTGTCGTAAACCCTAGATAGGCAATGGCAGCAAACAAACAGCGGTGATGCGCCTGTGGTGCTCGCGTGAAGAAAAGAGGATGTGGTTGGCAGATCGATTTACTAGCAGTGTCTCAACTTTTGACGGTGATCAGAGCTGATACCCCCTTACCCTAGGCGTGCTGGTGGTGGATCGCAGCGGCGTGAGAGAAAGAGGAGATAGTTTGCTATCTAAACAAATGGAAGAGGCGATCGTGGCGACCGTCGTACAGTGGTTGATGTCATGCACAAGAGCTGATCAGTAGGTAAGGGCATCGTGTCAAGATCGACGACAAGGTAGAGCAAAGAATCGGGATTTAGGGTAGGAGCAACGTCGGGTGGATTGCGTCGACGGTGCTATTCTAGCCTCACTCATAGTAGTGACAACGTCTAGGTGATTGGCCGGAGCAGTCGGCGGTAGTAGCCAGTGGAGATAACTAGGGCACGAGGAAGAGGAAAGGCAGCGCATGAGGGAGAGGAGGGGTTTGGACAGTGGCGAGAAGAAGGAACTAGAGCTTTGGTCGGGGTGGGGGTTTGTCAAAATTGATGAAAAGATTGGTCTTCTGAGGAAAGGGATTCTCGGCGTACGAAGAGGAGAGGAGGAGGAAGGGATCTGGAGGTGAGGGGTTCGGGTGAGAAATAGAGGAAAAGAAAAGAAAAAGAAAAATAAAAGGAAAAATAAAAATAAAAATAAAACTTTTCCTCGTTTAAATGGGGTAGCCTAAACAGGCTTTCCGTGATCCAATATTTATCCTCGTAACCTACACCATACGACCTCCGAAAAATTCTTAAAAAATTTCTAAAAATTTTGGAATATTCCTTTAAGGTTATTTCTCTATTTAATCTTATTATTTAATTAATATTTTTCCCCATATTTTACAGCATTGTAGTTATTCAAATAAGATAGTAGGTTGTTACTATCTTATACTTTTTCATTGTATGAATTGCTTCTTTCCGAAGGTTTCGGAAAGAATAATTATAATGGATTACCCGACGATGCGATCAAGAGATCATGGGTCAATTCTAGTCTTCTCGAGTAGTCTTCCTCCTGTTAGTGTAAGGTGCACCAAAATCGAACCTGAGTTTCGATGTTGTCAAAGGTTCAAGTTAAGTCTTGCTGTGATATGATGAATTGACTAAGTGTGTAGGTTGTTTACTCAACTGGGAAAGTCCTAGTCGTGGCTAGTTGGGAAGTCTTAGCAAATCATGGAAGCCAGGCAGAAAAATCCAGGTGGGTCGAGGACCTGATACTTAAAAATGGACTTGACAGGGCTGGAAGACTTGATATCGAGGGGAAGTCCTGGTGAGATGATCTGATGATAAGACGAAGTCCAAATAGATCTAGAGGACCCAATGTTTGGCAGGTAGGTTGAGGTAAGCAACTGGAGTGGAGCGACGAGGAGGTCATGTGCTAGAAAGGGGCAAACCCTAGGTCGCTAATCCAACTGAAGAAGTTGGGAGGTTTCTAAGTTGAGTTCAAGACAAATTCTACTACCTTTCTTACTCATGCATTATTTGATACTATGCTAACTTTGTGTTACAGGGATAATTTATATACATTGTGGAGCTAACTTTATTTTACAAAATCTGAAGGGATCGGTTAATCAAACAGGAGGTTTAGTCGACTGAACCAAGCTAATGTGGCAAAGTTCGGATCGCACAAAAGCAAACTTTGAAGTCAGGTTGATCGATTGACCAAATCAAGGATCGTTCAACCAAACATTAAAAGCATTAATGATGAAGAATATTCAAATCTCAACAAAGAAGGAAAATAAGCTAATTGGTTGATCAATCGAGGTTATCAGTTAACCAAACATTAAATGGCATCAATGACATGAAGATTGGGTCTCGACAAAGAAGGAAGGCTAGTTGATCAGTCGACTGATAGGGAGATTGGTCGGCCGAACTGATCAATCTATCGAACGTCTTTTTCGATCAACTGAACATGGCTTATAAAAGGACCTCAAGATTAGCATCAAAAAATAACAATTATCGTGTGACTTTTTATGTTGGTGCGGGAAGCATCCGACGATCGAACCTATATTTTGATTATGTCAAAGGGTTCAAAGTTAAGGTGTTTTGGTTTCTAATATGTTGAACAAGTTTGTAGGAAAGTCCTAAGATTTCTTAGGCAAAAGTCCTAGCTGCGGTTAGGCAGGTGGAAAACCCTAGGGGTGGTAACCCTAGGTCATAGGGGGTGGTAACCCTATGCGGAAAGTCTTGGCGGGTCGAGGACTTCAGGCAAAATTCCTAGGGGGGGCAACCCTAGGTGGAAAGTCCTGGTGTCGTGAACCAGGTGAAAGATTGGACCAGCCGGGAAGTGGAAGTTCAGTAGAAAGTCCGGAAGCTTCGAACGCTGAGCAAAAGTCCAGTCGATCTGGAGGATCGTACTGGCATCAGGTAAATCTCCTGAGTGGAGTAGGTGAGGACGCGTTCCCCACAGAGGGAACAGTAGGCGTCGGGTTGACCTAGGGTTTCCGGTAGGAAATCCGAAGTCAGACCCAGACAGTCCGATGACTGTCAAGTATATCTATCATATTGTCTCTGTGCTAACTTTGTTTTGCAGGGTTTGTGTTTGGGACTAACACATTTTGCAGAAACAAAGGAGCAACTTAGATCTCAGATGAACAGTGTCCGAGGCGCCTCCATGGGGCTTGGAGGCGCCTCAGGTGCTAGCCGAAGCCAGCTGTCCAGAGACGCTAGAGGCACCTTGGAGGTCACTAGAGGCGCCTTGGACCAGGCGTTGGAGGCGCCTTGGGCAGCTTGGAGGCGCCTTCAGTGGGATAACGTGCGACCAGATCAGAGCTGATCCACACGTGCGACTCGGCGGCATGGAGGCTCCTCGGACAGGCTTGGAGGCTCCTTCAGCACTGTATAAAAGGGGTCTTCGAGCAGCAGCTTAAGACATCAGTTCTAACACAATCTTTCATTGACATACTGCTCAAAAGACGCCCTGAAGTGTTGTTGCAAGTCCCCGACGACCCGAAGCTCCGAGATTCCCATTATTATCGTCGGTATATTTTTATTGTTATTACACTTATTGTAACATATACTTGTAATCTCTTTGCGTGAAATAGTGAATTGCCCACAGTAATCGCTCAACGAGCGAGGGCCTTGGAGTAGGAGTCGCCCAAGGCTCAGAACCAAGTAAAACTCCTAATGTCTTCTGTGTTTGTACTTATTTCTTTTAATCTTTCGGCTGCGTTATTCTGAACGAGTTTTACGAATCGAACGAAATAGCCACGAGCGCTATTCACCCCCCCCCCCTCTAGCGCTTTCGATCCAACATTTTATTCCTCTCTGTTCGTGCTACTACTGCTCTATACTTCAATTCCATGTGCAAGCTACAACACAGAGAAGCTCCAACGATCTTCATCTTATTTCTTAAGTTCAATATATTTATTTTAAGCTTTCATATTACTCTATAAATTTCATTGTATGGATTACCTCTTTTCCGAATGTGTCGAAAAGGAAAATTTTAGTGAATTACCCAACAGTACGATCAAGGATCGTGGGTCTAGGAGTAGGAGTTGACATAGGCTCCGAACCAAGTAAATAATTGTGTCTCTTGTTATTTGCTTTTTCACTGCTTAATCTGATTCAATTTTACGAAAAAGGAAAAGAATTTTTACGAGAGATATCCAGCCCCCCTTGTATTGCATTCTCAATTCTTCAATTGGTATCAGAACCTGGTAGTTTTAAAGTAAATTAATAGTTTTTCGAGCAATTTCAAAATCTTTTTCTTTTTCTTTAAAAGTGTTTTTTTAATCATAGTCATATATATTTGTTTTCTCACACTACTAATCCCAAAATGAGAGTCTTGAAAATCTTCTTTTGTTAATTCCTTTGTGCAAGAATGTCAAATTCCTACTAACATGACTACAACACGGTTCGCCCCCCACTATTCAAGGGAGAAAACTTCAGCTCTTGAAGAATAGAATGGAGTGATACCTCAAGTTCAACATCGAGCTCTGGTTTACTATATTGAAGGGATACACACCACCAATGGAAGATGAAAAGCCTATAGAGTCGAAAGATTGGACTCCACCAATGATCAAGAAAGCACAAATGAATTATAAGGTCATAAACATTATCCAGTGTGGCCTAACCATGGAGGAACTAAACCAAGTTGGACCCTACAAGAATGTGAAAGAGCTTTGGGATCTCCTGGTAAAATTACACAAGGGAACAGATGAATCCAACGAAAAGATATCTCTTGCTGAATAATCTATTCAATATTAAAATACTTCCCAGAGAAACTTCCACTCAACTGCATGCATAACTCAAAGACATTCTTAATTGCCTCCACCTAATCGGACATCACCTGGAAAATCGTGACACTATAAGGTATGCCTTGAATGCTTTCCCTCGAAACACATTGTGGGTATCAATAGTAGATGCTTACCAAGTTTCTAGGGATCTTCAATTATTAAGTTAGATGAAATCTTTTGTAAATTAGAATTAAACGAATAATCTAACTTGAGTCAAGTTGAGAAAGGAATTACCTTGTATATAGGGCCAAGCAAGGAGATAAAAACTAGAACAAAAAGTGAACCTGAAAGTGAGTCAGACTCATACTCAACAAATGAAGAAGAACTGGTAAACATGGTCTAAAGAATGCTCATCAAAAAGAAGTTCAAGAGAAGCACAAATAAAGTACCATTCAACCAAAACCAAACCAAATTAGAAGTGACTTTCTATGGATGCAATAAGCAAGGTCACTACAAACATGAGTGTCCAAATCAGAAGGAGGAGAAGTCAAAATCCACAAGAAGAAAGAAAGCTCTCCAAGCGATTTAGGATGAATCGGCTTCCAAGGAATCTGACGCAGAAGAACCAAAGAACTTGAGTCACCTTGCTTTTATGGCAAGAAATGAAGAATCCAAGTCTGAGGAAGAGTACGAGTCTGATTGCGACACTGGGTCTGAGAGAAGTCATTGATCCATATCTATTTCCAAAGGTCCTAATATGGTAACATTTTCTTCCTAGTCAGACTTACGTAAAGTTATAAAATGTTTGTTTAAAAAGTTAACCAAGTCCAAGGAATAAAATAACTAAGGAAATGGATCACCTTAATGAGCAAGTTAGCTTGAGTCACTTGACTAACCAAGTTCAAGTTGGAACTTCAACTCAAGTTGTAAAGCTTGAGGAAGAAAATTATAACTTGAAAGGTTAAGTGGAGTGACTCAAGAAGACATTAGAAAAGTTTGATTTAGGATTCAAGTGTCTAAATATGGTAGTTGGATCACAACAAGCCATATACAACAGATCTGGACTCGGTTACAAACCAAACAAAATAAACAAATCATACTTTTCTTTACTTAATCAAAACATAAGAAAATTCATCCAAGCATATGTACCTAAATCATGTTTAACTAAACAAATTGAATCAGATCAATATTTGGTTTCCAAGAGTCAGATCCATCTCTTAGATAGACCATATCTAAGCTATGACTCAGGGGGAACAAATAGAAAAATTGTTCACCCTACTTGATTGATTGAATATGCGTGTTTAGGTTTAGATTTATTTTTTTGCTAACTTAGAACAGTTAGTTAAAAAGTTTAACAAACTCTAATAACATAGCATCAGAATAAATTGAGATGATAGTTCGTCAAGAAAACTTTGTCAAAGGAATGTCTAGGCTGAATCATATGTGTTCTACCTAATACACTAGCCCCAGTGGATCTGGTCAAAGCTACCCCAGTCAAACATGAGCTAATTAGACTAAAATCTAGTATTAAGTTCTTTGGGTTAATTGTTTTGGGGAAGTTATCTCAAATGTAGTTACTCTAATAATGTCCATTTTGACTCACCATAGTCTAGCAGCTTACCATATAAACTCCTTCCTGATGAACCTAAAGCTAAGTTTGAATCTAACAGGGTTAAACAACCTTTTCAAAAAGTCTTAATAACTCAAACTAATTGAAATAATTAAATAATGTAATTGCTTAATCTTAATCAATTAATTAAAATTAATTAAAAATTAAAATTAATCCAAAATTAATTTAATTTGAAAATAATTAAACTTAATTCAAAATAATTAAAATTTTATTTGAGATTAATCATTAACTAAAGATAATAATAAGTCTAAATATAAATATAAATTTAAATTTAAATTAATCAAAACTAAAATTTTAACTTAATCATCTTAAATTTAAACACTCAAAATCATCTCATACAAACCATAGGCTAACCATGCTTGATAACCTAGAAATGGTGAGATGATCTAGAAAAACTCCATTAACTAAATTTTGGTCTAACTCCTACGTTATTTATAGGAACCTAAAGCTTTGGACAAATGGATTTTGGACAGCAGATGCTCTAGACATATGATTGAAGATCAACGCACATTCACAAGTATCAAGTTTAAAAACCTAGGATCAGTTACCTTTGAAAATAATAGCAAACTAAAAGTAATTAGTACAGGTGAAATTCAATTAAAGTCAAATATATCAATTAGGAAAGTATTGCTTGTTGAACACTTTCCTTATAACTTGCTTATTATAAGTCAATTATGCAATGTTGGGTTTAAAGTCAAATTTTTGTCATCTGAATGCCTAATAAGCTACACTGAATCAACTAACATATTATTGAAAGGATTTAGAGATAACAATATTTACTCAATAAATCTACTAAAACTCTCACCCAAGTATCTTTTGACACAATAAGAAGAAACATGGTTGTGGCATAGGAAACTAGCTCATGCCCATGTTAGAAATATATTAAAATTAAATAAAATGGATTAGTTAGAGGTCTACCTAAATTAGGAATCCCTAAAAATAAAATCTTAACCCTTGTCAATAAGGAAAACAAATAAAATCAACACATAAACTAACTAACTAAAATAGAACAAATAAAATACTTCAATTGTTACACTTGGATTTATTCAACTCCCATGGAGTTAAATCATTAATTATAATTGATGATTACTCTAAATATACTTAGGTAAAATTTCTAACTCATAAAAATAAAAACTTTAAAATATTCAGTAATTTTTGTAAATAAATAGAAAATAAAAAAGATATAAAAATTAAGAAAAATAGAAATGATGATGGAGGAGAATTTAAAACCCAAAATTTTACAAACTTATACTTAGAAAATGGCTACTATCATGAATATTTATGTCCTAAAACTTCACAATAAAATAGACTAGTAGAATGTAAAAATAGAATCCTACAAGAAGCTACAAGAACAATGCTAAATGAATACAATTTACCTAAATAATTTTAGGCTGAAGCCATTAATACGGCTTGTTATATTCAAAATAGAATTATAATAAATAAATTACTAAACAAAAGATCATATAAAATTTACTTCAATAAAATCCCAAACATAAAATACTTAAAAGTATTTTGATGCAATGTACACATTTTAAACTTTAAAGATTACTTAGGCAAATTTACCTCAAAAACTCAACAAGGATTTTCCTTAGATAATCATCTACCAATAGAGCCTAAAGGGTCTATAACAAATCTACTTTAAAAATTGAAGAAACAACTAATGTTATTTTTGATGAAAATATTAATCCTAACTTAAATAAAGAGATAATTGATTTTAAGAAAATAAATAATCAATCTAATTCAATTCATCAAGAAGAAGAAGAAAAACTAAAACAAAATGAACAAATAGTAAAAACCAATCCAAGAACAATACGTCTAAACCCAGATCATCCAATTAATCAAATCATAGGAAATCCTAAGTTAAGAGTTCAAACTTGATCAGCCTTTAGGAACCTAAGTCAAATAGCCTTAATATCTAAAATTAAAGCCAAAACCATAGATGATACATTATCTAAGCCTGACTTGGTAAGTACAATGCAAGAAGAGTTAGGTCAATTTGAAAGAAATTATATTTGGGACTTAATACCTCCATCTAAATATAAGTCAGTTATTGACACTAAGTGGATCTTTAAGAATAAATTAGACTACAAAGGAGAAATCATTAGGAACAAAGCCCAACTAGTAGCTAAAGGTTTTAGTCAAGTCATAGGACTCAATTACGATGAGACTTATGCCCCGGTAACTAAGCTTGAATCCATAAAGATGATGCTAGCCTATGCAGCACACAAAGGATTCAAGTTATACCAAATGGATGTTAAATCCTCATTCTTAAATGGGAAAATTAAAGAAGACGTTTATGTAAGTCAACCACCAGGATTTAAAAATTTAGAACATCCAAACCATATTTTTAAACTTAAAAAAGGCACTATATGAATTAAAACAAGCACCTACGGCTTGGTACGAAAGACTATCTTTCTTCTTAAGTTCAAAAGGGTTTAAAGAAGGTCAAAATGACCCTACACTTTTTATAAAACCCCTTAACTCAGACATATTTATAGCTCAGGTATATATAGATGACATAGTATTTGGGTCAACCAATTCAAAATTTTTAAAATAACTTATAACTTTAATGAAAAACAAATTTGAAATGAGCTTAGTTGGAGAGTTAAACTACTTTTTAGGACTACAAATTAAACAAACTAAAGAAAGAAACTATGTACACCAAAGAAAATACACAAAAGAACTAATTAGGAAATTTGGTATGGAAAGTTCTAAAGAACTAAAAACACCTATGGCAAGTAACATAAACCTAGATAATGACCCAAATGGTAATTTAGTTGACTTAAAACTCTATAGAAGTATGATAGGAAACTTACTATACTTAAGTAAAGTATGTGTGCTAGATATCAAACATATGCTAAAGAATCCCACTTATCAAATGTTAAAAGAATAATTAGATATCTAAAAGAAACTGAAAATGTAGGAATGTTGTATCCAAGAACATCACACTTCGAATTAGTTGGCTATTCTGATTCAGATTATGCTAGCTGTAAGTTAGATAGAAAGAATACAAGTGGAGGATGTCAATTGTAGACCATCCTTAGTTAGCTGATTTAGTAGAAAGCAACATTGTGTTGCCTTATCTACTACTGAAGCTGAATACATAGCAATGGGTGAATACGTAACTCAATTGTTAAGGATGTCTCATACCTTAAAAGAATTTAATCTAAAATACAAAAATATAAAAAATTTTATTGATAATATGAGTCCTATAAACCTAATTAAAAATCTAGTACATCACTGTAGAGTAAAATATATAGAAGTCAAACACCACTTTGTTAGGGATCATGTCACAAAGGGTAATATAGAACTTAACTATATTGAATCTAAATATAACCTAACTGGCATTTTTACCAAACCACTACATAATCTGAATTTAATAACTTAAGAAGATAATTTGGAATGTGTTTTATAGAATAGTTTTTTATTTTTTAAAAAAGTTACTTTTAAGAAAAATTACTACTTATTAGTATTCAAATTTTGTCTTCAAAATTCCCCTTTTAAAAATTTGTTTTCAAAATTAATTTACCAAATTGCTTTCAAAATATTTTCTCTTTATAGAGTAGCTAGGACTTACCATAAACAACATGATCGTATAGATTTAACAGCCATCATCTCGCAAGCATAGTAGGATCCTTGCTTGTATATTTGTGAAACATAGAATGATGTGAGATACTTAGGACCTAGCCTAAGATTTTAGATGCTTATGTCAGTGAATCGATATAAATCTGGGCTTTAAACAAATACAGTGATCAATTTGAATAATCTAGCTAGTAACAAACTAGTTGGAGACCAAAACTCAAATAGACTAACCTGACTCAGCAGCTACTATCTAGTGGTAGTCAGCTAAGTACGAAATTTAGACATTTCTTTAAGGACTATTTTCTAGATTATTTTTTCCTTTATTTAAAAATATTTTCAAAACTTATGCATTTCATACATGCTTGGACTTGTAGGAAAATATAAACTTAAGGGGAAGCATTAACATCATTTTTTAATCCAATTCAAAACTAAGTTTCTTTTACTTAGAAGTTTTCAAATTTCATATTTTCAAAACTTATTGATTCAAAATCTCTCTTCTTTAAATTTTTTAAATTTGTTTCAAAATTCTCTTTATGAAACATTTCAAAAATTATATACTTTCCTTAAAAAATACATATATGTGCCCCAGAAGATTCCCTGCCCGACAAACGGACAGCAACACCCCTGTAACTGTGACAATATGAATCATTATACATTGTCACACAGCTACTCACAAGCTATAATCAACAGCCCACACGGCAGGAACATACACAACCATGCAGTTATATACACTACCTACTCGGTTGGAACAAAATAATCACAGCCATGTAGTTGTATAATAAACAACCCACACAGCTGTACTAAAAATACAGCGAAAAATGAAACAATAAACCCATAAACCAAAATGACACACTGCTAGCTGACTAGGATTTACACAACAACCATCAGAAACATCAAAAGTAGTCACAAAGCCAAACACCAAGTTCACGACAACATTATTACAATACCAAGTATATAAATCTAAAGAAAAACTATATAAGCATAAAACAAAGTAAGAGTGAAGTAAAAAACCATCTTCTAATGTGACGTGCATACTCCAAACGACTCCACAACATCTACCTACTACCTGAGGAAAAAGACAATACACATATGCGCTGGTGAGTATGGGTCACTCAACGGGTAATAAATAAAATAGTGCATAGTCTATATAAAATATGGAGATCAAACTCAGTAGAGAAATAAAAACATGGTCATACCAACATAGTCAATGCATCTAAACATAACTAGCAAAGTGAAGACACATATCCAATCTGGATCTAACACATAAGATTATGATCGAAAATGACATTATAAATGCACATACCCAATCTGAAATCGACACATATGATATAATGATCGGTAAACTCACTGGGAATCAACAACAGATCTGCTCGCAACACCTGAGCAATAAAATTGACAGCATATACATGTATAATAAATGACATGTATGTAACATGGTAACCATATGCAACAATCATAGCTCAAATAAGTACAATATATCACAATCGCATGTAGCTACTATCTACTAAACATGTTTGCAAATATATCTCTACAAGATGCACCATGCATCATATGCAAAATGAGCATGCATGCTCCATGGTCACCCCCGCCACCCCTCCAGACATCATGACCCTTGTATGGCCGAGAGGCTTGGGTTCGTGAAAACTGTACTAGCCTCCAATACAACCACTATAGAACGACCGAGGCAAATAGTTCGCTAAGTAGTTATCTAGTTACATAGCATTAGGGTCCCTTACTATTCACATCTCTAGCCCCCTGACTACTGTACCCTCCAGATACCACTACTCATGAGTGGCTGAGGCTGCCAGAGTATAACACTAAGCGGCCAAGTGAGCACGACAGGACTAGCTCCACTCCTAGCTACCACTCTCCTACAGTGGCCGAATGGGCAGCTATAAATGACTGATGACTCTCTCACACCACAAGGAAGACAATGGTCATCAGTATGCAACGAATGATGATCATTATGTAAATAATCGTAATACAGAACAGTCATCATCAATGCAACACCTCAATCCATCATTAACACCTCCTGTACAATGATCAATCTAACACCTATATCTTTAGATATGGGTAGATCCAACTGGTGTCTACTATGCAACAAATATAATGAGTAACAACACTAAAAATGTACACACCATACACGTACGCACCCTACAATGTAGGTATAATCAACACGATACCTCCAATATCACACTAGACACATAAGATCATCAACATAGGCATTATCGACATGATTCCTTTAATAATACATATCAGACACGTGTACACACAACATAGATACAATTAACATAGTTCCACCAATAGCAAATATTGAACATGTGTACACATACAACATGCAAGTGGACAATCAACTAGGTAACTCCTACAACGCATACCAATCATGTGTAACGTACTATCAATGCATAATCAGCATGTTTACTCAGTCAACAAGATATCCCTTTCATTACACACTCTATATGTGTATACACAACAAAGTCTAGATATTCAAAAGTCAAGATTGTATGTGATATAAATAGATCAACTTAAAGGGCAAACATAAATATCAAGCAAGATAGCAACAAACATACAAATTTAAGGTAAAGCAACCTAATTCATCAATCAAAACAACCATGCACTAAGTTTAAATAACTAAAGAGGCCAAGGAAGAAATACCTGCCTTTAACTATCGATCATACCAAACAATCCCACGTCGAGACAATCGTCTCAAATCAACGTCCTATAAACTACATGATGTACAATTTAGCTAATCACATATACAACAACTAGCTAAGCCCAAACTCAAACCATCATCTTCATTAGATTAGGTTTAATCTCTTCAATTAACCCCAACCATTCTACATCCTAATGAGATTAGGTTTATATATGCATATCTCCAAAACTCCCCCAAATCAATACATCACATTAGAATTTCAATTCCTTAATCAACCCATCATATAATCCATTGTATCATGTATTAAACATCATGAATCAATCCTACATAATTCATCTAACTCAATTAACCCAGTCCACAATCAATCACCACTGATCTAATTCAATGTAGAAATGAATTCAACTCTAAAACTCACCCAAATCCATGGTGATCACTGGTGGCTAATGACTGGAGGGATTCACTTCTGAAACAAGATGACCGGAGCTGTTGATCATCGGTGAATAGTGATAGACGAAGCTACAAAGGTCGGCAAACAACCAATCACAACCCCCAATATGAAAATGGAAATTAGATCACTACAAATCTTATACTAAACATACCTTACCCTAATTATATGTAAGCGATCATTGACCGTGCAGAGGATGGTAGCCTACGGTGGCTGCAGAATAGTGTCGTGAAGGGCGGCGCTCGACTTGCTCACATCGATGGAGAAATAGCAGGGGCGACAACGGAGGATCAGCGTCGTTGCTGGACACTTAAAGCCCTTCTAACAGCAGTTGGATTGCGACCAATAAAGGATGAATGGGGGCCGACGTCAAAAAAGGAAGAGCTGTGAGGTGCACCCGCGATTGGATCTGAGGTGGCGACGAGATCCGACGATCGAGTGTGAGGAGTATGCGGGAACTGTTGCGTTGATCTGATCTGGCGATGGCGTTAGGGATCAAGATAAGGCTCAGACTATGCGCGTCATCTAACGCTGGAGTTACGGTGATTGCTCGTGAGAGGGAAGGCGTTGATGGATCGAGCGGCAACGACCGACAATTGGGCGGTGCGGCGAGATCGGGAGATAGGAGAGGAGGGTCAGCGGTGAGGAGGAAAAGGAGAGGGATCAGGAGAAGAATCATATGAGATTAGGTTTTTATATAAATATATAACTGAGGTTTAATTAATTAAAATCTAAGTTAATTCCTCAATCAACTTCCACTTAAATGGTATCTTAAACAAAATTTCTCCAAGCTCAATAAATCTATCCCCTTAAAACATGTCATACGACCTCCATTTTAATTCTGAAAAATTTCTAAAACTTTCCAAAAATTCTATAAGGTTATTTCTCCAATAACACTTATAATTTAATTATTATTTGAGTGTCATATTTTACACAAAGCTTCTTCTTCAAAAATTTTGACTTAGAAAATTTTCTAAAGATAAATTTTAAAACTTAGTTCACTATTTTCTCTTAGAAAATTTTCCTTAAAAAAATTTTCAGAAAAAATCTCAAAACTTATGTTTTCTTGAAAATTTTCTAAATTTATATACTTATCCATGAAAATTTTCAAGTTTTTCTCTTAAACAAACATTTTCAAAATTTATCTTAAATCTTTTCAAGATAATTCAAAACTTTGAAATTTGTGAGAAATTATTTTTTTCAAACTAAACTTTTTGGCATAATATTTTCCTTGAGATTTTCAAATCATGGATTCTAACTTATGCTTAGAAAATTTAGCTTCAAAATTTTTCTAAGCAAATTTTCTAACTCCAAAACTTAATTTTACTCTTGAAGTGCTTTAAACTTTTTGATTGGGTTTACCTCTATTTTTTATGTATGTCAAAGGGGAAGAGAGTAAATTAAAGGGAAGTTATTGAACTCAAGTGAACTCAGGAGGAAAGTTAAGAAAAAAATATTTATTTATTTAACTCTATATATTTTAAACTTAATTGTGAACCTTGGTTGCCAAATATCAAAAAGAGAGAAATTGTTGGTGCAAGGTGCACCAGAATTGAACCTGAGTTTTGATATTGTCAAAGGTTCAAGTTAAATTTTGTTGTGATATAATAAATCGACTAAGTGTGCAGGCTATTTACTTAACACGGAAAACCCTAGTCGTGGATAGGCAGGGATGTCCTAGCAGATCGTGGAAGTCAGGTAGGAAAGTCTGGGTGGGTCAAGGACCTGACACTTGGAAGGTGGAATCGATAGGGCTGGAGGACCAGATATCGAGAGGAAGCCCAAGTGAGTCAATCCATTGCTAAGCCGAAGTTCAAATAGGTCTAGAGGACCAAGTGTATAAAATACGACTCCCAACTAATAATTTAATAATAAGGTTATTTAATGAAATAATCTTATTGGAATTTTTTAAAAAAAAAATGAGATTTAATCGGAGCTCATATGGCGTATTTCGAGGGGATGCATATATAGGCTTGAGAAAAATCCTGTTTGGAATACCCGAAGGTAAGAGTTGATTAAAAAATTGATCTAGGGTTTAATTTAAAAATCCCTAAGTTATAAAATTATGTGCCCGTGCCCTAGCTCCCACACCGCCAAACTTCCTCTTCCCCCAAGCCCTCACGCGACGCTCCCTCTCGCGAAGCCGCCCACTCCTCCTTCACCGAACCCTTTCTTCCCAAATCCACCACCGAGCTCTCCTTCCTTCCCTCTCCCTCTCGTGAGTTCCCTCACCATAGCCACCGGCTCTCCTCCTCACGCGAGCACCACAGCCACCAACACTCCAGTCGCACGCCCTAATCACTGACTTCCCTGGTGACCACCAACGAGTCACTAGCTTCCATTACGGTTCCAGCTAGATAGGAAGTTGTGGACACCGAGATTGGGTAAGTCCTTTGGTTTAGGTTCTAGATACGGAGAGGTTTGGGCTTTGATTTCAGTATGGAATAATATGCTACCGTGATGGAAGTTCCTGGCAGAGCATCTGGGCAGTGTCGGCTACAATTCCCTGGCAGCACAACCTTCCGACGAGCATTTTTCAACAGTAGCGCTTCCTGGCCGTGAATCAACAGGGAAGGTAATGTGAGTTGTGGGGAATTGGATACTTATTGTAGCTTAATCTATATCTGTTTACAAATAAGTAGGGGTAAATTCATGTTAATAACCCTAATTGTGAAAGGGTATGGCTGGAATTGTATGAACTGAGGGCTTAACATAGTCTTAATGTTGAAGGTTTTAAATTAGGGTTTGGATTAATCCTGAGTGGATCAGTAAAGGGGATTAACAAAGGGTAATGAATGAGCTTGGGTTAGTTAATTGCTTTGAGAAATGGTTTTAGTTATTTTGATTCATATAAGGTTAGTTAAATTGATACGTTGACGCAAGGTTTTGATTGAAGCGGGTATCGAGATGAAGGCAGCATTTGATTCAGACTACGTTTAGAGGTGGGTACTTCTTACTTTGACTCTCTTTAGTTCTTTGAAACTTGGTGCATGAGCTATTTTTGAATAAGGTTGTTTTACCTTGACTCCACTCGTAATATTTCTGGTGCCTGATACTTCCACTCAAATCTTTGAGTTATTCATTTCTATATCCATACAGTCTCTTGTTGCCATCTATGATATTTAGCAGATATTAGATACCAATCTTGTATACTTTGATTGTTGTTTATTTATGTACCGTATTGAGTATGCTGGCTTCATGTAGCATACCTGATTCCTATTTATATGTATATGATGACTGCTGTATTTTGCGCATCATATCATTGCATGCATGTTAACGACAAATTCTCCCTTGCGGTCGAGAGAGTCGTTGACCAGGGCCGCACGCTCGACCACTCAAGAGAGTGGTAGCTAAAGCAGATGCCGCTTATCCTGTTGTGCCCCCACTCACTCACTCATAAGTAGAGAAAGTTGGAGTTGTGAGCAGCAGGGACCCTCGTCGCAGATGTAGCTAGTTAGCTACTATGTAACTGTCCACTCGGCCACTCGAGAGAGTGGTAGCTGGAGTGTTGTACAGTTTGTCACTGGCCCAACCTCTCGACCATACAGGGGTCATGGAGCAGAGGGGTGAGCGGGAGTGACCATTAATGCATACGTTTTTTATTATTGTTATACCTGCCTATGCTGTTGCTTTCTTATGTTTACAGTTGTTCGTTTGCCATGTGATACATTTATACATGTTGAGCTATATATGTATTGATCGCGTGTTGTTCAGCTCTGGTTTACTTATTGATTGAATGTCTTTACCTCACATGATATCTTCGTAGTGATGAACAGTTCAATAGTCGATCGGTATTACTCCTAATCTTTTACTACCTAGCCTAGGATATGATTTTAGGTATGAGCATATATTACGGTTTTATTTTAGTATATGCTATTTCCCTTATGAGACTGTATACTGTTGGCACTTTCTATTTGTATATTATGTTCATACACTATCTTTCATTTACCCACTAAGTCCTAGCACTCACCACCCCACAAACTAGTTTTTCTTTCACCGGGTAGCAGGTAGATGAATCAAGGATGCTTGGAGAGTCCTGGCTGCCAGTCCCACATCACATTCGAGGACAATTTTTCTTTTCGGTCTTATTTTCTGTTTGGATGGTATAATACTTTCGCAAGTTTGCATTGTAACTAGTTGATGTGGATTTTAGATTCTAATATGGTGATTTCAGGTATTTTGGGGTAATTGCTTTGTTGGTTTTACCGTTGTATATTTTTTTATGATTTCTGCTGTGTTTACTTTCAACCATGTGGGCTGCTTATAAACTACATGGTTGTGTTTACTTCAGCGCCGTGTGGGCTGCTTATCAACTGCGACCTTATGCTTATATCCAGCCATGTGGGTTGTTGAATATATTTATATGTTGAGTGTGGATGTATATTGGTTTCAATTGTCAATGTTATAGGGGAGGTACTATCCAATTTTTGATTGGACACTCTTACCCTCGAGGCGTGACAATTTATTGGTATCAAAGCTAAGTTTACGATGCATGTTTTTCGTGTTCTAGATTTTTGAGTTAATCTGATACCAATTTATTGGTATCAGAGCAAAGTTTTACGATGCATATTTTCGGTGTTTCAATTTTTTGGTTTTCCCTTTGTAATTTGATTCCTCGATGTGACCTTCAAGTTTTGGGAGCAGGCAGCGGCAGGATATCTCCGAGCTATAGGAAGTAAGGTATATCTCTAGTATTATTATTACCTATTTTGGTTCATTACCTTATTTGGAAACTGTTAGATCAGTTGAATGTTGTAAGAATGAATGCACAGTTAGTTGGACTTTCTCCAACTTAGTTGGATTGTGAAATTGTCTCTATACCTATTTGTTAAGTACTCACTAACTTGGTGTTAGTATGGTGACACTAAGTGAGTCAGTCTTATTTGCAGCCATGGTTGAGAACGATCATGAGCATGACAAGTTGACATTACAGCACCCGAGCCTAACACATAGAATATAGATTCTTCTATGACGCCAACTAATATCGAGTTAGATTCAGGTGTCAGACTCGTCAATAATCTATTGGAGATCAAGGAGCGCAGCCTCAGGAAGTACCAACTATTGGTGCGGGTAGCACTAACGGTCTAACCCATGTTTTGATGAATGACAAATAGGTTAAGTTAGTTGTGTTGTCTTAAAAAATTAATTTCAAAATTTTTAATTTTAACTTAAAAATTAATTTCAAAATTTTAATTTTAACTTAAAAAATTAATTTCAAAATTTTTAATTTTAACTTAAAAATTAATTTCAAATTTTTTAATTTCAAAATTAATTTCAAAATTTTAATTTTAACTTAAAAATTATTTTCAAAATTTTATTTTAAACTTAAAAATTAATTTCAAAATTTTAATTTTTTATTTTCAAAATTTTAATTTTAAAACTTAAAAATTATTTTCAAAATTTTATTTAAACTTAAAAATTAATTTCAAAATTTTAATTTTAAACTTAAATTAATTTTAAACTTAAAAATTAATTTTAAAATTTTAATTTCAAACTTAAAAATTAATTTTAAAATTTTAATTTTAAACTTAAAAATTAAATTCAAAATTTTAATTTTAAACTTAAAAATTAATTTTAATTTTAAAACTTAAAAATTAATTTCAAATTTTTTTTAAAAATTAATTTCAAAATTTTAATTTTAAACTTAAATTAATTTCAAAATTTTAATTTTAACTTAAAAATTAATTTCAAAATTTTAAATTTAAACTTAAAAATTAATTTCAAAATTTTAATTTTAAACGTCAAAAATTAATTTCAAAATTTTAATTTTAAACTTAAAAATTATTTTCAAAATTTTAATTTTAAACTTAAAAATTATTTTCAAAATTTTAAAATTTCAAACTTAAAAATTTATTTTCAAAATTTTAATTTTAAACTTAAAAAAAAAATTTCAAAATTTTAATTCAAAATTTTAATTTTAAACTTAATTTCAATTTTAAACTTAATTTCAAAATCTTAATTTTAAACTTAAATTAATGCATGCTCAAAAGACTAACTTCAAAATCCTACTTACTATAGGAAACCAAGTGGATTTTGGACAGTGGTTGCTCCAAACATATGACTGGAGATCACACCAAGTTCACTCAACTCACTTACAAAAGCCTAGGAACAGTTGCCTTTGGAAACAACGGCAAACTCAAGGTAATTGGTATAGGTAATATTGAATTAAAATTAGACTTTATAATTTCAAATGTCTTACTTGTTGAAAACTTTAAATATAATCTTCTAAGTATAAGTCAATTGTGTGATACTAGGTATAAGGTCAAGTTTCTATCTACAGAATGCTCAATCAAACATCTAGATAATCCTACCATAAGCCTAAAAGGTTTTAGAAAAGACAACATCTATGTCATCAACTTAACCATTTCTTCCATTAAGTGCTATTTAACACAAAAAGAAGAAACTTGGTTATGGCATAGGAGAATGTCTCACACCAACTTCAGAAATATAAGTAAACTAAATGGACTTGTAAAAGGCTTACCGAAGTTACCTAACTTAGATTCAACTATATGTAATGCTTGTCAACAAGGAAAACAAACTAAATCAACCCACAAACAAACAAATCAACCACAAACTAACTCAATCTTAGAACTTCTACATTTAGATCTTTTTGACTCCCATGGAGTCAAATCCATTAATGGAAACTTATATTGTTTAGTAATATAGACGATTACTCTAGGTTTACTTGGGTAAAATTCTTAAAACATAAAGATGAAACTTTTGAAATTCTTACAAATTTTTGCAAACAGATTGAAAACGAAAAAGATATTAAAATTAAAAGAATTAGGAGTGACAATGGGGGAGAATTTAAAAATCACAACTTTAACAGTTTTTGTCTAGAAAATGGTTACCATCATGAGTTCTCATGCCCTAAAACCCCCCAACAAAATGGAATTGTAGAAAGAAAAAATAGAACCTTACTTGAAGCTTCTAGAACAATGTTAAATGAGTATAACCTACCTAAATACTTTTGAGCAAAAGCCGTTAGTACAGCCTGCTATGTACAGAACAGAACAACAATAAATAAAACTCATAACAAAACTTTCTTCGAAATATTTTATAATAAACAACCAAACATAAAATACTTTAAGGTATTTGGGTGCCCAGTTTTTATCTTAAATACAAGAGAACTAGATCATCTTTTAGAAACCTAAGTCAAATTTCATTAATTTCAAAAATAGAACCTAAAACTGTGGATGAATCCCTACTAGATCCAGATTGGATTATAGCTATGCAAGAAGAACTAGCCCAATTTGAGCGTAATGAGGTCTGGGACCTAGTCCCACCACCTAAGAATAAGAAAATAATAGAAACAAAATGGGTATTCAGAAACAAACTAAGTGAAACTGGGGAAATTACTAGAAATAAGGCTAGGCTGGTTGCCAAAGGATTTAGTCAAGTTGAAGGACTTGACTATGACGAAACATATGCCCCAGTAGCCAGATTAGAATCCATTAGAATGTTACTAAGTTATGCAGCCCATAAGGGATTTAAACTATACCTAATGGATGTTAAGTCTGCCTTTCTTAATGGACTAATCAAAGAAGAAGTTTATGTAGGTCAGCCTCCTGGTTTTGAAAGCTTAGAACACCCTGATTATGTTTTTAAATTAAAGAAAGCCCTATATGGACTTAAACAAGCACCGTGGTATGAGAGGCTAACATCTTACCTAACATCTAAAGGATTCAAACAAGGTCAAATTGACCCAACCTTGTTTGTTAAATCATTAAATACAAACATTTTTATTGCACAAATATACGTGGATGACATAATATTTGGCTCAACAAATTCAGAATTTTTAGAAGAATTTATTAATCTAATGGAAAAAGAATTTGAAATGAGCTTAGTGGGAAAACTAACCTATTTCTTAGGATTACAAATCAAACAAACAAATGAAGGAAACTATATTTCTCAACATAAATACACCAAAGAATTACTTAAAAAATTCAGAATGGAAAATACAAAAGAAATAAAAACACCGATGGCTGTAAACACAATATTAGATAGTGACCCAAATGGAAAACCAATTGATTTAAAATATTATAGAAGTGCAATAGGTAGCCTACTGTACTTAGACCCGATCTTTTATTTGCAGTTAGTATGTGTGCTAGATACCAAACTTGTGCTAAGGAATCCCATTTGACACAGGTTAAAAGAATTTTTAGATATCTTAAAGGAACAACAAATGTAGGAATCTGGTATCCTAGGACAAATAATTTTGAACTAATAGGGTATTCTGACTCAGATTATGCTGGATGCAAATTAGACCGCAAAAGCACAAGTGGTGGATGCCAATTATTAGGTGCATCACTTGTTAGCTGGTTTAGTAGAAAGCAACATTGTGTTGCTCTGTCTACAACTGAGTCAGAATACATAGCTATAGGCGAATGTGTTGCACAAATATTATGGATGATGCATACTCTAAAAGATTTCAACTTAAATATCACAAATGTAAAAGTATTAATTGACAATATAAGTTCAATTAACTTAACCAAAAATCCTGTGCATCATTCAAGAACCAAACATATTGAAATTAGACACCACTTCATCAGGGATCATGTTACCAAAGGCGATATTGAACTCAAGTACATTGAGTCTAAATCAAATTTAGCTGACATTTTTACAAAACCTCTCCCTGAAAGTGAATTTAGCAACTTACAACGAAAATTAGGGATGTGCTTAATAGACTAGGATCTTTCAAAAATACCTTCAAAAATGATTTTATCAAATTATAAGTCAAATTTATTTGTTTTCAAACTTTCCATTTTTAGACTTTCAAAAATAGTTTTGGCCTTAGACTAGTTTTGAATCCTTAGAAAGCATGTACCCATAGGTCTAGTTCTTGAGCATCTCACCAACACCTTAGGTTTACCTTGCTTGTGTTTGATAAACATAGAAAGGGGTGAGATGCATAGGCCAACTGTCTAGACTTAAGATGCTTATTCCAGTGCATCAGCATAAGTCTGGACGTTAAATACAATTCAGATATTAATCAGATTAAAGTTCATCAGTCAAGTCAAACACTGACTGGTTATAATTAACTTAATCTGACTAACCAAGTGAAAGCTACTATCTTCTGATAGTTAGTTAGTACCTAATTGGTTAGACAGCTGGTTAGAGTAAGTATCAAGTTCAGGGGGAGAATAAACTCAAATTTTGTGTGTTTGAAAAATGCCTTTTAAAACCTAACCTATGTTTGAACATTGATTTACAAAAAGTTAAATTTAACTAAGTATTTGAAAAATGTGAAAGTTTAATCCCACCTAATTTTCAAACCTGATTTGAAAAATTAACTATTTCCAAAATTAGCCTTAAAAATTAATTTTGGCAAAAATTTTATTTCTTGAAAAGTTTAATTTTTGCTTTGTTTTAAAAATCAAAGTTGAAAAACTTACCTTTTTGAAAATTAAATGTTACTTAACATAAAAAGTAAATTTGAAAAACCCGCCTTGAAAATTTCTACACGCTTGAAAAGTTAAACTTGATTAACTTTAACTTTTCAAAACTCAACTTGTCTATTCCAAGTCAACTTGACTATTTTTTTAACTTGATGTTAAAAATTGCACTTTTATCTTTCAAATTTTGAACCAAACTTAGTTATCTTTCAAAATTTGATTACCTGTTACAGTAACTCTTCACTATGATTATTTACCTTTGTTCATTTTTTTGATGAATGCCAAAGGGGGAGGAGGGTTAAGTGGTTAAGTTAGCTAAACCAATTTGAAAATACAAACTAACAAACTTTAAAACCACATAAATGCATGTTGTTTCTTGCATATGTTTTCACTAACTTAACCAGGTTGTCATTCCATCAAAAAGGGGGAGATTGTTGGTGCGGGTAGCACTAACGGTCTAACCCAGGTTTTGATGAATGACAAATAGGTTAAGTTAGTTGTGTTGTTGTCTGACACTTTGATCAAGTGTGCAGGAAAAGTCCAGACAGGTCGACGGGCTGACCGGATGTCTGGCACGAAGTCCAGCTAGGTCGACGGGCTGACCGGATAGCTGGCGAGAAGTCCAAGCGGGTCGACGGGCTGACCGGACGCTTGGCGAGAAGTCCAGCTAGGTCGACGGGCTGACCGGATAGCTGGCGAGAAGTCCAGACGGGTCGAAGGGCTGACCAGACGTCTGACGGTGAGTAAAGGTAAGTCACCGGAAGGGAGTGACTGTGAGGACGCGTTCCCGGAAGGGAACATTAGGTGTCGATCCGACTTAGATCCATTTCGGATATCTAAGTCGAGATCATGACTAGATTCCGGTTTCGGAAAGACGGAATCTAATTCATATTTTAATTATAACTGTGCTAACCTTTGTTTTACAGAAAATTCATTATATTTGCCTCGGACTAACTTTGTTTTGCAGGAAAAGGAGTTTTCGAGAAAGGTGGTCCGGGCGCCGGAGGATCCGGCGCCCAAGGCTAATTTATCCAGCCAAGTCGTCGCCACGTGGAGCATCTTGGTTTGAGCAGTTACGTCACACTCCAGGCGCCCGGAAGGAATCCAGGCGCCCGAAACAGCATATAAAAGAAGCCCCAGGCAGGAGCTTCAGAAATCAATTTTTACTAAGAACTCTTCTACTGCTGGTCTTGCTGCTCGACGTTCAAGTGCGACGTTAACAACGCTCCGACAAAAGTGCTCCTCCGGTGTTTATTTAATTTTTCTTTGTCGGTATTGCTTTATTATTACTAGCATTTCCTGTACTTATTCTGTAGTCATATTTCGACTTGTTAGTGATTGCCCAACGAAAGTGGTCAAGGACCACGGGCCTTCGAGTAGGAGTCGTCATAGGCTCCGAACGAAGTAAAAATATCTGTGTCTACTTTATTTTTCCGCTGCGTTTATACTCATTTTTTTCGAATCGATATTCACCCCCCCCCCCCCTCTATCGAATCTAACGGTCCTACACCAACAACCATACCGGTTTTGCCATTACCATTTGGATAATGGACAATGAGCATATACTTATACTGTCATAGTTAATTAGGGATCAATGTATCTTATACCATGGGGATTTTGACCATGGATTGCTCGTACTGATTAGATAACCTTGAACGTACATTCATATGTATGACCCAAAGTGATGCGGAGAAGATAGAGATAGAGATAGATCATCATCACTCGTGAGATGATGATATTACTGGTATAGTACTAAGGATTTAAGTATCTAGATTGATTCCTTCTTGGCGGGTTGAGTTTCTAGATTAGTGATTAGTCATCCAACATTACATATAGTAGTTGAATAGTTACTAAGATTGATGGGGAAGAATCTAGACTTTCCTTAGTTTCTTCTACATAAGGAGTCTACATTATTTCGCAGTGAATTGTTCCAAATTTCAGGACCTACATGCAATGAGACAGCTAGCTTCCTTTTACTTTAAATTATTCTAATAGAGGCAGAATATAGATTCCTGAATTATTGAAGGTGCTACTTTAGGGGCAATGGTCATGTTGTGAATTCTTGAACTTTTGAGTTGCTATATTAGATCTTTATGAGCAACATAGCTTTCGAAATATTACTTTGTTAATCTTTTACCAGTTATTCAAAATTTCGAACAGGAAAGTATAGTGTGTTGAATGATCTATGCTAGTAATTTGGGTCTTCAGACGCAACTGGTTTTCTCTTATATTTCTTCCATGCTACCAACACCCACCATACCTGTTTAACTATAATGAGAACTTCTATGGGACGCCTATTCTTTGCATTTCTAACTAAACAGTTAGTAATTTACTAGTTTATGATGGTTTACCATTCCCAATCAATGTGAAGTGTGTGATGGTTAGGCTTGGAAGGAATGAATGACGATATTTATTTGTTTGGATCACCTTGAGTTTTATATGGGAACTATAATCCCTCATAGTTGGAGTTTTGGTCATGATGCTAGGAGGGACTAGTATATGAGTATGTTGCTTAGTTGATACCCTTAGATGAGGATCCCTGAGTTAAGTAGGAAATTTGGGACCAAATTTTTGTTAGTGGGGGAGAATGTAAAATACGACTCCCAACTAATTATTTAATAATAAGGTTATTTGACGAAATAATCTTATTGGAATTTTTCGAGATTTAATCGGAGCTCGTATGACATATTTCGAGGGGATGCATATATAGGCTTGAGAAAAGACCAGTTTGGAATACCCGAAGGTGGGAGTTGATTAAGAAATTGATCTAAGATTTAATTTAAAAATCCCAAGTTATAAAATTATGTGCTCATGCCCTAGCTCCCACACCACCGAACTTCCTCTTCCCCCAAGCCCTCACGCAATGCTCCCTCTCGCGAAGCCGCCCACTCCTCCTTCACTGAACCCTTTCTTCCCAAATACACCGCCGAGCTCTCCTTCCGATCCTCTCCCTCTCGCGAGTTCCCGTACCACAACGGTCGACTCTCCTCCTCACGCGAGCACCACAACCGCCACAGCATCCAACCCCGTCACCTCCAATCATGGGCTGACCTTCGGCCAAGGAGGGGACGCGAACACCAGAGACTTCCTGCCTCCCTAATCCCGGTTCCAACCGGAGAGGAAGCTGTGGACACCGAGATTGGGTAAGTCCTTTGGTTTAGGTTCTAGATTAGGAGAGGTTTGGGCTTTGATTTCAGTATGGAATAATATGTTACCATGATGGAAGTTCCTGGCAGAGCTTCTGGGCAGTGTCGGCTACAATTCCCTAGCAGTACAACCTTCCGACGAGCGTTTTCTGATAGTAGCGCTTCCTGGCCATGAATCAACAGGGAAGGTAATATGAGTTGTGGGGAATTGGAACTTACTGTAGCTTAATCTGTATCTGTTTACAAATAAGAAGGGGCAAATTCATGTTAGTAATCCTAATTGTGAAAGGGTATGGCTGGAATTGTATGAACTGAGGGCTTAACATAGTCTTAATGTTGAAGGGTTTAAATTAGGGTTTGGATTAATCCTGAGTGGATCAATGAAGGGGATTAACAAAGGGTAATGAATGAGTTAGGGTTAGTTAATTGCTTTGAGAAATGGTTTTAGTTATTTTGTGTCACGCCCCAGGTAGTCCCTGTCCGAAGAAATTTCGACAGCATCTCCCCTGTACGGGTGACAATATGAAACTCAGTATACATATATCTATACCTCGGCCACACTCGGCCGGAACAATACAATACAAATAAGAAACAACCACGCAGTTTATATCAATATTCCACACAGCTCAACATATAATCAATCCACACAGTTTAATAGGGAAGAACGATATAAAACCAACGAAGATATACGTACACATCCTACTCCACTACAACGAAGAAAACAAATCCACGAAGTAGTGTGAAAATCTGCAGCGGAAAACAAAAGCAGCAAACCCAAAGGTTCGACATAAAGTCCACAATACAAACCCACAATACAAGTATACGTATAAAAGCGAATACAGAAAACGATATCTAGAAATCCTCGCGACCAAGGGGCTAGCGACTGGAATCTCTCCTAACGGCCTCAACCTGAAAAATAGTAACAACGGGGTGAGTTCAAGAACTCAGCAGGTAAACCAATAGACATGTACAGCAATATATATCCACCAGTAATAACCTATGGTACAGTACACTAAACCATAGAGCCTACAGTACAGTCTCCTAACAGTACAACCTACGGTACGGTCTCCTAACAGTATAACAGATATGCATAGCTGAAATAAACTGTAATAACCAGCAATAGGCATAAAGTACAGTCTATAGCAAGAATAATAAGAAAGGCATAACTGAAATAAACTGTACTCACCTGCGAGGCTTGGGCAACTGACTGTCAACATACAGAGATAAAAATAGTCAGAGCAAAAGCATGTATCCTGTATGCATGTCAATCATATGCAATCACCAAAATGCATCAATCATAACGAATGCAATCCGTGCATATGATGCAATATGACATGGTCACCCCTGTCAACCAGTCAGCCATCTCACACACAATGGTGAGACCGAGTGGGTAGGGCTGTGACACCGTGCACTCTGCCATCACTGCCCCTGAAGAGTGACCGAGTGGACGGGATGCTGTCGGAGTACACCTATCCTCCTACCTCAAACATAGTGAGGGAGCGCAATGCTCTCAACTCCCAGTACGCGATGACGGGGAGGGATCCCAGCTGCAACCCCGCTGTATCGTGCTACCCATGAGCACCCCAGCGGTGCACCACCGAGCAACCTGCCATACACACCCCGATTGCTGTGCCACTACCCATGCAGTGGTCACGCTGTGTGCAGGCCCTCATGTAGCCGGCCGACGAGCTCAACAATAATGGAGTCGCCAATCGCCCAGCATGCAATCATGCGATATGGTGCATGCGGCTACACATACCTGAACAAAGCCTCCTCCATATATGCGCGTGTCAAAAAGGTAAACACATATAACTATAAACATGATATAAACAGCATAAATCCAAAGACATCACATATACAATGATGTAAGTATCATGAATCCAAGAACATGTATCACACATGTAAAGCAACTAATCCAGTAGAGTAGAGCACTATAGATATGCACCTCTATGAACATATATACACATGGCAAGAGATAAAATATCCAATCCGGAAGTAAAGCAACTAGCAGATGAAGCATGTGATCGGTATCAACTAGCTAAGACCAAGAGGGAGAATAATCTACTATCTACCACTAGTAAGTATATATAAGCTACACATATCATAAGACATTATCAAAAGATAAGTCAGAGGGTACCCGCCTCAAATAGAAGGTACAATCTCAAATCCGAAGTCAACGTCAAGACGTCTGTCTCGAATCAAAATCCTGTGTCAAACAACATATATATTTTATTTAGCTAAATCTAAATGAAATAGCTAAATAAAATTCCTAAAACTAAATTAGGGCGAAAACCTTAATTAATATCATCTCAACCTACCTAATTTAAATCTAACAGTTAATTAGGGTTTAGTTACCTAATCCCTAATCACCAATTAGATTAGAAATCCAATCTTAAATTAAATCCAATAGTTGACTAGGGTTAATTGTCTTAACCCTAATCATTCCATTAATTTAATCTAAGCAATTAAATATAATCATCTAACACATGACCATGAAATCCAATTATCCCTAATTCAATATGATCTACATCTAAGATCAATTATCTAAAACAAAGAACAAAACCTACATTCAACTAATCAATCACACGAAACCTAATTCCTCTAAAACATGTATCAATCAATACACAATACCTCAAGCTCAGTCAACAAGAGGGCTGCCGGAAAGAGGTCCTGCCGGATGAGCTGCTAGAATCTACCTTTCTGCCCGGATGCAATTACTGACCACCAACCAAAACCCCACAGTACCTAACCTGCTGGATCACCCGGATCAAGAAGGAATCAAGCAAAGATCACATATCAACATGAAATGGTGATCTCTGATCAAGCAACACATAATTCCAACTAGAACTCACCTTCAATTTGAGACCTCAATCAACAGCAAGGAGGTGGAGGTCCACTGATCCGATCAAGGGAAAACCTAGCACGAGTCTGATCTGATTCCTTCCCCTAATCCAACAACACCTCCCTGATTCCAACCTCTCCAAATCCGTGACCTAATTCCACCGCCAAGAAGATGAGGATCGGTAAACAGAGAAGAAAACCGAAGCTCTAAAATCCACAACTAGGTTTAATAGCTTACCTTCGAAACCCTAGGGCATCTTCAAGCCGGCGATCGAATCGGGGAAGAAAGGATCGGCAAAACAGAGAGGAAGGATCGGGGAAGGAAAGGCTCGGGGAAGACCTGAGAAGAAAGAAAGAAATCGGAACATGAAGGAGACCGGAGATGAAAGGCGTCGGCCGGACCTGAGCTCAATCCAACAGCGCCGAACAAGAACTAGGGCTCGGCAGGCAGGCGTGAGAAGACACGATGCTATGCTGCGGCCCGGAAAGGAAAACGCCAGCCGGCCTAAGCTCAATCGGAGATGATGCCGGCAAGGAAAGATCGCCGGAGCTGGAGCCTTGCTCCCGTCGCCGTCGCCCGTCCGCGAGAGAGAACCGAGAAGGCAGAGAGGAGAGATCGGGGAAGAGGATCGGGAAATCACAAGGAAGAAGAAGAGCGCACGGGGTTGGGTTTGGCGATGGGTTGAGGGAAAGATAAATAAAAAGGGAAATATTTATATATTAAAACATTTTCCCACTTAAACGGGTATCCCAAACAGGTTTTATCTATACCCGAAATTAATCCCCTCAAAACTCGTCGTACGAGCTCCGATAAATTCCCAGAAAATTTCTAAAAATTTCGGAAAATATTATAAGGCTATTTCTGAAATAACCCTATTTATTTAAATTTTCTGAGATCTCACATCCTCCCCTACTAATAAAAATTTGGTCCCCAAATTTCGCTATAACCAATAGCAAACACTGAAATATAACCATGCAGTATAAATGCTGAAAGGAACTCTAACCCACATACCTCAAGTAAAAAGATGGGGGTATCGAGCTCGGATCGTATCCTCCAGCTCCCACGTAGCCTCCTCGTCAGAATGATGCTGTCATCCGACTTTAACCAGCTGGACAGTCTTGTTCCGCAACTAACGCTCTCTTTGGTCCAGAATCCGCACCGGAACCTCCTCGTAAGTAACATCAGGCTGAATAGGAACAGATATATCTGACAGAACATGTGCCGGATCGGATACGTATCTCCTCAGCATAGATACATGGAATACATCGTGAATGCCAGCTAGAGATGGTGGTAGCGCCAGACGGTAAGCTACTGCTCCAATCCTCTCCAAGATCTGGAATGGCCCAATATATCGGGGAGCTAGCTTACCTCGGAGACCAAATCTATTCACCCCTTTCATGGGTGAAACTCTAAGAAATACATGATCACCAATGGAGAACTCCAGGGGTCTCCGTCTCTGATCAGCATAACTCTTCTGACGGTCCTGAGCCTTTGACATCCTCCGTCTGATAGTGTGAACTGACTCTGCATCCTGCTGAGCTCGCTGAGGTCCTACCAACTGGGCCTCTCCAACATCTTCCCAGAGGATGGGTGTCCGACAAGGCCTACCATACAACGCCTCAAACGGTGCCATCTGGATAGCCGAATGATAGCTGTTGTTGTAGGCGAACTCCACTAATGGCAGGTGGTCCTCCCAACTGCCTCCGAAGTCCATGACACAAGACCTCAGCAAGTCCTCCAAAGTCTGAATGGTCTGCTCTGACTGTCCATCTGTCTGCGGATGGAATGCCGTACTGAAACGAAGCTGTGTGCCCAAGGCCTGCTGCAGACTCTGCCAGAATCGGGACGTGAACCGTGGGTCTCTATCAGATATAATGCTCAACGGAACACCATGCAATCTGATAATCTCTCGACAGTATAACTCTGCTAATCGATCCAGAGAATCAGTCTTCCGGATCGCTATAAAATGTGCGGATTTGGTTAATCGGTCAACGATTACCCAAATCGCATCATGGCCTCGACGAGTCCTAGGCAAACCAACCACGAAATCCATAGTAATGTGCTCCCACTTCCACTCTGGAATAGGGATCCTCAAGTCTCTAGTGCTCGGCCTTCACCTGCTGACAGACAAGACATCTGGCTACAAACTCCGTGATGTCTTTCTTCATACCGTTCCACCAATAGGAACGCCTCAAATCACGATACATACGGGTCCCACCTGGGTGGATAGCAAATCTAGAACGATGAGCCTCCTGAAGTAACTCCTCCATGACCGGGTGAGACTGAGGTACACATAATCTACCTCGGAAATAAACAATACCCTCATCATCTCGTGTAAACTCGGTCTGCTGTCTAGAAGCTATCTGAATAGAATGCCGATCTCGGCTGGGCCTCTCGAATCCTCATCCCGATCGACGATCGAGCAACCATGGTAACAAGAATACCTTGCTCGTCCCCTCCTCAAGGCCCAACTCGCGAATCCTCGAATCAAGTCCGTGATCAGAACTCGATGACAAGCTAAAGTCCCTCTGGACTTCCTGCTCAGTGTATCAGCAACCACATTAGCTTTACCCGGATGGTAGCTAATAGTACAATCATAATCCTTCAGGAACTCCATCCATCTCCTCTGTCGGAGATTGAGTTCCTTTTGGGTGAAAATATATTTGAGACTCTTATGATCAGTAAGAATCTCAAAAGTAATACCATAAAGATGATGTCGCCAAATCTTCAAAGCCAAGATAATAGCGGCTAGCTCTAAATCATGTACTGGGTAGTTCTTCTCATGCTCCTTCAACTGACGAGAAGCATAGGAGACTACCCTACCGTGCTGCATCAAAACAACGCCCAAGCCCTGAAGAGATGCGTCTATGTAAAGTACGAACCCGTCATCACCAGAAGGTAAAACAAAAACTGGTGCTGATACTAATCTCTGCTTCAGCTCCAGGAAGTTGGTCTCGCAAGCCTCTGACCACGTGAACTTCACGTCTTTCCTGGTCAGACGTGTCAACGGCATAGCCATACTGGAGAAACCCTCTACGAATCGTCTGTAATATCCAGCTAGTCTCAAGAAACTACGGATCTCCTGGACTGACTTCGGCTGCTCCCAGCTAGTGATAGCATCGATCTTCTGAGGATCAACTGAAATACCTCGGCTTGACACCACGTGTCCCAGAAAACCAACTGAGGATAGCCAAAATGCACACTTGCTGAACTTCGCATACAGATGATGTCATCGCAAAGTCTCTAAGACTATGCGAAGGTGTTGCGCATGTTCCTCCTCGGAACGTGAATAGATCAATATGTCATCGATAAATACAATCACAAACTGATCCAGATACTCCAAAAAGATACGGTTCATCAAATCCATAAATTCTGCTGGAGCATTGGTAAGCCCAAATGGCATTACCAAAAACTCGTAATGTCAGTATCGGGTGCGAAATGTTGTCTTCTGAATATCAGAATCTCTAACTCTCAGCTGATGATATCCAGACCGCAGATCAATCTTAGAATACACTGATGTATCTCTAAGCTGATCAAATAAATCCTCAATCCGTGGCAAGGGGTACTTATTTCTGATAGTCATTGCATTCAGCTGCCTATAATCGATGCATAACCTCAGAGTACCATCCTTCTTCTTGACAAATAGTACTGGAGACACTAAGGTGGAATACCGTGGGGTTCTCCACAAGGACACCGGAATGCTCCTGCCCATGCATGCCATATGCAGCTGCTGCAGGAGGAGCTGTCCTCTGCTGACGATGCGAAGATTGGGCTCTCGGCCCTCCTCGCTGAGTCCCGGACTGACCAAACTTTCCTCCCGGAACAGAAATCCCAGAAGCTACATGCTAAGCCTGCAGCGAACAGTCTCGGCTCACGTGCCTAGGCAGTTTACAATAATAGCAAACTGACTGTCCCAGGGTGAATGCAGAGATGATGTGATCTCAGGTCCCACATCGGGTGCAGTGAGAATCATCGGTGGATAGTTTCCGGTTCTGCTGAGAAGACCGGGAACGTCCTGATGAAGATCATCCTGACTTCTGGGGTCGGCCAGATGACCCAGAAATACCCTGACCCGTCTGAGTACGACTACTCTGCTGCTATCTCGTAATCTGTGGCTGCTGGATCTGTCCGGAAGTCCGATCAGTCTGCTTCCTCTTCTTATCAGCATTTACTCTCTGATGAGTAGACTCAATCATGAGAGCTCTATCCAGTGTCTCGGTGTATGATGAAGTACCAAAACCAGACATCTTCAGCTGAAGATGCCGGTCCAGTCCCTGGACAAACTGAAGCATACGAGATCTGTCATCGGCAACTAACTCAGGACAGAATCTGGCCAACCGATTAAATTCGGCATTATACTCCATCACTGAGCGGTTATTCTATCGAAGACTCAGGAAATCCTGCCGACGTGTCATCTGATACGCCCGGGGAAAATATTGACTCTCGAATGTCTCCCTAAATCTCGCCCATGTAATATGTTGCTCGCCTATAATCGAGCGCTACGTGTCCCACCAGATCTCTGCCCCGTCTCGTAAGTGGTAAGCAGCCAGCTCAGCCTTCTCCCACTTGGAGCAGCCATGCAAAAGAATGTCTGCTCTATAGACTCTATCCAAGATTGAGCTATGCTCGGATCAGTCTCCCCGCGTAATAGCGTGAATTGGCTTTTCACCAACTCCGCCAAGGCTGGGATCCATGCTCGTGCCACAACCGTATCCGTAGATATCGCTGCGGTACTGGGCAGAATCACTGGAGTTGATCTTATGGGTGGTACTGATGGATAGGTTGGAAGAGATACCACTGGTGCTGCCACATAAACAGGGTAGGAACCACTAGTGGAACTACAGAGTAGGCATAAGTAGGGACGACTAAAGGTACGATGGGCGGTACCGGGTAAGATGTAACCGGTACTGCTGGTGCAGGTACCGAGTATGTAGTAACCAGCACAAATGTCTGTGGTGGTACCGAGTACGTAGTAGGCACGGCTAGAGAAGGTGCCGAGTACCCTGTAGGTACTACTGGCGGTACAGGCGAGGTAGGTACCTCTGAAGTCGGAACCGTCAGGATCTGACAGTCTAACGTGGTCACAATACCCTGAGGAGTCTATCCTTGACGGACAGGCTCAACCCTAACAGAACTCTCTAGAGACTTTGTCTCTAGAGAATCGATCGCCCTCATACATGTGCGACCACGTTTAAGTACTAGAACACGTATCATATATGTAAAAAATGTTATCCAGATATCACTACAGGTATAAGAACTGAAAAATTACCTAAATTTACCTATTTGCCGTCCGGAGATGTCCTGTCGCTGCATAGCCCCCAAATAGATCCAATAAAACCTCGTTAAATGCCTCAGAATTCCGAAACGAGAAAATCGACGGAAATCCGTACAATCCGAAAATATCCAGGTACTCTCACAAACTCCGGAACACAAAAATCCGAATCGGAGCCTAGCTCTGATACCAAATAAATTGTCACGCCCCAGGTAGTCCCTGTCCGAAGAAATTTCGGCAGCATCTCCCCTGTACGGGTGACAATATGAAACTCAGTATACATATATCTATACCTCGGCCACACTCGGCCGGAACAATACAATACAAATAAGAAACAACCACGCAGTTTATATCAATATTCCACACAGCTCAACATATAATCAATCCACGCAGTTTAATAGGGAAGAACGATATAAAACCAACGAAGATATACGTACACATCCTACTCCACTACAACGAAGAAAACAAATCCACGAAGTAGTGTGAAAATCTGCAGCGGAAAACAAAAGCAGCAAACCCAAAGGTTCGACATAAAGTCCACAATACAAACCCACAATACAAGTATACGTATAAAAGCGAATACAGAAAACGATATCTAGAAATCCTCGCGACCAAGGGGCTAGCGACTGGAATCTCTCCTGACGGCCTCAACCTGAAAAATAGTAACAACGGGGTGAGTTCAAAGAACTCAGCAGGTAAACCAATAGACATGTACAGCAATATATATCCACCAGTAATAACCTATGGTACAGTACACTAAACCATAGAGCCTACAGTACAGTCTCCTAACAGTACAACCTACGGTACGGTCTCCTAACAGTATAACAGATATGCATAGCTGAAATAAACTGTAATAACCAGCAATAGGCATAAAGTACAGTCTATAGCAAGAATAATAAGAAATGCATAACTGAAATAAACTGTACTCACCTGCGAGGCTTGGGCAACTGACTGTCAACATACAGAGATAAAAATAGTCAGAGCAAAAGCATGTATCCTGTATGCATGTCAATCATATGCAATCACCAAAATGCATCAATCATAACGAATGCAATCCGTGCATATGATGCAATATGACATGGTCACCCCTGTCAACCAGTCAGCCATCTCACACACAATGGTGAGACCGAGTGGGTAGGGCTATGACACCGTGCACTCTGCCATCACTGCCCCTGAAGAGTGACCGAGTGGACGGGATGCTGTCGGAGTACACTTATCCTCCTACCTCAAACATAGTGAGGGAGCGCAATGCTCTCAACTCCCGGTACGTGATGACGGGGAGGGATCCCTGTCTGCTACCACGCTGCAGTCACACTACCCATGAGCGGACCAGCGGAGCACTACAGAGCTACTGCCATACACACCCTACTGTGCTGTGTCACTACCCATGCAGTGAACACGTTGTGTGCAGGCCTATGTAGCCGGCCGACGAGCTCAACAATAATGGAGTCGTCAATCGCCCAGCATGCAATCATGCGATATGGTGCATGCGGCTACAATATGACATACCTGAACAAAGCCTCCTCCATATATGCGCGTGTCAAAAAGGTAAACACATATAACTATAAACATGATATAAACAGCATAAATCCAAAGACATCACATATACAATAATGTAAGTATCATGAATCCAAGAGCATGTATCACACATGTAAAGCAACTAATCCAGTAGAGTAGAGCACTATAGATATGCACCTCTATGAACATATATACACATGGCAAGAGATAAAATATCTAATCCGGAAGTAAAGCAACTAGCAGATGAAGCATGTGATCGGTATCAACTAGCTAAGACCAAGAGGGAGAATAATCTACTATCTACCACTAGTAAGTATATATAAGCTACACATATCATAAGACATTATCAAAAGATAAGTCAGAGGGTACCCGCCTCAAATAGAAGGTACAATCTCAAATCCGAAGTCAACGTCAAAACGTCTGTCTCGAATCAAAATCCTGTGTCAAACAACATATATATTTTATTTAGCTAAATCTAAATGAAATAGCTAAATAAAATTCCTAAAACTAAATTAGGGCGAAAACCCTAATTAATATCATCTCAACCTACCTAATTTAAATCTAACAGTTAATTAGGGTTTAGTTACCTAATCCCTAATCACCAATTAGATTAGAAATCCAATCTTAAATTAAATCCAATAGTTGACTAGGGTTAATTGTCTTAACCCTAATCATTCCATTAATTTAATCTAAGCAATTAAATCTAATCATCTAACACATGACCATGAAATCCAATTATCCCTAATTCAATATGATCTACATCTAAGATCAATTATCTAAAACAAAGAACAAAACCTACATTCAACTAATCAATCACACGAAACCTAATTCCTCTAAAACATGTATCAATCAATACACAATACCTCAAGCTCAGTCAACAAGAGGGCTGCCGGAAAGAGGTCCTGCCGGATGAGCTGCTAGAATCTACCTTTCTGCCCGGATGCAATTACTGACCACCAACCAAAACCCCACAGTACCTAACCTGTTGGATCACCCGGATCAAGAAGGAATCAAGCAAAGATCACATATCAACATGAAATGGTGATCTCTGATCAAGCAACACATAATTCCAACTAGAACTCACCTTCAATTTGAGACCTCAATCAACAGCAAGGAGGTGGAGGTCCACTGATCCGATCAAGGGAAAACCTAGCACGAGTCTGATCTGATTCCTTCCCCTAATCCAACAACACCTCCCTGATTCCAACCTCTCCAAATCCGTGACCTAATTCCACCGCCAAGAAGATGAGGATCGGTAAACAGAGAAGAAAACCGAAGCTCTAAAATCCACAACTAGGTTTAATAGCTTACCTTCGAAACCCTAGGGCATCTTCAAGCCGGCGATCGAATCGGGGAAGAAAGGATCGGCAAAACAGAGAGGAAGGATCGGGGAAGGAAAGGCTCGGGGAAGACCTGAGAAGAAAGAAAGAAATCGGAACATGAAGGAGACCGGAGATGAAAGGCGTCGGCCGGACCTGAGCTCAATCCAACAGCGCCGAACAAGAACTAGGGCTCGGCAGGCAGGCGTGAGAAGACACGATGCTATGCTGCGGCCCGGAAAGGAAAACACCAGCCGGCCTAAGCTCAATCGGAGATGATGCCGGCAAGGAAAGATCGCCGGAGCTGGAGCCTTGGTCCCGTCGCCGTCGCCCGTCCGCGAGAGAGGAGAGATCGAGGAAGAGGATCGGGAAATCACAAGGAAGAAGAAGAGCGCACGGGGTTGGGTTCAGCGATGGGCTGAGGGAAAGATAAATAAAAAGGGAAATATTTATATATTAAAACATTTTCCCACTTAAACGGGTATCCCAAACAGGTTTTATCTATACCCGAAATTAATCCCCTCAAAACTCGTCGTACGAGCTCCGATAAATTCCCAGAAAATTTCTAAAAATTTCGAAAAATATTATAAGGCTATTTCTGAAATAACCCTATTTATTTAAATTTTCCGAGATCTCACATTTTGATTCATATAAGGTTAGTTAAATTGATACGTTGACGCAGAGCTTTGATTGAAGCGTGCGTCGAGACGAAGGCAGCATTTGATTTAGACTACGTTTAGAGGTGGGTACTTCTTACTTTGACTCTCTTTAGTTCTTTGAAACTTGGTGCATGAACTATTTTTGGATAAGGACTGCTTTACCTTGACTCTACTCGTAATATTTCCTGTGCTTGATACTTCCACTCAAACCTTTGAGTTATTCATTTCTATATTCATACAGTCTCTTGTTGTCATCTATGATATTTAGTAGATATTACATACCAACATTGTATACTTTGATTGTTGTTTATTTATGTACCGTATTGAGCATGCTAGCTTCATGTAGCATACCTGATTCCTGTTTATATGTATATGATGACTGTTATATTTTGCGCATCATATCATTGCATGCATGTTAACGATAAATTTTCCCTTACGGTCGAGAGAGTCATTGACCAGGGCCGCACGCTCGGCCACTCAAGAGAGTGGTAGCTGGAGCAGATGTCGCTTATCCTGTTGTGCCCCCACTCACTCACTCATGAGTAGAGAAAGCTGGAGTTGTGAGCAGCAAGGACCCCCGTCGCAGATGTAGCTAATTAGCTACTATGCAACTGTCCACTTGGCCACTCAAGAGAGTGGTAGCTGGAGTGTTGTACAGTTTGTCACTGACCCGGCCTCTCGATCATACAGGGGTTATGGAGCAGAAGGGTGGGCGGGAGTGGCCATCAGTGCATACGTTTTTATTATTGTTATACCTGCCTATGTTGTTGCTTTCTTATGTTTACAGTTGTTCGTTTGTCATGTGATACATTTATACTTGTTGAGCTATATATGTATTGATCGCATGTTGTTCGGCTCTGGTTTACTTATTGATAGAATGTCTTTACCTCACATGATACCTTCGTACTGATGAACAGTTCAGTAGTCAATCGGTATTACTCCTGATCTTCTACTACCTAGCCTAGGATATGGTTTTAGGTATGAGCATATATTACGGTTTTATTTTTGTGTATGTTATTTCCCTTATGAGTCTGTATACTGTTGGCACTCTCTATTTGTATATTATGTTCATACACTATCTTTCGTTTACCCACTGAGTCCTAGCACTCACCACCCCACAAATTAGTTTTTCTTTCGCCTAGTAGCAGGTAGATGAATCAAGGATGCTTGGAGAGTTCTGGCTGCCAGTCTCACCTCACATTCGAGGATAATTTTTCTTTTCGGTCTTATTTTCTTTTTTGATGGTATAGTGCTTTCGCGAGTTTGCATTGTAACTAGTTGATGTGGATTTTGGAGTCTAGTCTGGTGATTTCAGGTATTTTAGGGTAATTACTTTGTTGGTTTTACCTTCATATATTTTTTTATGATTTTCGTTGTGTTTACTTTCAGCTGTGTGGGCTGCTTATAAACTGCATGGTTGTGTTTACTTTCAACCACGTGGGCTGCTTATAAACTGCATGGTTGTACTTATATCCAGTCGTGTGGGTTGTTGAATATGTTTATATGTTGAGTGTGAATGTATAATGGTTCCAATTGTCACTGTTATAGGGGAGGTGTGATAACGAGTATTTTTGTGCATTGTTTTGGCTCTTATACTTAGCATTTTTACCTTCTCACATACTTAATTTGGTGTGTATACTGTGTTGTGAGTAGGAGCTTATTTTGGACTTAAGTGTAAATTTTCTTCAATTATGGAATTTAATCACATGTTTTTATTTTGGTTTTGTAGGAAATTCAAAGAGCCATTAATTAGAATCGGATCAGATCGAATCTGGCCTGATTTGGAGGCCAAATAGAGGAGATCAAGCAGAATCAGTGTGATACGTTGATCAAGATCCAGTGAGATCTTGGCCCTTCAGTCAGATCAAGTGATCCGGCTTTCCATCCTGATTTAAAGTGATATGGATCGTCCATAGAGATCATCTTCATCCAAAGAAGTAGAGCTCCAATTCAAACCCAATCCAAAGTCCACTTTTAAAAGCCCAATTCATCAACCCAATTTCAATCCTATTGGTTATTAGATCCAGATCGAAGCTCTAATGGACCCAAACCTGAAACCCATTAAGAACCCTTACCTTTTCTCCTCACACGGACGAACAGATGCCCCGATTCCTCTCTCTCACGATCCTCTTCTCGCGTTGGCTAGGGCACAACACCTCCTTCTCCTCTCTTCTTCCTCACCATCGACTGGCGACCTCTTCTCCTACCTTCATAGTCGTCGGCCAGCTGGTCCTCCATTTCTCCTTTCTTCACATCCATTTCTCCTCTTCTCCGATCTGCTCAACTCGGCGACGACAGCAGTTCCGGCGGTCTCTTTGAGCGGACAACGGCGTGGGTCTAGGGTTCCCTTGACAGCGAAGCGTTCTCCTCCGGCAAGGTATTCCTTCTTCATCCCTTCCTCAACGGACATCTTCTGTGGACGGCGTTCCGAAAGTAGAGGATTCCATCAGAGGAATCCGACTATGCCTTATTATCTAGCGAGCTTCTTCTCAACTTCATCACTGACGTTGTTGGATCTTCTGGTGACGACATTCTGCAAACAGAAGGTTCCATCCCAGTGCATACTCCAATTCCAACACAAGTACTCCAATTCTGACAGATCACTCAAGCAAGCTGGTCGTGATCAGGGGCAGTCATTGTGTGTTGTTCGCCAGTGATGGCGTTCCATATCTGGGCCCTTTGTGTGATGGCGAAGGGTAGTTGAATTGGTGTATGATCATAGAGGAGTGGATTTGGTGATTAACTTAGTTTGTTTCCATGTTTGATTTGTTTTGTCTTTGTTCTTATGCATTTTTGATATTGTAGTTACTATTTTGATTCATGCTTGAATTGCTTAGTTGTTAGTTTACCTTCATGTTAATTGTTTAAGGTTAATGTAGTTTACTTTCTTGCTTAATTAGGTTGTTATGTTTTTTTATTGCTTCTTAGATTAATAGTATGCACTTTGTTTAGTTCATTAATGCATGTTAGCTTGATTTATGTATGATCGTTGATCTTTTATCATAGGGTGACAAGGTGGTACAAGTTTAGCTTTTATGCATAATTAGGTTTTGTTTAATTGTTGGTAAGTTGTTTAGTTAATTGTCTTTGATTGTTGCTTTCTTTATGAATGTTTCTTTGATCCTTATAGTATAGAGTGACACTACATTGTGAGTTCATATTTGCTGGTTAGTTAGGATTTCCTTATTTGCATTAGGTGTAGAAATTCCAAAATAAAACCCCATTATTCGATTTTGTCTGAGAGCAAACGTCCTATCACTGGTTCCACGTGAGAGACGACCCGGTCCGTTACTATACTACCTTAATGTAGGTTAAGGGGTTCGGTTGAGTATAAATGAATTAATTTGATCCTGCGCAAGTGACAGTTGCGTGCATAATCAAATTTTGGCACCGTTCCCGGGGAAAAAGTAGCAGTGTTTGGTAATCTTAAGATTATTTTTCTATTTTCTCTCTTTTATTATTTCTATTTTTCGTGGTTACAAAAAAATTCAAAAACATTGTTAGGGTTTAATTATTTCATCTCTTGTATGCATGTGTGATATCTTGTATATTTTCCTGTATCTTTTGATAGTATTTACATGAGTGTTTCAGGTAAGACCAGGAAATCTCTTTTGTGTTATCAGTAGTTCTAGAGTTTCAATATGATCAGAACCTCAGATTTGATGAGTAATATGGAGAAGGACATTCAAAAGACTCTCAGAGAGCTTTGGGCACCAGATTTGTCAGTTGATTCATTCTGCATTCATTATCCTGATTTAGAGGTAGACTTCGAGTTATGGCATATTGTTCATCTATTATCGAAGTTTCATGGATTATCTGGTAAAGATCCTAACAGACATCTGCAAGAACTAGATATGGTGTGCTCTTCATGGAACCCACATGGTGTATTAGAAGAAGATGTTAGACTTAGAGCATTTCCATTTTGTTAGTTAGAGCCCTAGAGCCAATCATTTGATGATTGTATGGACTCATGTATATCATATTCTTGTATATTAATAAAGGCATTTGTTTGGTTATTATACTTATTTATATTAGTGCCAAATAGACTAAGTATAATAGCGTCCTTGAGTAGAAGGTTCATACATATATCAATCGATTAGTTGAATCGATAGTGAGATGATATAGGGAACACTACTCTAAATCATTCCTAGTCGAGTATTAGCATTCAGGGACAATGTTAATACAATAAGACTAGCATGTATGTCAGCTCGATGACTTGATCTCACATGTCATGGATATAGAGATATCAAGCTGACACATGGGTATGTATTAGAGAATGTATACTGAATGACCCGCCATTAGAAAGTATCATGGATCGTTATATGAGTGTCATATACTTTCTCATGTGGCTATTAGTATGACTATTAGTCCTTAGACCTGAAGTCACCATGGATCCCTACATAAGAAGTTATGTACTTTAGTTTCGTCAAACGTTACCCGTAACTGGGTGGACTATAAAGGCGATTACTGGGTATGTAACGAATTATGCAGAGGGATGTGAGTGATGTTGATGGGATCTATCCCTCCCATATGACGGGAGCGACATCGCTATTCTTGATAGAGTGAGACCACTAAGCGCATGGCCATGCCCAAATGAGTCAACATTAGATGTTGAGCTCATTTGATCGAGTGAGTCTACTTGGAGTTCAAGATTTAGATTGATTAGAGGATGACACGCTCTATGCCTCATATTGATCAATCTAGATGTCTAGGATAGAAGGACACTTGTCATTATTTTGTGAGAAGTCACAATTAGTAGTCACAAGGTGATGTCGGATCTTGACATTCTTGTAACTTGGGTAGTAATGATGTGTTGCTAGATACCGCTCATTACTTATGCTCCTAAATGGGTTTAGGGCATTGCCAACGTTACAAGAACCTATAGGGTCACACACTTAGGACAATTAGATGGAGATTAGGTTCATCTGATGAACCAAGAGGATTAGATTCATTTGATGAATCAAATTGGATTAAGAGTAATCCTAATTGGGCTAACTTGAGTTCGACTCAAGTTGATTCATGTATTTAATGAGTCTAATTTAGATTATGACTTATTAAATCAATTTAATTTAATGAATTAGATTCATTATATTAAGTTAGCTCGAATCAAATTGTTGGATTAGATCAACCATGGTAGAGATTGGGTCAAGTTTGACTTGACTAGAGATGGAAGACCAAAGGTCAATTTTGACTTGACCTTTTGCCACCTCATTGGTGAGTTGGCATTAGGTGGACCAATGATGATATTCCACATCATCATGGATGCCACCTCATGGAAGTTACAAAGCCATTTTCTTATTAACTTCACATTAATTGCAATTAATGGGGAGTTACTCTAGATGAAAGTGGCCGGCCACTTTGTGAATGTGTGTGAATTCATTTTCATTCAAGTGTGGTGAATCTTCCTTCTTCTTCCTCTCAAGCTCTCCCTCTCCCTCTCCTCCTTGCTTGGCCGAATCTCACCAAGGTGCTAGCACACCTTTGTGTGAGGTTTTTCTCCACCTACGTGTCCGTGTAGATACTTCTAGAGGACCGGCGCTTGACGGTCTAGAGATCCAGCAACCCCTTGGACGAGCGGGATAAGCGAAAGGCACGCTTCGAAGGTATAACCCTTATCTAGTGTAGAGCTAAAGGTTTTACAAACTCGTACAAGAAAAGGTTTTTCGAAAAGTTTTGTTTACGAATCTTTGCACGGATCTACGGCTTTGGGTGACTCGGGGTTTCCGCGACGCGAAAAAGCGGTTTTCGCGGCCCGATGAACCCAACACATTTTCAGTAGCAGATTCAGCAAAAAATTGGTTGCATTGTCTCCCACCCAACTCTATCACCAGCTGGATCGAGATGAAGAAATTATTTCTGATGAGGTTCTTTCCTGCTACTAGGATTGCAGCTATTCAAAGGAATGTTTGTGGAATCCAACAATTCACAGGAGAACCCTTTCAAGATTATTGGGATAGATTTAAAAGACTTGTTACTAGTTGCCCTCAGCACCAGATAAGTGATCAACTACTTATTATTTACTTCTATGAGGGATTATGTCCCATGGACAGGAGTATGGTTGATGTAGCTAGTGGAGGGGCTCTAGTAAAAAATATATCTATTCAGGCCAGAGAACTTATCGAGATTATGGCTTCAAATTATCAGCAATATGGGACTAGACAGATGATTGCTAATGATGTTCATTCCTTTGACAATGTATTCCCCACCAGGATCCAGTATCAGCAACCTGATCCTCAGTATTATCAGACTCATCAGCAGGACAGGTATAATTCATTTGCAGGATTAGAGTATGGGAACACATAACAAGGGATTTCTAAGTGGCCCCAGTCTTACCAGCCTTACTTTCAACACCATCAGCTTGAGCAAGATCTTAGGGAGCAGTCACAACAATATTTGCAACATCAGGAAATACAATTCCAGCCAAGAACACATTCATTGACACAGTTACAGTTGCATTCAGATCAACCTGCTTCATCAATTCCCGAGGAGATGGATTGTAGAGTTTGTGATATTCCTGACTTTGATTCTACTACTCTACATACCTCTTCTAGTTTTTTGTATTATGATGTTGTAGTTGATCCTGATAATATTTTTGTTGATGATATTATTGTTCCAGATATTCTTGATGTTGCAGGTGTTATTGATGATGATGAAAGTATAGGGAAGACCCAAGAATCACTTCCTTTGACTATTCTATCACCCATGTCCGCTGAGCTAGTTGAGCCTGCTATTGTACTTATTGACGATGGAAGTGTAGGGAAAACTCAAGAATCACTTCCGTTGATTGTACCTGATTAAGAGCCAGATCTTTTACGTGATCAAGATGATGCCACATTCACTATTTTAGAGCCTCTAGGTACCTATCAGAATGATAAAGCTAATATTTCTTCTGAATCTTTAGAAAATTCCATAGAGGTAGTTCATTTTGATTATAGTAGATGTGACATATTTACTTTTTTGCTGCTTAATTGGATTCAATTTTACGAAAAAGGAAAAGAATATTTACGAGCGATATTCAACCCCCCCCCTCCCTCTATCGTGTTCTTGATCCTTCACCTCCTTAATTTTTGTCCCTCAGATACATCCCTTGTGTCCTTCACGTTTCACCAGAGTACTCTTCCACAGCTCCTCTTACATTAGATGCACCGAGCCCTTCAGATTCTTTCCCGTGTCATTCTTCTCGCTAGCTTGTGTCTTCTGTCATCTCTGATGCTCCTTAGCCATCGAGTATCTGTATGTTCTCCTATGTTTCTGCACACTTAGACATATATATTAGATCTATAAGATCTAACTAAATTTATGTTAAACACTCATCAAAATTGTGGCTCAACCACTTGGAGTACTTACACGTAACATGTAATCAGTATGATGGATGAAAAAACGTTATTCGTGCATACCTTAGCTAGATGTTAAACTACAGCTGACTCATCTAGACTTAGTTGTCAAGACTCAACTCCTAGCTAACTTACTTGGACTTATTTGTCAAGACTTCAACTCCCAACTAACTCTCGTTGGATTTGAATCACCTAGTTACTAACAAGGATTTCCTTGCCTATTCCCAACTAGGTCTTCTACCGCTTAGCCCCGTTGGAATTTTCATCTTTCTTGCCTAGTCCCACTAGGCTTTTGCCTCTGCCTAGTTCCCAACCAATACTTTTGTTGCCTAGTCCCACTAGAACTTAGTCATTGCCTAATTCCTGATCAAGACTTCACCTCTTGTCAAGTAACCTGCACCAACATGCTTGACAGCATCCATCAGTACAAAACAAGACTAACTTTAAAATTAGTCATACATCAAAATATAGGTTCGATGTAGTGCTCCCAGCACTAACAATTTCCTAAAAATACTCTAATTTGTTTTAAATAGACCAAAGCACCCTCACTTTGTGTTCAATAATTTGATTTGTCTAACTTTTCGGTCGATGATGGAAATTACGTATGAAAAAAGATCCCGGGTTAGTCACGAATTTTAATTTAGAGATTTAAAACTCACCAGATGAACAATTGCAAAGTTAGCCCTCCCTATGCTCTTGAGGAGATGAGTCAGCTACAGGCCACGGGATGAGAGGAACAAAGTTGATAAGCGATGATGTGTTTCAACGTTTCTGAATGAGAGGGAAAGACGATGAGCTATGAGTAATGTTTTTGTGTCTCGAGGTTTTCACATTTTGAGCTGAGAGAAGAGATCTCCAAGGTTCCGCGTATCCAAGCCCAAAACTTTTTTTCTATTTCAAAATGTGACTTGGGTGGTCTAGAAGGTACAACCTTTGGCAAATTGAGAAGCCTCAGCACATCATTTAGGAAAATGTTTAAATTTTCTTTATTTATTTAGTATTCCAAGTATGAAGGTATGACGATCCGACTAATATTGAAGGTGATTGGTTCAATCCTATAAAAATTTTTGACTAGCTATTAGGTAAATCTAGAAATGTATATAGCAATCCACACAATGACGCAATGATCCTAGTGATTCAAACAGGGAAGCCAAATTTCTTATGCTCCCTAAATTTTAAATTCTAAGTGCATAAAAAGCCCCAAAATATACTTATCACTACACTACAGCCCAAGGGGCAACACTGAAAGGAGTAATATTGGACAATGCTGAAGTTATATAGGACCATGTGTTGGAAATTATAAAGAAAATGAATTAAGGAAAAAATGACTCCATAAAATAATTTCATATTAGAAATTTTATGATAAATAAAATAGTTTATATTAAATGACACAACTAAAATAATGTTATTACTAAATACAAAACTCTCTATGATGCCCAGGTAGCAGTTGACTCGTGCACACTTGAATGTTGGATTGGTTAAGTTTCAACATAGTTAATTGTATGATTGGTTGCTAGTAGTAGTTATTAATTGTGATTACTTGATTGATAATGACCATTAATTTTGATTTTTGAGTACTTGGTTAGCAGAATGACAAACCTAGTGAGTAGCAATCCCTCTTCCTTGTTTTTTCTCCAACTTCTCAATCCTCCTTTCTTCTCAAGTATAGAATTGAGTTTTATCATAAGCGATCTATCTACTTGATTGCTAAAGTGGTTTAACCGTTCAATCAAAGAAAATTAATCGTACATTCGAACCTCTAAACACCACCTGATAAACAATAAAGTGTTAATTATCACAGGTCGAAAGTCAATGTTCCCCGAATTATAACTCATTTTGCATTCTACTACATTTTAAATTTTGTATCCCCCCACCCAATACCTTGATCCTTGAACATGTTTTTATTGAAACAAAAACATGTTGATATTCATGATTCAGGAAACAACCATCCTTTTAAATTTTATGATAGATTAAATTGAAAATTTATCAAAGATATAAAAACATATTTTCTTACATATCAAATAAAGCTAGTGAGATTAATTGGGTCAATCGAGTGTAACATACAAGAAATTAAAGATCAATCAAGTGGATCCTCTTGGTGGGGCAATTGGATCAATCATCTTGATTGGACCGATCAAGTTGGTTGCAACCATGCGTTTGTCAACTCAATTAGGCCGAACAAGCACTTCAGCCAGTCAACTTCATCAGTTAGATTAAGCGTCACGGACCAAGTAAATCATGCAGACTAAGCACGATTTGATCATCAATATGGAGAAAAAGGTATTCACATAAGTAATATTGTTATAATAAAAGATGAAATTTATCATCCCAGTCATCTCATACAGTCAAATCTTATAACCATCGATGAAAGACATTCACACAAATATTATCGTGAACCATGTAATAATGCAGACTAAGCAAATAATGCTATTTAAATGGGCAAGATAAAATATTCAATTGTGAAAATCAAATTTTTTTTATCTATTGTTATAACTTTCTTACAAATCAAACATAATAAATAAAAAACTATTCAGTATCTTTCTAAGCGTACATAGGTTAAACGAATACAAGCAGGTCATCTACCTCAGATTAAAAAAAATCATTTAATATCTAATTATATTTTATAAATCAAATAAAAATATTTAATCGTTGTATATCCTATTATTATTGCAAGTTTTTTTAAGTAGGTATCATGTATCAAAATCGTGCCCGACTAATATTAGAGATGATTAATTTAATCCTACGGAAATTTTCTACTGACCATCAAGATAAATCGGAAAAGCACATGTGAAGGACCATTCTAACAACCAACGTTCTCAAATCCACTACCTATTGAGCGAAAAATCTTTCACAATACGCCGTAACTAAGTCTCAAACTCTAGGTGTATATATGTCGTTAGAGGGCCTAACCACGATACTCAACTCCTAGGAGCATTTATCATCAAGTTTAGTAGAGGTATGAAGTGAAGAAATAACCCTTGGGGCAATGGTGCATCGACAAGTCACCTTCTCTTAATCTTCATAAAATAATTTTTATTTCCTTGAGATAATGGTACAACAACAATGCGCCTTCACAATTCCATATATTTAAAAATTAAATCTCAGTTTCAATAAATTAACGAATGAATTTTTCTTAATAAATATCTAAACGGATTTTTCTTAATAAATATCTAAGAATAATGAATTGATGTATTTTATTGTGAATCCTTCCTAATTTATTTTTACCTGGTTGAAAACTTCTATGGGCTCAATCAATACTCCAATGATTAGTGAAAACCTGGTGCCAATAAAAAACACAAAAGTCAACAAATAACCGCAGCGCATTGACTGCCATGTTCTTAGCAAACTTGGAGCAAAATGAAAAAATCAACTCTATCTTAACAAAAATGTGGAGACGGTCGAGATGGAGATGCGTCAGGTATCAAAGAAACCAACAATGTAGCAAGTGTCGAGGCATCAACCTCACACCTACATGGAAGAACAATTAAATCATAACTCGAAAGCTTAAGGCAACAGAATAGAACAAATTGAGAGAGTGGAGCAGCTCAGACTCTTTTTCCCCGAGAACGTGGAGACATTGAAAATGGATATGCGTCAGAATTCAGAGAAACCAACAATGTAGTATCTTGACATCAAATTCATACACATGGAATAACAGTTGAATCACAAATCAAACAATTGGAACAAATTGAGAGAGTGATCAGCTCACACTCTCGCTTGTAGGCTGAATCACAATGGTCTACAATGGTCTGATTAGTGATTTCAATGACCGCATGCTACACTAAAACAATACCATTCCTCTGCCAGATTCCATCGGATCGCCCTCCTCGAAGCTTACAAAGAAAGAATGACTAAAACTTCTCAGAAATTGACCGTTGGTCATAGCAATTTGCTATTTTTAAATGAAAATTAAAAGATGTTCTAATTGAGATGTAAATGTAACCAGTGAGTGTAACTAATTCTCGATAATTTTCTTATTTTAAGAGAACAAATTGCTCTAGAAGGCAGCTCCGATGCACCATTGACAAACAACTTAAGCAAGGTACAGATGCCGACTAAAATGGGCCTCGACATAGTTGAGCTGGTCACCCGTGGTAAATTTACATAATTGAATAAGGGTTGATTCCCAACAAAGCCGACAGCAATACCCTCTCATGGTAGCTTGCTTCAGATTTTTAATTTACTCTCTTCCAATAATATGAGGAGCCGTCAAATTGAGGAATTTCACCGTTTGCATATTGCCTACTAAAATTTAATTGACAAATACAAAGGGAAAAGGTGTTTTATTTTACGATAACCAATTAAAACGAAACCTAATAGAGTGTTTAAAAACTGATAACTCATCCAGCATGCATGCAATCCAACATAAATATCGAACTCAAGAATTTTAAAATGTAATGTTCAAATCCTCATATTGTACTAGGTGTGAATAGCCCCAAAATCCTGGTTACTTCTGCAAACCTCGACACAGAGATCTAAGGCAGAAAATGTAACAGTGGCTATGATACTACAGCTGCAATCATTGTAATGGTTTCATTACTTGGTAAATTCAGAAAATCAACCCTAGTGATTTAGGGTTCTTCAAACCACGGCCTAAAACTGACATACATGGAATCACAATTGAAAAAGAACCTGAAAACATAATGAAATTTTACAGATTGAGCTAAATTTTAGGCATCCCGAATTAAAACGTTTTCAAGCAAGCACGTCACCTTCAGTGACTATATTCCATTCAGCTTATCCAAATGAGAGGTCATGACATCAATTCCCATATTGCAAATATCAAACTTGACTACTAATTCTGCATATTACAGAAAATTCAGCCATTCATAATCTTTGATTTCCCTTGCATTTACTTGAGAAACTTTAATACCAGGATTTGTAAAAACATGTTTTCTTTGTTGCTCATAGATTTAATCAACCTTGATAAACAGCAACATGAACAAAAAGAAAAGGGGGAGTAGATGAGCCGAGTGAAATGGTCAAGCCAACAAACCAGACTATTCCATTCTCCAAAGGATCCTATTCCCAGTCCATTCAATTCTCTAAAAGATGCATAGAAAAACTGGTCAAGGGAGACTAGCGGCAGATTGAGCAAACTGAAGGAACTAAGTAGGCCAGCAAACCAGACAGGTAAGGCAAACTGAAGGAGTTGAGCAGGTTAAGTAGACCAAGTGAGTCATGCAGACAGCTTGGCAAATTGTGAACCGAGTCAGTGAGCAGGTAGCACAGACCATGATAGCAAGGCAGATCAAACAGAACAATTTGAATGGATAGACCGAGAGAGAAGGGTGAGCCAAATAGGTTGAACTAGTCAGACTAGGCCAGTTAAATAGGCAATGCAGATTGAGTTAATCAAATAGATTGGCAAACCATTACGTGTTACATAAAGGTATATTTCATCATTATGGAGATTTATTCTTTATCTATTACTTATACCATTCTAAAAACCATAGGAAAGAAAATGATTTAATTTTATGAACCAAAGTCGGGAATAAATTTCCTATTTCATTCCCCATCAATTTAATTACATTGGAATAATTGTTCGATTCCATAAATCAGCAATCTCAAGTGTTAGATGCTTTGCTAGTGATCACATGACAAGAATTATTGAGAGAATTGAGGACAGCATTTGAGTCGGCAACTGAAGAATTGGATCCCGTTGATGATTGTTATCAATCAATAACAGCTGCAGGTCAACCTAAGAAAAAAAAAGACAAAGGTATGAATTTATATGAAAAGGACATTTTGTCTGAAAAATTTGTCCAAACTCCACAAAAAAAAGTCAAATTTATGTCCCTAGCAATTCAATATCATCCTCAACCATTAATCACAAAGCAACAGATTAAACCCGTGATCAAAGATGCACCCGACTCATTACTAATAAAATGCCACAGGTTTCCGAAAATATTTTAGACGATGGCCATTTTCTGTATTTCCAGCCCTTTAAATAACAGGCTATCGAAATTTTGTTGTAATGATTAACATGTATCATTTTTGGTGAAAGGCACTTCACTGCCCTAAATCGAGGCAGCAAGTATCAGCTAGATGGCTTTCTATTTCTTTATTCTTTTCTGTGCTCATCTTTTCATAAGCACTTCGTTCAGAATTATTTTATAGTGAGAGAAATTCTCATATGCCTTTTCCAGTCCTAATAGTCTGCCTATTAGTCATCATCTACAGGATGGGTTAGCTGTCAAGCAAGTATTCTCAGGGTAGATACAACTTAAAATAGTTCAACGAACACAAGGCTGAAACAGAAAGATATAGTTAACAATTCATTAAATTATCTCTCAGTTGATATGCATACCATTTATATTCCATTTAATCACAAGAAAAGGATAAGACAGATAATGTTTACCTAGAGCTATAGTTGAAATGGAATTATTTGTCTCCCAGGCCACGTTTCTATCTTTTCAAAGTATTTGGCAGGTACATAACCATCAAAGCCTTCGGTCAAGATCACTTTGTTATCAGAAATGTAGAGTTTCATTCCCTCTGTGAATCAGTCATAACAAATGTTGTCAAAACATTGATGGAAGGCAAGGACCCAGAATAAGCCTCAGGTGACATGACGGATTACCTTGTAATGCCTTTTTAACATCCAAATGGATCAAGACATTGACATCCCGTCGCATTCCTGAGATGACAAAGGCAATAATAGTAATAGTAGATTTGTTGATAACAATGCAAGCTGTTAAAAAAAACAACGAACAAAAACCCAACTATAATATCACACGCATCAATTACTATGGAAATGACAGGAAAGACAACGATAACCAAAAACAAACTTGCTGGATTCAAAGATTTGGAATGTACACATAGAATCTCACCAACACCAAAACAAGGGATATATCACAAGCTCAAAAGTTGTCTGAAATCTTCAATGTTTTGGTGTCCCATGCAAGGTTTGAAATATCGTGTCCTGCCATCCGAAAAGATGGTATTTATCGTTCTAATGTGGGACCGGCACCGGCATAGTGACTGCAAGGTTGCCGCGAGCTGCGGAGGGAGCAGCGACCCCGCCGCATCCCTCAATGGGGGTCACGGAGGGCCCTACAACCCTTTGCGAGGGTCGTAGAGGGCGCTACGCAGCGACCTCGCAACGTCCCTCAATGGGGGTCGCGGAGGGCACTGCGACACTCTACAATGGAGGGCGCCGTGACGGAAGTTGTGCTTATGTGGCAAGACGACCGAAGCAGTGGGGAGACAAGGGAAGCAGCGTTGACGTCTTCGGCTCGCTTGGACAATGTCGGTGATCGAGTGGACGGAGGAGGTCAACTCCCAACTTAAATCGATCAACGCCTAACTTTAATAGTCCAAACTGACTCCCTAAAATCCTATTATCCTATTAAAATATATAAAAATTTATTTAAAATTCTAAAAAGTTCTAATAAAATTTTGTATATTCCTGAAATTTAATTGTTTTGGTTTAGTTAATTTTTTATTTTTAAATATATATTTTGTATAATTAAAAATTATTAATAATAGTTATAAAGTAATTAAAAAATAAATAATTTTAAAAATTAATAAATATTTTATGAAATAATTTAAATTTTTTAATAATTTTAAAATTAAATATAAACTTAAACTAATCTATTTTTTAATATAATTCTTAAACATTTCAAATAAATTTTTAAAAATTAAAAATTTGCAAATACATTCAAAAAATAATTTAAAATTTTAAAATAATTTTATAATTATTTTCAGCCTCTATATAAATTTAGATTTAGTTTTGAAATTTAGGAATTATTTATTTTTAAAAAAAAATAAAAATTTAATAGGCATTACCTTATGAGAAAATATTGAAATATAAATTCAACATCTCAAAATTTAAAAATATAAAACATATTTAATAATCAAATATCAATAAAATTAATATACATTTATATTTAAAATTTTAGAAAAATATATTGAATTTGTATCGGCATGATATGATCGAATACCAAAATCATATCGTTCAAGTTCGGGATCGAAACTCGGCAGGTGGAGATTTTAAACTTTGGTCTCATGTCTCATGATTAGAAGGTGGTCAAGAAATGGTTCTCATGGTACTTCTGAGATACCAATACTAGGTTATTATTCGAGTAAAGGGCAAAAGAAGTTAGGTATCAGACAGTCCAAAACATATAAGGATAAACCTCATGACTCCCATCCGAGAATTGAAAAAAGGAAGCACTTATTGAGAAATAAGAAATGTAAGTGCTATTTCTGTGGTCAAGAAGGACACTTCGCTAGGGAATGCGCAAATGAGCGAAGAAATATCAAAAGAGTTACGTTATTTGAACAACTAGATATTCCTGATGACTGTGATATCCTATCTGTACAAGAAGGAGAAGCCCATAGTGATGCAATTTTTAGTATTTCAGAAAGAGAAGACGATGCAAATGACTTACAAAAGTCTATCCAAAGCCTACATTTAAACTCTATATATATGCTTGGCCAAATAGATGGCGGGTATAGACCACAAATTAAAATCTCCGAAGAATAGTCAAATTGTCTTCATGACTGGAAATTGAATAAGCAGATCGTGTCTCCCCAATCTACAAATTGTACCTGCTGTAAAAGAGCAACCCTACAGAGGGTTCCTTATTACTTCAACAAACAGGTACCAGTTGCTCCATCACCTCCTACCCCTTTTTTCCCCAAAAATTTAATTACAGGAGAAAAGATATTATATAGCCTGGTGTGAAGGGGAGATAGAAAGGTTACAAAGGGAGGTAGCCTACTATAAAGTGCAAGTTGAAGAACTATTGTTAGAAAAAGACCTGCGGAAGGATTTCCAAACTATGATGGAAGAAGAAGAGAATGAAGTTGCAAATATGCTTCTTGAAGAAACAACTAGTAAAGTAACTGCATTAATACAAGGCCCAAGAATGGCCAAGCAAGGAAATTAGCAAATTGGAGCTTATAGCACCAACCCTACAGGAGCTCAAGGGGCATCAGACCCGAAGGCACAGGACCAGATGGTGAAGGCCCTACAGGCCCTCTGTATCTCGCTCAACAATACCAGCAATAGCTTAACTCCTTGCACAATTCATACCTAATCACATTTAACGAAGGACAACGGATTGATCAAACTCTCTATGAATTACAACAAAGAGCAGCAATCCAAGCAACAAATTCCCTCTCGTAGCCTAAGTTGCTTCATGATCTAAAAAAGCAAGAATGCCTACGAAGGAGTTCTAAGGATAACTGGTGGAACGATTGGTACCCAACTTCAAATAGGTTGATGGGCAACTTGCCCAAGCCCACCTATTGCAAGATGTTGTTTCTAGAATAAACTCCTTCCACCTTTGATTCTGCGGACATGGTGGACCCTTCAAATCCAATGACTCATCCCCAAATCTTTAAAGAAGATTCGCCCTTATCTATGCTTTTTCTTAGGCGTACTAAAGAAAAGATTCCCTGTAAGTGGATAGTGTACTGTAAAGTAAAGCATATGCGTAGTGTGTTGTAAAGTAGACGCATATGCGTAGTGTGTTGTAAAGTAGATATTCCCTCTTATCTTGATAATGGAGCATGTGATGATGGAGCCCAATGAGCACCCGACATCCCCGCTATAAATAAGAGAGGTTTCCAACCCTTGCAGAGCATTCAAGCAATACTTGAGCCCTACTTGGGAAACTTGTAAGAAGATCCTTGAAAGTAATAATATCTGTGAGTTCTCTATCTCTGTCCTTATTATTATTATTTTCCCTGTTCCACATCACGCCACCCATAATCCGTTCCACATCACGCCACCCATAATCCACCTACTTGGTATCAGAGCTCATACAAAGAGATGTTTGGCTAATTTACCCACGTCCAGGTAACAATCTTGTAACCAGGTACTTTACCCCTTTTGTTCTTCTGAATTGAAGGTATTAAACAACCCAAAATTTGCAAAAGAACAAGTCCTAACTTGACTATAGGCACAGAGAAGCCGGAGTAAGTCCAAGGGCACACCTGTGTGAGCAAACCTGGGAAGGAACTACCTTGACTCAACCAACAAAAAATAAAGAAGCCTCGGTTATAAGTAGTTACTTTGGACTTCCTCATCCTAATCCATCTTGTTTTTATGAGCAATTATATCATAACTAGAAAAACCTACTCCTATCGAGACGCAATTATAGCCACTGATCAAATTGAAGCCCCCGCTGTTGGTTTTGCAAAACCAACTGACTATCAAGGCACCTCAGCAATTTAACCATCATCAAGCAAAATAATACGCAAATCCAACTCCTTGTCCAAATAGCAGAAGTGTTATGAGAGATACAAGAAGAATTAAAGACTACTGCAAAAGGAGGAAAGAGCCTTCAACACCCCCTTTGCCTGAAGATTTAATTGAAAAGCTTAAAAATCTATCCCTCGGACCAGCAGCAAGGCCAAAGGAGAAGCAAGGCAAGCTCAGGGTTTTTACTGATCCGTATAAAATATTAGAAGAAGAACAAGAAAAATGGCCACCAGAACAAGAACTGAGCAGCAAGTCACTGCAACTCTTTTATTTGAAGATCAAATTCGAGATTACCGAAGGAATCAACGAAGACTCTACAATACAAGACAGGCAACCAGACGACTGGGAAGACGCCTTATGGGAAGAACAAATCAAGGTAATAAACTTGAACAACAAATTGACCCGCAAGCACAGTTACAGCTATCCATGCAAGAGAGAACTGCCATAATACCAGCAGAGGTACTCTATCATTCCAGACGAGATGACGCCCATCATCGAGTATATGTGCCTAGGTCAGAAGAATCCCTTCTAGCAACCGATGGATCGAAGTTTTATCCAAGGAGAAAACTTTAATCAGCTGCAACAAAGCAGGATGCAATATATACACCTTGGCGTTCTTCAGGTACGCATACAAATACTACACAGGCAAAGGGAAGGCACTATGGCGTTAATAGTATTTCGGGATAATCGATGGCAAGGAGACCAAGCTATTTTGGCTACTATGGAGGTGGACTTAACCCAAGGAAGCCAAATGATTTATGTTATCCCTGAAATTATGCTTATTATTGGAGACTTTCTCAGAAATATTCAAGTCTCGATACTTACTAGGAGCTATGAAGCTTGGCACAATGGAGAAGCCAACCTTCTTATCACTAGAGGACTGGTAGGTAGGCCTTCTAACACCCCTAATGTTGGCTTTGCCTATGAAATACAGGGAGCGGTTGACTACCTTACTACCCATGGAGTAAATGTCTTACTACAAGGCTTAAATTGGGTCATACAACCCACCCAGGTAATAATTCCCATGCAACCATCTGAAGTAAATAGCCGGAATCTGATGGACGGGACAATTTCATTAAGTTTTCATAACTACAAAATGGCACAACCATCAAAACCACCTACATATAATGAGAAGGATGAAGAAATTCAGGACAATTAAGACGCATCACATGCTATAGCTGTCCTTGTTGAACAACCACCTGGTGTATTCGTTTATCAAGATGACCCTGAGCCATTATATAACAACAACAATACGGATAAAGCAACAGTTTATAATAACTTCCCCTTTATTTTGGCGCACAAGTTAACTCCTAATGCAATCATCCCTATCCAAAGAACTCCTGGAGCTGCTGGTTTTGATTTAGCATTCAATGAAGCACAAACGATAGAGCCCAGAGGGCGCGGTGTAGTATCCACTGGACTATGCCTGGAAATTCCCTGGGAATCCTATGGACGAATTGCAGCAAGATCAAGTGCAGCATGGAAGTTCGGCATTGATATTGGCGCCGGGGTAATTGATAGTGATTACAGAGGTTAAATCCTCATCATGGTTTTTAATCATTCTGACTTTCCTTTTCAAATTAACCAAGATAGATTGTTTAGCACAAATTATTTTTGAGCAACTTCTTATGCCAACAATTTACCTTTCTCCAACCACACGAAGCCATCAAGGTTTCGGACTACCACCGACAACTAACAAGGACCATCATAAAAGGCATCCCGGACACCTTAGGAGAGCCTAGTGGTAAGTTCGACTACTATGTTAATTATGCACTCTCTAACCCCTTGTCAGATCTAGAGCTCCCAGCACCATCTTGGGATGATAATACAATCACTACAACTCAATCCATCCTTAACAAACTGCTACCGCGAGAAAAACATTTGGCCTCAGTCTGCCTTGAGGATACTATATTCCAACAGGAACGTTCACCAGAAAACCATGCAGGGACTACAAGCTCATGGGCCAATGTACCCCGGTCCATGGACCTTTCTAGCGAAAGTATTGACATGGAGGACAAGTTCTTTGATCATATCCAGTATTTGGCAGACTTAACCATACCGTTTGCTGAACCACCAGTTTGGGACCCCTCTGATACTACGGATTGGATCAACCCATTCGCATTAGAAAATGGTGGGGATGAAGGAACCCAACTTCTTGCGGCTGGTTTTGAAACAACAGAAATGGAATACCCTATTCTGAAAAAACTAATGGAAGTAACAACAACCCAAGATGTGGAAAATCCATTACAACAAGTATATTTAACAAGCACGGTTATCTCACCCTACCGACCCCCAAAAGATACAGCTATGGGACCACCTGCTACCCCCCAGCAAGAGCCCATTATGGGTGGCGTGGTTTGGAATAGATTATGGGTGGCGTGGTGTGGAACAGAGAAAATAATAATAAGGAGAGAGAGAGAACTCACAGATATTATTACTTTCAAAGATCTTTTTACAAGCTTCCCAAGTAGGGCTCAAGTATTGCTTGAATGCCTTGCAAGGGTTGGAAACCTCTCTTATTTATAGCGGGGATATCGGGCGCTCATTGGGCCCCATCGTCATATACTCCGTTATCAAGATAAGAGGGAATCTCTACTTTACAGCACACTATGCATATGCGTCTACATTACAGCACAATACGCATATGCTTTACTTTACAGTACACTATCCACTTACAGGGAATCTTTTTTTTAGCACACCTAAGAAAAAGCATAGATCATTGGATTTGAAGGTTCCACCACGTCCGCAGAATCAAAGGTGGAAGGAGTTCATTCTAGAAATAGCATCTTGCAATAGGTGGGCCACTTGGGCAAGTTGTCAATCAACCTGTTTGATAGCTAGGTATCAATCGCCCCACCAGTTATCCTTAGAACTCCTTCGTAGACATTCTTGCTTTTTTAGTTCATGAAGCAGCTTAGGCTGCTGGAGGGAATTTGTTGCTTGGATTGCTGCTCTTTGTTGTAATTCATGGAGAGTTTGGTCAATCCGTTGTCCTTCGTCAAACGTGATTGGGTATGAGTTGTGCAGGGAGTTGAGCTCTTGCTGGTATTGTTGAGAGAGATACAGAGGGTTTATAGGGCCTTCGTCATCTCGTCCTGTGCCTTCAGGTCTAGATGCCCCTTAAGCTCCTATAGGGTTGGTGCTAAAAGCTCCAATTTGCTCATTTCCTTGCCTGGCCATTCTTGGGTCTTGTACTGATGCAGTTACTTTACTAGTTGTTTCTTCAAGAAGCATATTTGCAGCTTCGTTCTCTTCTTCTTCTTCTAGGTCTTTTTCTAACAATAGGTCTTCAACTTGCGCTTTATAGTAGGCTACCTCCCTTTGTAATCTTTCTATCTCCCCTTCACACCAGGCTATATAATATTTTTGCTCCTGTATTAAATTTTTGGGAAAAAAAGGGGTAGGAGGTGATGGAGCAACTAGTACCTGTTTGTTGAAGTAATAAGGTCCACAAAGATTGCAGACTGTTAAAAATCATCCAGGGCAATGGATCCTAGCCCTCTGTAGGGTTTCTCTTTTACAGCAGGTACAAATTGTAGATAGGGGAGGCACGATCTGCTTATTCAATTTCCAATCATGAAAACAATGACTGTTCTTCAGAGATTTTAATTTGTGGTCGATACCTGCCATCTATTTGCCCAAGCATATATATAGAGTTTAAATATAAGGTTTGGATAGACCTCTGTAAGCCATCTGCATCGTCTTCTCCTTCTGAAATACTAAAAATTGCATCACTCTGGGCTTCTCCTTCTTGTACAGATAGGATATCACAGTCATCAGGAATATCTAGTTGTTCAAATAACGCAACTCTTTTGATATTCTTCACTCATTTGGGCATTCCCTAACGAAGTGTCCTTCTTGACTACAAAGATAGCACTTACATTTCTTATTTCTCAATAAGTGTTTCCTTTTTTCAATTCTCTCATGGGAGTCATGAGGTTTACCCTTATATGTTTTGGACTGTTTGATACCTAACTTCTTTTGCCCTTTACTCTGATAATAAGCTGGTATTGGTATCAGGCTGCATAAAGAGAGATTTTTAAGTGATCTTTTGAACGCCGCATCTTTACATTCTTGCTCAAGAAACTTATGTGCAAAGATAACCCTGGGGAATACTCCTACTGTTAATCCAGGGTATTTTTCATAAAAGGGCAATTTGATTCGGTTGCCCAAGTCTCCTGGCATTTTGAACCAAAATTTCTCTGATAGCTCCGGTCCTGCATAAAGACGTCCTGTTTTGGCTGCTAGCTGCATGTAATCATTAATGTATTGAACAATATTTTTTACGTTATCACAAGAGAGTTTTTCTAAATCTTTATATGCAGTATCTTGTATAACAGTTGATCCTTATGATGGGTCTTTTGTAGAAAAAACTCTTCGTATTTGTGATAGAATGTTTTGCATACCTTCTCTTCTCCTGTTTGGATGAGAGCATCATATTCGGCTGGACTCATTCTCCATTGTATCCATGTAATTTTTTCTATTTCCCCAAGTAAATTTTCAATGTACTCAATTTTGTCTTTGGTGTCTAAATACATGGCTGGATATATGATTTTTGGTAATTGATTCCCATCGGGTGAATGCATCATCAAAAAGACCCAATTGTTCTGGAATAACGAATAGAGCTCCTCCATGTTGCTGCGCTGATGGGAGTGTCCATAATCAATTATTAAGCCCTCCTTTGAACTTAGCTTTTGAGGTTATTCATATATGGGTTGAAACTTTGGTGGGTCGTCCTGGCCTCTTGCTGGGGTCGGTAGGGTGAGATAACCGTGCTTGTTGAATATACTTGTTGTAATGGATTTTCCACATCTTGGGTGGTTGTTACTTCCACTAGTCTTTTCAGAATAGGGTATTCCATTTTTGTTGTTTCAAAACCAGCCGCAAGAAGTTGGGTTCCTTCATCCCCACCATCTTCCATTGCGAATGGGTTGATCCAATCCGTAGTATGAGAGGGGTCCCAAACTGGTGGCTCAGCAAACGGTATGGTTAAGTCTGCCAAATACTGGATATGATCAAAGAACTCGTCCTCCATGTCAGTACTTTCGCCAGAAAGGTCCATGGACTGGGGAACATTGGCCCATGGGCTTGTAGTCCCTGCATGATTTTCTGGTGAACGTTCCTATTGGAGTATAGTATCCTCAAGGCAGACTGAGGCCAAATGTTTTTCTCGCGATAGTAGTTTGTTAAGGATGGATGGAGTTGTAGTGATTGTATCATCATCCCAAGATGGTGCTGGGAACTCTAGATCTGGCAAAGGGTCAGGGGGTGCATAATTAACATAGTAGTCGAACTTACCACTAGGCTCTCCTAAGGTGTCCCATATGGGATGCCTTTTATAATGGTCCTTGTTAGTTGTAGGTGGTAGTCCGAAACCTTGATGGCTTCGTGTGGGAGAAAGGCTTGTCGCTTCATAAATTGTTGGCAGAAGAAGTTGCTCAAAAATAATTTGTACTAAACAATCACCTTGGTTAATTTGAAAAGGAAAGTCAAAATGATTAAAAACCATGATGAGGATTTCAACTCTGTAATCGCTATCAATTACCCCGGCGGCAATATCAATGTCGAACTTCCATGCTGCACTTGATCTTGCTGCAATTCGTCCATAGGATTCCCAGGGAATTTCAAAGCTTAGTCAAGTGGATACTAGACCGCGCCCTCTGGGCTCTATCGTTTGTTCTTCATTGGCTGCTAAATCAAAACCAGTAGCTAAAGGAGTTCTTTGGATAGGGATGACTGCATTAGGAGTTAACTTGTGTGCCAAAACAAAGGGGAAGTTATTAGAAACCGTTGCTTCCTCCGTATTGTTGTTGTTATATAATGGCTCAAGGTCATCTTGATAAACAAATACACCAGGTGCTTGTTCAACAAGGACAGCTATAGCATGTGATGCGTCTTAATTGCCCTGAATTTCTTCATCCTTCTCATTATATGTAGGTGGTTTTGATGGTTGCGTCGTTTTGTAGTTATGAAAACTTAATGAAATTCTCCCGTCCATTAGATTCCGGCTATTTACTTCAGATAGTTGCATGGGAATTATTGTCTGGGTGGGTTGTATCACCCAATTTAAGCCTTATAGGCTTCTTGTGCATAGGTTGCGATTCGGTAAGGTATTTACTCCATGGGTAGTAAGGTAGTCAACCACTCCCTGTATTTCATAGGCAAAGCCAACATTAGAGGTGTTAGAAAACCTACCTACCAGTCCTCTTGTGATAAGGAGGTTGGCTTCTCCATTGTGACAAACTTCATAGCCCCTAGTAAGTATTAAGACTTGAATATTTCTAAAAAAGTCTCCAATAGTAAGCATAATTTCAGGGATAACATAAATCATTTGACTTCCTTGGGTTAAGTCCACCTCCATAGTAGCCAAAATAGCTTGGTCTCCTTGCCATCGATTATCCAGAAATACTATTAACGCATAGTGCCTTCCCTTTGCCTGTGTAGTATTTGTATGCGTACCTGAAGAATGCCAAGGTGTATATATTGCATCCTGCTTTGCTGCAGCTGATTAAAGCTTTCTCCTTGGATAAAACTTCGATCCACTTGATTGCCATCGGTTACTAGAAGGGCTTCTTCTGACCTATGCACATATACTCGATGACGGGCGTCATCTCGTCTGGAATGATAGAGTACCTCTGCTAGTACTATGGCAGCTCTCTCCTGCATGGATAGCTGTAACTGTGCTTGTGGGTCAATTTGTTGTTCAAGTGTATTACCTTGATTTGTTCTTCCCATAAGGCGTCTTCCCAATCGTCTGGTTGCCTATCTTGTATTGTAGAATCTTCGTTGATTCCTTCGGTAATCTCGAATTTGATCTTCAAATAAAGGAGTTGCAATGACTTGCTGCTCAGTTCTTGTTCTGGTGGCCATTTTTCTTCAATTTTTCTTGCATCTCTTGTAACACTTCTGCTATTTGGACAAGGAGTTGGATTTGCGTATTATTTTGCTTGATGATGGTTAAGATTGTTGAGGTGCCTTAGTAGTCAGTTGGTTTTGCAAAACCAACAGCGAGAGCTTCAATTTGATCAGTGGCTGCAATTGCGTCTCAGTAGGAGTAGGTGTTTCTAGTTATGATATAATAGCTCATACAAAGAGATGTTTGGCTAATTTACCCGAGTCCAGGTAACAATCTTGTAACCAGGCACTTTACCCCTTTTGTGCTTCTGAATTGAAGGTATTAAACAACCCAGAATTTGCAAAAGAACAGCTCCTAACTCGGCTATAGGCACAAAGAAGCCGCAGTAAGCCCAAGGGCACACCTGCGTGAGCAAACCTGGGAAGGAACTAGCTTGATTCAACCAGCAAAAGATAAAGAGGCCTCGGTTATAAGTAGTTACTTTGGACTTCCTCATACTAATCCACAGAACACCAACACTTCCAATGAAATGAATGGCGAGTCCAAAAAGTAGAATACCCCATACCCAAATATTTCAGTAAGAAACAAAATTACCAGAGCAAGAAAATTTTTATTTGAGCATACCACTAATTACTTCTCCATCTGAAGGCAAACCACTTGAAAAGTGTACATGTAACCGTGTCATACGCTTAAGACCAGATTGTAAAATCGACTCCAGGTTTCTTCTGTAAGTTCCATGAACACAAACTATAAAGTAAATTAATTAGCAATTGGGTTCACAATCTCAGGATCTTTATAATAAAAACCAATGGTCATTATGTTTATTGTCTTTACCTGGAACTTGATCGGCTGACAGGATTAGCTTTAGTAGACTTTCTGAGCTGATAGTCTACCAAAAAATTAAACAAAAAACAAACAAGTAAAAGGCAAGAACCCAAAGCATGTGATAGACAGTGTTAACTGATATAGCATCCAGACTGGGGAAAAACTTAAAACTAGCTTTTGTTAAGTAGAAAAGCATGGATGCACTTATTCAGCTTGCCCACCCAAAAGCAAAACTAGTAGGCATCTCATACTTGATCCTTCAAGTTCATATTTGCCCATTTTATGTTTCTTAGAGTCACTAGGAGGCTTTCTAGCAAAAAAATATAATTGCAAAAGAGTTCAGTTGTCTGTGATGGAATGATAGTTTCTTGCCTTTTAGAAGTGATGGAAGTAGAGAAGAAGATAAAGGAGCAAGTAGTAAGTATTTAATCAGTGGGCTTGATGTGGTTCTTAAACATCAGGCCTGAGACCTCATGCCTATCATAATCCTTTCGTGCATTGCACTGAGGAATAGTCGCACAGAAATATGATTTATTATGGATATAAACAAGGATCTTTTTAAGCAAACTTCAAATAGTTGGGATACACACAATATTGTTGTTGGTGTACAAGAGCTTTTCGGCTTTACAAAAATAATAACAATAAATATAAAAAGAAGCTAGAATGTACCAAACTAACTCTAGCTCCAAGCTGTCACTCTTGAAGCCCTTGCCTCAGACAAATGTGTCCATGCACATGTTGCCAAGCTTTCAAGAATAATAACAAAATTTACTTTTTGTCATTTCAACAATGTGGGTTGCATCACTCATGAAAAACATTCTATTCTCATGGGCTTACACTTGAATTTTCTTGAATAACATGAAAATATTTACCAAGAGAGGATCTTCAAAAAAATAAACCTTAATATATTTTTGGGTGATAAACCTTAATTTGATTTACTGTATCCTTATTTTACTTGATTTTATCCAATGGAAATCCAGGCAAGTATTTAAATATGCATACGACATTGTATATGGCATACCTCATTTGCAAGCTCCCTTAAAGTACTAAAATTACTAACTAATTAAGAAAATGATCCTGATGTAGAGCATACACGAGTTTTGTTTTTTTGTTTTGGGATAATTTGATGTAACTATAACATAAGAGACATGAATAGTTAACTAACGGCATTTCTTAGCACCTACACATCACATGGTGGTACTAGCCATGCAACCGGATATGCCACAAACAAATGATAATCTCACATTATTAGGGTATAAATATAGGATCCCTAATGAACAAGGTTTAAAATCTCAACTCATGTCGAGGTTTCGGTCCTGGACCAGAATGATACGGTTTTAGTATCGTATCGTGCTATGCCGGTATGATTTCGATATTTTTTAAATATAAAATATATAAACTAAAAATAAAAAATTAATCTAAATATTTAAAAATATATAAAAAAATTAAAATATATATTAAATTAACATAATAGTTTTATTAGAGTTTAATTAAGATTATTTAAATTATACTAATTATAACTGGGAGTTGATTGAACTTATTAACATAAGTTTTTTAATTAAAAGCATTGTTCCTATTCTACCTTTGTCGCTGTTGTGCGCCGCCTCCACGGTGGCCGCAAGGTCATCGTGAGGCCATGGCATGGCCTCCGCAGTGGCCGCGAGGCCATTACGTGGTCTCCGCAGCGGCTGTGAGGTCATCGTGTGGCCTCCGCGGCGGCTGCGAGGCCATTGCGTCACCTCCGCAACAGCCATGATGCTCGCACGTGGCCTCCACGCCCGCGCGTAGCCTCAATGGTTGCTGCAACGGCCACGCGTGACCTCCACAATGTGTGCACAATGCCTTGCCGCGGTACCTTAGGCGTGTCAGTGCCTATTTCAGTAGCGGAATGAATTTTTTCACACGTGTGGAGCGACACAGCATGATATTTTAAACCTTGCTAATGAATATAAACTAAGAATCAGAGCCAAGGGGATGATTTTTAACCATATCGGCCTAGTGTGGAAGAAAATTAACATTTAATTACCATTTTTCATGAATGTGAGTTAGACCTCAAGTAAAGTTACAACTCATAAAATCATACTCCAAAATTTTAGAAAAATCAATCAAACACCTTACCTGATTTGATTTCCACATAAGCTTGAGAAATCTTTCCTTTTAAAATAGTCAATAAAGTACTAAGGCATTTCGAGTAAAGTCAGACTATTAATTTAAAAAATCTTCATCATCTATTTGAAATCGACTAGAATCATATCCATCTACCATCGATTAATACTATTTATAATCTATCTTTATCCCTCACATTTCTCTTTACCCCTAATACCTTCCAATCTAATAGAGTTAACTTTTCTATCGAATTAATTGGTATCTTAAAAAACTTCAATACCATCAACAGCCTATTTTCTCTCATATTTTTATAGATGAGAATTTCATCTAATTATTTTCATAATTTCCATTTTATCCTTTCTAATAGCTTTCTATGTCCATCTTAGCATTATCATCTCTACTCCATTAAGTTTTGATATGTATTACTCAGCAATACGTGACTCTGATCTAAAGTATAGGGAATTATACCAGAATTGTCAAATATTCAAATTAATGATCACGCATGAACTCTAGATGCTCTTCTCCATTTTAATGACAAATTCTTTTTATCCTAGTAATTATATCTTCATCAACATTGCTTCTTATCGAATAATGGGTCTAAGATATTTGAATCTCTTACAAGGATTTCATGCTTACCATCTTAATTATTCGATTGATTCTTTTCTTATTACTAAAACTTAATTTTACATATTCATTTTTCTCTCTACTTGCTCCTTTACTTTAAACTTTTTCTTCATGATTCATACCTTGAATCTAATTCAATTATAGTCATCAATTATCATCTATGATAACATACGCCAAAGATGTTTATTTGTTATTCTATCTAGTACAAGCATAAAAAAGTAGAGACTTAGGCATGACCCTTGATGTGGAAAATCATCTACAATAATCTTAATAGCTCAAACACTATCAATCAATCTACATATCTTATATCACATTAGCATACAACAACAACAACCAAGCATTTTCCTACTAGGTGGGGTTGGCTGTATGAATTTTTTTACGTCATTGAGCTCTATCTCCTACTATATCATCATTTATATTTAAATAAATTTTATCTTATTTTATTGTTGTTAACCAAGTCTTTTTTGATCTTCCTCTTTCTCGTTTGATATACATGTTTATCATAGTTTCACATCGCCTATCTGGAGCATTTATTGGTCGTCTAAGTGTTAGAATGTATACTAAAAGTCTAGCTTTTTGTATAAACATTTATTTTGAAATAAGAATCACATTGGTCAAATGTCTACATTTATGCTAAGTGTAATTTTCCATTTAATTTATATTACAGATAACATAGTGTGAGGAGACACACAGAAGATCATGTTATCAATTCCTTATAAATTATAAATAGTAACTCACAACCAAGATGGAATGGGACAAACCATTGGAATGGTTGTAGTGTAATTTGGTATTAGTTTATCTTGACTATAAAATTACACTAGTACACTATGAGTGTATTGAGCAGGACCATTTGAGGTAGTTTCTTTTTATACTGACTACATAAAAGAACAAAATCTCTGTTATTATGGAAGTGTGTACTCTTAATCATGATATAATAACAAACACGTATAATTAATATTTATTTTTTTAATTTATCAAAGGGTGTGATTTAGTTCGTTAAATCAATAGGCCCGATAAGTTGGGAAATGATATTATTTATATGGTGTGTTGTTCATTATACAATGAAACTGTGTCCTAGTAAACTAGGTTGATGATGTCCCCTTGAGGAGCTCATAAAGATTGTCATGTAAACCCTGCAAGTGGACTTAGTCTGACATGACAATAAGGTTGAGTGGTACTACTCTTGGAGCTATATATTAATTAAGTGAGTTGTCAGTAACTCATTTAATTAGTGGACATTCAATATCTTAAACACAGGGAGACAAACGCACTCATGATAAGAAGGAGCTCATATTGTAATATAGGATTGATGTGGTAGTGCAATAATAACTCTTTAGTGGTATGAGTTATTATTGATGAACTTGAGTTGGGTGTTCGGGGCGAACACGAGAAGCTCAAGCTCATCGCAAGACTAAAATCAATTTCTCCTCTCGGTCCCTGTTGTAGCCTCTTATTTATAAAAGTCTTATATCCACTTAAAGTCAAGCTTCTTACCCATCTTGTTGTGGTCGGCCAAGCCAAGCTTGGAGCTCAAGCTATGGCCGGCCAAGCCAAAGAGTGGAGCCAAGTTTATGGTCGGCCAAGCTTGGAGCTCAAGCTAGGTGACCGGCCATATTAAAATAAAAGGATATTTTAAATTTTAAAATCTTTCCTTTTATACCTTTCTACAAAGCATTAAGAGAGAGGTTTGATATCTTTCCTTATTTGTAGTTAAAAGGAAGATTTTAATTTTTGATAAAACTTTCCTTTTTTGTAACCATCCACATGTTTTAAAAGAGATATTTTAATTTATAAAATTTTCCTTTTATAACCAACAAGGGATTTAAAAAAGAAATTTTTTATTAAAATTTCTTACCGGAAACAAATAAGGAAGTTTTAATTTTATGTTTAAAACTTTCCTTATTTGGAGCACAAGTATAAGGCCGGTCATGACAAGCATTAAAGGAAGTTTTAACTTTTTTATTTTAAAACTTTCCTTTTTAGTTATTGGCAAGGAATATAAGGAAGTTTTAATTATGTTTAAAACTTTCCTTTTTTGCCGACCAAAGATTATAAAAGAGATGAAGGGGTGTCTCATGAGATAACACATCTTCTATTCCTCTCTTCCAATCCTTTGATGGCCGACCCTTGTCCTTTTCTCTTCTCCTTTTGTTTTCTTCCTTGGAGGTCAGCGGCATCTAGTGTAGTGATCTCTTGGTGGCCGGTTGCTTGAAGGAGAAGAAGAAGAGAAGGAAGCTCTCTTGTCTAGCATCCCTTGGAGGTTAGTTGATGACCGGATCTAGGAAGCAAAGGAAGAAGTTTAGGTGGATTTCATCCTGGAAGATCGTCGCCCACACAACGTCCAAGAGAAGGAGAGGAATACAACAGAAGATCAAGAGGTCTATAAGCTACAAAAGGTATAACTAGTTATTAGTTTCCGTATCATAACTATTTCATCTTTTGTATAGATCTTGAAAAACCAAACACAAGAGGTTATCGGTTTTAAGTTATCGTTTTTGTTATGGATTTTATTTTTCGATTTCATGTTTCGATAATGTGTTTCTATTGAGGTCTCTGTAGTTAAACCTAGTTTACTGCAAGAAGTTAAATATCCGATTTCTTTGAGAGACTTTGTCTAGGAAGTGGTGGATGATCCCATACCCAAGAAGGCCTAGTGTCTCGCCATGTTTAACCTGGAAGCCGATCTTTGAAATAGATATTTGATTGACTTCTGTAATATGGTTTAACTTAAGAAGATCACATCGGTTAAACTTGGAGTAAAAATGTTAAGTATCGTTTCCAATCCAAGTTTAATTTCTGAAGGACAATTTGGATTAATAATGTTAAGCATCGTTTGCAATCCAAATTTAACTTCAGTAGAGCGCATGGGTAGCTAGGATAGTTCTATGCTTGTACAAATTTTGTACAGGGGAACTAGGACGGTATTCCGAGTAGCAACCAACACTAAGTACATGTCCGTACCATCTTAATCGTGTCTCTCGAAATTTTTTCTCAATAGATGCAACTCCGACTTTCTCTCTAATGCTCTCATTTCTTATTTTGTCCATCCTCGTATGTCCACACATCTACCTTAACATTCTCATCTCTGCATTTCTCATCTTCTGCTCATGTGCTCGAGTCATAACCCAACATTCAACTCCATAAAATATAGCAGGTCTAACTGCGATTTTATATAACTTACCTTTAAGTTTAAGAGGTACTTTACGGTCACATAAAACACAATTATATATATTCTGTCTTTAATCTACTAAGCTTAAAACTTTTCCCTTCTAGTGTTTCCCGCTAAGATTCTAGTTTAGCATTTACTACTTCACGTGTTTCATCTACCAAAATAATATCATTTGCAAACAACATGCACCACGGTACTGTGTCTTGAATGTGCGCAGTGAGTTCGTCCATAATTAGTGTAAAAAGATAGGAACATAGAGCTGATCCTTGATATAACCCTATCTTTATTGGAAATGCTTCAGTTATTCCGCCTGAAATCTTTACTCTGATCGTTACATCCTAGTACATATCCTTAATTAGTTCAATATATGTTACGCTAACACCGCTCTTTTCTATAATTCTCCATATAATTTCTTTTGGAACTCTATCATAAACTTTTTCTAAGTTAATGAATACCATGTGTAGATCTTATTTTTGCTCCCGATATTTTTCAATTAATTGCCTAAGAAGATGTATAGCTTCTATTGTCAACCTTCCAGGCATGAACCTAAATTGATTTTCGGTCACTGTGATCTCCTTAATATTTTTTCTATTACTTTTTCCTAAAGTTTCATAGTATGACTCATTAGTTTAATACCCCTATAGTTTGCACAATTTTGTACGTCTCCTTTGTTCTTATATAAGAGAACTAGAGTACTTATCCTCCATTGATCAGGCATTTTTTTTCGTTTTCAATATCATATTAAATAATTTTATAAGTCATTCAATACCTTGTTTCCTAGGCACTTCCATACTTCTATCGGAATATCATCTAGTCCAACGGTTTTTCCATTGTCCATCTCATTTAAAATTTGTTTTACTTCTAAAGTTTGAATTCTACGATAAAAATTAAAATTTCTATGCTCATTTGACCTACTTAAATTACCTAAGTTAAGTTGGTCACTTAAACCTTCATTAAAAAGTTGATGAAAATACCTCTTCCACTGCTCTTTTATTTCTCTATCGTTTACTAATATCCTATTAGATTCATCTTTAATATATTTTATTTGGCTAAGATCTCTTGTTTTCCTTTCCCTCACTTTAGTTATTCTACAAATATCTCTTTCCCCTTCTTTTGTATCCAATTTTTGATATAATCGTTCAAAAGTTTCATTTTTTGCTTCACTCACTACTTTCTTAGCTTCTTTCTTGGCTATTGTATATTTTTTAAAAATTTTCTCGTTCTTACAAATATATAATTCCTACTCACCTAAAAAAGTAATAACAATGTAGAAAAATACTTTTTTAATTCATTGCTAAAATTATGTTTCTCTATTTGCAAATTTATAAGACTTGAATACAAAGCTTTTAAACACTATTTGAAGATATTATTTAGCCCACACAAATTCTCCCTCTATTTATTCTCCATAGGGAAATTACATTTGCAAAGACATTGCAACATCCCAAAGGGAAATTAAACAAAAAATTCAATTTAGAATTATAATAACCATGTCTAGACAAAGAAAAAAAGTTAGTAAAACTCTATGGTGGTTTAGCATAACATTCAATCCTTTATATAATAATCATATACCCATGTGATATTTGCATAAATCTAAAATTATAATACATTTTTAAAAATAATATTGTATTTAAAATTTAACTTAGAAAGGGTAAGAATTAAAAAATTGATTTCATTGTCATTTTATATTTTGTAAAGAAAATTTAGATAATAATGTCTAAAAAATGTTTACTTTTATATTAAACTTTTTAACCAATTTAGATTGCAATTAATCTACCATCTCTCTAGGACTATATAATTTTTATGTTGTTATAAGTATAGTCGAATGTAAAAAAAAATATTGTAAAAGATATTTTTGTTGATATTAATACTTTGATTTTTATATCTACCATTTAATTTCTTTATATAATTAATTTAGATCTAGATATTTTTATAATTATTTAAATTATAGATTAGAAAACTAAATATATATTTTAGATCGCTTTGCAAGTTCACAATTTTTATAATAGTGAGAATTAAATTTTAGTATTAATTGAGTTGATGTGTTATAATTAATATTTTTTTAATTCATAATAAAAGATTTTATAATTTGTTAGTGCAAGTAAGCAACAAGTAAATGAACTAGAGTTTTGATATATGAAAGAATTTAAAGTTAGTTATTGTGTGATCTAACAAGTATTCTAAGAGTAGTGCTCTAAATGGCGGTCACCTGATAGATGGGCATCAATCGCGTGCTTTAGGCGGTAACTCACCTCCTTCCACAACCATCGTGCCTGGAACTGCCACCGTCGTTGCTGCCATTTCGACACCACAACTCCTCCAGACGCATAGCCTAGGCCCAACGACGAGTCTAGATGCATCGTGCAAGCCCGAACACATTGTTTGTGCTTAACAACGGGCTCGAAAGCGTCACGCGACCTAGTGATGCAGTGACGCATATGGACACGTCGTGCGAGCCCGACGATGCATCCGGACGCGTCACACAAGCTTGACAACGCTTCCAGACACATCGCGCGAGTCCATCGACACGTCCACACGCGAGCCCGGACGCATCGCCCAAGAATGGGCCCGTAAGGGTCGCCTGAAAGCATCGCCCGAGCCCCACGGCCAGGCGACGCGTCGCATGACCACAGCGACCCATCAGACTCGTCGCCTTGCCAAAACAAGGTACGCGGTTTACTTAAACATTAAACTAATAATTTTAATCAACTTCTAACTATGATTGGGATAATTTAAGTAGACTTAAAAGCATAATAAAATTATCTCATTAATTTAATATATATTTAAAAATATTTTTTTATTTCCAAATATTTAGATTAAATTTTTTAATTTTAATTAATATATTTTATTAAAAGTAAATATAAGAATAATGACTATTTATAATATTATATATAAAAAATAGTAAAAAAAATTTAACCGCATAAGCACCACCTAGGCGGCCGAGGTGATAGGTGGCTATTAACCGCCCTACCACCGCCTACCGTCATTTACAACACTAGCCAAATGTAGAAGAAAACTTGACATATACATTACAAGAGCAATACAAGAGAAGTCGAAGGAGTGGACATTTGATAAGTCAAAAAAAAAGTTCAAATAGGTTAAGCGGACATTTAGCAAGAGGAAGAAGTCCCGGTAGTTCAAGGACAACAATATACAAGTAGGTAAGAAGTCCTAATAGGTCGAGGACAATCAAATACGAAAATAGGACCTTTTTAGCAAAGAAGAGTGTGAGGGAGGGGGAGCAACTTTTATTCTGAAACGAGACTAGCCTCTTACAACCTAGGCACTTGACCAAGAAACCAACAAGTGTTTTGAAGCTAAAGTCAAATAAGCAATTGATTGAAATTAACTGGGCAATAAATAGTTAACTAAATTTGGCTTCTTAAGCCATAATAATAGTTGATCGAAATGATTTTTATTTTTATTCTTCTCTCGTTATTATCCAATTATTTTATCTCAAACATTCTATACTAGAAAAATAAAAACTTAGTGACCAGATTTCAAGACTTAATTAACCGCATTAACAGCAGTCAATAGACAAGTCAAAATTCAAAAAACTCAATTTTAACTTGAGCTAGTCAACTAAATTCACTAAGGTGATCGACCAAAATGAGTCTTACCAACAATATTTTTCGACATAAAATAAGATATTCCGATTTATTCAAAGTTGGTCGATCATATGGTGACAAGTGGTCTACCACATGATAAAGTCATATTTGGTTTACCACGTGTAAACTTAGTTGACCACTTGCTCAGTCAGCAATTGCCAGAGACAAGGTTAGTGATAAAGATCAAAATTCGAAACTTACTTAAGTTAGTCAACCATTTGCTCAGTCAATAGCCAACAAAGCAAGAAGATAAAATCTGAACAAAATTGATCCAATTTAGTTAACTGCAAAGTGGTCGACCAGATGACATAATTAGAAACCGACCCAGATAAAGCGCCATACGTGGTAACCAATTTAGCCAACCAATATGCAAAAAGTGGTTGACCACAAGATTTAAAATTTTAACCCGTGCCGAGATTTTAGTCCTCAATCGGAACGATATAGTTTCAATATTTTTTAAATATAAATATAAATGTATATTAATATTTGATTATTAAAGATGGTCATATTTTAGAATGGCTAATTTTTATTTTAATATTTTTTCATAAAATAATGTCTATTAAATTTTTATAAAAAATATTTTAAAAATAAGAAATTTTTAAAATTTAAAACTATAAAAATAATTATAAAATTATTTTAAAATTTAAAATTATTTTTTTAATGCATTTGTAAATTTCAAATTTTAAAAATTTCATTTGAACTGTTTAAGAATTATATATTTTAAATTTTTTAGATTATTTTAAATTTATGTTTAATTTTAAAATATTTTAAATTATTTTGTAAAATATTTATTAAAATTTAAAATTATTTAAAAAATTTCGAAATAATTTTTAATATTTTATAATTATTATTAGTAATAGTTTATTTATAAAAAATAGATATTTAAAAAATAAAAAATTAACTAAACCAAAAAAACTAAAAATATCGCAGTTGCGGTGACCGCAAAGATCATCGCTATATAGCAATTACTAAAGAGGGTTTTAGGAACATATAATTTTTATATATTTTAATGGAATAATTTAATTAGGATTTTAAAAATTTTTTTATTATTTATTTAAATTAGATCATTAAAAAATAATAATAAAAAAAAGATAGCCCAGTGCACGAAACTCCCGCAATACGAGTTCCAGGAGAAGGATCCATTGTACGCAGCCTTATCCTGTTTTTTGTAAAAGGCTATTTCTAGGATTCAAACTCGTAAATTTTATGTCACAAAGCACAACTTTATTTTTGCGCCAAGGTTCCCCTTCAAAAAAAAAAAATTTATTTATTTATTAAAAAATTAATAACATAACTAAATAAATAAATAAAATATTTATTATATATTTTTGAAATTAAAATAAAAAAATATTTAATTAATTAGATAATTTTATTAGGATTTAATTAAGCATATTCCAATTATCCTCTTCTATCATGGGAATTGTTTTAATTTTAAAAAAAAACATTTAATTGAAAAATCGATCGAGACCGACGCGACCACAAGGGTCGCGCGGGCGCGGGGGTCACATGGCCCTCCGACGTGGAAGCAATGGTCGCGCGGCCTTCCGACACGACCAGGGGTCACGTGGCCGAGGGGGTCGCGTCGTGGCCGAGCGGCCCATCCAACACTACCACAAGGTTCGCGCAGCCTCTCCGTCGCGACTGCGGGGTTCGCGCAACCCCTCTGACACAGCCATGCGGCCCCTTCGGCGCAACCGCGAGGTTCGCGCGGCCCCTCTGGCATAGCCCCTCCTATGCAACTGCAGGCATCGCGACGCCCTTACTACGTAGCCACTGGCGTCGCAACACCCCTCTACACAACCGCAGTCGTCGGACGCCCTTCCTACGCGGCCATAGTCGCGACCCCCCTCTAGCACGGTTGCCGACGTCATGACTCCTCCATGGTAGTAGCGAGATTGGTGCCAGGTTCGTGCCAGAGCGGGTCGACAGGTAAAACGAAATGTTCCACCCGTTTCGATCGGCTCAGCATGAGATCTCAAACCCTGGTTGACCATATAGGCTATCGGACCAGAATAACAAAGTTAGTTAATCATAATACGTTGCGGATAACAATATCTCTTGAATTGGTTGACTAGAATGGACAAATTGATTAATCAGATCATACTAAACTGCAACTATAAATAGAGGCTTCTTGTGTTCATCCAAGACATTCACAAATAATCAAAAATCATTATGAAATCATACAAAAGCCCTCAATCCTTCTATCTAGAAGCTCTCTGCATGCAACTACTTGCCTATTGTCATATTATTATTACTTCTCTCTTACGTTGTTTTCTATGTTTTATTTTAAATTTGTTCCTGAAAGGTATTAAGACAGGAGAAAGTATAGCGGTGATTTGACAAAGAGTGATTCGCCTAAATCATTGTATCCTTTTTATCTTCCTATTGCACTTAGTCCATTAACACAAAATTTTGAAGAAAAAAAACACATTTAATTTCAAAATTAAACTTAAGCTTGAAAAATCAACTTTATATTATGTTGCATACATGATTTCAAGACAATCTTTCAAACAATATTAGTGCTTTTAAAATTAATTTTAAAAGCACTATTCAAAAAAACATGATCCTACATAATTAACAATTATATTTATTTAATTTAAGCTATATAATATTGGAGGTTTAGAAACTATATAAGTTTTCCATATCCTTCCCTCAAAAATTAACATAAAATATATATTATTCACCTCATAGATAAGGTTAATTATTTATTGTACAAAGCTTCTAAATTTCAAGCAGACTTATGGATCACATGTACACTCAAGAGAATGACAAAAAAAAAAAAAAAATTACCCCAATAGAGTGTCCTTGGTTTGCACGAATTAAGAGCTCCCCATCTTCCTCCAAAAGGCTGAACCGTTGTTTATTATCCCTCTTAACAGCCTGTTCTTAAATGACCCAAATATTAGCATGTATCAAGATTGAACCAGTAAGCTCAAAACAAAATCCATTATTACCTAAGGTTGAGCATGAAATAAAAGATTCATTAAACAATAGATGAATAACCCAATTATTTTAACGATCAAAGAAGAGGATACCAGTTCAAGCAAAGAAGATCATTTAATGATGGAAACAAAGTGATATAATTTAAGCTAAAGTATCTGATACTAGTTCAATAGTGGTCTCAATAATTTGCTGAACTAGTGAACAATACTTCAAAAGTAAAGGGTAAAAAAATAGCGATTGAGATATTTATTCCATGCAAAATATCAAATTTTAATGAACATAAATAGACAATGTAATGTTCTTTTCTTCAAAATTTATTTATCTTCTATTCTAATTGTAGATTGTTTGAGCATGAAAGAGCTTCATTACTACTCATCCAGCAATTAGATATTCTATGATCTATAGAATTGAAAAAAATGACCGACAAAAGCAGGCATTAGAATGCAGGAATATAGGAATATAGAGATCCTTTTTTGTCCTATAATAAATATCCACATTTTGTAGACACATCCAACAAAAAAGCATATATACAATCTATCAGAAAAAAAGAAACTAGGTAGCTAGGGGAATAAGTACAAAATATAAACAAATATAGAAAAATACAAATTAGCTCTGTTCTACTATTGAAACACACTCCAACAGGTTGTCATTTCTTCAAAAATCATATTTCACAAGTTCAAATTTTGTACTGACATCACCTTAGCATCATCCCATCAGCAAGAATAGTAGACCTACTTAGTAGGAATTGATTTGGTGTTGGTCAGGACTAGGAGGCCAAGGTTAAGGATGCTACTATCTCTAATGTGCAGAAGGTCAATTTACTGAAGAAGTATGAGCTCATTTGGGTGAGGCCCACTCTCATCATCCTATGTAAAGGACAACAAGACCCAATTACTAGAAATGGCAATAGGTACCCCATATTTGGATATCCTCGGGAACCCAACCTTTTTTTAAGACAGGCACACATGCCCATTTTATCATCCAGAGACTGATATTTAAATGCATTTGAGTGGCACATATTTAAAAGAGTACAGGTAGTACCCAAAAAATGTGGGTACCCACCCCATTACCATCCTTACCAACACTAATGTCCTATGATAATGACTGGAGTCTCCTAGAGCAAGATCCGATCTCATTCTCCTCATTCCAAAATTCAAGTGAGCCCACCAACACATTCATGCTACATCACCACCAAAGGTTTACCTAAGATTTGTTGCCATTATTATGTAGGAGGCTTAATCAACACAAAACAGACTAGTTCATTCGAATGAGGCTCACTCCTCCATATCAGGGACCCAAGGGTTTAGCAATGTGAGGTTAAGGTGCCTGGTCTGCCGCACTAGGTGCAATGAAAGTCTTTTGTGTCAGTCTTATGGTAATGACCAAAATCAGGATCAGCCTCAAGCAAATCCAGATTCATATTTGCAAGCAGCAGTAAAATTAGAGGATCAGGCTCCAAAACCTAGAGTCTTGAATTGAAAAAATCTTGGGAGCCAACAATTCACTATCTATTAATATAGTACAATCAAACTTAAGACAAGACCACAGTCCCTTTACTAATCACAATCGAGAATCATAAAATCAAAGACCTTAGGTTTTTTTTAATCCAACTGCTTCCCTTTCAAAGAATTTGCATCCATGCACTAATTGCAGTACTTTTATTTGGTACTGTTTAGCCAAAATCACAATTAGAATATGAACTAGGATTCAAATACCAATCAAACTTTTGAAAAAAAAGAGACAGCCTGGTGCACGAAGCTCCCACCAATGCAAAATCTTGAGAAAGGGTATTGTACGCAGCCTTATCTTTTATTGCAAGAGCCTCTTTCCATGACTCAAACCCATGACCACAAGGTCATACGACAACAATTTTACTGTTGTGCTAAGGTTCCTCTTCTTCATATCTACTAAATGGTAACAACATTTATTTACTTCTTAACTATATACTAATAGAATTGATTGGAAAAAAGGGGTAAGCTATGACTAATTTAGAAACTGGGATTGTGGATGACAAAATCAGGAAATCAACATTAACTTCAAAATGGGTTATTAGGAAAGTCAAACAGAATAATTGAGAGATGAAAAAATTACTGTAAATATGTATAAGAGAACTTGTCAAACAATATATAAAAAGAAAAAAAAAAAACATAAAGATGTTTATAAAAACGGTAAGACTTTAAATGGTAAGCTTTACAACACATGGAAATGGTCCTGGCAGAGAAGTGGCAAAAACTTATACATTGCAACTAATCAACTCCCGAGTCAACTACCATACTCGTGGAATAGAAATTGATCCTTGCAGCAAAATCATTACTGTTTTTCACTCAACCAGGCACTGATAATGATAGTCTAGGTCAGCCAGACTTTTGAACATGAAAAGCCTGATCCATAACTTGTTTGAGCTCAGCAAGGGTCAGATGCCTCAAGGCATTTTTGTATGTCTGCTACAGAATGACTAGATCATACTATTTTGGTGGGATTATTTAATAATCTATGAAGATGATAATGAGGCCAAAAGATCATCATGGAAAAACACCAATCAAACAAACAATTGAAGATTACCAAATTTTAGGAGTTAACTATTATACAAATGTGTCTATTTTTTTTTTCTGTTTCATCAAATATTTTCATTACTTTTCCCACGCAAGCTTGATTAATTCTCTGATGGGTATACATCTGCAATGAAAATTTTAGATTAGTCAAATATGCAAATAACTCTTAGATCAGGAATCATATTAGAAGGCTTTTGCTACTGCAGATATGTTTAACGTTAAAAACTAGAATTGATTTACATGATTAAATTTTTGTGATTTTTCCCCTTCCTAGTTTTTATAAGTCTGCCCTTACAGGTCCTTATTTAGAACAGTCAAAAGAAAAGAGTAACTTGATCGCCATAAAGAAAATCTATAAAATTCCCAGATATTTGCAGTAATTAATAAATAGTATATATTCGACAAACATATGGGGAGTTGTTCCATTAGTTATAACATTCCCCTTAAGCTAAGCATAAATTGCAATCATGCTTGGTTTGTCACACAAAATGGAAGATCCAATCTCTCAAAACAACTTGGTGGAGATATGAATAATTTATTCTTCAGAAGGAAATAGGTGTTTAAAGTGCTAATTTTCTTGAGCATGCGGTTTTGTGTGTTAAAGAAACATTGTGTTCTTTGCAACATTGACAGTAGCGTGGTTATTGTGGTGATTATCATTGACCAGAACATAATAATTTGAGATAGTAAGAAGTTCCATTTCTTAAAAAAAGATAAATCTTGATCCACATAATTTAGTAAGTAGTACCATGGTCTGATATCCAACTTCTGCACTAGAGCAATATCCCTACACAGTCAATAGCAGACCCAACATAATTTGCATCAATAAACGCAACATAGCCCACATAAAAAAATAAATAAATATATGAAACCGAATATTTAGATGTTTTGCTTCTCATAAAACATATTTCACTAGTGATCCTTTGATATACTAAAAGTTCTCCACATTGTATAGTAATGGTAGACTTCAGATCAGGCTTCTGCATGAATAGTCTTTGCCATACTAGATTACTTTTCCTATAAGTGAAATATTATTTTTCCTACAAGTGACAAACAACTGGAACAAACTTCAAATGGGTATCTTCTTGAGGACAAAGTAAATGTTTTGGATAATTTGGATGTCTAATATCTGGATCTAAGTTGACATGTCTCTTCAGATGAGCCATGGAATAATTCCTATGAGATAAAATATGGAAAAAAATAAAACAGCCTTTGGTATTGTAAGCAATTTTAGCATCAGTAAGTCATGTGCATTCAAACTATTTGGGGTTGGTTGCATGGATCTTAACCTGCATTGAGCTCTATGCAAAATCATATCACTAATAGTACTCAATTCAATCAAATTTTATAACAATAACTGGAATTTCCTCAGAATTCCCTATTGCTTACGCCTTTCACTCTTGTCAATTCAACTGAACTAATTATAAAATTCTATTGATCATCGCCTTTGGACATGTCATTATGTTTGAACTTTTTTCTCTCATTTTATTATATATATTAGAGGTTGTTCCTAACTGCCATAGAATAACAATATTTTTTATTTTCCTCATTCAAATATCTCACACTTCCATGTTAAAATTCCCATTTATGCTAACTAATTTGTTTGTGTTATTTCCTAATAATGTAATGTTGTGTGCTAAAAAGTATCATAGGTCACACTATAATGTTATAGAATTATGCTTTTAGCTGATGGAGCACACAAAGATCATACAAGACCTGAAAAGCTCCTCTCCATTTTACTTCCTATGTTTTATCATATTAAATGATTTCTTCATCAATATCCCTTCTTGTTAAAGAATAGATGCAAATTAAAAAGTTCATCTCAATCCATCTTAATGGTTCCCAGGATTTTGTTCTGATTATTGAAACTATATTTTACATATTCAATTTTAGTTCTACTCAACTTTGAACCTTTAGTTTTTAGTTTTTTTCTCTAAAATGATCGAGTTCAGTTTATTTACAATTACATCAATTAGCATAATATTGTCCACAAATAAGATATATTTGGTGAGTTCTAGTATTGCCATCAAAAGGTAAGGAATTAGAGCTGGCCTATGATCAACATTAATAAGCTATCTTTGTCCTAACTATTTAAATCTCCTATTAACCTCTCTACAAGGCCAATAACTAGTAATACTCAAACTAATTAAATTAACTTTTTATATGTGTTGTTTCCTGGAACAGCCTCTTGCAAAAAACAGAATAAGGTTGCGTACAATAGATCCTTTCCCGGGATCCGCATGGCGGGAACTTCGTGCACCAGGCTGCCCTTTATATGTGTTATTTCCTAGTAGCCTAACACTTTGATCCATAAAGTACGACAAGTAGTACCACAATCTTATAAAAGTTTTGATTAATTCTAAGAGGAATATGACCACCACACAAGACTTCAAAATCTCCTTTTTCATTCCTTTTTCGTTCAGATCATTCCTTTTTAATCCTACTAAAGATATATCTATAGTAATGCTTCAATGACTAAAGATCTAGGATTCCTAGAACTCTTACAAGAATTCCTAGAACTCTTACAAGGACATATTATCAGAGAGAAAACATAAGTTATATGACACACAATAACAATAAATGGGTCAACTTGACCCATTTGATAAACAAATTATTTATGTAAAAAAATTTAACAACATTTTCTATTATACAAGAAATAGATGCATAGAATTACTAGAAGAATAAGAACAAAAAATACTAATATTCAAGAGTAAATAGGTGTAGTTCTAACAAATAATAAAATGGGGAAAAATAGGTTATGATAGTTTAGCAATGTTCGAAACTACTAAAGTGGAATCTATTAGGGTGGATAGTGTAAAAGATATGAGGGAAACCAAAAACTAACATTAGTAAATGTAAAAAAAATGGTTTACTCAATTTGAATATTGCTAGTATGTTGGTTTATATAGGATTCAACTTGTCTAATTTTACATTGGCAAAATAGCAAGGCTGTCTTATGACATGATCACCATACAACATGAATTGTTAATTTTATTTACCACATCAACATACTTAGCAAATATTTGTCTAATACATCTATCATATTTTTTTAAGCTAATAAAGTCCATATGCAAGAAGGGGGAGCCTTAGCACAATGGTAAAGTTGTTACCGTGTGACATGACGGTCACAAGTTCGGGTTGCGACAGTCTCTTAAAATGTAGGGTAAGGCTACGTACAATAGACCTTTGGGACCCGCATTGGCAAGAGCTTCATGCACCGGGCTGCCCTTTTAATAAAGTACATATGCAAATTCTTCTCTTTTTTTCAATACCTTCTATTAATTTTCTTACTAAATGAAAATATGAGAGGTCTTCTGAAGATAAAACCAAATTGATTTTTTGCTTCTTAGACCTCATTCAATTTAGTATTATGAACAAATTCCTTTTAGTATGTAGAATCAAAAACTAAATATATTTGAGTGTTCATTGAATAATTTGTAAATAATTTTCTTCTCTTCTTTTTTTTGATGCATTATCATCAACAAGAATCTTTTATCTATGGTTTTCATGTATCCCATGCAAGAAGGTGCATTTCACATTATCTGGAATATTTGTCTACCTTGATCAATGACCAAAGTGATGTAGGAAATGGCAAGTGAGAAAACACTCATAGATAACATAAAATTTTATTGAAAATTTAAATTTAATAAAAAAAAGGTGAGGTTCTTTTTATAGACTCAACTTCTAATGCCCCGCCCTTCTAGCCTTACCTTACAAGGCAGACGTTACTCCTTTCACTCTAAATTTGACATTCTTACTTATTATATATTGCTCAGTCCAGAGATCTACTCTAGACTTGTTTTGACTGATATGACGTGACTTGGAGCCAAGCAGAGCTGGAAGGGAGTCTAGAGCTTCTAGCGGGTCTGGGTCGTGTGGCCTGACCGGTCGTGTAGCCTTGCCCGAGAAGAAGCAAAACATGGTCGTGTGGCAATGACCGGCCGTGTAGCCTTACCGAGGCCACAATTTGGCACGGTCGTGTGTGCCACAATTTGGCACGGTCGTGTGAAGGTCACACGACCATGTCACCTTGGCCGAGAGAAAGAGGTGCACGGCCGTGTAAATCCACACGACTGTGTCCCCTTGGCCGAGAGGAAGGGGTGCACGACCGTGTGAATCCACATGGCCGTGTCCCCTTGGCCGAGAGGAAGAGGTGCACGGCCGTGTGAATACACACAGTCGTGTCCCTTTGGCCGAGAGGAAGAGGTGCACGGCCGTGTGAATCCACACAGTCGTGTCACCTTGGCCGAAAGGAAGAGGCCCGAGGCCGTGTGAATCCACAAGACCATGTGCCGTGTGGGGGGCACACCCTGCTCTACAAAAAGGGATTGTTCTCCCTTTTGTACTTATCTTTGGGTTAGGGTTCTCTTCCATTACTTGAAGAGGGGTCCTCCCCTTTGGGGAGACCCTAGATCTTCCCCCTTTGCTACTCTAATTACTGTCAAACTGATAAATTCATCCTAAGCAACTAGTGATAGTATTTCATGTAGAGCGGAGAGAAGAAAATACTTTAGCATCAAGTTCTAACATATTCCATACAATAACAAGTTCCCAGATCTCCTTCCACTGTTCCGTCACACACAAACACACAAAACACCGCTCCTGCTGCCTCCTCCTACTCGAGCTTTCCTTTACCTTTATTTGCAATATAAGGAAATGTAAATCTATAAGCGAATGCTTAGTAAGTGTTGGGACCTTGACGTCCGCTAGAGGGGGGGTGAATAGCGGCTCACCCAAATCGATCGATTCTTCCTACACTTGTTAGTTACGTAGCGGAAATACAAACAAACAAGTAGAAAGCTAATCTAAATACAAGACAAGAAATGCAAACCAAGCTACACGATCATTTAACGTGGTTCGGAGATTAGGGCTCCTACTCCACGGCTGCCTGTAAGGTGGACGATCCCGATCCGTCGGTGGATGACTCCCCGGCAAACTCCGGCTAGCTCACGTAGCTCCTTGTGGGTGGAGAAACCTCACCACAACTCTCAAAAGAACACTTGAGACGCTAGAGCACAGGTAGAATACTAATAGGGGTTAACCACCTCTATTTCGTCAACCTCAACCAAGCTCCCAAGTCTTGGTTATATAGGCCACGGGTTGAAAAATCTCGCCTACCAGTCGACTGTCCTTTGTGGAAATTCGACCGTTACAGCCCAACGGCTCGATACCAACCCTCTGTTTGCTCCCAGTCGACTGCACACTGATGAAACCACCAATCGACTGCTACAGTAACGCTACAGTGATGCTACAATGTTGTTATAGTAAACCCTAATCCTAGGATTTAACCCCCGAGTACATTCACTCAGCACTCGTCCTCGCCCGACCAACCTAGACCTAGCCTTCTAGCCTCCTCCATCAGCCTTGCGTCCCTCGGATGTCTTCCCATCCTTCACGTCTTGCTTTCTGGAGCTTCCATCGGCCTTGTCATTGTTGTCGGGTCTTCCTTTGCCAAGAGGTCGCGCCTCCGGGACTTCATCCATTGCCAAGTCACACTTAGACTTACGTTGCCAAGACTACATGCTTGGATTTACACCGCCAAGACTCATCGTTGGACTTTCCTCCTTTGTCAAGATCACACTTGGACTTTCCTTGTTGTACCTGTATCCTGCACACTCATAATGCATGTCAAATACAACAATAAACCTAACTTAAACCTTTGCCTAAATATCAAAACTTAGAGTACCCAAATTGCTCCAACAGTAAGTACCATCTACTCACAAAACAAGCATTAAAAGAAAGAACATGCTTTCAAAATCGCTTGGGAAAAAACACAAAACTCGTACTTGACAGTAATTCACGCTAAAACGCATAATTTAGAAATCTGTACATGGCATGCATTTTTAAATAGGTTTATCATGCAAAACATCAACTTAAAACCATGCTAGCAATGTAAACATGCAATGGAAACACAAATCTTGCCATACTATAGAGTTCATCCATGCTACACTTCATAACTCAAGTTCTCAAACTTAAGAAGGCTTCTACTAAGACAAACAACGAAGTTTGAAAACTTTATATTACATAACTAATGAAAATAATAATAAACTTGCTTAGGTCCGACATTGTACCACTTTGCGCGCATCCTTAATAAGATCTGAGGTAGCTAATCCCGAACCTATTAAGGTACTACTAGGCGATCTAGGAGCCTAGGGGCGATCTAGGAGCCCACCCATGGACCTTGTGTCCAGTACAAGCCACTTTAAAGTAAAATACTTTCTTTTACATATTGCTTTCTTATAGTTGCACTTACTTGTCATTTAAACAAGCACCTTACTTATAGGGAAGCACTTTAGGACACTTTGAATATGCTTCTTAACCCCAAAACTATATGGGAAGCAATTCAAGATACTCTAAACATGCCCTTAATCTTAAAACTTCAGAAGGCATCTTACATATCATAACATGTATGGTCTTTAACATGCATAAAACATAACACAACATGTATCTTCTTTAACATGCATAAAACATATCACGACATGTATCATCGAAACAACTTATACTGCAGGTGAGTCGTACTTACCTCCTTTCGCTAGATCTTACTATTATAGGTCCTCGGGGGCATGGTGCCGTGGTAGGACATCTAGGTTGTCTCCCAAGCACTTGCGGTTCGAACCCCAGTTACGGCGTATTTGCAGGAATTTTTCCTCCAAATGGGGGGTGTAATCAAAGGATGTTGGGCTTCTGGTTGGCCGCCACGTGCGCTTCCTAATTTAGCCTGGTGGCCGGTGGGAAACTTCCGTAGGACCGGGCCGGTCACCCAGGCTCGATGTTACCCAGCCTGGTTAATCATTTTTTTTTACTATTATAGGGTGTAGGGAAGACAATCCTCTCTTGTACGCCTTATCTCCAAGTCACCCTTCCCACGCGTACTAATCCTTGTGAAAAATCTCCTCTTGAAGAACTTAGAACTTGGAACCCTATGGTTCTTGGCCGAAAACTAAAAAGAGGAGAAGAGGAATTTCGGCTAGGGTGGAGAAGAGGAAACCAAAAATTAGATTTTTGGTCTCTTCCATTCCCTTTTATACTGAGTGGAAGTTGAAGCATCTCTTCACACATAATCTATATATAATGAATTGTTTCCTATTTCCAATGTGATGCTTTACCACCACCTAATGGCTACTTAAACCAATCTTAAATCAAGAGTCTAGGGTTCAAATCCCAGCCCGGGTCATTTATATTTATATTTATATTTCTTTTCTTTTCTTCTATTTCCTTTTGCTCTTTTGAAGAGAGGAAATTTACAAGTGTTACACAACTTAGCCAAATTTTCTAAAAACATGGTCTAGTATTTACCATGTCTAATAGAATTAGTGAAAAAAATAGCCTTATCAAAAATGGCAGACTTTCCATTGGTTTATTTTATAGGAGAGATTTACTTAAAAATACCAACATGTTAATAATAATCTGCATCTCAAAAAGAACAATGCATGTGCAACCGTGTTAGCCAATAAGAGACAAGCCAAGGAGATAGGTAAAACAGGTTTCAAATGTTGGATTAATAGGAAAAAAAATAAACATAAAAATAGAGCATGTATTTAGTAAATAAATTTATAAGATTTATATTCATGAAGTTAAAGTTGATAGAATTTGAGATAGAATCAGAGAGAGTAGAAAATACAGAGAGAGGAGAGAAAGGAAAAAAGAAGGAATTAAAACAACAATAGATTTCTAAATTACATAAAAATACCTCCATATGGGAACAACTGTGGTTAATTATAGTTCCATTTATTTGACTCAAAATTCCAAAAAATTGATGTAGACTTTAAGGCTTCAATTACTTGGATGGAAAATATGAGGGAGAGAAGGAAAAGTAACAACAATATATACACAAAACATAGAACTCCATTTGCAATTTTGTGATCCTTTTCGTTCTTTCCCTCATAACTTCCATCCAAGTAATGAGACCGAAGGATGATAATTCATCCTAAATTTGCAATGTCAAACCAAGCTCTAATACAACTTTTCCCATAATTACAATAAATCAAATTAAGTTGCATGGCTACAATTAGATGAAAACCTATTGGGATTAAGTTCCCAGAGTGCCTGAAATTTGCATCATGTTCTACAAATCATAGTTCAACTAATTTCAATGAAAAGTGCAATACCCTAGTCCTTGAGACTCGAACCTAGACTAAATTTTTTTCAAGACCTTTTAGTTAGGCCTACATTAGACTGACAATGGGGGCATTCAAGGAAGACATGAGAGTAACTTGCAGAAAGACTGACATGAAAACCTTCATGTAATACATCATTAACAGTAGAAAATACTAGAGATGTCTTATATTGTAACTATGAACATGATTAGGGAACAGATTGCCAATTTGATTTGTTTAATATGCTGAAAGGCAATTTAAGTTTCATACACTAGATGCACTCCTTTTCTTTCAGAGTTCAAATAATTCAAAAAAAGTTGTTCTACATAAATAAAAATTTGTGGTTGTAGGCTACAAAATAGAGATAATCAAGTCAATACAATCAAATTATCAGATCTGAACTAAGTATAAGACACAAGCATGGGAATCAATAAAATCTAGAGAGGATTTTTGTAAGTATACAATGAACACAAACTCAGTGCAAAATTCTGATATCAGAAGCTCAATGCCATGAAACATATTAACTATGACTAGGATAACTATCTGAAAAAAGTTTAAGAAACTCACCTCCCTAATTTCATCAACTGAATGAGACCTCAATGGAACTTTCGCAAATGTTGATAAATTCAACTTTAATAGGTCAGCAACTCTAACATACCCATCACTTCGTATATCCAGACTTAGCTCAGAAGCCATATGGCGTAAAATCCGTGTCCTGAAATTATTTAAGAAAAACTGAGTTAGTGGGAAACTTGCTAACACCAAAACCTGGTAACGCCACGAATACAGTGCCGCGTAGCACCGAGTCATCACATTTGCCAAAAGAAACATTGTTCAACAGAAAGTTCATATAGAAACATTGATGGGGAAAGGAGAACACAGAAGTTTAAGGCAAAGGTCAACAAAAAGAGTAAAGGAAAGGAGGAGCAGATTACAAGAGACGACCAAGAGCATCGATGCGATCACTGTCAGCATCAGCTCCGTTCCCCCTCCCTCCGGCGCCTCTTCCCCTTCCTCTCCCACTGCAATCAAGAAATCAATTAGACAAAGAGATACATCTTCAGAAATTTCCCTGATGTAATTCCGAGGGACAGATACCATTTCTTGGAGGGATGCGAGAAAGAAGCCGCGGCGGAGAACGGTTTGGAAGAAGAGGCAGCAACTGAGTTGCGATCAGCCATGCTTAAGAGACTTCGACGGGGGAAACGGTCCGGCAGCAGGAGACGGGAATAAGCAGGCGAATGGTGGAGAAGCGGAAGGCGGCAGCGCAGCACGCGGGCGCAAATCCACATCGGATGGGAGGAGCACGGCCTCACGGGCGGGGATTGATCGATCTAACCCGATCAACAAAAAACCTTATAAAGCCATATTCGGGCCCAGCAACGCACGGACGGACTATAAATCGCAGTAGAGATTTAGGGTTTAGGGTTTAGGGTTTAGGGTTTAGGGTTTAGAGATTCTTTGGTCCGTAAATTATAAATTAGAGGATGATTTATTATAAGACTCTTGATTTAGATGGATCTTATTTTTAAATAGATGGAGTCCATCTAAATTAAGGGTCCTCATCAGTGGATCATCTCCTGATTCATAATTTACCACTAAAAAATCTGCTCTCCTATAAACCGAGGCTGGCGCATCAACGAAAATATTCCAAACAAATCCTTAATATTATAAATATCTGCATGTCGATACATAACAATTATAATCTCATGGATAATTTATTTAATATAATCAATAATACATAGCCTGTAAGTAAAAGATGTAACTTATTTTGCTAAACCACCATTAATATTAAAGTTCAATAGATATAAATAACATGAATTAATCACTTAACTAATAATAAATGCATTGATTTTTAAAATAAATTAATTTTAGTGTCAGATTAATTGGTAGTAGTATATCGCATTATAAAATTTAATTTAGCAGTTTTGTTTATGTTCCAAATTACAAGAAGTTTGAAGTAGCATAAAATATGTTTATTTATGAAATTTAATAGGAATATAACAGTTTTGATTGAAATTATTTATTAAAATATTTAATAATTTTTATTATATTTTGAAAGTGTAGAAAAATATAATAGTTTATCGTTTTGAAAGTTTAATTTAGTTTTTTTTAGATAAAATTATTTACTTTTATTAGAAAAGTTTATTGTCATTAATGTATAAAAGGATTAAGATATTATGTATAAAAGTATAATCAATGATTTATAATTTAATAAATTTGAAAATTAGTTTTTTCCCTAAACCCTAGATCTCGACTTACATCTACTCTACCTCTGAGTATCGTTAAATATTAAATCATACTTTTTACCTAAACGTTAGATCTCGATGTTGGAATACGGTTTTTCGAATAGAAAAATGAGGTGTCATCAGTCGATGAAAGTCAGAATTGATTTCAAATTCGAAATCTACGTTTCGCGTAAATAAATCTACATTATTGATTTGCTCAAAACCGATTACGGATGAAAGAGAAATTAATTGTTTAAAGTAAAGCCCAAAATTAGTAGATGGAGAATAGTTTCACATCTAAAAGAATAATGAGAGATTATTTCCTTATATATGTTGATGTGTTTTTGAAGCTAACACAAAAGCACAAGGTGCTCTCTTCCCATAGGGTGAGCAAGTGCTCGCATCTGCGAGGCCGCCACGTGTGCACGCGGGCATGGACACAATGGGCGCTTTGTTGACGCACTTTGTACTTACCAGACTGTCATTCAATCAACTCATCCAAGCTTCTAAGAGTAGCTTTATTCCTTCTGCATTCAGAGTCCAAAAAGCCTACGAGAAGGTTCGTCGATCTCGAAGTTTGTAGTGCTGCTACTCCGAGACAACGTCATTGTATCTTAGAAACGAATTGATGCTATCTGTTAGCACCTGTAGCGGAGCAATATCGTTTTACGAAGATAGTGTTAAACACTAGCCTCGATGATTTCAATTTGCATCCTTTCCAGCAGCAATTCTCGACAACTCCAACGGTCGTAAAGCGACTACAACCACACCGGAGCCAAAAAGTACGTTGTCTGAGACAATCAGTTAGACAAGCGTAAAACGGTATTGTGCAAACTGAGATGGCTACGATCAACGATGTTCCAACCACCGTTCCACACGGAGAAAAGTCGATTCTGACCACCATTCCACCCGGAGAGAAGTCGAAAAAGTTCAACGGAGCCGACTTCAAAAGATGACAGTAAAAGATGTCGTTCTACCTGTGTAGTGTCCGAAACCACTTAATTAATTAACGGGATTTATTGAATTAAGCTATAATTTAATTAGAATTTGAAGTTATTTAATTAAGAATTTATAAATTTAAATAGATGAGTTAGATAGGATTAATCAAGTTAACCTTTAATTATGGAATTTGGATTAATCAAATTAAGAAAATTAATCGGATATATTAAGTATAATATAAAATATATATAATAAAATAAAAATATATAGATATATAAGATCAATTTAGGTAACGTGTATAGTGTAAATAAAATTAAGAAATTTTAATACTATAATATATGAATTATATATTAAATACATGGTTATTCATATAAAATTATATTGACGAGTTAGTTTTCATATAAAAAATTATATAACCATGGATATATATAGGAAATTTGATCCATATAAATTGATCCGGCGGTAAGAACGGGGGACCCCCTTTCTGGGGAGTCAACGCCACGTGGAGGTCAAAATACTAGACGTCCGACCGGAGAAGGGTAGACCGGTCGGCTGAACGGGGTCCCAGCTGAACCATAGACGACTCGACGGGACTAGGGATTCCGACGCTCGGGTTGAACAGAGGCATATGGCCGAGCGGATAGCCCGTTCGGCCGAAGGCATAAAGTAGCATACTGCAAAGTCTCCACAGAGCACATTACCGGGAATCTCCTAAGTGGACCAGTACATATGACCGCCCGGACGTGAGGTGAGTGTCGACCGGCCGGACGCCTAGCGTGGAGTAAGAAGAGAAAAGGACAGGAAACATCTTCTGACAGCGGGCATGCTCTATGACCAGACCATACTCCAAATCTTGCGACAGAGGGTTCCGCTGTCCCATCAAAGACGTGCTTGGACTGTAGCAGTATGGTGTCAGGTAAGCTTTCTGACAAGCCCTTACTGAGGTATGGGCTGAGGACACGTGTTTGCCTCGGTATGTATGCATGAGCTCCTTCCCAGCTCTATATAAGGAGCCTCGCACTTCGCCGGAGGTACACGATCTCATATATTCGAAGCCACTTTCTTATTTTTCGTCTGCCTGACTTGAGCGTCGGAGGGTCGTCGCCGGGAACCCCTTCCCGGCCCGACTTCCTTGCAGGTTCGCCGGAGGTCCGTACGACCGGTCGGAGATCTACGTCAGCAACTCGGAGAGCGCCACGTGTCCAGCGTCCGTTGATTCAGCGTTCGGACAGGATCATAAATAATATAGGAAATATAAGGTATCTAGCATAAATAATAAAAATTATAAGATATATATATATATATATATAACTACAATATGTTAATTATTATGAATACATATTTTATATATATATATATATATATATATAATTTGATTCAATATCAAATTAATGACTTAATATTAAAAAATTATAATATGAATTAAATATATTACCATGTATATGTGATGTATACATGGATATTTATATATATATAATTAGTATATGAAAATATATAATCTGATTCAAAAATCAAATTAATGATTTAGTATTAAGAACTATAATACAAATTAAATATATCACCTTATATATATGATGTATAGAAAGGTTTTAATTGCTGATATGGATATATCTTCAACATAAAATTATATACGTGCATATATATATACATATGGGAGATTTGATTCCATATCAAATTAATGACTAATATAAATATGTATATATAATATAAATTTAATGAAACGTGTACATTTAGAAAACTATAATATGTTAATTATTATGAATACATTATATAAATATATCTATATATGTATATATGGAAGTATATAATTTGATTCTATATCAAATTAATGATTTAGTATTAAGAAACTATAATATGAATTAAATATGTTACCATGTATATGTGATGTATATATGGATATTTATATATATGAAATTAGTATATGAAAATATATAATTTGATTCGGAAATCACATTAATGACTTAATATATAAGAAGAAAGACAAGGCCCTAAGCTGGGGACGCCTATTTAAACCTTACCCTCAAAAGCCTCATCGGAGGGAATGTTGCCACCGGCCCTAGGAAGGTTTCATGCCCCTTTTTGTTTTCTCCAGCGGTGCTAGAGCTTCAACGGAAGACAAGGATTTAATCAGGAGCTAAATACTTAAGGCATGCTCTCTAACTTGTAATGCTTTAGTTAGTTTCTATGGTTTGTGACTTTGGGTTCCATAGGTTGAGGTAAAATGTTCTAGTTTAAGTTCTCTTCTTAAGTTTTTAAAGGTTTGTATAAATGTAGGACTTCGGATTCTATAGATTTCTATGTTCATTTTGATTTTAAGAAGTTGTGATTTAGGTTCTTTCTTCATCTCTATTTGGAAATTAGAAAATTGTTTATGCTTCCAATGGATTTTAGGACTTGTAAGTTTTGGATGTTTATGGAACCCTATGTCCTTTTGTGTTTTAAGAAAATGATATCATGATTTAGGTTCCTTCCTCACCTCTACATGGAAGCTAGAGAATTATTTATATTCCCATTAAATTTAGAACTGGTAGGTTTCGGATCCATAAGGGTAGTCCTAAGATTCTATTTTAGAAGTTATATAGTTATCACGATGTTGCACTACAAGTTGCTTCGTGTTTACCCTTAAAAGTTAGAGAAATTTGCATGCTCAATATATAGAGTAGAACTTCCAAGTTTTAGATTCTTTAAGGCTTGATTTAAATTCTGTTATAGAGGTTTAGTTGTCATGATGATGTACTATGAGTCGCTTCATGTTTTTCTATTGCTTTACTATTAGAAACTAGATAACTATGCATGTTCAAATTATGTTATTTGCCTTGCAAGTTTCGAACATAATAAGGGGAGTTTTCTGGGGGTAATATTCATCATATTGTTGCTCTACTATTCCTTCATGCCTTTCTCAAATTATGTTTAATTTTAGTTCCCCATGTTCCAGTATGTCAGGTACCCTAAATGAGTTTTGGTTTTGGTTGTATGTATGTGTTGAGGAAATTATACCATGCTAGCTTCTCTAGATTTGTAAGGTTCAGATTTTATAGATTCCTATGCTCTTTTGTTATTTGGAAGTCAATACCATGTTAACTCCTAGTACTTGTAACCTTCAGAGTTTAATATGAATGTTTTGAGTTACTCATGCTCCTCCCACCATGGCAATTTAGTGGATTTTAATGGCTACATTTAGATTTCGGATCCGTAGGTTAGGTAAGTTTATGTTATTATTCTTTGCTTCTTATTTTGATAACCTTGGATGCTCATGAAATGAACCCACTTACGGTGATGCACCTGTTAAATATGGTATTTCATGCTTACGTAGTAATCATGCTTAGATATGTATGTTTGAGCGCATGCCTATGTAATGATTATGTTTAGGTTTCCGTACATGTTTATATTTATGTCATTGTAGTGATCGTGATCATGGTTATGCTTATGCTCATGTTTATGTTTATGGAAAGAGGTGGTTGGTTGTTGTTGGGGTTGCAAGGTTGCAAACATAGTCCCATATTGAAAACACATGGAAAAGATCATGGGTTTATAAGAGAAAGATATCTCCATTGGCATGAGGCCTTTTGGGTAGAGCCCAAGAGCAAAACCATGAGGGCTTAGGCCCAAAGTGGACAATATCATGTCATTGTGGAGATATCTAAATTATTTTCGATCCTACAATTGGTATCAGAGCACGGACTGTCAAAAGGTTTAACCGCCAACTGTGCACAAGAGCTATGGTCTGATTGAACCATGTGAGTACAATATTGACATCGAACAAAGAAAGTGGGGGCTCCTATGTTCGGATCAAGAGGACCAGACATCAGGCAGGAAGTCCTAGTTGCGGCTAGGCAAGGAAGTCCTAGTAGGTCGGGTGGACCAAGGGGCAGGAAGTCCTAGTAGGTCGGGTAGACCGAGGGGCAGGAAGACCTGGTGGGTCAAGGATCGGACGTGGGAAGTCCATGGTCCTTTGTTTGAGGGGGGATTGTTGGGGTTGCAAGGTTGCAAACATAGTCCCATATTGAAAACACATGGAAAAGATCATGAGTTTATAAGAGAAAGATATCTCCATTGGCATGAGGCCTTTTGGGTAGAGCCCAAGAGCAAAACCATGAGGGCGTAGGCCCAAAGTGGACAATATCATGTCATTGTGGAGATATCTAAATTCTTTTCGATCCTACAGTTGTAACTGGGGACCTAAGCCCGGGAGGCGTATCAAATTATGTATGGGTTGAGTTATGAACCGGGGACCTACGCTCGGGGAGCTTGCCTAATTATGTATGGGTTGAGTTATGAACCGGGGACCTACGCTCGGGAAGCTTGCCTAATTATGTATGGGTTGAGTTATGAACCGGGGACCTACACCCGGAAAGCTTGCCTAATTATGTATGGGTTGAGTTATGAACCGGGGACCCACGCCCAGGGAGCTTGCCAAATTATGTATGGATAGTGGATTCGTTCCAATGTTCGGATTCCTATCAACCTAGTGCTAGGATAGTTGTCTGATCAACAACTTATGTAATGATACTGCTATGTGCAACCAAGCCACCACCATGATATGTTTATAAGCACGCATGCAAGTATGTTCATGTCATATTCCTGTTCATGCTTATGCTTATGTTCATGTTTATGTTACATTTTTATTTATGTTTATGCTAGGAATATGATTACATTATGATATGTTGTGTTTATGGTTATGATTATGTTATCTTCATGTTTATGTTTATATTTACATTAATGTTTATGAAAATGTTATGCTTATGCCTATGCCTATAGATCAAGTCAATCATTATGCTTAGTCCATCTATCATGCTTACTTTGTTGTTGTCACGCTTATGCTATTTTCTATGCTTATGTTCATAGTATGTATGTAAGGAGGTATTAAGTTACCATAGATGTGGTTTCCTTAGTACACTAGATCATAGACGCTAACTAATGCATAATAATGTTTTGAGTATGCTGAGTCTCCCGACTCACAGTCTATAATTTTTTCAGGCAATGAGTCACACCAGGACAGGAGGCATTGATCAGTGAGCTAGTTCGGAACAAGGGCAGTACAACCCGAAGACCATACCTTTTAAATTCCGCATTTAGCTATGTTTTCTTTTAAATCATCTATGTTAAATTTTGAAGGAACCATTATGAGAGTATGAGTAAGTGATGTTCGTAGGTTATGTATTAGATATATAACATAATAATATGTATAAAATTAGGGGCATTACAACCTGACAACATTAAACCTTGTACGATTTTTGCATGAAAACCCGCCAGCCGCTATAGAAGGTAATTCCGATAGTAAGGTTGCATGCAATGCATGGTCGCATGAAGATTTCCTGTGCCATAACTACGTTCTCAACACATTGGACAACACGTTGTACAGCGTGTATTGTTTAATAGAGACGACAATATCTCTATGGGAATCACTTGAAAAGAAATACAAAATCGAAAGCGTCGGGTTGAAGAAATTCATCGTCGGTCGGTTTCTAGATTTCAAGATGGTGGATTCCAAGAGCGTGACGTCTCAAGTCCAAGACTTACAACTGATACTGCATGATCTGGATGCCGAAGGCATGAAGCTAAACGAGTCGTTCAAAGTAGCCACGGTAATCAATAAACTTTCTTCATCATGGAAGGATTTCAAAAATTACCTGAAGCACAAGCAAAAGGAGATGAGACTTGAAAACCTGATCTGAGGCTACGAATAGAGGAAGATAATCAAAAGTTATCCGACTCTAGAGGAATGAAGTGGGCAGTCGACGAGATGTCTAACCTGGCCGAGCCGAATGCCAAGAAGCTGAAGCAATTCAAAAAGAAGAACTAAGGCAAGGAGTTCAAAGGCACTTGTTACAACTGCGGGAAACTAGGGCACATGTCCAAAGACTGCAGACACCTAAAGAAACCAACCAAGAGTTAGAAAGATGCTGCAAACCAGATCGCAACTTCTGACGACATGGAACTGGATCTCACTGCAGTGTGTTTGAAGCCAACATGATGGTGGACAACCCGAAGTAGTGGTGGATCGATACTGGAGCGACATGTCATATCTGTTCTAATAAAGCGATGTTCTCCAAGTATACTCCGATAAGTGGAAGAAAGCTCTATATGGGCAATTCCACGACATCCCCGATCATCGGACTCGAGAAAGTAGTTCTAAAAATGACGTCTGGGAAGGAGCTAGCACTTATTAATGTGCTCTATGTTCCCGATACCAGGAAGAACCTAGTTTCTGGATCAGCACTTGTTAAAGTCAGTTTCAGACTAGTGTTCCAATCCAACAACTTTGTACTTACAATGAACGGTGTCTTCGTAGGTAAGGGGTACTCAGAACAGAGTCTGCTCAAAATGGTTGTAATGACTGTACACCGTGAATTTGATGATAATAAAATAAAAGCTTCCAGCTATGTTGTTGAGTGTTTTAATTTATGGCATGATCGACTTGGGCATGTCAATAATAAAACTTTAAAACGTCTTATCAAGTTAAATTTATTATTAAACATCAATGTTGACGAAACACACAAATGTGAAGTGTGCGTGGAAGCAAAAATGACGAGACTACCTTTTCATTCAGTGGAAAGGTCAACAAGTCCTCTAGAGTTAATACATAGTGATCTATGTGACTTAAAATTCGTGTAAACTAGAGGAGGTAAAAAGTATTTTGTTACTTTTATCGATGACTACACAAGATTCTATTATGTCTTCCTTTTAAGAAATAAAGATGAAGCCTTAAAAGCATTCAGAACCTATAAAACATAAGTTGAAAATCAACTTGATAAATGAATTAAAATAATTCATAGCGATAAAGGTGGAGAATATGGTGCACCATTTGATAAGTTTTGTTCAGAATCTGGCCTTATCTATCAAACAACGGCTCCTTACTAGCCTCAATCAAATAGTGTTGTCGAACGTAAAAATTGGATACTAAAGGAAATGATGAATGCCTTGTTGATAAATTCAGGCTTACCCCAGAACTTGTGGGGGGAAGCTATATTATCGGCAAACCACATTCTCAACAAAATCCCTCATAAAAAAAAATGATAAAACACCATATGAACTATGGAAAGACCGCAAGCCATTTTACAAATACCTGAAAGTGTGGGAGTGCTTAGCAAAGGTCCTAGTACTCAAGCCAAAGCAAGTAAAGATCGAATGTGATATTTGTCGGATATGCCCATAATAGTAGCGCATATCGATTCTTAGTTCACAAATCAAACATTCCTAATATTCATGTGGGAACAACCACAGAATCTCGGAATGTGATATTCTTTGAAAATGTATTCCTAAATAAGAGGGAAAACGTTCCAAGTAATGACAATGAGAGTTCTAACGAAAATGATGTTTCTGAACTAGCAATGAATCAAGCAAGAAGATCATCCCAAGGATGAAGAATTCATCGAAGTCCTTGAATCCACATAATTCCCAATGTTACCTCAATTGATCGTTTCTAGAAGGGTCACTCGATCCGATCCGTGAAGCAACGTACCAGGGAGTCCTCCGACCCTCAAATCAACAAGAACGAAGAAGGGATCCAAGACATGACCTAGGATCGCCGACAATTAGAGAGGAAGAGAGCAAGAATCGAGGAAGAAACTCAAAGCTAGGGCACAAATCAGAGAACAGAAAAGAGGAAGGATCAGTCGCTTACCCTCGAAGCCCTAATTGTCTCTTCACGTCGGTGATCGGTGGATCAGCTCGATGCAGTGGCGTCGATCAGAGAAGAAAGGTCAGTAGAATCGGAAGGAAGGCTCGACCTCCTTGTTAGATCTCTAGCAAGCTCCGACAACGAGCTCCTCCTGCAATGTCAACGATCGCCACAGATCCGTCTGCGAAAGAACGAGAGGAAGAAGATAGGGAAGATCGAGGAAGAGGAGGCAGAAGGTTCGGGTCGGGTGAGGAGAGGATCGAGATCTACGATTTAGGGGGAGGAAGAAAAGAATAAGGAATTTATATAATAAACATTTCCTCACTTAAACAGATATCCCAAACAAGCTTTATCCGTGCCCGCCGATCGATCCCCTCAAAACTCGTCGTACAAGCTCCGAAAAATTCCCATAAAATTTCTAAAAATTTCGAAAAAAATTTATAAGACTATTTTCCAAATAACCTTATTATTTAAATTTTCTGATATCTTACACTCTGTGTATGCTCGATTGGGCAAAGACCGAGTGGACTTAAGAATACTTGGCCTCATAAAGCTCTTAGTATAAGACTGGCCAGACAAAGATTAGTTGAATATAAGGCACTCTGTGTACGTCCGACCTGACAAAGACCAGGCGGGCTTAAGGATACTTAGCCTCATAAAGCTCTTAGTATAAGACTGATCGGACAAAGGCTGGTCAAGCATAAGTGAAACATCCATAGTTTTTCCCTCAAGTTTTTTTTTAAGACCCATGACCCATCAAAGAACATCTCTCTAAACATTTGTTGTAAAAGTACCCAAATAAAAACCCATCAAACTAAACCACCATACCCAACATAACCAATAACATCTCAATCTAGTGGTTAACAAAAATAACAAGGAAGCACCAATACAACCCCTCTTATGATAAGAAAGCCACATAAGAATCAAGCCTTTACAACACTCCTAAGATATTCGGACAGTATGTCGTGCATCCATCTCGCCTGCTCGCCTACTTCGTACGCCTAACTTCCATCATATCCTGGGAGACGCCATCACCTGTAACGTAGGCATCATGAGTCTACGAACCCAGCAAGTACAAACCGATATGAATAATATGACATCCATGAGGCAACAAAAATAGTAACTAGTAGGCATATAACTTATCTCAAATACAGTAAACCAAAGAAAGCTACAATGTGTATAAGTTCCTACATAGCTAATAAGGGTGAATATGTCACATATCCGGTAACCACAATTAGAGCCAGTCAACAGTCCCATGAACCTAGAAGTACCTTCTAGAGAACATGCAGTCATATAGCCGAAGCTAACAATAAATTACAGTATCAGTCATAAATAACAGTATCAGTCATGTTTGGAAGGACCCTCCACGGAGTTCATCCCGAGTCACCCAACCCGTACTGTCACCACATATGCTCATATCCATCCTATTAGCTACATAAATAAAAACATAATCTATCTACATTTTACTTTTATCAATAGCACATTCCCTTCATTTTGTAAACATTCTAACCTTAAAAGAAGACAATAGAAGCATGCATCCATGAAAGAGAACAATAAGAAATATAAATTTAGCACCTAAGTATGTATCAATACTGGAAAGGCAACAACCAAAGTAACTTGTTATCTTGTTTCTATCTAAAGGAAAAGAAGTCCGAAATTATCACAAGAAGCAAGAATCACTAACTGCAGCTAAATTAGTAGAAACCAAAATCACCATCAACTACTTTCCATTTCAAACCACCCTACACTGAGGTCTAAATCACCGAAACAGAACATGAATCCACAGAAATAAAAAAATATAAGGCACGCATCAAAGCCTTCCAATTCGGTTCTCAACAGATCCAGCAAATCCAAGACTCAAAATAGCAACATCTCACCATTCGTCGAACAACATCACATAAACATCAAAGAACAACATCACATAATCAGAATAGTATCGGACTGCATCCATATAAACCGCAAGTACCGTAAAACAACCAAAAGCTTACTCACATGACAAGAGTCCATGATTGAATTAAACACCTACTGTATATAAGGATAGACAAAGAACCAAAATAGGATCCCAAACAACTCAAAGAGCAAAGACACCTGGCATTACAGCAACCCAAACCCAATTCACAAATTCACGTCAGACTCAATGAATCCCATGGCCAGCAAATAAAAAATCACACAAAAACCTGGCTGTGCTAGAATCCAAAACCGACTTCGAAGTTTTCACCAGAAGCTAATCGAACACCCGTGCAACAAGAATTGAATCTACACCATTCGAATATGTTCAATACGGTTATTACGGTAAGCCAACCAAAAGCATCCTCAATCAAAGCTTGAAACATCTACCACAATCTAACCGAAAACTTCATATACCAGAAAGGAATACAACAAATCAACTCCACTTATCTGCCCCACAATTCAAGAAATGATAGAAAGAACAAGAACAACATCAAACAAACCTACTACCAAATGAAGAAATCGAATCAAAGCCTTCATCCGAGGGAGAACAGAGAAAACAACATTATCCACAAATCTCGTTCCGAAACTCAATTCAACAAGAAGAAACCAGACAACTTTGCACGATGGTACCGAATTAAAATACATCTCGGTCAAACATTTTAACAAACAACTGCCATATGGAAAAATTCGAAGCATCGGCAACACGAAAGCAAACAATCCTACTCAGCCACAGCCATCCGAGCACCACCAGAATCACGATAAGAACACTCCGAAGGTAATCTAGCCATCTAAACAGTATTCACTAACAAAATTGACTGTAAAACCTCAGGCCGAATCAAAAGACCGTTGAGAAGAATCCAATTGAAAGAAAACCACAAAGAAGCTCACGGAACAGAGCATAACATGCTGGAAACCAAATCCCCAGCGTATCAGGATCGCAGAATACAAATCAACCATCATCAAACTTAGCCAAAATCCCGAAACAGCATAGAAACTCCGATAGAGCCACCATTAGGCCGAAACCTCACGAGAACACAAATCCAACACAAAAACCTCAAAGGGGACATTCATCAGAACCAAAAGCAGCGTTGAAATCTCAAGTTAAATCCAACATCAATGAATAAATCGAATCGCAACCCTTACAATCACCGACATCTTCTATCCCAAAATTCGATTCATCATGAAGAACAGATCTATACCAAATCCAATCGTGAGCGCCTCAAATCCGAACGAAAAATTCCAGAAACATCACAAGGGAAAAACAGTGCATCACAGCGAACTCGAATCAAAACCATTCCGCCGGTTGCACATCTTAGACAAAGGTTTTAACTACCCTAGCTACTAAATCCTTTACCTCACAGATCTCCTATTTCATATGAGGAAGTACTTGCCTTTCCCTTGCTTTTCCTTCCGCGTGCCATCTCCGAAGCCCTCGTTCCATGTCAGCGCCACCGAGAGAATGGTTGCCAGATTCCGCTTCCGATCGCGTCATCCTCCGAGGAGAATCGCTCGCTGAGGTGGGTCCTGGCCGGGTCTCATAGAGTTTCTGTCGGGGCTGAGAGGCGGAGAGGAGAAAAAGGGGCGGCGATTTTTGGAACGGCCCGTCAAGAAGAATCGGCGAGAATGGAAGTTGTTAATAACTTTAACTTAGGGTAATTTAATTTATCAACTCCTAACTTAATAGGCTTGTTATCTTAGCTTCCCTTAGTATTAATTTTTCTATCTCCTCAAACACGGGTAGAAGTTCATTTTAAATTCTAAAAATTTCTAAAAATTCATAGAAAATTTTGATAAATTGATTCCTTAATTACTATTAGTGGGACCTTACAATAAATCTCTCTGTATACGTTCGGCAGGATAAAGACTAGACGAGCTTAAGGACACTTGACCTCATAAAACTCTTAGTATAAGACTAGCCAGACAAAGGTCGGTCGAGCATAAAGCTCTTTATGTATGCTCGGCTAAGCAAAGACCGTTCGGGCTTAAGGACACTTGACCTCATAAAGCTCTTAATATAAGATTGATTGGACAAAGGTCGGTCGAGCATAAGACTCTCTGTGTACGCCTTGCCGAGCAGAGATAGGATGGACTTAAAGACACTTATCCTTAGGAAATTCTACATAATCGGTCAACCAAGCAAAGGTCGACCGAGTTTAAGTTACCTAATGTCATATTGTCCCTAAAATAAAGCTCTAATACATGATCTATCACATGACTTCTTGAATAAATCTTTGGCATACTGTGGGCACTATATTAGTCTCTGAACAGATCTTTGCAGTATTTAATATATGACAAAGCATATTGATACAATGGCATAACAATGCAATTGACCTTATGTATCGACCGAAATATACTCAACTGACAACATCTAACAACATTTTAACGGCTTATCAAAACTTATTAGGGAATATTCGTTCAGAGCCTTCTTCGAAGGTTATTATGCTCCTCCTAAGCCAGCTAATCATAATAGTATATACCTTCAACAACCTCAGTAATGGCGGGAGATATAAGCGACAAAAAAGGTATATCAATGGGTAGATAAAAGATTCCTCGGACAGTTATTACATAATGCTCAGGCTGTACTTTTTCCATCACCTAACAAACTCTGACAGACTAGGGACCACCTCGCAATGGCAGAGGTTATGTGAGGTAGTAAAAGGAGGATTCTCTCCATTGGCAAGGTAGACAAACATCTGCATCTGAACCCTATTCCCGCACGAGCACTTTTTCTATTGTTCTTCCTCACCTTCTAGAAAGGAGGCTGACTTCAGTGTTGAAGAGCCTTGCCAAGGATCCCCACTATGGTCTTTGGTCATTAACACTTTGTTGGATTGTCTGGTTGTGCATAAGATCATTGAGGAGCTTCATCCTAGATTGGAGAGTCAACTACTCATCGACAAACCATCTACCTGAGCCAGCGCTCCATCTCCTCAACCTTCAAACAGGATCAATGACTATTATTCTTTTGATGACATTAGTTGACTAATATTTTGTAGGCGTGAATTGTTATTTAGGCTCGTGGTCATACACTAGTGAGGTTAGACCAAGGTGCAGTTATAGAGCAGTATACTGGATGTGATTATTCACTTGTTACTTATCATTATGTTGTTATGTCATGATGACCATTGTCTCTCATTCGTAGTTGAGACAGTCATCAGTGACCATTAGTATACTCTATCAACCATTGTCTCCCATTTATGGTTGAGAGAGAGAGAGAGAGAGTCCGCAATCATGATGTATATGACTGCCCACGTGACCATCTGTAGTAGTGTGTTTGCTGTAGTTCATAGCTAGATAGCCACATATATACTATGTCTGCCAACGAGACCATCTATGGTAAAGTGTTTTCCCACAGACAGTGGCCACTTATATATCCTGTTTGCCCACGAAACCATCCATGGTAGAGTGTTCTCTTATAAACAGTAACTGTTTACATACCTTGATTGCACACTGGACTATCCATAGTAGAGTGTTCTCCCATAGTCAGTATCTAAGGAGCTAGATAACTACCTCATTCTGTCTACCCATGGGACCATCTGTGGTAGAACGTTCTCCCACAGATAATGATTATTTATATACCTAGACCACCATGCGAGACTCATTCGTGATAGCATGTTGTTATGCTAGTCAAGACTTGTTATATGCTAGTTGTGTATTTATTTTTGTAGGATCTATATGTACTACCGATTTATTAGTTTACCTGGTTGATCAGGTTAGTTGATGGTTATATAGTTGTTTATTCTTTCGTTAGCGGTTGCTTATATTGACTCTCGTACTTTTGTAGTAAGTATTTTACATGAGACTACATCCTTTGATCTCTTTATATATAGTATAATGCAATATCTTCTTATACCCACTGAGTTGTTATACTCACTACCCCTTCCGTTTCTTTTGACTTTCAAGTTAGCAAATAAAGTATGTGTTATGTTGCTCAGAGGTCTTAGATGTCAGTCCCACTCAAGTTTGGATATCTTTTTGAGTTGTTTATGTTGGTACAATTTTCACTAACGGTTTAACTCAGATTTTGATAAATGACAAGTGAGTTAAGTTAGGTGTTATTATGATTTAATGTATTTACTGAGCATGTAAGCATTGATGCGTCTAGAGGACCTGACACTAGGATTAAACCCAACTAGGTCTAAGGACCCAATAGTTGGTACGAAGCCCAGATAGCTCAAAAGGCCAACCTGATATATGGCAAGAAGTTCGGCTAGGTCCACGTGCTTGACAACTGGCCAAAGTCAAGTTATGTCTACGGGCCTGACAACTAGCGAGAATACTTGGTGGGTCAAGAGGCTAGTCAATAGACTACAAGTTGGTAAGTGAATGTAAGTCACTGGAGGAGAGAGTTCTGATGAGGATGAGTCCAAGTTTGGACTTTAGGTGCTGGTCTAGTTTAGATCCATTTTGGATCCCTAAACTGAGACCTTGACTAGTTTCTAGTCCTAGAAGGACTGAAACTAATTATAACTACTTATAATTATTTGTGCTAACTTTATTTTATAGGGTAGATATTTTAGTGTTGGACTAACATATTTTACAGGGCAAATAGAGCACAAAAAGGTCTCGGGTGAACAATACCCGAGGCGCCTTCCAAGAGACGGAAGGCGCCTTAAGTATTGTTCATGGAAGGCTCCTTCCATCGGTAAAATTAGAATTCGTTGATGATAAGGGGTGAACTATTCAGGATCAGATTTTACGCATTGAAGGCACCTTCAGTGCCTTCCACACTCCATAAAAGAGCATCTCAACCAGCCCTTCAACACACCTAAATTTAGAAGCTTCTACGCATCTGGTTGGCATTCAGATTACTTCGATTTCCTGTTGTTGCTTCAAAGAAGTTGTTTCTGCCGCCAAGCTACTTTTCTAAGTCATCCGATTATCTTCGGTAGACTGACATTAATACATGAGCGAGCTCCAAATTATTGGTAACTTTTAATAGTGTTGTAATTTTCATACTACTGTTTTAAAATGAAAGTGTAGGCTGTTATAATGTCCCTATCTTTATTTTCGATTACATCTTCTAGCGGTTCTGGAAGAGGCATTTAGTGAATTACCTATCGATAGGTCTGCGGGACCTGGGTCTTGGAGTAGGAGTCGCTGAAGGTTCCGAACAAAGTAAAATTGACCGAGTTTTTTTGTGTTCTTTTTAATTCAATCTTTTCGCTATAATTTTACTTTAAATTTATAAAATAACTCCATTTTTAAAGACATGTGATTCACCCCCTCTCACATGTTCATGATCCAACAAGTGGTATCAGAGTGAGGCCGCTCTAAATTGGTGAAACCACCAATCAATTAGGGGGTTATATATATTTCTTTTGATTAAAATTGATGAAATATCCCGTTTCCATTTTCTATTTTTATTTTTTCACCATTAGTCAAAATTGGTGAAATATCTCATTTGACAAAATTTGTTATAATATTTGTTATTATTTTTTCCTTGAAATTGGTAAAACACTCTTATTTCCTTATCTCTCATACTACTTACCCCAAGACATAGTGTTTGAATCTTCGTGAGTTATTTTTCAATGTTGAAAAATGGTGAATAAAGAAATTCTTGGACGAAATATTAATGAACCACCACCATACGATCAAGATTTCAATTACTGGAGGCGAGGAATGAAGTGCTTCTTGGGATGAAAAAAATATTGACTATTTGTTGATATTAAAAAAGGGTTCTCAAAACTCAGAGTTGAACAAAAAGGTAACTGAGTCAATTTATACTATTTTACCTAATAATATTTTATGCAGATTAGAAAAATTTGAGAATGTATACAAGCTTTAGACCCAATTGATTAAGCTTTATGAGAGTCATTGAATCTAGAGGACCAAGTCAAAAGTGAATCCAGATTTAAGTCAAATCCAACAAAAAAAAAACAATTAGGGGTTGCATTTAAGATTAATATAATTTACCAAAATATAATTTAAAAATTTTGCATAATAATTTAGATAAATATGAAATTACCCCAAGTATGGTGCATGATAATCTAGATTTGCATGATTCAAAGTTAATTAAAAATTCAAAACTATAAAATAATTTAGATTTTGATCAATTCAATCAAGACCTCGATCAGATTGACATCATCCTTGATTGGTCAAACAGAACAATGACACAATCAATTCAAAAAAAAAGATAATTAATTCAAACATTAAGACAAATTTAAATATAAAATTTAAAAAACGAAGAAATAATCTAGATAAAATTAATAAATACCTTAATAAAATATTTGATAATCTTGATAATGTCAATCTAGAAGTTACTATTCAAAACAAAGATAATTTAATTAATAAAAATTTAAATCTTAAGGATAATAATGAAATTAATCTAATAAATTCAACTACTAATTTAAACTTAAAAGACAAATAAAATATAGTGATAAAATCAAAACCAAATCTAACAAATTTAAAATTAAATAAAGCTTTAAAGAAAGATAATTCAAACAAATTAATAAATTTGAAATTAAGAATGAATAAAAATTTAAATATCAAATATAATCTTTTAAACAAAAATAATTTAAATAATTTAATAAGTTCAAAATTAAATGAACACTTAAATCTTAAGTACACCCCCTTTAAAGAAGGACAATTTAACCACTTAATTAATTTAAAATTAAAAATTTTAAACTTAAATTATAATTAATTAAATATTAATTAAACCTTAACTAAAATTAACCTTAATTAAACAAAAAGGAAAATCTATGATTCAGGAGGAGGCTCTAAATTAGTTGGCACCTCAAAAACATATATAAACCTTAGCCATTAAAGGTAATTATGATAAGAATAATTAGGGATAAAATTTAACTTGACAGATAATATTGGAGAAGTTTGGGATAATAGTAGGTTAAGGAAGCTCTGTCTATACATGTCTAAGAAAATATGACTTCAACCTAGTGCATTCAACTTAATAGAACTAACTGAAGCTACCTTTTACTAATCCTAGCTGGTTAGACTAAAGTTTTATATTAAATTCAGTGGGCAGGACTATTTGAAAATTTTTGAAAGTGTGGTTACTCTAATGATGTCTAGGTGACTCACCACAAGTTAGACATTTATCCAAAGAATGTCTATTTATTGAACCCAAAGTTAAACTTGAATTTAACACAAGTTAAATCAAACCCTGAAATTCAACTTAACTCATCTCACATGATTATATGATTCCCTTGATTGAAAATATAGATCAGGTGAGATAAATAAAATTTAATTAAAATTAAAATTAAATTCATACAAAAATTAAAGTTAAAATAAAATTAAAATTAAATTTTAACTAAAATTAAAATTAAATTTTAACTAAAATTAAAATTAAATTTTAACTAAAATTAAAATCATTTTAAATCTTTTAAAAATATTTCAAAAAAAAACAATTTTTTTTTAAAAAATTAATCTTTAAAAATGATTTTAAAGATATTTTAAAACCCTTTTAAAAATTATTTTCAAAAATCTTTTAAAAATTATTTTAAAACCCTTGAAAAAATTCTTTTAAAAATTCTTTCAATTTTTTTAAATAATTATTTTAAATCATTTAAAGATATTTTTTAAAAATTATTTTAAAAAATATTTTCTAAAATTCTTTCAAAATTTATTAAAAATTATTTTAAAAAATATTTTAAATAAAAAAAATTATTATCTTAAAAACTTAGTTAAAATTTAAACACTTAGTTAAAACCTAAAAACTTAGTTAAAACTTATACTTAAATGAAAACATTAATGAAATCTAACTTAAAATAAAATCTAAAATCAATTACTCCTCCTAAAATAAATAATAATAAACGTAAAACCAAACTTAAACGTTTAACTAAATCTAAAATTCGTCAATGATACTTAGTTTTAATTAATTAAAACCTAAGTTTAAAAACGTTGTTAAATCTATAAAATAAAACTTTAACTAGAAACTATAAAAACTTTAATGAAATCCTAAATTCCTTAAGCTTAAATTGGAACTTAATTTAAACATAAAGTTTACTTAAATTAAATAATTTAAAATTTAATTAACTTAAACTTAAAATTGAATTAAAAACTTAATTGAATCAATCTTAAAACATTAATCTAACTTAACTATATTATGTGGGATCGAAAAAAATTTAGATATCTTTACATGGTTTAATCAGACCATAGCTCTTATGCATAGTCGACGGTTAAACCTTCTAGTAGTCCAGGCTCTGATACTAATTGTGAGATCGAAAAAAATTTAGATATCTCTACAATGATATGATATTGTCCACTTTGGACCTAAACCCTCATGATTTTTCTCTTGAGCTCTACCCAAAAGACTTCATGCTAATGAAAATATCTTTTCTCTTATAAACCCATGATCTTTCCCATGTATTTTCAATGTGAGACTATATTTATAACCTTGCAACCCCAACATATTCAACTTATTTTAATTTTTTAACATGAACTTAACTTTAATTAACCTAACTTAAATTGATAATTTAGGATAATCTTAATTGAAACCTTAATTTTATTAATACCCTAATTTAAACCAAGTATTATTAATCTAAAATAGATAATTAATAATTCTGAAAATTAATTATGAATTCATACTTAAATTTATCACAATGTATTCCTTAATTTAACCCAAATGTAATTAAACCTAACTTGATACAATTAAAACATAAATAATATTCAATATTGATAAGAAACAATTTAATTTAGTTTCAAGAAAACTATGAATACAAAAAATAATACATATTGAATACATTTAAATCGAACTTAAGAATTCAAACTTAACTTAATAAAACATTAGTAACCTAAGAAGAAAACTAAGAATGTTAGACTAGGACTCTTATTATAATTTTTTAAATGATTTATAAATTTTAATAAAATTCTTTACTTATATTTTCTAAAAATTCCCATCTTCTTAGTGTTTAAAAATTTATTTTGGACTTAGTTTAAATCGAACCCCTAGAAAGCATGATCCTAGAGATCTAGATAATAAACATCTTACAAACACATTATCTCTACCTTGATTGTGTGTTAAAAAACTTAGAATGGCATGAGATGCGTATACCTTTTTCCTAGACTTATGATGCTTATGTCAGTGTATCAATATAAGTTTGGGTGAAAAATATCAAAACTACACCAACAAAGTTAAGTATTCATTTTTAGTCAAACACTAACTAGATACATTTACTTAACTTGATTATCTAAGTGAACACTGCTATCTACTGATAGTGAGTTAGCAACTAACAGTTAGATATTTAAGGGACTATGTTTGCAACCTTGCAACCCCAACAATCCTCGGTCAACCCGACCTACTAGGACTTCCTGTCTGGTGTCTAGTCCTCTTGATCACAAGATAGGAGCCCCCACTTTCTTTGTTCGAGGTCAATATTGTACCCACATGGCTTAATCAGACCATAACTCTTATGCACAGTCGGCCAGTTCAAGCTCTGATATCAATTATGGGATCGAAAAGAATTTAGATATCTCCATAATGGTATGATATTGTCTACTTTGGGTCTAAGCCCTCATGGTTTTGCTTTTGGGCTCTACCCAAAAGGCCTCATACCAATGGAGATATCTTTTCTCTTATAAGCCCATGATCTTTCCCATATGTTTTCAATGTGGGACTATATTTGTAACGTTGCAACCCCAACATATTCAACTTATTTTAATTTTTTAACATGAACTTAACTTTAATTAACCTAACCTAAATTGATAATTTAGGATAATCTTAATTGAAACCTTAATTTTATTAATACCCTAATTTAAACCATGTATTATTAATCCAAAATAAATAATTAATAATTCTAAAAATTAATTATGAATTCATACTTAAATTTATTACAATGTATTCCTTGATTTAACCTAAATGTAATTAAACCTAACTTATACAATTAAAACTTAAATAATATTCAATATTGATAAGAAACAATTTAATTTAGTTTCAAGAAAACTATCAATCAAAAAATAAAACATATTGAATACACTTAAATCGAACTTAAGAATTCGAACTTAACTTAATAAAACATTAGTAACCTAAGAAGAAAACTAAGAATGTTAGACTAGGACTCTTATTATAATTTTTTAAATGATTTATAAATTTTAAGAAAATTCTTTACTTATACTTTCTAAAAATTCCCATCTTCTTAGTGTTTAAAAATTTATCTTGGACTTACTTTAAATCAAACCCCTAGAAAGCATGATCCTATAGATCTAGATAATAAACATCTTACAAACACACTATCTCTACCTTGATTGTGTGTTAAAAAACTTAGAATGGCGTGAGATGCGTAGACCTTTTTCCTAGACTTCTGATGCTTATGTCAGTGTATCAATATAAGTTCGGGCGAAAAATATCAAAACTACACCGATAAAGTTAAGCAATTCATTTTTAGTCAAATACTAACTAAATACATTTACTTAACTTGACTAACTAAGTGAACACTGCTATCTTTTGATAGTGAGTTAGCAACTAATGGTTAGATATTTAAGAATAATTTTTTAGATAAATATTATGTTTATATATATATATATATATATATATATAAGAGTGTTGGGGGGGGGATTTTTGAAAACTACTTTCAAAATAATTTATTTCCTTTCTTACTACTTTTTTTTTTAAAAAAGGATTTTTTTTTCAATTTTTTTTGAAATGTTTTAGCTAGATATTTAAAAATTTACTTTCAAAAGTTACACTAATGATATTTTACTTTACTTAATCTTTGTGAAAACTATTTTTCAAAATACTTTCAAAAATACCTTTCAAAACTTGCTTTGCAAAAATTTCTTATACTTCTTAAAGATATCTATTTTTATAATAAAATGCAAGTGTTTGAAAATTGTATTGAAAAAATTGCTTAAACATACTTTGAAAAATATTTTGAAAGCTATTTTTGAAAAAAAAACACTTTGGAAAGTCTTTGAAAAGTTTTTTACAAATGTTATCTTTTCATTTTGATAAATATCTTTGAAAACCCTTTCAAACATTTTTTTTAAAAACTATTTTGTAATTATATCCAAAACTACTATCACAAATATTTTTGGAAATATAATTTGTAAAACCTTTCAAAAATTGCCTTGAAATATTGAAATTAGTTTGCAATAAATTATTTTTTAAAACAAGTGTTTTGAAAACTAGTTTGTAAAACTCTTGAAAAAAATAGTTTTTCAAATGGTTTGTTTTTTGTAAATTCAATTATCAAAATGTTGAAACCCTTTTGAGAAGTTTGAAACCTTCTTTCAAAATACTTTAGAAAATTTTTAACTCCTCTCTCTAATAAATATGTAGGTTTTTGTGATTACTTTTTACTAGCCATGCTTACTCTGAAAGTTTTATCACATTTTTCATAATTTTGTACCTCTATCTGCATATTTTTTAGCGAATGCCAAAGGGGAAAAAATAGGGGATTAAATTAGTAACACAATGTAAAAAAATAAATGATGAAGAGAAGAAATAAAATTAAAAATCCAAAACTCTTAAACTAATTCATATCATGTTATTCTATGCATTATTTTTCTCTAACTATATTTTTATGCACTTGTTTTTCCTAACTTTAACTCAGGTTGTCATTACATCAAAAAGGGGAAGATTATTGGTGTAATTTACAGTAACAGTCTAACTCAAGTCTTGATGAATGATAAGTAAATTAAGTTAGGTGTTTTTTGTGATCTAATGCATTTACCGAGAGTGCAGGGATTGACAGGCTTAGGGGATCTAACACTAGGTTAAAACTCAAGTAGGTCTGAGGACTCGATAGTTGGTACAAAGTCCAAATAGGTCAAAGAGCTGACCTAATATTTGGTAGAAAGTCCAGCTGGGTCCACAGGACTTGATTGTTGACCAAAGTACAATTGGGTCTGTAGACCTGATAATTTGCAAGAAGACCTGGTGGGTCAAGAGGCTAGTCAATAGATTGTAAGTTGATAAGTGAAGGTAAGTCACTGGAGGAGAGAGTTTTGATGAGGACAAGTCCAAGTTTGGATTTTAGGCACTAGTTTAGTTTAGGTCCATTTTGGATCCCTAAACTGAGACATTGACTAGTTCCTAGTCCTTAAAGGATAGGAACTAATTATTATTGCTTATAATTATTTATGTTGGGTTTTTCGGGCCGCGAAAACCGCTTTTTCGCGTCGCGGAAACCCCGAAACCCCCTAGCCATTGGATCCGTGCGAAGAAAAATTTCGGAAATACGAATACGAGTTTCAAACGATGATCTATAGTATATCTACTAAGGAAAAACATTTTATACCTTCGATGTGTGCCCTCGCAAATCTCGCTCGTCCAACAGTACGCCGGATCTCGAAGTTGTCAACGTAGACAACTCTCTAATGATATCCACACGAACAAGAAGTGTTCTCTAACACTCAAGGATGGAGAAGAAGAGCACCACAAGTGTGCTAGCACTTTCTAGGGCTCTCGGATGGGATTGGAAAGAAAAATAGAGAAGATGAAATATAAGTACACTCTTCTTTTTCTTCTATGTGACAATCACTCTATTTTCTTTCATGAAACTCAAAACCTCTCACCTTGTTTCTTCCTTGAAACTCACGGCCAAGAAAGAGGAGAGGGAGAAGAAAATAGCTAGAGGAAGGAGATGAAGTGAATGAGAGTTAATTCACCAAATGAAAAATAAAACTCTCCACCATTAGTGTGGCCGGCCACATGAGGTTTGTAACCCCCTCCACATTAAATGTGGAGGCTATTAAGAGGTGATTTGTAACCTCCATGATGTGGCACACATATGTAACCATGATGATGTGGAGCATCATCATTGGTCCACATCTTGCCAACTCACTAATGATGTGGCAAATAGTCAAGTCAAACTTGACTCTCCATCTTCCTCTCAAGTCAAGTCAAACTTGACCAAATATCTCCCATTGTTGATCTAATCCAACCATTTGATTCAAGCCAACTTAATATAATGAATCTAATTCATTAAATTAAGTTGATTTAATGAGTCATAATCTAAATTAGACTCATTGAATACATGAATCAACTTGAGTCTAACTCAATTAGCCTAATTTGGATTACTCTTAATCCAATTTGATTCATCAAATGAATATAATCATCTTGGTTCATCATATGAACCTAATCTCCATCCACTTGTTCTTTGTGTGTGACCCAATAGGTTCTTGTAACGTTGGCAATGCCCCTAAACTCATTTAGAAGCATAAGTAATGAGCGGTATCTAGCAATACATCATTACTACCCAAGTTACAAGAATGTTGAGATCCAACAACACCTTGTGACTACTAATTGTGACTCCTCACAATATATGACAAGTGTCCTTCTATCCTAGACATCTAGATTGATCAATGTGAGGCATAGACCGTGTCATCCTCTGATCAATCTAAATCCTGAACTCCAAGTAGACTCACTGAATCAAATGAGCTCAATATCTCATATTGACTCATTTGGGCATGGCCATGCACTTCGTGGTCTCACTCTATCAAGAATACTGATGTCTCTCCCGTCATATAGGAGGGATATATCCCATCTACATCACTCACATCCCTCCGCATAATTTGTGACATACCCAGTAATCGCCTTTATAGTCCACCCAGTTACGGGTGACGTTTGACGAAACCAAAGTACATAACTCCTTATGTAGGGAACCATGGTGACTTCAGGTCTAAGGACTAGTAGTCATACTAATAGCCACATGAGAAAGTATATGTCACTCATATAACGATCCATGATATTTTCTCATGGCGGGTCATTCAGTATACATTCTCCAATGCATACCCATGTGTCAACTTGATATCTCTATATCCATGACTTGTGAGATCAAGTCATCGAGTTGACCTACATGCTAGTCTTATTGCATTAACATTGTCCCTGAATGTTAATACTCGACTAGGAATGATTAAGAGTAGTGTTCCCTATATCATCTCACTATCGGTTCAACTAACCGATTGATATAGGTGAGAACCTTCTACTCAAGGACGTTATTATACTTAGTTTATTTGACACCAATACAAGTAAGTATAATAACCAAAAACCAAATGCCTTTATTTATATAGAATATGATACAACAAGTCCAAAATACAATCATCAAATGATTGGCTCTAGGGCTCTAGCTAACAATTTATACTAACTTTATTTTATAGGTTAGATATTTTAGTGTTGGACTAAGATATTTTACAAAGCAAATGGAGCACAAAAGGCTTCGAGTGAACAGTACCCGAGGCGTCTTCCAACTCTTGGAAGGCGCCTTGAGTACTATTCATGAAAAGCACCTTTGAAGGCTTAGAAGACACCTTTCATCGGATAAAATCAGACTTTGTTAACGATAAGGGGTGAACTATTTGGGATCAGATTTTACGCATTAAAGACGTCTTCAATGCTATGGAAGACACCTTCCACACTCCATAAAAGAGCATCTTGACTAGCCCTTCAACACACCTAAATTTACAAGCTTCTATGTATCTGGTTGGCATTCTGATTACTTCGGCTTCCTGCTGCTGCTTCAAAAAAGTCGTTTCTACCACCAAGCTTCTTTTCTGAGTTATTCAATCATCTCCAGTAAACCGATAGCAGCACACGAGCAAGCTCTAAATTGTTGGTAAATTTTAATAGTGTTACAATTTTTATACTACTGCTTTAAAAGGGAATTGTAGGTTGTTACACTATCCCTATCTTTGTATTCAATTACCTCTTCTGGTGGTTTTATAAGAGATATTTAGTGAATTACTGATCGATAGGTCCGCTGGACCTGAGTCTTGGAATAGGAATCACCAAAGACTCTGAACCAAGTAACATTGACCAAGTTTTTTTTGTTCTTTTCAGTTAAATCTTTCCACTATAATTTTACTTTAAATTTATAAAATAACTCAATTTTCAAAGACTTGTGATTCACCCCCTCTCATGTGCTCACGATCCAACAATTTAAGTTATTTTTCACTGTTTGTATTTATGATTTTTCATGTCGTATCGAATGTTTAAGAATAATTTTTTATCCTGTTTAGTTAGTGTATTCACATGCTCATGCATATATACACACATTATCATTTGTGACTTGGTCTTATTATATTACATTGGTATTTTATATTAACTTGAATTGGTTTGATATCAGTTACTTCCTATATTGTCACTAGGGTGTACCATTCGATTTGGCATACAAGTATACTCTCGGGGGGTGATAGTGGAAATACTACATTGTCTGATTATGATATTGTCTAACCAAGAGGTCGTATTTGACTTTGTTTATCTTCTTATTGTCTGTAAGGGGCCTATGAATGGCTTAGTCTGTGTTTGTGCTAGATTCATTGTGTTGCTTGGTATAAGTTAAGAAGAAATAAGTTATGTGTTGTCTTTTATCGATAATATTTCCTATAGATAGTTTGCTCAAGTCCTTTATTAAAGTTTCTATACTTTCTCTCCACTCGGTGGCTTTAGTGGTTTTCTGAATTTATGTTTCAACTTGAAGTAGTTTATTTTCCAGTAAAATGAGTCAATGGTATAAGGATGCTAGAAGGGATAGTATAACATTATTTTGTTGAATTAACACTTGGTCTCCATGTAAAGTACCGAAAAAGGACAAATAACCATAAGAAAATTTTCCAAAATTTTTAGAATTTTTTTGAAAATTTTTCGGAGCTCGTATGACTTGGGTTATGGGGATAAATATTGGGTCCAGGAAAGCCTGTTTAGGCTACCCCATTTAAACGAGGAAAAGTTGAATTTTCCTTTTTCTTTTATTTTCTTCCCTTCCCCTATGTAACGACCCGACCCTTTGGCCTCTTGGGCGGCCCTTGTGGCGGCTCAACTGGCGGCCCTTATGTCGGCAAAAATCCACAGCCAGGAGTGGAAAGTCCTAGTGAGTAACGACATGGCCAAAGAGTCGTTGGTCGACGACATAGAGGTCGCCAAATGGGCCGACGACATAAGGGCCGCCAGTTGGGCCGCCACAAGGGCTGTCCAAGAGGCCAAAGGGTCGGGTCGTTACAATAAAAAGGCCAAGGGTCGTCGGTCGACGACATTAGAGGTCGCCAAATGGGCCGACCACATAAGGGCCGACGGTCGACGACATGAGAGGTCGCCGAATGGGCCGCCACATGGGCCAAGAGGGCCGGGTCGTTACACCCCACGTGCCCAAGCCATCCCCGACACCTCCCGTTCTTCGCAACCCGACGGTTTCCATCTTCCCAAAATCGTTGGCACCGGTTATTCCTATTTCTTCTCAACGATCTCTTCGTCTTCCCACACCCGAGCCCTAAACTCTCGACGCCGCCGCCGCCGACCTCTTTCTCTTCTTCCCCTCTTCCTCTGCCAATTCTTCCTCCTCATCCATTTCGAGCCTTGCACTGATCACCGACTATAGGAACTCCAGCGTCGATCGCCACCTTGTCGTCGGGGTGCCACCTCTCCTCTGCCCTCTACGATGCTCGAGCCACCACCAGCTGAGCCCTTCTCCTGATCCCTTCTCCCGATCCCTTCGTCCTCCACCAGACGGTGCCGCCCATCCCCACGCACAAAGCCCCTTGGCCGAGGAAGCCCTAGCATCACACTCTTCTCTCTGCCCGTTGCCTCCTCGCCACAGAAGTCCTCAATCTCACCGAGGGTTCCGATCCGAAGCTTGCCTCTTGCTCACGGGTAGTTGAAGAAGTCGTCACCCTCTTACCCAATCACTGCTGATCTCCCGCCTCAGTGCCGGTTGCTGATCACCAGAGAGGACCGAGCCACCTCCAAGCCCTAGTCTCACTCTCTATTAAATCTCCGGCAGAGAGGAAGAACTTGGCATCGTTGCAAGTAAAGCATATATAGGTATTTGGGATTTGATCACTTTAGTTCTGCCCTAATTTGGGAGTTTAGTATCAGATCTCTAATTGTGTTAATTGGGGAGTTCTGGACTTAGGTTATTATTGGATGTGGATTCGAGCATCACCATTCGAGGGCGACTCACAACTCCAGCCACAATTTCCAGCAGCTACCCTTCTCCGACAGCAGCATCCTTGGTTGTGAGTTTGAGGTAAGATGCTTAATTAAGTTGATTTTAGGCTTTTGGTAGTTGACCGTTGAGATATTTAATTAGGGTTTAAATGTCGTGTCTAATCTAAGCTGCAGTTAGATTTGAATTATTAATTAACCGAGAATAAATGAATGGATTAGGGTTCTTGGTTTAATAGGAATTTGATTTAGCTACTGGATACATATCGGAATTAGCTAAAAATTATATGTTTGATATTACAAGACTTTGATTCGAGACGGTGTCTCGACGAGGGATCTATTTTGGATACGATCCTCTTATTGGAGGCGGGTATCTAGACTTATCTATTTTTAGATATGTCATTTGATATGAATAGTAGTTTTTAACAAGTACTAATAATTATGTTTCTTATCTTCATCGGTTTGTCATTATCGGATATCTGTTACATGCTTATTTTTGTTTACTTGTTATGCATTCCATGTTAGTTCCCACCTGATTTTATATGCTTATAGAGGTAGTGACATAACCATGCCTTATTATGTTCAGGACCTAGGTTTTTATACCATATCTGATATGTGTACCTAGACCATTGATTTGATCCATATACCTCTTGGTACCCATTATGTAGAGATGGATAGGATCAGGATCTTCATGCTTAGTGTCATGCATCATCTGCATGATTCCATGCTGAGCGATTTGTTGGGATCTAGCGTGCCAAAGACAAAGGAAATGTAGTAAAAAAATACTAGATCCTCTTATCCAGCAGATCCATGTGAAGGGAAGAAATATTTTCTATTCATAATCTATACTAAGCTACATGATAGGATTATACCTTTGTTGCGTGCCCTTCGCAATCCCGACAGCAACCTTTTTTCGGTACAGATCTCAGCGCTTTCAAGCGTTCACGCCTCTACGGTATCCACATGAACAAGACTTGTCTTTGCTTGTCTCACAAACAAAGCAAGATGGAGAAGAAATCACAAGGTTGTGCTAGCAACCACAATGGTGATTTCGGCCAAGAAGAGGAAGGAGGAAGAAGAAGAATGCCAAGGGTCTCAACACTTGTTTATCTTCTCAAAATTATCATCCAAATGATATTTATAACCATCCCATGGTATACCAAGAGTCTCCACCCTTTCATCTTCTAATCTAATGGCTCAAAATCAACCATTCAATCTAATGGTTCAATTGTGACCATTCAATTTCCTTGGTGAACTCAAGTTCACCTAATGAGTCCAACCCATTGATTCTCAATCAACTCGACTCAATCCAACAATTGGATCCCTTTGAGTCTAACTCAATGAGTCAAATTTGGATTACACTTAATCCATTGATTCATCACATGAACCCATCTTCATATCAACTTGTTCTTTGTGTGTGACCCTATAGGCTCTTGTAACGTTGGCAATGCACCCAAATCAACACTTGCGATACATAAATAATGAGTGACATCTAGCAAGGCATCATTGCTACCCAAGTGATGAGAAAGTCGAGATCCGACCTAACTTGTCCATGGCTATCATTATGTATGACTTGATCCCTCTATCATTGATATCTAGATTGATCAATGAGGTATAGACCGTGTCATCCTCTTATCAATCTTTGTGTTTCTTGATCTCCAAGTAGACACACTCACTCAATATCTCATATTGACTCATTTGTTCATGACCATGCTTTCTTGTGTCCTACTAATCAAGGGGTACACAGATATCGCTTTCGTTATATGGAAGGGATATATCCCATCTACATCACTCACATCCCTCCCATAATTCATTGCATACCCAGTGATCGACTTTATAGTCCATCCTGTTATGGGTGACGTTTGACGATATCAAAGTATACAACTCCTTATATAGGGAACCGTAGTGACTTCAGGTCTAAAGACTATTCATACCAATAGTCACATGAGAATGTTTATGACACTCATATGACAATCCATGAAACATTCTCATGGCGGGTCATTCAGTATATATTCTCTAATATATACCAATGTGTCAACCTGATATCTCATATCCATGACTTGTGAGATCAAGTCATCCATTGACCTACATGCTAGTCTCAATGCATTAATATTGTCCTTGTATATTAATGCTCGACTAGGAATAGTTAAGAGTAGTGTTCTCTACAATATCCCACTATCAATTCAACCAATTGATATACTGTAGATAAGAACTTACTACCCAAGGACATTATTATATTTATTCAATCGGCACTGAACTGCAATAAATATAATAACCCACTTTGCCTTTTATTAATAATGATATATGATACAAAATGAGCCCTTTACAATCATCTCAGAATTGGTACTAGGGCTAATACGAACACGATTAGTAGCTCCATTATTGTTGAGCTCATCGCCAGTTACATGGATCTGCACACACAACCACTCATGGGTTAGTGGTTTTTGTTGGTGCGGGAAGCATCCGACGATCGAACCTAGGTTTTGATAATGACAAAGGAATTCAAAGTTAAGATTATTTGTGTTCTAACGTGCTTGAATGAGGTTTCAGGAAAGTTCTAACTGCAGTTAGGCAGGTGGAAAATCCTAAGGGGTGGTAACTTTAGGTCCTAGGGGGTGGTAACCCTAGGTGGAGGACAATCCTAAGGGGTGGTAACCTTAGGTCCTAGGGGGTGGTAACCCAAGGTGAAGGAAAATCCTAAGGGGCGGGGGGTAACCTTAGGTGCTAGGGGGTGATAACCCTAGGAGGAGGAAAACCCTAAAGGGCGGCAACCTTAGGTCCTAGGGGGTGGTAACCCTAGGTGGAGAAAAACCCTAGGGGGCGGTAACCCTAGGTCCTAGGGGGTGGTAACCCTAGGCGGAAAGTCCAGTCAGTCTGGAGGACTAAACTGGCATCAGGTATGATCTCCAGAGTGAGTAGGTAAGGACGCGTTCCCCGGAAGAGGGAACAGTAGGCGTCAGTTCGACCTAGGGTTTTCGGTCAGAAATTCAAAGTCAGAACTGGGCAGTCCGGAGACTATCAAATATTTCATTTATTGTATTTATATCATAGGTTTGTGAACTAACATATTTTGCAGGGGCTAAAATGCGCATCATGCCTCAGATGAATAGTACCCGAGGTGCCCTTATGGAGCTTGAGGCGCCTCGGGTGCAAAGCAGATGCAGTGCACGTAGCAGGGCTAGAGGCGCCTCGGACTGATCTGGAGATGCCTCAGATAGGCTTGGAAGCACCTTAAAGGGTGATGGAGGTGCCTTCAACAGGATAAGTTGCGACCAGTTCTATTCTGATCCACGCGGCTGACTCGGCAAGATGGAGGCACCTCAGACAAGCATGGAGGCACCTTCAACAACCTATTTAAGGTCACTTCGATTAGCAACTTAAGTATTCAAGCAAAAAGGCAATCCTTCTTCAGTACACTGCTAACGAGACATTTTGGTTGAGCTACGACAAGTCTCCGACGACCCGAAGCTTCAAGATTATTATTCTTCGTCGGTATAATTATCATTTCAATTCTAAGATTGTACTTTAAATTTGTAATCTTTAACGATATTATAGTTGTTGCCCACCGAAACCGATCAATGATCACGGGCCTTGGAGTAGGAGTCGCCCAAGGCTTCGAACCAAGTAAATCTTGGTGCCCTTGTCTTTTGTGTCTTTAATATTTTTGCTGCATTACTCCGATACGTTTTAAATCGATAGTTTTCCGATTACGAAATGAGTGAAAGTCACGAACGCTATTCACCCCCCTCTAGCACGATCTCGATCCAACAATTGGTATCAGAGCGGGGTTACTTTGAATTGGTACAACTACCGTTCGAGCATTTTTTCGTCGCTTTCTCATTCGTTTAGGGTAAAAATCCAAGTCTAAGTCTTGGAACAAGTGTTATTATTTTTTTTGAAATTCATGAATTCCTATTTCTATCTTTTTCCCACACTACTAATCCAAGACTAAGTCTTGGAACAAGTTTTATTGTTTTTATTTTGCAAGATTCCTTCTAAATGGCCTACGAAGATGGGTACAACTCCACATGCCTACCACTCTTGCCCAGCGAAAATTTTGGTTACTCGAAAGACAAGATGGAGCACCAACTAAAAATCCAAGTGGAGATATGGACCATAGTCCAAATCGGACTCATTCTCCCCACTGAAGGTGTACCCATCACCTGTGACATGAGGGATGCACAAACAATAAGAAAGTTCGAGGCAAATGCAAAAGCAACATGTACTCTCCTATGCGGACTGACAAATTCAGAGCTTGATTGAGTTGGAAAGTTCAACAATGCTAAGGAGCTTTGGGAGAAACTGCTCAAGCTTCATGGGATTCCTTCAGAGTCATAAGTCGAACCAGACTTCGAACCCGAGTACGAATCTCCAGAGTCAACCTCCGAACCAGATTCAGAAGAATCGGATCAGACCGACTTCATAACACTAATGGCCAAAGAAGAGATTGCTGAATCTAAGTCTGAATTTGAGACGACAACAGTCAAGGGGGAGGATCCTGTCATGGATTTGAAAGGTAAAATTGTGAATTCAAATTGTAAATTGCACGTAACTTGTTTTAAGTGTAGGGAGAGAGGGCACTATAGAAACGAGTGCCCTACTCATAAGATTAGACCGACACGATTGGAGGAGAAGGAGAAAACGATCAGGAAAGGGAAGAAGCACATTGAATGCTTTAAGTGCAAACAAATGGGTCACTGCAAAAGACAATGCCCAGAAAGAAGACCCAATAATCCAGGGAGAGAAATCAAGGTAAATAAATTTACATTATATGAAAATCCAATCTTTTCAACACATGTCGGTACTCTAAATAATCCTGCTTGCTCTAGTATATATTTTTCTTCAAAATTGGATATGCATGCTAACAATACAATAAATAGAGTTAATTCAAATCTAAATAAGAATAACTTAAAATTATTTAATAAATATAAGAAATTAACGTTGAGAAAATTAGAGAAACAAAGTAATATCTTAAAAGATAAAATAAATAAGTTAGAAAAGATTATTAATAATTTAACTAATCAACAAAATCTAGACTTGGGTTATAAGTCTAAAGTAAAACTTAAACACTACAAACCAAGCTATAATCAAGTACCTTTTATTTACTAAACTTAATTTAAATCTAACTTAAATCTAAACTTAATTTAAATCTAACTTAAATCTAAACTTAATTTAAATCTAGCTTGAATTGAAACTGAATCTAACCTAAACTAAAATTGAATCTAACTTTAATCTAACCTTAAATTGAATTAAATTAGATCTAAACCAAATCAAACTAAAAATCAACCTAAAAGTTAACTTGAACTTGTTAACTTAACTAATGAATTGTTTGACTTAGTCAATATTGGCTCCCCAAGGATCAAGTCCATTATCTTGATAGATCATATCAAGGCTATGATCCAGGGAGAGCTAAAAGAAAATTATCTTTATAAACAAAAAGAATTGTTTGATGATTGTCTTGTTCTTGGTTTTACTGCTTTTATATAAATGCTAAGGTTAAGCTAGATTAAGGACCTAGGCGTAATTTATACTTGACTGGTTAGTCCTAGGGGTTCCAAAAAGAAAATTAAATATATAATTTCTGTGAAAGGCTCTGTCTAGAAAGTGGTGGATGATCTCATACCCAAGAAGGCCAAGTGCCTCGCCACTGGCTGAGAGCCAATCTTTGAAATGTGTATTTAATTAACTAAGTGGAAAACCTAAGTTTAACTCAAATATAAATTAATCCTTAGACATAATCTAAATTAAACATAACCATCTCACAAAATTACTTAAGATTACCTGATTGATAACTTAGAATCGGGTGAGATGGATATAGGTTAAACTTAGTCGAATTTAATTAAACCTAACTCAATTTAAATAAATTTTAATTCAATTTAATAAATTTAACTTAATTTTAATAATAATTATTTTGATAATCATTTCTAAAATCTTAATATATTAATTTAATTTTAAAATCATGATCGCACTTAATATTTTAATTAATTTGAAAATCATGATCGCACTTAATATTTTCACACTTAATCAATATCAAAATCTTACTTAATTCTATTTTAAAATCATAATTTCAAAGTCTTACTAATTATTTTAATTAATTTGAAAAGTTAATTATTTTCAAGTAACTTAAAATCTTAATCCTAGTAAAGGTTTAAAAATTTTAATTATTAAAATTAAATTCTTTCAAATTATTAATTTTAATGTCGTGCAAGAATTTTAATTTCAAAAAGTGAGTTAGCGTCAAGTGACTTAATTTTCAAAACCTTAATCACAATTGATTTTAATGACTTTTAAATTTTTAATTATTTTAAATATTCAAATCATATGATAATTAAGTTTCAAAATTTGGTTTCCTTAATCTTAATCAATTCTCAAATTATATTTTCAATTTCAACTCAATTAATTTTTTTCCCTCAATGATTACTTATTGGGAATTCTAACCTTTACTTTCAATATTTTTAAATTAAAGTGAAGTTATCTCCTTCTCACACTCACTCATAAATTGAACATGCTTGATAACCTAGAATGGGTGAGATGAAAAATTAGGAAAATAATTACCTTTAAATACATGCTCGGACTATAGACATTAATTTAGGGGGAGTGAAATTTTTTAAGTCCATTTTTTAAAAAAAAAATCATTTTTGACTTATCTTTAAAATAAAAATGTTTTTTTACTTCAAAATTAAAAACTATTTTTGACTTATCTTAAAAAATACAGATTATCTTTGACCTAGTTTTAAAATTAATTATCTGTGGCCTAGCTTTAAATTAAAACATTTCTAAAAAGCTTTCAAATTTAACTAAATATTTTTCAAAAGCTTTTCAAATCTAACTAAGTTTTCATATTTTTCTAATCTCAAAATTAGCTAAGTTACCTTTAAAGTCGATTTTCTCTTAGCCAAAGCATTTTGCAAACCTAGCTTTTTAAGCAATTTCTAAAAAAAGTTTTTTTTAAAATTTATGATAAATCTTTCACTTAGCTAAAGGTTTTACAAGAAGATTAATTCTAAAAAGTTAAGTGTTTATCAAAAGTATGTTTAACCCTCTATTTTTCTCTTTGAAAGATAAGATAAAAATTATCTCTGAAAGTTAAGTCTTCTCAAAACAAGTTAAGGCCTATATTTTTTCCACTCTCTTGTTTATTTTGATATATGGCAAAGGGGGAGAGTAGGAAGAAATTCAAATAAAATTTGAAAATTTAAAGAAAATTCAAGGGAGTTCTGGGGAGCTTTTATTAAGGGGGACCTTTGTGCTTCTTTTAAGGGGGAGTTTTTTTTACAAAATTTATTCTTGTTGTCATGCCCCGGGGGAGTCCATGTCCGAAGAAATTTTGGCAGCACCTCCCCTGTGCAGTTGACAATCTGAATCATTTCTACATGCACAATATACCTCAGCCACAGATGACTGGAATAAACACACAACCACGCAGTTTATATGCAGCCCACTCGGCTGATACAATAAAAATACCACCACGCAATTATATGTAAAACTAACAATCCACTCGACTGTACCAGAACCAAACACAGTGGAAATACAACGGATACACATACAAACTAAAAACGAAGACTGCTAGCCGGCTAGGCTTACACCACACAACAAAACAACACTCCAGGAACAAAGCCGGAACATAAAGCTAAATACACAAATTCATATACCAAAATACAGATAAACAAAAGTGAAGACAGGTCTTCTGATGTGGCGTGGGGACCGGCAGACAGGATACTCCAAGCGACTCCATAAACAACTTGGTACCTGAAAAAGATAGTATCCACGGGGGTGAGTTCAACAACTCAGCAGATACCTAGTTGACATGTATAGTAAACTATAATAAATGGTAATAACTATGAAGTACAGTCTCCTGGACAAAAGTTAGAAGATGCACAATAGAAAAGGCTGAAGAGAACTGTACTCACCAGGGCCTCCTATCAGAATAGTCAAGTCGTCAGACTGAGAGTATCATAAATCCTGTATGCATATCAAACATATGCATCCATCCAAATGCAGCATATAAATGCAACAAACACAATCAGTAAATGCATTAATGCATATGATGCCAATGACATGGTCACCCTTGACGCCAGTCAGCCATCTCACACACAATGGTGAGACCGAGTGGGTAGGGCTGTGACAACCGTGCACTCTTCCGTCACTGCTCCTGATGAGTGACCGAGTGGACGGGATGTTGTCAGAGTACACCTATCCTCCTACCCCAAATCATAAGTGGGGGAGCACAATGCTCTCATCTCCCGGTACACGATGACGGGGAGGAATCTCTGCCGGCTATCACGCTGCGTCACACTACCCATGAGCGGACCAACGGAGCCAAACAAAGTCCAACCGCCTGCAGGCTACCACGCTGCTACACTAAACCAGCGGAGCCAAACAGAGCAGAACTGTCTGCCGACTACCACACTGAGTCACCAGACCAACGGAGCCAAACAGAAGAATTGCCACACACCTGTCTGATATACCACTAACCCATGAGCGGTGGTGTGTGCAGATACATGTAACTAGCGATGTGCTCGACAATAATGGAGCAGACTATCGCACAACATGCAATCATGCGAGATGATGCATGACACTAAACATGGCAATATCCTGAACAACATAGCAATATCCACATATATATAAAATGTGTACCATAGGGCAATGAACCAAATCAAAGGTACACAGATCAGATAAGGTATAAAACCTAGATCCTGAATACAATAAACACATGGTCGTGTCACTACCCCAAAAAGCATGTATAATGAGGTAGGTACTATCATGAAGTGCATAATAAGAAAACGAAACAAACATGTATCAGGTATCGGGTAGTGACCAACCGAAGCAAAGACGAGCATAATCATTACTAAAGGTTATAACCTACCAAACATATCAACATGACATTATCAAAGATAAGTCAAGGTACCCGCCTCAAATCGAAATATCCAATCCAGTCCAACTCCGACGTTGAGATGCTCGTCTCGCGTCAAAGTCCTGTAGTACATGATATCCAGATTTAGCTAATTACTTATAAATAAATTAGCTAAATCAAATTTTTGAGAAATTAACATAAATCCAGATCCAATTATAAACCCTAATTGGATCATTTAACTCCTCAATCGATTCTAACTAATCCATTCGAATTAGGGTTTGCAATCAGAATAATCAATCATAGCCTCTTACCCAATTTAGCCCTAATTCAACACATATATCAAAATTTCTACCCCTTACCTCAATATACAGTCGTGCTTTTGCTGCTGGAACAAGGGAATGTTGGATGGGTTGCTACCAAAACCATGAATTCCCCACAGTACACAATTCCTGCTGAAATCTTTCCCTACGGTTCAGTTTAAGGTGAGATCAAGATGGAGATCACGAATGCAACAACAACCTAATCATCTTACCTCTTCCCGCAACAGGGGCCTTGGTCAGCAACAATGAAAAAGAGCAAGAACTGATCAGGGAATTGAGTAAGAAATTGATCCGACACCTCCCCTGTAGTCCATCACCAAATGAAAATTACAACAAGGAAAACCAATACAATCACCCGAATCATAAGGTAACGCACCTACCACCCAATCGCCGTCCACTGGAGGGAAAGAGACGAAATCAGCAACTGTGCTAGGGCACAAGTCGGGAAAAATCCATAGAAGAGGAGGATCGACCACTGCGCTAGGGCACAACAAGGACAACAACACCCCTGCTCCGGCGTCGACCCACAGTAGATGTCGGCTGTGCTTGGGTGTCGGTGAGGAGAAGACGTCAGTGTTGGGGAGAAGAAGAACCTCGGCACAGGCGTGACCAAGGCCGAGAGAAGGTGATGGGTCAGTCCTGGAGGCTGGCGATCCGAGAAGAAGAGATAAAAGTCTCCGATCACAAGGAAAGGAAGGCGCGAGGAAAATCTCGACCGACGACTGCTCAAGCCCTAGGCAGAGGAGCGAGGTGTCTGTCATGTGGAGAAGGCGGCGGTGTGCAGCAGTGAAGAGGCTAGGGCAGAGATCAAGTGGGGGTAAAAGGAAGAAGATGGCTTTAATCGGGGCGTGCGGCGATTTTTTGTAGTGTCGGTTGGAAACAGTTAGGGCACGAAGAAGATGAACGAAGGAAATTGGCGTCGGGGAAAGAACTTGGGCACGTGGGGGAAGGGATGAAAGAAAATGAAAAAGGAAAATAAATAAAGAAAATCAACTTTTCCTCGCTTAAATGGGGTACTATAAACAGGCCTTTCTAGGGCCCAAATTTATCCCCGTAAACTCGTCCATACGGTCACCGAAAAATTTCCGAAAAATTTCCAAAAATTCTAAAAAATTCCCTTATTATTATCTACCATTTTTCCGGTATTTTACACTTGTGATAAATTTATGCTTATCGATTTTATGTTTATGCTAGTAATGCATTATATCATTTCTTTATTGTATCAATTTTATGTTTATGCTAGTAATGCATTATATCATTTCTTTATTGTATCTTTTTCCTTAACTTTGAATTTCAATTGCCATAAATCAAAAGGGGGGAATTGTTGGTGTGGGAAGCATCCGACGATCGAACCCAGGTTTTGATAATGGTAAAAGAATTCAAAGTTAAGATTATTTGTGTTCTAACGTGCTTGAATGAGGTTTCAGGAAAGTACTAACTACAGTTAGGCAGATGGAAAATCCTAAGGAGTGGTAATCTTAGGTCCTAGGGGGTGATAACCCTAGGTGGAGGAAAATCCTAAGGGATGGTAACCTTAGGTCATAGGAGGTGGTAACCATAGGTGAAGGAAAATCCTAAGGGGGGGTAACCTTAGGTCCTAGAGGGTGGTAACCCTAGGAGGAGGAAAACTCTAAGGGGCGACAACCTTAGGTCCTAGGGGGTGGTAACCCTAGGTGGAGAAAAATCCTAGGGGGCGGTAACCCTAGGTCCTAGGGGGTGGTAACCCTAGGCGGAAAGTCCAGTCAATCTGGAGGACTGAACTGACATCAGGTATGATCTCTAGAGTGGAGTAGGTGAGGATGCGTTCCCAGGAAGAGGGAACAGTAGGCGTCGGCTCAACCTAGGGTTTTCGGTCAGAAATTCAAAGTTAGAACCGGGCAGTCTGGAGACTGTCAAATATTTCATTTATTGTATTTATATCGTACTAACTTGGTCTTGCAGGGTATGTGTGTGGTTTGTGGACTAACATATTTTGCAGGGACCAAAATGCACATTATGCCTCGGATGAACAGTACCCGAGGTGCCCTCATGGAGCTTGAGGTGCCTCAGGTGCAAAGCAGATGCAGCGCACGCAACAAGACTGGAGGCACATTGGACTGATCTGGAGGCGCCTCAGACAAGCTTGGAGGGACCTCAAAGGGTGATGGAGGTGCCTTCAACAAGATAAGTTGTGACCAGTTCTGTTCTGATCCACGTGGCTGACTCGGCAATATGGAGGCACCTTGGACAAGCATGGAGGCACCCGCAACAAGCTATTTAAGGCCACTTCGATCAGCAACTTAAGTATTTAAGCAAAAAGGCAATCCTTCTTTAGTACATTGCTAACGAGACATTTCGGTTGAGCTACGACAAGTCCCTTGTTGGTTGTTATGCGGAATATCATACCGGTTTCCCTGTACAAAAATTTTGTACAAGTCCTGAACCTTTACTAACAACCTATTGTGTTCTTTAGAAATTAAATTAAGAATCGCAAACGGAACTTAACATTATTGATTCCAAATTTAACTTATCTATTCTTAGTGGTTTAGACTTGGATCGCAAATGATGATTAACATTATTGATCCAAATCCACCCATGTTATAAATTTAATTAAATATTAATTTTAGAAATCGGCTTCCAGGTTTAACATGGCGAGGCACTAGGCCTTCTTAGATATGGGAGCATCCACCACTTCCTAGACAAAGCCTTTTAATGAAATCAATATTTAATTTCCTTATATAACCATAGGTTTAACCAAAAGGAACAATCGAATCACAAATTCGAAAAACAAAGAAAACACAAATTCGAAACAAATCTGAAACCTAGAATCACATGCCTCTTGTGTTTGGTATTTCAAAAACTATACAAAGAAAACTAGTATGATGCGGAAAACAATGACTAGTTATATCTTTCTTTGTAAGCAACAACCTCTTGATCTTCTACCGTATTCCTCTTCTTCTCCCAGACGTCATGTGGGCGACGATCTACCGAGACGAGAACCACCCAAGCTTCCTTCTTCTACTTATGAGTTTTGGCCACCACAAGAATTCCAAGAATAGATGAGGTCCGACCACACCACCAAGCTCCAAGGGATGCTAGAAACAAAACCTCCTTTCTCTCCTTCTCCAAGCAAAATCCGGCCACCAACAAGCTCCTTGAGAGTTGATGCCGCCGACCACCAATGAAGAAGAAAAGGAGGAGAGGAAGAGGATGAGAAGGGCAGGCCACCAACCAAAGAAATAGAAGAGAGGAAAACTAGAACATAAGTTATGAGGTAAGGCACCTCTACCCTCTCTTTTATATTCCTTGGTCTTGGCAAATAAGGAAAGTTTTATAAAAACTTCCTTATTCTCTTAACCAATGAAAGGAAAATTTAATTAATATTTCCTTTCTTGTTTCTATATATGGGTGGCCACCTCATGATCCTCCATCCAAGGAAAGTTTTAAACAAAAATTAACACTTCCTAATTTGTTTCATGAAAATTTTAAAATAAAAATTTCTCTTTTAAAAAATTCCCTTCATGGTTGGTTATAAAAGGAAACTTTTATAAATTAAAATCTCTCTATTAAAACATGTGGATGATTTCCAAAAAGGAAAGTTATCTTTAAAATTAAAATCTTCCTCTTAATCTACAAATAAGGAAAGATATCAAATCTTTTCTTAATCTTTTGTAGAAACTATAAAAGGAAAGATTTAATTTTAAAACTCTCTTTTAAATCATCAGGATGATTAAAAAGGAAAGTTTTATGGAAAATTAAAATCTTCCTTTCAACTACAAAATAAGAAAAGATTTCAAACCTTTCACTTAATCTTTTGTAGAAAGTTATAAAAGGAAAGATTTAAATTTTAAGCTCTCTTTTAAAACCATGGAATCCATATAAGAAATTTTTTTAAAAAATAAAATCCTTTTAATTTTATTGTGGCCGGCCACCTAAGCTTGGACTCAAGCTAGGGTTGACCACACTTCATCCCATCCAAGCCATGTCTTGGCCGACCCTTGCTTGGGCTCCAAGCTTGGCTTGGCTGACCACATAAGGATGGGTAAGAAGGTGGGTATAATATTTATAAATAAGAGGCTACGATAGGGACCGAGAGGAAGAATTGGTTTTGGTCTCCCGATGAAATTAAGCTTCCCGTGTTCGCCCCGAACACCCAATTTAATTTCATCAATAATAATTCATACCACTAAAGAATTATTATTGAACTACCGCACCAATTCCAAATTACATTTTGGGCTCCTTCTTATCATGAGTGTGTTAGTCTCCCTGTGTTTAAGATATAGAATGCCCACTAATTAAATGAGTTACTGACAACTCACTTAATTAATATCTAGCTACAAGAGTAGTACCACTCAACCTTATCATCATGTCGGACTAAGTCTACCTGCAGAGTTTACATGACAATCCTTATGAGCTCCTCTTGGGGACATCATCAACCTAGATTACTAGGATACAGTTTCCTTCTATAATCAACAACACACAATATAAATAATATCATTTCCCAACTTATCGGGCCTCTTGATTTATCGAGCTAAATCTCACCCTTTGATAAGTCAAAGAAATAAATACTAAGTACACGTGCTTGTTACTATATCAAGATTAAGAGCACACACTTCTATAATAACAAAGGTCTAGTTCTTTTATTAAGTCAGTATAAAAGAACTTACCTTAAATGGTCCAGCTTAATACACTTTGATTGTACTAGTGTAATTTTATAGTTAAGATAAATTAATACCAAATTACACTACGAATATTCCAATAGTTTGTTCCTTTCTATCTTAGTCGTGAGCTACTGTTTATAATTTATAAGGAATTGATAACATGATCTTCTGTATGTGACACCACACACCATGTTATCTACAATATAAATTAATTGAATAACTACACTTAGCATATAAATGTAGACATTTGACCAATGTGATTCTTTATTTCAAAATAAATGTTTACAAAAGCTAGTCTTTTAGTATACACTCTAACAATCTCCCACTTATACTAAAAGACTATGCTGTCATAAATACTGCCATACATCTGATTCCCATTCCTTCAACATGCCGATCAAAAGCTCTTGCCTTTAGGACCTTAGTGAGAGGATCTTCCGGGTTATCATCTAATGTAATCTAGGCGTCAACAACTTTTCCTCATTATACGATGTCTCATATTGGGTGATACTTGCGCTCTATGTGCTTACTTGCCTTATGGTCTCGTGGTTCCTTCGAGTTTGCTACTACACCATTTATTATTACAATAAACTGTAATAATTTTGGGTAAACCACGAATCATATCAAAGTCCATCTTGAAGTTACTGAGCCATTCAGCTTCTATGGCTGCCTCAGAGGCTGTCATATACTCAGCATCCATAGTGGAGTCCGAAAAAGCACCTATGCTTAACACTCCTCCATAGTTATGACTTCACTTCCTAAAGTAAACATAAAATCCCGCGGTTGACTTACTATTTGTCCCTATCTGATTGGAAGTTTGAATCCGTGTAACCCATGGGGAGCAAATCATCTGCTTGGTAAACTAGCATTTAATCTTTAGTCCTTCTCAGGTACTTCAATATATGCTTTATAGCAATCTAATGTCCTTATCTAGGATTACTTTGATATTTGCTAACCATGCCCACGACAAAATAGATATCCAGTCTTGTGCATAACATAACATACATTAGGCTTCCGACAGCCGAAGCATCAGGAACTGCCTTCATGTCCTCTATCTCCTTTGATGTCTTCGGAGACATCTCTTTAGATAAAGAAACTCCATGTCCAAAAGGTAGAAAACCTTTCTTAGAATCTTGCATGCTAAAACGATCAAGGATTGTATCGATATATGAAGCTTGGGACAAGCACAACATCCTTTTCTTACGATCCCTTATTACTTTGATCCCAAGAATATGTGCGTATTCTCCTAAGTCCTTTACATCAAATTGCTTGGACAACCATACCCTTACTTCTGACAACACTTTGATATTGTTTCCAACTATCAAAAATGTCATCTGCGTATAGTACAAGAAATACCACTACGTTTCCATCACGCTTCTTGTATACACAAGACTCATCCGGACACTGAATAAATTCATATGACTGGATTACTTCATTAAACCGGATGTTTGAAGACCATGAAGCTTGCTTCAGTCCATAAATAGACCGATTGAGCTTACATACTAGATGCTCTTTGCCTTTTGCAATAAACCCCTCTAGTTGCTTCATATGGATATTCTCTTCAAGACTTCCGTTAAGGAAAGATGTCTTGACATCAATTTGCCAAATCTCATAATCTATATGAGTAGCAATAGATAAAAGAATATGGATAGACTTAAGCATGGCTACCGGTGAAAAAGTTTCCTCATAATCGATACCCTTTTTCAACAAGCCTTGCTTTGAAAGTTCCGACCTTCCCATCTGTCCTTCTTTTCCTATTGTAGACCTAATGGCTTTTATACCATTTGGTGATTCTACAAGCTCCCATATTTTATTAAAATACATATATTCTAATTCTATATTCATTGCTCTTTGCAAAGATGTTGCATCTTTATCTTGGAGTGCTTCGTCATATATTCAGGGACCAGGTTCATGTTTACCTGGGATCAAGTCCGACGACTCTCCCAAAAATATGAATCTTTCAGGTTACCTTACAACCCTCCCACTATGACGAGACACTATCTGTTGTTGTGTATCATTTGTGATACGTGTTGCAGTTTCTTGTGATATTTCATCTTGCACTGTTGGTACTAAAATAGGCATGCCCTCTCGCATTTCTTTTAGAACAATTTCACTCATGGGCTTATGGTTCATTACATAATCTTCTTCTAAAAATCGAGCATTGGTGCTTACAATGATCTTTTGATTTTTAGGATTATAAAACAAACCACCTTTTGTTCCCTTAGGATATCCCACAAACAGACAAACTTCTGTACATGATTCCAACTTGTTAGTATCTCCCTTCAGCATATGTGCTGAACTTCCCCATATCCGGATATGACTCAGACTAGACTTATGCCTATTCCACAATGTCATGGGAGTATAGGGTACTGTTTTAGAAGGTACCATATTCAGAATATACACCGTTGTTTCCAGAGCATATCCCCAAAACAAATTTGGTAATTCTGAATAACTCATCATCGATCTCACCATTTCCATAAGAGTCCTATTCCTTCGTTCTGCCACACCATTTTGTTGGGGTGTACTAGGTGCAGACAATTGGGATTGAATCCCAGCCTCTGATAAGTAATTCCTAAATTCTCCTAAGAGGTATTCACCACCACGATCAGACCGTAGTGTCTCGATATTTTTACCATGACGTCTCTTCACATCAACCCTGTACTTTTTAAACTTATCAAAGCACTCAGACTTGCAGCGCATTAAGTAAATGTATCCGTATCTCGAATAATTGTCTATAAAAGAGACAAAATATTCGTAACCACCTCTTGCCTAGATAGACATAGGACCACACAAATCAGAATGAACTAGTTCTAACACATTTTTGGCTCTATACCCCTTGGCCTTAAAAGGTCTCTTGGTCATTTTACCTTCCAAGGAAGATTCGCAAGTTGGAAAGTTTTCCAACACTAATGAACCCAAGAGTCCATCGGTTATTAGCCTTTGAATCCTACTTAAGTTAATATGACCAAGCCTTAGATGCCAAAGATATGTTTGATTCATTTCCGAAGGTTCCTTTCTCTTATTAGAATTAGAAGATGTGTTATTAATTTCCATTTGTTGCTTTGTGGGAGAAATTGGATTTAGAGTATACAAATTGCCAACCAACATACCAAAACAGATAACTTCCCTATTTTTCTTGATAACACCTTTGTTATCAAAATAGACAGAATATCCATCCTTGTATTGTTTAGAAACTGAAATTAAGTTCTTTCTAAAACTTGGTACGTAAAGATAATTTCTCAAAACCAATATTTATTATGATAAACATCTCTCACTGCAACAGCTGCTACTTCTGTAGCATTGCCCATGTAAACAATGATTTCTCCTTCGTGTAGTTGTCGGGTTTCCTGTAACCCCTGTAATAATTTGCAGACATGATTAGTGGTTCTCGTATCTACACGCCAGCTACCGGTAGATAACACCACTAAACATATTTCAACTACTAGAGAATAAGATATACCTATATTGTTCTCTTCCTATGAGGGCAGTCCGCCTACAAATATCCAGACTGCTTGTAAATGAAGCACTTGCCTTTCAGCTTATTCATTCCTGCTTTTAGTCTAGTACCTAGAGATCATTTAGTCTTTCCTGTCAGCCCGATTCTAGTGTTAGAAGAGTTCTTTGAGATTGTACATCATGTCATGGCCAGTAGGCATGGTCTGATGCTGATGTTGCAGCACATTTGATATAAAAGCCAAATGTAACTCCACACCATCTCATTTACCTTGACCTATTTCTTATGATACTCAATTTCCTCTTCACTAGAATCACTATTAGGCACACTAGGCAAGACCTCTAACAGTACAAACTTATAGCCTTCAGTAGTTATAATAATGTCTAGGTTTCTTTTTTAATTTATATAATTGGGACTACTAAGTCTATTCTATAGTATAACAGCTAGGGGACTGAAAAATATTTGGAATCCTAAGAATCACTAAAATATTTGGTCAAGACCAACACTTCAAAATCCCCTTGAATTTTGTATGTCATGTTAGTGTGGACGTATACAAATTTAAACATTTGTAAGAGGAGATTTTATTAATTTTATTATCTTGTCAATAAAATTAATAGTTGGTCTTCCTTCGATCAAATATTTGGTCAAAACTTTAGAATATAAAATAATATTGATTCCTCAAAACAATATCATTTAAATTCACCAACACCTCAAACACCGTGAATTTTGTATGCTACGTTAGTGTGGACGTATACAAATTCAAACATTTGTAAGAGGAGGGTTCTACCCATTAATTTTATTATCTTATCATCCTAATTTTATGACAAATAAAATTAATAGTTGGTATCCCTTTGGTCACATAAATAATAGCAGTGCCTTTGTTGGGGAGGATACTATTAAATGTGTCTAAGTGTATACCATTACTTGATACTAAGTCCATTAAATAGAATTATGCCCCTTCAGTTAGAGAAGATCACACACATCCTAAATAATTTATTATTACCATCCATAAAGGAAGTTTGATCTAGTGATCCACAAACAAACTCATCCGTTGTGGAGGGAGGCACTCAGAGCCAACACGCAAGTTTGTTGCATAACTTATAAACCAGTAATGGAGACCGTGGAATTTATTTACTAATCCCTCTCCCACTTAGTTATTTAAGGTGAGGAATTTTAACCATGCAAGCATACATCATATGCACACACATATTACAGTAAATAAAAGCAATAAATATGGAAACAATTTTTCAACTATTATGGCCTTTTCCATCACTATCCTCCGTGTGCTGCCAACCCTAGCTACTATCATTTTTAGCCACCGTAATCGGGTCTTGTCGTCGTATCTATCTTGCTTTTTTTTTCTGCTGCGCATCTGATCCACAAATAGTTCCACGCCTTACAAGGATACGATCCACGATAAAAATAGAATTTTACATATATCGATCCTATATTCTACAAAGGAATGTACATGTAATCTAGATCAAAACAAAAATGTAAAATCCTAATAACTAATGCAGCTCCTGTTGTATTTAATATTACAATCATGCACACACAATAAAATGCCCTTGACATGCCCAAGGGTCCAATCACACACAATATCTATAAGCCATAATAGTTGGAGCCTGCAACCACAAAGTTAGCAATTCCTACTATTATCTTGCCTAAATTATGTATGACATGTACATAATTAAACTGAAAACCAAACACACAGAGGCAAACCCTAGCTCTGATACCAATTGTTGGTTGCTATGCTGAATATCATACAGGTTCCCCTGTACAAAAATTTTGTACAAGTCCTGAACCTTTACTAACAACCTATTGTGTTCTTTAGAAATTAAATTAAGAATCGCAAACAGAACTTAACATTATTGATTCCAAATTTAACTTATCTGTTCTTAGTGGTTTAGACTTCGATCGCAAACGATGCTTAACATTATTGATCCAAATCCACCCATGTTATAAATTCAATTAAATATTAATTTTAGAAATTGGCATCCAGGTTAAACATGGCGAGGCACTAGGCCTTCTTGGGTATGGGAGCATCCACCACTTCCTAGACAAAGCCTTTCAATGAAATCTAATATTTAATTTCCTTATATAACCATAGGTTTAACCAAAAGGAACAATCGAATCACAAATTCGAAAAACAAAGAAAACACAAATTCGAAACAAATCTGAAACCTAGAATCACATGCCTCTTGTGTTTGGTATTTCAAAAACTATACAAAGAAAACTAGTATGATGCGGAAAACAATGACTAGTTATATCTTTCTTTGTAAGCAGCAACCTCTTGATCTTCTACCGTATTCCTCTTCTTCTCCCAGACGTCATGTGGGCGACGATCTACCGAGACGAGAACCACCCAAGCTTCCTTCTTCTACTTATGAGTTTTGGCCACCACAAGAATTCCAAGAATAGATGAGGTCCGACCACACCACCAAGCTCCAAGGGATGCTAGAAACAAAACCTCCTTTCTCTCCTTCTCCAAGCAAAATCCGGCCACCAACAAGCTCCTTGAGAGTTGATGCCGCCGACCACCAATGAAGAAGAAAAGGAGGAGAGGAAGAGGATGAGAAGGGCAGGCCACCAACCAAAGAAATAGAAGAGAGGAAAACTAGAACATAAGTTATGAGGTAAGACACCTCTACCCTCTCTTTTATATTCCTTGGTCTTGGCAAATAAGGAAAGTTTTATAAAAACTTCCTTATTCTCTTAGCCAATGAAAGGAAAATTTAATTAATATTTCCTTTCTTGTTTCTATATATGGCCGACCACCTCATGATCCTCCATCCAAGGAAAGTTTTAAACAAAAATTAAAACTTCCTAATTTGTTTCTGAAAATTTTTAAAATAAAAATTTCTCTTTTAAAAAATTCCCTTCATAGTTGGTTAAAAAGGGAAACTTTTATAAATTAAAATTTCTCTATTAAAACATATGGATGATTTCCAAAAAGGAAAGTTATCTTTAAAATTAAAATCTTCCTCTCAATCTATAAATAAGGAAAGATATGAAATCTTTTCTTAATCTTTTGTAGAAACTATAAAAGTAAAGATTTAATTTTAAAACTCTCTTTTAAATCATGAGGATGGTTAAAAAGGAAAGTTTTATGAAAAATTAAAATCTTCCTTTCAACTACAAATAAGGAAAGATTTCAAACCTTTCACTTAATTTTTTGTAGAAAAGCTATAAAAGGAAAGATTTAAATTTTAAACTCTCTTTTAAAACCATGGAATCCATATAAGAAAATTTTAAAAAAAATAAAATCCTTTTAATTTTATTGTGGCCGGCCACCTAAGCTTGGACTCAAGCTAGGGTTGACCACACTTCATCCCATCCAAGCCATGTCTTGGCCGACCCTTGCTTGGGCTCCAAGCTTGGCTTGGCTGACCACATAAGGATGGGTAAGAAGGTGGGTATAGGTGGGTATAATATTTATAAATAAGAGGCTACGATAGGGACCGAGAGGAAGAATTGGTTTTGGTCTCCCGATGAAATTAAGCTTCCCGTGTTCACCCCGAACACCCAATTTAATTTCATCAATAATAATTCATACCACTAAAGAATTATTATTGAACTACCGCACCAATTCCAAATTACATTTTGGGCTCCTTCTTATCATGAGTGTGTTAGTCTCCCTGTGTTTAAGATATAGAATGTCACTAATTAAATGAGTTACTGACAACTCACTTAGTTAATATCTAGCTCCAAGAGTAGTACCACTCAACCTTATCGTCATGTCGGACTAAGTCCACTTGCAGGATTTTCATGACAATCCTTATGAGCTCCTCTTGGGGACATCATCAACCTAGATTATTAAGACACAGTTTCCTTCTATAATCAACAACACACACTATAAATAATATCGTTTCCCAACTTATTGGGCCTCTTGATTTATCGAGCTAAATTTCACCCTTTGATAAGTCAAAGAAATAAATACTAAGTACATGTGCTTGTTATTATATCAGGATTAAGAGCACACACTTCCATAATAACAAAGGTCTAGTTCTTTTATTAAGTCAGTATAAAAGAACTTACCTTAAATGGTCCAGCTCAATACACTCTGAGTGTACTAGTGTAATTTTATAGTTAAGATAAACTAATACCAAATTACACTATGACTATTCCAATGGTTTGTTTCTTTCTATCTTAGTCGTGAGCTACTGTTTATAATTTATAAGGAATTGATAACAAGATCTTCTGTATGTGACACCACACACCATGTTATCTACAATATAAATTAATTGAACAACTATTAGCATATAAATGTAGACATTTGACCAATGTGATTCTTTATTTCAAAATAAATGTTTACAAAAGCTAGGCTTTTAGTATACACTCTAACATCCCCGACGACCCGAAGCTTCAAGATTGTTATTCTTCATCGGTATAATTGTCATTTAAATTCTTTGATTGTACTTTAAATTTGTAATCTTTAACGATATTATAGTTGTTGTCCACTGAAAGTGGTCAACAATCGCGGGCCTTGGAGTAGGAGTCGCCCAAGGCTCCGAACCAAGTAAATCTTGGCGTCCTTATCTTTTGTGTCTTTAATATTTCCGCTGCATTACTCCAATACATTTTAAATCGATAGTTTTTCGATTACGAAACGAGTGAAATCCATGAACGCTGTTCACCCCCCCTCTAGCGTGATCTCGATCCAACAATTTTTATTCAGGCAGGGTGTGTTGTAGCAGGTGCTCTGTCAATGCTTCGTTGGTCTACTCATGGGTAGCGTGATGCAGTGTGGTAGCACGTCAGGGATACCTCCTCTAGACTGGCTCAGGGAGATGAGAGCATTGAGATCCCCCACTTATGATTTGGAGTAGGAGGATAGGTGTACTCTGACAGCATCCCGTCCACTCAGTCACTCATCAGGAGCAGTGATGGCAGAGTGCACGGTTGTCACAACCCTACCGACTCGGTCTCACCATCGTGTGTGAGATGGTTGATTGGAAGTAGGGGTGACCAGGACATGTCATTGACATGATACACATTGATGCATTTATTGCTTATGTTTGCTGCATTTATTTGCTGCATATTGGATGGATGCATATGTTTGACATGCATACAGGATTTCGATATCTCTCAGTTTATTATCCATACACCAGGTCTTGGTTAGTACAGTTGTTCTCCTATTTATTTCAGTTGCATTTATCCTTCTTATATTAGGAGACTGTACGCATGATTAGTGCTATTTGTTATATTTCTTACTATGTATGTCAGTAGTTACCCGCTGAGAAGTTGACTCACCCCGTTGATATACTATTTTCAGGTTGAGGATTTCCAATCGCTAGTCCCCCTCCAAATTTAGAGGATTTTCATATGGACCTTTTCATTGTTCTTTTCTTACTATATAGTTGTCTATGTATTGGAATTATGCTGGTTTTGCTTTATGGATATTATATTATCTTTATTGTTGATGAGATTTATTGGATATGTTTTACTACATGCATGCTTGGACGACAGAAGAGGTGAGTTCATTTTATTGCATCGTGATTTGAGTTTTATGGGTGTAGTTGAGTAGGATATAAGTTTTGAGCTTTATGGGTGTAGTTGAGTAGGATATTTGAAAGGATTTTTCTTATCGTTGCATTAGTTTAGTTTTACTAGTAATCTGCGTGGGTGTTTGACTTATTTTTATTGTTATTATTCCGACTGTGTTGGCCGAGGTATCTGGATTGATGTAGTAAGTTTCAGATTGTCACCCGTATAGGGGAGATGCTGCCGAAATTTCTTCTAGTAGGGACTACCTGGGGCGTGACAATTTATTTGGTATCAGAGCAGGGAAATACTGTTGAAATTTCTTCAGGCAGGGACTACCTGGGGCGTGACAATTTATTTGGTATCAGAGCCAAGTTTGCGAGCCAAACTGGGCATTTTCAAATTTATACAGATTTTCGTTATGTTCGTGTTTTGGAATTTTATTTTGGATTTGTACGGATTTTTGTCGATTTTCTCGTACGGGATTCCGAGGTTACATATGGGGACTGGACAATGACGAAACATCTCCAGACAACAAATAGGTATAAAGGTAATTTTATAATTTTATACTTGAAGTGATATTTGTGATATAACTTAACATATATGAGGAGATCTACACGAGTAGTTGCGAGACGTGGTGTTGGACGACCACGTAAGAGGACTTTGGAATCTCTGGCAATGGACTTGCCAGAGATCCCTACTGGGTTTGAGCCTGTCGGTCAGGGGCAGACTCAAGATACTGCGGGTGCGTCGGGCTCTCAGATCCCAATGACTCCTTTAGAGGTACCTACCTCGGTTGCACCCGCTGTACCCACTCCTACCGTATTTACGGTACCACCAAGGGTACTACCGGCATACCCCGCACCTGCTCCGGTCGAGCCTACGGTGTACCAGACACCACCGCCACCTGGACCTACCGTGTACCCGGCACCAGCGGCACCTATGCCCTCAGTACCTACAGTGTACCCAGCATTCGCACCAGCGGTACCGGTTGCTCCATTTCCAGTACCACCACCTATCGTACCTCCAGTCATGGCCACTCATATCGACCCTACAATACCACCAGCGGTATATGCCCCAGTTTATGCAGCAACACCGAGAGTACCTCCCCCGGTCTATTCAGCGGTACCACCTATAGCACCAGCTCCAGGGATTCAGCCAGTTCCTGCGTCGATCCCTACCCACCTCACAGATATTGTCACAGCACGAACCCGGATCCCAACATTGGCAGAGTCGATGAAGAGTCGATTCACACTCTTCCGAGGAGAGACTGATCCGAGTGTGGCCCAATCTTGGATAGAGACCATGGAGCGGACCTTCTTCTACATACCTTGCTCCGAATGGGAGAAAGCAGAGCTGGCTGCTTTCCATTTACGGGATAAGGCCGACACCTGGTGGGTTTCGTAGCGTTCCATCATAGGCGAGTAGCACATCATCTGGGCCAGATTCAGAGAGGCTTTTGAGAGCCACTGCTTCCCACGGGCATATCAGATGACTCGCCGTTAGGATTTTCTGAGTCTACAACAGAACAACCGCTCAGTGACAGAGTACAATGTCGAGTTTAATCAGTTGGTCAGATTTTGTCTAGAACTAGTTGCTGAGGACAGTTTCCGTATGCAGCAGTTTATTCAGGAACTGGATGGGCATCTACAAGTAAAGCTTGCCGGTTTTGGGAACTCGTCTTACATAGAGACACTGGACAGAGCTCTGATGATAGAGTCAGCTCACCAGAGAGCGTATCTGGACAAGAAAAAGAAGCAGACTAATCGAACATTAGGAAAGATCCAACCGACACAGGCTGCACAACAGCAGAGTGGTCGTAGTCGGCCAGGTCAGGGTACTTCTGGGGCATCTGGCCGGCCTCAGAAGTCAGGATAATCTTCCTCAGGACATTTCCGGTCTTCTCAACAGAACCAGAAACAATCTGCCAGCGACATTCACTATTTCTGATATGGGTCCAGAGACCACATCACCTCAGCCTGCTCTCCGGGGCAATCAGTTTGCTATTATTGCAAACTGCCTGGGCACCAGAATCGAGATTGTCCGCTGAAGGCTCAGCATATTACTTCCAGAGTTACTGCTCATGGAGGATAGTACAGTCAGTCAGGGGCTCAACGAGGAGGGCAGAGAGCCCAATCTTCGCATCGTCAGCAGATGTCCGCCCCCCTTGCAGCAGCTGCATATGGCATGCATGGACAGGATCACTCCAACACCTTTATGGTACCATAGAGTTCAGTTGTGGGACCTCAGTATCAGCCGCAGCCTCAGCCCCTAGTCCAGTATCTATAGCTCCAACCACTGGTTCAATACTAGACGCGACCCCAGCCACCAGTATAGTATCAGTCGTAGCTCTTACATCCACCTATAGCACAGTCTCCAGCACCGCCTTAGTGGCAGGCTCCTGCCTAAATGCAGCAGCCGCTGGCAGCGTTACCACCTCTACCTTCGCCAGAGACTGGACGTATTCATGTGGTCACCAGAGAGGATGCGCAGCGGGCCGACAGATCTGTTTTCCACGGTACGATTTTCATTTATGCCTTATCTGCTGATATGCTGATAGATATAGGTAGCTCACATTCTTTTATATCCCATACATTTATGAGGGAGATTGGTAGACTACCCACTATTAGACCGCAGTGATTGACCATATCTCTACCATCCGGTGATACTTTTGACATCATCCAGGAGGTCAGACATTGCCCGTTAGACTTTGACAACATGATACTGATGGTACATCTTTTAGTACTGGAAATGATCGACTTTGATATTATTCTTGGCATGGATTGTTTGTCAGCATATCATGTCATTGTTGATTGCCAGACGAGGGTAGTCACATTCCAACCTCCGAACCAACCCTCGTGGGATTTCACTGGCATCAGAGACGACTGCATATCGACTATTTCGGAGATTCAGGCTGAAAACCTGCTGTCACATGGTTGTCAGGGTTTTCTATTATCTTTGATTCATACTGAAGACGACAGTGGTTCTCAACTCTCCGAAGTTCCAATAGTCCGAGAGTATCCGGATGTATTTTCGGAGGAGCTACCAGGTTTTCCTCCTAGAAGGCAAGTGGAGTTTGCTATTCAATTGATTCTGGGAACCGTGTCAACATCGAAAGCTCCTTACCGTATGACACCAAAAGAGTTGAACGAACTGAAGGTTCAACTCCATGAGCCTTTAGACAGGGGATTTATACTCCCTAGTGCTTCTCCATGGGGTTCTCTGGTATTATTTGTCAAGAAAAAGGACGGTACTCTGAGGTTGTGCATTGATTACAGACAGTTGAATGCAGTGACCGTCAGGAATAAGTACCCCTTACCATGGATTGAGGATTTATTTGATCAGCTCAGAGGTACCTCAGTGTATTCTAAGATTGATCTGTGGTCTGGATATCATCAGCTGAGAGTCAAAGAATCTGATATTCAGAAGACAACATTCCGTACTAGATACGACCATTATGAGTTTTTGGTAATGTCATTTGGGTTTACCAATGCTCCAGCGATATTTATGAATTTGATGAACCTCGTCTTCCTGGAGTATCTTGATCAGTTTATTATCGTTTTTATCGATGCCATATTGGTCTACTCGCGTTCCGAGGAGGAACATGCACAGCATCTTCGCACAATCTTGGAGACTCTTCGACGACATCAGCTATATGCGAAGTTAAGAAAGTGAGCCTTCTGGCTATCTTCAGTCGATTTTCTGGGACACGTGGTTTCTAGCAGAGGTATTTCCGTAGACCCTCAGAAGATCGAGGCTGTCACTAGTTGGGAGTAGCTGAAATTAGTACAGGAGATCCGTAGCAGTACATGAGATCTGTAGTTTTCTGGGACTAGCTAAATATTACAGACGGTTCGTCGAGGGTTTCTCCCGGATTTCTATGCCATTGACATGCCTGACCAGGAAAGGCGTGAAGTTCACTTGGACAAAAGATTGCGAGACCAGCTTCTAGGAGCTGAAGCAGAGATTAGTGTCAACTCCAATTTTGGTTTTACCCTCCGGAGAGGACGGATTCGTGCTCTACATCGACGCATATTTTTAGGGTTTGGGTGTTGTCCTGATGCAGCACGGTAGGGTAGTCTCCTATTCTTCTCGTCAGTTGAAGGAGCATGAGAAGAACTACCTAGTATATGATTTGGAGCTAGCCGCCATCATCTTTGCTTTGAAGATTTGGCGGCATCATCTGTACGACATTACCTTTGAGATTCTTACGGATCATAAGAGTCTCAAATATATTTTCACCCAGAAGGAACTCAATCACCGACAGAGGAGATGGATAGAGTTCCTGAAGGATTATGACTATACCATTAGCTATCATCCAGGTAAAGCTAATGTGGTTGTCGATGCACTCAGCAGGAAGTCCAGAGGGACTTTGGCTTGCCACTGAGCTTCAGTCACGGATTTGATTCAGGGCTTCTCCGAGTTGGGCCTTCAGGAGCAGGGACAGACAGAGCAGGGTATCCTGGTTACCATGGTTGCTCATTCGTCGATCAGGACGAGGATCCGAGAGGCCCAGGCCGGTGATCAAAATTTTCAGTTTATTGGCAACAGATAGCTTTCGGTCAGTAGACCGAGTTCACACGAGATGAGGAGGGTATTATATATTTACAAGGTAGATTATGCGTACCTCTGTCCACCCAGTCTTACAGGAGCTACTTCAGGAGGCTCATCACTCTCGATTTACGATCCACCCAGGAGGGGCCTGCATGTATCGTGATTTGAGGCTTTCCTACTGGTGGAACGGTATGAAGAAAGACATCGCAAAATTTGTAGCTAGATGTCTTGTCTGTCAGCAGGTAAAGGCAGAGCACCAGAGACCTGCTGGATTACTTCAGCGGATTCCTATTCTTGAGTGGAAATGGGAACACATTACCATGGATTTTGTGGTGGATTTGCCTAGGACACGACGAGGCCATGATGTGATTTGGGTAATCGTTGATCAATTAACCAAATCCACGCACTTCATAGCGATCCGGAAGACTGATTCCCTGGATCGAGATTGGCAAATCTGTATTGTCGAGAGATCATCAGATTACATGGAGTTCCTTTGAGTATTATTTCGGATAGAGACCCATGGTTCACGTCCCGGTTCTGACAGAGCCTGTAGCAAGCCTTGGGCACTCAGCTCGGTTTCAGTACAACTTTCCATCCGCAGACAGATGGACAATCAGAGCGGACCATTCAGACTCTAGAGAACTTGTTGAGATCTTGTGTATTGGATTTCAGAGGCAGTTGGGAGGAACATTTGCCATTGGTAGAGTTTACCTACAACAACAACTTTCATTCGGCTATCTAGATGGCATCATTTGGGCGTTGTATGGTAGGCCTTATCGGACACCCACCCTCTGGGATGAGGTTAGGGAGGCCCAGTTGTTAGGGCCTCATAGAGCTCAACAGGAGGCAGAGTTGGTCTGTACTATAAGACGGAGGATGTCAGAGGCGCATGTGTTGGTTGCTACTCGGAAAACCTAGAGGTTCCACTGTATAAAAATTTTGTACAAAGGTCTGAACCTTTTCCTAGCTACCATGTGTTCTTTTAAATTAAATTTTGGATCGCCTGCGGAACTTAACACGTTTGATCCAAAACTTAATCTATTTGTTCTTTTAGGTTTTGACTTGGATCTCCTGCGGAACTTAACACGTTTGACCCAAGTCACCTTAAGTTATTAATTCCATTAAATATTAATTTCCATAATTGGTTCCCAGTACTGACGTGGCGAGGCACATGACCTTCTTGGATATGGGAGCAACCACCACCGACTAGACAAAACCTTTTATGGAAAGCTAATATTTAATTTCCTAAAATAACTTTAGGTTAACCGAAAAGAAAAATTAAATCACAAGGAAAAGAAAAACAAAAGAACACTATATCGAAAACAAATTCGAAACTCTAGAATCGTATGCCTCTTGTATTTAGTATTATTTCCAAAAATAACTAGTATGATGCGGAAAGAAAAAATACTAGTTATACCTTTTAGAAAAACCTCTTGATCTTCTACCGTATTCCTCTTCTAACCTCGGACGTTGTGTGGGCAACGTTCTTCCGAGATGAGAAACCACCAATCACCTTCTTTTTCCTTGCAAGTTTCGGCCATCAAAACATCTTCTAGGATGAAGAGGTTCGACCACCACCACCATGCTCCAAGGGATGCTAGAAACGAGGCTTGCTTTCTCTCCTTCTTCTCATTCCTTGATCCGGCCACTAACAAAAGCTCCACCAAGAGATAAGTTTCGGCCAACAAGAGGAGAGGAGAGAAATAGGGCCGGCCACACCACCAAGGAAAAGAGGGAGAAAAATAGAATAGAGTCGTTAGCCTTGAAGCCTCCTCTACCCCCTCTTTTATAATCCTTGATCCTGGCAAATAAGGAAAATTTAATAAAAATTTCCTTAATTCTTTTTCCATTGAAAAGGAAAAATTATTTAATTAAAATAATTTTCTTTCTCAATTTTATTTGGCCGGCCACATAAAAGCTACAAACAAGGAGAGTTTTAATTAATTAAAACTTCCTAATTTGTCTCTAGAAATTTATAAAATTTCTCTAATAATTTAATCCCTTCATGATTGGTTTATAAAAAGGAAATTTAATAAATTAAAATCTTTCTTTTAAACATATGGATAAAAAGAAAGTTATCTCTAAAAATTAAAATCTCTTTTAATCTACAAGTAAGGAAAGATATCAAATCTTTTCTCAATCTTTTGTAGAAACTAATAAAAGAGAATTATTAATTTTAAAACTTTTCTTTTAAATCATGAACATGGTTAAAAAGGAAAGTTTTCTTAAAATTTAAAATCCTCCTTTAATCAACAAATAAGGAAAGATTTCAAATTTTAAACTCTCTTTTAAACATATAGATGATTTACAAATAAGGAAAGTTTTTACCAAAAATTAAAACCATCCTTTTAAACTACAAATAAGGAAAGAGATTAATCTCTTCTCTTAATCTTTTGCAGAAAACTATAAAAGGAAATTTTTAATTTTTAAACTCTCTTTTAAAATCATGATATCCACATAAGAAATAATTTTAATAAAAATCCTTTTTAATATTATAGTGGCCGTCCACCTAAGCTTGGGACCCAAGCTTTGGCCGGCCACCTACATGACTCATCCACTTGGTCTTGGCCGGCCCTAGCTTGGGTTCCAAGCTAGCTTGGCCGACCCCATTGGATGGGTAAGAAGGTGGGTATGCGGTGGGTATAAATCTCTATATACTAGAGGCTACGATAGGGACCGAGAGGAGGAATTGGTTTTGGTCTCCCGATAAAATTAAGCATCCCGTGCTCGCCTCGAACACAACTTAATTTTATCAATAATAATTCATTCCACTAGAGAACTATTATTGAACTACCGCACCAGTCCCAAATTACATTTTGGGCTCCTTCTTATCATGAGTGTGTTAGTCTCCCTGTGTTTAAGATAACAAATGTCCACTAAGTAAGTAAGTTACTGACAACTCACTTAATTAATATCTAGCTCCAAGAGTAGTACCACTCAACTTCATCATCATGTCGGACTAAGTCCACCTGCAGGGTTTAACATGACAATCTTTATGACCTCCTCTTGGGGACATTCTCAACCTAGATTACTAGGACACAGTTTCCTTCTATAATCAACAACACACACTATAAGTGATCATTTCCCAACTTATCGGGCTTATTGATTCATCAAACTAAATCTCACCCATTGATAAATTAAAGAAATAAATATCAAATATATGTGCTTGTTATTATATTAGGATTAAGAGCACACACTTCCATAATAACTGAGGTCTTTGTTCCTTTATAAAGTCAGTATAAAAGAAACGACCTCTAATGGTCCTACTCAATACACTCTTAGTGTACTAGTGTAATTATATAGTTAAGATAAACTAATACCTAATTACATTACGACCTTCCAATGGTTTATTCCTTTCCATCATGGTCGTGAGCTACTGTTTATAATTTATAAGATACTGATAACATGATCTTCTGTGTGTGACACCACACACTATGTTATCTATAATATAAATTAATTGAGCAACTACATTTATCATAAATGTATACATTTGACCAATGTGATTCTTATTTCTAGATAAATATTTATACCAAAAGCTAGGCTTTTAGTATACACTCTAACAGCAGGACCGCCAGAAGAGTTATGCCGATCGGAGACGGAGACCCCTAGAGTTCTCTACTGGCAACCATGTATTTTTATGAGTTTCACCCACGAAAGGGGTGAAGAGATTTGGCCTCAGAGGTAAGCTAGCTTCGCGGTACATTGGCCCTTTCCAGATCCTGGAGAGGATTGGAGTAGTAGCTTATCGTCTGGCACTACCACCGTCCCTGGCAGGCGTGCACGACATATTCCACGTATCTATCCTGAGAAGATACATACCCGACCCGACACATGTGCTAACAGATATCTCAGTTCCCATTCAGCCTGACGTCACTTATGAGGAAGTTCCAGTACGGATTCTGGACCGGAAAGATCGTCAGCTACAGAACAAGACTATCCGACTGGTTAAAGTCGGATGACAGCATCATTTGGACGAGGAGGCTACCTGGGAGCTCGAGGATACTATCCAAGCTCGATACCCCCACCTTTTCATTTGAGGTATGTGAGTTAATTTTCGTTCAGCATTTATATTATATATTTGTTGTTAGTACTTGCTGATGGTTTATTAGTGGGGGAGAATGTAAAATATCAAAAAAGGGCGAATAACCATAAGGGAATTTGTCGAAATTTTTAGAAATTTTTCGGGAATTTTTCGGAGCTCGTATGACTTAGGTTACGGTGATAAATATTGAGTCCGGGAAAGCCTGTTTAGGCTACCCCATTTAAACGAGGAAATGTTGAATTTTTCTTTTTCTTTTATTTTCTTTTATTTCCTTCCCTTCCCCCACGTGCCCGAGTCATCCCCGACGTCGCCCGTTCTTCGCAACCCGATGGTTTCCATCTTCCCAAAATCGTCGGCGCCAGTTCTTCCTATTTCTTCTCACCGATCTCTTCCTCTTCCCCCACCCGAGCCCTAAACTCTCCACGCCACCGCCGACGACCTCTTTCTCTTCTTCCCCTCTTCCTTCGCCAATTCTTCCTCCTCATCCATTCCGAGCAACGCGTCGATCACCGACCACAGGAACTCCAGTGCCGATCGCCACCTTGTCGCCCGGGTGCCACCTCCCCTCTGCCCTATGTGACGCTTGAGCCACCACCGGCCGAGCCCTTCTCCCAATCCCTTCGTCCTCCACCCGACGGCTCCACCCATCCCTGCGTACAAAGCCCCTTGGCCGAGGAAGCCCTAGCGTCACACTCTTCTCTCTGCCCGTTGCCTCCTCACCACAGAAGTCCTCAATCTCACCGAGGGTTCAGATTCGATGCTTGCCTCTTGCTCACAGGTAGTCGAAGAAGTCGTCACCCTCTTACCTGATCACTGTCGATCTCCCGCCTCAATGTCGGTTGCTGATCACCAGAGAGGACCGAGCCACCTCCAAGCCCTAGTCTAACTCTCTGTTAAATCTCCAGCAGAGAGGAAGAACTTGGCATCGTTGTAGGTAAAGCATATATAGGTATTTGGGATTTGATCACTTTAGTTCTGCCCCTAAGTTGGGAGTTTAGTATCAGATCTCTAATTGTGTTAATTGGGGAGTTCTGGACTTAGGTTATTATTGGTTGTGGATTCGAGCATCACCATTCGAGGGAGACTCACAACTCCGGCCATAATTTCCAGCAGCTACCCTTCTCCGGCAGCAACATCCTTGGTTGTGAGTTTGAGGTAAGATGCTTAATTAAGTTGATGTTAGGTTTTTGGTAGTTGACCGTTGAGATATTTAATTAGGGTTTAAATGTCGGGTTTAATCTAAGCTGTAGTTAGATCTGAATTATTAATTAACCGAGAATAAATGAACGGATTAGGGTTCTTGGTTTAATAGGAATTTGATTTAGCTATTGGATACATATCGGAATTAGCTAAAAATTATATGTTTGGTATTACAGGACTTTGATTCGAGACGGTGTTTCGACGAGAGATCTATTTCGAATACGATCCTCTTATTGGAGGTGGGTACCTAGACTTATCTATTTTTAGATATGTCATTTGATATGCATAGTGATTTTTAACAAGTAGTAATAATTAAGTTTCTTATCTACATCGGTTTGTCACTACCGGATACCTATTACATGCTTGTTTTTGCTTACTTGTTATGCATTCCATGTTAGTACCCACCTGATTTTATATGCTTATAGAGGTAGTGACATAACCATGCCTTATTATGTTCAGGACCTAGGTTTTTATACCATATCTGATATGTGTACCTAGACCATTGATTTGATCTATATATCTCTTGGTACTCATAATGTAGAGATAGATAGGATCAGGATCTTCATGCTTAGTGTCATGCATCATCTGTATGATTGCATGCTGAGCGATTGGTAGTTCCATTATTGTTGAGCTCATCGCTAGTTACATAGATCTGCACACACAACCACTCATGAGTTAGTGGTTTTTATTTAGGCAGCGTGTGTTGCAGCAGGTGCTCTGTTAGTGCTCCGTTGGTCCACTCATGGGTAGCGTGACGCAGTGTGGTAGCACGTCAGGGATCTCTCATCTGGACTGGCTCAGAGAAATGAGAGCATTGAGCTCCCCCACTTATGATTTGGGATAGGAGGATAGGTGTACTCCGATAGCATCCCATCCACTCGGTCACTCATCAGGAGCAGTGATGGCAGAGTGCACGGTTGTCACAGCCCTACCCACTCGGTCTCACCATCGTGTGTGAGATGGCTGACTGGCAGTAGGGTGACCAGGACATGTCATTGGCATCATACGCATTGATACATTTATTGCTTGTGTTTGCTGCATTTATTTGCTGCATATTGGGTGGATGCTGTAGGACCGTTAGATTCGATAGAGGGGGGGGGTGAATATCGATTCGAAAATACAGAGTATAAGCGCAGCGGAAAAGTAAAGTAGACACAGTGTTTTTTACTTCGTTCGGAGCCTGTGACGACTCCTACTCGAAGGCCCGTACTCCGTGAGTACTTTCATTGGGCAATTCACTAGCAGTTCGAAATAATGATTACAAAAAATAGTACAATGAATGCTAATGAAAATGAAAAGCAAATACCGACAATAAAGACAAGAAAGGAGCGTAGTGTCGGAGCTTTGTTAGCGTCGCAGAAGTGCAGAGCAGTGGAAGACTTTTCTTTTTGTTGCAGTTCTGAAGCTCTCCTCTGACCCTTCTTTTATATGAGGCTCGGGGTGCCCTGGATGCCTTCCGGGCGCCCTGGTGAGACGTGGCAAGTCCAACCAGCGAGCTCCACGTGGCAACGCGTGATCAGGATGAAATTTTCCTCCCGGGCGCCAGGATCCCTTCCGGGCGCCCGGACCTCCGGGCGCCCGGACCTCCGGGCGCCCGGATTCCTTCCGGGCGCCCGGACCCTGTTTTCCCGCAGAATCCGTCCTGCAAGATAAACGTTAGTCCGGAGGCAAATTTACCCTGCAACACAGATTGTTAGCAAAAGCAAAGTGAGTATGAATTAGCAAAAATAGTATGACTTAGATTCCGTCTTTCCGAGACCGGAATCTAGTCACGATCTCGACTTAGATATCCGAAATGGATCTAAGCCGGATCGACGCCTAATGTTCCCTTCCCGGGAACGCGTCCTCGCAGTCACTCCCCTCCAGTGACTTACCTCACTTACCTGCCAGACGTCCGGTCAGCCCGTCGACCCGTCTGGACTTCTCGCCAGCTATCCGGTCAGCCCGTCGACCTAGCTGGACTTCTCGCCAAGCGTCCGGTCAGCCCGTCGACCCGCTTGGACTTCTCGCCAGCTATCCGGTCAGCCCGTCGACCTAGCTGGACTTCTTGCCAAGCGTCCGGTCAGCCCGTCGACCCGCTTGGACTTCTCGCCAGCTATCCGGTCAGCCCGTCGACCTAGCTGGACTTCGTGCCAGACATTCGGTCAGCCCGTCGACCTGTCTGGACTTCTCCTGCACACTCGATCAAAGTGTCAGACAAAAACAAACTAACTTAACCTGATTTGTCATTCATCAAAACCTGGGTTAAATCGTTAGTGCTAACCGCACCAACAATCTCCCCTTTTTTGATGGAATGACAACTTGGTTAAGTTAGTGAAAACATATGCAAGAACCATGCATTTATGTGGTTTTTAAGATAGTTTGAATTTTCAGTTAGGTTCAGCTAACTTAACCTAACTTAACCACCTAACCCTCCCCCTTTGGCATTCATCAAAAATAAGCATTGATTAAGTAATTATAGACTTCAGACAAAAAAAATGTCAAGTTAATCTGGGGGAGTTTAAGCATGGACAAAAAAATGTCTTAAGTTTTGACAATGATTTAAGTTTGAAAAATCTAACTTTCATAATTTTCAACACTGAGTTTTTGCAAATCAAAATTCAGTTTGCAAATATTGATTTTGAACTTTACTTTTAGTTTTCAAAGGAGTTTGGTAGAACTAATTTTGATAAAGTAAAATAATTAAATCTAATTTTCAAAAATCAAAATTTTAAAGTTCAAAAGTACTAATTTCAAAACCATGGTTTAAAATACTTGAAAAGTTGAGTTTTCAAAGACTAAGTAAAAAGGATAAAAAGTTTGTGATTTAAAACAAACAATTTTGAGTTGATTTAAAATTTTTTCACAATTTTAAGCAAGTTGATTTTGAAAATTGATTTTTAAACTTTGATTTTCAAAATTAAGGAAAATGATTTTGAGAAGCTTAGTTTGTAAACTTAAGTTTTGAAAAATCTAATTTCCACAATTTTCAAAACTAAGTTAAATCTAATTTTCAAAATCAATTTTCAATAAAAAGTAAAACCCAATTCTTAAAAACAACTTAGTTTTATAAGAGTTAGTTTTCAAAAGTAGGTTTAAGAAATTTTTAAGAAAACATTTTTCAAACAAAATTTAAAATCTTTTATATAAAGGGAATTTTTTAATTAATTCCTCCCCCTGAACCTGACATAAAATTTGAAAATATTTGCGAAAAATATTCAAAGTAGATATATATATATATATATTTTTTAAATTGAGGTAGAATTTTCTAGAGAGATTTTAAAGAGAAGATTAAAAAATAACACTTAAGGAGATAATTAAAAAATAAAACTCCCCCTTAATTTGATACTCCTTTAATTTATTAATCCTCCTTATTTATTACTTCCCCTTAATATAAAATTTTACAACCGTAACATATTTTTGTACCTAAGTGTTTTAGACGATTGTATAATTATCTTTATAAAATTGTTCATTTAAATTTGACTAACCGTAATTAATGTTAGATTAAGTTGAAATAAATTAACCTTTAGTGTAATGTTAAGTAAGATAAGTTGTTATTAATTCAATAATTGATCAATATTAATAATTTATTGATTAAATTTTGCTATAATCTAAATTTTGTATTAATTGATGAAGGTGTTAGTTATAATTTAACTTTTCATTTACTTCCTTTTAAGTTGGATTGACTTAGTTTAAAGTTGGTGGTAATTTGAAGTTAAACTCGTTATTAAACAAGGTTAAGTAAGGTTCAATTTAAGTCAAACTTTAATTATGTTTTAATAAAAATAATTAATATTTTAAAGGTTGATTAAGAAAAATGACTTAGAGTAATTTTAATATTTTTACTAAGGTTAAACCTAGGTTCTGATCAAATCAAGCTTAGTTCTCAAATAAAGTTAAACTTAAATAGTTAAGTTCTACTTATTAATTACATAATTAAGTTTAAAGTTAAAGTTAACGGAATTTAAGTTTTTAAGTTAGGTGTCTAAGTTTTAAATGAATTTAAAAGAATTATAATTATTACTATTTTTAAGGGATTTCTAACAGGATTTTAAAATGATTTTTATAATTATTTAATGACAATTAATATACGTTCAATTCAGTTTTGATTTTAGATTAAAATTAATATCAGTGATTAATTTAGGTTTAAGTTTTAAGTTTAAGTTAAATTTTTAAGTTTTAATTTAAGTTTTAATTTTCAGTTAGGTTAAATTAAGTTGAAAAGTAATGTTTAAATTAAGTTTTAATGAGTTTTAATTTAAGATCTAATTTTCAGTTAAGGTAATTAAAAAATAATTTTAAGGTTAAAATGATGTTTAAGATTAAAAATGAGTTTAAAGTTAAAATAATAATTTTTAAAAAGAAAATAGTCTATAGAAATAATTTATTATTATTACTATTTTTGTTAAGTTAAAATAATTTTATTATAGTGAAAAAAAATAAGAAGAATTTTTCAAAATGATACATAATTTTTAAAATAGTTTTAAAATAATTTTTAAAATAGTTTAAAAATGATTTTTAAAATAGTTTTTAAATGATTTTTAAAAGCTTTTAAAATAAATTTTGAAATAATTTTTTAGTTAAAATAATTTTTAAAATAACAATAATTTTTAAAAGGTTTTAAAAGAATTTTTAAAGTTTTTAAGATGATTTTTAAAAGAGTTTTTTTTTAAAATAATTTTTAAAAGAATTTTTTAAAGTTTTTTTTAAAATGATTTTTAAAAGAGTTTTTTAAAATGTTTTAAAATAATTTTTTAAAAGAATTTTTTAAAGTTTTTAAAATTATTTTTAAAAGAGTTTTTAAAATAATTTTTAAAATGTTTTAAAATAATTTTTAAAAGAATTTTTTAAAGTTTTTAAAATGATTTTTAAATGAGTTTTTTAAAATAATTTTTAAAATGTTTTAAAAGAATTTTTTAAAGTTTTTAAAATGATTTTTTCAAAGAGTTTTTAAAATAATTTTTAAAATGTTTTAAAAGAATTTTTTAAAGTTTTTAAAATGATTTTTAAAAGAGTTTTTAAAATAATTTTTAAAATGTTTTAAAATAATTTTTAAAAGAATTTTTTAAAGTTTTTAAAATGATTTTTTCAAAGAGTTTTTTAAAAAAAATTTAAAATATTTTTTAAAAGAATTTTTTAAAGTTTTTAAAATGATTTTTTCGAAGAGTTTTTAAAATAATTTTTAAAATGTTTTAAAATAATTTTTGAAAGAATTTTTTAAAAGTTTTTAAAATGATTTTTTCAAAGAGTTTTTTAAAAAAATTTGAAATAATTTTTAAAAGAATTTTTTAAAGTTTTTAAAATGATTAAAAGAGTTTTTAAAATAATTTTTAAAATGTTTTAAAAGAATTTTTTTTAAGTTTTTAAAATGATTTTTTAAAAGAGTTTTTAAAAAAAAATTAAAATGTTTTAAAATAATTTTTAAAAGAATTTTTTAAAGTTTTTAAAATGATTTTTTCAAATAGTTTTTAAAAAAAAATTTAAAATAATTTTTAAAAGAATTTTTTAAAGTTTTTAAAATGATTTTTAAAAGATTTTTTAAAATAATTTGTTAAAAGAGTTTTTAAAAAAATTTTAAAGTTTTTAAAATGATTTTTAAAATAATTTTTAAAGTGTTTTAAAATAATTTTTTAAAAGAGTTTTTAAAAAAATTTTAAAGTTTTTAAAATGATTTTTAAAAAGGTTTTTAAAATAATTTTTAAAATGATTTTAAAAAAAAATTTTAAAATAATTTTTAAAATGTTTTAAAATAATTTTTTTTTTAAAAGTTAATTTAATTTTTAAAATAATTTTTAAAGTTATTTTTTTTTAAAATTAATTTAGTTTTAATTCGAAATTTAATTTTAATTAATTCAAAATTTAATTTTAATTTGAAATTCGAAATTAATTTTAATTTGAAATTAAATTTGAAATTTGAAATGTAATTTTAATTTGAAATTCAATTTAAAATTTGAAATTTAATTTTAATTAATTTTAATTTAATTTGAAAATTAATTTGATCCTTATTCATCTCACCCGATCTAGATTATCAATCAGGGAATCCTATAATTTTGTGAGATGAATTAGATTTTATTACAGAGTTTGGTTTAATTTGTGTTAGATTCAGGTTTAGCTTTGGTCTCAACAAATAGGCATTCTTCGGATAAACTTCTAAGCTTGGTGAGTCACATGGACGTCATTAGAAGTAACCAACCTTTCGAGATTTTCCGAATAGTCCTATCCACGGAGCTTAGTACTAAACCTTGGTCTAACTAGTTAGGATCCATTTAAAGGTAGCTTCGGTCGGTTCCACTTGGCCAAATGCACCAGATTGAAGCTATATCTTTCTAGACATGCGATGCCCAAGCTTCCCCAACGTACTATCATCAAAAAACTTCATCAATACCATGATTCAAGTTAAACTTGAACCTTCTTTAACTAGTCCTAATTACCCTGTCGGGTAGGTTGGTTGGGGTTACCCTTTTCGGGTAGGTTGGTTAGGGTTACCCTGTCGGGTATGTTAGTTTTGGAGGTGGCAGCTATTCTGGAGTCTCCCCCTGAATTATTGGCCATTAATTTAGTTTTTAGTTCTGGGTTTATTATAGTTAAGTTTTGGTTAAAATTTAATGTTTAATTTGTAATTTAGATTCAAGTTTTTAATTTTGAATTAATTAAATTAGTCAAATTATCTTTCTTTAAGGGAATGTATTTAATATTTAAATTTTCTTTCAATTTCACTTTTAATAGGTTAATTGAATTATCTTTCTTTAATAGCTTATTTTTAAAGTTTAAGTTTTTATTCATTTTTAAATTTGAATTAATTAAATTGTTTGAATTATATTTCCTTAAAGGTTTATCTTTTAACCTTTTATTAATTGTTAATTTTGAATTTTTCAAATTATCTTTATTTAATATGTTATTTTTAATATTTAATTTTAATTTTGTTAAATTTAGTTTTGATTTTATCAAAGTGTTTGATTTTATTCTTATATTTTCTTTATTTTTTAAGTTAATATAATTAGTGGAATTTATTAGATTATTCTTATCATTAAAATTTAATTTTTTATTAATTAAATTATCTTGGGTTTGGATAGGATTTTCTAGATTAATATTGTCTAGATTATTAAATAATTTATTAATTTTATCTAGATCAATATTGACCTTGTCATCTCTATCATTTGAGTTTTCAGATTTGTTTAGGTTCAAGTTTGAATTTTTTAAATTAATTGGATTTGTTTTATCAGATAATATCCTAGGGGTATTTTTGTAATTATTGTCAACTACACTATTTTCACATATATTTTCTGAAATAATCAGATCAATGCTCATATTTTCTAAACTACTATTAGCAGGGGTGTTTTGGTAAATATCACTAACCTTGAGCGCAACCCCTAATTCAGTAGGCTTTTCGATTGGATCTAACCCGAGTTCAGATTCGATTTTTACTTGATCCTCGAGCTCCATCGGCTCCTCGTGAAGTTTGATCAATTGGGTCCAAAGCTCATGTGCATCTTTGTACTTTTTTACTCTGCATAAAACATTGTTAGGTAAAACATTACAAATGATTTTACTTACATTTGTGTTTAGTTCTGAGTTCTGAGAAGGTTTTCTCAATATCAGCCAATAATCAAAGTTTACGCTTCCTAAGAAGCATTCCATTAATCACTTCCAATAGTTGAAATCTTGATCGTATGGTGGTGGTTCGTGAGGGTTCCGTCCTTCTTGAAGAGTCATTATTCTTGCACAAAGAGAAACAGAAAAAAAATCCCAAGACTTGGTCTTGGATTAGCAGTGCTAAAAAAAATAATATTTCACTATTTTCGAAAAAAATAATAAAATATTATTAAAATATTAATAAAATATTTGAAAAAATATTATTTCAAAATTTTGAAAATGTAATATTTTTTAAATACTAAATAATGGTGAAAAGATGGCGATGTATTTTTCAAAAACTGTTTTGGAGGGAAAAAACGAAAGGCGTAAGGTTTTATTTAAAAGACAAACAATATCTAATTTTTTTTTTTAAAAAAAAAACGACCCCCCTTTGCTTGATTGGTGGTTGCACCAAATCAGAGCGGTGCCTGCTCTGATACTACTTGTAGGACCGTTAGATTCGATAGGGGGGGTGAATATCGATTCGAAAATACAGAGTATAAGCGCAGCGGAAAAGTAAAGTAGACACAGTGTTTTTTACTTCGTTCGGAGCCTGTGACAACTCCTACTCGAAGGCCCGTACTTCGTGAGTACTTTCGTTGGGCAATTCACTAGCAGTTCGAAATAATGATTATAAAAAATAGTACAATGAATGCTAATGAAAATGAAAAGCAAATACCGACAATAAAGATAAGAAAGGAGCGTAGTGTCGGAGCTTTGTTAGCGTCGCAGAAGTGTAGAGCAGTGGAAGACTTTTCTTTTTGTTGCAGTTCTGAAGCTCTCCTCTGACCCTTCTTTTATATGAGGCTCGGGGCGCCCTGGATGCCTTCCGGGCGCCCTGGTGAGACGTGGCAAGTCCAACTAGCGAGCTCCACGTGGCGACGCGCGATCAGGATGAAATTTCCCTCCCGGGCGCCCGGATTCCTTCCGGGCGCCCGGACCCTGTTTTCCCGCAGAATCCGTCCTGCAAGACAAACGTTAGTCCGGAGGCAAATTTACCCTGCAACACAGATTGTTAGCAAAAGCAAAGTGAGTATGAATTAGCAAAAATAGTATGACTTAGATTCCGTCTTTCCGAGACCGGAATCTAGTCACGATCTCGACTTAGATATCCGAAATGGATCTAAGCCGGATCGACGCCTAATGTTCCCTTCCCGGGAACGCGTCCTCGCAGTCACTCCTCCGGTGACTTACCTTTACCGGTCAGCCCTTCGACCCGTCTGGACTTCTCGCCAGCTATCCGGTCAGCCCGTCGACCTAGCTGGACTTCTCGCCAAGCGTCCGGTCAGCCCGTCGACCCGCTTGGACTTCTCGCCAGCTATCCGGTCAGCCCGTCGACCTAGCTGGACTTCTCGCCAAGCGTCCGGTCAGCCCGTCGACCCGCTTGGACTTCTCGCCAGCTATCTGGTCAGCCGGTCGACCTAGCTGGACTTCGTGCCAGACATCCGGTCAGCCCGTCGACCTGTCTGGACTTCTCCTGCACACTCGATCAAAGTGTCAGACAAAAACAAACTAACTTAACCTGATTTGTCATTCATCAAAACCTGGGTTAAATCGTTAGTGCTAACCGCACCAACAGATGCATATAGGATTTCGATACCTCTCGGTTTATTATCCATACATCAGGTCCTGGTTAGTACAGTTATTCTCCTATTTATTTCAGTTGCATTTATCCTTCTTATATCAGGAGACTATACGTATGATTAGTGCTATTTGTTATATTTTTTACTATGCATGTCAGTAGTTACCCGCTGAGGAGTTGACTCACCCCATTGATATACTATTTTCAGGTTGAGGCTGTCCGGAGGATTTCCAGTTGCTAGCCCCCCTCCAGATTTCGAGGATTTTCATATGGACCTTTTCATTGTTCTTTTCTTACTATATAGTTGTCTATGTATTGGACTTATGTTGATTTTGCTTTATAGATATTGTATTATCTTTATTGTTGTGAGATTTATTGGATATGTTTTACTACATGCATACTTGGACGGTAGAAGAGGTGAGTTGATTTTATTGCATCGTGATTTGAGTTTTATGGGTGTAGTTGAGTAGGATATAAGTTTTGAGCTTTATGGGTATAGTTGAGTAGGATATTTGAAAGGATTTTTCTTATCGTTGCATTATTTTAGTTTTACTAGTAAACTGCGTGGGTGTTTGACTTATTTTTATTGTTATTGTTCTGGCTGTGTTGGCCGAGGTATCTGGATTGATGTAGTAAGTTTCAGATTGTCACCTATACATGGGAGATGCTGCTGAAATTTCTTCTAGTAGGGACTATCTGGGGCATGACAGTCCTTGTCCAATTAACTCAATCTTATAATAGCCATTCTCTTGGGGTTTTGAAAAGTGTTTAGAAAATTTCAAGGCTTCTTCGTAATATGTATTTTCAATGTTCAGTTTGTTCATTTATATTTGATCTCCTCAAGTGTAGTTTGTATATTTTTCAATTCATCTGTTATTTGAGTTTTATGTACTTCAATTAGTTCTTTAATATGAAGAAACACAGTTTTAGACTAGAACTCAAAATGTTTAGATTGAAGTTCTCAACTTTTAGGTTTATTTTTTACGATAAATTTTTAAAGGCTTAAGATTTCTTTCTTAATAGGAATATTAAATAAATTGAGTTGACTAAATCTTCTATTTAATTAGTCTTGAGCGTCTTTTAAGAAATTAATATTTTTTTTTAAATTACTTTGTATTTGTGTTTGTTGATTTAAAGTGAAAGCTTTTTTTTCCAATAAGATTTTAGTTTGATTTTGTTGAGACTCTAAGTTGGTTCTTATACTAAGTATTAGGTCTGTGATTTATTTAAGTGTGCACTATAAGTAGTAAGACAATGATTGTGTACTCTAGATCTAAAATAACAATTGTATTTATGTTGATTTAGAATAATAATTTTTTGAGCTAGGATTTGGAGGGTTAGATCTAAAAAAATCTAATTTCTGAAAGTCTGAAAAATTTCTAAACTTAGAAGTTATTCATGATGGTTCAAAGATCTTATAGTTCTGATACCAATGTTTATGTGGTTTATAAAAGTATGTATGGTTCATAAAAGTAAATAGTTTGTGTCGATGAGTTTTATTTTTAGATATTAACAATAATTTTAAATAATGATTGTCAACAGTAAGAAGTGAACATCAAGTGTGAATAGTAAAAAATAAATAATAAAAAAATAAACAGTATTATAAATAGTGATTACGAACTGTAAAAAAGTCAATAGTAATTTTATGAATATAATAATAATTTTAATTTTAATAAGCTTTGAATAGTTTTGATTAAAATTACAGCAATTTTGATGAATATTAGGATAATTTGATATATTGAAAGAATTTAAATTAACATTTTTATAATATTATTGGATTAATTTAATAAATACGAATATTTTTGAAATAAAGAATTAAAATAAATATCCTTTCAATATCTTTAACGTACAACACTCGATTATAAAAGTTTTAATTTTTATCCTATATATAATATACTATTCTAGAATCTTCCACGTATGGTTCGTGCACTTCTTTCTTTATGTTCTACACATCATGAACTGTTAAATTAAAGAATATATACACGTGTTTCGTTCTCATTCCCCTACCAAGCTACACACTGTAGCATTAAGGGTGTCTTAAACTCACCTGCGAAATACCGCAACTTGATCTCCGTCATACCTATGTCGGTTTGCTTGCCACATCTCACCATATAAATATAACGGCCAGCCGGTATAAACCCACCTCGGATAAAACAACGGCACCCCAAATTCCAAATACCGTTGAGACGAAGCAGCAACATCGAAGAGGGCCGAGGGCGAAGCGAAGGGCGGATTAATGGAAACCCTCGACCTACACCACCACCACCCTCCGATGCTGCCGCCTCTGCTTCCCTCCCGCGGCCTCCTCACTGCCTCCGATCTCAAGGCGGCGGAGCTGCTTGTCTACCTCAGCGAGAGGAGCGGCTGCGGGGCCGTCGACGATCGGTTCTCCTCCTCCTCCTCCTCCACCACCACCACTTCCCGATCGGTTGAGCTATCTCGGCCTCCTCCGCTGCCGCTCGAGGCGGCGATCCTCCTGGAGAACGAGGACGACGATGAGGAGATGGGCGGCCCGTGGCGGAGGACGCAGCGGTACCGCCCGATCGCGGACGTCTATGCCGCCACGGAGTCGGTCGGCGGCCGCGATCTTGATCGGAGGCAGTGCGGCGAGCGGCGAAGTGAGAAGAAGAACCGAAGGGGACAAGGTCGAGAGGTAAACAAACGAAGCAAGACTTGATAACTTTTGGTTAGTATAGTAATTACTGTTATTTTGAGTAGTAATGTGTAATTAATTAGTGTGAAATTAGAGATTAATCACGTTCTCATAACAAGTTTAAGTATCGAATACTATGTGGGTTGTAATAACTGGAATATCGTCGTGATAAATAATTTGAATTTTGTAGTGATTATTTGATATTACATGATCATTTACTCTTTTTTTTTTCATAGCCCTCTGAACACATTCTAATCACTGGATTAGAATGCTATTTTTTTTCCTACGCTACTAAAATTCACAAATAAATATATTTCTAAATATTAATTAGGTTAGTTATCTATTTTAAATAATTTTTCCACATTGAATAATAATATGAATATTTATTCATATAAATTGAATGGCATAATGTGTTGGAGTAAAATCGTCTTTTGTGAAAATTGTCACATAAATTCTATATCTTTCAAATTTAGTTATTAGAAAATTAATTGATAAACATAAGAAAATGTATATGAATCTATAATGATTAATATCCTTTTAAAGTAGTGTTATTAATTTTCTAGATCAACATGATTTCTTGAGTATTCTCTTAAACGATGGAATTTAGAGAATAATACGATGACTCATCGGATTTGGGATCATAACCACTATGTATAAAAGTAATCGTATAACATGGTATAATGATTTTGAACTGTCTTCATCCTTTTATATATATATATATATATATATATATATATATATATATATATATATATATATATATATGTTGCAAACGGTGATAAAGTTCATTTCGGCCCCTCCATTATCAGCTCTAAGGTTTGAAAGGATGATAAATTAGGATACCGAATAACCTCTTAGGTGGGAAAATTTTATTTTCAAAGGAAATAAATTTCAGGGAATTCGAATTATAATTTTATTATCCGAATATCAACTCGGTCTCGGTTACATCCGTGTGGAGGCATCCTCATAGTTATACGTGGGATACAGGCGGCAGGAGTAAGACGAAAAAAGAAAACAAATTATTAAGTTACTGTTCCTCTGTAAATGTTCTCGTCCAACTAACTTCATGTAATGCCACTGTCATACTTTATTTGTATCCTTTGAAATTTTAATTAAAAAAATAAATATAATTAATTATAATAAAAGTAATAATATTGTATAATAAAATTAACATGAAAAATAAAAAGTTTTTCTTGATTTATATTATACATTTTAGAAATTATGATTATAGATGCAAATGATTATAATATGGTATAATAAGAAATAAGGTGTATAAAATAAGAGAATTATAATAAAAATAAATAAATAACCTTCAACTTGGACTCTTAATAGTCTATTAAGAACTCGGATGCTTCTTGTGAAGACAATTTACCTGACTTCTCTCTTTTCTATTTCAAAGTCAACTAGTTGAACGTCTGTGTATCATAATAATATAGCTTTGTCATTAATCCTTGACTTTGACTCATATCTGTATGTGCCAAGGCATTATAGTCTTTATCCTTATGTAAATCAAGTCTTTGCACTTGCGACATTATAAATAGATCCTCAATACAAAGATTATTTTGCCTTACAACTAATAGTGATTGATGTGGTGGATATGTAGACTCATATGTGGTGTGACCTGGTCAGGTCTGTTGGACGTGTGCAGTGACTGCACACGTCAAGAAGATGGAAAGAAGTTTATTTCCCTTCATCTTCCCCCACCCATTATGTACAATTAGAGCACAAGTTACTTTTCCAAGATAAACGTTCAAGACAATCAAGAGAAGATGATCAATTCACCATAAGGTAAAGAGAACATCAAGAGGGTAAGGGATTTGGTTTGTAAATTTACAAGGACAGTTTCAATCTTGTGATCGCTCTTCCATATGAAGAACACAAGATCGTCATCGTGAAATCCACAATAAGTGTTTACAGTTTTAGAATTCCTTTCATATTCCTTTCATACTATAGAACCAATAATGATATCAGAGCAGTATAAGTTATAAAAGCATGAAACTCTCGAAAACATACCTATTCACTGTTGGAGGTATCGGCGATGGAGTTTGCCCTGTTGTGTTCTGCTGTCACTAAGAAATTGTGGTTGTCCGCTCAATGCCAAGCGTTGGAAGAAAGGGCACCACGGCTACACTTAGCCGTGGCAACGCTCTTTCACCTCCATCGTCGATACTGTAGTGAGCCAGCGATTGAGCAAGAGGCCGGCAATCGTGTTCATCATGGTAGAGATGGTCACGGCGGCATCTAGCAATTCCGCGCACCTTGGGGGTCGGTTGCCTTGTCGGATGGTTGGCCATCCACTTTCGTGGTCGAAGAGCGTCGGAGACCAGGTTAGGAGGCCGGTTGATTAACGACTGTGGAAACTAATAGATGAAGAAAATAAATAGAACAGAAAATAATTCTTTTATTTGTATTTACTAAAATCAATAGACTTATTTATATAAGTTGTTCAAACAATAATGGAAAGATTAAATATGACATACAATTTATAAGTATATTAATAAATAAAATAAATTTGGAAGTATTATTTTTACTATTTGATTCATGTCGATCTTGATTGTGATGCTGATCTTGATTGTGATGTCAAATATAATAGATCTCAATTGATTGAAATTTCGAGATTATTTTCTATTATTGTCATTACCTCCCGACAAACTCAACAGGATTGCCTAAACGTTGAGTTTGAGTACTAACTTAGTGAAATGTTGTCTGGATAGTAACTTGGTAAATATATCAACAATTTGATTTTCAGTAGAGATATAAAAAATTGGAAGTTGTCAAGTCACCATATACTCACGAATTAAATAAAAATTAATCTCTTCATGCTTGGTATGAGCATGAAAAATAAGATTTGTCGCAAGACAAGTTGCTCAAATATTATCACATTATATTTTAGGGGTAAAAATTGGAGAAAAGTGTAATTCCAAATGAAGAGATTATAGTCAAATAATTTCTGACGTCACGTTAGCTATAGTTTTATATTCAGCTTCAGTACTTGAGTGAGAGACTGTAGGTTGCTTCTTTAAAAGCCTGGAAACAAGATTTAACTCAAAAAATATAGCATATCCACTAGTAGAACGTCTATCTTCAGGAGATCTAACCCAATCTGTATCACTGTAGGTAATCTACTCTTGTGAGAACCGACGATATAAAAGAAGAACATGTAAAATATTGCCTTTAAGATATCGAAGAATTCTATTAACATCTTCCCAATGGTATTCAATAGGGGCATGCATAAATTGACAGGAACGATTCATAGTGAAAGCAATATCGGGTCATGAAATGGTGACATATTGTAGGATACCAATAATACTTCGGTAGATCTGGGGTCAGACATTGAAGAGGAGGATAAAGGTACAATAAAATCACCTTCAATGATTGGTGTAGAGATAGGACGTGTACCATCTATTTTAGCTCGTTGTAAAAGTCCAACAATATATTTGCTCTGAGAGAGAAGACAACCTTCAGAATGTGAGAGAAACTCTATACCAAAGAAAAAATGAGCATTGCCAATATCTCAAATAAAAAACTCTTGATGAAGAAGATGGAGTAAAGTAGTAATGTCGTTTTAATCACTACCAATGATTAATATATCATTCATATAAATCAGAATAAATATTAAAAATTTCTCATTATATTTGTAGAATAGGGAAGAGTCTGTTGGTCCCTGACAGCTAACAAGAGGTAGGTGAATTGTCCGCACAAAAAAACCAATACCTTTCTCGATCTTATAGCTTGATTAAGATAAACACTTGTACAAAAGAATTAAGAAACTAATTAATTAAAGAGAGAGGCACAGAAAGATTTACTTGGTTTACAATCAGAGGATTGCTAATTTAAGGCAATTAAAGTTCACTAAAAATTTCCTTTGGGAGGAGAGCCTCTTACAACGTTGATAGCTCACAAACAAAGTAGTAGAACAGAAAGAGAATCGTTTACAAGTGTTATTGTAAACTACTGAGATTAGAGCTATATTTATAGCCCTGATTCGGGCGCTTGGAAGGGTTCTTGGTGCCTAGGTGTAATACCCCGGTTCTGAGATTCTGGTTAAGTATGACTTAAAAGGTTAGATGGTACTATTCATATCACCAAGGTGCACCTTCCTTTTCGGAAGCCCAGACTCAAAGAACTCCAAAGTTAAGCGTGCTTGGCTTGGAGAAATCTGAGGATGGATGACCTCCTGGGAAGTTTTCCAGGGTGCGTGCGAGTGAGGACAAAGCACGCTGAAAGGACCTCCGGTGGTCTGTGGAGCTAGTCGTCAACCTGATGGGCAATTCAGGTAGCGTTCCCGGTTTAGTTCGGGTGGGGCCCGCCCGAGCCGGGGCGTTACAGATGGTATCAGAGCGACCTTGCGACCGTGAGTGCGCCTGTGGCAGGAGCACCCAGGGCACCACCTAGCGAGGGAGATTTTGGGATTTGTCTGTGGTGTGATTTGTGGTTACACAACGAGAACGTTGTGTCTTTAAGTGGGGGTGATTGTAATACCCCGGTTCTGAGATTCTGGTTAAGTATGACTTAAAAGGTTAGATGGTACTATCCATATCACCAAGGTACACCTTCCTTTTCGGAAGCCCAGACTCAAAGAACTCCAAAGTTAAGCGTGCTTGGCTTGGAGAAATCTGAGGATGAGTGACCTCCTGGGAAGTTTTCCAGGGTGCGTGCGAGTGAGGACAAAGCACGCTGAAAGGACCTCCGGTGGTCTGTGGAGCTAATCGTCAACCTGATGGGCAATTCAGGTAGCGTTCCCGATTTGGTTCGGGTGGGGCCCGCCCGAGCCGGGGCGTTACACTAGGCATGGATAAAACTTTACCCATGTCGCAACAAATCTCTTCGCAACGGTTTGGATAAACTCTTTGGTTTGGGCGCTCGGACCCTTGTGAACTTCTATAAATGACATTGCCGAGTCGAGGCGCCCCCGGGCTACCTAGGGGGTCCGGGGTCCGGGGTCCTGGAATAGCTCTGGGCGCCCCGGACCAGAGTTAACTCCATATTGACTTTCTGTCTGGGTCTCCCGCTCCGGCTTCGCTCGCTTAGGTAATTTCAGCCATCCGAAATAGGGCTCACTCGAACCCATTTTCTAGCCTTCTGGAGCAACCTTCCGCTCCAACTTTTCATCCCTTAGAAACCCTGTATGCTTCCTTCTCGTCCGTCAACGTACTCTTCCATAGCGCCTCATCTCTCAGACACACCGAGTCCGTCAACTCTCTCCCGTGCCGTCCTTCTCGCTAGCTGCGACTTTCGCTTGACTACTTGTGCTCCTATGTTCCTGCACACTTAGACACAAGACATCAAACCATAATAGAACTTAACTTGACTTGATTGTTCACATCAAAACTACCACGGGGTACATACAATTTCACTCTTTTTTATGTGAGCAACCCAAGTTAAGATAGGGTTAAAAATAAAAACAAAAATTGTAAAAGTAACAAATACATAATTTAATTTGCAGTTAATAACATTTAAATATACCCTCTCTCTAGACTTAATCTCTAATTAAAAATAAGGGAATAAATTTTGAATTAATCACTTAGAAAAAATTTCTTTAACATTTAGAAAATAATTCTAAAATAAAGTTAAAACTGAGTCTAAGAGATAAAAACATAGTGACTATCATCAAAAAAAAAAAAAAAAAAAATTATGAAGTTTAAATTTTGAAAATCTAGATTTTTATAATTTATAAACTATTTTTAAAAAATAAATAATTTTAAAATTATTTTTAAGTGTTCAAAAATTATGAGAATTTTTACAATAGTTAAATAGAAATATCTAAAGTTGTAATAAAATTTTCACGAAATATAAAATTGATTTAAGCAGTAATAAATTATTTTCTACATAAAGTTATATTTAAAAGATATGCTTAAAAATAGTTTCCAAGCTTAAAAATTCATAGAATATTTAATAAGGCAATTTTTTTCAAGGAAAAAATGAATTTTCAAAAATTAAGTTTTTGAGAATTTTTAATATTAAAAATTTATATTTGAATAAATAATTCATAAAAAATTCAAAAATGGCCAAAAAAGTTTGGGAAAACTTTTCATAGATAGAGAAAATAATAAAGTTTTACATAAAATAAAGTTTACCAATATAACCTTGGAAAATATTTTTAAATTAAAAAAATATAATTTTTATTAGAAAATTCATAAATAATAAAATGTTGAACAGAAAATTTTGGATTTTTTTCTACAGATAAGAGATGAAATCATCTTTCTTAAAAAATTTACTATCTACTTAATTTCGAAGAGAATTTAAACGAAACAATTTATTTAGAATGTTAGTCAATTTTAAGCAAAATTAAATCAATTTATGTTAGTTAGAGCCCTAAAGCCAATCATTTGATGATTGTTGTACGGACTCATTGTATCATATTCTTGTATATAAATAAAGACATTTATTTTGGTTATTATACTTACTTGTATTGGTGTCAAATAACTAAGTATAATAGCGTCCTTGAGTAGAGGGTTCTTACCTATATCAATCGGTTAGTTGAATCGATAGTGAGATGATATAGGGAACACTACTCTTAATCACTCCTAGTCGAGTATTAACATTCAAGGACAATGTTAATGCGACGAGACTAGCATGTAGGTCAACTAGATGACTTGATCTCACAAGTCATGGATATAGAGATATCAAGTTGACACATGAGTATGCATTGGAAAATGTATACTGAATGACCCGCCATGTGAAAGTGTCATGGATCGTTATATGAGTGACATATACTTTCTCATGTGACTATTAGTATGACTACTAGTCCTTGGACCTGAAGTCATCATGGTTCCCTACATAAGAAGTTACATACTTTGGCTTCGTCAAACGTCACCCGTAACTGGGTGGACTATAAAGGCGATTACTGGGTATGTAACAAATTATGCGGAGGGATGTGAGTGATGTAAATGAGATCTATCCCTCCTATATGATGGGAGAGACATCGATATTCTTGATAGAGTGAGACCACTAAGTGCATGACCATGTCCAAATGAGTCAATATAAGATATTAACCTCATTTGATCGAGTGAGTCTATTTGGAGTTCAAGATTTAAATTGATTATAGGATGACACGGTCTATGCCTCATATTGATCAATCTAGATGTCTAGGATAGAAGGACAATGTCATATATTGTGAGGAGTCACAAGGTGATGTTGGATCTCAACATTCTTGTAACTTGGGTAGTAATGATGTGTTGCTAGATACCGCTCATTACTTATGCTTCTAAATGAGTTTAGGAGCATTGCCAACGTTACAAGAACCTATAGGGTCACACACAAAGGGCAATTAGATGGAGATTAGGTTTATTTGATGAACCTAAATGATTAGGTTCATATGATGAACCAAATTGGATTAAGAGTAATCCAAAGTAGGCTAATTGAGTTGGACTCAATTTGGTTCATATGTTAAGTGAGTCTAATTTGGACTTAGACTCATTTAATCAATTTAATTTAATGAATATAGATTCATTAATTTAAAATTGACTTGAACCAATGGTTAGATTAGATCGACCAAGAGAGAGAAGTGGTCAAGTTTGACTTGACTTGAGAGGAAGATGAATGGTCAATTTTGACTTGATCATTTGCCACCTCATTGGTGAGTTGACATTAAGTGGTCCAATGATGATGCTCCACATCATCATGGTTGCTTAAGTGGAATACCACCTCATGGGAGTTACCAAGAGTTGTGACTCTTGGCATCCCATGGAGGTTACAATTCCCCTTAAAGTGGCCGACCACTTTTGATGAGGAGTTAGTGCATTTTTGTGTGCTTGTGTGAGTAACTCCATCATCTTCTTCCTCTCTAGTTTTCTTCTTGCTCTCCCTCTCCTCCATTACTGATCTCTAAGGTTGCTAGCACATCCTTAGAGGTTCTTCTCCATCTCTTGCTTGTGTGGATACACATAGAGAAGTGTCTACTTTGACACTTTCGAGATCCGGCGAACCGAGGACGAGCGGGATTGCGAAGGGCTTCGCATGAAGGGTAAATTCCTTCTCCTTGTAGATCTAGTTTAGAACTAGTGTAAGAAACTCGTACTCGTAATGTTTTCAAAATTTTAGTCTTCGCACGGATCCGGTGGCTGGGGTTTCGGGGTTTCCGCAACGCAAAAAGCGGTTTTTACGGCCTGAAAAATTCAACAGTGGTATCAGAGCCACGTGCGAAGCGCGTACAAGTTTGGTTTGTATTTTTTATGAAAAATTACAGTACTGTACTTTTCTGTGTATTTCCAATTTTTACAGATTTTATGGGTATTTTTCTCGTAGAAGCGAAGCACAAGTGTTTAGACACTTGTAGGCTTCGACTACCGAGAAGATTTTTCCAAAACGGCATGGTTTCGCCCCAAATCGTTTTGGAACAGCGGACTAAGACGTTGTAAGATCGCTTAGGGACACTCGCGATGGTTATATCGCGGGTAGGGGTACTGCCCCTGACCCCGCAAGGGGCTTCGTTCCGCGATTGCGCCCGAAAACCGCTAAACGGGACCGCCGGGAATTTTTACTCATAAAAATTGTAAAAATAGTAGTAAAAATTATAGAAATTACATAATTTAGAATTATGTGTTATTTTATGATAGTCATGGCCCAAAAGACCCAATTTGATTGGAAATATTGTGTTGTAATTCATTATATGGCCTGCGTGCCATTTTGTGTGTTTGCGCGTGTTGTACTTGATTCACGGCCTGCGCGTTATGCCTTTCTAGATTTATTCTTGTTGTAAATTAGTTTAGACTCAAATGTAACTCGAGTTTCACCATTGTAATGTACAAAATTGGAGCGGTGGAAGGTCCACTCGAGACGGAGTTACGATGAGGGCACGAGCAACACAAGGTGGTTAAAGGAAGGAGCTTGAGAAGCTGTTGACCTTAGGTTGACCATCCGATCTTCTCATTGGCTTGAGAAGATCGTAGTAGGGCCATGCCTAATTATAAAATATTTAATTAATTACTTGTGTGTGTATATGTGATGCATGCTAGAATAAGTAATTAATTAGCGCCTTAACGATTCGATTCGATCAATCGCGTACATGATGCGCCATAACGATTAGATTAGATCTAAATCGAGTATATGATACACCTCGTCGATTAGATTAGATCTTAATCACGAGAACTCGTAATGCCTACCATGCCGTGATACCTATCACTACCTCGATCACATGTAGTTGTTGAACCTGCCAAAGCAGAGCAACACATATTATCTTAGTAGGGTACGGAGGGACAATCTTGGTCCCGCCTATCAACGCATGAGTGAGTAAAACTTAATTAGATTGAGTATAATTAGTTAAATCAAGTTTAACTGTAGGCATTTATCCAATAGTTGGAAGATAGGACAAAATCACATTTATATTAACTCTTGGGCGTATTAGCCAAAGCTAACTCGAGTTTTAATATAAATGCGGATCTTGATCCTATAAACAAGAGTTGCATAGAGATGTAATTGGTAAATTAGTTACCAACCGATCATACTAAGTCTTAGGCGATCTAGCCAAAGCTAACTCAAGGCATAGTATGATGTGGATCTTGTCCCACATGAATTATAGAATTCAGTGGGAGCATCATTTAATTAAAAAGTCTAATTAAGTGATTACTAGAATATGATGTTTATTTATTTTCTGCATTTTTCTGTTGTAGATTACCATGACGTCAAACACGAACACCTTCTCTCTGCGTTCTGTCCTTAACAAGGACAAGCTCAACGGAGCAAATTTCCTGGACTGGTACAGGAATCTAAGAATAGTTCTCACCTAAGAATGTAAACTGTACGTTCTGGAGCAGCCCATTCCGGAGGCTCCTCCTGCCAATGCCACGCGAGCTGACAAAGATGCTTATAAGAAGCATCAAGATGACGCATTAGATGTGTCATGTCTTATGCTTGCAACCATGAACTTTGAGCTTCAGAAGCAACATGAGTTAATGGGTGCTTATGATATGGTTGAACATCTTCGTCAACTATATCAAGGACAAGCGTGACACGAGAGATTTGAGATCTCAAGGGCACTATTTTAGCGCAAGATGTCAGATGGGGTTCCCGTAGGTCCATATGTACTCAAGATGATTGGGTACATAGAGAATCTACCGAGGTTGGGATTCCCACTTGGCCAAGAGCTGGCCACTGACCTGATCTTCAAGTCTTTGCCAGAGAGCTATAGTCAATTTATCATGAACTACAACATGAACAAAATTGACAAGCCACTGCTCGAACTGCTTAGTATGTTACGAACTGCTGAGCTCAACCTTAAGAAGGTTAAGCCCAAATCTATTCTGATGGTTCAGAAACACAAGGGTAAGGGCAAGCCTAAAGGCAAGGGAAAGTCCCAAGCCAAGGGCAAAGGAAAGGCACTGAAGCCTAAAGGAGGGGTCGCTAAGGATGCTACCCGCTTCCACTGCGGTCAGACCGGGCACTGGAAGAGGAACTGCAAGGTGTACTTTGAAGATCTTAAAAAGAAGAGAAGTGAGACTTCCACTTCAGGTATATATGTTATAGAAGTCAATCTATCTATTTCTTCATCATGGGTATTAGATACCGGATGTGCTTCTCACATTTGTACTAATGTGCAGACGTTGAGAAATAACAGGGCATTGACAAAGGGCGAGGTGGACCTACGAGTAAGCAATGGAGCACGGGTTGCTACTGTTGCTGTAGGGACTTATTTTCTATCTCTGCCCTCTGGCTTGTACTAGAGTTGGATGATTGTTGTTATGTGCCTGCTTTAACTAAGAACATAATTTCAATTTCTTGTTTGGACAAGAAATGTTTTTCATTTATAATAAAGAACAAATGTTGTTCAGTTTATTTAAATGACATGTTCTATTGTAGTGCACCTCTGATGAACGGACTCTATATTCTAGACCTTGAGAGCCCTATCTATAATATAAGTACCAAGAGGTTCAAGTCAAATGACTAGAACCCAACCTATCTTTGGCACTATCGCTTAAGTCATATAAATGACAAACGCTTATCCCGGCTCCATAAAGATGGTTTGCTGGACTCATTTGATTTTGAATCATATGAGACATGCGAGTCATGCCTACTAGGCAAGATGACCAAGACTCCCTTTAGTGGACACAGTGAGAGAGCGACTAACTTGTTAGGTCTTATACATAGCAATGTATGTGGTCCTTTCAATGTCACTGCTAGAGGTGGTTATAGGTACTTCATTACATTTACTGATGACTTCAGTAGATATGGTTATGTGTACCTGATGACACATAAGTCTGAATCCTTTGAAAAGTTCAAAGAATTCATGAATGAAGTACAAAATCAGCTTGGCAAAAGTATTAAGATACTTCGATCAGATTGAGGTGGCGAATACCTTAGCCATGAGTTTCGTGACTATCTAGCTGAGTGTGGGATTCTATCTCAACTCACTCCTCCTGGAACACCACAGTGGAATGGTGTATCCGAAAGGAGGAATCATATCTTATTATATATGGTACGGTCTATGATGAGTCACACAGATCTTCCCATGTATCTTTGGGGCTATGCTCTAGACACAGCAACTTTCATTCTCAATCGAGTTCCATCTAAGGCTGTAATAAAGACACCATATAGGATATGGACTGGGAGAGATGCCCAGGTGTCTTTTATGAGGATTTGAGGTTGTGAGGCTTACGCTAGACGTCAAGTCTCGGACAAATTGGGACCCAAATCCGACAAATGCTATTTTATCGGATATCCCAAGGAAACTAAGGGATATTACTTCTACATTCCCAGTCAACACAAGGTAGTTGTGGCTAAGACTGGGGTATTTCTAGAAAGACTAGTGGGAGTACGTTCGATCTTGAAGAAGTTCAAGATGCGAACAATAGCACTGAAGCCTCGATGGAAGTTGAACTAGAACCACAAAGTGTTGTGGATGATGTTGTTCCACAAGGAGTTGAGGAACCACAACCAGTTCAAGTAGACATACCTCTTCGCAGGTCTGATAGGGTACGTCGTCAGGCTGAGAGATACTCATTTATCTTGTTTGACTATGATGACGTTGTGCTCATAGAGGATGAGCCCACCTCCTATCAGGAAGCTGTGATGAGACCAGATTCCGAGAAATGGCTAGAGGCCATGAGATCCGAGATGGAATCCATGTACACTAACCAAGTATAGACTTTGGTTGATCCACCTGAAGGGGTCAAACCCATTGGGTGTAAGTGGATCTTTAAAAGAAAAACTGACATGGATGGACTTATTTATAAGGGTCGCTTGGTAGCTAAAGGTTTCAAGCAAATTCATGGTATTGACTATGATGAAACCTTTTCTCCAGTAACGATGTTTAAATCTATTCGGATCATGCTTGCTATTGCATCATACCATGACTATGAGATATGGCAGATGGATGTCAAAATCGCATTTCTGAATGGAAACCTGCTCGAGGATGTGTACATGACACAACCTAAGGGTTTTGTAGATCCACAGCATACTAGCAGAGTATGCAAGCTGCATAGGTCCATTTATGGACTAAAGCAAGCTTCTCGGAGCTGGAATCTTCGATTCGATGATGCAATCAAACAGTTTGGTTTCATCAAAAATGAAGATGAACCTTGTGTCTACAAGAAGGTTGTAGGGGACATAGTTGTCTTCTTCATATTGTATGTGGATGACATACTACTCATTGGGAAAGACATCCCTTTGCTACAGTCTGTCAAGACTTGGCTAGAGACTTGTTTCTCAATGAAGGACTTAGGTGAAGCATCCCGCATTCTAGGCATACAGATCTATAGAGATAGATCTAAGAGGTTGCTTGGCCTAAGTGAGAGTACATATATTGACAAGGTACTCCTACGGTTTGCCATGCAGAACTCCAAGAAGGGATTTCTGCCGATGTCACATGGCGTGAGTCTTTCGAAGACTCAAGGTCCCTCTTCTAGAGAGGAGAGTGACCGCATGGATCAGATCCCTTATGCCTTAGCCATAGGATCTATCACATACGCCATGCTATGTACTCGCCCTGATGTCTCGTATGCTTTGAGCATGACGAGCAGATACCAATCAGATCCAGGTGAAAGTCACTAGATAACGGTCAAGAATATTCTTAAGTACTTAAGAAGGACTAAATAATATTTCTTGATATATGGAGGCGATGATGAGCTAGCTGTAAAGGGTTACAGTGATGCCAACTTCCAGACCGACCAGGATGATTATCGATCACAGTCAGAGTTCGTGTTTTGCATAAATGGTGGTGCTGTGAGCTGGAAGAGTTCGAAGCAGGACACAGTAGCTGATTCTATGACAGAGGCCGAGTATATTGCTGCATCAGAAGCAGCAAAGGAGGCAGTTTGGATCCGCAAGTTCATCACTGAACTTGGGGTGGTTCCTAGCATCGCTGACCCTATTGAGCTCTTTTGTGACAACAATGGAGCAATTGCGCAGGCTAAGGAACCTCGCTCACACCAGCGGACCAAACACATACTACGGCACTTCCATCTCATTCTAGAGATTATCGAGAGAGGAGATGTGAAGATTTGCAGAGTACCCATAGATGCTAACATCGCAGATCCCTTGACCAAGGCTTTGGCACAGAGAAAGCATGATGGTCACACTAGGTCATTAGGCCTTAGAGCCTACACTGATTGGCACTAGTGCTAGTGGGATATTGTTAGTTAGAGCCCTAGAGCCAATCATTTAATGATTGTTGTATGGACTCATTGTATCATATTCTTGTATATAATTAAAGGCATTTGTTTTGGATATTATGCTTACTTGTATTGGTGTCAAATAACTAAGTATAATAGCGTCCTTGAGTAGAGGGTTCTTACCTATATCAATCGGTTAGTTGAACCGATAGTGAGATGATATAGGGAACACTACTCTTAATCATTCCTAGTCGAGTATTAACATTCAAGGACAATGTTAATGCGACGAGACTAGCATGTAGGTCAACTAGATGACTTGATCTCACAAGTCATGAATATAGAGATATCAAGTTGACACATGGGTATGCATTGGAAAATGTATACTGAATGACCCGCCATGAGAAAGTATCATGGATCATTATATGAGTGTCATATACTTTCTCATGTGGCTATTAGTATGACTACTAGTCCTTGGACCTGAAGTCACCATGGTTCCCTACATAAGGAGTTACATACTTTGGCTTCGTCAAACGTCACCCGTAACTGGGTGGACTATAAAGGCAATTACTGGGTATGTAACAAATTATGTGGAGGGATGTGAGTGATGTAAATGAGATCTATCCCTCCTATATGATGGGAGAGACATCGATATTCTTGATAGAGTGAGACCACTAAGTGCATGGCCATGCCCAAATGAGTCAATATAAGATATTAACCTCATTTGATCGAGTGAGTCTACTTGCAGTTCAAGATTTAAATTGATTAGACGATGACACGGTCTATGCCTCATATTGATCAATCTAGATGTATAGGATAGAAGGACAATGTCATATATTGTGAGGAGCCACAATTAGTAGTCACAAGGTGATGTTGGATCTCAACATTCTTGTAACTTGGGTAGTAATGATGTGTTGCTAGATACCGCTCATTACTTATGCTTCTAAATGGGTTTAGGAGCATTACCAACGTTACAAGAACCTATAGGGTCACACACAAAGGGCAATTAGATGGAGATTATGTTCATTTGATGAACCTAAATGATTAGGTTCATATGATGAACCAAATTGGATTAAGAGTAATCCAAAGTAGGCTAATTGAGTTGGACTGAATTTGGTTCATGTGTTAAGTGAGTCTAATTTGGACTTAGACTCATTTAATCAATTTAATTCAATGAATATAGATTCATTAAATTAAAATTGACTTGAACCAATGGTTAGATTAGATCAACCAAGGGAGAGAAGTGGTCAAGTTTGACTTGACTTGAGAGGAAGATGAAGGGTCAATTTTGACTTGACCATTTGCCACCTCATTGGTGAGTTGGCATTAAGTGGTCCAATGATGATGCTCCACATCATCATGGTTGCTTAAGTGGAATGCCACCTCATAGGAGTTACCAAGAGTTGTGACTCTTGGCATCCCATGGAGGTTACAATTCTCCTTAAAGTGGCCGACCACTTTTGATGAGGAGTTAGTGCATTTTTGTGTGCTTGTGTGAGTAACTCCATCATCTTCTTCCTCTCTAGTTTTCTTCTTGCTCTCCCTTTCCTCCATTACTGATCTCTAAGGTTGCTAGCACATCCTTAGAGGTTCTTCTCCATCTCTTGCTTGTGTGGATACACATAGAGAAGTGTCTACTTTGACACTTTCGAGATCCGACGAATCGAGGACGAGCGGGATTGCGAAGGGCTTCGCATGAAGGGTAAATTACTTCTCCTTGTAGATCTAGTTTAGAACTAGTGTAAGAAACTAGTACTCGTAATGTTTTTGAAATTTTAATCTTCGCACGGATCCGGTGGCTGGGGTTTCGGGGTTTCCGCAATGCAAAAAGCGGTTTTTGTGGCCTGAAAAACCCAATAATTTAATAGTGAGATATGTATAAAAATTTAATCTAAGTATGATTTTGGAACCCAAAATAGATTCCTTGGATTGATTAAAAATTTTCTAGGAACATATTTACGTGATATTTTTCTAATTTGTCCCTTGTGATATCTAAATTACCAATTTAGTTGTTGATACTTTTTGAAATTTGAAATAGCAATATTCGAACATGTAGAATTCTTTACATTCTCTATATCTACTTTTAGTTTTTTATTTTCAATTTTTAGTTTGTCGAAATCTTTCAATCCATAAGATGTTGGTAAGGTTGCTTTTAATGCATTATTTTCTTTTAATAATTTATTATTATTATTTTCTAATTGACAGGAAGTTTTAGAAAAGATTTTTATAAACTTGTACAATTTGTCAGGAGGCAGAGACCGTACCTGACTTATCTTGTCGATCCCTTTATCTGAAGCTCCCCTTATAGTATTGCTTTCTTCTGATGTTGCTCCCCTTCTTCGATGCTTATCTCAGATGAACTCGCTTCATCTTCTTCTTCTTGGTAACTTGCCATTAGCAAAAGTTCGGCGTAGGCTTTGATCTCCAACTCTGACGATGTTTCATCCCACGTTGCCTTTAGTTTCTATGCTTTGTTTAGGTCGACTTCTTGCCATTCTCCTTGTTCTTTAATTTTGAGCAGTTGTATTTGACGTGCCCTTCTTCATTGCATTAATAGCATCTTACTTTTCCTTTCCTATTCTTGGCCTGCACTTGATTGAATTTATTAGCCTTAATTTTTTTTTAATTTCTTTACCATGAATGTCGTTTTGTCATCGTTAAGGGATATTTCGGACTTTGGTTCATCCATTTTTTCCTTTAGGGCAATGTTCTACTTCATCTTCTTCTTTAGATCTGCATATCTAGATTTGTGAATTTCAAATGTCGAAAGCAATTCCTCTAAATTACTTACCTCTAAGTCCCTAGAGATGAAATATGCATATACTAGGGTTGACCATTCAGGTGTCTTAGGAAATGCGTTAAGCGCGTACCTTAGCGAATCTCGATTGGTTATCTTTTCTCAGACATTTGTGAGTCTAATGATAAGTTCTTTGATTCTTGAGTGGAGGTATGTGATGGGTTCACCTTCTTCCAACCGGAGGTTGCTGATTTGGTTCCGAAGCAGATCCTGTCTCATGAGTTTTGCGTCTGAGGTTCCCTCATATAGTTCTGGGAATTTCTCCCAGAGCTCCTTGGCTGACTCGTAGGTTCTGATCCAATTGACTTCTTGTGGTAGTAAAACACTCAACAGATGAAATTTTTCCTTACCATTTACCACGAAGTCAGCTTGCTCGTTTTCGTCCTTCAATGTTCTTCTTTGTCTCTCCCTTGCTGATCCTTAGGTGCTAAAAATCATATTTTATTATTATTAATAATTCAAAGTTAGTTTTGAAAATACCTCTATCTTTTTTTCCAAATCGCAAACTCCTCCTCAAACTTAGGAGGGTAGATGCTCGGTCTGACCATCATCTTCTCTGCTTCGGTTGGCGGTTAGTCCTTCTGAAGCGGTTGAACTGTGATACCACTTGTTGGTCCCTTGTGGCTGGTAAGAGGGGAGTGAATTGTCCTGAGCAAAAATAAAAAAAATACCTTTCTTGATATTATAACTTGATTAAGACAAACACTTGTACAAAAGAATTAAGAAACTAATTAATTAATAAAGAGAGGCATAGAAAGATTTACTTCGTTTGCAATCAGAGGATTTCTAATCCAAGGTAATTAAAGCTTACTAAAAATCTCCTTTGGGTGGAGTAACCTCTTACAACGTTGATAGCTCACAAACAAAGTAGTAAAACAAAAAGAGAATAGTTTACAAGTGTTATTCTGAACTACTAAGATCAGGGTTGTATTTATAGCCCTGATCTGGGTGCTTGAAAGGGTTCCAGGTGCCTGAGCATGGATAAAACTACATCGTAATAGATCATATTGCAATGGATTTGGATAAACTCTCTAGTCCGGGCCCCTAGACTAGGTTAGGACGCCCGAACCCTTGTGAACTTCTATCCATGATGTCGCCAAGTCGAGCCCCCCCTCCAGATTCGAGCGCCCGAACCAGGTCCAGGAGCCAGGAGTCTAGGCGCTCGAAATAACTCTGGGCACCCGAACCAAAATCAACTCCATGTTGACTTTCTGTCTAGGTCTCCCGCTTCGGCTCCACTCGCTTGGGTGATTTTGGCCATCCGAAATAGGGCTCACCTGAACCCATTTTCTAGCCTTCTTGATGTAACACCCGTAAATTTTCACTGTTCAAAAAGGCAAAAAGAACTAGAAGAAGAGAAAAAGAAATAAAAAAATAGATTTAAAAATGGCCTTGGGTAGGATTGAACCCAAGACCTCTTATATATGATTGGTTAGAGTTTCCATTAGGGTAGTGGTAAAACATCACACTAGTAATAGGAAACAATTCCTTATAAGCAGATTTTGGGAGAAGAGATGCTTCAACTTCCACTTAGTATAAAAGATGAGGGATGAGATCAAAACCTAGTTTTCATCAGGATTTGTACGTACGAGGTGGGTGGTTTGGAGATCAAGGCATACAAAAGAGAGTATTGCTTTTCTTACACCCTATAAGAGTAAGATTAGAGAAAGGATGTAAGTACTCCTCACCTGCAATATAAGTTATTTCGATTATGCATGAAGGAACCTATTTGTGGTAGGTTTGTATGGTTATATGCATGGTTAATAGATTTCATGTTAAAGTGCATGTTAAAGAAGGTAAAATGCATGATATGTAAAGATGTCCCTCTAAGTCTTGGGATTAAGAGCATGTGAGTACTTTGATTTGTTTCCCATTAAGTTTCTGGGACTAAGAAGCAAAATCAAGTGCCCTAAGATGCTTCCCAATAGGTGTGGGGGATTAAGTGCACATAAGGTGTTTGTCGAAATGACAACAAGTGTCATTATAAGAAAGTACTGAGTAAAAGAAAGTATTTTACTTTAAAATGATATGTACTAGACACAAGGTCCATGGAATGGGCTCCTAGATTGCCCCTAGGCATAAGTTCGCCTAGTAGTACCTTAATAGATTCGGGATTAGCTACCTCAGATTTTATTAAGGATGCGCGCAAGTGGTACATTGCCGGGCCCAAGAAAGTTGATTATTATGTTCACTAATATGTATGATAAAGTTTTCAAAGTGCATTGGTTTGTTGAAGTGAAACCATCATTAAGTGGAGAACTTGAGTTATAAAGTGTAGTGTTGGTGAACTCTATAATATGCCAGGATTTTTGTTCCGTTACATTACTAGCAAGGTTTAAATTGGTGTTTAGCATTTTTAAACTGTTTAAAAATATATATCATGTGCATATTTACAAAGCATATGTTTTAGCGTGAACTATTCTCAAGTGCATGTTTGTTGTTCTCTTTCCAAGCAGTTTTATAATAAAAAGGCATGTTCTCTTTAATGCGTAGTTTTGTGAGTAGATGGTACTTACTAAACCTTTGCTTATAGTTTACATTTCCTTATACTGTAGATAGAGGTAAGGGAAAACTGGAGTAAGAAGGGGCAGCAGGAGTAATGTTTGATGGTATGGGTGACGGAACAATGGGAAGCGATCCTGGAATTTGCTAGTATCTAACCATGTTAGATTTTGGTGCTGATGGACATATGTTCTTATCTCCGCTTAGTATAAAAGTACTATTAAGAATGGTGTACAATGAATTTGCAGTTTGGTAGTAGTTGAAGTGTCAAATATTCTCCCTAAGGTTGTGGGATAAAATGATAAGTCAAGAAGGAGTACAAAGGGAGAGAACCACACCTTTTTGTGTGCAGGGCGTGACCCCCACACGGCCGTGTGGAGTCACGCGACCCCAACCCTCTCCCTCTCGGCCAGGGTTGCACGGCTGTGTGCCACACACGACCATGCAAGGTTTAGTCTCTGGAGAAGTTGCACGGTCGTGTGCCACACACGACCATGCAAGGTTTAGTCTTTGGAAAAGTTGCATGGTCGTGTGCCACACACGACATGACACACGACCATGCAAGTCTTAGTCTCTGGAAAGGTTGCACGACCGTGTGCCACACACGGCCATGGACCTCTCCTCCTTGGGCAAAATGACACGACTGTGTGGATTCACACGGTTGTGCACCCCTTTAACTCAGCCGAGGTGACACGGTCGTGCCACCCAAATGGCCATGCCCCTCTTCGTTACGGCCAAGGTGACACGACTGTGTGGAAGCCACACGGTCGTGCCTTGCTCCAGCAGAGAGGGCCTTACACGGCTGTGTGGGACACACGGCCGTGCCCAAACTAGGGCTTAGTAAGGCTACACGACCGGCCATCACCACACGACCCAGATTCTCAAGTAGTTCTAAACTTCATCTTAGCTCTATTTTGCTCCCAAAACATGACTTAACAGTCGAAACAAGTTCAGAGTAGATCTCTGAATCCAACATTGTATATACAATAATGTCCTTAGTAGTATGAAAGGAGTAACGTCCGTGGCTTGAGTCAGGGTTAAGAAGTGCGGTCGTTACAATATGGTATCATTGCAAGTTCCATCCTTCTGCCACCCACACGTCAAGCATTGATCCTGCCGCGTCCAAGTAAGAAAGTACCTTTTCTTCATGTATTTAGTTACTATTATGTTTAGTAAGAAATTCTTGTTAAGTTTTAGCATTCTCATATGTAAAAGTAGTAATGATAGCAAGTAGGGATGATGAGTGGCTGATGTATGTTTTCACTAGTTTTGACTTATGATATGTAGAATGGCTAGAGGAAGACCAACTAGACAATCAAGGGTTAATGAACCTCAACTAGGGGAAAATGAGTCAGCACCACAGCCCACCCTTTTAGAAGTAGTAGCTCAACTTTAGAGACAAGTGGCTGAGCAACAGCAGGTTATTGCTTCTCTAACTGCTAACCAGCAAGCTTCCCCTGTAGTCCCACAGGAAGTCAATATGGTAACACCTACTATAGCTGAAGCAACATCAGTTACCCCTGTAGCCCCAGCAAAGATGGTGAGCCAAGAAGCATACCTGATTCAGTGGCAAAAACTGAAGCCAGAGAGTTTCTCTGGTACCAATGAACCATGAGATGCTTAGGCATGGTTCAAAACTTTGGAGAGTATAATGGTGCTACTGGACTGGCGGAGGTAGAAAAGATTAAGTGTGCCTCCTTCTGCCTCACCGGTGATGCAAGAATGTGGTGGGAACGGGTCAAGGCAAAATGAAAAGTTGATCAAATGACCTGGTCTGACTTCAAGACTGAGTTCTTCGAAGAATTCCTCCATATCTGAGTCACAAATAAACATTATGACAAGTTCACAGAATTTTGACAACGAGATTTATCAGTGGACGAAGCTGTGAAGAAATTTAATAGGCTGACTCACCTATGCCCTGAGCTGGTCAGCACTGAACGAGAAAGGGGGAGGCTAATGCTCAAGATGCTGAGGCCAGAGATAGCTCTAAATGTAGCTGGCGGAATTAATAGACCGTAGATTGCAGAAGAGCTGATTAGTAGTGCCCTGATCACGGAGCATTATCAGAACAGTATCAAGCAGCAGAAGCCAGTACTAATGGAGAACAAAGGTCAAGGGAGTTCCGACACTCAGAAATCCCATAGTTATGGGTCAACCTGGAAAGGGAACTCTAAGAGGAAGCAATGGAGTAATAAGAAGGGAGGATCCGTAAACAAGCAAACTAAGTATGCCACATGTTCCATCTACGGAAGGATGCACTCTGGAGTCTATCGCAAGGGCACGAGTGGCTGTTATACATGTGGTCAAGAGGGGCATATGGCCAAGAATTGCCCGACCAAGATCAATCTTCCTCCTGCACAACCTGTGCAATATGAAAGTAAGCAGGCCGCGTTGGAGGGTCCTCACATTAGTCAAGGTAGACTGGAAGCTCCACCAAGTTCTACAAATGCTCGAGTATCCTCCCTTACCAGAGAGGAGGTAGCAAACGCCTCCATCGTTGTCACAGGTCAGATATGCATTTTCAATCAATATGCAATTGTGCTATTTGATACCGGGGAAACTCATTCGTTTGTCTCCATAGTATTTGCTAAAAGAATAGGTATACCCCCGGAAGTCCTAAGCGTACAATTCTTGATGACACTACCCTCGGGAGAGATAATGACATCTACACACTGGCTGTGAGCTGTGCCAGTCAAAATTTCAGACAGAGAACTGTACAGTGATCTAATCTTGCTGAACATGTCTAATTACGATGTTATTTTTGGGATGAACTTCCTGAGCAAGTATGGTGTTTCCATCGAGTGCCATAAGCGAAGGGTTCTATTCCAACCTGAGGCAGAGTCTAAGTTTGAGTTCATCGGAGATTCGAAGAAGAAAACCCAGAAATTTTTATCAGCCATGAAGGCTCAGAAAATGTTAGCCGATGGATGTACTGAATTTCTAGCTCATGTAGTTAATACCCAGCAAGATAGAGATCACGAGCTAGAGGAAGTTAGAGTTGTATGTGACTACCCAGAAGTGTTTCCGGAAGAGTTGCCAGGGTTAGCTCCAGATAGGGAAATTGAATTTGAGATTGAACTCATTCCTGGTACCCATCTAATCTTAAAGGCACCCTACCGAATGGCACCAGCAGAATTGAAAGAACTTTAGGGACAATTACAGGAGCTACTCAACAAGGGCTTCATTCACCCTAGTCACTCACCCTGGGGAGCTCCAGTGTTGTTCGTAGAGAAGAAGGACGGGTCCATGCGAATGTGCGTGAACTACCGAGCGCTGAATAAGGTGACAATCAAGAATCGGTATCCCTTGCCGAGAATTGATGACCTATTTGATCAGTTAAAGAGGGCTATAGTCTTTTCCAAGATAGACTTGCGGTCTAGATATCATCAATTGAAAGTGAAGGCTGATGATGTACTGAAGACAGCATTTCGAATGAGGTATGAGCACTATGAGTTCGTAGTTATGCCTTTTGGAGTAACGAGCGCTCCTGCTACATTTATGGACCTGATAAACAGAGTGTTCAAAGAGTATTTGGATAAGTTTGTGATCATCTTCATAGACGATATTCTTATATACTCCAGAACTCTAGAAGAACATGCTGAACACTTGAAGACAATATTACAGATTCTCCAACAGAGACAGTTGTACGCAAAGTTCTCTAAGTGTGAGTTCTGGCTTGATCAAGTGTCCTTTCTGGGTCACATTATTTCTAAAGATGGGGTTATGGTAGATCTGACAAAAATAGAAGCTGTGAGTAATTGGAATAGACCCAAGAATGTTAGTGAAATCAGAAGTTTCCTCGGGTTAGCAGGCTATTATAAGAAATTTGTAGAGAACTTCTCAAGGATCGCCTCTCCACTGACAATGCTTATCCGAAAGAATAAAAAATTTGAGTGGATAGAGGATTGTGAGAAGAATTTTCTTGAACTAAAAAGGAGATTGACCAGTGCTCCAATACTGACTCTTCCAGAAAATGGCGTGAGCTTTGATATATACACCAATGCTTCTAAACTGGGACTCGGAGCTGTACTGATGCAGAACAACAACGTTATTGCCTATGCCTCGAGACAACTCAAAGATTATGAGAAGAACTATCCCACTCATGACCTTGAGTTAGCAGCAGTAGTCTTTGCTCTCAAAGTCTGGAGGCATTACTTATACGGAGCTCAGTGCAAGATTTACACAGATCACCAGAGTCTGAAGTATTTTTTCACTCAGAAAGACCTTAACATGAGACAACGGAGATGACTTGAGCTGGTCAAGGACTATGACTGTGAAATCCTCTACCATCCAGGGAAAGTGAACAAAGTGGCAGATGCACTAAGTAGGAAATCTTGTGCTGCCTTACTGTCTATATCTGCTATGGCCTATCCACTACAAAAAGAAATAGTAAAATTTGGGCTTAAAATTATTAGCGGGTAGCTCTCTACTTTGACACTAGTGTCAACCTTGCTTGACGATGTACAGAAAGGGCAGGAGGAAGATCCTATTATTCAGAAGATCAAACAGGGAATACAGGAAGGAGAAAATGGAGAGTTTTGAGTATCAGACGGTGGGATACTATATTATGGTAATCGTCTCTGTGTCCCTAATCAAGAGGAACTGTGAAGGGAAATTTTAGAAGAAGCTCATGGAACACCCTATGCAATGCATCCTGGTTCCACCAAGATGTACCAAGATTTAAAGGAACGCTTCTGGTGGTCTAGAATGAAGAGGGATGTTGCTAGATACATCAGTACCTGTTTGACATGTCAATAGGTTAAAGCAGAACATCAGAGACCAGGCGGAGTTCTGCAGTCTATTCAGATCCCAGAGTGGAAGTGGGAGGATATAGCTATGGATTTCATAGTAGGATTACCCAGAACTACGAACAGTTATGATGCTATCTGGGTAATAGTAGATAGATTGACCAAGTCTGCTAATTTCCTAGCAATTAGAACATCCTACTCTATTGAACAGTTAGCACAAATATATGTTAAAGAGGTCGTCAGATTACATGGAGTACCCAAAACCATAATTTCTGATAGAGATGGTCGTTTTACTTCACACTTCTAGGAGTGTGTTAAGAGAGCTCTTGGCACTAGGTTACGATTCAGCACTGCATTTCATCCTTAAACTGACGGGCAAACAGAACGGGTGAACCAAGTTTTGGAGGATATGCTACGGGCTTGTGCCTTAGATTTCAAGGGTAGCTGGTGTCGATACCTATGCTTAGCAGAGTTTGCATACAATAATAGCTATCAAGCTACTATCGGAATGGCGCCCTATGAGGCTCTGTACGGGAGGAGATGTAGATCTCCTATTTGTTGGTATGAAGGTGGTGAAAAGAAAGAAATGGGTCTCCAGACAGATCTCATCGAAGATACCATCAAAGCTATTCAGAACATTCGCCAAAGAATAGAAATTGCTCAGAGCCGGCAAAAAAGCTATGCGGATGTCCATCGTAGACCGCTATAATTTGAGGTTGGGGACTCAGTGTACATTAAAGTAGCTCCTATGAAAGGAGTGATGTGGTTTGGGAAGAAAGGAAAGTTGAGTCCACGATATGTGGGGCCATACATAATCACCAAAAGAGTTGGCAGGGTAGCTTATGAGTTGGAACTACCTCAAGAAATATCAGCTGCCTATAATGTATTTCATGTTTCAATGCTGAAGAAGCATGTTCCCGATGCAAATCATGTGATTGAGCCACAGACGATACAAGTTCAAGAGGATCTCAGTTATGAAAGTTGACCTATTCAGATAATAGATCGAGAAGTTAAAAAACTGAGGAACAAAGCGATACTGTTAGTAAAAGTACTGTGGCAAAGTCAACAGAATGAAGAGGCAACCTGGGAGCGTGAGGATGAGATGAGACAGAAGTATCCACAATTGTTCTAGTTCGAGGATGAACTTTTTATAAGGTATGGGGGATTGTAACACTCGTAAATTTTCTCTGTTCAAAAAGGCAAAAAGAACTAAAGAAGAGAAAAAGAAATAAAAAAAAATAGATTTAAAAATGACCTTGGGTAGGATTGAACCCAAGACCTCATATATATGATTAGTTAGAGTTTCCATTAGGGTGGTGGTAATGCATCACACTAGCAATAGGAAACAATTCCTTATAAGCAGATTTTGGGAGAAGAGATGCTTCAACTTCCACTTAGCATAAAAGGTGAGGGATGAGATCAAAACCTAAATCTCTTCATTTTTCCTTCTCCCATACCTAGCCGAAACTCCTTTCCTCTTCTTCTCTTGTAGTTTTGGCCAAGAACTCTAGGGTTCCAAGGTTCTAGGTTCTTCAAGAAGAGAATCTAGAGGGGAGTTTTCATCAGGATTTGTACGTACGAGGTGGGTGGTTTGGAGATCAAGGCATACAAAAGAGAGTGTTGCTTTTCTTACACCCTATAAGAGTAAGATTTAGCGAAAGGATGTTAGTACTCCTCACCTGCAGTATAAGTTGTTTCGATTATGCATGAAGGAACCTATTTGTGGTAGGTTTGTATGGTTATATGCATGGTTAAGAAATTTCATGTTAAAGTGCATGTTAAAGAAGATATAATGCATGATATGTAAAGATGCCCCTCTAAGTTTTGGGATTAAGAGCATGTGAGTACTTTGATTTGATTCCCATTAAGTTTCTGGGACTAAGAAGCAAAATCAAGTGCCCTAAGATGCTTCCCAATAGGTGTGGGGGATTAAGTGCACATAAGGTGTTTGTCAAAATGACAACAAGTGTAATTATAAGAAAGTACTGAGTAAAAGAAAGTATTTTACTTTAAAATGGCATGTACTGGACACAAGGTCCATGGGATGGGCTCCTAGATTTCCCCTAGGCATAAGTTCGCCTAGTAGTACCTTAATAGGTTCAGGATTAGCTACCTCAGATTTTATTAAGGATGCGTGCAAGTGGTACATTGCCGTGCTCAAGAAAGTTGATTATTATGTTCATTAATATGTATGATAAAGTTTTCAAAGTGCATTGGTTTGTTGAAGTGAAACCATCATTAAGTGGAGAACTTGAGTTATAAAGTGTAGTGTTGGTGAACTCTATAACATGCCAGGATTTCTGTTTCGTTACATTACTAGCAAGGTTTAAATTGGTGTTTAGCATTTTAAAACTATTTAAAAATACATATCATGTGCATATTTACAAAGCATATGTTTTAGCGTGAACTATTCTCAAGTGCATGTTTGTTGTTTTCTTTCCAAGCAGTTTTACAATAAAAAGGCATGTTCTCTTTAATGCGTAGTTTTGTGAGTAGATGGTACTTATTAAGCCTTTGCTTATAGTTTGCATTTCCTTATACTGCAGATAGAGGTAAGGGAAAGCTGGAGTAAGAAGGGGCAGCAGGAGCAATGTTTGATGGTATAGGTGACGGAACAATGGGAAGCGATCCTGGAATTTGCTAGTTTCTGACCATGTTAGATTTTGGTGATGATGGACATATGTTCTTGTCTCCGCTTAGTATAAAAGTACTTTAAGAATGGTGTGCAATGAATTTGCGGTTTGGTAGTAGTTGAAGTGTCAAATATTCTCCCTAAGGTTATGGGATAAAATGATAAGTCAAGAAGGAGTACAAAGGGAGAGAACCACTCCTTTTTGGGTGCAGGGCGTGACCCCCACACAGCCGTGTGGAGTTACACGACCCCAACCCTCACCCTCTCGGCCAGGGTTGCACGGCGTGTGCCACACACGGCTATGCAAGGTTTAGTCTCTAGAAAAGTTGCACGGCCGTGTGCCACACACGACCATGCAAGGTTTAGTCTCTGGAAAAGTTGCACAGCCGTGTGCCACACACGGCCATGCAAGGCTTAGTCTCTGGAAAGGTTGCACGACCGTGTGTCACACACGACCATGGACCTCTCCTCCTCGGGCAAAATGACATGGTCGTGTGGATTCACACGGCCGTGCACCCCTTTGACTCAGCCGAGGTGGCATGGTCGTGTCACCCACACGGCCATGCCCCTCTTCGTTACGGCCAAGGTGTCACGGCCGTGTGGAAGCCACACGACCGTGCCCTGCTCCAGTAGGGAGGGCCTTACACGGCCGTGTGGGACACACGGTCGTGCCCAAACTAGGGCTTAGTAAGGCTACACAGTCGGTCATCACCACACGGCCCAGATTCTCAAGAAGTTCTAAACCTCATCTTAGCTATATTTCACTCCCAAAACATGACTTAACAGTCGAAACAAGTTCAGTGTAGATCTCTGAACCCAACAGTGTACATACAATAATGTCCTTAGTAGTATGAAAGGAGTAATGCCCGTGGCTTGAGTCAGGTTTAAGAAGTGTGGTCGTTACACTTGAGTAACCTTTCGCTTCGACTTCTCGTCCCTCGAAAGCGCCACACGCTTCTTTGTCATTCGCCACTATCCTCTTCTACAACACCTCATCCCTCAAATGCATCGAGTCCGTTGACTCTCTTCTGTGCCATGCTTCTCGCTAGTTGCATTTTTAGCTTGACTACTTGTTCTCCTAAGTTCCTACATACTTAGACACAAGGCTTTAAATCACAATAGAACCTAACTTAACTTGGTTAATCATATCAAAACTACCACGGGGTACTTACAGAGTCAGTTTTTGAGCCAAAAAATCCCTGAGCATGATGCTAGGTAGATAAGACGATGAAACCATGCATGAGGTGCTTACCGAAGACTATATATAGATTTCTAAAGTTAACACACATGTGTTAGAAGTTATGGGTGGATGAATCCAGATGGTTGCTCCATATAAACAATTTCTTCAAGGTGTCCATGAATGAAAGAATTGGAAATATCCAATTGTTATATCGACCAATTGGAGCTAACAGCTATAAATAGTAGCAATCTGATAGTTATATTTTTGATGATTAGACTAAAAGTATCATTGAAGTCAATACCTAATTGTTGACTAAAGTCTTTAGTAACAAGACGAGCTTTGTAATGTTCAATAGATCCATCTACATGACACTTAATTCAATAAACCCTTTTAGAGCCCACAATATTCATAGATGGAGTACGAGGAACTAAGCTTCAGGTTGCATTGTAAAGAAGAGTATCAAATTTTGTAGTCATCGCTATTGGTGCCGGAAGCATTCGACGATCAAACCCGTGTTTTGATAATGACAAAGGATTCAAAGTTAAGTTGGTTTGTGATCTAACAATTTGAAAGAGGTTGCAGGAAAGTCCTAAGTGTGCTTAGGCAAAAGTCCTAACTGCGGTTAGGCATGTGGAAAACCCTAGAGGGTGGTAACCATAGGTCATAGGGGGTGGTAAGCCTATGCGAAAAGTCTTAGCGGATCGAGGGTTTCAGGCAAAAGTCCTAGGGGGTGGTAACCCTAGGTGGAAAGTCCCGGTGTCGCGAACTAGGTAGAAGACTAGACGGGTCGAGGAGCAGACGTCCAGCAGAAAGTCTGGAAGCATCGAGCTCTGAGTAAAAGTCCAGTCGATCTGGAGGATCGCACTAGCAACAGGTAACTCTCCTGAGAGGAATAGGTGAGGACGCGTTCCCCAAAGATGGAACAGTAGGCGTCGGGTCGACCTAGGGTTTCCGGTTGGAAATCCGAAGTCAGACCCGGACAGTCCAGAGACTGTCAAACACCTTTCTTATGATATTTATGTGTGCTAACCTTGTCTTGCAGGGTATATGTGTATTTTGTGGACTAACACGTTGTGCAGGGATAAAAGAGCACACTTGGCCTCGGATGAACAATGTCCGAGGCGTCTCCATGGAGCTTGGAGGTGCCTCGGGTGCAAGCCAGAAGAAGTCAGTGCAGTAGAGCTGGAGGCGCCTTGGATGAATCTGAAGGCGCCTTGGACCAGAGCTTGGAGGCGCCTTGGAGTGGCTTGAAGGCGCCTTCAAGTGGATGAGGTGCGACCGGATCAGTGCTGATCCACGCGGCTGACTCGGTGGGTTGGAGGCGCCTCGGATGGGCTTTAAGGCGCCTTCAGCAGTGTATAAAAAGACATCTCGACCAGCAGCTCAATATATCTTCTTCCAAGCAATCTTTCTGCATCCAGCTGCTAACGAGACAGTCCGACAAAGCTACAACTCAACACCGACGACCCGGAGCCTCAGATTTAGTATTTTAGTTGTCGGTATAAAATTTATTTACAGCTTTTTCTGTACTTAGCTTGTAATAACTTTATGAAATATAGTTGTTGCCCACCGGAAGCGATCGATGATCGCGGGCCTTGGAGTAGGAGTCACCACAGGCTCCGAACCAAGTAACCAACTTGTGTTAGCATGTGTTTGTGTTTAATTTCCGCTGTGTTTTACTCGATACGTTTTAATCGAACGAAATAGCCACGAGCGCTATTCACCCCCCCTCTAGCGCTTCTCGATCCAACAATTGGTATCAGAGCGGGGTTGCTCTGAATTGGTACAACTACCGTTCGAGCATTTTTTTCGTCGCTTTTTCATTTTCGTCGCTATTCGCCTTTCATTTTTCCCTCCAAAATTAATTTCGAAAAATTCACTGTCATCTTTTCACCATTAGTCCGTATTAGCGAAATATTACATTTTCAAAATTTGTGGTAATATATTTTTTTATATTATTTTAATAATATTTTATTATTTTTTCTCGAAATTACTGAATTACTATTTTTAATCTTGTCTTGGAACATATTTTTTTATTTTATTTGTGTGCAAGATTTTCAATGGCTTTCCAAGAAGGCTTTAGCAACGTCCGCCCGCCACTCTTTTTCGGCAAGGATTTTGGCTATTGGAAGAACCGGATGGAATACCATCTCAAGACGCAAGTTGAGATGTGGATCATTATCCAGACTGGACTCGAGCTTCCATATGATAGCACTGGAGAACTCGTCTCATGCATCAACTGGGACACTAGTATAATGAAATAAGTTGAAGTCGATGCCAAAGCAACTTGCATGCTACAATGCGGCCTAACCAATGAGGATCTGAACTACGTCGGCCCCTTCTCAAGTGTAAAAGAATTGTGGTAAAAATTGATCGAGCTACATGAAGGTAATTTCGATACGAACGTAAGTAAGTGCAATTTCATAGACGATTCATTAAAATTAAATGAGCAAACTGATACTACTTCGGTCGAGGAAGGTGTTACGTTATTTGCAGGAATAAGCAAGACGAAGAAAGCACTGAAGGCAACATGGTGTGAGTCATCAAACGAGTCTGAGTCTGACGAAGAAGAACTAACAAGCTTCCTCGCTCTACAAGTACTCGCAACTGTGGTGGAAATTGAGTCCGAGTATGAGTCAGAAACCGAGAGCGAATCCGAGACCGAGTCCGAGCGAAGCCACGGATCCGTATCCGTTTCCGAAGGATGAAATCCCTCTGTAAGTTCCCTACTCGCCGAGACTCGGTTAGACGATTTACAAAAATTAGTTCCGTACTTATTAAAAAAACTGGCTAAATCCAACGTCCGGGTCAAGTCACTCCAAAAGGAGGTAACAGCCCTTAAGGAAGCGACTGACTCGAGTTCTTTGACTCAGCCAGTTCAAATTGGAAGTTCGACTCAAGTCCAACAACTTGAGGAAGAAAATTGTAATTTGAAAACTCAAATTAAAGAACCCAAGGACACGTTGGAACGGTTCACCTTGGGTTCCAAGAATCTGGATTTGATTCTTGGAAAACAGTGAGCCATTTACAACAAATCCGGACTTGGATTTAAGGCCAAACACAAATACAAATCCTATTTATCTCTAGTAAATCGGTCAAATAGAAAAGTAATCCAAGCATGAGTCCCTAAGTCAAATCTGATTAATCAAGTCAGACTTGGACACTATTGGGTCACCAAGGATCATGTCTACTACCTTGATAGACCATATCGAGGCTATGATCTAGGGGGAGCCAATAGAAAATCTATCTTAATTAATAAATAAATTGATTGATGATTGTTTATTTACTTTCCTTGTAATAAGCATGTTTAGATTAGGATAGTTTAAGGACCTAGGCGTAATTTACATTTGTTAGTTAAACCTAGGGGTTTCAAAAAGAAAATTAAATATATATTTTCTTTGAGTGGCTCTATCTAGGAAGTGCTGGATGATCCCATACCCAAGAAGGCAGAGTGCCTTGCCACGACCTGGGAGCCAATCTTTGAAATACATATTTAATTGACTAATTGGAAAACATAATTTTAACTCAAATGTAAATTAATCCTTAGAAATAATCTAAATTAAAGATAATCATCTCACAAAAATACTTAAGATTATCTGATTGATAACTTAGAATCGGGTGAGATGAATCTAGGTTGAACTTAGTCAAAATCAAGTAAACCTAATAAATTTAATTAATTCCAATAAGTCAATAATGTCAAATTATTTAAAAATCATATAAAAAATTATTTGAAAAATTATTTTTAAATCATTTTAAAAATCATTTGAAAAATTATTTACAAATCATTTTAAAAATCATTTGAAAAATTATTTAAAAATCATTTTAAAAATTATTTGAAAAATTATTTAAAAATCATTTTAAAAATTATTTGACAAATTATTTAAAAATCATTTTAAAAATTATATAAACATCATTTTAAAAATTATATGAAAAATTATATAAAAATAATTTTAAAAATGATTTAAAAATCATTTTAAAAATTATTTAAAAATTATTAAAAAAATTATTTTAAAATCATTTAAAAATTATTTGAAAAATTATTTAAAAATCATTTTAAAAATTATTTGAAAAATTATTCAAAAATTATTTAAAAATCATTTTAAAAATTATTTGAAAAATTATTTAAAAATAATTTAAATATTATTTGAAAAATTATTTAAAAAACATCTTAAAAATTATTTGAAAAATTATTTGAAAATCATTTAAAAATCCTTTTAAAAACTAGTTAAAAATTAATTTGAAAAATTATTAAAAATTCATTTGAAAATTTATCTAAAATTCATTTGAAAAATTATTAAAAATTCATTTGAAAAATTATCTAAAATTCATTTGAAAAATTATCTAAAATTCATCTAAAAATTATTTAAAAATTCATTTGAAAAATTATTTAAAGATCATTTTAAAATTTATTTGAAAAATTATTTAAAAATAATTTTAAAAATTATTTGAAAAATTATTTAAAAATCATTTTAAAAATTAGGAAAATAATTACTTTTAAATACATCCTTGGACTATAGGCATTAATTTAGGGGGAGTGAATATTTTTTCCCCAAAGAATATATATATATATATATATATATATATATATATATATATATTGTTTTTGCCTTATCTTGAAAATAAAAATTATTTTTGATTTGACTTCAAAATTAAAAACTATTTTTGACTTGTCTTCAGAAATACAAATTAACTATGACCTGGCTTTAAAATTTAAACTTATCTAAAAGGCTAAATGTTTTCAAAGCTAAGTACTTAAGCTAAGATCTGATGTATATCCTTTTAAGTTAAGTACTTAAACTAAAACTTTTCAAATTTAGCTTAAGTTTAGTTAAGTATTTTTTTCGAAGCATTTTTGAAAATTTAGCTAAGTGTTTCTCAAGGTAATTATTTTCAAATGTTAAGTTTTTGTTGAAAACACTAAGTATTTTGTCAAAAAGCTTTTCAAATTAAGCTAAGTATTTTTCAAAAAGCTCTTCAAATTTAACTAAGTGCTTCAATATCACAAAATTAGCTAAGTTATTTTTCAAAGTTGAAATAATTTATGAAAAATACTTTTTCACTTAGCTAAAAGTCTTACAAGAACATTTTCTTCTAAAAAGCTAAGTATTTTTTAAGGTATGACTAAACATTTTTTTTCAAAATCTTTTCGAAATATAGTTGTTGCCCACCGGAAGCGATCAACGATCGCGGGCCTTGGAGTAGGAGTCGCCATAGGCTCCGAACCAAGTAACCAACTTGTTTTAGCGTGTGTTTGTGTTTAATTTCCGCTGCGTTTTACTCGATACATTTTAATCGAACGAAATAGCCACGAGCGCTATTCACCCCCTCCAGCGCTTCTCAATCCAACAATCACAGCACGTCAATTTGGATCATTCACTGCCAGTTTAAAGCTAGAAGGTTCTGTAAGTACACCGTGGTAGTTTTGATGTGATCAACCAAGTCAAGTTAGGTCTTGTTGTGTTTCTAACCCTTGTGTCTAAGTGTTCATGAACTTTGGAGCATAGAAAGTTAAGTGAAAGACGTAGATAGCGAGAAGGATGACATGGAAGAGAGTCGACGGGCTCGGTGTATCCAAGGGATAGGGTGCTGTGGAAGTTTATGCTGGTGGACGAGAAGGAGGCGTGTGACATTTTCAAGGGACGAGAAGCTGGAATAGAAGACTGCTCGAAGGCGAGAAAATGGGTTCAGGTGAGCCCTATTCCAGATGGCCGAAATCACCCAAGCGAGCGGAACCAGAACGAAAGATCCAAACCCAAGTGAGAGGAACCAGAGTGGAAGACCCATACCAAAATGTCAACTAGAAATTGACTTTTGGGTCCGGGCACCCAGAACTCCTCCGGGTGCCTGAAACTAAAAATTCAATCAAACGCAACATGGCACATTCCGTTGTGACGGGGATAAAACTGTAGGACCGTTAGATTCGATAGAGGGGGGGGGTGAATATCGATTCGAAAACTTAGAGTATAAACGCAGCGGAAAAGTAAAATAGACACAAATGTTTTTTACTTCGTTCGGAGCCTGTGACGACTCCTACTCGAAGACCCGTGGTCCTTGACCACTTTCGTTGGGCAATCACTAATATAGTTACAAAAATGAACACAAGAACTGCTAGTGAAAATAAAGCAATACCGACAAGGAAATTAAAAAACCGAAGGAGCACTTTGTCGGAGCTTTGTTGGCGTCGTACTGAACGTCGAGCAGCAAGACCAGCAGTAGAAGAGTTCTCAGATTAATTGATCATCTGAAGCTCCTGCCTGGGGCTTCTTTTATATGTTGCTCCGGGCGCCTGGAATGTGACGTAGCTGCTCAAACTGTGATGCTCCACGTGGTGACGACTTGTCTGGATATAATTTGCCTTCCGGGCGCCCGGACCACCTTGTTCCAGAAAACTCCCTTTTCCTGCAAAACAAAGTTAGTCCGAGGCAATATATAACCTGCAACATAGATTATTAGCACATTTTATAATAGTATGAATTAGCACAAGTAGTATGACTTAGATTCCGTCTTTCCGAGACCGGAATCTAGTCACGATCTCGACTTAGATATCCGAAATGGATCTAAGCCGGATCGACGCCTAATGTTCCCTTCCCGAGAACGCGTCCTCGCAGTCACTCCCCTCCAGTGACTTACCTCACTTACCTGCCAGACGTCCGGTCAGCCCGTCGACCCGTCTGGACTTCTCGCCAAGCATCCGGTCAGCCCGTCGACCCGCTTGGACTTCTCGCCAAGCGTCCGGTCAGCCCGTCGACCCGCTTGGATTTCTCGCCAGCTATCCGGTCAGCCCGTCGACCTAGCTGGACTTCGTGCCAGACATCCGGTCAGCCCGTCGACTTGTAACGACCACCCTTCTTACTACTACTACTACTTACTAAGAGTGACCGCTACTTAACTACTAACTCCACTTAACCGGTATAATTAAAAACCACGAGGAATCTCTACCGAAAAATTTCGACAGAATCTCCCCTGTACCGGTGACCAAATCATCAATACAAACAAACTATACTCAGCCACAGGCGGCTGGAACATATATCTTCACAACTACGCAGTATAATATCACAAATAAAAGAAGGAAACTATCCTAACAATAGCAAACATCAATATCACTCCATCAATAGAACCCAACTACCAATGCGGAATAACCTTAATTACAATATTGACTCATAATAGCATTAAAAGAAAACTAAAGAACTCTAAACAGAAAAGTCTTAACAATTCCTTAGCAAACTCTTGATCTCCCCATAGTCCAGCCATCACACACCTTCATCACCACCACCTTGTCGCCTTCCTTGCTAAATCTTTTCCTTTCCTTTATCTGCAGTAGGAGGAAGTGCAGTCTATAAGCATAAAGCTTAGTGAGCGCTATCTACTCACAAAAACTCGATATGCATGTATATAAATAAGAACATGCTAAAACTGAATGCTAACATGTAAAGCTACTCATTCTCATAAATAGCAAAGGAATCAACTAACTGAAAAGCTAACATGTATAGCTAAACATGCTCATCAACTAGCAAATCAATAACATGTAAGAAAACTAAACATGTAAAAGCTGCTAGCATAAAAGGAAGCTAAACTTACTGATCTTTAAAACAAAGTGAAACTTGTTTTACTTGTTCTAAGCTGATTCTTTTATTTCACTTGCTTAAAACTCATTCTTTAGTACTTTTATTCTTATGTAAAACTTATTTTTACTTGTTCATAAACTTATACTTTTAATACTTGAAAATAATAATCAACTTCTTTTGGGCCCGGCATTGTACCACTTTGCGCGCATTCTTAGTAAGGATAGAGGTAGCTAATCCCGAAACTACTAAGATACTTCTAGGCCTTGTGCCTAGGGGCAACTTGGAGCCCATCCCTTGGACCTTGTGTCCGCTACATGCCCTTTAAAAGTAAAATACTTATTATCTTATTTACTTCTTCTTTAAATGCCTTGGCATTTTAATAAGCACCTCGTGTGTCAAAATTCCTAAAGTCTTGACTTTGGTATCTACTTAAGGCCTTGGCCTTTTCTTTCTTTTCTTTATCTTTCTTATACTTTTCTTTATCTTTCTTATACTTTTCTTAAACCCAAAAAATACTATTAGGGTATCTTTCATATGCATCTATGAATGAAACTAACTATGTAACACATAATCGTGCATAAAAGAAATCTGCACATACAATACTTATCAAAAATTTGCACTAATGCTTAACAGAAATCTGCATACTAGCTTAATAAAAATCTGTATAATAGCTTAACAGAAATCTGCATACTAGCTTAATAAAAATCTGCATACAAGCTTAATCAAATCTGCTCACTACACTAATTAACTTCTGCACTTATAAGCTTAATAAAATTCTGCTCTTATAAACTTAATAAATTCTGCACTATAGGCTTAGTTAAAATCTGTAAGTCTAATTAAGCTACTAGAGATCTAATTGGATCTTCCAATGTTAAACCATCAAAACTGCAATGCTATATAATTCAAAATCTGTATGCTTATCTGAATGGTAGCAAGGAAGCATAGCTAAACCTCATGCTAGAATAAAGAAACTCAAATCTGTATACTTAAATGAAAGTAGCATAGCTAAACCTCAAATCTGTATACTTTACTTATAAAAATTCTGCACTTGTAATCTCAATAAAATCTGATAATGTTTTCAACCTATTCTGCACTTTTATCTGCAATGAAATCAAGCTTAATCCTGTACTAAAAATCTGTATACTATGTTCTGCCAGGATTTACAACTTTTACAAATATAAGCTATCCACTCTTTACTTATTCTCGTAGCATATTTCCTGTGCCCATTGAGGTAATAAGGGAAACCTAAATCTGTGCTACTAATGAATTCAAAGCCTTCACAAGCAAACATGTACACCTCAAGCCAAATCAATATCTTGCTATCCTTACATAAGAAAATAGAACCAATTCATAGCCAACCAAAACTAAACATGCTAAAGCTTAAAATCTATGTAAACTTGTTGAAAACTCATACTTTCACAAAGCAACGGGAATCAAAACTTGTTGCAACTATCTGTGGTGCCACGGCAAGGAAGCAAAAGAAGCCCAACGTGCCACACATGGCTAATCAAAGCTAAACAATCTGTTAACTTCCGAATCTGACAATTCCACGTGCTTGAACTGAACTATAGTTCATCCAAGGTAAGGATCAATCTAACAATTCTTCATTAGGTTTCATGGCAGCAACCTAATTATAAACTTCCTCCAAAACATGCTTCGAAATCAAATTTTAAACTTGCTGGAATTTAGAACCTTAAATCTTGCTACTGTTCTTCATGCTTAAACTGAACTAATCCTTCTCTTCTTTCTTTAGGGTTCACAGCAGCAAGCAAAAACCAAGAATTGTCACAGGAAAAATTTGAAAAAACAAGAAGAAAACGAAATCCGGAGCTATCCTACTGCAGGTGAGTAGCAACTCACCACTTGTTCTTGCACTTACGACCGAAGGAGAAGGCTTAATAGCTTCTAGGGTTTTTTTTTTCGGCGAGACTCAAAATCGCAGCACCTTCTTTGCGTCTACGTGCTCTCCACGTCGAGGAGATCACAAGGTTGTGAAGGACTCTCGGAGACCACCCGAGACCACCCTCAGCCGGCCGCCGGGGAAAGAAACTAGGGTTTCTTCGATTTCGCCTGAGAAGAAGCGGCGCCGTCGCGTGCGTGAGGAGAAGAAACCGATGGGGAGAAAAATAAAACCTATTCCTCACTTAACTTTCCTTTTACCAAAGTTTATTTTCGGTTTCTAAAATACCGCTTAACTATTATTGATTTCGGTTTCCTTCAAGAAATCAATCACTTGATCACTTGGTTATCTCCTCCGCTTAAGTCTCGGGTCGAGCCGAAGGTCGCCGGGTCGAGCCTCGGCTCGGCCAAATTTCTGCAACCTTTTATTTTCTGTTATCAAATATGGCTTAAAAATATTTCGCACCATATTCATTCACAAAACACTTACGGAACAGTTGGCTAGCCGAATTCGCTTAAGGCTTGACTTAACCCGAGGTCCACGGTTCGAACCTCGGCTTCGACATTTTTTTGTCGAAACTTCTTCCGTTCAGTAAAAATACCAAACGACCTCCAAAAATTGTATAAAAATACTCTAAAAATTTCTAAAAATCTCTAGAATATTTCTATAGCATTTCTAAATAATTTTAAGGACTTTTAGAACTTCAAATAGGGAAAATTTGGGTCGTTACATGACCTGTCTGGACTTCTCCTGCACACTTGATCAAAGTGTCAGACAACAACAAACTAACTTAACCTGATTTGTCATTCATCAAAAACTGGGTTAAATCGTTAGTGCTAACCGCACCAACAATCTCCCCCTTTTTGATGGAATGACAACCTGGTTAAGTTAGTGAAAACATATGCAAGAAACAACATGCATTTATGTGGTTTTAAAGTTAGTTTGTATTTTCAAATTGGTTTAGCTAACTTAACCACACCTAACCTGTGAGATACGGCAAAATAAAATAACCTATAATGATTTAAGGGAATTTTATGATATTTTTCTGGATTTATTTGGAGGTCGTATGATAATGTTTAAGGGGATAAATGGTTAAGCTTAAGGTGGTAAGGTAAATCATCATTAAAAGAGTGTTAGTTAAGGAGTTGTGAGAACTTAACCTAACCCAAACCCTCCCCTTATAAGCTACAGTTCCAAGCCCTAAATCGTCGTCTACTCTTATTCCTTCGTGCATACTGCCTTCGCCGATCTCTCCCCACTTTTATCTGTTCTCGCCGACGGGCTCAGCACCGACGTACGCTCGCAACCGATTGCCGGTGCCTGGGTGTGAGATGAGTCGCCGGTCCTCCCCACGCCTGGTCGGAGGTTTTCGTTTGTGACGTCCTCCTTCGAAGTGCCTCGGTCGAGTGAGCTGATCTGACCTCGGTGAACACCGGAGCTTGAATCGCCGTACCAGAGCTTAAAGTGGGACGCGGATCTGCATCGCAAGAAACTATCTCGTCGTTCCGGGGCTAGGGTCGAGTGGATCTGATCGGGTTCCCTCCGTCGATCGTGGAGGTATTCGGCAGCAAGGTAGGTGGAGGTATAGGTTATCTTGATTTGGTTTTTGTTAAGGAAATTCGTGGTTTGGTGCTAGAATGTGAGATTTTATTGATTGAGTTTCGTTTCTAGCAGTGGCATACCGTGAGGTGTTCTGCCACAATCTCCCACTACTGTTCTTCATCCGGGATTCCTTGGGTAAGATCCCTGCCAATACAGATGTTAGGTTGTAGACCTTAATGTTGGTTTTAGATTGAATTCGATACTGATTATGCATCAATTGGGATGTTTGTGATGCGTATAGCTCTGTTAAGAGCTCAGATCTATGGATCTACAATGTGGGCAGCATTCGTGTACTAGTGCCGGCGATTTCACCTTCCGACAGCAAGTTATCAGTGGGGAGGTTTCTGTAAGGTAAACTTTAGATTGTGGATACATGGTTTAATTTAAATACGTATTGGTGCATTGGTGTAGTAGGAACAAATGCATGATTTGGGGGAAATTCTAATTTTATAATCTGAAGGCATACGGTTAGGGTTTTGGTTTGGTTAGTAGTAGATTGGTATGGTTTCGTTGGGGTAATGAATGGAATTTATATTAAATTCACTTGTCTTACACAGTGGTTTAGTTATTTAGTTTCAAATGTACTTAGTTAAATTGATACGTTGACACAGGACTCTGATCGAGGAGAGTGTCGTGACGAGGTTGACGTCGGATTCAGTATACATTTAGAGGCGGGTACTTCTTAACTTGCTCCTTTAGATATCGGTTTAAGTGCATGAGTTAGTTTCATATATGCAGTATTTATCTTGACTCCACTCATTTTATTTCTTGTTCTTGAAACTTTATCCACTCAATCTTCGAGATGATCACTTTCTTATCTATACAGTCTCCCGTTGTTATTCTTGATACTTAGCAGATACTAGATGCCATGCTTACCTGTTTATGCTTACCTGTTTGATTACTGCTTATTTATGCTTAGTATTGAGCATGCGGATTCATGTAGCATACCTGATTTCCTGTTATATTTATATGATGACTGTTGCATTATTCGCATCATGTCATTGCATGCATAGCCGACGACTTTGGCTCCCTTGTGGTTGAGACGGTCATTGGCCTGGGCCGCATGCTCGGCCACTCATGGGTAGTGGTAGCTTGGAGCGTGCCGCATGTCCTGTCGTGCCCCCCACTCGCTCACTCATGGGTAGTGTCTGCTGGAGTCGCGGGCAGCAGGGACCCCCGTCGTAGACGTAGCTATTCAGCTACTATGCAACTGTCCCCTCGGCCACTCGAGAGTAGTGGTAGCTGGAGTGTGTACAGTTTGTCATTGTCCCGGCCTCTCGTCCATACTGGGGTCATGGACTTGAGGGGTGGGCGGGAGTGACCATCCGTGCATACGTTACTTTTTGATATACCTGCTTATGCTGTTTATGCTTACTTATGCAGTTCTGTTATCACATACCTGTTATATATGCTTGGGCACTGATTACTATTGCAGTATACTTTATATGTGATTCTGGTAGTTATGAGCAGTACTGTAGCAGTTTACTTTATCTCAGACCTTACACTGTTAGCCTAGGATATGGTTTCAGGTATGGATATATATATACTTTGTTTACCCTGTAGTATCTGCTATTTATCTTTCCGAGACTGTATCCTTTTGTATTCCTGTTCTTTATGATACTCATGCACTGTCTATCCTATTACCCGCTGAGTTTTATACTCACCACCCGCATTGGTAATTTCACCAGGTAGCTGATAGCGATGCTAGTACGCTTGGAGGAGGATCCCGACTGCCGGTCCCATGTCACTTCTGAGGATGGTTTTACAGTTTTGGTTTTCATTTTATTATGAGTCAAACCTTTGAATTTAGCATTGTAATAATTGAGCTGTGGACTTGTTATTTGTATTTGGTTGTTTTGCCGATGAGTCAAGCCGGGCCGGCCCGCGGTGAGTTTTTGTTATTTTATCTTTGTTATTCTTGTTTTCCGCTGTGTTTGACTTTACAGCCGTGTGGGCTGCATATTATCTGCGTGGTTGTGATATATTTGTATATGTATTATCTGTGGTGTTGTATACCGGTTCTATTTGTCACTGCTACAGGGGAGGTGCTGTCCGATTTTCGTCGGACAACCTTACTCTCGGGGCGTGACAATTTATTGGTATCAGAGCTACAGGTTTACGATGTCAGATTCATACGTTTTGGATTTTTCATGATTTTATTCCTCGAAGTGACTTTTCAGGATTTGGGACCAGGCGGCGGCGGAACACCTCCAAGTAATTGGCTGTAAGTTTTATAAGTACGAACTTATACTGTGTGTAATACTTATTAGTGGTTTACATCAGGTATGAGGCGTGGTCGAGCGGGAGCCGGTTATCGTCGTGGACCGGGACGACCACGGAAACAACCCATTGAGGCCGAGGAACCAGAACCAGTGACTCAGGAGGCAGATTCTTCTAGGGATCCAACGGATGTTGAGACGGCTAGTCGGGAACAGACCCATCAGACTCCTAGAGATTAGGGACGTCAGCCTCAGGAGATCCCTTTAGTCATACCATCTGGTAGGAATCAAGAATTTCAGCCTCAGGGTATTCCCTCCGGGATACCATCAGTATTTCCTACTCCTGCTACTACCGATTGGATGAGGGACAGAGCTCGGATACCGTTGCTGGCGAGGTCCGTCAAGGACAGATTTACCTTATATTTGGGCGGAGCAGATCCTTGGGCTGCTCGAAGTTGGTTGAAGAATTTAGAGAGCACCTTTGAGTACCTGAGTTGCACGGATGAGGAGAAAGTGGAACTGGCAGCGTATCATCTCCGAGATCAAGCAGTCACATGGTGGGACATGCAGAAGACGATCTTTGGAGAGCAGCGCATCACATGGGCGATGTTCCGAGACGCGTTTGAGCGGCAATATTTCCCAGCGACCTTCTGTCTAGCTCGACGCCAGGAATTTCTGAATCTCAAGCAGGGCGACCGGTCAGTGATGGAGTACAATGCTGAATTCTGTAGGTTGGCAGAATTTTGTCCTCACTTAGTGGCACAAGATTATGATCGTATGCAGCAGTTCACTCAGGGTCTTGCAGCATACATTCGGATTCGGATGTCAGGATTTCCAGGTAGTTCCTATCGGGAGGTTCTAGATCGAGCACTATTCATAGAGATGACTCAGCAGCAGGTAAATCAGGAGAAAGGACATGAAAAGCAGTCGTCGCAAAAGAGAGGGAATAGAGGTCAGAGTTCTCGGGCTCCTTCCGGAGGATCTTCTCGGCCTCAGAAGACTGGGTGAACATCGGATGGAGGTTCTCGTCCCCCTCATCATGATCAGAAGAACTTTGGTGGGACCAGGTGTTTTCAGTGTGGGTCTAAGAGTCACACCAGGAATAGTTGCCCGTTGGATCATGCTATATGTTTCTACTGTAAACTTCCAGGGAATGAGAGTCGGGATTGTACTATGAAAGCACAGTTGGAGGCTCCTAAAGTTACATCTCAGGGGGAATCATCCTCTCAGTCACGTTCACAGAGGAGATCGCAGAAGACCCAGAGTGCCCCACGTCAGCAACGACCACAGCCTTCTCAGGGACAGATATACCATGTGCAGGGTCAGGAGCCAGCGACTACACAGTATTCTGCCGCAGTGTTTTCTCATCAGGCATTTCCAGCACAGCAGGATTTTCATCCACATCAGCCTTACTCAGCATATCAGCAGCAGCCTCAATCTCAGTATCAGCAGCCGGTTCCCACACCTAAGATGCCAGCGCAGGCCACTTCAGGGATACCACAGCCGAGCTCAGAGGTGGGTCGTGTTTATGCTGTTACACGGGAGGAGGCACAGCGAGCTGAGGGATCGGTTTTCCGAGGTATTATTTCAGTTTATACATTTACTGCGGATTTATTGATAGATACTGGTAGTTCTCATTCATTCATATCACGAGTATTTCTGGGTAAAATCGGGAGATTGCCTAGTCGTCGGACACACGGGCTGACAGTATCTCTACCATCTGGCGAGATACTAAGTATTAGTCTGGAAGTCAGAGGATGTCCTTTAGACTTCAATGGTCAGACTATTATGGTGGATCTGCAGGTATTAGAGATGGTGGAATTTGACATTATATTGGGCATGGATTGGCTGGCCATGAACCATGCCACAGTTGACTGTAGAGCGAGAGTAGTCACATTCCGACCTCCCGGTTTACCATCGTGGACATTCATTGGAACCGGGGGTGATGGGATATCAGTCATATCAGCAATGCAAGCGAGAAGATTACTGTCGCAGGGTTGTCAGGGATATTTGCTGTCTATGGTTAAAGCTGATACGGATGCATTACCACGACTCTCGGACGTTCCTATTGTTCGAGAATTTTCAGATGTATTTCCTGACGAACTCCCCGGGTTGCCTCCTAAAAGGCAAGTTGAGTTTACAATTGAGTTGGTTTCGGGAACCGCACCGGTATCCAAGACCCCCTATCGCATGGCACCAAAGGAGTTAGAGGAGCTGAAGGTTCAGTTGCAGGAGCTGTTGGACAGAGGATTTATCCGTCCCAGTGTTTCTCCGTGGGGAGCACCAGTATTATTCGTTAAGAAGAAAGATGGATCACTGAGATTATGTATTGATTACCGACAGCTGAATGCGGTCACTGTCAAGAACAAATATCCATTGCCACGTATAGAGGATTTATTTGATCAGCTAAAGGATACCTGTGTATATTCAAAGATTGACTTGCGCTCAGGTTATCATCAGCTCAGGGTTGGAGATGCGGATATTCCGAAGACAGCATTTCGCACTCGTTATGGTCATTACGAGTTCTTGGTAATGCCATTTGGGCTTACCAATGCCCCAGCAGTGTTCATGGATCTGATGAACAGAGTATTTCTCGAGTACTTGGATCAGTTCGTTATTGTATTCATCGACGATATTCTGATATATTCCCGATCTGAGGAGGAACACAGGCGACATCTTCGCATAGTTTTGGAGACGCTACGGCGAGAACACCTCTATGCGAAGTTTAGTAAATGCGCCTTTTGGCTACCTTCGGTGGGTTTTCTTGGACATGTTGTCTCCAGCAGAGGTATATCTGTGGATCCGCAGAAGATTGAGGCCATCACTGGTTGGGAGCAGCCGAAGACCGTACAAGAGATTCGTAGTTTTTTGGGATTAGCTGGGTATTATCGGAGATTTGTTGAGGGCTTTTCCAGCATAACCTTACCATTGACACGATTGACCCGGAAGGGAGAGAAGTTTAGCTGGACAGAATCTCGTGAGCAGAGCTTCCAGGAGCTCAAACGGAGACTTGTTACTGCACCAGTGTTAGTACTTCATTCTGGCGTGGATGGATTTGTACTTTTCACGGATGCATCATATCAGGGACTGGGTGCCGTACTTATGCAACGCGATCGTGTGGTGTCATATGCCTCGCGTCAGCTGAAAGATCATGAGAGGAATTATCCAGTTCATGATTTGGAGTTGGCAGCTATCATCTTCGCATTGAAGATTTGGCAACATCATTTATATGGGATCACCTTTGAGATTTATACAGATCATAAAAGTCTCAAATATCTGTTTACCCAGAAGGAATTGAATTTACGACAGCGAAGATGGATGGAATTCTTGAAAGACTATGACTGCACAATTAACTATCACCCGGGGAGAGCCAACGTGGTAGCTGATGCTTTAAGCAGGAAATCCCGTGGAGTTTTGGCATGTCACCGAGTGATGGTTACAGAGTTGATACAGAGCTTCTCTGAGTTGGGGTTGATGGAGCAAGCACAGACAGAGCGAGGCTTGCTAGTCACCATGGTTGCTCAGTCACCTATAGTGGAGCGTATCAAGGAGGCTCAGGCTACGGATCAGCATCTGCAGTTTTTACGTAGCAGAGTTACCTCAGGACAGCAGACAGAGTTTGCTTGTGATGATAGTGGAATTCTGTATTTCCGCGGCAGATTATGTGTCCCTGAGTCACATCCTGTCCAGGAGGACTTACTACGGGAAGCACATCGATCTAGATTTGCGATTCATCCAGGAGGTACTCGCATGTACAGGGATCTGAAACGATCATACTGGTGGAATGGTATGAAGAAGGATATTGCGGTATTTGTGGCGCAGTGTTTAGTTTGTCAGCAGATTAAGGCAGAGCATCAGAGACCAGCTGGGTTACTGCAGAAGATAGAAATACCAGAATGGAAATGGGAGCATATCATGATGGACTTTGTGGTAGGACTACCCCGGACCCGAAAGGGTCATGATGCGATTTGGGTAATCGTTGATCGGTTAACCAAATCTGCGCACTTCTTACCGATCCGTCGGACGGATTCGTTGGATCGATTGGCAGAGTTGTACTGCAGAGAGATCACCAGATTACATGGTATACCTCTGAGTATTATATCAGATAGAGATCCACGATTTACCTCTCGATTTTGGCAGAGTCTCCAGCAGGCCATGGGTACGGAACTCCGTTTTAGTACTGCATTTCACCCTCAGACGGATGGGCAGTCGGAGCGGACTATTCAGACATTGGAGGATCTATTGAGATCTTGTGTCATGGACTTTGGCGGTAGCTGGGAGGATCACTTGCACTTGGTGGAGTTTGCATACAATAACAGTTACCACTCAGCGATTCAGATGGCACCATTCGAGGCATTATATGGCAGAACATGTAGATCTCCTACTTTATGGGGCGAGGTTGGAGAATCGTCAGTCTTGGGACCCCAGCGTATTCAGCGAGATGCAGAGTTGGTTGGCACCATCAGACGCAGAATGACAGAAGCCCAGGACCGACAGAAAAGCTACGCGGATCGGAGACGGAGACCTTTGGAGTTCTCTGTGGATGATCACGTGTTCCTACGAGTGTCTCCTACCAAGGGGGTGAGGAGGTTTGGATTAAAAGGGAAGTTAGCTCCTCGTTACATCGGACCTTTTCAGATACTTGAGCGGATCGGGGAGGTAGCATATCGACTGGCGCTGCCACCTTCACTTGCTGGGGTGCATGATGTATTTCACGTGTCCATGTTGAGGAAATATGTGCCACACCCTACACATATTTTGACAGATGTCTTGATCACCCTTTAGCCAGATGTAACGTATGAGGAGGTTCCAGTACGGATATTGGATCGCAAGGAACGTCAGCTGCGAAACAAGACAATTCGATTGGTCAAGGTTGGTTGGGAGCATCATTCAGATGACGAGGCAACCTGGGAGCTGGAGGATGAGATCCGAGCGCGGTACCCACAGTTGTTTGATGAAGGTAGGTAAGTTATTTCATTTAATGATTGACTTCGCATGTCGGTTGTTGTTTAATGCAATTATGTCGTAAATTTGGAGACCAAATTCTTATTAGAGGGGGAGAATGTGAGATACGGCAAAATAAAATAACCTATAATGATTTAAGGGAATTTTATGATATTTTTCTGGATTTATTTGGAGGTCGTATGATAATGTTTAAGGGGATAAATGGTTAAGCTTAAGGTGGTAAGGTAAATCATCATTAAAAGAGTGTTAGTTAAGGAGTTGTGAGAACTTAACCTAACCCAAACCCTCCCCTTATAAGCTACAGTTCCAAGCCCTAAATCGCCGTCTACTCTTATTCCTTCGTGCATACTGCCTTCGCCGATCTCTCCCCACTTTTATCTGTTCTCGCCGACGGGCTCAGCACCGACGTACGCTCGCAACCGATTGTCGGTGCCTGGGTGCGAGATGAGTCGCCGGTCCTCCCCACGCCTGGTCGGAGGTTTTCGTTTGTGACGTCCTCCTTCGAAGTGCCTCGGTCGAGTGAGCTGATCTGACCTCGGTGAACACCGGAGCTTGAATCGCCGTACCAGAGCTTAAAGTGGGACGCGGATCTGCATCGCAAGAAACTATCTCGTCGTTCCGGGGCTAGGGTCGAGTGGATCTGATCGGGTTCCCTCCGTCGATCGTGGAGGTATTCGGCAGCAAGGTAGGTGGAGGTATAGGTTATCTTGATTTGGTTTTTGTTAAGGAAATTCGTGGTTTGGTGCTAGAATGTGAGATTTTATTGATTGAGTTTCGTTTCTAGCAGTGGCATACCGTGAGGTGTTCTGCCACAATCTCCCACTACTGTTCTTCATCCGGGATTCCTTGGTTAAGATCCATGCCAATACAGATGTTAGGTTGTAGACCTTAATGTTGGTTTTAGATTGAATTCGATACTGATTATGCATCAATTGGGATGTTTGTGATGCGTATAGCTCTGTTAAGAGCTCAGATCTGTGGATCTACAATGTGGGCAGCATTCGTGTACTAGTGCCGGCGATTTCACCTTCCGACAGCAAGTTATCAGTGGGGAGGTTTCTGTAAGATAAACTTTAGATTGTGGATACATGGTTTAATTTAAATACGTATTGGTGCATTGGTGTAGTAGGAACAAATGCATGATTTGGGGGAAATTCTAATTTTATAATCTGAAGGCATACGGTTAGGGTTTTGGTTTGGTTAGTAGTAGATTGGTATGGTTTTGTTGGGGTAATGAATGGAATTTAGATTAAATTCACTTGTCTTACACAGTGGTTTAGTTATTTAGTTTCAAATGTACTTAGTTAAATTGATACGTTGACACAGGACTCTGATCGAGGAGAGTGTCGTGACAAGGTTGACGTCGGATTCAGTCTACATTTAGAGGCGGGTACTTCTTAACTTGCTCCTTTAGATATCGGTTTAAGTGCATGAGTTAGTTTCATATATGCAGTATTTATCTTGACTCCACTCATTTTATTTCTTGTGCTTGATACTTTATCCACTCAATCTTCGAGATGATGACTTTCTTATCTATACAGTCTCCCGTTGTTATTCTTGATACCTAGCAGATACTAGATGTCATGCTTACCTGTTTATGCTTACCTGTTTGATTACTGCTTATTTAAGCTTAGTATTGAGCATGCGGATTCATGTAGCATACCTGATTTCCTGTTATATATATATGATGACTGTTGCATTATTCGCATCATGTCATTGCATGCATAGCCGACGACTTTGGCTCCCTTGTGGTTGAGACGGTCGTTGGCCTGGGCCGCACGCTCGGCCACTCATGGGTAGTGGTAGCTTGGAGCGTGCCGCATGTCCTGTCGTGCCCCCCACTCGCTCACTCATGGGTAGTGTCTGCTGGAGTCGCGGGCAGCAGGGACCCTCGTCGCAGACGTAGCTATTCAGCTACTATGCAACTGTCCCCTCGACCACTCGAGAGTAGTGGTAGCTGGAGTGTGTACAGTTTGTCATTATCCCGGCCTCTCGTCCATACTGGGGTCATGGACTTGAGGGGTGGGCGGAAGTGACCATCCGTGCATACTGTGAGATCTCGGAAAATTTAATTAATAGGGTTATTTGAGAAATAGCCTTATAGAATTTTTCCGGAAATTTTAGAAATTTTCTGGGAATTTTTCGGAGCTTGTACGACGGATTTTGAGGGGACGAATTAACGGGTGCGAATAAGGCCTGTTTGGGATACCCATTTAAGTGAGGAATTGTTTTATTTATAAATTCCTTTTCTTTTCCTTTTCTTCCTCAAACGCCGATCCTTTTAATCCCGAACTCGAACCTTTCTTCCCCCAAACCGTCGCGATCCCAACCTCTCTTCTTCCCGATCTCTCTCTGTTCTCTCTCGCGGGCAAGCGATGGCGACGGGAGCAAGGCTACAGCTCCGGCGATCCTTCTCCGCTGGCATCGACGCCTAATAATCTCAGATCCGGCTGGTGTTCTTTCCTCTCCTCACTGTTGCCGATCATTTCTCCAGCCCTAACCTCTCAGCCGATGGCCGACCATCGCTCTTCGCATGAGGTCGGGTTAGCAGCGCCTGAGGTACACACGGTGCCCTAGTTGAGATCTTGCAGTGGGTGCGATTGATTCCAATCCGTGTCTCCTCAAGTTGGATCGGATTGGGCGACACCTCCTGGAGGCAACCGATCGAGGTAAGGGTTTGTGTTCTGTTTGGGATATTGAGATGATCGTGTAATCGAGTCTTCCTTTCCCTTGCTCACCAGAGGTATCCGGTTGGTGGACAGCAGCTGGATTAGGGCAGTGAGGTGAGGTGCTGTTTTGGTGGAGTATTTGCTTGATTCCGGCCACCACATCCCTGTCAACAAATTGGCACATCTGAGGCAAGGTTAGGTTATCATTTAGGTGGTTGTTTGGATTTGGGATATCCAATCTTGATCTCTATTCTTGTTTTGATCAGTGATTTTATAGCTAGACCTATTCTTGATCCGATCAGTAGGGAGGAATCCAGGTTTATTCTGTGGGTTCTTGATCCAGCAATTCATCTTATTGCTGGCAGCAATAATCCCTGCTGTGGATCAACAACGATCACGGTTGAAGGTAAGGTTTGGTTTCAGAATTAGGTTATTGATTGATTAGTGATCTCCACTTGTTAATGTTGTTTTAATTCGGTCCAGTGAGGAGGAAGTTCTGTAGGGAGGTCTTGCTGTGCTATTCTTTAATCCAGTAGCTCAGTTTGGTTCTGGCAGCACCCCAACCAGCAGCTCCTCTTTGGCTGCGGATCAAGAGCAGTGGTTGAATTGAGGTACGTGTAGGGGTAGTTGATACTTGTTGTATTAGATATGATTTAGTTGTATGTGTAGGGATTTTTATACATGTTAATTGTAGATTTTGTGTTGATTGGAATATTGTGATTAGATTTATTTGCTTAGAGTTAATCTAATGGAATGGTTAGGGTTAGGGTAATTAACCCTAGTCAACCGTTGGATTTATAATCTAATTGGTGATTAGGGATTAGGTAACTAACCCTAATCGACCATTAGATTTAAATTGGTAAGTTGTGATTGTGGTGATTAGGGTTTTGCCCTAATTTAGTTTGGGAATTTTATTTAGCTATTTCATTGGGATTTAGCTAAATAAAATATATATGTTGTTTGGCACAGGACTCTGATTCGAGACGAGCATCTCGATATTGGATTAGGACTGGATTGTACCTTCTATTTGAGGCGGGTACCCTTTGACTTATCTCTTGATAGTGTCTTCTGATATGTGCAGTTTATATATACTTGCTAGTCATTGGTAGATTTAGCACTTCCCTGGTTATAGGTTATTCGACCCCTGTAGGCGATTATTAGCGATTGGTAGTTAGCATATTCCCTGGTTTAGTTATTTGATACTTGATACATGTTGCTACGATTAGCATCTATACCTTAGTCTAGCATGCTTTTCTTTCTTGCTGTGCTTATCTGTGTTCATAGAGACGCATATCTATAGTACTCTACTCTACTGGATTAGTTGCTTTACATGTGTGATACATGCTCTTGGATTCATGATACTTACATCATTGTTATATGTGATGTCTTTAGATTTACACTGTTTATTATCCTTGTTATATATGTGTTTATCTGTTTGGCATCTACACATATGGAGGAGGATTTGTTCAGGTATGTCATATTGTAGCCGCATGCACCATATCGCATGATTGCATGCTGGGCGATTGACGACTCCATTATTGTTGAGCTCGTCGGCCGGCTACATTGACCTGCACACCACGTGACCATTGCATGGGTAGTGGCACAGCACACAGGGTGTGTAGGTTGCCTGGTGGTGCTCCGCTGGAGGCTCCACTCATGGGTAGTGTGATAGGCAGCGTGGTAGCACACCGGGGTCCCTCCCCGTCATTGTGTACCGGGAGATGAGAGCATTGCGCTCCCTCCTATAGTTGAGGTTGGAGGATAGGTGTACTCCGGTGCATCCCGTCCACTCGGTCACTCTTCAGGGGTAGTGATGACAGAGTGCACGGTGTCACAGCCCTACCCACGCGGTCTCACCATTGGGTGTGAGATGCTGACTGGCGTCAGGGGTGACCATGTCATATTGCATCATATGCACGGATTGCATTCGTTATGATTGATGCATTTTGGTGATTGCATATGATTGACATGCATACAGGATACATGCTTTTGCTCTGACTATCTTTGCCTGTGTATGTCCACAATTATTTGTCCAAGCCTCGCAGGTGAGTACAGTTTATTTCAGTATCGCATTTCTTATTATTTGTGCAGTAGACTGTGTTACATGCCTATTGTTGGTTACTGCATTTTATTCAGTTATGCATATGTGTTATACTGATAGGAGACTGTACTATAGGCTTTATGGTTTAGGAGGCTGTACCTTAGGATATTACTGGTAGTTATATATTGATGTACATGTCTATTGGATTACCTGTTGAGTTCATTGAACTCACCCCGTTTTTATTACCATTTCAGGTTGAGGCCGTCGGGGAGATTCCAGTCGCTAGCCCCTTTATTGCGAGGATTTTCCTATTGTCGGGATATGTTTTTGTTTTTGGCATCTTATATACTTGCGATGTGGAACTTTTGTATTGTGGACTTTATGACGAACATTTGGGTTTACTACTTTTGGTTTTCCGCTGCGGATATCTTCATTTCTTCGTAGATTTGTTTTCTTCGTTGTAGTGGAGTAGGGGGTTTACATATATCTTCGAGGATTCTATATCGTTCTTTCTTTATATACCTGCGTGGATTGTTCATATTACATCTGTGTGGAATGTTGAATATAACTGCGTGGATTGTTTATTATTTGTGTGTATTGTTCCGGCCGTGTGTGGCCGAGGTATAGAGATATATGTATACTGAGCTTCATATTGTCCGCCGTACAGGGGAGATGCTGCCGAAATTTCTTCTGGCAGGGACTACCTGGGGTGTGACACATACGTTACTTTTTGATATACCTGCTTATGCTGTTTATGCTTACTTATGCGGTTCTGTTATCACATACCTGTTATATATGCTTGGGCACTGATTACTATTGCAGTATACTTTATATGTGATTCTGGTAGTTATGAGCAGTACTGTAGCAGTTTACTTTATCTCAGACCTTACACTGTTAGCCTAGGATATGGTTTCAGGTATGGATATATATATACTTTGTTTACCCTGTAGTATCTGCTATTTATCTTTCCGAGACTGTATCCTTTTGTATTCCTGTTCTTTATGATACTCATGCACTGTCTATCCTATTACCCGCTGAGTTTTATACTCACCACCCGCATTGGTAATTTCACCAGGTAGCTGATAGCGATGCTAGTACGCTTGGAGGAGGATCCCGACTGCCGGTCCCATGTCACTTCTGAGGATGGTTTTACGATTTTGGTTTTCATTTTATTGTGAGTCAAACCTTTGAATTTAGCATTGTAATAATTGAGCTGTGGACTTGTTATTTGTATTTGGTTGTTTTGCCGATGAGTCAAGTCGGGCCGGCCCGCGGTGAGTTTTTGTTATTTTATCTTTGTTATTCTTGTTTTCCGCTGTGTTTGACTTTACAGCCGTGTGGGCTGCATATTATCTGCGTGGTTGTGATATATTTATATATGTATTATCTGTGGTGTTGTATACAAGTTCTATTTGTCACTGCTACAGGGGAGGTGCTGTCCGATTTTCGTCGGACAACCTTACTCTCGGGGCGTGACATAACCCTCCCCCTTTGGCATTCATCAAAAATAAGCATGGATTAAGTAAGCATACACATAGATTTCAGACAAAGTAAGAATCAAGTTAATCTGGGGGAGTTTAAAACTTTTGAAGACTTGTTTAAAGCATTAGCTGTTTAGAAAAATAGCTAAGTTTAGATAGTCTAATTTTCAAACATAATTTCAATATCAAGTTTAAATTTTCAAAATAAATTTCAACTTTGAAACACTTTTCAAACATAAGTTTTCAAAACCAAAATTCCAAAACTAAGTTTGAAATTTTTTTCCAAACTGATTTATTTTTCAACACTAAGTTTGTAAACGATTCAATTTAAAACTTAAGTTTTGAAAATGATTTAAGTTTGTAAACTTAAGTTTTGAAAAATCTAATTTTCACCATTTTCAACACTAAGTTTTTGCAAATCAAATTTTAGTTTGCAAATATTAAGAAAAGTGATTTTGAACTTTACTTTTAGTTTTCAAAGGAGTTTGGTAAAACTAATTTTGATAAAGTAAAATAATTTTTAAAATGAAGGAGTTTTCAAAATAATTTTATAAAATTCTTTTTCAAAAATCAAATTTTTAAAGTTCAAAAGTACTAGTTTCAAAACCATGGTTTAAAATACTTGAAAAGTTCAGTTTTCAAAGACTAAGTAAAAAGGATAAAAAGTTTGTGATTTAAAACAAACAATTTTGAGTTGATGTTGAAGATTGATTTTTAAACTTTGATTTTCAAAATTAAGGAAAATGATTTTGTGAAGCTTAGTTTGTAAACTTAAGTTTTGAAAAAATCTAATTTCCACAATTTTCAAAACTAAGTTAAATCTAATTTTCAAAATCAATTTTCAATAAAAAGTAAAACCCAATTCTTAAAAACAACTTAGTTTTATAAGAGTTAGTTTTCAAAAGTAGGTTTAAGAAATTTTTAAGAAAACATTTTTCAAACAAAATTTAAAATATTTTATGTAAAGGGAAATTTTTAATTAATTACTCCCCCTGAACCTGACATAAAATTTGAAAATATTTACTAAAAATATTCAAAGTAGATATTATTTTTTTTTAAATTGAGGTAGAATTTTTCTAGAGAAAAATAACACTTAAGGAGATAATTAAAAAGTAAACCTCTCCCTGAATTTGATACTCCTTTAATTTGTTAATCCTCCTTATTTATTACTCCCCCTTAATATAATAATGCTAAGGTTTGAGTGTGTTAAATTTCAAGCCCTAACACATTTATCTACCTAAGTGATCTAAGGGATTTGGTAACACTTATATTATTTACATATTTATCTCTGTATCCTTGATATAATTGTTTATTTGAATTTGATTAATCAATAATTAATATTAGATTCAGGTGATTGAGCTTCAGTTTAAGGTTTAATAAGATAAACTTTGTTAAATCAAAAACAGTTGGCCATTATCAATAATTTATTGATTAATTTTTACTTGATTTAATAATTTAATACTTAATAAAATAATTGAAATTTCATATTAATTGATTGAGTTGTCAATGAAAGTGTTAGTTATAATTATTATTTTTTTATTTACTTCCTTTTAAGTGGGATTAATTTAGTTTGAAGTTAGCATGAAGTTAAAATCATTAGACACAGTTAAGTAAGGTTTAATTCAAGTCAATTTTAGTTCTGAAGTTAAACTTAAACAGTTAAGTTCTACTTATTAATAATTAAGTTTAAAGTTAAAGTTAACGGAATTTAAGTTTTTAAGTTAGGTGTCTAAGTTTTAAATGGATTTAAAAGAATTATTATTATTATTAATTTTAAGGGATTTCTAACAGGATTTCTAAAATAGTGTTTAAAAGGATTTTAAAATGATTTTTATAATTATTTAATGGCAATTAACATACGTTCAATTCAGTTTTGATTTTAGATTTAGATTAATATTAGTGATTAATTTATGTTTAAGTTTTAAGTTTAAGTTAAAATTTTAAATTGTAATTTCAATATTAAGTTTTAATTTAAGTTTTAATATTCAGTTAGGTTAAATTAAGTTTAAAAATAATTTTAAAAAAATAATGTTTAAGAAAAAAAGTTTAAAATCTAAATAATCCTTTTTAAAAGTTAAGAATAATAATTTTTTTAAAAAAAAAAATTACAATGGTTTAAAAGAAGTTTTAAATAGTTTTTAAAAGATTTTTAAAAGAGTTTTTTAAAAGGATTTTTTTTTAAAGAGTTTTTTTTTTAAAAAAAAAAAGATTCTTAAAATAATTTTTAAAATAGTTTTTTTTTAATTTCAAAAGAATTTTTTTTAAAAAAAATAATTTTTGAAATAGTTTTTAAAGAATTTTTAAAATAGTTTTTAAAGAATTTTTCAAATAATTTTTAAAGAAATTTAAAAATAGTTTTTTAAAGAATTTTTCAAATAATTTTTAAATAATTTTAAAAATAGTTTTTAAAGAATTTTTAAAATAGTTTTTAAAGAATTTTAAAAAATAGTTTTTAAAGAATTTTTAAAATAGTTTTTAAAGAATTTTAAAAGAATTGTTTTAAAATGATTTTGTAAAAGGTTTTTTTTTTTTTAAAGAATTTTTAGGTTAAAATAAATTTTTAAGTTAAAATTATAAATTTTTAAGTTAAAATAAATTTTAGGTTAAAATAAATTTTTTAGTTAAAATTATAAATTTTTAAGTTAAAATAATTTTTAGATTAAAATAAATTTTTAAGTTAAAATTATAAATTTTTAAGTTAAAATAAATTTTAGGTTAAAATAAATTTTTAAGTTAAAATAATTTTTAGATTAAAATAAATTTTTAAGTTAAAATTATAAATTTTTAAGTTAAAATAATTTTTAGGTTAAAATAAATTGTTAAGTTAAAAAAAAAAATAAATTTTAAAATAAATTTTTAAGTTAAAAAATTTTAATTTTTAAAATAAATTTTTAAGTTAAAAAAATTTTAATTTTAATTTAATTTTAATTAATTTTAATTTAATTTTAAATTCAAAATTTAATTTGAAATTCAAATTTTAATTTTAATTCATTTTAATTTAATTTGAAATTTGAAATTTAATTTTAATTTGAAATTCAAAATTTAATTTTAAGTAATTTGAAATTCGAATTTTAATTTTAATTAATTTTGATTTAGTTTGAAAATTAATTTAATCCTTATTCATCTCACCCGATCTAGATTATCAATCAGGGAATCCTATAATTTTGTGAGATGAATTAGGTTTTATTACAGAGTTTGGTTGAACTTGTGTTAGATTCAGGTTTAGCTTTGGTCTCAACAAATAGGCATTCTTCGGATAAACTTCTAAGCTTGGTGAGTCACTTGGACGTCATTAGAAGTAACCAACCTTTCGAGGTTTTCCGAATAGTCCTATCCACGGAGTTTAGTACTAAACCTTGGTCTAACTAGTTAGGATTCATTTAAAGGTAGCTTCGGTCGGTTCCACTTAGCCAAATGCACCAGATTGAAGCCATATCTTTCTAGACATGCAATGCCCAAGCTTCCCCAACGTACTATCATAAAAAAAACTTCACCAGTACCATGATTCAAGTTAAACTTGAACCCTCTTTAACTAGTCCTAATTACCCTGTCGAGTAGGTTGGTTAGGGTTATCCTGTCGGATAGGTTAGTTTTGGAGGTGCCAGCTATTCTGGAGCCTCCCCCTGAATTATTGGCCATTAATTTAAGATTTTTGTATAATTAGAGTTGGTTTTAGTTAAGTTTTAATGTTTAGTTTGTAATTTAAATTTAAGTTTTTAATTTTGAATTAATTAAATTGGTCAAATTATCTTTCTTTAAGAGAGTGTATTTAATATTTGAATTTTCTTTCAATTTCAATTTTATTGGGTTAATTGAATTATCTTTCTTTAATAGCTTATTTTTAAAGTTTAAGTTTTTATTTATTTTTAAATTTGAATTAACTAAACTGTTTGAATTATATTTTCTTAACGGTTTATCTTTTAGCTTTTTATTATTTGTTAATTTTGAAATTTCTAGATTATTTTTGTTTAATATGTTATCTTTAACATTTAATTTTAAGTTTGTTAAATTCCGTTTTGATTTTATCAAAGTGTTTGATTTTATCCTTATATTTTCTTTGCCTTTTAAATTGATATTGTTAATTGAATTTATTAGATTAGTTTTATCTTTAAAGTTTAATTTTTTATTAATTAAATTATCTTGGCTTTGGATAGCATTTTCTAGACTGATTTTATCTTGATTATTAAATATTTTATCAAGGTATTTATTGATTTTATCCATTTTCTCATTCTTAGCATTTAAATTCAAATTTATTTTAATGTTTGACTTATTTATGTCTAAATGCTCGCCTAATTTCAAAATTTTTGAATTAATTAAATTATTTGAATTGATTTGGTCATTGTTCTGTTTGACCAAGACAATGTTGATGCCAAATTGATCAGAGTCTTGATTGACTTGATCAGAGTCTAGATTATTTTGTGATTTTGAATTTAAATCATTTAAATCTAGATTATCATGCACCGTACTTGGACTAATTTCATACTTATCATCATGTTGATTATTTAAACTACTCTTTGCAGGGGTATTTTGGTAAATATTACTAACCTTGAGCGCAACCCCTAATTCAGTAGGCTTCTCCGTTGGATTTGACTCGAGTCCATATTTGACTTTAACTTGATCTTCTAGCTCCATCGGCGTCTCAAGCTTGATCAACTGGGTCCACAGCTCATATGCATTCTTGTACTTTTCTAATCTGCATAAAATATTGTTAGGTAAAACATTACAAATAATGTTACTTACCTTTTTGTTCAGTTCCGAGTTTTGAGAAGGTTTCCTCAAAATTAGCATATAATCAATGTCTACGCTTCCTAAGAAGCATTCCATTAATCGCTTCCAGTAGTTGAAGTCTTCATGATCGTAGAGTGGTGGTTCGCAGGGGTTCCGTCCTTCTAGAAGAGTCATAATTTCTTGCACACAGAGAAACAAACAAAAGATCCCAAGACTTGGTCTTGGATTAGCAGTGCTGAAAAAATAATATTTCACTAGAAAAAATATTATTAAAATATTATTAAAATATTATTAAAATATTATTAAAATATTAATAAAATATTTGAAAAAATATTATTTCAAAATTTTGAAAATATAATATTTTTTAAATACTAAACAATGGTGAAAAGATGGCGATGTATTTTTCAAAAACCATTTTGGAGGGAAAAAACGAAAGGTGGTTTCAAAAACCGTTTTATTTAAAAGACAAACAATATCTAATTTTTTTTTCTTTAAAACGACCCCCCTTTGCTTGATTGGTGGTTGCACCAAATCAGAGCGGTACCTGCTCTGATACCACTTGTAGGACCGTTAGATTCGATAGAGGGGGGGTGAATATCGATTCGAAAACTCAGAGTATAAACGCAGCGGAAAAGTAAAATAGACACAAATGTTTTTTACTTCGTTCGGAGCCTGTGACGACTCCTACTCGAAGGCCCGTGGTCCTTGACCACTTTCGTTAGGCAATCACTAGCAATTCGAATATAGTTACAAAAATGAACACAAGAACTGCTAGTGAAAATAAAGCAATACCGACAAGGAAATTAAAAAACCGAAGGAGCACTTTGTCGGAGCTTTGTTGGCGTCGTACTGAACGTCGAGCAGCAAGACCAGCAGTAGAAGAGTTCTCAGATTGATTGATCATCTGAAGCTCCTGCCTGGGGCTTCTTTTATATGTTGCTTCGGGCGCCTGGATTCCTTCCGGGCGCCTGGAATGTGACGTAGCTGCTCAAACCGTGATGCTCCACGTGGCAACGACTTGTCTAGATATAATTTGCCTTCCGGGCGCCCGGATCCCCTCCGGGCGCCTGGACCACCTTGTTCCAGAAAACTCCCTTTTCTTGCAAAACAAAGTTAGTCCGAGGCAATATATAACCTGCAACATAGATTATTAGCACATTTTATAATAGTATGAATTAGCACAAGTAGTATGACTTAGATTCCGTCTTTCCGAGACCAGAATCTAGTCACGATCTCGACTTAGATATCCGAAATGGATCTAAGCCGGATCGACGCCTAATGTTCCCTTCCCGGGAACGCGTCCTCGCAGTCACTCCCCTCCAGTGACTTACCTCACTTACCTGCCAGACGTCCGGTCAGCCCGTCGACCCGTCTGGACTTCTCGCCAAGCGTCCGGTCAACCCGTCGACCCGCTTGGACTTCTCGCCAAGCGTCCGGTCAGCCCGTCGACCCGCTTGGACTTCTCGCCAGCTATCCGGTCAGCCCGTCGACCTAGCTAGACTTCGTGTCAGACATCCGGTCAGCCCGTCGACCTGTCTGGACTTCTCCTGCACACTTGATCAAAGTGTCAGACAACAACAAACTAACTTAACCTGATTTGTCATTCATCAAAACCTGGGTTAAATCGTTAGTGCTAACCGCACCAACAAAAACTTTATCCCTCTCTATGTGCCTGGAACCCTTCTAGGCACCCCAATCAGGGCTATAAATATAGCCCTAGTCCTTGTAGCTTATATCAACACTTGTAAATGCTTCTAATTCAGTTTAGCTTTGTAGTTGTGAGATTTGACTGTTGTAAGAGGCTTCTTCGCCTGAAAGAGATTGTTTAGTGAGCTTCAACTTTCTTGGATTAGCAATCCCTTGATTGCAAACCAAGTAACCCTTTTGTACCTCTTCTTTCTTTAATTAATTTGTATTACTTTTTTTGCAAGTATTAATAAAGTTGTAAAGTTCGAGAAAGGGATTTTGTTTATTTTTATTGTGCAAGTTATTCACCCCCCTCTATCCGGTCGTCAAGGGTCCTACAATAGGTATCAGAGCAAGGACACTTCAGGAGGACTAACCGTCGATCGAAGCAAAAGAGATGACCGAACCAAGCATCTACCTGCCAATGTTTGAGGGGAAGTTCTCATTCTGGAAACAAAAAATGGATGTATTTTTTCGAATTGATTTTGATATAATGCTTTTTATGAAATTTGGTTTTAATGCCCCCAAAAGTAAAGATAGAAAATAACTCGAGGAGCATCTTTGGACTTAGAAGCAGTGCGACAAATTCATAGCAAATGGTAAGGCCAAGTTCCATCTACTGAGTATTCTTCTTGCTCAAGAACTTGACAAAATAAGCAACTACCAAAGTGCAAAAGAACATTGGGAAAAATTCTTAGAGCTCTAGGAAAAATCAACGAAAGAAGAATCTAATTATGCTATGGATACTGACTCGTCTTCAAAAGCATTCGAATCTGAGGTGATTATCGGAACATCCCTAATTGTCGAGTACCTACACAAAGACGATGAAAGCACCTCGAAAATAAACATCGAGAGCATCGATGAAGGGGGAGACACTGCAGAAGAAAACATCAATGAAGGGGAGCATCTACTGACGAATATATGGTAAGTCAGGTCAGTAAGCTTCCTTTAGAGAAATTATTTAAAATTATGTAAATGCTAAGTTAATCATTATATAAAAAGAAAACAAAGTATATAAAGTCAAAGAAAGAACATGCATGACTAAAAGAAAATTTTTAAAAACTAATAGATGAAAATGTAAAATTAAAAGATAAAATTTAAATGTTAGAAAAAGATGATTCACGTTCAAATTTTCTACATGCTAATGATAGAAATTTTAAATATGATCGAGAATTTAATTGGTATATTAGATTTCATAAGGGACAAGTTAGAAGAATATCACAAAAATATATTCCAAAGAAATTTTTGATTAACGCAATTGGAAAGAACCTATATTAAGTTCCAAAATCATGCTTAAATTGAAAAATCATTATGCATATGTTACTTTTATTTTAATTTCATATTCTTGCTTAGAATTATCAAATAATAGTTCTGCATAATTTTTGTTTTAAAAAAATTAATTAAAATTAAAATTTTTCTAAGAAAGAGAATTTTAGTATTTATCTACAAAAAAAATTTAATTTTTTTTAACCATTGTATTATTTTTCTATGAATTTTTGTTAACAAAAATTCATATTCTTCAATTTAAAAATATCTTGCAGTGCTATTTTTTGTGATTTGTTTTTCTATGAAATATTATCATTTTCTCTATTTATAAAAAATTCTCTAAAATTTCTTTTGTCGTTGGTGAATTTTTTATGGATTATTTATCCAAATGTAAATTTTTTACATGTTTTTTTTTGGAAATTCAATTCTCTAAAATTGATTTTTTTTTTGAAAAATTACTCACTATTATACGTTCTCAAAAAATATTTCATGATTTTTCGAGGTTAATAACTATTTTTAATTATTTTTTTATGAAAAATATGAATTTATCTTGAAATGAATTTATTTCTGGTTAAAATATTTTTTAATCTTTTGTAAATTTTTTTAAATATGTTTGTTCAACTATTATAAAATTTTCAAAATTTTTTAAAGTCTAAAAAAACTTTTTAAATCGAAACAAAAATGTCTTTATCTAAAATTTAAAAGTTCATTATTTTGGATATCAGTCAGTTTTTTTTAACCCTTAGATTCTACTTCTTGGACTACCCCATTTTAATGTGATCAAAGGGGGAGAATTAGTGAAGTATAGGGGGAGGTAGATTTTTTTTACATATTTTGGACTTGCAAAAACATTACCTTACTATTATTTATGTTTGGTTTACCTTAACTTAACTTAACTTAGGTTGCTCACATCAAAAAGGGGGAGATTGTAAGTACCCCATGGTAGTTTTGATGTGATCAACTAAGTCAAAAAGGGGGAGACTGTAAGTACTTCATGGTAGTTTTGATGTGATCAACTAAGTCAAGTTAGGTCCGATTGTTATTTTAACCCTTGTGTCTAAGTGTGCAGGAACTTAGGAGTATATAAACTTGAGCGAAAGGAGCAGCTAGCAAGAAGGACGACATGAAAGAGAGTTGATGGGCTTGGTGCGTCCAAGGGACGAGGTGTTATGGAAGAGTATGCTAGTGGACAAGAAGGAGGCGTGTAGCATTTTCAAGGGACGAGAAGCTAGAGCGGAAGACTACTCGAAAGCTGAAAAATGGGTTCAAGTGAGCCCTATTCCGGATGGCCGAAATCACCCAAGCGAGCGAAGCCAGAACGGAAGATCCGAACCCAAGTGAGCAGAACAGGAGTGGAAGACCTGGGTTCCGGGCGCCCAGACCTGAAAATTCTGCCAAACTGAATGTGGCACATTCCGTTGCGATGGGGATAAAACTTTATCTCCCTCCAGGCACCTGGAACCCTTCCAGGTGCCTTGACCAGGGCTATAAATACATCCCTAGTCCTAGTAGCTTAGATCAACACTTGTAAACGCTTCTAATTCAGTTTAGCTTTGTAGTTGTAAGATTTGACTGCTGTAAGAGGCTTCTCCGCCTAAAGGAGATTATTTTGTGAGCTTCAACTTCCTTAGATTAGCAATCCCCTGATTATAAAGCAAGTAACCCTTTTATGCCTCTTCTTTCTTTAATTAATTTGTATTACTTTTTATGCAAGTGTTAATAATGCCGTAAAGTTCAAGAAAGGGGACTTTGTTTGGTTTTATTGTGCAAGCTATTCACCCCCTCCAGCCAGTCGCCAAGGGGCCTACCGGTTCAACAAAATTTGAAAAAGCAATAAGAGCATGTAGAAGAGGATAACGAGTGGAAACTGATTGACTTCATGCATAAATATCACTTAGAGGGAGCATTCACCGAGGAGTATCATCATCAGAGCTACTCGGAGATGAGTGGTTAGACGGATGAGAATAAGAACTAGAGAATATATCACCACTAGCCGCTGAGTCTATAAGAATTTGTGGAGATGGAGCTGGACCCAAGATAGCATTCCTCCTTGTACTTTCAATATGTCCTGATGAATCAATATATGTGGATTCTAGTATATTGCTCATTGATATTAGATAGGTGCCTTGATTATCTAAACGAGGATCTGAGTTAGCAACTACAAATGGAAAAGAGATTCATCAAAAGTAACATGTTGAGACATATATATCCGCCCGATCGAAATATGGAGGTCACGGTACCTATGATGCAAAATACTATAAATAAGGAAAATACATTGTAGAGAGCGAGGATTTAACTTATGTTGAGAGTAAGGTTGTAGTCAAGGATAACATGCACAACCAAAGATACGAAAGAAAGATTAATTTGAAAGATGATTATAAGGTCTTTCCAAGGGACACTTATTGTGAAGTAGTAGAGTAGGTAAATGATTGATAAGGCAGACTACGGTTTGGACGACATCATCCCAAAATTGAAATGGAATTGAGGCATGATTAAGAAGATCTAAGGTAGTTTCAACCACAAGACGATGTTTTCTCTTGGCAGATCCATTTAGTTTAGGAGTGTAGGGACAAGAGACTCAATGGAGGGTGCTAGAGGAAGTAAGATGACAATGAAGCAGTTGATACTCTCCACCCTAATCAGAATGAAGGGAGAATATTTTATGATCAAAATAACACTCAACATGCTTTTGAAAATGACAAAAAATATCGAAGAGATCAGATTTTATTTTTATAGGAAAAATACAAGTGAACTTGCTAAAGTTATTAATAAAAATAACATATTAAAGAAAACCCTGATTAGACAGAATAGGAGTAGGACTCCATATGTCAGAGTGAATAACTTTTAAAAGAAAGCTAGATTTGTGAGTAGAGGATACAAAAAGTAGTTTATGAGATTTTGCTTTCATACAAGCTTCACATAAATGAGATGATGACACTAAAGAAGTTGGTAAACCAAAAGGATTAATAATATCCTAAATAAGACGTAGAGATGGATGACCAAGACATGCATGCTAAAAGAATTTGTCCGTGCGTTCTCCAATAAAGGTTATGAGAGAGGTGGGTTGAATATGATAAATACTATTTTTAGTGTCCCCTTGGAGTAGAATAGTTCCTATCACGGGATCCTTCACAAGACAATGAGAGGATGAAATTCAAAAAACACATTATTATCAAGAGCAAATTGACGCACGGAAAGTAAATTTTAGTGATAGAAGGAACATGAAGAGTGTTGCACATGTGAAAAGTATGACCACATGAATGAAAGGATGTGTTTCCAATGTGAGCAATTTATAAACTTGAGCCATTACCTATGTGTACTACATCAGGTCCATGATAAGGCGAAGCTTCTGTAAGAATATCATACTCTAGTGTGACATGATGAGTCGCTCTAGAATTTGGATGCCATCCTGGGGTTTCAGGAACTAATGATGTTACATTAGGAGGGATGGAGAGTGAGAATTCTCCAAAATGAGATGATTGATGACTAGATTGCTAGATGAGGGAGGGGGTTAATTTGATGATACAAGTCCTCCTCGAAAATTTTAATCATATCTTTTATAATAATTTTGAGCATAATGACCATAGTTGTAGCAAATCTGACAGCATTCTTGACCTCGACCTCAACCTTGGCCTTGCCCTCAACCTCTGAAACCTCTAATCTGATTTTGATGACCATGTTGGGGAGGAGACTGATTATGTTGATCAGGTTGTGGAGCTTTGCTAATCATGTGTGCCGATAAAGATAGAGAATCTGGCATCCTTTGAGATTATATTTGTAGAAGCCTTTCATAAGAGGATAACATACCATGAAAAGTTTCAAGTGATACTTGATTCATGCGAGTCGTCACACTAGGAACAAAGTTATCATATTAAGGACCTAAACCTGCAAGAACATGTATTAATAGTTCTAGATCAGAGAGTGGATATCCAATTACAACTAGGTTGTTGGCAATGGTCTTGATTGATTGCATATAGTCATTGATAGAGATATCTTCTAGTTGCACATACTGTAATTGTAGACGAAGTTGGAGAATCCGTGCTTAGAGTGGAATGTAAAAGAATGATCAAGAGCTTCTTAAACCTGACGAGAGGTGTTGAGTCCAACGAGCATGGGAAGTATAGGCCCAGTAATTGATGAGATTAACCAAGACAAGACTAATTGATCCTTATTAAACCAAATAGCATAGGATGGATCATCTTTTTGAGGTGGGGATAAAGTACCATCAACATGACCAAGTAAGTAATGAACACAAAATAAAGGAAGAAAGTGCAATTTCCAAAGTAAATATTTATCATGGCCAAGCTTAACGGAAAAAGAAGGAACCATATGAAAAGAGAAAGATGCATTTTATGATAACACAGGGATCTCAGTAGAACTGAAAGAAGACATATATTTTTCTATTTCTATTTTTTTTGCTATGTTTTTTTGCTATATTTTTTCTCTATTTTTTTTTGCTTTTTTTTCCTTCATTTTTTTATGCTCTATTTTTTTCTTTTTTCCTTTCTTCTTTTTGGTTTAATCGAACAGGAAAAAAACACGGTGAAGGAAAAAAAATGAAGAGAAAAATAAAATGAATAAATAACAACTTTGCCTTACTACGATTGACATTGTCGAAGTTGCTGCTGTCGATGGAAAAGAGTTATTGATGAAAGGAGAAGAAAAACTGCTATTGCTGAAGTTGCCAAGGTTAACACACTGTAGGTGATGATATCAAACTTGGATGTAGAAACTCCTGTAGCTATTGTAATAAAAATTTGGAAGAGGAAAATTGAGAGGAAGAGAAGATGACTAGATACCATGTGGAAACCAATAGATGAAGAAAAAGAAATAGAGTAGAGAAATTCTTTTATCTATATTTAATAAAGTCAATAGGCTTATTTATACAAGTTGTCCAAACAATAATAGAAACATTAAATATGACATACAATTTATAAGCATAGTAATAAATATAATAGATTTGGAAGTATTATTTTAGTTATTTGATTTATGTCGATTTGATTGTGATGTCAAATATAATAAATCTCAATTGATTAAAATAAATTCAAGATTATTTTCCACTATTGTCATTAGACAACTACTTCGAGGGTAGCCAGTGACTGCGTTGGTAGCAGTGAAGATATCTCGGCTTGATCAAAAAAGATTTTCCTTTGTCAATTAAAAAAATGTTTGATTTAATGATGTGCATAGATTATATACACTTATTTAGCATGTTTTGATACACATTCATATATTTTACGCATGCTTTGTCTATTCACCTTCATACTCTTAGTCATACTTTCAGCATAATTACTCTTCTTTGTTCGGAGATCTGCTCTTGTGTATTTTCTACTTACAGGAGTCGAATGTGGAGAGGAAACGATGCTCGTGGTCAATCTTGTCAACAAAGGAAGGAGGACAACACTGGCCATGTGAGCCACACGGCCATGTCAAAGAAGCAAGGAGGAAAATGACCAAGGTTGTGTGGTGGAGACAGGTCGTGTACCTTTACCAGAAGAGGAGGATGACATGGCCATGTGGATCCACACGGTCGTACCATCCCAGCAGCTTTTCTAGCACACGGTCATGTAGATCTACACAGTCATGCAATGACTCCAGAGTGAAAGCAAGCTTAGGTCATGTGAGCCACACGACCGTGCAAGATTTCCAAAAGCCAAAAATGGCATGGCCGTATGAGCCACACGACCTTGTAAGTCATCCAGAGTTACAACAACACACGACCATGTAGATCTACACGACCGTATCACCTTGGCCGAGAGCAAGACTTGTGAGGCCATGTGAGAGCCACACGACAGTGGCACGGGTCATGTGGTGCCCATGCCCTGCTCTATATAAGGGGGTTTCTTCCCCTTTCAAAGAGGGGAGGCTCTCCCTTTTGGGGAGATTCAACTTGGGGCTATTCTTCATCCTCTTCATCTTTGTTCCAGTGATCCTAAGCCATCTCCACCTCCACATCGACTCCAGAAGCTAAGGATTGGTTCTGAAGACCACTCATCGTCTCTAGATAAGCATTTCTATTCTCTCTTCTCGTTAGAGATTGGAATGTTTGTAATATCTTTATCTTTGGATCTCTATCTTTGTACTATAGAGTAGATTCATTGTTCTAGGATTAAGGGAGTAATTATGGTGTGATTTGATGTATGATTCTTATGGATATGCCAATATCTTATTTAGATGATGTTGATGTGTTTTGTATCTATTTGATCTTGTGTGGATGCTAGTGTTTGGATCTCATTACCATGTTTGATTGGATGTTTGTGAGACTTTTGGATCCTGTAGAGGGATATCCATGATCGTATGGTCGAGGGGCATTTGTGACAGGCTGCCCCGCAAACAGATGTCTAGGGGATTACCTTGAAAGGTGAAGCTAGTATCTACAAGGAGGCGGAATAGTTGAATGCATTTAGTTCCTGCACTTTTATGTGAATTGAGTAGTGTTATGTTTTTGTGTTGTATGACTGAGGGGCATTGGTGACAGGCTATCCTACTAACGGACTTCATAGGGATCATAACTATTTAATCACTAGAGGTGTAGATCAAAGTCCCTTGTTGATTTGTCTTCTATAGGAGAAAATCGGCAACTTCCTACAATTGCATGTCAATTGAGGAAATGAATTAGAGAACCATGCTACATCAATGAATATCACAATGAAACTAAATTCCTAGAACACTCACCAAACCATATACTTCATTTACTTTCCTAGTTCTAATTCTAGTTGCTACTTATTTTATTCCTTACCTTGTTGATTGTTTTGCTAATTCTATGTGAGACATCTCTTGTGCTTATAACCAGTCCCTGTAGGATCGATATCTTTTCATTACTGATGACAAAACCGTGTATTTGCGGTCGCGTAACAAGTTTTTGGCGCCGTTGCTGGGGACCGCGTCTTAGAAAATCATTTGAGTTAGACTAAACGTTTCTTTTCTTTTCTATTACATAGTTGTAACTAGTCTTAGAAATTCTATTTTCACAATCTTATCTTTTATTTCTGATTACTTTTTCTGCAATTTGTCTTGTTGCAATTCAAATTCTATATTTTATATTTTCAGAATTTCAATTTAGTTGTTCAAGTAAAGAGGAAATTTTGTGACTTGTGATCTTGTTCTTTGTATGCAAAGATCTAACCTTGCAGGTGATTTGTTACCTTTTAATCCTAAAATTGATAGAACCTTTCATAAAAGAAAAACCTCCCAAAACATCTAGAAGAACAAGAACATTCAAATATGACAAACAAACTACTGAAAGATTATGCAGCACCATATGCAAGAGGACTTCGATTTAACATCACAAGGCCAACTGTTGAAGCCAATAATTTTGAAATCAAGCCTGCGATAATCACTATGGTACAACATAATTAGTTTGGAGGTGGACCACACGAAAATCCTAATCAACATCTTAAAGTTTTCTATGAAATTTGTGGTACGATGAAAATGAATGGTGTTCCAACAAAAGAAGTGTAAAATACTGAAAAAGGGAGAATAACTATATGGGAATTTTCTGAAATTTTTAGAAATTTTTTGAGAATTTTTCGGAGCTCGTATGACGAGTTTACAGGAATAAAAACTGGACCCCGGGAAAGCCTGTTTAGGCTACCCCATTTTAACGAGGAAATGTTATTTTTTTATTTCCTTTTCTTTTTATTTTTTCCTCATTTTTGTCGTTTTCCTTCTCCTCTTTTCCCCGCGTGCCTGAGCCCTCACCTCTGGTCGTTTCTCTTCTCTTTCCCAACGGACGCTCCGATGCCGCCCTCACGTCGGTTCCTCTCCTCCCCTCGTGTACAAAACTGCCGGACAGAGGAGGCTTCGAGCCCTCCTTCCTCTTCCTCTCCTCTTCTCCCCGATCCTCGCTGCCCAATCTCCTTCACCCTCTCCTTTCTTTTGGCACCGTCGCAAACCATCATCACCCTCTTCCTCGTGGTCCTCGCGATTTCTTCTCTCTACATCGCCTCCGACCACCACGGGCTGATACTAGGTTGTCGCTGCCCTGATGTCACCGTCAGTGCCCTAGTTTCCGTCAGAGAGAGAGAGAGAGAGAGAGAGAGTTGCCAGTTGGGTAAGTCTTTTTTTCTTTTGGGTTATAGATTCTTAAAGATGGAGGTTCGATTTTAGTACGGGTTATTGTCTAACAGAGATGATGCCCGTGGCAATGATTCCTGGGTAGCGACAGTAGCAATACCGCCCGGCTAGCAATCTCCAGTAACTGCTCGCCCTGGCTGTGGGTACTTGGGGATGACAACAACCCTAGCTCCAGCCAAAATCTTTCAGCAGCAAAAGGTTCCTTTTCATTTCCAGAACTTTTGCTGCTGGATTTGAGCCTTGTTACCCTTGCTGACCACTGCTGGCAACAGTAAGCTATTACCAGAGAGGAGGGAAGCTGAGTTAGGTAAGGTAAACTTGGTTATTTAGATTTTGATTGGAATGTTTGTGCTGAATTGCTGGCTGATTACTGTGGTACTGGTCACTGTTTTCCCCCTAGCAACTTCTCTTGATTTCGGCAATAAATTCTTCAAGATTAGAGCAGCGCTGAGGCATCGAAAAATTTGGGTAAGTTTTGTGTTAAGTTAAATACTAAATTGGGTGAGTTGTTTGGATTGGTTTGATTCATTATGTAGTAGATTGATAATTTAGGGATGGATTGGTTATTGGGTAATTGATCGATGGATTAAGGTTTCCTGGTTTAATAGGATTACCTAATCGAGTTGGATTTACTTATACTGAGATCAACTATGTAGGAAAATATGGACAATTCAATGGAAATAAAAACATAGTTTTTATTTGGATTAGGATTTTTGGTTTAGCTATTTTGTTTATAATAAAACTTAGCTAAACCGTATGATTTATTACAGGATTCGGATTCGGGACGAGCACATCGACATAGAGGTTGATTAGCTCGATCTACATTGGAGGCGGGTACCTTGACCTATCTATTTTGATATGTCTTGTTGATATGTTTAGTAGATCTTAACAAGTAGTAATAATTATGTTTATATCTGCATCGTCATGTCACTATTTGTTTCCAAGTATGATTTGTTTGTTACTTATGTAGCGTTCATGCCCTGTTTACCATTTATGTTATAGAGGTAGTGACATGCCATGTTCTATGATATACCGAACTGGTTAAGATACCATACCTGATCGGTGTACCTAGATCATATTATTTGATCCACGTATATGGTACATGTTTGTATGGAGGTAGATAGGATCAGGATATTTCTATGCTTAGTGTCATGCACAATCTCGCATGCTGTGCAATAGTCTGCTCCATTATTGTTGAGCACATCACTAGTTACATGGATCTGCATACACAACCACTAATGGGTTAGTGGTTTTTATTCAGGCAGGGTGTGTTGCAGCAAGTTGCTCTGTTTGGCTCCGTTGGTCCGCTCATGGGTAGTAGGACGTAGCGTGGTAGCCGGCAGGGATCCCTCCTCTGGACTAGCTCAGGGAGATGAGAGCATTGCGCTCCCCCACTTATGATTTGGGGTAGGAGGATAGGTGTACTCCGACAGCATCTCGTCCACTTGGTCACTCAGGAGCAGTGATGTCAAAGTGCATGGTTGTCACAACCCTACCCACTCGGTCTCACCATCGTGTGTGAGATGGCTGACTGGCGTCAGGGGTGACCATGACATGTTATTGGCATCATATGTATTATTTGCATTTATTTCTTGTGTTTGTTGTACTTTATATACTGCATATTGAATGGATGCATTGTTTGACATGCATACAGGATTTATGATACTCGAGGTCTGACGGCCTTGATATCCCTATTCCTAGGTTCTGGTTAGTACAGATACTCCTCACTTTGCCGTTTTGCATTTTCTACCCAGGAGACTGTACGCATATTTATTTCTGCTGATTATTATTTACTATGGATGTCAAATAGGTATCTGCTGAGTGTTGGACTCACACCCCGTTATTACTATTTTCAGGTTGAGGCTGTTCAAGAGGTTCCAGTCGCTAGTCCCCCACCACTGCGCGTCGCGACGAGTTCGCACATTTCGATTTTCTTATTATGTTAGACTATGTTTTTCAGACTTGTAGCTTTTGGCATTTGTGTAACAACCCAAATTTCCTCATTTCAAGTCCTAATAGTAATTAAAAATATTTAGAAATGCCTTAGAAATATTCTAGAGATTTTTAGAAATTTTTAGAGTATTTTTATATAATTTTTGGAGTTCGTTTGATTTTTACCAAAAGGAGGAAGTTTCAAAAAATAAATAGGTTCGGCCGAGGTTCGAACCCGCGACCTCCGACCTGACCCAAACCTTAAGCGGATCTGGCTGACCAAGTGCCCAAGCGGGCGTTGCTGATTAAGGAAGGAGCGAAATATATTTATATGGTAGATAGTTAACAGAATATTGAAGTTATAAGAAGAGAACTTAGGTGTTGCCGTGACCGAAACCTAAAACCCTTTTCCCTCTTTCTCTTGCGCGGCGTCGGGCAGTGCTTGGGCGGAAAGCAAGGGGAGTTAGGGCACGTCTCCGGCAGCCGACCAAGGCTCGATTCCGAGAGATTTCTTCATCTTCACGATCCTCTCGGCAAGGAGAACACGTAGGCGCAAGAAGAGGCTGGAAAACTCGAGTTATCCGAACCCTAGAAGCCCTCCTTGTTCAGTTGTGAGTCCAAGAAGCAAGGTAAGTTGCTTCTCACCTGCAGTAAGAGTAGTTTCGGAGTTTTGTTTCACTCCTTACCATCCACAGCATGCTCTTTTGTTTCAGATTGTGTTTGAGCTGAATTTATGCTTGCTAGGGATTTAGTTCCTTCTTGTTTCGGATCATGTTGTGCAGAATTTAGGGTGCTAGAGGGTTAAGAGTAGTTCCGAGCTTCGATTTGTTTTCTTTGCTTTCGGATTATAGTGTACAACATTGGGATAGCAAGAGGTTTAAGAGTAGCATGTGTTCTTTGCTTTCTTCCTTTTGGTTCTATTGTAGCAAGATTAAAGATCCTGTTGCTCTATAAAAAGTATAAGTTTTGGAACAAACGAAACAAGTTATATAGGTTCCAAAATTCCAACGAGTTCTAGTTTGATTTACGCTACGATAGAGGCGTGAACAATTCCATTTGGAGCATAGAACAACCCCCCTTTGGAGCTCATTCCAGTCCATGTTTCTTTGTGTTCGCTGCAGAAACGAATAGCTCTGTTTAGAGTTTAGAACAACCCTTTCAATTTTGCAATTTTAGCAAGTACAGATTCAATTTTTGGTTAGTTTCCTTTGCTGCTGTACAAAACCCGAGCTGCCCTTTATTTTCCAAGTATATAGTTAGATTTCCAATTTAGTTTCTAGTTTCCTTTCTGTTTTGGTAGTAGGCATGTACCATAATTAGTAGAGGTGCAGGATTTTAGTGCGGTTTAGATCTCCTTGTAGTGCAGAATTTTAAGTGCAGTTTTCCATTAAGGGCAGTTTTTCATTAAGTGCAGATTTCTTCCATTAAGTGCAGTTTTTCATTAAGTGCAGATTTTTCATTAAGCATCTAGTTCCTTTTTCTGTTTAGAGCCTTAGTTACTGTTGTGAGCTTATATTAGCCCTTACAGATTCTGTTGGTTATTCCAGTAAGCATGAAGTTCCATTTTTTTCTCTTAGCTGCAGTTTAGTGTTCTTTCTTTTGTGGCTGCCGTGAGCAGGATAGTCCTTGATCATGTTCCGGATTTTGATACATATGCATATATGTGTTCATTTGCTTCTAATAGATCATTGATTTGAAGCATACAGTTAGTTTTCTTTGCTATTTTAACAAGCATGAGCAGCCATGTATTTTAAGTGGAATAATTATGTGTTCTATTAAACCTTTTTGAGGATTATGGGTAGCTATAAGTAAGAAAAGACCAAGGTCTTGATAGGATTCCTAAATTTTAAGAATTGGGATCAGCAGCACACCAAGTGCTCAAAGAAATGCCAAGGCATTTTATTATAAGAATATTAAAGATAACGAGTATTTTATTTTAAAAAGGCTAGTACCCGACTTCCAAGGTTGTCGTTAAACAAATCCAGGTGACCAATTCCAAAGTCTTGGCCCTGGTAAGACCAAGGTCTTTACCCTCGTAGGACTGGTGACTAGCTACCACAGTCTCTATTAGGGAGCGCGCATTGGTACTAAGCCTGGGCCCAAGAGAAAAGTTTATTATTATTTTCAAGTATAAGATTATAAGTTTTTGAAACAAATGAAACAAGCTTCACTTATATTTAGAGTCAACAAGTTTAGTTTCTTTTAATTCGAAGCATGTAGTATTAGTTTTATTTTTTTTCCTGATTAGTTTATTGAGCATGATTAGCCTTGCCTTCCAGCATGCAGTTTTATTCTAGTATATCATGAGTATGCAAATTTTAGTGCTTTGCTATTAGATGAGCATGAGTAGTTTTCTTCTTACAGATTCAGTTTTTAGCATTGCTGTATTTATATGCACATTCGAGTTTTTGTGAGTTAGACAGCGCTTACTAAGCATTCGCTTATAGTTTGCATTTCCTCTTACTGCAGATAAAGGAAAGGAAAAGCTATAGCAAAGGAAGGCGACAAGGAGGTGTTCGATGATGTGTGATGCTAGGACTATGGGAGAGACTTGGGACATTATTAAGTTTCCGTGTTTTAGTGGTTAAGAAACATTTGAGATTATTCTTGTTTTAGTTTGCATGTTAAGATGAGTTCTGTTTAGTAAGTAGATACTTTTGTGTTTGCATTGATATATAGTTTCATATGTTTCTGCTATTATGAGTTATATGTGCATGTTCTGAATTTTGGAGTATTATATTGTATTTTAGTCCTGCCGAACAACATATACTCTGTCGAAATTTTAAGTTTTCTGGAAAAATTATGTACAGTTTGTTACACTAGTTAAGTAAGAGTTTATAGTAGTTATGTAATGGACACCTTTAGAGAGTAGTGAGAAGGGTGGTCGTTACAATTTGGATCTTATACGTTTTGTTATGTGTCGATGGGTTTTTATTTGAATGTATGCTGGAGTTTTGTGTTTTATGGGTGTATTTGAGTAGGATATCGGATTTGTGTTTTATGAGTGTAGTTGAGTAGGATTTTTGTGATGATTTTCTTATCTTTTCTTTAGATTAGTTGTTACTATTAAACTGCGTGGATGCTTGCTTATTGTACTTTTATGTTATACGTATATTCCGGCCATGTTGGCCGAGGTATCTGGATTGATGTAGTAAAGTTTCATATTGTCACCCATACAGGGGAGATGCTGCTAAAATTTCTTCTGGCAGGGACTACCTGGGGCGTGACAAGCAGTGCGATTATTATTATTTGGATTTTCTTTGAGAGACAGAGCCAAACAGTGGCTACATTCTTTGCCAGTAAATAGTATATCCACTTGGGAATAATGTGAGTAACAATTTCTAGACAAATTCTATCCTCCAAGCAAAACTGCTCATATGAGAAATTTAATAGCAAGCTTTAAACAGTCAGACTCTGAATCATTATTTGAAGCATGAGATAGATATAACAATATGCTCAGACAATGCCCAAATCATGGATTGGAAAAATGGCTAGTTCTACACACATTTTATAACAGCATCAACTATCATACAAAGGTGTCTTTAGATTCTGCACCTGGAGGGGCACTTATGGACAAAAGCATAGATGAAGTCGAGAGTATTATTGAAAGTGTAGCACAAAACCATCATCAATGGGCAATAGAAAGAAGTGGAGGCTATTCTTATCTAAATCCAATTAAAGCATCAAGAAAATTTGATGTAGATACAATTACTTTGATGTCTTCAAAACTAGATGTTCTTACTAAAAAGCTGAAAAATATGGGAATAAATTCTAACACGGTCAACGCCATAGTGTGTGTTTGTGAAACATGTGGAAGCACAGATCATGCTCAAGACTCATGCCCATTGGGAGCCATCTCTATACCTATCAATCAACTTGAGCAGTGCGATGCTATCATGAGTTATAATCAGAAACAGAACAATCCATACTCCAACGCATACAACCGTGGTTGGAAAAATCATCCAAACTTCTCTTATCATAATAATCAATATGAAGGGACATCCACGGGGGCTAGAGCAAGCTACCAGCCTAGGCAACAAGACTTTCAACAACAACAACCTTCTCATGGTTGTCAATTTTCTAAATTAGAGAAAATGCTTGAAGAAGTCATTTATGGTCAAAACGAATTGAAGCAAGAAATCAAGTTGTTGAATCAGAAAATAGATAATTTAGAGAAACACCAGAAAATGTAATATAGCCAAATTACCCAGATAACTTCTTCATCTTCAAGAGCATCAGGATAATTTTCTAGAAAACCTGATGTAAATCCAATGGAACAATGCAACAGAATTGAGCTTAGGAGCGGACGGACCTTGGGGGATTCTCAAGTGGCTGCTCCAAAAGGGATGAAAATTCAAGAAGAGTTCTCTCCTCCAACACTTGAACCAGTTTAGATTCAAGATGATGAGGAGAATACCAAGAAGGTTGAAGAGACTCTTCCACGCTACCCTCAAAGCCAAGTAATCCCTTTAAAAGATTAGTCATGTTGAAGAAGGATGAAGAATTTGGCAGATTTCTTGATAAGGTTAAAGATATTTATCTTGAGGTCCCTCTAATAGATGTCATTCAACGAATGCTAAAGTTTGCCAAATTTCTAAAGGATATTATCTCCAACAAAAGAAGAAAAGGAGAGATCGAGACCGTAACTCTTATTGAAGAATGTAGCGCTTTATTTGAGAAGAACACTTCCCCGAAGCTCCAAGACCCAGGAAGCTTTTATATTCCTTACACTATAGGATCTGAATTAATAGAAAAAGTTTTTATGATTTTGGGGCAAGTGTTAGCCTCATTCCATACTCAATTTGTAATAAGCTTGGTCTAAAAAAATTTAAACTTACTACTATGGCACTACAATTAGCTTATCATACTTGCAGGTACCCTATGGGTATTGCTGAAGATGTGCTAGTAGAAGTGGGTGGGAGTATTATTCCCATAAATTTTGTTGTGCTTGACATGGAAGAAGACCTGAAGATTCCAATAATACTGGGAAGACCCTTTCTTGCAACAGCTGTAGCTATAATCGACGTGAAAACCCATAAACTTTCATTGGTAATCGGTAAAGAAAGGTTAGAGTATGATCTATCTAATTCTTCTAATCATGCCTCTTCTTTATTGTGAGCATTTGCAGCAGGGTGGATGCTTACAAATTGGAGGATTGAAACTTCCATCCTCATGGGAGGCCGCCGAATGAGGAACATGATCTAGCAATTGTTGAGAGAAAGCCCCAAATAAAAACTGAGAAGTACATCTACCCTCCGAGGGCAAGAATGAGGGAAGAAGAAGCACACTCAACCCTAGGGAAATCCATGTCCCCTTGGGTATAGCCGTGAAAACGGAAACGGGGTCGAGCTAATGACCTTAAACAAACGCTTCTTGGGAGGCAACCCAAGGGTTTCTTTAGTTAGATTCAATTGTAACTTTCTTTTTCATTAGTTAATGTTTTAAAATTGTTTTTGTTTATTATTTTTAGGTTGTACATTACTTCCAGAAGCATTGGAGAAGTCAAAAAGGAGGAAATTCAGTAATACTGGACTTAACAGAGCTCGGTCGTGTACCATACACGGTCGTGTGACACTTACAGAGGTGGAGGAGCACAAGGTCATGTGACTCACACTAGCCATGTGTGCTCACTAGAGAAAAAGAAGGATAAGGTCGTGTGATTTCACACGATCGTGTGAAAATTCCAAAGGAGGAGAAGAAGGAGGTTGTGTGACACACACGACCTTGTGAGGCTAACAGAGAAGAAAATGAACATGGCTGTGTGACACACACCGGTCGTGTGAGCCCAGCCGAGGAGGAGATGGCACTGCTTGTGCCATTTGGCACGGCCGTGCGATTTTGATCGAAAGGAGGACTGCTTGGGTCGTGTAGATCTACACTACTGTGTGGAGCATCTTGAACTGGTTGTGCCTATAAGACACGGTCATGCCAAGGCCATGTCGGCCACACCCCCATGCCAAATCTTCTCTCCAACCCTTTCTCATCTTCAACCTTCCTTCTTAACCTCTCAGATCTAGATCTCTCAATCATTCTTCTCCATAAACCACATCCAGATTTAGATCTAAACAACAATTCTCCTCTCATACCCTCAAGATCTACAACTTCCTTCTCTAAAATCCTATTTTTCGAGATATATTCTCTCAAGATCTCACTTCTCCAATTAAACAACACTTTTCCCTCTTGGAACTTGACATCATGTCCAACCTTTTGAAGAAGCTTCAAAAAGGAAGTGGTGGTTCAAGCCGAGAAAAGGATCCATCAAAGGAAAAGGGCAAAGAGAAAGTCGTAAATGGGAAAGGCAAACGGAGGGCACATGACGAAGGTAACGATAATGAATTCAATATCATTTTTAGAAATGAGGATCATAAAGCTAGATTTGATATTCTTGTCACAAGGAAGGTTGTGTGTACACGATACATAGACCCAACTATTTTGAACATTTTAGAAATTAGAGATGATGTAAATTGGATGATCAGTTCTCTAAATTGAGATGATATTATGTACACACATCTTCCTACATACCCCTGAATTATACTTGAATTCTTGAGCTCATTAGATGTTGCCTATTCAAATGAAGATGATTATGTTGGCAAAATTACTTTTAGATTAATGAATCAAGAAATTCAGTGGGCATTTAGTGACTTCAATAGTTGTTTTGGTTTGTCTACTGGCAGCTCTCATAGGTTTGACCCTAGATTTAATTGGAATAATTTTTTAAATTCAATCACCGGATTGGATCAACCTTATAAGCCTTCTAGAGCTAAAGCTTGCCATATGCAAAACCCCATCTTTAGATACTTACACCGAGTTATGAGTAAAACTATTTTTAATAGAGGGGAAAGTGATGGAGTCGTAATGAAAGTGAAACTTTATGCTCTATGGGCTATGTTACATAAGGTTGACTTTGATTCCGGCTTCTATTTTTTGCAAAACCTAGTGAGAGCCGGGAAAACATCCTCGGGATTGATTGTCTTTGGTGGATTGATTATCCAAATATCTATAAATCTAGGTTGTGATCTAGACGAGTTAGAAATCATTCATGGCAATGACATGATCGATATCGATGCATGTCTTGCCATGAAGATGATTTTCTGGGATGGGAATGGTTTTACCTTTCCTAAGAAGGATGGGTTTCCATTATCCTTTCCTTATCCCGAGCGGACCTCTATTCGCAACCCTGCTAATTGGGTGATCACCGATTTAGATTCCGAGAATGTCCCTTCCATGTCCGGAGACACCGAGCCCCACCTTGAGCCCTCGTCATCTAGACACCCGCAGCCGTCCAGACATCCGGAACCTACTAGGTACTCTTTTGCCCATGGTATGGGTCACTCCAGATTTGTTTTTTCTGATTTCCGTGCCTCTCTCTAGACTCACTTCATGAGAAGTAAGAGGCCCAACGAGTAATGTTGGAGGGCCGCTTCACCTTGTCTGATGACTAGTATAGAGAGATGCAAGATCATTTTCAGTTCACGAGGAACTTTCAGGGTCAGGTGGCTGAATTTGTCCAGGATTATGATATAAATCAAGCTAGACTGAGAGAGTTCATAGAGGGCATGACCATTACATGTCAACAAGTTGACGCCCTCTATGAATATCATAGGATCCTGAGCGAGACTCCTGGTTTTCCTAGTTTTCTTGCTAGCCGACCATGTAGACCTCCATTTCCCCGCCCTCCCCTCCATCACCATGATATTGATTTCATCGGGACGATGAAAAATTTAAGTCTGGGGGTGGGGGGGGGGGGGTGTTTGCAACCTGAAATTTTTGCATTTTCTTTTACATTTTCAGTTGTTCTGCATTTTGTTTTACTTTGCTTGTATTCAGTTTTTGCAAGCATTTTTCCTTGCTTTGTTGCTAGATTTGGTTTTGACTGTCACTTGATTGTCTTTTGAAACATGTGGTATATTGAGAACATCATTCCTCACTTCTTCTGATTTGTCTATAAGTAAAATTGTTTGCACGTTTATATCTTGATTCATGATATTTTAGATATAATGCTAGTATGTTTAGTATACCTCTTTTCTCTATCTTAAGTAACATGATATGAGCTAAGTATTGTATGGAAACAAATTCGAGTTTTGGCTTAACCTTAAGAATTCTATTATCACTTTACTTGAGCTTGAATAGTTGATATCATTGGAATAATCATGATTCATCCTATTTGTTTAGTACTTAGTTCCTATGGTAATTTCTCAAACTACATCTTGGTTACTGGATGATGCTCGAGTCATGCCAACTCATTTGGAAAAATCAAAATATCCTAATATTTGCACTTAAATGCATTTGTGTTCAAGTATTTTTCAATTACGTAGAAAAAGAAAAAAAATGATGATGAAAAAAAATGAATAAGGGATATAAAAAATAGTTGTTGTGAATGGAAACAAGCAAGTTACCCCTTTGAAACCGAGTTAGGTTACTGGGGAAATGACTTCTATGTTTCTCTTGATATTGAGCACGCCTTTGAGATATTGGGTTGATTGAGGAATATAAACCAAGTGTGTGGCAGGTAAGTGCCTATCTCCAGGAACATTAGTAACTCGATTGGATGACGACTTGACTAGAACAAAGATTGAAACTTGAAGAGTTTGGGTCACCTATTGCACTGTGCACAAGAAACTTATGATTAGGTCATACTTGAGTTATTTTCATGATCATGCTTATCAATGAAACTTGTAGATAAAGTTAGGAAAGTGCACTAGGGATTATGATGCATTATAGAGCACATGAGTTTAGATTGTGACATTTTGATTGAGGACAATAAAAGGTTTAAGTCTGGGGGTGTGATGTGCATAAATTATATACACTTATTGAACATTTTTTGATGCACAATCATATATTTTACGCATTCATTGTCTATGCACCTTCATACTCTTAGTCTTACTTTTAGCATAATTACTCTTCTTTGTTCGAAAATCTGCTCTTGTGTATTTTCTGCTTACAGGAGTCGAATGTGGAGAGGAAACGATGCTCGTGGTCAATCTTGTTAATAAAGGAAGGAGGACAGCACTGGCCATGTGAGCCACATGGTCATGCTAAAGAAGCAAGGAGGAAAATGACCTAGGCCATGTGGTGCAGACATGCCATGTAGCTTTACCAAAGGAGGAAGATGACATGGCATTGTGGATCCACACGGTCGTGCCATCCCAGTAGCTTTTCCAGCACACAGTCGTGTAGATCTACACGACCATGAAATGACTCCAGAGTGAAAGCAAGCTTAGGCCGTGTGAGCCACATGACCGTGCAAGATTTCCAAAAGCCAAGAATGGCCTAGCCGTGTGAGCCATACAACCGTGTAAGCCATCCAGAGTTGTAGCAACACACGATCATGTAGATCTACACAGACGTGCCACCTTGGTTGAGAGCAAGACTTGTGAGGCCGTGTGAGAGCCACACGGCCGTGGCACGGGCCGTGTGGTGCCCGTGCCTTACTCTATATAAGGGGGTTTCTTCCCCTTTCAAAGAGAGGAGGCTCTCCCTTTTGGGGATATTCAACTTGGGGTTGTTCTTCATCCTCTCCAGCTTTGTTCCAACGATCCTAAGCCATCTCCACCTCCGCATCGACTCTAGAAGCTAAGGATTGGTTCTGAAGACCACTTATCGTCTCTAGATAAGCATTTCTATTCTCTCTTCTTGTTGGGGATTGGAATGTTTGTAATCTCTTTGTTTTTGAATCTCTATCTTTGTATTATGGAGTAGATTCATTGTTCTAGGATTAAGGGAGTAATTGAGGTGTGATTTGATGTATGAATCTCATGGATATGCCAATTTCCTATTTAGATGATGTTGATGTATTTTGTATCTATTTGATCTTGTGTGGATGCTTGTGTTTGGATCTCATTACCATGTTTGATTGAATGTTTGTGAGGCTTTTGGATCCCGTAAAGGGATACCCTAGATCATATGACGGAGGGGTGTTTGTGACAGGCTTCCCCGCTAACGGACGTTTAGGGGATCACCTTGAAAGGTGAAGCTAGTCTCTACAAGGAGGTGGGATAGTTGAATGTAGTTAGTTCCTGCACTTTTATGTGAATTGAGTGATGTTGTGTTTCTATGTTGTATGACCAAGGGGCGTTGGTTGTAGGCTGCCCCACTAACAAACTTCATAGGGATCATAACCATTTAATCGCCAGAGGTGTAGATCAAAGTCCCTTGTCGGTTGTCTTCTGTAGGAGAAAACTGACAACTTCCTACAATTGCATATCAATTGAGGATATGAATTGGATAACCATGCTACATCAATGAATATCACAATGAAACCGAATTCTTAGAACACTTACCAAACCATATACTTCATTTACTTTCCTAGTTCTAATTCTAGTTTCTACTTAGTTCATTCCTTACCTTGTTGATTGTTTAGGCAATTCTACGTGAGACATCTCTTGTGCTTATAACCAATCCCTATGGAATCGATATCTTTTTATTACTAACGACGAAATCGTGCACTTGCAGTTGTGTAACATTTAATTAAATCAATCAAAATGAAAAATTAATGGGAGAACTATTTCTCATGTGCGTAAAACGAAAACAAAAAGGAAAGGAAATGAGGTTTAGTTCATTTGAATCAGACCATGTTGGTTCATTTAAACCAAATCAGGTTAGTCCAATTAGACCCAGATCGAATTCAAACTTTTTGTTAGTTTAACTAGACCAAGTTGGTCCTTTTATATCCCAATTTACTTCAAATCATTAGTTAGTTTAATCATATTAGTTTGATCTAATCAGACCAGCTTGATTGTAATTGGGATGATTTAATTAAATGGGGCTGGGCTAATCAAAATTGGTCAAAATTATAGAATTGGGCCAATTTGATTTATTGGGTTGGATCTTTCCAGATATGATCAAATGGGCTAGATTTGTTCTAATGAGCCAGATTTGATCAAAATTAGGCCAGATTATCTAATGACCCATAATTGATCAAATGAGCCTTGATTTTATCAATAAACACTAAAAAAAACTATAATTTAGCGACAAATATTTGTAACAAAAAATATTCATTGTAAATTTGTGACAACTTTTGCAACAAAAAGCAAAATTGTCATAGTTTAGCAATAAATTTTGTGACAAAAATATTTTCATCATAAATTAGCAACAAAATATTATTCGTCACAAAATTTATTGGAAATAAGTGACAGACTTCAATATTTGTCATTGAATTTGTGACAAACAATGGATTCATCGCAAATTCCACGATGAATAATAAATTCATCGTAAATTTTGCGACGAATTTAGGATTCATCGCAAAAATTAATTTTTTTAAAAAAATAACATTTCAAATCTGGCTGACGTACCTAGAGAGCTCAGAATGACCTGCAATAAGTTCATATGTGTTCCTATAAATCCCCTGGTTATTAAAATGACCTTAAAAAAATAATTTGACCAACTGCGTTTTTTCTTAAATTGCTAAATCAGTTACGTGCACGTAAGACTTAGTTAAATTTGTATAAGAAGTTGTAATTTAATATGCCATACTTATTTTGAAATATCTAAAGATAATTGAGGTATCTAGAGAGCTCGAAATGAGATAAAACTAGTTTCTATATGTTCATATAAATTCCTCGATAATATAGATGCTCTCAAATATTAATTTTACCTAATATATTGAGATAATTAATTTTATGAAGGCGGTTAATATTTTTGGCCACATTCACGGTAAAAAAATCACTAGTTGGGTAAAACTAGAGGTTGAGGAGATTTATAAAAATAAAGGATCATCTCCTTCTGGGCTTTCTAGATAGCTCAATCGGCGTCAAAAAGTTCAAATTTATATATATAAAAAATCTAATCTGCAACGAATTTCAAAATTTGTTGCAGATTGTAATTTTATTTTAAAAAATAAACTTTCCAATTCTAGTTGAGGTACCTAAAGAGCTCAGAATTAGATGAAATCAGTTCCTATGGGTTCTTATAAATCCCTTATTATATAAATGCTCTCAAATATAAATTTATCCAATATAATGAGATCATTGATTTTATGAAGATAATTAATATTTTTTAAACACATTCATAGTAAAAAAATTAACAATTAGGTAAAATTAGTAGTTGAGGGGATTTATAAAATCAAGGGATTTATGTAAATCCATAGAAATTGGTTTCATATTATTTCGGCCTCAAAAAGTTCAAATTTATATAAATATAAAATCTCAAATGTGCGATGAATTTTGAAATTTGTCACAGATTCTGCGATGAATTTCTAAATTCATTAAAGATATGCGACAAATTTTTAAATTTGTCATAGATTCTAATACCAATTTTAACATTCATAGTAGATTGCTATTTTTATTTTTATAAAAAATAAACATTCTAAAGCCGGTGGACGTACCTAGAGGGCTCGAAATGACATGAAACAAATTCGTATGTGTTCCTATAAATCTCCTGATCATAAAAATACTCTTAAAAAATAATTTGACAACTGTATTTTTTCTTAAATTGCTAAATCAGTTAGGTGCATGTAAGGCTTAGTTATATTTCTATAAGAAGTTGTAATTTAACAAGTCACACTTATTTTGAAATATCTGAAGACGGTCGAGGTACCTAGAGAGCTCAAAATGAGATAAAACAGTTCCTATGGGTTCTTATAAATCTTTTAATCATATAGATGCCTTTAAATAGGGGTCTAATCGAGCCAAGCCGAGCCAAACTCTTGAATGTTTGAGCTTGGCTCATTTATAATCAAGTCGAGCTCGAGATTTATTTAACAAATATATTCATGGCTCACGAGCTTATTCAAGCTTTTATCGAGCCTAAACGAGCTTAATAAATATAAATTCTAAATTTAAATATTCATTAAAAACTAAATTATATATTTAGAAAAAATTATAATATTCTTATTAAAATTTATAATTTTATTCTAATAAATAAATTTAATATATTTGTCTATATTTTTTATAAGTAGAATGTAAAATTTATAAATTCAATATCAAAACTATTATTATTTTTATTTAAAAGTTGATTCATGAGCTTAACGAACGTGTTCACGAGCTAACAAGCCGAGTATTGTGAAGCTTGAGCTTGACTTGTTTATCTTAATGAGCCTAATTAAACGAGCTCAAACAAGCTTTTATCGAATCGAGCTTCGAATAGCTCACGAGCGGCTTGGTTCATTTACACCCCTACCTTTAAATATTAATTTTACCCAATATATTGAAATCATTAATTTTATAAAGGCTATTAACATTTTCTAGAGACATTCACTATAAAAAAAATCATTAGTATAGTAAAATTAGATATTCAGGAGATTTATAAAATTTGGTGATTTATATAGGTACCTCAACTGGCCTCGAAAAGTTTAAATTTTTATATAAAAATATCAAATATGGGACAAATTTTTAAAGTCATTGCAGATTGTAAATTTTTATTTTTACAATCTGCAATGACTTTTAAAATTTGTCGCATATTTGATATTTTTATATATAAATTTAATATTAAAAATTCCCTAAGACCAGTACCTAGTCATTGCAGCTCTCTATTGCTAGTCGAGGTATAGAGAGCTCAGAAAGAGATGAGACCAGTACCTATAAGTTCCTATAAATTCCCTGATCATAAAGATACCTTCAATTATTAATTTTACCCAATATATTGAGATTATTGATTTTATGAAGGAGATTAACATTTTTCGGACACCTTCATGGTAAAAAAAATCACTAGTTGGTAAATTAGTAATTGAGGAGATTTATAAAATCAAGAGATTTATAGAAACCCATAGAAACTTGTTTCATGTCATTCTGAGCTCTTTAGGTACATCAATCGACCTAAAAAATTTTAAATTAATATATATAAAAATTCTCAAATCTACGACAAATTTTGAAATTTATTATAGATTCTGCGACGAATTTCTAAATTTGTCATAGATTTACAATGATTTTAAAATTCATCACAAATTTTATGGAAAATTTCAAAATTTGTCACAGATTGTTATTTTTATTTTCTAAAAAATAAATATTTTAAACTCGGTTGACGTACCTAGAGGGCTTGAAATGACATGAAATAAGTTTATATGTGTTCCTATAAAACCCTTGATCATAAAAATGCCCATAAAAAATAATTTGACCAACTGCATTTTTTCTTAAATTACTAAATTAGTTATGTGCACGTAAGACTTAGTTAAATTTCTATAAGAAGTTGTAATTTAACATGTCATACTTATTTTGAAATATCTGAAGACGGTTGAGGTACCTAGAGAGCTCAGAATGAAATAAAACTAGTTCCTATGGGTTTTAATAAATCCCCTAATCACATAGATGCTCTTAAATATTAATTTCACCTAATATATTAAGATCATTAATTTTATAAAGGTGATTACTATGTTTTGGCCACATTCTCGGTAAAAAAAATCACTAACTGGGTGATATTAGTGGTTTAAATGATTTATAAAATTAGGGAATTTATGTTAACCCATAAGAACTGGTTTTATCTTATTCTAAGCTTTCTAGGTACCTTAATCGACCTTGAAAGTTTTAAATTTATATATAGAAAAAAATACAACTGCGATGAATTTCAAAATTCATTGCAAATTGTTAATTTTTATTTTAAAAAAAAAGTTAACTTTCCAATATCAGTTGAGGTACCTAAAGAGCTCTGAATGAAATAAAATCAGTTCTTATGAATTTCTATAAATCCCTTGACCATATAGGTACCCTCAAATATCAGTTTTACCTAATATATTAAGATAATTGATTTTATGAAGACGATTAATATTTTTCAGATACCTTAGCGATAAACAAAAACATCAGTTGAATAAAATTAGTAGCTGATGACATTTATAAAATTACAGGATTTATAGAAACCCATAAGAACTAGTCTCATATCATTCCGAGCTCGTTAGGTACCTCAACTAGCCATAAAAAGTTTAAATTTATATATAAAAAAATCTCAAATCTGCGACAAATTTTGAAATTTGTCACAGATCCTGTGGTAAATTTTCAAATTCGTTGCAGATCTGCAACAAATTTTAATATTTGTCACAGATTTTTCAATGAATTTCAAAATTTGTCATAAATTGTTATTTTTATTTTTTTAAGAAAATAAACATTCCAAAGCTTGTTGATGTAACGACCACCCTTCTTACTACTACTACTACTCTCTAAGAGTGACCGTTACTTATCTACTAACTCTACTTAACCGGTTTATTAAAAATCTCTAGGAAAACCCTACCGAAAAAATTTCGGCAAAATCTCCCCTGTACCGGTGACCATTTCCCATAATACAAACAAATAATAAACCATCAGCCACATGCGGCTGGTATAGTACTTCACAACCACGCAGTAATAATATCACAATAACTAAAAGGAAACTATTCTAGCAATAGTAAACAAATAGAACTCCAACGATAAGACATACCAAACTACAAGTGCGGAATAGACTCAATTACAATCTCAACTTCATCATAGCATTAAAAGAGAACTAAAATAACTAAACAGAAAAGTCTTGGCAAGTTGCCAGCTCATTCTGGATCTCTCCATAGTCCAGCCATCACACACCTTCATCACCACCACCTTGTCGCCTTCCTTGCTAAATCTTTTCCTTTCCTTTATCTGCAGTAGGAGGAAGTGCAGTCTATAAGCATAAAGCTTAGTGAGCGCTATCTACTCACAAAACTCGATATGCATGTATATAAATAAAAACATGCTAAAACTAAATGCTAACATATAAAACTACTCATGCTCATATATAGCAAAGAAATCATGCTAACTGAAATACTAAACATCTGTAGTTCATCATGCTCATAAACCAATAAAAGAAGCATACTAAACATGTAAAACTACTAAACATGTAAAACGACTGAACATGTAAAACTACTAAACATGTAAAGATAAACATGGAAAGCTAAACATGTAAAGATACTAAACATGTAAAACTACTAAACATGTAAAGATAAACATGTAAAACTACTAAACATGTAAAGATACTAAACATGTAAAACTAAACATGCTGGATAATCTAGTAGCAAGAAACAAATAAAACTATTACTGCATGCTTCAAATAACAAGAAACTAAACTTTCTAATTCTAAACATATTTGAAGCTTGTTTCATTTGTTTCAAAACTTATACTTTAATACTTCAAAATAATAATAAACTTCTTTTGGACCACTTTGCGCGCATTCTTAATAAGAATCGAGGTAGCTAATCCCGAAACTACTAAGATACTTCTAGGCCTTGTGCCTAGGGGCAACTTGGAGCCCATCCCTTGGACCTTGTGTCCGGTACATGCCCTTTAAAAGTAAAATACTTTCTTACTAACTATAACTTCTTTATACTTGCCCTTACTTGGCATTTAAGCAAACACCTTATGTGCGCTTTTGATATTCAATCTTCTAAAATTGAAATCAAGTCTAGACCTTGGTCTTTCTTGCTTATAGCTTATTTGTAAAATCTGCACTTAAGCTCAATAAAATGCTCATTCAATTCTACAACTACAGTGCATGAATAACGTCTAATAGCAAAACAAGGAAGACTGCTTATATTCGTAAACAGCAAAGCAAAGAACTAATCATGCTCGCATACAACAAACATAAAAAGAATTGCTCATACTCAAATCCATAAGAAAGGCCTAAAAATGGGATCTAACACTGCTCATGCTCAGCTAAAGAAAAATGAAAACTAAACATGCTCAGCTAAGGTAAATGAAACAGAACATGCCTAACACTTAAATTATTTTCATAAGGAAAACAAATTGAGCTCTCTAAGCATGCTACAACAGATATGAATCAGGAAAACTAATCATGCTAAATTAGCAAATAAAACCTATTCTAAAATAAAACTGCACTGCAAAGGAAATTACTCATATACATAACAACATAGTTGCTGGACAAAAAGATGAAAACTCCAAACATAGCATTCTTCTAAATCCTTTCCATTCCAAGAGGGAAACATTAAAACCCTATCTAACCTCTTCCACATTCTTTTTTTTTTTTTGGCTATGATGGTCAGCATCTTTAGGAAGTTTACAAATACTTTATGTTAGCTAACTGTGATTCATACTATTGTGACTTATTGTTCTACTTGCTAATTGATACATGGAACAAGATTGAAACTTAAACCTTATTTAAAGCTTAAAAACTAAATGCTTGCTGTAGCTTTTCATATAAATGCTCCGTGGTGCAAATCCTTAGGTTTTTCATATAAATGTTCTACACTTCAATGAACTTGAATGATGGGTATTGCTGAAGTGGTTTTCAGCTCCAACAACTACACCAACTTAGAATTTCAGAACTCACAGGAAATAAAACACCACGGAATGCACTAGAAACATCGAAGAAATTCCCACAAAGAATCCAAGTTCACTGTAATTCAGTGGGCAGAATCACAGTAATCGAATCTACACTAAACTGTAATAATTCTATAAATTGAACAGCATCGAATCAACCTCCTATCTACCTCATCAGTCCAATATTTCATTACAATAGGTAAACAAAGCCATCACAATCTACCACGATCTCCATGGCCATTTGAAGGAAACAAAGCTTCAACCAATCAACTAAAACATCAAGAACCAGAACCCGGAACTCACTGTCAAGAGAAAACGTGCAAAACCAAAGGTATTCTCCTAAGCAATCCAAAAGGAACAAAACACCACTATAATCTGTGACTGGAAACCAAATTCCATCTCAACACACTTCGAAGATAAAGACGGAAACGAAAATCCGAAAACTACTCCTACTGCAGGTGAGAAGCAACTCACATTAGGCTTCTCTTGAACTTACAACCGACGGCAGCTTCTAGGGTTTGCGGAGAGATGAAGATCTCGGCGGTTTCTTTGCGTCCGCGAGCTCCCCACGACGAGAGGGTCACGGTGGAGTGAAGACCGGCCGGAAAAAGGCCTAGCTCCGTCGCCCTCTCCGCCCGAACAGTGGAGTCGCCGCCGCCGTCGCCGTTCGCGAGAGAGAAGAAGATTTTGAGAGGAAATTTAGATTTTCCGAAAATAAAAACCTAAATTTCTTTTCTTATACTAGGGTTATTTTCGGTTCCAAAAATATCGCTTAACTACTACTGGTTTCGGTTTCCTTCAAGAAACAATTGCTTGCTCACTTGGTCAGCCTGGGCAGATAAAGGCTTGGCTGAGTCGAAGATCGCTAGTTCGAATCTTGCCTCAGCCCCTTATTTTGGTATTTTTGTTTCCTTTTATGGCTTAAGGTTAATTATGACTTAAGATCAATTAAGTTCCTATTTGTTCACAAAAAGGTTGCGGACCGGTTGGCTAGCTGAATTTGGTTCAGGTCTAAGGTTGTGGGTTCGAAACCCGGCTTTAACACATTTATATTTTTTATTTTATTTTATTTTATTTTAACTTCTTCCTCTTGGTAAAAATACCAAACGAACTCCAAAATTTGCATAAAAATATTCTAAAAATTCCTAAAAATCTCTAGAATATTTTAAAAGCATTTTCAAATATTTTTAAGGACATTTAGAACTCAAAATAGGGAAAATTGGGTCGTTACAGTTGACACACCTAGAGGGGTCGAAATGACATAAAATAAGTTCATATGAATTCCTATAAACCCCATGATCATAAAAATATCCTTAAAAAATAATTTCACAAACTGTACTTTTTCTTAAATTGCTAAATCAATTATGTGCATGTAAGACTTAGAGAAATTTCTATAAGAAGTTGTAATTTAATAGGTCACACTTATTTTTAAATATCTGAAGATGGTCGAGGTACCCAAAGAGTCGGAATGAGATATAACCCATTCCTATGGGTTCTTATAAACTCTTGATCATATAGATGCCCTCAAATATTAATTTTACCCTAATATATTGAGATTATTGATTTAATGAAGGTGATTAACAATTTTTAGACACATTCACGGTAAAAAAAATCATTGATTATGTAAAATTAGTTGTTGAGGAGATTTATATGAACCCATAGGAACTGGTTTCATGTCATTTCGAGTTCTCTAGGCACCTTAACTAACATTAAAAATTTTATTATTTTTAAAAGAAATTTACAATCTACAATGAATTTTGAAATTCATCACAAAATATACAATGAATTTTGAAATTCATCATAGAATCTGTAATGTATTTTGAATTCATCACAGAATCTGCAATGAATTTTGAAATTCGTCACAAAATCTACAATGAATTTTGAAATTCATCGCAGAATCCACAATAAATTTTGAAATTCATCATAGAATCTGCAACAAATTTCAAAATTTATTGTAGATCTGTAGCAAATTTTAAAATTCATTGTAGATTTAATGATGAATTTCAAAATTCATTGCAGATTGTATTTTTTTTTAAAATAAAATTTCCAATGTCGGTTGAGGTACCTTGAGTGCTCAGAATGATATGAAACCAGTTTTTATTGGTTTCTATAAATCACCTAATCATATAGATGCCCTCAAATATTAGTTGTACCTAATATACTGAAATCATTGATTTTATGAAGGTGAATAATATTTTTCAGACACATTCATGGTAAAAAAAATATCGATTGGGTAAAATTATTGGTTGAGGAGATTTATAAAATTAGGTAATTTATAGGAACCCATAGGAATTAATTTCATGTCATTCTGAGCTCTTTATGTACCTCAACCGATCTCAGATAGTTTAAATTTATATATAAAAAAATCTCAAATCTGCGACGAATTTGAAATTTGTTGTAGAATCTACCAAGAATTTCAAAATTTATCACAGATCTACAATGAATATAGCATCAAATTTATTTTTATCGTAAACGAAGCCTAAGTATTTAACCCACCCGATCCCTTTTACCCTTTGCCCTAATTTTACATGGTGGCAACGACGCGAGGAGGAGATTTTATTGCGGCGATTTCCATCCAGGTAAGGTCATCACCCCTCTCTTCCAACTCCAACGAGTCTGTCGACACTCAGCAATATGAAGCTACCGGACACGTCATGGTCGACGGTGGACTGGAGCATGCGGAGACTGGACGACTGCATGCAGGGCCGCATGCCTGAGGAATTGCTCTTGCACAACCTTCACCAGGGCCAACATCAGCGGCAGTGGCTGCATCTTTTGGACCAACAACCTCACTAACATCAAACACTACAACAATGGATTTAGCCAAGATCTCTACGTTCGATTGGCATGAGCGGATTTAGGTACGTGCGTACGTATGACTTTTTTTCAAGTTAATAGTTTGGCAAATTGTTCAATGTGAATGTCTTTTGTTTAGGTGAATCGATGTCTAGTGGCTATAGCAACAAGAGGCATGTAGCAGTGATCATAGTGGCACTGCTATTAGCAATGTTTCTCTTGGTTGCCATTATGATTCTCCTTTGGAGAAGAAGGTAGACGAGAAACAACAAGATGAGCGAGTGAGAAAAACCTTGAATATTTCCTCGACACCCACATCTCTTACTTTTTGTGGCTTATTCTCCACAGAAAATAATGCTGACGAAGAAGAAGCAATGGAAGAGGAAAACTTAGAAATGCCTCTTTTTGATTTGGGTAGGATTGCTAAGGCCAACAGAGACTTTTGCTTCGACAACAAGCTCGGAGAGGGTGGATTTGGTCATGTTTATAAGGTATTTGGGAGTGTGATTGCCACTATATGAGCTTTGTGAGTGAGTTTCCTAATATATATGTGTGTGTGCAGGAAAAGTTGGAGGAGGGTCAGGAAATAGCTGTGAAGAGGTATCAAAGATGTTGACACAGGGCTCAGATGAGTTCTAGACTAAGGTGATGGTGATCGCCAAACTGTAACATCGGAACCTCGTTCACCTTCTCGGCTGTTGTGTTGAGGGGGAGAAAGAATGTTGATCTATGAGTATATGCTCAATGGAAGCTTGGACACATTTTTATTTGGTTAGTTAAATCTCTTGTGATTCAGAAGACTCCAGTTAAGTTGATATGCAAGATGTTTGACTATCCCTTGTCTCATTATCGATCGTCCAAAATAAGGACATATGCTGATTGTTGGATTGGAGAATGTGATACAATATTATACTTGGCATTGCTCAAGGTGTCTTTTATCTTCACCATGATTCTTGATACAGAATCATACATAGGGATTTAAAAACTAGCAACATACTTCTTGATAAGGATATTAATCCGAAAATATTTGACTTTGGCATGGAAAAATTATTTAGTGGAGATGAAACAATAAGAAATACCAAGAGAATTGTAGGAACATAGTAAGTTTTTTAAATTACTCTTTTAGTGCCTCGAGAAGGAAAAATTTAAATTAATTTTATAATTCATTATCTTTGGATGCAGTGGATACATGTCTCTGGAATATACTATAAATGGAATATTTTCAGTGAAATTTGATGTATTTAGTTTTGGAGTGTTAGTGCTTGAGGTTATAACCGATGAAAAGATTCATCATCAAAATCTTCTTGGGGAGGTAAGTTAATTAAATTTTTAAAATCATGAAATGTGAATGTGTGTTCATTTTTTATTTTATTTTTATCAAAGAGTGCTCTTATTCTTAAATTACCATATCCTTGCGTATATGCTCTTAGCATCTACCCTTTAAGTATTCTATGCTTCATATCCTAGTTTGAAATGTGACAAAATTAATTAGTGTGTTGTTTATAAAACAAATACATGAAAAAAAATTGAAGCACGTTGGGAAGACATTTCATATCAGCAAGCGATGGCGATGATGGTGATGATGGTGGTGATGGATTTTCTTGTATAAATTTTATTTATCTCATAATTAGTATTTTTGAACATTATTTACTTGATTGTAAATGTTTTTTTTGTGAATACTGTTAATTTTTTTGAAACATGATTGGTCGGACACAATAAAAATCAATGTCGGAGTAAGTAAAAATTATTTTTTATGTTCATATATAATAATTTTTTTTCTTATAATCATTGATATTGTTTGTATTTTTATTTTGATGCAAGAAAATAAGGATATTTGAAGAAGATTGAGAAGATTTAGTGATGTTTGGAAATTTGTTGATGTATGGATGGTTTAGAACTTCTTATGATATTTGGATTGTAGGGATATTAGATCTTTCGGATGTTTGCATTTTTATGTATGATATGTTTGGATTGTAAGGATATTAGATGATGTTTGCATTTTTTATCTATGATATGTTTGGATTGTAAGAATATTATATGATGTATGCATTTTGGTGTATGAAATGTTTAGATCTTATAGATATTTTGTGATTTTGGATTTGATGTATGAATTGTGATTTGTTTTATGTATAGTTTTATTGTTAGATTGACGTGTTAGATAAAATGTGTATGAATTTGATAGATATTTTTGTATTAACTAGGTTAAATATAGAAATTATCTAATTCTAGATTGTTTTTATTATGTTTTGCGACAAATTGTGCAATGAAAACATTTTCGTCTATCATAATGTATCAAAAAATAATGCTAGATTTTGCGATGAATTTTTAGATTCGCTGCAGAATCTACAACAATTCTAAAAATTCGTCGTAGATTTGTGATAAAATTTGTGATGAATTTTTTTTCATCGCAAAACTATTATAATATACCAAAAAAATACTACTAGATTCTGCGATGAATTTTAAAATTTGACGTACATTGTGATAAAATTTTCAATAAATTATTTTCATCGCAAAGCTATTACAATGTACTGAAAAATACTAATAGATTCAACAACAAATTTTCGGATTTGTTGCATATTTTTGCAACGAATTTCCACAATCGTTGCATAATCTGCGATAAATTTTTAAATTCATCATAGATTTGCAATAAAATTTGCAACAAAATTATTTTCATCGCAAAACTATCATAATGATTGAAAAAATACTACTAGATTTTGCAGTGAATTTTTGGATTTATCGTAGATTTTTGCAATGAATTTTCATATTTATTGCAAAAATCTACGACAAATCTGATAATTTGTTCCAGAATTTGTGATGAATTTGGATATTTGTCGCAGAATTTGCAACAAATTATCGGATGGTCACAGATTTTTACAATGAATTTCTAGATTAGTCGTAGATTTTGCGATGAATCTGACAAGTTGTTATAGAATTTGCATCAAATTTTTATATTCAGCGTAGATTATATGACGAATTCCGCGATGAATCTAAAAATTCATCACAAAAATCAAAATTTGTAGCAGATCCGAGTTTATAAATTTTATGATCTTCTAAATAACTTTGCGATGAAAATAAGAATTTGACGCAAAATGTAACGACCCACCTTTCTACACTACTACTACTCTCTAAAGGTGGACCACTACTTGACTACTATTTTTTTTTTTCCTCTTAACTGTAAAGGGCGATATCGCTCTGATACCAACTGTAACGACCCTTCTTACTACTACTACTACACTCTAAAGATGACCGTTACTTGACTACTAACTCTACTTAACCGGTACGCTACTTAACTTCGAGAAATCCCTACCGAAAAATTTTGACAGTACCGGTGACCCCAAACTGGGATACAAACACTATATACACAGCCACAGGCGGCTGGAACATATTTTTCACAACCACGCAGAAATAATAACACGACACTAAAAAGAAAACTATTCTAGCAATAGAAAACTATATAGCTCCAACAATAGGAAATAACTCAACTAACAATGCGGAATAGACTCAATTAATCAACATAGACAAAGGAAACAACTAATACAATCTCTATCAACTTAATAACTGAAAGAAAACTCAAAAGGAGTCTTGACATTTTCCTTAGCAAACTCATGATCTCTCCATAGTCCTGGCATCACACACCGTCACAGCATCTCCCCGTCGCCTTCCTTCTTATACTTTAGCTTTCTTTTTTCTTTATCTGCAGTAGGAGGAAAGTAGTATCTATAAGCAAAATGCTTAGTGAGCGCTATCTAACTCACAAAATCACGATATGCATGTATATAAATAAAAACATGCTAAAACTGAATGCTAACATGTAAAGATACTCATGCTCATAAATAGCAAATGAATCAACTAACTGAAAAGCTAACATGTATAGCTAAACATGCTCATCAACTAGCAAATCAATAACATGTAAGAAAACTAAACATGTAAAAGCTGCTAGCATAAAAGGAAGCTAAACTTACTGATCTTTAAAACAAAGTGAAACTTGTTTTACTTGTTCTAAGCTGATTCTTTTATTTCACTTGCTTAAAACTCATTCTTTAGTACTTTTATTCTTATGTAAAACTTATTTTTACTTGTTCATAAACTTATACTTTTAATACTTGAAAATAATAATCAACTTCTTTTGGACCCGGCATTGTACCACTTTGCGCGCATTCTTAGTAAGGATCGAGGTAGCTAATCCCGAAACTACTAAGATACTTCTAGGCCTTGTGCCTAGGGGCATCTTGGAGCCCATCCCTTGGACCTTGTGTCCGGTACATGCCATTTAAAAGTAAAATACTTGTTATATCTTAATTACTTCTTCTTTAAATGCCTTGGCATTTTAATAAGCACATTGTGTGCCAAAAATCCCTAAAGTCTTGACTTTGGGATCTACTTAAGGCCTTGGCCTTTTCTTTCTTTTCTTTATCTTTCTTATACTTTTCTTTATCTTTCTTATACTTTTCTTAAACCCAAAAATACTATTAGGGTATCTTTCATATGCATCTATGAATGAAACTAACTATGTAACACATAATCGTGCATAAAAGAAATCTGCACATATAATACTTATCAAAAATTCGCACTAATGCTTAACAGAACTCTGCATACTAGCTTAATAAAAATCTGTATAATAGCTTAACAGAAATCTACATACTAGCTTAATAAAAATCTGCATACAAGCTTAATCAAATCTGCTCACTACACTAACTAACTTCTGCACTTATAATCTTAATAAAATTCTGCTCTTATAAACTTAATAAATTCTGCACTATAGGCTTAATTAAAAATCTGCATAATCTTAATTGAAATCTGCACTATAGGCTTAGTTAAAATCTGTACGTCCAATTAAGCTACTAGAGATCTAATTGGATCTTCCAATGTTAAACCATCAAAATTGCAATGCTATATAATTCAAAATCTGTATGCTTATCTGAATGGTAGCAAGGAAGCATAGCTAAACCTCATGCTAGAATAAAGAAACCCAAATCTGTATACTTAAATGAAAGTAGCATAGCTAAACCTCAAATCTGTATACTTTACTTATAAAAATTCTGCACTTGTAATCTCAATAAAATCTGATAATGTTTTCAACCTATTCTGCACTTTTACCTGCAATGAAATCAAGCTTAATCCTGTACTAAAAATCTGTATACTATGTTCTGCCAGGATTTACAACTTTTACAAATATAAGATATCCACTCTTTACTTATTCCCGTAGCATATTTCCTGTGCCCATTGAGGTAATAAGGGAAACCTAAATCTGTGCTACTAATGAATTCAAAGCCTTCACAAGCAAACATGTACACCTCAAGCCAAATCAATATCTTGCTATTCTTACATAAGAAAATAGAACCAATCCATAGCCAACCAAAACTAAACATGCTAAAGCTTAGAATCTATGTAAACTTGTTGAAAACTCATACTTTCACAAAGCAACGGGAATCAAAACTTGTTGCAACTATCTGTGGTGCCACGGCAAGGAAGCAAAAGAAGCCCAACGTGCTACACATGACTAATCAAAGCTAAACAATCTGTTAACTTCCGAATCTAACAATTCCACGTGCTTGAACTGAACTATAGTTCATCCAAGGTAAGGATCAATCTAACAATTCTTCATTGGGTTTCATGGCAGCAACCTAATTATAAACTTCCTCCAAAACATGCTTCGAAATCAAATTTTAAACTTGCTGGAATTTAGAACCTTAAATCTTGCTACTGTTCTTCATGCTTAAACTGAACTAATGTAACGACCCAATTTTCCCTATTTCAAGTTCTAAAAGTTCATAAAAATATTTGGAAATACTTTTAAAATATTCTAGAAATTTTTAGAAATTTTTAGAGTATTTTTACGTAATTTTTGGAGGTCGTTTAGTAGGGTTACAAAAAGAAAGAAGTTTAAAAAAAAAAAATGTTGAAGGTGAGATTCGAACCCACGATCTCGGGTCGGACTGACCCAAGCAAATCCGACCCAACCAGCTGAGCTACACGGTTTTTGTTAATCATATACGGAGCGAAATGTATATATGCAGTAGTTGGAACGTTTAAGATAAATTGGAATTAAAAGTGCGCGGCTGAGGGTTTGAAGCCGAGACTCGTTGATTCGGTAAAAGGTCGGCCAACCAACTGTGCTAGCGGGCATTTGTTATTAAAGAAGGAGAAAATTTCCACTTAAGCTATAGTTGGAAACGAAAATAACCTTGAGTATAAGTTTTAAACCTTTTCCTAAAACCTAAAAAATTTCTCTCATAATTCCTCCTCTCCCTCACGAACGGCGTCGGCGCCGATTCTGCCCGAGCGAAGGAAAACGAAGACGACTTAGGGCACGTCTCCGGCGGCCGACGAGCATCGTTTTCCGGCCGGTCTTCACCCGTACGTGACCACCTTGACGAGAGGAGCTCGGAAACGCAAAGAAGCCGCTGGGATTCTCATCTATCCGAAACCCTAGATCTCCCTTTTCCGGCCGTGAGTTCAAAAACACGATGTGAGTTGCTTCTCACCTGCAGTAGGAGTTGTTCCGCGAGTTTTGATTTGCGAATGAGCTCTGATTTGGTATTTCTGCGCCTTCCTGTTGTTCGGCTAGTTTTCTTTTGGTTCCTGCTATTTTGGGTTTGCTGCCGTGAAACCAAAAGGAAGAAGAGAAGGATTAGTTTAGGTTAGGCATGATGAACAGTTACAAAATTTAGGTTTCTAGTAGCAATTTATCCTATTAGCAGCACATTGGTATCCTTTTTGGCTGTCTACTGTGGTTTTCATGAAGCAATTAAACCTTGAATTGTTCCTTACCAATCTGATTAAGTATAATTGGAAATTTTAGGTCGCTTTACAATAAGGGTTAAGCTAAGAAGGTGTTTCAGATTATAGAGTACAAAATTGGGTTAGTCCGGGAGTTTAAGCATAGCATGCGTTCTTGGGCTTTTCCTCTTAAGATCTGTTGTAGAAAAAATTAGGATCATGTTGCTCTATAAAAGTATAAGAATTGTAGTCATTTTTAGCTTGTTTTCTGTTGCTGTTGCTGGAAGGGAATCACGATTCCTGCTGGGTTTCAGGAATTTGGAAGGATAGTAAGGTTGTTAAGAGTTTAATAGAAGTCTTTCTTTTAATCGCTAGAGAAATTATAGGTTTCACTTGCTATTGGTATTGCTGGATTGAATTTAGTTGCCTTTCCTATTAGCAAGTGCAGAACCAGCAGTTTTCCTGGCCAAAACAGGTCACGAACAACTATATATAAAGTGTATTTTGTGACATGATTAGTAAGATTAGATGTGCTTTCTTTTCCTTTGTTTTACAGCATGTATAGGAAGCTCAAAGTTACATTCTTTTGCTCTATCTTACAGCATGTTTAGTAAGTCTAAGTTAGCTTTCTTTTGCTTTATTTTACAGCATGTTTAGAAAGTCCAAGTTGCTTTCTTTTGCTCTATTTTATAGCATGATTAGTAAGTTCAAAGTTGCTTTCTTTTGCTCTATTTTATAGCATGATTAGTAAGCTCAAAGTTATTTTCATTTGCTATTTTAATAAGCATGAACAGCCATGTATTCTAGTGGAAAAATAAGAATCCTATTAAATACTTTTAGAAGTATTAACAAGTAAAAGAAAAAAAAAAGAAAAGAAAGAGAAAGGCCAAGGCCTTAAGTAAATTCCAAAGTCCAGACTTTAGGGATTTTTGCACACAAGGTGTCTATTAAAATGCCAAGGCATTTAAAGAAGAAGTAATTAAGATTATAAGTATTTTACTTTTAAAGGGCATGTACCGGACACAAGGTCCAAGGGATGGGCTCCAAGTTGCCCCTAGGCACAAGGCCTAGAAGTATCTTAGTAGTTTTGGGATTAGCTACCTCGATTCTTATTAAGAATGCGCGCAAAGTGGTACAATGCCGGGCCCTAAAGAAGTTTATTATTATTTTGAAGTATTAAAGTATAAGTTTTGAAACAAATGAAACAAGCTTCAAATATGTTTAGAATTAGAAAGTTTAGTTTCTTGTTATTTGAAGCATGCAGTAGTAGTTCTGTTTGTTTCTTGCTATTATATTATTCAGCGTGTTTAGTTTTATTTGCTTTCAGCATGCTGTTATAGTTTTATTCTTATGAGCATGTTTAGCTTTACATGTTTAGTAGTTTTACATGTTTAGTAGTTTTACATGTTCAGTAGTTTTACATGTTTAGAAGTTTTACATGTTTAGTAGCTTTACATGTTTAGTATACTTCTTTTATAGTTTCATTCTTATGAGCATGATTAGCTATACATGTTTAGTATTTCAGTTAGCATGATTCCTTTGCTATATATGAGCATGAGTAGTTTTATATGTTAGCATTCAATTTTAGCATGTTTTTATTTATATACATGCATATCGAGTTTTTATGAGTAGATAGCGCTCACTAAGCTTTATGCTTATAGATTGCACTTCCTCCTACTGCAGATAAAGGAAAGGAAAAGATTTAGTAAGGAAGGCGACAAGGTAGTGGTGATGAAGGTGTGTGATGGCTGGACTATAGGGAGATCAAGAGTTTGCTAAGGAATTATTAAGACATTTCTGTTTAGAGTTCTTTAGTTTTCTTTTAATGCTATTATGAGTCAATATTGTATTTAAGTTTATTCCGCGTTTGTAGTTGGGTTCTATTGATGGAGTGATATTGATGTTTGCTATTGATAGGGTAGTTTCTTTCTTTTATTTGTGATATTATACTGCGTGGTTGTGAAGATATATGTTCCAGCCGCCTGTGGCTGAGTATATTATGCTTGTATTATGGGAAATGGTCACCGGTACAGGGGAGATTCTGCCGAAATTTTTCGGTAGGGTTTTCCTAGAGATTTTTAATAAACCGGTTAAGTAGAGTAGTAGATAAGTAACGGTCACTCTTAGAGAGTAGTAGTAGTAGTAAGAAGGGTGGTCGTTACAACTAATCCTTCTCTTCTTTCTTTAGGGTTCACAGCAACAAGCAAAAACCAAGAATCGTCACAGCAAAATTTGAAAAAAACAAGAAGAAAACGAAATCCGGAGCTATCCTACTGCAGGTGAGTAGCAACTCACCGACGATTCTTGGACTTACAACCAGAGAAGGAGGGATCTAGGGTTCGGGTAACTCAAATTCTAGCGGCTCCTGGCATCCTCCGTGCTCCCTTCGACGAGGGTTCGTGAAGACGGGAAGAACCTCTTGGATCAAACCCTTGACTGGCCACCGAGACGAAACCCTAGCTTCGTTCTTCAATTCCGCCCGAGAGGAGTCGGCGCCGCGCAGCGTGAGGAAGAGAAAGGATTTTGAGAGAAGTTTTTGATTTTCTGAAAATCCAAAACCTAATCCCCTTTCTTATATTCGGGTTTAATCAAAACTATACCTTAAATATAATCCGTTCTTTCCTTAATTAACAAAACTCACCGGCACAGTTGGTTAACCGGTTTTTAACCGAAACAAGAGGTCTCGGCTTCAATCCTTCAGCCACGCATTTTTTCCAATTAATTCACTAATCATTAACTATGCTATAAACTTAATTCTCACCATATAAGGTTAACAAAACCATGTAGCTCAGCTGGTTGGGCCGGTTTTGCTTGGGTCAGTCCAACCCAAGATCGTGGGTTCGAATCTCACCTTCGACATTTTTTTTAAAACTTCTTTCTTTTTGTAACCCTACTAAACGACCTCCAAAAATTACGTAAAAATACTCTAAAAATTTCTGAAAATCTCTAGAATATTTTTAAAAGCAACTCCAAATATTTTTATGGACTTTTAGAACTTGAAATAGGGAAAATTGGGTCGTTACACAAAATTTACAACAAATTCTTAGTTTCGTTGCTATAATTAGCAACAAATACAAAAATTTATTGCAAGATCTGCAACGAAAAAAAAATCATTGTAGATCTACTTTCTAAATTTTATGATATTTACAATGCATTTAGTGACGAATTTTATTCTCAATGTAAAATTTATGACAAATTTCAATTTTTTGTTGCAAATATTTAAGGACGAGTTTTGTGTGATGAAAATATTTATCACAGATTTTGTCGCAAAATATTTTTGTAACAATTTTTTGTAAAAAAAATCATCACCAAATTTATCGCAAAAGGTTTTTTAGTGAAATCTAAATTTTATTTAAATGATCTTGGTTAAATAATAACAATATATAAATTTATGTGATCCCTATTAAATTAGATCAGTTCTAATGAGGACAAGGAACTAAGTTAATGCTTAGGATCCAGTTTCTCAATTGATCGTGTGTCAGTCAACTTAAACTCCTCAAATAATGAAAATTTATTTTTCTTATTTGCTTATGGATTTTGTGTGTTTGTTTTATGCATATGTGTGAATTGAATTGAATCGATTTTGTTACTGGTTTGTTGATTTTGTACTGATATTATTATTTTAAATTCTAGATGTCACGAATGATATACATAATGACTTGTCGCGATATGTGATAGAATGAACTAAGGGTGGCAATTCAAGAGATAGAATATGACCCAGTTCACGGAGTCAAGGACATATTGGATGGCTCGATCGATTATTTTGGAAAATTGAGAAGAAAGAGTTTCCAATCCTAGAAATTATAAGATCTCGATTTTAATTTGATCACTGCCGGGGTATCCCAAGGTGGTAGCATACCATATATGGGGCTCTCTGAAGGGCGTACCTCATATCTAGAGTTGTGTATGGAGCTACATCACAATGTAGAGCAAGCGGATCTTGAATGTTTAAGGAGAATCCTGAAGAGTTTGAGGAGGATCTAGAAGAGGATCTAAAAATGGACCAAATAGATAATCCTAGAGTTGGCCTACCTTAGATTGCCCTAACCAAGTTCAGGATGAAAGTGATAGTGTTGGCCACTGCACTAGTGTTTGTCCTAATAGGAGTGATGTTAACTTATCTAGCTTATTAAAATTTTGTTATTATTACTGTCGTTATGTACAAACAGTATTAGCTCAATTAGTTTATGGAAATAATAGAGTAGTAACTGTTGTTATGTATGAACAATACTATATTTTATGAAAAAGTTAGGGTCACGCCCTAGGTAGTCCCTGTCAGAAGAAATTTCGACAAAATCCCCCTTGTATGGGTGACAATCAGAAACTTACTACATCAATCCAGATACCTCGGCCAACACGGCCGGAACAATAACAATAAAATATAAGCAAACAACCACGAAGTCTAATAGCAAAACTAAACTAATGTAATGATAAGGAAAACCAAGTCAAAAATCCTACTCAACTACACCCATAAAGCTCAAAACTTATATCCTACTCCACTACACCCATAAAACACAAATCACAATGATAAAATCAACTCACCTCTTCTGTCGTCCAGGCAGGCATGTAGCAAAACATATCAAATAAAACTCATCGACAATAAAACCATACAATATCCAAGTGTCAAAAACCAGAACAAGTCTAGATGGTAATAAGAAAGCCAAAAGATAAAACACACATCCTCACGATCTGTAGGGGACTAGCGACTGGAACTCCCCCAGACAGCCTCAACCTGAAAATAGTAAATATCCACGGGGTGAGTCAACTCCTCAGCGGGTAAATACTGATATGTATAATAAAGAAAATAACAAATAGCACTAATCATGCGTACAGTCTCCTGATATAAGAAAGATAAATGCAAACTGAAATAAATAGGAGAACAACTGTACTAACCAGGAACTGGTGTATGGATAATAACCCGAGAGGTATAGAAATCATGTATGCATTTAAAACAAATCCATCCATCCAATATGCAACATATAAGTGCAGCAAATACAAGCAATAAATGCATCAATGCGTATGATGCCAATGACATGTCCTGGTCACCCCTACTGCCAGTCAGCCGTCTTACACATGATGGTGAGACCGAGTGGGTAGGGTTGTGACAACCGTGCACTCTGCCATCACTGCTCCTGATGAGTGACCAAGTGGACAGGATGCGACGACTAACCAAGGCTAGGGCTTGAATCCTTCCTCTTGGCTGAAGTCCAACCCATACCGAGGCTACACTCTGATAGGGAAGAAGGGGCGACGATGAATCAAGCTAGGGCTCGGGGTGGCGGTTGTGCTGCCAAGTCACAGCAGAGGGGGCGACCGTCTGTCGGCGCTAGGGCAGAGAAGAGAGGAAGAGGAGAAGAAGGGTCGGCGCTAGGGCTGAGGAGGAAGGGGTTGAGCGCGATCAGAAGAGAGTAATGGGATGGCTACTTGGGTTTTGTACGCTCTGGGAGGCAAGAAACCGTCGGCACGAGGAGGTTAGGGCACGACGTGAGTTCGGCGGAGGAGAATAATAAAATAAAAAGAAAAGGAAAGGAATTAGGAAAATAAACATTTCCTCGCTTAAGTGGGGTAGCCTAAACAAGCTTTCCCGAAGCTTAGTTTTTATCCCCGTAAACTCGTCCATACGGTCTCCAAAAAATTCCAAAAAAATTTATAAAAATTCTATAAAAAATCCCTTATTATTATCTGCACTTTTTCTGATATTTTACACCACCTCCTCAAGGAGGTGACTAGTCCAAGGATCCACACTACCGTCACTCTTCCACTATAGAACTTCTCCTTCTTGGAATTACACCGAAGGTGGAGAAACCGTACAAGATTTACAACTCTCTCTCTTTCCAAAAGAAAAAGATCACAACCACTACAAGGAAGAAGAAGAGGATGATTACAAACTTAGAATACCTTCTGCTTTGCAGAGTACAACTTGAAAATATGGAGAAGAGAGCTTGAACTTGAGCACTTGAGAGATCTTGAGCACGTGAGAGATCTTGAGCACTTGAGAGATCTTGAGCGCTTGAGAGCAATAGAATAGTGTATTTTTCAGTGAGAGCTTTCATTTCATCTTTTCCATCTTTTTAAATGTCTTCAAATGTAGTCATTTCTCACATGATCGTCATTGTGAATCGATTGGGTTTGTCTTTCAATCAATTCAAAAGTATCCGTTGAGCACCATCACGTCAAGATCAATGGTGTAAATCATTTGGTTCGAACCTCAATCGATTGGGACATTATTCTCAATCGATTGAATTTATCAATCAATCAACGAATCGATTCAGCCGCACTATGCTCCAGTGTAGAAATGTAGAACTTCTGTGAATCAATCGGTCGATCGATTGGATACCTCCAATCAATCGGTTAATCGATCCAGGAGTGTTCTGTGCTTTGCGCAAAAGCTTCACCAATCAATCGGTTGATCGATTGGTTTACTCCAATCGATCAACTGATCGATCCAGGAGTGTTCTGTGCTTCCCGCAGAAGCTTCTCCAATTGATCGGTTGATCGATCCAGGAACACTCTGTTTCACAGCCGTGTGTCTCAATCGATTTACCAATCGATTGCTGGTTTCTCGATTAATAGCAAGTGGATTAATACATATTTCTTTTAATAAATACCTCGTGCCAGATGAACATCTATTCCCCTGGACTTTCTTGCCTTGCATCCAGCCTTCTGACCTGCAAGGGCTTCTCTTGCCAAGAATCCGGTACTCAACCTTCTTGGACTTCTCTTTCCTTACATCTGGTTTTCTGACCTGTAAGGACTTCTTTTGCCAAGAATCTAGTCCTCAACCTTCTTGGACTTCTCTTTCCTTACATCCGGTCTTCCGACTTGCAAGTATTTCTTCTGCAAACTCACAATACATGTTAGATCTAACGTATTAACCTAAACTTAAATATTGTCAATACATTGAAACTTTAAAGGTATGATTGCACCAATAATCTCCCCCTTTTTGATATTTGACAATCTATTTAAGTTTAGGTTAATTTCCAACACACCATAATAATAATGAAATGGTAAATAGTAATAGTAAACCACATATTGTCATGAACTACGCATGAAATTCATCTAAATTAAGCATAAGCAGTAATAACAACAAATATATAACTAAGCATGAGTTTCATTTTAATTAAGCATAAACTTCAACTTATATCTCCCCCTTTCCCAAATATCAAAAAGAAACTAGAAACACTTCCCCTCAATGGGTGCATTAAGCAAACACAGTATACTTGAGGGGTACTCCCCCTAAACCAAAGGACCATAGGGTATGCCCCCCACATATTATGCAAACCAAACACTATGATAATAGAACTAAAAACACTAGTGCCACAAAGCATATGTCCAATAAGAAGCCATATCATAGATACAACACACGAAATAGTGTCTAAGAGGCACACCATAGACTAAAAGTCAAAAAAAAAAAAAAACAATCCATACAGGAAGGGAAACTATAAGTCATAACGAAACAGTAAACTCAATCCTATCACCCTCAGGAGGATCAACAGGACTTTTGGAAGCATCAAAAACAGGTGGCACATCACTTGCTGGAGTGGGAGGCGAAGGAGAGTGACCTGATATCCAAGATCGCACTAGCTCGGTCAGAGACTCAACACTCATCCGCAAAGTGGCAACCTCGGCATGCATCTCAGCAATAGCCATGGATAGCTCCTAAAAGCGAGTGTCCATGGTCTCCTCAAGTGTCTGAATCTGAGCAACCACAACAGGACCTGGAGAAGCAGGTGCCTCAACATCTGCCTCAGGATCAGCAGCCTCCGCAGCTGCCGCCTGTCCTGCTCCCCGAGGTCGATCTTATAGTCCCTCACCAAGGGCACACCGGTCAATCCATCGTATGTCATCCTACCCAGCCTCAATGCCAGTCATAGTGAAGGACCATGTAGAGATTCGGGAATACGAAACTGTCATATGCTCTAGCTTCCCTCTGGATACATCTATATGCACGGACTCTAACCAGTCAGTAATGATGTTTCCAAAAGGCATATGAACTATCTGCTACACAGGCTGAGTGAAATGATGTAGTGAAAGATGTTCAAAGCAATGTTGACATTAAGGCGGTGTCGCATGGCGTACAATAAAAACATGTGAGAGGGTCTGAGGAGGGCTAAGGCATGGGAGACGATAGGTAAAAGATAGTTAATAACTATTTTGAATAAGGTGTTGTCCCTGGCAAATAATTCAAGGGAGGAGAAAGTGGTGATATGCACATTTAGACCATCTAGACAGGGACGGCCAAAAAGACTCTGATCCATGGAATCAATGGTGATATGCTCGAATGGCAGAGGCAAGAGATCAGGTAGGGTAGGGTAAAACATGAACTCATTCGTCGACGGTCGACACCCCAAAACCTGTTGAAAAATCTGATAAGAAAAATCCAAGCTGTGCTTGGCGACACAAGTACGATAAAGAACTCCATCCGATGTATACAAGTTATTATAGAACTCGGATACAAGCCCGGGATTGACATTTCTTTCACAGTAGACAATGGAAGAAAGTTGGTAATATTCGATTAAGGAAAACACTTCAAAGCAAGAATCATGATAAAATTTACATTCGAAGGACCGAGGAGGGATCGGATTGAAGGTGTTTCGGTTAAAAGCTTGCTACAAGGGAGCATTCAGAAAATGCTGATCAGTGGGAGGTTGAGGGTGGGACTATAGCCGAGACGAACCCTCACCCGATTCACCGACCTTTTGTTTCTTCCTAAAACATGAGGAGGGAAACAAAATGCACAAGGCCACAGATAACACAATGCAAAGAATGCAATGTCATGCATATGATGCATGAATGAAATGCGCCAAAAAACACAATAAGATTAGCAATATTCAGATTATAGAAGCAAAGTTTAGAGAGAAAGTAAAGGAAAAGGTGTACAAGTTACTTAGGATTTGGATTCCACATCGTGAGTTCTGTGACGAGGAGACGATGAAGATAGTGACCGCAAGCCCCGTTCACCAAGAGGAGGAGAGCGGAAGTGGGAGAGGAAAGAAAAAAGAGCACTCGGTGCCGGAGAAGACGACCGACGTGGTTAGGAGTATCACTGAAGAAATCAGCCAAATTAGGGCACAGGACGAGTTGAGAGAGAGAAAGGTTTGAAGTGAGAAGAGACTTAGGTCAATAGCGCTTTAAGTTGAATTTCAAATTCCCCAATCGATCACCCAATCGATTGAGAGCAAGTGAATCGATTGACTAATCGATTCACAAAGCTTCTGTGCGATTCGAACATGCAGCTCAATCGATCCACCGATCGATTGATACTTGCTGAATCGATCCAGTGATCGATTCAGCGACTCTCTGTGGGTGAGGCGCGAGCTTCCCAATCGATTGACCAATCGATTGGGATTTCTGATAATGCTGTAGTTATGATTATTTTCATAGTCAAGTGTCATAAATGCACCAATAATTATATACTAATCAAAAAATCATGAAATATTAGGTAGACACTACATATGTCTTCTATGATCAGGGAAAAAAAAGTGTTGACAAAAATGATCCTTGTGTCCGAAGATTGACACATAATTGGAAATCATCTAAAACTTCAGTAATTTTTTTTTGTAAGTTCGTATCTAACGACGCAATAGTAACTCTTATCCAAACACAACCTTCAACAGGATTTTTCAAAAATATGTTTGATATGTATTTCAAAATGGAAATTTTCAATCATAATATTTGGGCTAAATGCACATGATTTGTACACTTGCTTTCCCTATGATTGGACAAATGAAAGTTTCATATGAAATCCACCTTTCTTGACCAAAATAATGCATCATAACAAGCATTATGACCAAGAGAAATACCCCTAACCTCTCACCCCCATCTAAACATTATCAAGAGAACAATCCTATGTTTTTGTGAGAGGCAAAATTAAGGTTAAGAGAACTTCAAGAACTTTACCTATGAAGTGATCATGGAGGATGTGATTTAATCAATACAACACATTCCCAATTTCCTTCTAAGAAAACTAAAGTCAACTTCGGGAAGAGGTTTAGTGAAGATATCAGCTAAGTTTGATTTTGACTCAATATAATTTAGAACAATGTCACCTTGAGTTACATGATCACGGATAAAATGATGTTTAACCTCTATGTGTTTTGTTCTTAAATGATGGATAGGATTTTTGTTCAAGTTGATTGTACTCACATTATCACAAAGAACTTGAACATTATTGTAGGTAAGTTTATAGTCCTCTAGAGTATGGGTCATCCACAATAATTGTGATACACACTCTCCCATGGTAATATATTCCGCTTCAGTTGTAGAGAGAGCTACACAATGTTATTTTCTACTTGACCAAATTACTAGAGAGGATCCTAGAAATTGACAACCACCACTAGTGCTTTTGCGATCCAATTTGCATCCGGTATAATCGGTATCGATATATCCCACTAGGTCAAAAGTTTCAGTTCGAGGATGCCAAAGGCCAATATTTTGAGTTCCCTTGAGATATCAGAGAATTCGCTTAACGGCACTCAAATGAGACTCATTGGCAAAAGATTGATACCTTGCACATATACCAACGGCAAAAAGTATATCGGGTCTACTAACCGTGAGATAAAGAGGACTTCCTATAGCACTACGATACACCTTAGAGTCAACCTCTTTCCCCTCAAGATCTTTATCTAATTTAGTACTGGTGGCCATGAGAGTAGATATATCTTTTGCATTTTCCATTCCAAATTTCTTAAATAGCTCTTTGGCATATTTAGTTAATGAATGTAAATTCCCTCTTTGGTTTGCTTAATTTGTAAACCTAGAAAAAATGTCAACTCGCCAACCAAATTCATTTCAAACTCACTTTCCATGTGATTAATGAACTCATTTAAAAAATCTTTATTTGTGGAACCACAAATAATGTCATCTACATATACTTGGGCCACAAATATATCATTACCACTATTTTTCAAGAATAATGTGGGATCAATTTTCCCTCTATGAAATTCTTTTGATACTAGAAATGTTGACAATCATTCATACCAAGCCCGAGGAGCTTGTTTTAGCCCATATAAGGCCTTTTTAAGTTTATATACATGATTTGGATACTCCAAATTTTCAAACCCCGGTGGTTGCTAAACATACACCTCTTCTTTTATAACACCATTTAAAAATACTGATTTTGCATCCATCTGGTACAACTTGAACCCCTTGTGGGCGGCAAAGGCCAACATCATTCTAATAGACTCCAATCTTGCTACGGGTGCATAAGTTTCATCATAATCTAACCCTTCTATTTGATTGAAACCCCTAGCAACTAATCTAGCTTTATTTCTCACAACCATCCCCTTATCATCAAGTTTGTATCTAAAGACCCGTTTTATATCAATAATTGATTTGTTGGTAGGCCTAGGAACTAAATCTCAAACTTGACTTCTCTCAAATTGAGATAGTTCATCTTGCATTGCTAAAATCCAATCCGGATCAAACAAGGCATCATCAATGGTTTTTGGCTCTATTTGAGAGATTAGGGCTACTTGACTTCCTTCATTTCTAAAGTAAGATCGAGTTCTCACTCCTTGAGTGATGTCTCCTACTACTTGATCTAAGGGATGATTTACATGAATCCTAGTACGTCTTGATTCTTGATTTGTTACAATTTCGAGTTCAAGTGGCAAAGTTTCAATTTTCTCACCATCACTCTCTTGGATTTCTCCCCCTTGATCATTTCCTTCATTTAGTGTTAATTTCTCTAACTCAAATTATAATTCTTCATCGTTTGTTCTTATAGGGTTCAAAGAAGGATTTTCTTCAAATACAACATTTAATGATTCTTCGACTACTTTAGATCTTTTGTTGTAAATTCGATACGCCTTGCTATGAGTAACCTACAAGAATGTCCTCATCTGCCTTAGTGGAAAATTTTCCCAAATGATCTTTGGTGTTTAGAATATAAACCTTACATCCAAATACTCTAAGATGCTTAATTGTAGGTGGTTTACCAAACCACAACTCATGAGGTGTTTTTCCTAGAAACCTATGTAATAAAGTTCGATTTTGTACATAACAAGTCGTATTAATTGCTTCGTCCCATAGGAAACTATGAAGTGAATATTCATTTAATATGCTCCTAACAGCCTCTTGCAAAACCCTATTTTTCCTCTCAACAACTCCATTTTGTTGAGGAGTCCTAGGGGTGGAAAAATCATATTTATAACCTTTTTCCATACAAAAATTTGTGAATCTATCATTTTTAAATTCATCTCCATGATCACTTCTTATTTTATTTATCTTATGTTTCTTTTCATTTTCTACCCTTTTACAAAAAGTAATCAAGGTATCTAGAGTTTGATCCTTATGTTTCAAGAAGAACACTCATGTATATCTAGTGTAATCATCCACAATCACAAAGCAATACCTACTACCATTTAAAGAAATATATCTACTACTATCAAACAAATCCATGTGAATGAGCTCCAAAGCATTTGAGGTACTTACAACGTTTTTACCTTTATAGGTAGCTTTGGTTTGCTTACCCATTTGACATGCATCACACATTTTATCTTTTTGAAACTTCAACTTTGGCAATCCTTGCACCAACTCTTTCTTCGAGAGTCTTTTGATATTCCTCATATTGGTGTGAGCAAGTCTCTGGTGCCAGAGCCAAGTCTCCTCTTCTTTAGACATGAGGCACTTAGCAAATACATTAGTAGCACCAAATAACTCAACTTGATAAATATTTTATCTTTTATGGCCTATGAGGATAATGGTGTTTAGTTCACTATGCTTGATTAGACATTGAGATGAGTTAAACTCAACTCCATAACCCGAATCACATAGTTGACTAACACTTAAAAGATTAAACACCATGCCTTTCACTAATAACACATTTTTTATCACAAATTTTTCAGAAATTCTAATATCTCCTATTCCCATAACTTTTAATTCACCACTATTACCAAAAGAAACGGTACATTTACTTTTGTGTCTTAATGATGAGAATTTTGAATAGTCTTCCGTCATGTGCCTAGAGCATCCACTATCTACGAACCATGTGGTTGGATGCTCCCCCTCGGCGCATGCCTATTTAAACACGATAAACCAAATATTTTGGTACCCAAACTTTGGATCCGATAGCGTTGACAACAAATTGCTTGGGTACTCAAGCTTAAATAACCTTAACCCTTGAAGCATGATTTCTACTAATTAGAGACATGAATTTGATTTCCTTATGTTGTGATTTAAACCCTAATCCCTCTTTGTTGTACACACCCCTTTGAGCTTCTAGAATCATGTCCAAATATTTAGAGCTTGAAGTAAACTTTTCTAAAACACCTCTAAGATCATCAACTTGTAATTTCAAAGATGCATTTTCCTTTTTAAGATCATCAAATTCATTCATGTCATTTTCATGAGGCATGCAAGTTTCACATGGCACAATTTCATTCTTAAGTCATTTCAATTCATTTTGCAACTTTTTAACCTTGCCTTTTGATTTAGCTAGTGCATTAGTTAAGCATGCAATGGTGATATATATCTTATCAAGCTTGGGAGAAATTACCTCATCATCACTAGATGATGACTCACTTGAAGATTCCACATCCTCCCCATGACTATCTTCATCTTCACTATCTTCTACATGGCTTAAGGCCATGAGTGTCATGTGCCTTAAGCTCTTCCTTTCATCGTCTTTCGATAAGCTTGAGGATGAGTCATCCCATGTGGCTTTTAAGGCCTTCTTCTTTTTCTTAATCTTTTCTTCTTGCTTCTTCAATTTTGGACACTTCATTTTGTAGTGCCCCTTTTTCTTGCATTCATAGCAAATTATATCAGTCTTAGTCTTTGAATCCACAAGATATTTACCTTTTCTCTTATCGTCATTGAAGATCTTCTTGACATCCTTCTTGTCAAACTTCTTTGAATGTCTCATCATTCTTCGAACAAAATTTGCCATTTCACTTGATGATAGCTCTTCATCACTATCACTATCATTGTCTTGCTCAGATTCTGAAGATGACTCCTTCCTTTCCTTGTGTTTCTTTTTACTCTTTTCACCTGCAACCAAGGTTATACCTTTCTCTTTGTAGCTTGTGTTAGCTTGCTCATGCAATTCAAGTTCACAAAATAATTCATCTAATTTTACTATTGACAAATCTCTTGAAACCTTATAGGCATCCACCATGGATGACCATAATGAATTTCTTGGGAAGGATTTTAGAGCATACCTTATGAGATCTCGATTTTCCACACTCTCTCCAACTGAATGGAGATCATTTAAGAGTTCCTTGAATCTCCCATGTAGTGAACTTACCGTTTCTCCATCCTTCATTGTGAAATTCTGAAGTTGATTTATTAAGAGATCTCTCTTTGCAATTCTTGAATCCTTGGTGCCTTCATTTAGCTCAATGAGCTTATCCCATAAATCCTTGGCACTCTTGAAAGATCCAACCTTGTTGAGTTGCTCCGAGCTCAACCCACACTGAAGAGTCACAATCGCCTTAGCATTTACTTGAGGCTTCATCTTTTGTTCAACGGTCCACCTTGATGATTCAAGCATTTTTCCATTCTCGGTTGGTGCTGTGAATCCCTCCGTGATTGAAAACCACATATCAATTTTGGTCATGAGATAGTGCTCCATACGGCTCTTCCAATAAGCAAAGTTGCTGCCTTCATAGAACGGTGGTCGTAAAGTACTATGCCCCTCTTTCAATGACATCTTGTAGCTCTTAACTTGTGCTTTCTTGGCGGTGAATCCTCAAAAGTAAACTGTTGCTTTGATATCACTTGTTAGCACCGGTTGAGCTAGAGGAGGGGGGGGAGGGGGTGAATGACTCACTTCATTTTCTTTGTTGACTTGATTGTGCATAGCGGAAACTTGAAAGCAATTCTAACTCTTGTATTTACTTGGTATCCACCTCCTCAAGGAGGTGACTAGTCTAAGGATCCACACCACCTTCACTCTTCCACTATAGAACTTCTCCTTCTCAGAATTACACCGAAGGTGGAGAAACCTTACAAGACTTACAACTCTCTCTCTCCAAAATAAAAAGATCACAACCACTACAAGGAAGAAGAAGAGGATGATTACAAACTTAGAATACCTTCTTCTTTGCAGAGTACAACTTGAAAATATGGCGAAGAGAGATTGAACTTGAGCACTTGAGAGATCTTGAGCACTTAAGAGTAATAGAATAGTGTATTTTTTGGTGAGAGCTTTCATTTCATCTTTTCCATCTTTTTAAATGTAACGACCCGCCTTCTACTGACTAGGCTGTAAGGCCGGACCGTCACATTATGTTGTGCTAACTATTCCATGACCATCATTAAATCTAAGTGCGGAAGCTGTACTAATTAAAATTTTGCTAAACTATTATCATTTCTTGGTTCTACATGTGCTAAGGGGTGTAATCTAAACTATTCATGACATATATTACATCCCCCAATGGTCAAGGAACTTAACTAAGAGTTTTCTTGCTGATATCAGGCCTCCCAATCGTTCCACGGATTGATTGGAATGGCCGGATCAATCCATTGATCGATCCAGGTGGCTACTGTATACGGAACTTAGGTTGGATCGATCCAGTGATCGATTCAGCACGCTACTGTGCTCCGGGCAATATTCTGGATCGATCGGTTGATCGATCCAGACTGGCCAATCGATCCAGTGATCGATCCCAGGGCTTTCTTTTCGCGACAGAAGGCATCCGGATCGATCGACTGATCGATCTAGGAGCTTACTGTTCGTGGTGCGAACTTCTCGATCGATCAGTTGATCGATTGAGAAGCCCCAATCGATCGGCCGATCGATTGGGGTTTCTGATTTCACACCAGAAGCCTGATTTCAGCACTGTTTCATGCCAAAATCACTCATATCAATTCCAAACTAAATGAAATGCCTCCTAACATCAATTATCTAGCATTCTACACATGTCATGGTGCATAATCCACTAATTCATAACATTTAAGCAAACTGAACGGCAAAAACTAAAATAACAAAGTTCTATAGTTAAACTTGCTAAAATCCCTAAGATCTTTGTTCCAAGTTCCATCCACACACATCTTCATCACTGCATTGACCTCCAGCCTCCACTAGTCCATCTTCCCTTTACCTTTATCTGCAGTATAAGGAAAATAGTATCTGTAAGCTTGAGAGCTTAGTAAGAAACCATCTACCTCACAAAAACATGCATACGATGCTATTTATGCTTTGAAAACATGCTATTTGAAAAGAACATACTGAATATGCTAAACATGGCATGACATACAACACATGGAAATTGAAACTGATCATGGCAATAAATGCTAATCATAATCTATCATGTTGTATCAATTGAAACTAAACTGATACAAAAGCTGAGCTAAGCTAATACTAAACTGATACTAAAGCTGTACTGATTCACATAACTATTTTGTGATATTTGAAAACTATATTCATAAGTAGATTAAAATAATAATCAAGCTGTTGTTTGGGCCCTGCAACTGTACTTGCTGTGTGCGCGTCCCTAACTAAACCCGGGGTTGCAAATTCCGAATCTAGTAGGGTTTACTAGGTTAGCTAAACCTAGGGACAACTATGGGAGCCCAACCCAATGGATATCTAATCCAGTACAGTGCCACTGAGAAAATAAAATACTGAACATAGCTAATTATTACTTGTCTTGCTCTTTCTAGGTTATCTGAACCTAGAGCTAGGTTGTCTGAACCTAGAGGCGACTGTGGGAGCCCACCCATCGGACATCTAGTCCTATAAGAGCTATAGCAAGACTAAATAAGCTGTGAAAATGCTTCTATTACATTTATCCAAGCTAATAAAGTGCCTAGTTGCATTTTGACTGCGCTAACAATTTATTCGAACACTTGGTATGCGCTGGTTCGCATCCTTTGTGCCGAAAGTCTACCCTCTACTAAACCGAAGCTTAAAATTCATACGAAAGCTACTTATACTGCAGGTGAGGGGTTTCTTACCTCCTGTTCGGATTTTCTTACAAATCTAATCGCTAGGCTTTCCGGAGGAGAGATCTCTTCGACGATCTTCTCGTGTCTATGCGTTCCTCTCGCGGAGAGGAGCGTCCTTGTATCCTTTGTATTGCCGGGAGGTGCTCCTAGAGCCCTTGGCTTGGTGCGCCGAGAGAAGGAGGAGAGGAAGGGATCGGCGGAAATTAGGGTGAGGAAGGAGGAGTTGCCGATTAAAATTCTATCTCCCCACTTATTAATTCCTATTTATATTAAGGAATTAATTCGCCCAACTAAAACATAAATATAATTGTTTCCCTTTCCTTTCAGCACGACCCTGCTGGGTTCACTTGGTTACTTGAGTCCGCTATAAGTTGTAGGACCCAATAGGTCTCGGGTTCAATTCCCGCGTAGGCTATTTTGTTTTCTATTTATTTTTGCTACTTCCGCTACTCTAAAAATTCTGTAAAAATATCCTAAAATCCAGAAAAATACTAGGATATTTATAATAATTATTTTGAGAATTTTCGGGCGTTACAATCCCCCATACCTTATAAAAAGTTCGTCCTCGAACTTAGAATAACTCTGGGTACTTCTGTCTCATACTAGCTTCCGTCTCCCAAGTCGCCTCTTCTGTTGTGTGATTTTGCCAAATGACTTTTACTAATGGTACCTCCTTATTCCGCAACTTCTTAACTGCTCGATCTACTATCTGAGTAGGCCGACTGTCATAGCTGAGGTCTTCGCGGACTTGTACCAGCTGGGGATCAATCACCTGGGTGGCATCTGGGATATGTTTCTTCAGCATAGAGACATGAAATACATTATGAATAGCTGACATTTTTTGGGGTATCTCTAGCTCATATGCCACCTTGCCAACTCTCCTGCTGATAAGGTATGGTCCCACATATTTGGGACTTAATTTGCCCTTCTTCCCAAAACGCATTACTCCCTTCATAGGAGCTACTCTGAGGAACACTGAATCCCCAACTGAGAACTCTAAAGGTCTGCGCCGTGTATCAGTATAGCTTTTCTGGCGGCTCTGAGCCGTCTCTATCCTCTGGCGGATCTACTGTATAGCTGATGTGGTATCTGCTACTAGATCTGTCTGAAGTTCTAGTTCTTTCTGTTCACCACTCTCATACCAGCAGATTGGAGATCTACACCTCCGCCCATAGAGAGCCTCATAAGGTGCCATACCGATAGTGGCCTGGTAGCTGTTGTTGTATGCAAATTCTGCTAAACTTAGATATTTGCACCAACTTCCTTTGAACTCTAGGGCACATGCGCGGAGCATATCTTCAAGTACCTGATTTACTCGCTCCGTCTATCCATCTGTCTGGGGATGGAAGGCTGTGCTGAACTTTAACTTCGTGCCCAACTCTGACTGTACACACTCCCAGAAGTGTGATGTGAATCTGCTATCTCTGTCTGATATAATGGTTCGTGGGACTCCATGTAGTCTAACGATCTCCTTGAGATACAACTGAGCTAGCTGTTCCATGGAGTAGGATATCCTGATAGCTAAGAAGTGGACTGATTTAGTCAACCTGTCGACTATTACCCAGATGGTATCAAAACCATTCGTGGTTCTGGGTAATCCCACTATGAAATCCATAGAAATGTCTTCCCACTTCCATTCTGGGATCTGAATAGGCTGCAAAACTCCTCCTGGTCTCTGATGTTCTTCCTTGACTCTCTGGCAAGTCAGACAGGTGCTAACGTATCTAGCGATGTCTCTTTTCATCCCGGACCACCAAAAACGTTTCTTTAGATCTTGGTACACCTTAGTGGAACCTGGATGCATCGCATACGGAGTCCTGTGAGCCTCATCTAAAATCTTCCTCTTTAGTTCCTCCTGATCTGGAACACAAAGTCTGTCACCAAAGTATAGTACCCCACTATCGGATACTCTGAATTCTCTACTTTCTGATTCTGCTAACCCTTGCTTGGTTTTCTGAATTTCAGGATCCTGTTCCTGAGCTGCCTGGATATCACCAAGTAGGGTAGATGCTAAGGTCATAGTAGAGAGCTGCCCCACTATAAGTTCGAGACCGAAATCTGTGATCTCCTTCTGTAGGGGCGGTGACATGGCTGCTAGGGACAGCAAGGTAGCATCGGACTTCCTACTAAGTGCGTCTGCCACCTTATTGGCTTTTCCTGGGTGGTAGAGGATGTCTATGTCATAATCCTTGAACAGCTCAAGCCATCTACGCTGTCGCATATTCAGATCCTTCTGAGTGAAGAAGTACTTCAGACTCTGGTGATCTGTATACAATCTGCACTGAGCTCCATATAAGTAATGTCTCCAAATTTTGAGAGCGAACACTACTGCTGCAAGCTCAAGGTCATGAGTAGGGTAATTCTTCTCATATTCCTTGAGTTGTCTAGAGGCGTAGGCGATTACCTTGCCGTCTTGCATCAGCACTGCTCCTAGTCCCAACTTAGAGGCATCACTATAAATATCAAAGCTGTCTGTGTTCTCGGGTAAAGCTAGAATAGGTGCACTGGTCAATCTTCTTTTTAGCTCGCTGAAGCTGTTCTCACAGTCCTCTGTCCACTGATATTTCCTGTTCTTCCTGGTTAGAGCTGTCAGTGGGGAGGCTATCCTGGAGAAGTCCTCTACGAATTTTCTGTAATAACCTGCTAATCCCAGAAAGCTTCTAACCTCACTAGCGTTCTTGGGTCTTTTCCAGTTACTCACAGCTTCTATCTTACTGGGGTCTACCATGATACCATCCTTTGAGATGATGTGACCCAGGAAGGACACCTGATCTAACCAAAATTCACATTTCGTGAACTTGGCATACAACTGGTTCTGCTGGAGGGTCTGCAGTACTATTCTCAGGTGCTCGGCGTGTTCTTCCTGAGTTCCTGAATAGATAAGAATGTCATCGATGAATACGATAACGAACTTATCTAAGTATTCTCTGAACACCCTGTTCATGAGGTCCATGAAAGTAGCTGGAGCATTTGTCACGCCAAAGGGCATGACTACAAACTCGTAGTGTCCGTATCAAGTCCTGAATGCTGTCTTGGGTATATCCCCTTCTTTAACTTTCACCTGATGATAACCTGATCTGAGGTCTATCTTAGAGAACACTGCTGCTCCCTTTAGCTGATCGAACAGGTCATCTATTCTGGGAAGAGGATATCGGTTCTTGATCGTGACTTGGTTCAGTGCTATGTAGTCTATGCACAAGCGCATGCTCCCGTCTTTCTTCTTCACGAACAATACAGGTGCTCCCCATGGTAAGTGACTAGGGCGTATGAAGCCTTTGTCAAGCAGCTCCTGTAGTTGCTCATGGAGTTCCTTCAGTTCCCCTGGAGCCATGCGGTAGGGTGCTTTGGAGATAGGATTTGTACCGGGAATGAGTTCTATCTCAAATTCGATCTCCCTGTCTGGTGCTAGGCCTGGTAACTCTTCAGGGAAGACTGCTGGGTAGTCACATACGACTCGGACCTCTGCTAGCTGTTGGTCCTTGTCCTGACTGACATTGACTACATGCGCTAAAAATCCCGTACATCCTGAATCCATTAACTTCTGTGCTTTCATAGCTGAGAGAAACTTCTTGGCCTTTCTCTTGGGTTCTCCGATGAACTCGAATTGCACTTCTACTTCAGGTTGGAATATGACTTTCTATTTACGACACTCTATAGAGGCACCGTATCTGATCAGGAAGTCCATTCCAAAGATGACATTGTAATCAGTCATCTCTAGCACTATCAGATCACAAAAGAGTTCTCTGTCTGCTATAATGACTGGCACTGCTCTGAGCCAGTGCGTGGATGTCATAATTTCTCCCAAAGGTAATGTCGTCAGAAACTGACTACTGAGTACCTCTGGGGGTATCGCTAATTTCTTTGCAAATGCCCTGGATATATAAGAATAGGTTGCCCCAGTATCGAATAAGACAGTTGTACTTTGCTGTAAAATACTAATCTGACCTGTAACAACTGTCGAGGCATTCGCTACATCCTCTCTGGTGAGTGAATAGATCCTCACATTGGTCGTAGCTGGAGGGGCTTCTAGTCTGCCCTGGCTGATGTGTGGACCATCTAAAGCGGCCTGCATCTGATGTAACTGAGCTGGTTGGCCTCCGTACTGAATCGGCTGTGGTTGAGGAAGACTGGTCTTGTTCAGGCACTACTTAGCCATATGCCCCTCTTGTCCACACTCAAAGCATCCTCGTGTGCCCTTACGACAAACTCCAGGGTGGAATTTCCCACAAGTAGTACACTTTGGATAACTGGGTTGTTTGCTAGCTGGCCCTCCTTTTGGATAACTCCCTGGTTTGCGCTTGTTGCTGGAGTTCCCTTTCCAGTTGGAGTTGTGGCCCTGTTGTTTCTGAGTACCTGAGCCTCCTTGCCCTTTCGATTATGAGAGAACTGGCTTCTGCTGCTTGATACTGTTCTGGTAGTGCTCGGTGGTCAGAGCACTGCTAACTAGTTCTTCAGTGGTTTGCGGCCTATGGATGCCGCCAGCCACGTTCATTGCTATTTCTGGTCTCAGCATCTTGAGCATTAACTGGACTCATTCTTTCTCTGTGCCGACTAGTTCAGGGCATAGACGAGCTAGTCTGTTGAATTTCTTCACGGCTTCCTCAACTGATAGGTTGCCCTGACGAAACTCAGTGAACTCGTCGTAGTGGCGGTTTGTGACCCGCATGTGAAAGAACTCCTCGAAGAATTCTTTCTCGAAGTCAGCCCATGTCATCTGGTTCACTGGGCGCTTCGCTCTAATCCTCTCCCACCACATACGTGCATCTCCTGTCAAGCAGAAAGAGGCGCACTTCACCCTCTCCTATTTTGGCCAGTCCAGAAGCTCCATCGTACTCTCCAGTGTTTTGAACCAGGCTTGAGCGTCCCATGGTTCACTGGTTCCTGAGAAATTCTCTGGCTTGACTCTCTGCCACTGGATCAGATAGGCTTCTCTTCTTGCCTCCATTGCTGGGGCTACTGGTGCTGTAGGCTGGACTGGTGGAACCTCTAAGACTACTGGTGTTGCTAAGTTTGGTTCCGGGGTGACTGTGGGAGTATTCTGCTGATTATCCTTTAAGGTGGCTATCTCCTGTTGTTGTTCAGCTAGCTGCTGCTGTAACTGAGCCACTAATGCTGTAAGGTCTGGAGGAGGCACTGAACTGCCTGCCTCATGCTGGGGCTCAGTAGCTGGTGCCCTTCTAGCTGGGCGTCCTCGTGCCATTTCTAGAGACATAGAGGACATACATAGCTGATACAATCATAATTGCATATCTATGCTTATCATGTTAGGTAATATCATAAATAACATGCTTCATTTATCTCTAACATGAAAACAAGAATTATAAACAAAGTGAGAGATGTTCTTACTTGGAAGCTGCAGGTTCAATGCTGATGTGTGTGTAGGAAGTATGGAAACCTTTTGCTCTGATACCACTCTGTAACGACCCGCCTTCTACTTACTAGGCTGTAAGGCCGGACCGTCACATTATGCTGTGCTAACTATTCCATGACCATCATTAAATCTAAGTGCGGAAGCTGTACTAATTAAAATTTTGCTAAACTATTATCATTTCTTGGTTCTACATGTGCTAAGGGGTGTAATCTAAACTATTCATGACATATATTACATCCCCCAATGGTCAAGGAACTTAACTAAGAGTTTTCTTGCTGATATCAGGCCTCCCAATCGATCCACGGATCGATTGGAATGGCCGGATCAATCCATTGATCGATCCAGGTGGCTACTGTATACGGAACTTAGGTTGGATCGATCCAGTGATCGATTCAGCACGCTACTGTGCTCCGGGCAATATTCTGGATCGATCGGCTGATCGATCCAGACTGGCCAATCAATCCAGTGATCGATCCCAGGGTTTTCTTTTCGCGACAGAAGGCATCCGGATCGATCGACTGATCGATCCAGGAGCTCACTGTTGGCGGTGCGAACTTCTCGATCGATCGGTTGATCGATTGAGAAGCCCCAATCGATCGGCCGATCGATTGGGGTTTCTGATTTCACACCAGAAGCCTGATTTCAGCACTGTTTCGTGCCAAAATCACTCATATCAATTCCAAACTAAATGAAATGCCTCCTAACATCAATTATCTAGCATTCTACACATGTCATGGTGCATAATCCACTAATTCATAACATTTAAGCAAACTGAACGGCAAAAACTAAAATAACAAAGTTCTAATAGTTAAACTTGCTAAAATCCCTAAGATCTTTGTTCCAAGTTCCATCCACACACATCTTCATCACTGCATTGACCTCTAGCCTCCACTAGTCCATCTTCCCTTTACCTTTATCTGCAGTATAAGGAAAAATAGTATCTGTAAGCTTGAGAGCTTAGTAAGAAACCATCTACCTCACAAAAACATGCATATGATGCTATTTATGCTTTGAAAACATGCTATTTGAAAAGAACATACTGAATATGCTAAACATGGCATGACATACAACACATGGAAATTGAAACTGATCATGGCAATAAATGCTAATCATAATATATCATGTTGTATCAATTGAAACTAAACTGATACAAAAGCTGAGCTAAGCTAATACTAAACTGATACTAAAGCTGTACTGATTCACATAACTATTTTGTGATGTTTGAAAACTATATTCATAAGTAGATTAAAATAATAATCAAGCTGTTGTTTGGGCCCTGCAACTGTACTTGCTGTGCGCGCGTCCCTAACTAAACCCGGGGTTGCAAATTCCGAATCTAGTATGGTTTACTAGGTTAGATAAACCTAGGGACGAATATGGGAGCCCAACCCAATGGATATCTAATCCAGTACAGTGCCACTGAGAAAATAAAATACTGAACATAGCTAATTATTACCTGTCTTGCTCTTTCTAGGTTATCTGAACCTAGAGCTAGGTTGTCTGAACCTAGAGGCGACTGTGGGAGCCCACCCATCGGACATCTAGTCCTATAAGAGCTATAGCAAGACTAAATAAGCTATGAAAATGCTTCTATTGCATTTATCCAAGCTAATAAAGTGCCTAGTTGCATTTTGACTACGCTAACAATTTATTCGAACACTTGGTATGCGCTGGTTCGCATCCTGTGTGCCGAAAGTTTACATACTACTAAACCGAAGCTTAAAATTCATACGAAAGCTACTTATACTACAGGTGAGGGGTTTCTTACCTCCTGTTCGGATTTTCTTACAAATCTAATCGCTAGGCTTTCCAGAGGAGAGATCTCTTCGACGATCTTCTCGCGTCTATGTGTTCCTCTCGCGGAGAGGAGCGTCCTCGTATCCTTTGTATTGTCGGGAGGTGCTCCTAGAGCCCTTGGCTTGGTGCGCGGAGAGAAGGAGGAGGAGAGGAAGGGATCGGCGAAAATTAGGGTGAGGAAGGAGGAGTTGCCGATTAAAATTCTATCTCCCCACTTATTAATTCCTATTTATATTAAGGAATTAATTCGCCCAACTAAAACATAAATATAATTGTTTCCCTTTCCTTTCAGCACGGCCCTGCTGGGTTCACTTGGTTACTAGAGTCTGCTATAAGTCGTAGGACCCAATAGGTCTCGGGTTCAATTCCCGCGTAGGCTATTTTGTTTTCTTTTTATTTTTGCTACTTCCGCTACTCTAAAAATTCTGTAAAAATATCCTAAAATCTAGAAAAATATAGGATATTTCTAATAATTATTTTGAGAATTTTCGGGCGTTACATTAAATGTCTTCAAATATAGTTGTTTCTCACATGATCGTCGCCATGAATCGATTGTGTTTGTCTTTCAATTGATTCAAAAGTATCTGTTGAGCACCATCTTATTAAGATCAACGGTGTAGATCATTTTGGTTCGAACCTCAATCGATTGGGACATTATTCTCAATTGATTGAATTTATCAATCGATCAACGAATCAATTCAGATGCGCTATGCTCCAACGTAAAAACGTAGAACCTCTATGAATTGATCGACTGATAGATTGGATACCTCCAATCGATTGGCTGATCAATCCAGGAGCGTTCTGTGCTTCGCGCAGAAGTTTCACCAATCGATCGGCTGATTGATTGGTTTACTCCAATCGATCGGCTGATTGATCCAGGAGAGTTCTGTGCCTCACACAGAAGTTTCACCAATCAATTGGTCGATCGATTGGTTTACTCCAATTGATCGGTTGATCGATCAAGGAGTGTTCTGTGCTTCGCGTAGAAGCTTCTCCAATCGATCGACCAATCGATTAGCTTACTCCAATCGATCGGTTGATCGATCCAGGAATACTTTGTTTCACAACCATGCGTCTCAATCAATTTACCAATCGATTACTGGTTTTTCGATTAATAGCAAGTGGATTAATACATATTTCTTTTAATAAATACCTCGTGCCAAATGAACGTCTATTCCCCTGGACTTTCCTACCTTGCATCTAGCCTTCTGACCTACAAGGGCTTCTCTTTCCAAGAATCCGGTCCTTGGCCTTCTTGGACTTTTCTTGCCTTACATCCGGTCTTCTGACCTACAAGGACTTCTTTTGCCAAGAATCTGGTCCTTAACCTTCTTGGACTTCTCTTGCCTTACATCCGGTCTTCTGACCTACAAGGACTTCTTCTGCAAACTCACAATACATGTTAGATCTAACGTATTAACATAAACTTAAAAAATTATCAATATATTGAAACTTCTAGGGCATGATTGCACCAACAAGTTGAACATACGGCATCTTCTGGTTGCTCCTCCTCTATTTGAGCCACTTCATGCTCTTCTTCATATTTTTCTTCTTCTTCTTCTTCTTGTGTAGGCAGAGGTTCTTCCCATCGAGCCTTCTTTATCTTGCTCCACAATTCGTGGGCATTTTTGTATTCACCTACATGGCTCATCATATCACTAGGTAATATATCAATCAAAATAGATATTACCTTATCATTTGCCTTTGATCATGATTGTTGCTCCTCAGTCCAATATCTTGGTCAGAGTCTTTTTCCTTTCTTGTCTCTTGGGACTTTGAATGGCTCCTTGATCACCATCACGGTGTCTCAATCCGTGTTGAAGAAGACATCCATCTTCATTATCCAATACATGATGTCCCATAAGCTTCCTCCTTCAAACTTTGGAGGTGCTATCAAGTCGGTCATCTTTTACTTCCTTGGTGATTAGTCCAATGGAGAGTGTCCTGCACTCTGATACCACTTGTTAGGGATCTTGTATGACCAGCTTGAATGGGGGGTTGGATAGACGACGCCCCCAAATGATCGCTTTCTACGTATTCGTTAGTTGCGCAACGGAATAATACAAAAACAATACAAATATGAATATAAAAGCTAAAGATAATAAAGACAAAAATATGCAAACTGCTACATGTCGATTTACGTGGTTCAGAGATAAGACTCCTACTCCACGGCTGTCCGTAAGGTGGACAATCCTTATCCGTCGGTGGATTACTCCCCGAAAGACCTCCGGCTAGCTTACGTAGCTCCTTGTGGGTGGAGAAACCTCACCACAACTCTCACAAGAACTCTTGATAAGGTAGGGCACTGGTAGACTACTAATAGGGGTTAACCACCTCTATTTCATCAACCTTAACTAAACTTCCATGCCTTGGTTATATACGCCACGGGTTGAAAAATCCTACCTACCAATCAACTGATGAAACCACTAGTCGACTGCCCTCTATGGAGATTCGACTATTACAACCCAATGGCTCGATATCATTTGACTGGTGAAAGTACTAGTCGGTTGCTCCACATTGGCTGAGTGAATAGAAGCATTCTGTTCGCTCCCAATCGACTGCCCAATCGACTGTACCAATCAACTGTCATTTCCATCAATCGACTGGTACCCCGAGAACAGTCCCTCAGCACTCAGACCCTCACCCTTACGACTCACTTGACTCTTCCTTGCAACTTTGACCTCTTGTCTTCAAGTCTACTTCCTTTGGCTCTCGCCCCACTGCTCGTCCCAATGCCATCCTTCGAGTATGCCTCAAAGTCGATTCCCTAGGCTCTTTCCTTCAAGCCTTCTTCCTTTAGCTCTCGTCCCTCGGATGCATTCAAGCCCGTGGCTCGTCCCAATGTCATCCTTGGAGTATACCTCAAAGTGTGCTTCCCTCGGCTCTTGTCCTTGATGCCTTGTCCTTGATCCCTCAGATGTTTCATCCTTCACCAGACCCGAAGCCATCAAGCTGAGTCATATGTGTATCCTGCAAACCTACACAATTCAAATACACATATCAAATACAAGGGTGAACCTAACTAAAACCCTTTACCCAAACACCAAAACACATGATCACATGGACCATTGGGATTGTTCCAATATGTTTCTCATACTTGTACTGTAGGACCATTAAACTTAAATAATTTACTTAAAATAATTTTTTAAGACATTAATCAAGAGGGAGTGAAAGGAGTTAAGTTAAGTTAAATATTTTCTCAAAGTTAAAGTATTTTTTTCAAAATCTCAAATTTAATTTTTTTGAATTTAAAGTATTTTTTAAATTTTCAAAGTTAAATATCTTTTTACGTTAAAGTATTTTTTTTTAATTTTAAGGTTAAATTTTTTAAAAGTACTTCCTCAAAGTTAAGTTTTTTTTTTTAAGTTAAATATTTTTTAAAAAGAGAGTAAGTACTTTTCATAAAGTAAATTATTTTTTTTTAAGTATTTCTTCAAAGTTAAGTTTTTTTAAAGTTAAAGTATTTTTCAAAAAGCGAGTAAGTACTTTTCAGAAGTAAGTTAAATTTTTTTTAAAATACTCTTCAAAGTTAATTTTTTTTAAAAAAAAAGTTGCAGTATTTTTTAAAAGGATAGTCAGTACTTTTTAGAAAGTAAGTTAAACTTTTTAAATAAAGTACTTCTTTAAAGTTAAGTTTTTAAGAAAAATCTTTTAAAGCTATTAATTTAGCTAAGTATTTTTATAAGGAATTTCTTTTCAAAGCTAAGTAAGAAATCATTTTCAAAGCTAAGTATTTAGCAAAGAAACTCCTTTTAAAGCTAAGTTTTTTTTTTTAAACTCTTTTTAAAGCTAATTTTTTTAAAAAGAAAGTTAAAGTGATGAGTTTAGGGGGAGCTTAAAGTTAAATTTTTGGAAAGAGATTAAAAGTTTGTTTTTTTTAATTACTATCTTTACAAGTTAATTTTCTCTCTACATAGTATTCTTTTTTATTTATATCAAAGGGGGAGAGAAAGGTTAAAAGTTAAGTCAAACATAACTTAATAATCTTTTATAATTGAGGACTAAATTAAGGGGGGGCATCTTTAATTTACTAAATCACCAAATTGGTTTATTTATGCTTAATTTCCATACTTATGCAACATTGTTTTTGTTATACCTTACTAAACTTTGAATTTTGTTGCCATAATGAAAAGGGGAAGATTGTTGGTGTAGAAAGTACCAGATGATCGAACTTTAGTTTTGATTATGACAAAGAGTTCAAAGTTAAGGTTTCTTGTTATCTAACAAGTTGAACTGAGTATGCAGAAAAGTCCCAAGTGATCTTAGGCAAAGGAAAGTCCTAGTTGAGACTAAGTAGGTGGAAAGTCCTAACTACAGTTAGGTAACAAAGTCCTAGTTTAGGGGATTGGGTAAAGTATTGTCAGGTCGATGATGTTGGGCGAAATCCTAGAGTTGAGGACACTAGGTGAAAATCCTAGGGGTCGCGAACACCAGGTGGAAGACTAGACGGGTCAGGAATCGGACATCCAGCATGAAGTCTTGATGAATTGTATGCTAAGCAAAAGTCCAGAAGGTATGGAGGAATGGTCTGGTAAAAGGTAATCTCTCCTGAAAAGAGTAGGTGAGGACACATTCCCCGAAAAGGAAACTATAGGCATCGATCCAACCTAGAGTTTCAATGAAACTTAAAGTCAGGATCGGATAGTCTAGAGGTTGTCAAAACTTATGCTTTACATACTATTTTCTTGGACTAATTTTATTTTACAGATAGAAGAGGCTAGCAAAAAAGTTGTTCCGAGCGCCCAGAGTTGCTCCAAGCCCTCAAACATGCATATCACAAAGGAAGCCCTGAGCAGGTGACTAGCCAGGCACCTAGGCCATCCGGGCGCCTGGAGGTGCTCCAAGTCTCGGACGGTCAAAATTTCATCTTCTCGCTGAGCTGGAGCGCAACGAGTGGCCAACCCATGTCAATGGTCTAAGCACTCGGAAAGGGTCCGAATGCCCAGACTTGGATAAACTTCAGAGATGAAGTTTTGACAAGAGTTCACTATGTCAACACAGTCTAGGTACCTGGGAGGGGATCCAGGTGCTCGAACGTGGCTATAAAAGGATGCTTTAACCAGCAACTTCAATTCATCAATACAAATAACTTTTTCTTCTACGTGCTGCTTCAAAAAGACCTCTATTTTGCCCAAAAGTTGCTCCATCAACGACTACACTACATATCTATTTCTCCAAGTCATCGGTATCATTTTGTTATTGTTGAAGTTACTTATTCACTTTGTAATTACATTTGTAATTTTTTGGATTAATTAGTGATTGCCCAACGAAAGCACTCTCACGTGTGGATCTTAGAGTAGGAGTCGCCACAAGCTCCAAATCAAGTAAATCTTGGTCATGTTTGCATTGTCTTATTTTTTTTTCTTTATTCTACTGCTACTTGTCTCTCCAAAGTTTTTTTAGAATGAACGTGAAAGCCACGAATGTTATTCACCCCCCCCCCCCTAGCGCATCAATCCTACATGGTGGTTGCAGCTGGCTGCGGTGGCCATGTATGGCCACTCATGTCAAGAGTGGATTGGGAAGAAAGGGGTTGTGATGGTGGCGAACGGTGGCAGTTGCCAGTGTAGGGTGTCGACATCTTACAATTGGGGTGGCACGATGATTGGGTGGCAATCGCTTGCGGCGATCGAGAGATAGATGAGGGTGACGGCGATGAAGAGGGGAGTGAATCAAGTGAAATAACTTAGTTTAATTAAGTATAACCTAGGTTAATGAAAATATTCAACTTCCACTTAAGTGATATTTCAATCAGACTTCTTCTAAGCCTAATAAATTTATCCCTTAAACATGTCATACGAATTTGGTTTAAATTTTGAAAAAAAAAATCCTAAAAATTCCTAAAAAATCTACAAGGTAATTTATTAATTAATACCTATTATTTAATTACTATTTATTTATCGTATCTAGCACGGATTCTACTTGATCTTCTACTTTTGATGGGTCCTCGTGAAGCTCTATCAGCTAAGTCCAAAGTTTGTGGGCATTTTTATACTTTCCTAATATACACACGATTTCATTAGCCAAAACATTAATTAACATATTCATTACCTTTGTATTTGCCTCTAAGTTTTGAGAAGATTTCTTCAATGTTATCCAGTTATTGAGACTTTCACTTCCTACGAACCATTCCATTGCTCACCTATAGTAATTGAAATCACCTTGATAGTAAGTGGAGGCTCGTAGATGTTTCACCCTTTTTTATGAGACATTGACATTCTTGCAAAATAATATAGACTAAAAATATTCCAAGACTTGGTCTTATGGTAAGTAGAGGATATAGAGAAAAAAGAATAAAGAACTTTTTAAAGAATAGAGAAAAGATTTTTAAAAGGGGCTCGAAAAACTGTTAACCTATTTCAAAGCACTTTGGCTTTGATACAAATTGTAAGATTGTAGGAGACAAGAGATGGGGCTAAATCTCATTTGTTTGAAATCTTTTCTTTTCATCTTCATAAAATCAAATCAAAGAATAGTAGAAATGGAATAAAAGAGAAGACAAAGACATGATTAGTTTTACTTGTTTCATAGTCTAACGACTACTACTCCAAGGTCTGTGATCCTTGATCGCTTTCGATGGACAATCTAATATATTTATTTTCTTCAAAAACTATTGGAGAAGAAGTAGATTCATACAAGTATGAATACAATATGCAAGTATAATAAAGATACTGACAACAATGTGTATGAAATAAAGAGTAGGTTATCGAAAGGCTCCCAGCGTCGTAGTAGCAGAACTTGCATGCGTAGAAATAATAGAGACAAGATGGAGCAATGAATGAACAAATGATTTGACTCGAACCCAAAGGTCTTTTTTTATAGGCACTATTCAATCGACTTAATCCACATTCCATCGACTGATCCTTTCACTAGATTGATCCATCTATCCATCGACTAAAACCTGAATCTTTCCTTCTTTGCTCTAATCTAATCCATCTAATCCCATAAATCACACTATTTGGTTAATTGTCCAACCTTATCCCTCGAATGAACCTTTGGATTTCCTTTTCTATGATATCCGATATAATCATCTATCATTTCCATTTATGGATCGGTCAATCGATAAATCTTATCCATCGGCTGAATAAGTTGTTAACCATATTTGTTGAACTCCATTATGATATGTGTCATGCTGGCCGGATCAGTCGACTAAACCATATGTTAGGTCAATTGAAACCTCAGTCAACCTGGAATTTCATTTATCTATAAAACAAAGTTTGCATAACAATAATAATAATAGTCCTGCAAAACAAAGTTAGAGAGATATGAATATGCATGAGTAGTATGACAGTTAGGACTATCTTGATCTCAACTTAGAAATCTCTTGGTTTCTTTAGTTGGATCAGAGCCTAAGGTTTGTCCCTACCGAGACATAACCTCACTGTATTTCCTTCAGGAGCTTACCTCAACTCACCTACCAAACATCTGGTCCTTAAGACCTATTTTGACTTTCTTTGCTCAGTTTCTAATCACCTGATCTACTAAGACTTTTCCTGTAATACTAAATTAGTACAAAATAGTGTTGGTAAAACTATACTTAGGTTTACCAAGATCTAATGATCTGGTCGACCGTGGGCGATTGATCGAAAACTATTCGGTCACACATGCTTGAAATTCACTCCACTATGACATCTCATTACTTACAGTTACCACTCCTAGGATTTTTTTCATTATCTAGTTTTACTCACTAGGACTTTCCACTACCTGTCTTCTCTCATCAAGACTTTCACCACCTAGCACTACTCACTAAGGCCTAACTTCACTCGCTAGGACTTTCACCGCCTAACTTCACTCACCAGAACTTTCACCATCTAGCTTCGCTTTCTTTGACCTAGCTTCACTCACTAGGACTTTCACTTTGCTTAGAGTTTACTCCTCCAAGACTTCTAACTATCTAATCTCTAGTTAAGACTAGTCACTCGATAGACTTCTCACTCCTTTGCTAGTCATTGTATTAATCTTAACCTGACTAAACTCTAATAAACATATTGTTAAACAAAAATTAGAATCCTAGAGGTTGATTGCACTAACACTCTCAACTTAGACATGCTCAAATTATATTTAGAGAACATCTTATTAATGACAAATTTAAGTGAGAGTGTTGTAGTATTGAAAATATATTCAATTCCGATAAAATGCTCATTTACATGTCCACTACTATCCACATAATGTAAAACAATTAACATTTTCTCCTTTACTGACACATCATGAGATCCATTAACTAAAATAGAGAACAATGAATCACTAATATCTCTAATAATAATATTAATTATTTCAGTTGCATAAGCACTCACTATATACTTCTGAATATCATGTAATGTTAAGTTGCAAGTTTTAGGAGAATTTTTCAATATCACATTATTAATCTCATTCTTATGAGCACCTAAAAACTCTAGTTGAATAAGAAAGTTTCTTGGATTAAAAGAACCTTCAATTTTGTCATGACCTCAAAATAAATTCCCTTGTCATAACAAAACTATGATACAATCAATTGAAGCATTGAGATAGATATAATAATCATTCTACATTTGCTTTGACTATTTGTACAAAATTGATTGAATACACTCATCTTGATTCATCACAGCTTCACAATTTGTTCGAGCTTTATGATGTTCACTATCATGCTGGCCAACATGAATATTTAGCATATATTTACTCTTCCAATTTGTAAAACCTTCACTAACAAAAGTTTCTCCTCCTGCTTGTTTTCCTTTAGTTGTCTAGAAGAGATAGCAATACAAACAATACACAACATCATTTTTTATACTATATTTCAACCAATCACCAAATTACTTAAACTAGGAAGGATTGAACCATCTAAATTGACCTACTCCAAATTTTTACTTTGAGAATTCATATCCCAAAGGTTGACACGGACCCTTTTACAAATATGTCCTTCGAACTTGATCCCTAAAGTTATTACAATCACAAATTAGAGTTCTTAGTCCGGTAGTTATGAAAAATTAAATTCTTCAACTCTAACCTCTTCAATGTTTCTTCTAGTTCTGAATGTTTTCTTATAAACATTCTATGCATCGTAGATAAAATAACTTCCTAACAAAAATAAATAAATAAAAAATTGTGAAACATAAACTAGATTAATTAAGAATATAATGAGTCAAACATAAAAAATAAATGATAATGATGACCATAAATATGTAATTGCAAAAATGAAGAGTAGTGGAAGACTAGAACTTGGAAATCGCATTGTCATCGATTGTCGCTTCCCCCAATAACAACACGACCGCACAAGGCAGTAGCCGCTACCCCCCAACAGCAACACAACTGCACAAGGTAGCAATCGTTGTCCCACCAATCAGTGGCATGGCTATGCAACTATGTCTCCTTGCAAGTGGTTGTGTCCCTGCCTAACAGGGAAGTGACTGCTTTGCTAGCGTGAGCAATAGCGTCGTTGCCTAATGGGGCTTTGAGATACGATAATTAAATAAAAGAAAATTTAATTAAGATATTATCTTAGAAAATTTTTATGGATTTTAAGGAATATTTTTGGTTTTTTTTATGAATTATTTTACACTATTGGGGATAAAAGGATAAAAGAAAAGCCTGTTTTGTGAACCTATATAAAGGAGGAAATGTTTATTTTCTAGAAACATTTTCCTTTCTTTTACCTAAACCTAAACTCCGCCGCCCCTATTTCTCTCGCGTGATTCCTTCTCGTGGTCTCACTGCACTGCTCGACTGGTCGATGCAACTATCGGATCATCGGATGCTATCGCCGCTCTACGTGTGAGGCTAGCTTGGCGACACTGTCACTATCGGATCACCTGAGGATGTCGTCTCCTCTTCATGAGTTGTCATTCAATCATCGTGGCTCCCCTTGTCGTGCCTATCCAACAATGTCATCATCCCTATCCCATCTTTGGATCGTCGTGAGCATCGACACCTTTGCTCCTTCATTAGTGCCATGTCCAACCAGTCGTCGCTACCTCTCCTTTGCCTGGCTCACCACCGTAGCAGCCACCACGAGGCCTCTCCAGCAGCCATCATCACAGCTGCCTTCAACAATGGCCAAGAGCCCATCGCCGTCGTCTGTAGCAAAGTCCGACCACCACCGTCGCCACTGTGAACTATCGTCGGGAGCTCACCACTAGAGAAAATCTACAAATTAAGGGTAACAATGATTAAACCATTGCCTTGATTAAAAATCTATTATTATGCATTAATGATTAGATTTATAGATTAATTGATGAAAGAATGATTAATTAAGAGGATTAAGGTTCCATCAAGTTAACCAAAATTGAAACAGGATTGCTCAATGAATTGATTTAAAATATAGGGTATATTAACTTGATAAGGGGATGATGCATTATTGGGATTGGTTAATCGAAGGAGTTAGTAATAGCTTGACTAGTCGTTTATTATCTCTGACCCCCTTGATAAAAGAATTAGTAGGATAAGTAACTAATGGACAAGATAAGATGAGTACGAATTATATTAGAGAGATAAATAAAGTCATAATCAAATTAAATTGATTATCATGTTAAGACTATTCTAGTATTTAGTTTAGCTCATGTCATGTACTTGTAGGATTCGAGCATGAAGCAGACCGTTGATGTGAAGACATTCGAAATGATCTACAATAAAGGTGGGTAGATTCTGCTTGTCTTTTGCGAGCTTTGATTATAGTGCATGATTGTTTATTGCCATATTTTGATTGGGTCACAGATACTTGCTTACCTTAAATCTGCACTATATTACTCCTGAGTTTGATACCTTATTGTTGAAAGCTAGGTAGTCTTGTTTATTATCCATGATTATGTTTATATATATGTATGATATTACTAGACCCTAGTGTAGGGCATTGGATATTTTGCTAGACCACTGGTAGATGATTAGAATTTGTATTTATTGTTAGGATGATCATACCATAGTATAGGATATTGAGCATCTTGCTAAACCTTTGTTTGTTATTCTAAGATATGGTGTAGGATATTGAGTATTCTAATAGACCCTTGTTATTATATTAGGCCTATAGCTTATGTTCTTGAATTTGTATTAAAGTATGGTTATATACTTAGGCTCATGCCTGCAGGACACTGATATTATAGGCAGCATAGTTGTATACTTGTGTGAGAGCATATATGTTAGTGAGATTATACTTGTTGGAACCCCGAGGTGTTTTGATGTGATCAAACAAGTTAAGCTAGGTCCTGCGTTGTTTAACCCTTGTGTCTAAGTGTGCAGGAGCTTAGGAACACAGGAAGTCGAGCGGAAGACGCGGCTAGCGAGAAGGACGGCACGGGGAGAGAGCCGACGGGCTCGGTGCATCCGAGGGACGAGGTGTCCGCGGAAGAGTACACCGGTGGACGAGAAGAGCGTGCGCGGCGCTCGAGGGACGAGAAACCGGGAAGGAAGGCTGCTCGAGGAGAAGGCCGGAACATGGGTTCGGGTGAGCCCTATTCCGGAAGGCCGAGATCACCCAAGCTAGCGGAGCCGGAGTGAACAGACCCGGACCAAGACGAGCCGAACTGAGAACGAGTTGAACCGGAGTTGAAAAGTCAACTTATGTTGACCTTAGGGCTCCGGGCACCCGGAACCATTCCGGGCGCCCGGAACCGACCGGGGCGCCCGGAACCCTTCCGGGCGCCCGGAATCGACTTTTCAACAGGATCGAGTTTTGACTCAATCCGACCGTTGGGGGATAAAATTTATCCCCCCCAGGGCGCCCGGAACCCTTCCAGGCACCCGGACCAAGACTATAAATATAGCCTTGGTCCAGAAGCAATGTATTAATTAAGAACAACTACTTGTAATCCAGAGCTTTCATTTGTGTTATTTCGTTCTGTGCTTTCAATGCTGTAAGAGGCTACTCCGCCCAAAGGAGAATCAATTAGTGCGTCTTCTTTGCCTTGGATTAGCAATCCTCTGATTGCAAACCGAGTAATTCCTCTGTGTCTATTTTCTGTTTTAATTAGTCTCTGCCTTTTTAATTACAAGTTCTTTTAAGTTAGTTGAATATCCGAGAAGGGTTTTTGGTTTTATTTTGTAGGGCAATTCACCCCTCCCCTCTTGCCGGCCTCCAAAGGGACCTACAAGTGGTATCAGAGCAAGGACGCTTCAGGAGGACTAACCGCCGATCGAAGCAACAAGATGGCCGGACCAAGCATCATCCCACCAAAATTCTAGGGGAACTTCGCAGACTGGAAGCGTCGTATGGAGGTATTCCTAAAAACAGATTTTGAAATTCGGTTTATTATGAAATATGATTTTGTAGCTCCAATAGATAAAGATGGAAAAGAAAAAGAAGAGAGCGATTGGACAAAGAAGGAGCAGAATGAGTCGGTAGCAAACAGCCGTACGGAACATCACCTGCTGAGCGTGTTACCACCTCAAGAGGTCAACCGCATCGGAAACTATTTATCCGCTAAAGAACTTTGGGAGAAGTTCTTGGAACTCCACGAAGGCACGTCCGAAGCAAAGCTCGCTAGAAGGGACATCCTCCGCAACAAACTGATGAACATCCGTCTGGAGAAAGGTGAGAAAGTAGCCGGTCTACATGCAAAGGTAAAAGAACTAGTTACTGGTCTCGAAAACCTTGGTGAAACGGTAACAAACCGGGACACTATACGCTACGCGCTCAACGCGTTTCCAAGAACTCCGGAGTGGACATCAATCGTCGATGCTTACTACATCTCAAAAGACTTGGAGGTAAGTACTTTAGAAGAGTTGTTTTCTACCCTTGAATTACACGAAACTAGATATGCAGAGATATCAAAGGACACAACCCAGACTATGGCGTTGAACGCAACCAACAAGGATGAACCCGAGTCAGACTCCGAAGACGATCAAGAAGCATACATGGTAAGAAACTTTAAAAAGTTTTTTAGATCTAATAAATTTAAAATGCAGAATAAAAAGAATCAAAAAGGTAGAAGAAAGGTGCGGTGCTACCAGTGTCAGAAGGAGGGACACCTAAGGAAAGACTGCCCAGAACTCAAGAAGGTCAAAATGAAGACACCCAAGAAACACAACCTAAAAGCAACTTGGGACGACACTTCTTCATCCGAATCAGAAGCTCAAGAATATGCTGGGATAGCGCTGATGGCAAGTTACAAAGGGCAAAGCTCATCAGAACCTAGCATTGATGAAGGGGGAGCGACCTCAGATGAAGGCAGCGAAGCAGGGGGAGATTCAGGCTTCAAGTCTGATATGGTAAGTGAGGTATGCCTCTTACCCCCTGATCAACTTTATTCCGGCATTAAGGCAATGACTAAATCCATGTATAAATTAGAAAATGAAAATATCAAATTAAAAAATGAAATTTTGGAAACAAAATTTTTTTTAGCAAAATCATGTCTTATAGAGGATTTTGATAAATTGAAAATTGAAAATGAAAAACTAAAAGAAGAAATAGAAAGATTGAAAAAAATATAAAAGTTCAAATATTTCTACTTTTAGAAATTATAGAGGTTTAAATTGGTATTATAGATTTCATCAAAGTCAAATTAGAAATATATCAAAAATCTATGTACCTAGGAAATACTTGGTTAACCCTATAGGTAAGAACCTCTACTCGGTTCCAAAAACCTGTTTAATTTAAAATTAGACTTAGCATTTTCAGCAAGGAAATTAAACGACTAATTTCATTATGAGGCTTTGTCTAAGGAAGTGGTTGTTGCTCCAATAACCAAGAAGGACTAGTGCCTCGCCACGACCTGGAAGCCAAGTATCGAAATGAAAAGTTTAATTGACTAACTGAAAAAGCATTAATTTAATTTACCTAATGCTTTAAAAGAGTTATTCAATTTGTGTTGGAAAATATTTAAAATTAATTTATAATTAAAACAAAATAAATTTTTTTGGAAAATAATTTTTTTTAATTGACTTATAAAATTTCTGAAAATTATTGACTTAGATATTTTTTTTTAATTAACTTAGAAATTTGTCTATGAATATTGTCTTATACATTTTTCCTTTGAAAATTGCCTTAGAAATCTTTTATGAAAAATAACTTAAAAATTTTTTCTGAATATTGACTTAGAAATTTTTTTTTTTTTGGTTACCTTAGACTTGTTTAAAGAACCCCTATTTTTAATGTGATCAAAGGGGGAGAAGAATGTTAAGTCTAGGGGGAGGTATATAAATGTTTTTATGAAATATCTTTGGACTTAATTGCAAATAAATTGTTTTTATTGCATCTGTTTTTCCCTAGCTTAACTTGGGTTAATCACATCAAAAATGGGGAGATTGTTGGAACCCCGAGGTGTTTTGATGTGATCAAACAAGTTAAGCTAGGTCCTGCGTTGTTTAACCCTTGTGTCTAAGTGTGCAGGAGCTTAGGAACACAGGAAGTCGAGCGGAAGACGCGGCTAGCGAGAAGGACGACACGGGGAGAGAGCCGACGGGCTCGGTGCGTCCGAGGGACGAGGTGTCCGCGGAAGAGTACACCGGTGGACGAGAAGAGCGTGCGCGGCGCTCGAGGGACGAGAAACCGGGAAGGAAGGCTGCTCGAGGAGAAGGCCGGAACATGGGTTCGGGTGAGCCCTATTCCGGAAGGCCGAGATCACCCAAGCTAGCGGAGCCGGAGCGAACAGACCCGGACCAAGATGAGCCGAACTGAGAACGAGTTGAACCGGAGTCGAAAAGTCAACTTATGTTGACCTTAGGGCTCCGGGCGCCCGGAACCGACCGGGGCGCCCGGAACCCTTCCGGGCGCTCGGAATTGACTTTTCAACAGGATCGAGTTTTGACTCGATCCGACCGTTGGGGGATAAAATTTATCCCCCCCAGGGCGCCCGGAACCCTTCCAGGCGCCCGGACCAAGACTATAAATATAGCCTTGGTCTAGAAGCAATGTATTAATTAAGAACAACCACTTGTAATCCAGAGCTTTCATTTGTGTTATTTCGTTCTGTGCTTTCAACGCTGTAAGAGGCTACTCTGCCCAGAGGAGAATCAATTAGTGCGTCTTCTTTGCCTTGGATTAGCAATCCTCTGATTGCAAACCAAGTAATTCCTCTGTGTCTATTTTCTGTTTTAATTAGTCTCTGCCTTTTTAATTACAAGTTCTTTTAAGTTAGTTGAATATCCGAGAAGGGTTTTTGGTTTTATTTTGTAGGGCAATTCACCCCTCCCCTCTTGCCGGCCTCCAAAAGGACCTACAATACTGACCCATACTTGATGGAAATCTCTCCCTAGCAGAAGGGTAGTGTATTCCACTAGGCTTTCCCCTTTGAATAAGCCCCTAGGATTACTTGATCTTGATATGGTTGATTAATTTATCTGAGATGATTCCATGAAATTAGTGGAGATATTAATGCTGTTAAAATGTATACTAAAAGTCTAGCCTTTTGTATAAACATTTACGTAGAAATAAGAATCATATTGGTCAAATATCTACATTTATAAGTTAAGTGTAGTTGTTCAATTAATTTATATTGTAGATAACATTGTGTGTGGTGTCACACACAGAAGATCATGTTATCAGTTCTTTATAAATTATAAACAGTAGCTCACGACTAAGATGGAAAGGAACAAGCCATTGAAATAGTCGTAGTGTAATTTGGTATTAGTTTATCTTAACTATAAAATTACACTAGTACACTCTGAGTGTATTAAGCAGGACCATTTAAGGTAAGTTCTTTTTGTACTGACTTAATAAAAGAACAAGACCTTAGTTATTATGGAAGTGTGTGCTCTTAATCCTAATATAATAACAAGCATATATATTTAATATTTATTTCTTTAACTTATCAAAGGGTGAGATTTAGCTCGATAAATCAATAGGCCCGATAAGTTGGGAAATGATATTACTTATTGTGTGTGTTGTTGATTATAGAAGGAAACTGTGTTCTAGTAATCTAGGTTGATAATGTCCCCAAGAGGAGCTCATAAGGATTGTCATGTTAAACCCTGCAGGTGGACTTAGTCTGACATGACGATAAGGTTGAGTGGTACTACTCTTGGACTAAGAAATTAATTAAAATGAGTTGTCAGTAACTTAATTAATTAGTGGGCATTCGATATCTTAAATACAGGGAGACTAACACACTCATAATAAGAAGGAGCCCAAAATGTAATTTGGGATTGGTACGGTAGTTCAATAATAATTCTTTAGTGGAATGAATTATTATTGATGAAATTAAGTTGGGTGTTAGGGGCGAACACGGGAAGCTTAATTTCATCGAAAGACCAAAACCAATTCCTCCTCTCGGTCCTTATCGTAGCCTCTTATTTATAAAGTATTATACCCACCTATACCCACTTTTATACTCATCCTAAGGTGGCCGGCCAAGCCTTGCTAGGAGCCAAGCAAGGGGTCGGCCAAGTTAATCCTTGGATGAACCAAGTGGTGGTCGGCCCTAGCTTGAGTCCAAGCTTATGTGGCCGTCCACAATAAAATTAAAAGGATTTTATTTTTTAAAATTTTTCTTATGTGGATTTCATGGTTTTAAAAGAGTTTAAAATTTAAATCTTTCCTTTTATAGCTTTCTACAAAAGATTAAGAAAAGATTTGATATCTTTCCTTATTTGTAGTTTGAAAGGAAGATTTTAATTTTGATAAAACTTTCCTTTTTTGTAACCATATTCATGACTTAAAAAGAGAGTTTAAAATTAAATATTTCCTTTTATAAGTTTCTACAAAAGATTAAGAAAAGATTTGATATCTTTCCTTATTTGTAGATTGTAAGGAGATTTTAATTTTAAAGATAACTTTCCTTTTTGGAAATCATCCACATGTTTTAATAGAGAAATTTTAATTTATATATTTCCTTTTATAAAGGGATAAATTATTAGTGAAATTTTTATTTTAAAATTTCCGGAAACAAATTAAGAAGTTTTAATTCTTGTTAAAACTTTCCTTGTTTGGGATTATGAGGTGGCCGACCACTTGATTTAAGAAAAGGAAATTGTTTTTAATTAATTAAATTTTCCTTTTCATGGCAAAGAAAATAAGGAAGATTTTATTTAATTTTTCCTTATTTTCCAAGACCAAGGATTATAAAAGAGGAGGTAGGGGTGGCTTCATGGCTAACAACTCTATTCTATTTTTCCTCCATCTCTTCCTTAGTGGTGTGGCCGACCCTTCTAAGTTTTCCCTTCTCTTTTTCTTTCTTCTCCTTGGTCGAAACTCTTCATCCTTTGGAGCTTGGAAGGTGACCGGATATTGCTTGGAGAAGAATGAGAGAAAGGAGGTTTTGTTTCTAGCATCCCTTGGAGCTTGGTGGTGGTGGCTGAACCTCACATCTCTTGGAGTTTTTTGTGGTGGCCGAAACTAGCTTGGAGAAGAAGGAGTTTGGGTGGTTCTCATCTCGATAGATCGTCACCCACACGACGTCCGAGATAAGAAGAGGAATACGGTAGAAGATCAAGAGGTCGTTGCATACAAAGAAAGGTATAACTAGTAATTGTTTTCTGCATCATACTAGTTTTTCTTTGTATGAATTCCAAACACAAGAGACATATGATTCTAGATTTTCGGATTAGATATTCGAGTTTGTGTTTTTTTTTTGTTTTTTGAATTTGTGATTCGATTGTTCTTATTGGTTAAACATAATGTTATTTTAGGAAATTAAATATTGAATTTCTTTAAAAGACTTTGTCGAGGCAGTGGTGGATGATCCTATACCCAAGAAGGCCTAGTGCCTCGCCATGTTTGACCTGGGAGCTGATTTTAGAAATAAATATTTAATCAACTTTGTAACATAGGTCGGACTTGGATCAATAGTGTTAAGTTCCGCTTGCGATCTAAGTCTAAACCATTAAGAACAGATAAGTTAAATTTGGAATCAATAATGTCACGCCCCAAGGGAGTCCTTGCCAGACAAAAATTCGACAATATCTCCCCTATACGGGTGGCAATCTGAAGCAATAAATACACATATAACATCTAGATAACCATCAACCCACACGACTGGAACATACGTAGAATAAAAATAACATAACCACGCAGTTTAATATACTCAGCCTACCCGGCTGGAGAAAAATGAAATAAACACAACTACGCAGTTAAATCACAGCCCACACAGTTAGAAATTAGCGCAGCGGAAAAACGAAGAGAAAACCCACAATCCACAACTAAAGGTTACTAGCCAATTAGGCTTAAACAACCACAAGATCACGAAAAGCAAAACACCACGAATCAACTCCAAGCACAGACCAATTCATACAATACTAAAATTGCTGTATGCTAGAAATACAAGTAAAGAGGAAATAAAACCGATAAAACGCAGGACCCAGGACTGGCAACTGGCATCTCTCTAAGCGTTCATGACTCATCTACCTGCTACCTGGCGAAATAAAACCATTTGGGGGGGGGGGGGGGGGGAGTATTGGAACTCAGCGGGTAAAGAGAAGATAGTGCATGAACATAATATACAAATAGAAAGTGAACAAAGAGTATACAGTCTCATACAGGGAATAGCAGATACTATCGTGACGTTAACATAAGTGTTCATACCTGAAGTCATATCCTAGGCTAGATATGGAAGGTCAGAAATGGTACTAATCTGCTACAGTACTGCTCATAACTACAGAGGTAATGTGTAAGGTATATAAACATTTCCAATAAATAATCTAAGGTCTAACCACCTACAACAAGAGCATATCTCAACGTAAGGCAGCAAATCAGCATAAGTGAACAACAGCAAGAAGCAATGGCAGCATAAACATACCACGGCAGCATAAACATACCACAGCAGCATAAGTAAGCAATAACAACATATGTAAACAGCAGTAGTCAAAGCAAGCATAATAACAGCATATGCACGGATGGTCACCCTGCCCACCTCTCTGCACCACGACCTCTATATGGTCGAGAGGCTGGATCGATGACAACTGTACCACCCAAAAGCCGCCACTCCTCTCGAGTGACCGGATGGATAGGTGCTAAGTAGATATCTAGCTACCAAGCGAAGGGGATCCCTGCTGCTCACAACTCCAGCTACCACTATCCATGAGTGGCTAAGTGCGGCATGACAGGACAACCAGCATCTCCTCCAACTACCACTACCCATTAGTGGCTGAGTGTGTGGCACGGCCGGATAGCTCACTCCCCCACAAGGAAGAAGTGGTCGCCTGCACGCATTCAATGACATGATACGTACAATGCAGCAGTCATCATATATACATAAGAAAAATTAGGTATAAGGTATGCTACATGAAACCAGCCTGCTCAATATGGTACATAAGTAAATAATAAACAAAACATACAAGGTTGGTATCTAGTATCTGCTAAATATCATTGATAGCAACAAGAGACTGTTTGGATATAAAAATGAATGTCTTGAAGGTTTTGAGTGGAAGTATCAAGCATAAGAAAAATTATGAGTGGAGTCAGGGTTAAACAGTCCTTATCCAAAATAGCTTATGCACTAAGTTCAAAGAACTAAGGAATCAAAGTAAGAAGTACCTGCCTTTATTGCGAAGATCGTGTCAACCGTCTCCAATAGGTCCAAAAGTTAATGTCCAACTCGAACCCCTCAATTGATCCATAACTTCCTGTCGGATCGATAATACTTGCTAAATCTTATCAGAACAGTGCTCCTTGGAGGTTTTGGCCGAAAGCTTCTCATGGGACCAAAAAGGGCTTAAGAATATAAGGGTAACTGGTGGTTGATAGAGCCGTGCAGATAGCTCACAGTGGCAGTGGTCGACGATGATGCAATCTCGGCATCAGATGCTCGCGTGGATGAACGGCAACACTGGCGGCCAACACACGGTGGCAACAATGCGAGCAGGACTGATCTAGGGTTCGACTGGCGATGGGTAGTAATGGTGCAGAGAAGGGAAAACCCCTTTTCACCTCTTGTTAGCGTTAGGGCGGCTCTTGGCTGGCTGGGGGTCCGTCGGACGCTGGCCGACAAGGCTCGCCTCTTGATCAGGTGGTGATCGACCACCGCACGAAAAGGAGAGGGAAGAAGGAGAAGAGGTGGTCAATCGTGGACCTCGGCATCGAGGTCAGCGGTGCTGGGTGCGAGGAAGAGAGGAGCCGGTGCCTGCGGTGGCTCGGTGGCTAGGGTGCTCACATGCGGAGAAGGAGAAGCTTGTCGGCCGCTGGTGCTGGAACTCGCGAGGGAGAGCGAAGAAGGAGGGAGAGCTCTATGAAGGCGGTGTGTCGCGAGGTGAGGCTCGGGGGAAGAAGGGATTCGGCGCAAAGGGAATTGGTAGGAGAAGATAAGGAAAAGAAAATAAATAAATAAAAACAAAACCTAGGTTTTGATTGAAACTTAGGTTTATTAACTCAATCAACTCCCACATTTGGGTATTCCAAACAGGCTTTTCTCAAGCCCACAAGTGCATCCCCTCTAAATACGCCACACGAGCTCCGATTAAATCCCAAAAAAAATCTAAATATTCCTAAAAATTCTGATAAAATTATTTCCTAGAATAACCTTATTATTTAATTATTATCTGGTTCGGTATTTTACATTCTCCTCCACTAATAAAAATTTGGTCCCTAAATTTACTACTAACTCAGGAATGCTCATCTAAGGATAACAACTAAATAACACACCCATATACTAGTCCATCATAGCGTCATGATCAAACCTTAATAAAAAAGGATGCTTCTGTGGGTTATGGACTCATCTTGCTTCCACTGCGCCACTTTGATATTCTACCTTCACTCGTTGACACACAGAGAATCAAACTTCAAAGTTCACAATATCATCCTCTGCATTTTCCCTTTCCATAATTGATATATTTACAAGGAGCCTTAGACCTATGAAAGAGTAAGTCGGTCTCCTACTCATCAAGCTAATAAGAGTAAATCAGTGCTCTACTAACCAAACCAACGCAAGTAAATCGATACTCTATACATCAGGTCCATAAAAATATCTAGGGCACTGTAAACCTAAATAGCAATAACAAGGACTCCTCATGTTCGTACAACAAACATACCCAAAAATAAGATCACTTACACAAAGTCTGTAATATAATCTTCAACTAAAATCACCAACTCCATAAATATCAAGGCATTATACTCTTTAAGTTACTATCAACATTAAAGACTAAATAATAGACCATTAAGTCTAATATCCACTAATAGATTATCAACAGACAAGATATCACCATATATGATCTAACCAAGGAATGACACAACACGAATCATACATGGTATAAACACATGGTATAAACAACTAAACAAGTACACATGGTATAAACAACTACCCAAGTACTAATAAATATGTACGATGACAGTATACAAACATACCTCCTATAGCTTAGAGATGTCCTGCCGCTGCCTGGTCCTGAAACTCGAAAGTCACATCGAGAAACCAAATAAAAAAAGAAAAACCGAAACACTGAAATAGGTATCGTAAAACTACGCTCTGATACCAAAAATTGCTATCAGATTAACTCAAAAAATCCAAAACACTAAAAACCAATCACAAAATCTGAAACATAAAAATAGGGTTTGCAACTTGGCTCTAATACCATAAATTGTCACGCCCCAAGGGAGTCCTTGCCAGACAAAAATCGGCAACATCTCCCCTATACGGGTGACAATCTGAAGCAATAAATACACATATAACATCTAGATAACCATCATCCCACACGGCTTGAACATACATAGAATAAAAACAACATAACCACGCAGTTTAATATACTCAGCCTACCCGGCTGGACAAAAATGAAATAAACACAACCACGCAGTTAAATCACAGCCCACACGGTTAGAAATAAGCGCAGCAGAAAAATGAAGAGAAACCCCACAATCCACAACTAAAGGTGACTAGCCAATTAGGCTTACACAACCACAAGATCACGAAAAGAAAAACACCACGAATCAACTCCAAACACAGACCAATTCATACAATACTAAAATCGCTGTATGCTAGAAATACAAGTAAAGAGGAATAAAATCGATAAAACGTAGGACCCATGACTGGCAGCCGGGATCTCTCCAAGCGTCCATGACTCATCTACCTACTACCTAGCAAAAGAAAACCATTTTTTTTTTTTGGGGGGGGGGGGGGGGGGGGGGAGTATTGGAACTCAGCGAGTAAAGGGAAGATAGTGCATGAACATAATATACAAATAGAAAGTGAACCAAGAGTATACAGTCTGATACATGGAATAGCAGATACTATCTTGACATTAACATAAGTGTTCATACCTGAAGCCATATCCTAGGCTAGATATAGAAGGTCAGAAATAGTACTAATCTGCTACAGTACTGCTCATAACTACAAAGGTAATGTGTAAGGTATATAAACATTTCCAATAAATAATCCAAGGTCTAACCACCTACAACGAGAGCATATCTCAACGTAAGGCAACAAATCAGCATAAGTGAACAATAGCAAGAAGCAATGGCAGCATAAACATACCACAGTAGCATAAGTAAGCAATAACAGCATAGGTAAACAGCAGTAGTCAAAGCAAGCATAATAATAGCATATGCAGGATGGTCACCCCACCCACCTCTCTGCACCACGACCCGTGTATGGTCGAGAGGCTGGATCAATGACAACTGTACCACCCAAAAGTCGCCACTCCTCTCAAGTGATCGGATGGACAGGTGCTAAGTAGCTATCTAGATACCAAGCGAAGGGGATCCCTGCTGCTCACAACTCCATCTACCACTACCCATGAGTGGTCGAGTGCGGCACGACAGGACAAGGGGCATCACCTCCAGCTACCACTACCCATGAGTGACCGAGTGTGTGGCGTGGCTCGACGGCTCACTCCCCCACAAGGAAAAAGTGGTCGCCTGCATGCATGTAATGACATGATAGTACAATGCAGCAGTCATCATATATACATAAGAAAAATCAAGTATAAGGTATGCTACATGAAACAAGTCTGCTCAATACGGTACATAAGTAAATAACAAACAAAACATACAAGGTTAGTATCTAGTATCTGCTAAATATCATTGATAGCAACAAGAGACTGTTTGGATATAAAAATGAATGTCTCGAAGGCTTTGAGTGGAAGTATCAAGCACAAGAAAAATTATGAGTGGAGTCAAGATTAAACAGTCCTTATCCAAAATAGCTCATATGCACTAAGTTCAAAGAACTAAGGAATCAAAGTAAGAAGTACCCGCCTTTATTGCGAAGATCGTGTCAACCGTCTCCAATAGGTCCAAAAGTTAACGTCCAACTCGAACCCCTCAATTGATCCATAACTTTCGATCGGATCGATAATACTTGCTAAATCTTATTGAAATAGTGCTCCTTGGAGGTTCTGGCCGAAAGCTTCTCATGGGAACAAAAAGGGCTTAAGAATAGAAGGGTAACTGGTGGTTGACAGAGCCGTGAAGATAGTTCACAGTGGTAGTGGCCGGGGATGACGCGATCTCGGCATTAGATGCTCGCGTGGACGAACGGCAACACCGGCGGCCAACACACGGTGGCGACAACGCGAGTAGGACTGATCTAGGGTTCGACTGCCGACGGGTAGTAACGGTGCAGAGAAGGGCAAACCCCTTTTCACCTCTTGTTAGCGTTAGGGCGGCTCTTGGCTGGCTGGAGGTCCGTCGGACGCTGGCCAACGAGGCTCGCCTCTCGATCAGGTGGTGATCGACCACCGCATGAAAAGGAGAGGGAAGAAGGAGAAGAGGTGGTCGATCGTGGACCTCGGCATCGAGGTCAGTGGTGCTGGGTGCGAGGAGGAGAGGAGCTGGCGCCTACGGTGGCTTGGTGGCTAGGGTGCTCACGTGAGGAGAAGGAGAAGCTTGTCGGTCGCTGGTGCTGGAACTCGTGAGGGAGAGCGAAGAAGGAGGGAGAGCTCGGCGAAGGAGGTGTGTCGCGAGGTGAGGCTCGGGGGAAGAAGGGATTAGGCGCAAAGGGAATTGGGAAGAGAAGATAAGGAAAAGAAAATAAATAAATAAAAACAAAACCTAGGTTTTGATTGAAACTTAGGTTTATTAACTCAATCAACTCCCACATTTGGGTATTCCAAATAGGCTTTTCTCAAGCCCACAAGTGCATCCCCTCTAAATACGTCACACGAGCTCCGATTAAATCCCCAAAAAAATTCTAAAAATTTCTAAATATTCTGATAGATTATTTCCTCAAATAACCTTATTATTTAATTATTATCTGGTTCGGTATTTTACAAATAATGTTAAGTTTCGTTTGTGATTTCGAATTTAATTTCTAAAGAACACAATAGGTTGTTTAAGAAAGGTTCGGCACTTGTACAAAATTTTTGTACAGTGGAACTGGTATGATCTTCCTAGGACCAACTAACAATTGGTATCAGAGCTAGGGTTTGCCTCTGTGTGTTTGGTTTTCAGTTTAATTATGCACATGTCATACATAATTTAGGCAGGATAATAGTAGGATATGCTAACTCTGTGGTTGCAGGCTCCAACTATTATGGCTTATAGATGTTGTGTGTGATTGGACCCTTGGACATGTCAAGGGAATTTTATTGTGTGTGCATGATTGTATTTAACTAATACAGTAGCAGTTGTATTAGCCCTAGGATTTTATATTTATGTTCGATCTAGACCTTATGTACATTCCCTTGTGGAATATAGGATAGATGTATGTAAAATTTTATTTTTTCTATCGCGGATCGTATCCTTGCGAGGCATGGTGCTATTGGAGGACCAGAGGCGTAGTAGAAAAGGAAGCTCGATGGACCCGACGGCATGAACCCTAGGGCTGGCAGCACACGAAGGACAGTGATGGAAAAGGCCATAATAGTTGAAAAATTAATTTCCATATTTATTGCTTTTATTTACTGAGATTTGTGTGATGTGTGCTTGCTAGGTTAAAATTCCTCACCTTAAATAACTAAGTGGGAGAGGGATTTTTAAATAAATTCCACGGTCTCCATTACTAGTTTGTAAGTGATGCAATAAGCTTGTGTGTTGGCTCTGAGTGCCTCCCTCCACAAAGGATGGGTTTGTTGTGGATCACTAGATCAAACTTCCTTTATGGATGGTTATAAGAAATTATTTAGGAGCGTGTGATCTTCTCCAACTGAAGGGGCATAATCCTATTTAATGGACTAAGTATCAAGTAATGGTATACACTTAGACACATTCAATAGTATCCTCCCCAATGGAGTCACTGTTATTATTTTACGGGACCAAAGGAATACCAACTATTAATTTGTCATAAAGTTAGGTAAAACCCCCTCTTACAAATGTCTGAATTTGTATACATCCACACTAACGTGGCATACAAAATTCATGGTGTTTGAGGTAATTTTATTTGTCATAAAGTTAGGTTGACAAAATAAAATGGGTAAAACCTCCTCCTACAAACAATTGAATTTGTAGACGTCCACACTAACGTGACATACAAAATTCATGGTGTTTGTGGTAATTTAAGGATTGACAAGATAATTAATGGGTAAGACCCTCCTCTTATAAATGTTTGATTTTGTATATGTCCACACTAATGTGGCATATAAAATTCACGGTGTTAGAGGTGTTGGTGAATTTAAATGATATTGTTTTGAGGAATCAATATTATTTTAAATTCAAAAGTTTTGACCAAATATTTTATCAAAGGCAGACCAACTATTAATTTTATTGTCATAAAGTTAGGTTGACAAGATAATAAAATTAATGGATAAATCACAAGGATTTTGAGGTGTTGGTCTTGACCAAATATTTTTGTGATTCTTAGGATTTCAAATGTTTGTCAATATCCTAGTTGTTATACTATAGAATAGACTTAGTAGTCCCAATTATGATTGGAAACAAAACTTGACATCAAGGTGGACTGTCCTCTCAGAACTAAGAACAATATAGGTGTATTTTATTCATTAGTTGTAGAAACATGTTTAGTGGTGTTATCTACTGGTACCTGGTGTGCAGATACAGGAGCCACTGATCATATCTGCAATTCATTGTAGGGTTCCAAAAAACCTGACAACTATATGAAAGGGAAAATACCATCTACATGGGCACCGCTACAAAAGTAGCAGTTGTTGCATTGGGAGATATTTATTCTCTGATAGGAATAAAATATAGATATTGAAAAATTATCTTTACGTACCAAGTTTAGAAAGAACTAAATTTCAGTTTCTAAAACTATTAAGGATAGATATTCTGTCTATTTTGATGACAAAGTTGTTATCAAGAAAAATAGTGAAGTTATCTATTCTAGTACGTTGGTTGACAATTTATAATCCAATAACTCCCATGATGCAACAAATAGAAATTAATAACACATTTTCTAACTTTAATAAGAGAAAGCAACTTTCGGAGATGAACCAATCATATCTTTGGCATCTAAGGCTAGGTTATATTAACTTGAGTAGGATTCAAAGGATAATAGCCGATGAACTTTTGGGTTCATTAGTAGTGGAAATCTTTCCAACCAGCGAGTCTTACTTGGAAGGAAAAATAACCAAGAAGCTTTTAAGTCTAAGGGGTATGGAGCCAAAGATATGTTGGAATTGGTTCATTCTGATTTGTGTGGACCTTTGACTATCCAGGCAAGAGGTTGTCTCGAATATTTTGTCTCTTTTATAGATGACTATTCGAGACATGGGTATATTTACTTGGTGTGTCGCAAGTCTAAGTGCTTTGATAAGTTCAAAGAGTACAAGGCTGATGTGAAAAAATATCAAGGTAAAAGTATCAAGACACTACAGTGAGATCGTAGTGGTGAGTACCTCTTAGGAGAGTTTATGAGTCACTTATCAGAAGTCGGGATTCAATCCCAACTGACTGCACCTGGTACACCCCAACAAAATGGTGTAGTAGAATGAAGGAATAGGACTCTTATAGTAATAGTTAGATTAATGATGAGTTATTCAGAATTACCAAATTCGTTTTGAGGATATACTCTAGAAACGGAAGTGAACATAGTACCTTCTAAGTCAGAATACTTTACTCCCATAGAATTGTAGAATGGGTGTAAGCCTAGTCTAAAGTATATTCAGTTTTGGGGTAGTCCAGCACATGTGCTGAAGGGAGACACTGATAAATTGGACAGGAGTTCACTTGTTTGTGAGTTATCCTAGAGAAACGAAAGGAGGTTTATAGTCCTAAAAATCAGAAGGTCATTGTTAGCATCAATGCCCGATTTTTAGAAGAGGACTATGTAATGAACCACAAGCCCATAAGTAAATTTATTCTTAAGGAAATAATAAAGGGCACATCTAATCTAGTACCAACAGTACAAGATGAGATACCACAAGAAACTACAACACGTATCACAAATGATACACAATTGCAGACAGTGCCTCATCGTAGTGGGAGGGTTGTTAGGCAACCGGAAAAATTCATGTTTTAGGAGAGTCTTTGGACTTAATCCCTGGTCAACATGAACTTGATCCCCGAACATATGACTAAACACTCTAAGATAAAGATGCAGCATCTTGGCAAAGAGCAATGAATACAGAATTAGAATATATGTATTCTGATAAAGTTTGAGAGCTTGTTGAATCACCAAATGGTGTAAAGTTCATTAGGTCTACAATAGAAAAAGAGGGACAGACGAGAAGGTGAAAACCTTCAAAGCAAGGCTTGTTGAAAAAGGGAAACCTTTTACTGGTAGCCATGCTTAAGTATATCCGGATTATTTTTATCTATTGTTGCTCATATGGATTATGAGATTTGGCAAGTGGATGTCAAGACAAGCTTTCCTTAATGGAAGTCTTGAAGAAAGCATCCATATAAAGCAACCAGAGGGGTTTATTGCAAAGGGCTAAGAGCATCTAGTATGTAAGCTCAGTCGTTCTATGGACTGAAGCAAAAGCTTTAAGATCTTGGAATATCCGGTTTAATGAAGTAATCCAGACCTATGGATTTATTCAATGTTCGGATGGGTTTTTGTGTATACAAGAAGTGTGATGGAAATGTTGTGGTATTTCTTGTACTATACGTAGATGACATTTTTGATAGTTGGAAACAATATCAAAGTGTTGTCGAAAGTAAGGGTATGGTTGTCCAAGCAATTCGATATGAAGGACTTGGGAGAATGCGCACATATTCTAGGGATCAAGGGATCACAAGAAAAGAATGTTGTGCTTATCCCGAGCTTCATACAATCCTAGCTCGTTTTAGCATGCAAGACTCCAAGAAAGGTTTTCTACCTTTTAGACATGGAGTAACTTTATATAAAGAGATATCTCCGAAGACATCAAAGTAGATGGAGGGCATGAAGGCAGTTCCTTATGCTTCAACTATCGGAAGCCTAATGTACGCTATGCACGAGACCGGATATCTGCTTTGCCGTGGGCATGGTTAGCAGATATCAAAAGTAACCCTGGGCAGGGACATTGGACTACTGTAAAGAATATATTAAAGTACATGTGAAGAACTAGAGATTATATGCTGGTTTATCAAGCAGATAATTTGCTCCATGAAGGTTACACGGATTTTTGACTTCCGATCAGATAGGGACAATAGTAAGTCGACCTCGGAGTTTTTTGTTTACTTTAGGAGGTAAAGCCATAACTATGGAGGAGTGTTAAGCATAGGTGTTTTTCCGGACTCCACCGTAGAAGCTGAGTATGTGGCAGCTTTTGAGGCAGCTATAGAAGTTATACGGCTTAGAAACTTCATGATGGACTTAGACATGATTTCTGGTTTACCCAAAAATTATTACAATTTATTGTAATAATAGTGGTGCAGTAGCAAACTCGAAGAAACCATAAGTCCATAAGGCAAGTAAACACAATAGTGTGCAAGTACCACCCAATACGAGATATTGTATAACGAGGAGAAGTTGTTGCCGCCTAGATTGCATTAGGTGATAACCTGGGAGATCCTTTCACTAAGGCCCTTAAGGAAAGAGCTTTTGATGGGCATGTTGAAGGGTTGGGAATCAGATGTATGGCAGGATATATGGCAGCATAGTCTTTTAGTATAAGTGGGAGATTGTTGGAATGTATACTAAAAGCCTAGCTTTTTGTATAAACATTTACGTAGAAATAAGAATCATATTGGTCAAATATCTACATTTATAAGTTAAGTGTAGTTGTTCAATTAATTTATATTGTAGATAACATGGTGTGTGGTGTCACACATAGAAGATCATGTTATCGGTTCTTTATAAATTATAAACAGTAGCTCACGACTAAGATGGAAAGGAACAAGCCATTGGAATAGTCATAGTGTAATTTGGTATTAGTTTATCTTAACTATAAAATTACACTAGTACACTCTGAGTGTATTAAGTAGGACCATTTTAAGGTAAGTTCTTTTTGTACTGACTTAATAAAAGAGCAAGACCTTATTGGTTAGTCCTAAGAAAATCGTACTGGTTCCACTATACAAAAATTTTGTACAAGTGTCGAACCTTTCCTTAAATATCCTATTGTGTTCTTTAGAAGTTAAATTAGGAATCGCAGACGAAACTTAACATCATTGATTCCAAATTTAACTTATCTGTTCTTAATGGTTTAGATTTGGATCGCAAGCGGAACTTAACACTATTGATCCAAATCTACCTATGTTATTAATTTCATTAAATATTAATTTCCAAAATTGGCTTCCAGGACTGCATGGTGAGGCACATAGCCTTCTTGGATATGGGAGCAACCACCACCGCCTAGACAAAGCCTTTTAAGGAAAGCTAATATTTAATTTCCTTAAATAACTCTAGGTTAACCAAAAAGAACAATCGAATCACAAATTCGAAAAACAAAACAAAAAGAAACACATCTTTGAAACAAATCCAAAAATCTAGAATCTAATGCCTCTTGTGTTTGGTATTTCCAAAAATAACTATACAAAGAAAACTAGTATGATGCGGAAAATAATTACTAGTTATACCTTTCTTTGTAAGCAAATAACCTCTTGATCTTCTACCGTATTCCTCTTCTTATCCCGGACATTGTGTGGGCAACGATCTAGCGAGATGAGAATCCACCTAAGCCACCTTCTTCTCCAAGCATGATTCGGCCACCACAAATATTCCATGAATAGATGTGGTTCGGTCACCACCACCAAGCTCCAAGGGATACTTCCTTTCTCTCCTTCTTCTCCATGCTAAAATCCGGCCATCTTCAAGCTCCATGAGATTACAAGGTCCGGCCATTGAAGAAGAAAGAAAAGGAAGAGGGAAAAATAATAGGGTTGGCCACCACCAAGGAAGAAAAGAGAGGAAGAAAAATAATAGAGTTGTTCGTCATGAAGGCACCTCTACCTCCTCTTTTATATTCCTTGGTCTTGGCAAATAAGTAAATTTAATTAAAAACTTCCTTAATTCTTTTTCCATGAAAAGAAAAAATTTATTTAATTAAAAATAATTTTCCTTTTCATTATTACATGGCCGGCCACTTATTTCCCCAAAACAAGGAGAGTTTTAATTAAAACAAAAATTAAAACTTGCTAATTTGTTTCCAAAAATTTATAAAAAATTTCTCCAATAATTTTTCCCTTCATGGTGGGTTATAAAAAGGAAATTTTATAAATTAAAATCTTTCTTTTAAACATGTGGATAATTTCCAAAAAGGAAAGTTATCTCTAAAAATTAAAATCTCTTTTCATTCTACAAATAAGGAAAGATATCAAATCTTTTCTTAATCTTTTGTAGAAACTAATAAAAGAGAATATTTAATTTTTAAAACTCTCTTTTAAATTATGATCATGGTTAAAAAGGAAAGTTTCCTCAAAATTAAAATCTCCTTTCAATCTACAAATAAGGAAAGATTTCAAATCTTTTCTTAATCTTTTGTAGAAAGCTATAAAAGGATAGATTTAAATTTTAAACTCTCTTTTAAAACCATGATATCCACATAAGAAATAATTTTAATAAAAATCCTTTTTATTATTCTAGTGGCCGACCACCTAAGCTTGGGACCCAAGCTTTGGCCGGCCACCAACTTGGCTCATCCACTTGGTCTTGGCCGGCCCTAGCTTGGGTTCCAAGCTAGCTTGGTCGGCCCCATTAGGATGGGTAAGAAGGTGGGTATGTGGTGGGTATAAATCTCTATATACAAGAGGCTACGATAGGGACTGAGAGGAGGAATTGGTTTTGGTCTCCCGATGAAATTAAGTATCCCGTGTTCGCCCCGAACACATAACTTAATTTCATCAATAATAATTCATTCCACTAAAGAACTATTATTGAACTACCGCACCAATCCCAAATTATATTTTGGGCTCCTTCTTATTATGAGTGTGTTAGTCTCCCTGTGTTTAAGATAATGAATGTCCACTAATTAAATGAGTTACTGACAACTCACTTAATTAATATCGTAGTCCAAGAGTAGTACCACTCAACCTTATCGTCATGTCGGACAAAGTCCACCTGCAGGGTTTAACATGACAATCCTTATGAGCTCCTCTTGGGGTCATTCTCAACCTAGATCACTAGGACACAGTTTCCTTCTATAATCAACAACACACACTATAAGTGTATCATTTCCCAACTTATCGGACTTATTGATTTATCGAACTAAATCTCACCCATTGATAAATTAAAGAAATAAATATCAAATATATGTGCTTGTTATTATATTAGGATTAAGAGTACACACTTCCATAATAACTAAGGTCTAGTTCTTTTATCAAGTCAGTATAAAAAGGACTTACCTAAAATGGTCCTACTCAACACACTTAGAGTGTACTAGTGTAATTTATTAGTCAAGATAAACTAATACCTAATTACACTACGACTATTCCAATGGTTCATTCCTTTCCATCTTAGTCTTGAGCAACTGTTTATAATTTATAAGGTGCTGATAACATGATCCTCTGTGTGTGACACCACACACCATGTCATCTACAATATAAATTAATTGAACAACTACATTTATCATAAATGTAGACATTTGACCAATGTGATTCTTATTTCTAAATAAATGTTTATACCAAAAGCTAGGCTTTTAGTAAACATCCTAACAGACCTTAGTTATTAAGGAAGTGTGTGCTCTTAATCCTAATATAATAACAAGCATATATATTTAGTATTTATCTCTTTAACTTATCAAAGGGTGAGATTTAGCTCGATAAATCAATAGGCCCGATAAGTTGGGAAATGATATTACTTATAGTGTGTGTTGTTGATTATAGAAGGAAACTGTGTCCTAGTAATCTAGGTTGATAATGTCCCCAAGAGGAGCTCATAAGGATTGTCATGTTAAACCCTGCAGGTGGACTTAGTCCGACATGACGATAAGGTTGAGTGGTATTACTCTTGGACTAAGAAATTAATTAAAATGAGTTGTCAGTAACTCAATTAATTAGTAGACATTCGATATCTTAAACACAGGGAGACTAACACACTCATAATAAGAAGGAGCCCAAAATATAATTTGGGATTGGTGCGGTAGTTCAATAATAATTCTTTAGTGGAATGAATTATTATTGATGAAATTAAGTTGGGTGTTCGGGGTGAAAATGAGAAGCTTAATTTCATCGAAAGACCAAAACCAATTCCTCCTCTCGGTTCCTATCGTAGCCTCTTATTTATAAAGTATTATACCCACCTATACCCACTTTTATACTCATCCTAAGGTGGTCGTCCAAGCCTTGCTTGGAGCCAAGCAATGGGTCGGCCAAGTTAATCCTTGGATGAACCAAGTGGTGGCCGACCCTAGCTTGAGTCCAAGCTTAGGTGGCCGGCCACAATAAAATTAAAAGGATTTTATTGTTTAAAATTTTTCTTATGTGGATTCCATGGTTTTAAAAGAGAGTTTAAAATTTAAATCTTTCCTTTCATACCTTTCTACAAAAGATTAAGAAAAGATTTGATATCTTTCCTTATTTGTAGATTGAAAGGAAGATTTTAATTTTGATAAAACTTTCCCTTTTTAACCATGTTCATGATTTAAAAAGAGAGTTTAAAATTAAATATTTCCTTTTATAAGTTTCTACAAAAGATTAAGAAAAGATTTGATATCTGTCCTTATTTGTAGATTGTAAGAATATTTTAATTTTAAAGATAACTTTCCTGTTTGGAAATCATCCACATGTTTTAATAGATAAATTTTAATTTATATATTTCCTTTTATAACCAAGATAAATTATTAGAGAAATTTTTATTTTAAAATTTCCGAAAACAAATTAGGAAGTTTTAATTCTTGTTAAAACTTTCCTTGTTTAGGATTATGAGGTGGTCGGCCACTTGATTTAAGAAAAGGAAATTATTTTTAATTAATTAAATTTTCCTTTTCATGACAAAGAAAATAAGGAAGATTTTATTTAATTTTTCTTTATTTGCCAAGACGAAGGATTATAAAAGAGTGGGTAGGGGTGACTTCATGGCTAACAACTCTATTCTATTTTTCCCCCCTCTCTTCCTTGGTGGTGTGGCCGGCCCTTCTAAGTTTTCCCTTCTCTTTTTCTTTCTTCTCCTTAGATGAAACTCTTCATCCTTTGGAGCTTGGAAGGTGGACGGATATTGCTTGGAGAAGAAGGAGAGAAAGGAGGCTTTGTTTCTAGCATCCCTTGGAGCTTGGTGGTGGTGGCCAAACTTCACATCTCTTGGAATTTTTTGTGGTGCCCAAAATTAGCTTGGAGAAGAAGGAACTTGGGTGGTTCTCATCTCGGTAGATTTTCGCTCACACGACGTCCGAGATAAGAAGAGGAATACGGTAGAAGATCAAGAGATCGTTGCATACAAAGAAAGGTATAACTAGTAATTATTTTTTGCATCATACTAGTTTTTCTTTGTATGAATTCCAAACACAAGAGGCATATGATTCTAGATTTTCGGATTAGATATTCGAGTTTGTGTTTTTTTGTTGTTTTTCAAATTTGTGATTCGATTGTTCTTTTTGGTTAAACCTAATGTTATTTTAGGAAATTAAATATTGAATTTCTTTAAAAGGCTTTGTTGAGGCAGTGGTGGATGATCTCATACCCAAGAAGGCCTAGTGTCTCGCCATGTTTGACCTGGGAGCCGATTTTATAAATAAATATTTAATCAATTTTGTAACATAGGTCAGACTTGGATCAATAGTGTTAAATTCCGCTTGCGATCTAAGTCTAAACCATTAAGAACAGATAAGTTAAATTTGGAATCAATAATGTTAAGTTCCGTTTGCGATTCCTAATTTAATTTATAAAGAACACAATAGGTTGTTTAGGAAAGGTTCGACACTTGTACAAAATTTTTTTACAGTGGAACTGGTATGATCTTCCTAGGACCAACCAACAAATGCTAGGTGACTAGTAACTTTGAGACGTGATTGTCTATTTTCTGCCTATATTAGTAGGATTATATCGTAATATAGGGTACTGAATATCCTAGTAGACCCTTATTTGTTACGTAGTCTCATGCCTATACATTAATAGAATTATACTATGGTATAGTATTTTCGAGGATCCTACTAGACCCTTGGTTGCAATATCTTGTCGACCATTGTCTCCCATTCGTGGTTGAGAGAATCGTCAACAATTGTTGGTTATATCTTGTCGACCATTGTCTCTCATTCATGGTTGAGAGTGTCATCAGCGACCGTTAGTATATCCTGTCTCCCTTGTGTGGTTGAGAGAGTCGTTAGTGACCATTGATATATACCTTGTCTGCCCATGGGACCATCTGTGGTAGAGCGTTATCCCTTAGACAGTAACTAGTTATTTATCTTATCCGCCCACAGGACCATCCGTAGTAGAGCGTTCTTTCACGGACAGTGACTAGTCATTTACCCTGACTACCCACGAGACCATCCATGGTAGAGCGTTCTCCTGCAGTCAGTATTAGTTATGGGGTTGCTATATGTCGGTCATATATTTGTGCGTGCAGGTTTGGATGTACTGTATGTAGTCCCAATTTGTTGGTTATACTTGGTTGATCAAGTTAGTGAAGTGTTAGGTTATTGATTATACTTTTGGTTAGCTGGTGATTATATTGGGACGCCTATGTTGATTAGTAAGTATTTTACTTGACACTGTATCTTTTGATCTCCTGACAGTATATTATTCATGCACTATTTTCTTCTACCCACTGAGTTATTGTACTCACTACCCCCTTACTTTTCCTCTGACTTTCAGGTTACAGATAGAGGAGGTGTTGTGTCGCTCAAAGGTCCTGGCTGCCAGTCCCACTAGAGTTTAGATTTTTTGTTTGAGTTATTTGGGTTATTTTTCACTACTTGTATTTATAGTTTCTTTCTGTATTAAATGCTTGAGTGTTGTTCTTAGCTTGTTAGTTAGTATGATCACTTGTTCATGCATATAAACAAGCATTGTCATTTGTGACTTGATGTTATTATTATATCGCATCGGTATTTACGTTGGCTTGAATTGGTTCGATATTGTATTTCCTATATTGTCACTAAGGGGTACCGTCTGATTTGGTGGACAAGTATACCCTCGGGACGTGATAATTTTATTGGTATCAGAGTCAAGTTCAAGTTTGAATATTGGGTTTTGTGTTTTTGGAATTTCGATCTCGTGACGATTTATGATTTTTTTTTTCGAGTTTGGGACAAGGCAAGCCAAAGGATATCTCTGAGCTATAGGAAGTAAGGTATACCTCTGATGCTTATCTTACCCTTTTGTGTTTACTGCTTGGTGTAGGTTATTGTTAGAAAAGTTGGATGTCAAAGACTCTCTCCCTTTAGTGGGATGGTGTAACTGCTCTATACCTGTCTATTTGGTACTTAATCTTGATAACACTTAGTGAATCAACTCTATGTGTAATCATGGTCAGGTCCCCTCGGATGGGTCTAGTGGCTAGCACATGAGGTGTTGTCATCAATGAGGTCTGGGGTTCGAATCTCGGCAAAGCCGAGGTAAATGACTCCTTTATGTGCTAGTCACTATTCCAAAGACTAGTAGCCGCTCGTGATTTACCTCCTCCATGTTGGCCCTGGGACGGGTTGGCGGGGCGCTGGGGGCGAGCGTATTCGTCTTTTGCCACCAATGGTCAGGGTCAACCATGGGCGCAATCAGTTAACACTTAGGACCCAAACTTGATGCTGATGATGTAAATTCCTCTGTGGTACCAACTAAGACCAAGTTGGAAGGCAAGGGTCTGTCCGTCAATAACTTATTGGAGATCAAGCAGCATAATCTCAGGAAATACCAATAACCATATCATTCTTATCACTACCATTTGGATAAGGGATAAGGACATATATTTATATTATCATAATCAATAGAGGATTGATGTATCATATTTCATGAAGATCTTGACCTACCAAACCCTCATACTTAGTTAGATAATATAATATTTGGATACATGACCCATAGTGATGTAATATGTTTTTTTCTGGTTGGATGAAAAGGACGTGGTTATTTGAAATTCCTCACAAAAATGAGTCTTTATGATTATGAAGATACGTTGAATAAATGTGAATGGCTAGATTTTCTTTATTCGAAGGCAATTAGCGATTGTTTGATAGGACAACTCAAATCATGCTTGAGGATTTGTATGCCACTATAAATGGCTTCCTTGAGTTCACGTACTTTAATCGCCAGTAGTATCATGCCCTATAAGTTAGCTCCTGAAAAGCCTTCTCTGTAAGGATACTATATAAGGAGATATTTATTGCAGTTGGATCTATTTTGGAAATTGAGTATAAGGCTATTGGGGATGAGCTTATAGAACTATGGTTAATGATGTTCTCATACTTGGTGGTTCAAATGCCTTTATCTGATATAAAGCCTTGTGCTTTGTTGGTTTCTGAGATTTTGAAATTCGCCTACCAGCTAATTAACATATACAGTGAGCTTCGCCAGGTGAGTGAGATCTTATGTCCCATCATTCACCATTATGAGTTTTGAAACCGTTGTAGAAAAAAAAGGAAAGAACGAAAGTGTGCTACGGAGCAACAAAAAGTTTTTTTTATGATTACTAATAGTTCTGTCATCATTCTTTCAGTATCAGTTTTGCCTGCGTATTATATGCAAATGGTTAATGTAGACTTATTTCTGACTAGTGGGAATCTAGACAAATATCATTGTGACAATTAACTAACCATAAATTAATTTATGAGGTCAGTATCCCTCGAGTATAGAAGTAACATTGTTTTAGTAGTTTTATAATGTGTCCTAACTTAGCCAATCAATTGTTAATCCAGATAAGCTCCTATGCTATTAACTCCATGACTCTATATCTGTCTTGCAATTGACCTGGCTACATGAGTCTGCATATTGTATTTCCAGGAAATCAAGTTTCCTTATAAAAGAGAGTAGTAGCTGGATATGGGTCGCCTATCATGCTCCACTTGCATTACTATACCCTTCAATCTAAAGATGATCTTGATTCTGAAACAAGATGATTTTTTTTTTGAGCATTTTGAGGTGCTATAGAATTTTTAGAGTTGCTTCCTAATGATCATGAAAGAAAATCTTAGGGTTTTTATTGATCCTAGCTACGGACTGGTATAGTGAGTCCTTTTGACTTGATAGTATAATGATCATGAAAGGAATTCTTAGGAATTAGTGAGTCCTTTTGACTTGGTATAAATATGACATTAGGATGCATAAGAGTTCCTGTTAGTTTGGTCCATAGTATACCAACCCCCTCAGTATGAAACAAATTCTTCTGTTAAGTGAGAAATGTCTTTGTTTGAACAAATAACCTCTATACTATGAAAGCACTTGAGGCCACCCAATTCTTTAGTCTAAGAATGCTGATAGAGAGGCTTCTGTGTTGTGTGATCTAAATGGAATCATTACCAATCATTATTATATTGAAGACAATAAGAAGGAATTTTTGAGAAAGAAAGCAAATTCCCACTAAAAGAAAGAAAATGTTTCTTTGGTAGCAACACATGGTGTAATCCCACCAATTATAGCCTTCAGTTAAAGAGAAATCATAGGGTCCAGTAAACCAATAATTACAGTATTGTTATGAGCCATGTTTAGGCTCACAACTAGAAGGATATGATTTTGATATCGTAACATTCCTCCATTTAGCATGCATAGCACAAGTCAAAAATCCTATAGGATATGTATAGATTTCAAACAATTTATATACTTAAATTAAATTTCAGTAGTTCATTAATGGAACTGCACGGTGGGTTATTGATGGAAAACAAGTTTTTGTCTTGACTGTTTGCATCATCATTTCTAATCTTTATATCCATTATGCTAGACAACTGCTTATATCCACTGAATCATGGGACACCTTACAAGAAACAACTATTTGGGCAAAAGAAGGATGGTATCTTTTCATGTCCCTCTTATTATTAGAAATGGGGAGAGTGGGGAACGTGACCCATGTTCCCCACTATCCATAATGAAAAAGTCAATTATGTCCCTAGTGTATTTTCCTATAGAAAGGGGGTCCGTCCAAGGCTCAGGGGGTGTGAAATTGCTAGTGTGCGACGAGAGTAAGAGGAGAACATCCAAGGCGGCGGGATTTGGTTTGTGGAATTACGGAGGGCTTTCCGATCTTGTGATCGCTCTTCCGACAGCGAGTTTTCGCCACTGCCGATTGCAGATCTGCGGGAGATCGCTGTAAGTTTTTACCGCATTTAATTAATTCGTCTATCATGCATTTAGAATATATTTTCTACATTGGTATCAGAGCGCGTAGTTATTTCTAAATGCTTAGAGACGAATTATAAAATCGTTGTTCGGATGTTTTCTCGATTTGTCATTTTCCGTCGCTGTTTTGCACGACTAATGTGTCGTAGCATACACGTTGTGCCAAATTTATAAAATCGAGACCACTGGATTTGCCGGCAATGGCAGTCCGTGGCCGTGGTTGGCGTCCTGGCTGGCCGGCTATGTGTTGGTGGCTAGGACAGGCAGAACCACTGTCGGCGATCTCGTCGGGCCTAAAGATGACTGATTTATGGTACCGGAAAGGACCGGCTGCCACCGGCAGAAGGCTGGCATGGCCAGCAACTGTGTTTATCACAGTTGCGGAGTGGGCAGCGTGATTGGAGAAGGCAGCGTGTGCGGCATGCGCAAGGTGCACGGCGTGAAGACGAGGGCAGTGGCGGAGAAATCGGCAGAAGAAGCGTTCGTGTGAGGAAATGTTTTTTTTTCAAAAATCAAATAAATAAAAAATAAATAAATGGTTTCTGTGTGCATCGTCGAAATAGGCTAATGCATGCCTACATGTCTACTGTAGCATTAAGTTAAATTTGATGCATGCATTTAATTTCGTACTGTTCAAGTGGAATGCAATGATTTTTAATTCACTTGAAAGCAATGAATTTTATTCAATTGAACTGGTTCAACTTTAAATGGGCTTGATTGAAAGATAATTAGAATCAGACCCGAGATAATTAGTTAGCTTAGTCGAATCAGTTTGGTCCATTTAGATTTGGTTCAGATTTAAATCATTAGTTGGTTTAATTGAACCAATTTGATCTAAACCCGAAATTAATTTGGGTTAATTAATTAGACTTGGACCAAATATGATCAAATGACCAGATTTGTTCTGATGGGTCAGATTTGATCAAAATAATTAGATTTGTTCTAATTGGTCGGACTTAAACCAATGGACATTGGTTTGATCAAACGGACCTGAGTTTGATCTATAAGTCTGAAATTGGTTGAAATGGACTTAGAGAAAAAGTAACAGAACATAGGCACAAAATCTCTGTCCAATTAGATTAGTTCTAATTAAGGACAATGGACCAAGCTTAGGATCTGGATCCCTGATCAACCGATCCAATATGTCTGACCAATTAGATTAGTTCTAATTGTCGACTTGAACTCCTGAAAATCGAGAAGATTTGTTTTTCTTGATTTATTATGTTGGTACTATGCCTGTATAAATTGAAATAAGCCGGTTTTGTACTGGTTAGTCGGTTTTGTACTGACTTATTTATTTTCAATTTTTCAGATGGCACGGACGATTACCACATTGACTCGTCGTGAAGTGCGACGAAATCAGCTCAGGGAGGAGATTCAGGAGATAGAGTACAACTCTGCTTATGGAGTCGACGGACACATTGGACGACTTGATGATCTATTTTGGAAACTAGAGCGAGAAGAGTTTCCAGTCCTGGACAGTTATAGGATTTGGGCTTTGATGCAATCATTGCCAGAAAGTCCTAGGATGATAGCGGACTATATTTGGGGGTGTCATCAAGGACGCGTCACATATTCTGTACTATGTGAGGAGTTGCTTTATCAGATGACTGAAGAGGATCCGGAAGAGTTTGAAGAGGACCCGGAAATGATCGAGGAGGAACCAGAAGAGGATCCAATTGTGGATCCAATAGAGAGCCTTGAAGCTGTCTTGCCTGGGATTACCCCAAATGAGTCCAGGTTGAGAGGGATTATATTAGCCACTGCACTAGTGTCTGTCCTAGTGGGAGTGGTAGTTGCCTATCTAGTTTATTAGAGTTCTGTTATTTTTATTGTCGTTTTGTATGAACAATAGTTAGTCCATTTCATTCATGTCAGTTGGTTATATGTTAACAATTTGCAGCATAATTTTATATTAATGATATGTTCATTTATTTATGTTGTTTGCTTGACATGATGCATGATTAGTTCATGATGTATTAAATGATTAGTTCATTTAATTAATAAATTCATGATATTATAAATGATTAGTTCATTTGTTGGGATGTATGTAATAGAATTGATTAATATTAATTTGATTGGTCATACGGATGATGAGTGAAAACATAGTTGTCACTTGATTTTGTAAACCAACTCAAAGTAATATTAAGTCAATCATAAATTGCATACATATGATATACACTGAATACTAAATAATTTATTTATTTATGATAGATTATGGAAACCAAAAACATAATAGCTGAACTCAACAAAGGTGAAAAACTTAATGGGGATAACTACAAGATCTGGCACCTCAAGATACAATATGTACTTGAGGAACAAGAAGTTCTTGTTGGGTTCTTCGAGCCGCGAAAACCGCTTTTTCGCGTCGCGGAAACCCCGAAGGACCCAAAGCCGTAGATCCGTGCAAAGATTCGTATACAAAATTCGAAAAAACTATTTCTTGTACGAGTTCAAAAACTGATCTACTACTTAGATCTACGAGGAAAAAGTGTTTACCCTTGATGCGCGCCCTACGCGAATCCCGCTCTTCCAAGGTGTTGCCGGATTTCAAGACCGTCAAGCGCCGGTCCTCTAGAAGTATCCACACGGACAACTTAGGTGGAGAAAACCTCACACAAAGGTGTGCTAGCACCTTGGTAAGGTTCGGCCAAGTAAGGAGGAGAGGGAGAGGGAGAGCTTGAGAGGAAGGAGGAAGAAGATGAAGTTACACCACTTGAATGGGAAAAATGAAATTCACACCCCAAAAACCAAGTGGCCGGCCACTTTCAAAAACTCACCAATTAATTGCATTAATTGCAATTAATATGAAACCATTACCAATTAATTGCATTAATTGCAATTAATATGAAACCATTAAGAGAGTGGCTTTGTAACTTCCATGAGGTGGCACCCATGATGATGTGGAACATCATTATTGGTCCACCTAATGTCAACTCACCAATGAGGTGGCAAAAGGTCAAGTCAAAATTGACCTTTGGTCTTCCTTCTCAAGTCAAGTCAAACTTGACTCAATCTCTACCATGGTGGATCTAATCCAACCATTTGATTCGAGCCAACTTAATATAATGAATCTAATTCATTAAATTGAATTGATTCAATGAGTCAAAATCTAAATTAGACTCATTTAACACATGAATCAACTTGAGTCGAACTCAAGTTAGCCCAATTAGGATTACTCTTAATCCAATTTGATTCATCAAATGAATCTAATCCTCTTAGTTCATCAAATGAACCTAATCTCCATCTAATTATCCTAAGTGTGTGACCCTATAGGTTCTTGTAACGTTGGCAATCCCCTAAACCCATTTAGGAGCATAAGTAATGAGCGGTATCTAGCAACACATCATTACTACCCAAGTTACAAGAATGTCGAGATCCGACATCACCTTGTGACTACCAATTGTGACTACTCACAAAATAATGACAAGTGTCCTTCTATCCTAGACATCTAGATTGATCAATGTGAGGCATAGACCGTGTCATCCTCTAATCAATCTAAATCTTGAACTCCAAGTAGACTCACTCGATCAAATGAGCTCAACATCTAATGTTGACTCATTTGGGCATGACCATGCACTTAGTGGTCTCACTCTATCAAGAATACCGATGTCGCTCCCGTCATATGGGAGGGATAGATCCCATCTACATCACTCACATCCCTCTACATAATTCGTTATATACCCAGTAATCGGCTTTATAGTCCACCCAGTTACGGGTGACGTTTGACGAAAATAAAGTACATAACTCCTTATGTAGGGATCCATGGTGACTTCAGGTCTAAGGACTAATAGTCATACTAATAGCCACATGAGAAAGTATATGACACTCATATAACGATCCATGATACTTTCTCATGGCGGGTCATTCAGTATACATTCTCTAATGCATACCCATGTGTCAGCTTGATATCTCTATATCCATGACTTGTGAGATCAAGTCATCGAGCTGACCTACATGCTAGTCTTATTGTATTAACATTGTCCCTGAATGCTAATACTCGACTAGGAATGATTTAGAGTAGTGTTCCCTATATCATCTCACTATCGATTCAACTAATCGATTGATATAGGTGAGAACCGTCTACTCAAGGACGTTATTATACTTAGTTTATTTGGCACCAATACAAGTATAATAACCAAAAACTAAATGCCTTTATTTATATAGAATATGATACAACAAGTCCAAAATACAATCATCTAATGATTGGCTCTAGGGCTCTAGCTAACAATCTCCCACTAGCACTAGTGCCAATCAGTGTAGGCTTTAAGCCCCAATGACCTAGTGTGACCATCATGCTTCCTCTGTGCCAAAGCCTTGGTCAAGGGATCTGCGATGTTAGCCTCTGTAGGTACTCTGCAAATCTTCACATCTCCTCTCTCGATAATCTCTCGAATGAGATGGAAACGTCGTAGAACTGCTGTGAACTCTGCCAGCTCACAGCATCACCATTCAAGCAAAACACGAACTCAGACTGCGATCTTTAATTATCCTGGTCGGTCTGGAAGCTGGCATCACTGTAACCCTTTACAGCTAGCTCATCATCGCCTCCATATATCAAGAAATATTCTTTAGTCCTTCTTAAGTACTTAAGAATATTCTTGACCGCTATCCAGTGACTTTCATCTGGATCTGACTGGTATCTGCTCGTCATGCTCAAAGCATACGAGACATCAGGTCGAGTACATAGCATGGCGTACATGATCGATCCTATGGCTGAGGCATAAGGGATCTGATCCATGCGGTCTCTCTCCTCTCTAGAAGAGGGACCTTGAGTCTTCGAAAGACTTATGCCATGTGACATCGGCAGAAATCCCTTCTTGGAGTTCTGCATGGCAAACCGAAGGAGTACCTTGTCAATATATGTACTCTGACTTAGACCAAGCAATCTCTTAGATCTATCTCTATAGATCTGTATCCCTAGAATATGGGATGCCTCACCTAAGTCCTTCATTGAGAAGAAACTCCCTAGCCAGGTCTTGACAGACTGAAGCATAGGGATGTCCTTCCCAATGAGTAGTATGTCATCCACATACAATATGAGGAAGACAACTATATCCCCTACAACCTTCTTGTAGACACAAGGCTCATCTTCGTTCTTGATGAAACCAAACTGTTTGATCGCATCATCAAATCGAAGATTCCAGCTCCGAGAAGCTTGCTTTAGTCCATAAATGGACCTATGCAGCTTGCATACTCTGTATTTTGTGGATCTACAAAACCCTCAGGTTGTGTCATGTACACATCCTCGAGTAGGTTTCCATTCGAAACGCGGTTTTGACATCCATCTGCCATATCTCATAGTCATGGTAGGCTGCAATAGCAAGCATGATCCGAATGGACTTAAACATCGCCACTGGAGAAAAGGTTTCATCATAGTCAATACCATGAATCTGCTTGAAACCTTTAGCTACCAAGCGACCCTTATAGATAAGTCCATCCATGTCAGTCTTTCTCTTAAAGACCCACTTGCACCCAATGGGTTTTACCCCTTCAGGTGGATCAACCAAAGTCCATACTTGGTTGGTGTACATGGATTCTATTTCGGATCTCATGGCCTCTAGCCATTTCTCGGAATCTGGTCTCATCACAGCTTCTTGATAGGTGGTAGGCTCATCCTCTATGAGCACAATGTCATCATGGTCAGACAAGAGAAATGAGTATCTCTCAGGCTGACGACGTACCCTATCAGACCTGCGAAGAGGTATGTCTACATGAACCGGTTGTTGTTCCTCAACTCCTTGTGGAACAACATCATCCACAACACTTTGTGGTTCCAGTTCAATTTCCATCGTGGCATTAGTGCTATTGTTCACATCTTGAACTTCTTCAAGATCGAACGCGCTCCCACTAGTCTTTCTAGAAACAAAGTCCCTTTCTAGAAAGACCCCAGTCTTTGCCTGCTGACTGGGAATGTAGAAGTAATATCCCTTAGTTTCCTTGGGATATCCGATGAAATAGCACTTGTCAGATTTGGGTCCTAATTTGTCTGAGACTTGACGTCGTACGTAAGCCTCACAACCCCAAATCCTCATAAAAGACACCTGGGCATCTCTCCCAGTCCATATCCTATATGGTGTCTTTATCACGGCCTTTGATGGAACTCGGTTGAGTATGAAAGCTGTCGTGTCTAGAGCATATCCCCATAGATATGTCGGAAGATCTGTGTGACTCATCATAGATCGTACCATATCTAATAAGGTACGATTCCTCCTTTCGGATACACCATTCCACTGTGGTGTTCCAGGAGGAGTGAGTTGAGATAAAATCCCACACTCAGCTAAGTAGTCACGAAACTCATGGCTTAAGTATTCACCACCTCGATCTGAAGTACCTTAATACTCTTGCCAAGTTGGTTCTGTATTTCATTCTTGAATTCTTTGAACTTTTCAAAGGATTCCGACTTATGTGTCATCAAGTACACATAACCGTATCTACTGAAATCATCAGTAAATGTGATGAAGTACCTATAACCGCCTCTAGCAGCAACATTGAAAGGGCCACATACATCACTATGTATGAGTCCTAACAAATCAGTTGCTCTCTCGCTATGCCCACTAAAGGGCGTCTTGGTCATCTTGCCTCGTAGGCATGACTCGCATATCTCATATGATTCTAAATCAAATGAGTCCAGCAAACCATCCTTATGGAGCTGGGATAAGCGCTTGTCATTTATATGACCTAAGCGATAGTGCCAGAGGTAGGTTTGGTTCATGTCATTTGACTTGAACCTCTTGGTACTAATGTTATAGATAGGGCTCTCAAGGTCTAGAATATAGAGTCCGTTTATTAGTGGTGCACTACAATAGAACATATCTTTTAAATAAACAGAACAACATTTGTCTTTTATTATAAAAGAGTATCCTTTCTTGTCTAAACAAGAAACTGAAACTATGTTCTTAGTAAGAGCAGGCACATAACAACAATCATCTAAATTTAGTACAAGCCCAGAGGGCAGAGATAGCTGATAAGTTCCTACAACAACAGCAGCAACACGTGCTCCATTGCCTACTCGTAGGTCCACCTCGCCCTTTGCCAATGCTCTGCTATTTCTCAGCGCCTGCACATCAGTACAAATGTGAGAAGCACATCCAGTATCTAATACCCATGATGTAGAAATAGATAGATTGACTTCTATAACATATATACCTGAAGTGGAAGTCTCACTTCGCTTCTTCTTAAGATCTTCCAAGTATACCTTGCAGTTCCTCTTCCAGTGCCCAGTCTGACCGCAGTGGAAGCAGGTAGCATCCTTGGCGACCCCTCCTTTAGGCTTCAGTGCCTTGCCTTTGCCCTTGGCTTGGGACTTTCCTTTGCCTTTGGGCTTGCCTTTGCCCTTATGCTTCTGGACCATCAGAATGGGCTTAACCTTCTTAAGGTTAATCTCAGCAGTTCGTAATATACTAAGTAGCTCGGGCAGTGGCTTGTCAATCTCGTTCATGTTATAGTTCAGAACGAATTGACTATAGCTATCCGGCAAGGATTGCAAGATTAAGTTAGTGGCCAGCTCTTGGCCAAGTGGGAACCCCAGTCTTTGTAGGTTCTCTATGTACCCAATCATCTTGAGTACATAAGGACCTACAGGAGCCCCGTCTGACATCTTGCACTGAAACAGTGCCTTCGAGATCTCAAATCTCTCATGCCTCGCTTGTCCCTGATATAGTTAGCGAAGATGCTCAACCATATCGTAAGCGCCCATCAACTCATGTTGCTTCTGAAGCTCTGAGTTCATGGTCGCATTAGACAGGACACATCTAATGCGTCGTCTTGATGCTTCTTATAAGCATCTTTGTCGGCTCGCGGGGCATTGGCAGGAGGAGCCTCCGGAATGGGCTGCTCCAGAACGTACAGCTTACGCGGGTGAGAACTATTCTCAAGTTCTGCATCAGTCTAGGAAATTTGCTCCGTTGAGCTTGTCCTTCTCAAGGACAGATCGCAAAGAGAAAGTGTTCGTATTCGACGTCATGGATATTCTACAACAGAAATAAATGCAGAAATAAATATCATATTCTTTTAAAATCATTTAATTAGGCCTTTAATTAAATGATGCTCCCACTGAATTCTATAATTCTTGTGGGACAAGATCCACATCATACTAACCCTTGAGTTAGCTTTGGCTAATACGCCCAAGGCTTAGTATGATCGGTAGGTAACGATTACCAATTACATCTCTAGGCAACTCTTGTATATAGAATCAATATCCGCATTTATATTAAAACTCGAGTTAGCTTTGGCTAATACGCCCGAGAGTTAATATAGATGTGATTTTGACCTATCTTTTCCAACCGTTGGAATAATGCCTATAGTTGACTCGATCCAACCGAGTAACTAGGAATACTTAATCTAATTGAGTTTGTATTCACCCATGCGTTGATAGGCGGGACCAAGATTGTCCCTCCGTACCCTACCAAGATAATATGTATTGCTCTGCTTTGGCAGATTCAACAATACATGTGATCGAGGTAGTGATAGGTATCACAGCACGGTTAGGCATTTAGAGTTGATTCGATCTAGATCTAATCTAATCGAGAAGGATGCATCTTGTGCACGACTTAGATCTAATCTAATCGCAAGGGTGCATCATGTGCACGACTTAGATCTAATCTAATCGTTAAGGCACTAATTAATTAATTAACTATTTGTGATTTAGTCATGGCCCTACTACGATCTTCTCAAGCCAATGAGAAGATCGAATGGTCAACCTAGGGTCAACAGCTTCTCCAAGCTCCTCCCTTTGACCACCTTGTGTTGCTCGTGCCCGCCTCGGAACTCCGTCTCGTGTGGACCCTCCACCGCTCCAATTTGTACATTACAATTTGAAACTCGAGTTACATTCGAGTCTAAATCTAATTTACAACAAGAATAAAAGACGAGGCACGACGCGCAGGTCGCGAAAATAAAATAAAATTACAAGCACGCACATCACATAACGGCACGCAGACCGTATTATGAATTACAACACATTGTCCAATCAAATTGGGTATTTGGGCCATGACTATCACAAATTTAATATATAATCCAAAATTATATATTTTCATAATTTTCTATAATTTTAAAATTAATTTTTAAAATTTTTACGAGTAAAATTTCCCGGCGGTCCCGTTTAGCGGTTTCGGGCGCAATCGCGGAACGGATCCCCTTGCGGGGCCCAGGGGCAGCGCCCCTACCCGCGATCTAACCATCGCGAGGGTTCCATTGCGATCCAACAGCGCCTAAACCCGCTGTCCCAAAACGATTTGGGCCGAGACATTACCGTTTCGGAAAAATCTTCCCGACGGGTTCGTTTTTAGCGATTTCGGGTGCGATCGCGGAGCAAATCCCCTTGCGGGGTTAGGGGCAGCGCCCCTACCCACGATCTAACCATCGTGAGTTGCTCCGTTGCGATCTAAAGGCACTCGAGTCCGCTGTCCCAAAAGATTTTGGGTCGAAACGAAGCCGTTTGGGAAAATTCTTCCCGATAGCCGAAGCCTACAAGTGCCGAGACACTTGTGCTTCGCCTATAAAGAAAAAACATAAAAATTAAATTTTTACAGAAAATCACAGAAGCTTTTTGTTTTCCAAAAACCAAAAACTAACTCGTACAAGTCTTTGCACGTGGCTCTGATACCACTGTTGGGTTCTTCGAGCCGCGAAAACCGCTTTTTCGCGTCGCGGAAACCCCGAAGGACCCAAAGCCGTAGATCCGTGCAAAGATTCGTATACAAAATTCAAAAAACTATTTCTTGTACGAGTTCAAAAACTGATCTACTACTTAGATCTACGAGAAAAAAATGTTTACCCTTGATGCGCGCCCTACGCGAATCCCGCTCTTCCAAGGTGTTGCCGGATCTCAAGACCGTCAAGCGCCGGTCCTCTAGAAGTATCCACACGGACAACTTAGGTGGAGAAAACCTCACACAAAGGTGTGCTAGCACCTTGGTAAGGTTCGGCCAAGTAAGGAGGAGAGGGAGAGGGAGAGCTTGAGAGGAAGGAGGAAGAAGATGCACCACTTGAATGGGAAAAAATGAAATTCACACCCAAAAACCAAGTGGCCGGCCACTTTCAAAAACTCACCAATTAATTGCATTAATTGCAATTAATATGAAACCATTACCAATTAATTGCATTAATTGCAATTAATATGAAACCATTAAGAGAGTGGCTTTGTAACTTCCATGAGGTGGCACCCATGATGATGTGGAACATCATTATTGGTCCACCTAATGCCAACTCACCAATGAGGTGGCAAAAGGTCAAGTCAAAATTGACCTTTGGTCTTCCTTCTCAAGTCAAGTCAAACTTGACTCAATCTCTACCATGGTAGATCTAATCCAACCATTTGATTCGAGCCAACTTAATATAATGAATCTAATTCATTAAATTGAATTGATTCAATGAGTCAAAATCTAAATTAGACTCATTTAACACATGAATCAACTTGAGTCGAACTCAAGTTAGCCCAATTAGGATTACTCTTAATCCAATTTGATTCATCAAATGAATCTAATCCTCTTGGTTCATCAAATGAACCTAATCTCCACCTAATTGTCCTAAGTGTGTGACCCTATAGGTTCTTGTAACGTTGGCAATGCCCTAAACCCATTTAGGAGCATAAGTAATGAGCGGTATCTAGCAACACATCATTACTACCCAAGTTACAAGAATGTCGAGATCCGACATCACCTTGTGACTACCAATTGTGACTACTCACAAAATAATGACAAGTGTCCTTCTATCCTAGACATCTAGATTGATCAATGTGAGGCATAGACCGTGTCATCCTCTAATCAATCTAAATCTTGAACTCCAAGTAGACTCACTCGATCAAATGAGCTCAACATCTAATGTTGACTCATTTGGGCATGACCATGCACTTAGTGGTCTCACTCTATCAAGAATACCGATGTCGCTCCCGTCATATGGGAGGGATAGATCCCATCTACATCACTCACATCCCTCTACATAATTCGTTATATACCCAGTAATCGCCTTTATAGTCCACCCAGTTCCGGGTGACGTTTGACGAAACTAAAGTACATAACTCCTTATGTAGGGATCCATGGTGACTTCAGGTCTAAGGACTAATAGTCATACTAATAGCCACATGAGAAAGTATATGACACTCATATAACGATCCATGATACTTTCTCATGGCGGGTCATTCAGTATACATTCTCTAATGCATACCCATGTGTCAGCTTGATATCTCTATATCCATGACTTGTGAGATCAAGTCATCGAGCTGACCTACATGCTAGTCTTATTGTATTAACATTGTCCCTGAATGCTAATACTCGACTAGGAATGATTTAGAGTAGTGTTCCCTATATCATCTCACTATCGATTCAACTAATCGATTGATATAGGTGAGAACCGTCTACTCAAGGACGTTATTATACTTAGTTTATTTGGCACCAATACAAGTATAATAACCAAAAACTAAATGCCTTTATTTATATAGAATATGATACAACAAGTCCAAAATACAATCATCTAATGATTGGCTCTAGGGCTCTAGCTAACAGTTCTAGAGGCTGTAAATCAGGTTATGGAAGTACCTGTAGATGGTCCCACTGCACAACACAGACGAGATCTTGATGCCTATAAGGCATGGAAGAAAAAGGACTCCACTGCAAAGGGTATATTGATTAGTTCAATGGTAGACGACCTAGCTTTTGAATATGAGTCATATCTTACGGCTCATGAAGTCTGGGTTGCCCTTAAAGAAAAATATAGTGGAGTAAGTCTGAGCAAGCTTCGACAGCTGACAATTAAATTTGACAGCTACAAAAAGCGTCCGAACATATCAATGGTTCAACACCTCAGGGAGATGTCGAACATGATTCGGGAGCTTAAAACTGCTGGTCATGAGTTGACTGATGAACAACAGGTTCAAGCAGTTATACGTTCACTTCCAGATTCTTGGGAAACCATGAAGCAAACCTTAACTCACAGTGAGAGTATCAAGACTTTCACTGATGTCTCACGCCATGTAGAATTGGAGGCGGAGAGAGTTGAATCCGCAAGGATTTCTAGACAAGCCTATGTGGCTGTAGGTTCTGCAGGATCATATGGATCCAAGAAGAAATGGTTTAAGAAAGGGAAGGGAAAGAAGAGGGAAGCTGCTGTTGTGGGACAAGACCCAATCAAGAAGATAGTTAAGAAGACTGGAAAGAAACCTAAAAACAAGTTGACTTGTTTTAACTGTGGCAAAAAGGGTCACTTTGCTCGGGAGTGCACTGAGCCGAAAAAGGTAAATCCAAGTGTGTCTTCTTTTCAAGAGCATTTTGTTGCTAGTTCAGTATTGTTAGCTGATTCTTATCCTTTGTGGATTATAGATTCGGGAGCAACCAACCATGTAGCTCGGGAACGAGTTACATTTGTTGAGTACCGTCGGGTACCAGCTGGCAACAAGTGGATCTATGTGGGAAATAATGCAAGAGTTGAAATCAAAGGAGTCGACACTTGCAAACTCAACCTACGTGGTGGTAGAGTTTTATTTCTACATGATGTCCTGTATGCTCTTGAAATTCGACGGAATCTTGTTTCCGTTATGTGTCTTCTTGATTTAGGGTATTGTATTAATTTTTACAGTCGGTCTGTTGAACTTAAGATTGACTCAGTGTCAATCGGATATGGTTTTTTAACAAATGGTTTTATGGTTCTTGATGTAGAAGCAGATGTCAATTATGTTATTGACGGTTGTTTTTTAAACATTGCTTTAACTAGTGATGCAGATATAACTGATGAGGTTTGGCATGCTAGATTAGGACACATAGGACAAGAACGAATGAATCGGTTAGCTAGAGAGGGTCTATTGGGCACTCGAGCTAAAATTCAATTGTCTATATGTGAGCATTGTCTTGTTGGAAAAGCAACTAGAAAACCATTTGGTAAGGCTATTAGATCTGAATCAACATTGCAGTTAATTCATTCGGACATTTGTGGTCCAATGAATGTGAAGGCTAGACATGGAGCTTCCTATTTCATTACATTTATTGATGATTTCTCTAGGTTCGGTCATGTGTATTTGATTTCTCACAAATCCGAAGCATTAGATTTCTTCATTCGTTATATGAACGAAGTTGAGAATCAAACGGAACGTAAAGTTAAGACTTTACGCACTGACCGTGGTGGGGAGTATTTGTCTGATATGTTCAAGACAATATGTAATGATAGAGGGATTATTAGACAGCTGACAATCCCTGGAACTCCACAGCAAAATGGGGTAGCTGAAAGAAGAAATAGGACTCTTCTTGAAATGGTTAGGTCTATGATGGCACAAGCTAATTTGCCAATCTCCTATTGGGGAGATGCATTATTAACTGCAGCCTATATACTTAACAAAGTGCCTTCAAAGTCAGTTCCATCTACCCCATATGAACGTTGGACAGACAGAAAACCAGATTTGAGTAATCTGAGACCTTGGGGGTCAGCTGCTTATGTTCATAATAGTTCTCACAAGTATGGAAAACTAGGGCCTAGAGGTAAGAAATGTATCTTTATAAGATATCATACGACCTCCAAAGGTTATGTTTTCATAGGTGAGCAACTAGATGGAACCATCTCCGAAATAGACTCGAGAGATGCGACTTTTCTCGAAACAGAGTTCCCAATCAGAGGTGATGTTGATAAAAAATGTTCCTCTATTTGAGGAGGATGAGATATTATCAACAAGAGAGGTGTCAAAAGGGATACCTGAGTCTAGTCAACCGAGTGGGAGTGATATGCTGAGTCATGAGTTGACTTCTCAACAACCCAACTTACGGAGAAGTGTTCGTAAGATCAAACCTAAGAAGAGGTTTGATATTGAGAATGAGGCATTGGTTACACTTCCAATTGACGACGACGAGCCTCAATCCATTGAGGAAGCATTGGGATGTAGAGTTAGAGAAAAATGGAAAGCTGCAATGGTTGAAGAGATGGAGTCCATGATTCAAAATCATGTTTGGGACTTAGTTGATCTTCCTCCGGGCCGAAGGGCTATTGGGAATAAATGGATTCTCAAAATAAAGAGAAAAGCAGATAGATCGATTAACAGATACAAAGCTCGTTTAGTTGCAAAAGGATATACCCAAATGGAGGGTATTGACTTTGAAGAGACATTTTCTCCCGTAGTGAAATTTGTATCAATAAGAGTTATTTTGGCATTTGTGGCACATTATGACTTAGAATTACATCAAATGGATGTAAAAACTGCTTTCCTTAACGGTGATCTTGACGAAGAAATCTATATGGTTCAACCAGAAGGTTTCATTGTTGAAGGCCAAGAGCAAAAAGTATGTAGACTTAGAAAGTCTATATATAGGCTAAAGCAAGCGTCAAGACAATGGAACATAAGATTTAACGAAGTCGTTTTATCTTATGGTTTTGAAATGATCAATGAGGATCATTGTGTTTTCCTGAAACAGGAAAAAGGAAAGTATGTCATTTTATCATTATATGTTGATGATATGCTGATAGCTGGAAATGACATAGGATATGTGAATGAAGTCAAGAAGTGGCTGTCATCACAATTTGATACAACAGATATGGGAGAAGCTGAATACATCTTAGGGGTGAAGATCATAAGAGATCGTCCTAAAAGACTTTTGGGTCTGTCACAAGAGTCTTATATAAATAAGATGTTACATCATTTCAGCATGTCTAATTGCAACATAGAACATACACCTATTGTGAAAGGTACTGTGTTGAGCAAGAGTATGTGTCCTAAAACTCCAGAGGAAATAGCTGAGATGAATAAAAAACCATATGCCAGTGTTATTGGTAGTTTGATGTACACTATGTTGTGTACACATCCCGATATCAGCTATGTTGTGGGCTTGGTCAGTCGCTTCCAGTCAAACCCAGGACCGAGACACTGGAAGGCAGTAAAAAGGATATTCAGATATCTGAAGGTGACAACAGATTATTGTCTCTGTTTTCAAGGATCAAATATGAGTCTGAAAGGTTATTCAGATGCAGATTGGGCTGGAGACCTGGATGATAGAAAATCCACATCATGCTACACATTCTTGCTGAATGGTGGCGCCATCTCCTGGAACAGCAAAAAACAAGCTTGTGTAGCTTTGTCGACTATGGAAGCTGAATATGTGGCATGTTCAGCAGCTGTGCAAGAAGCAGTCTGGTTGAGGAGGTTTCTGAAGCATCTGAAAATTGCTGAGGATAGTGGGAGTCCAGTAACTGTCTACTGTGACAGTCAAGCTGCAATAGCTTTTTCCAAGGATCCCAAATATCATAACAAAGGCAAGCATATAGAAATTAAAAATAATTTTGTAAGGGATATTGTGGCTAAAAGAAAAGTCATTCTTGAGTATGTCCCTACACGTGTTATGCTTGCAGATCCTTTTACTAAGCCAATGACTAAAGAGTCATTTAAAGAACATGTAAAGTCTTTGGGACTTCGTAGAATGTAACAATATTGAAATAACAATCAAACTTTGTGTTATGATTGTGTAATTTGTCATAATTTATTCAGTGTATATGTTGTATTTGTTACATTCATGTAAGATCTCGGTGAGCATGTTGGCAGGTGAAGATTGGTCCACTCACATGGACAATCATCTCTGTTTGTTAAGTACAAATAGAGGTAAGACCGTTACTTATGAAACAGCTTACGTAGCTGAAATTATGAAATTAGAGACAGATTCATAAGTTGAGGTCGCCTTGATAATTGTGTCAAGATGAGATCATTTATGTGTAAATAATGATCGAAGTAAATGAACCCACCATTTACTGAACCTGTTGAAAGCCAGATTAGAATTCATATGTTGAATTCAGGATTAGACGTTAGGTATATCTAGATTGAAATCTGTACAATGTTAAATTTGAAGACAACATGCACTCTTTTTAGTAAAGAGAATAACATCGTAGCATGTGATTCATACCACATGTGCTATTGCGACAATAAAGGTAGTAGGAGAAAAAATCCCTATTTCTCTACTATGTGAGACCTTTGAGATTATATGTGTTAGGATGTATACTAAAAGCCTAGCTTTTGGTATAAACATTTATCTAGAAATAAGAATCACATTGGTCAAATGTCTACATTTATGATAAATGTAGTTGTTCAATTAATTTATATTGTAGATAACATGGTGTGTGGTGTCACACACAGAGGATCATGTTATCAGTACCTTATAAATTATAAACAGTAGCTCACGACCAAGATGGAAAGGAACAAACCATTTGAAAGTCGTAGTGTAATTAGGTATTAGTTTATCTTAACTATATAATTACACTAGTACACTTAGAGTGTATTAAGTAGGACCATTAGAGGTCGTTTCTTTTATACCGACTTTATAAAGAAGCAAAGATCTCAGTTATTATGGAAGTGTGTGCTCTTAATCCTAATATAATAACAAGCACATATATTTGATATTTATTTCTTTAATTTATCAATGGGTGAGATTTAGTTCGATGAATCAATAAGCCCGATAAGTTGGGAAATGATATCACTTATAGTGTGTGTTGTTGATTATAGAAGGAAACTGTGTCCTAGAGATACTAGGTTGAGAATGTCCCCAAGAGGAGCTCAAAAGGATTGTCATGTTAAACCCTGCAGGTGGACTTAGTCCGACATGACGATGAAGTTGAGTGGTACTACTCTTGGAGCTAGATATTAATTAAGTGAGTTGTCAGTAACTTACTTAATTAGTGGACATTTGTTATCTTAAACACAGGGAGACTAACACACTCATAATAAGAAGGAGCCCAAAATGTAATTTGGGATTGGTGCGGTAGTTCAATAATAATTCTCTAGTGGAATGAATTATTATTGATAAAATTAAGTTGTGTGTTCGGGGTGAACACGGGATGCTTAATTTTATCGGGAGACCAAAACCAATTCCTCCTCTCGGTCCCTATCGTAGCCTCTTAATTATAGAGTACTATACCCACCTATACCCACCTTCTTACCCATCCTATAGGGGGCCGGCCAAGCTAGCTTGGAGACCAAGCTAGGGCCGGCCATGTTTTGGTTCATGGGTGAATTCATGTGGCCGGCCCTAGCTTGAACTCAAGCTTAGGTGGCCGGCCCTATTAAAATAAAAAGGAATTTTATTTTTAAAATTTTTCTTATATGGATAACATGATTTAAAAGAGAATTTAAAAATTTAAATCTTTCCTTTTATAAGATTCTACAAAAGATTAATAGAAGAGTTAAATCTCTTTCCTTATTTGTAGATTAAAAGGTTGATTTTAATTTTGGTAAAAACTTTCCTTTTAATCATGTTCATGATTTAAAAGAGAGTTTAAAAATTAAATATCTCTTTTATAAAGCTTCTACAAAGATTAAGAAAAGATTATATATCTTTCCTTATTTGTAGATTGGAAGAGATTTTAATTTTTAAAGATAACTTTCTTTTTATCCACATGTTTAAAAGAAATATTTTAATTTATAAAATTTCCTTTTTATTGACCATCATGAAGGGAAAAATTATTAGAGAAATTTTTTATAAAATTTCCGGAAACAAATTAGGAAAGTTTTAATTCTTGATTGAATTAAATTTCCTTTGCTTGGTTTAAAGTGGCCGGTCATATTGTTGATGAGAAAAAATTATTTTTAATTAAATAAATTTTCCTTATCAATGGCAAAAGAATTAAGGAAATTTTTATTTAAATTTCCTTATTTGCCAAGGCCAAGGATTATAAAAGAGAGGGTAGAGGTGCCTTCAAAAAGAACAACTCTATTATTTTTCCTCTCTCTTTTTCTTCCTTGGTGTGGCCGGCCATCCTCTCCTCCTTTCTTCTCTTTGATGGCCGAACCTCATCATTCTTGTGGAGACTCATATGGTGGCCGGATCAAGTTTAGAGAAGAAGAAGAAGAAGGAGAGAAAGAAAGCTTTGTTTCTAGCATCCCTTGGAGCATGGTGGTGGTGGCCGAACCTCTTCATCCTAGAAGAAGTTTGATGGCCGAAACTTGCAAGGAAGAAGAAGGTGCTTGGTGGTTCTCATCTCGGAAGATCGTTGCCCACACAACGTCCGAGGTTAGAAGAGGAATACGATAGAAGATCAAGAGGTCTTTCTAAAAGGTATAACTAGTATTTTTCCTTTCCGCATCATACTAGTTATTTTTGGAAATAATACCAAATACAAGAGGCATACGATTTTAGTGTTTCGAATTTGTTTTCGATATAGTGTTCTTTTGTTTTTTCTTTTCCTTGTGATTTGATTGTTCTTTTCGGTTAACCTAAAGTTACTTTAGGAAATTAAATATTAGCTTTCCATAAAAGGTTTTGTCTAGTCGGTGGTGGTTGCTCCCATATCCAAGAAGGTCATGTGCCTCGCCACGTCAGTACTGGGAACCAATTATGGAAATTAATATTTAATGAAATTAATAACTTAAGGTGACTTGGGTCGAACGTGTTAACTTCCGCAGGAGATCCAAGTCAAAACCTAAAAGAACAAATAGATTAAGTTTTGGATCAAACGTGTTAAGTTCTGCAGGCAATCCAAAATTTAATTTAAAAGAACACATGGTAGTTAGGAAAAGGTTCAGACCTTTGTACAAAATTTTTGTACAGTGGAACCTCTAGGTTTTCCGAGTAGCAACCAACAATTGGTATCAGAGCTAGGGTTTTGCCTCTGCGTATTTGGTATTAGGTTAATTATGCACATGTCATACATAATTTAGGCAGGTTAATAGTAGGATGTGCTAACTTTGTGGATGCAGGATCCAACTATTATGGCTTTTAATTATTATGTGTGTGATTGGACCCTTGGACATGTCAAGGGCATTTATATGTGTGTGCATGATTGTATTAAAATACAGCAGGAGCTGTATTTAGTTTTATTAGGATTTTATTTTTGATCTAGATACATGTACATTCCTTTTATGGAATATAGGATCAAAATGTAAAATTCTATTTATGTCGCGGATCGAATCTTGCAAAGCGTGGAACCTTCTAAGGACCAGAGGCGCAGCGGAACTAGGAGCAAGATGGATGCGATAGCTAGACCCGGTGGCGGTGGCCAAATATGGCAGCAGCTTGGGATGACAACACACGGAGGACAACTAGAGATAAAAGTCATAATAGTTGAAAATTAGATTTTCTATTTATTGCTTTTATATTGTGCTGTGTGTGCATGTTAGTATACATGACTAGTAGGCTAGCATAGTTAAAATTCCTCGTTTATAAATAACTAAGTGGGAGAGAGATTTTTAAATAAATCTCATGGTCTCCATTACTGGTTTGTAAGTGATGCAAACAAGCTTGCGCATTGGCTCTGAGTGTCTTCCTCCATAACGGATGAGCTTGTTTGTGGATCACTAGAACAGACTTCCATTTTTGGATGACTATAGGAAGTTAATTAAGAGCGTGTGATCTTCCCCAACGGAAGGGGCATAATCTTATTAATGGACTTAGTGTCAAGTAATGGTATACACTTAGACACATCTAATAGTATCCTCCCCATCGGAGTCACTGCTATTATTTGTGTGACCAAATGAAACCAACTATTAATTTGTCATAAAACTAGGTTGACAAGATAATAAAATTAAAGGGTTAAAACCCCTCTTACAAATGATTGATTTTGTATACGTCCACACTAACGTGGCATACAAAATTAATGGTGTTTGAGATAATTTTATTTGTCATAAAGATACGTTGATAAGATAGTTAATGGGTAAAACCCTCCTTTTACAAATGTTGAATTTGTATACGTCCACACTAACGTGGCATGCAAAATTCACGGTGTTTGAGGTGTTGGTGAATTTAAATAATATTGTTTGAGGAATCAATATTATTTTAAATTTAGAGTCTTGACCAAATATTTGATTAAAGATAGACCAACTATTAATTTTATTCGTCATAAAGTAAGGTTGACGAGATAATAAAATTAAATGATAAAATTTCCTCTTTGAATTTGTATACGTCCACACTAACGTAGCATACAAAATTCATGGGGATTTTTAAGGAGTTGGTCTTAACCAAATATTTTTTTGATTCTTAGGATGATGGTCAATCCCTAGCTGATATACTTTAGGATAGACTTAGTGGTCCCAATTATAATTGATTGGAAATAGGATTTGGACATATAGGTAGACTGTCCTCTTAGAACTAAGAACAATATAGGTGTATTTTATTCATTAGTTGAAACATGATTAGTGGTGTTATCTACCAGAACCTGGAGTGTAGATACAGATGTCATTAATCATGTCCGCAATTCATTGCAGGGTTCCAGGAAACCCGACAACTAAATGAAAATAAAAACACCGTCCACATGGGCACTGCTGTAAAAGTGGCAGCTGTTGCAGTGGGAGATGTTTATCCTTTGATAAGAATAAAACATGGATTTTGAGTAATTATCTTTACGTACCAAGTTTAGAAAGAACTAGATTTCAGTTTCTAAACTATTCAAAGAACTTGATATTCTGTCTCTTTTAATAACAAAGTTGTTATTAAGAAAAAGAGGGAAGTTATCTATTCTGGTACATTGGTTGGCAATTTATAAATCCATAACTCCCACGATGCAACAAATGGAAATTAGTAACACATCTTCTAACTTTAAGAGAAAGCAACCTTCGGAAATAAACCAATTATATCTTTGGCATCAAAAGCTAGGTTATATTAACTTAAGTAGGAATCATTGGTAGCTGATGAACTTTTGGGTTCATTAATAGTGAAAATCTTTCCAACCTGCGAATCTTACTTGGAAGGAAAAATAACCAAGAAGCTTTTAAGTCTAAGGGGTATGGAGCCAAAGATATGTTGGAATTGGTTCATTCTGATTTGTATAGACCTTTGACTATCCAGGAAGAGGTTGTTTCGAATATTTCATCTCTTTTATAGATGACTATTCGAGATAAGGATGCATTTACTTGACGTGCCACAAGTCTAAGTTTTTTTTTTTTTGATTAGTTCAAAGAGTACTAGGCTGATGTGGAGTAATGTCAAAGTAAAAGTATCTAGACACTACGGTAAAATCGTAGTTACGAGTACCTCTTAGGAGAGTTTAGGAGTCACTTATCAGAAGTCGGGATTTAATCCTAACTAACTGCACCTGATACATCCCAACAGAATGGTGTAGTAGAAAGAAGGTATAAGGCTCTTATGGAATAATTAGATCGATGATGAGTTATTACCAAATTTGTTTTAAGGATATACACTAGAAACAGAAGTGAACATAATACCTTCTAAAGTCAGAACTCTCTACTCCCATAGAATTACAGAATGGGCGTAAGCCTAGTCTGAAGTATATTCGGATTTGGGTGGTCTAGCACATGAGGGACACTGATAAGTTGGGCAGGAGTTCACTTGTTTGTGAGTTATCCTAGAGAAACGAAAGTAGGTTTATAGTCTTAAAAATCAGAAGGTCATTATTAGCATCAATGATCGATTTTTAGAAAAGGACTATGTAATAAACCACGTGCCCATAAGTAAATTTGTTCTTAAAGAAATAATGAAGGACATGTCTAATCTAGTACCAACTGTACAAGATGAAATATGACAAGAAACTGCAACATGTATCATAAATGATACACAATTATAGATAGTGCCTCATCGTAGTGGGAGGGTTGTCAAGCAACCTAAAAGATTCATGTTTTGGGAGAGTCTTTGGACTTGATCCCAAATAAACATGAGCCTGATCCCGGATATATGATAAAACACTCTAAGATAAAGATGCAACATCTTGGCAAAGAGTAATGAATAACAGAATTAGAATATATGTATTCTAATAAAATCTGGAAGCTTGTAGAACCACCAAATGGTGTAAAAGCCTTTGGGTGTAAAAAGGTCTATAATAGGAAAAGAGGGATAGAAAGGAAGGTAGTAACTTTCAAAGCAAGGCTTGATGAAAAAGGAAACTCTTTCACTGGTAGCCATGCTTTAGTCTATCCGGATTCTTTTATCTATTTGGCAAGTGGATGTCAAGACAGTATTCCTTAATGGAAGTCTTGATGAAAGCATCCATATAAAGCAACCAGAAGGGTTCATTACAAAGGGCTAAGAGCATCTTGTGTGCAAGCTCAATCAGTCTATGAACTGAGGCAAAGCTTCAAGGTCTTGGAACATCCGGTTTATCAAAGTAATCCAGACCTATGGATTTATTGAGTAAATGGATAAGTCTTGTGTATACAAAAGGTGTGATGGAAACGTGGTGGTATTTCTTGTACTATACGTAGATAACATTTTTGGTAGTTGGAAACAATATCAAAATGTTGTCAGAAGTAAGGGTATGGTTGTCCAAATAATTCGATATAAAGGACTTGGGAGAATGTATATATTTTTGAGATCAAAGTAATAAGGGATCGAAAGAAAAATATATTTTACTTATCCCAAGCTTGATACATCGGAAAATCCTTGCTCGTTTTAAGTATGTAAAACTCCTCGAAAGGTTTCTTACCTTTTAAGCATGGAGTGTCTTTATCTAAAGAGATGTCTCCGATGACATCAAAGAAGATTGAGGACATGTAGGCAGTTCTTTATGCTTCGGCAGTTAGACAACCTAATGTATGCTATGCACGAGATCAGAAATCTGTTTTGCCAAGGGCATAGTTAGCAGATATCAAAGTAACCCTAGACAAGGACATTGAACTGCAGTAAAGCATATATTGAAGTACCTTAGAGGCACTAGAGATTATATGCTAGCTTACAAGGCAGTTAATTTGGTCCCTGTGGGTTGCACGGATTTTGATTTCCAATCGGATAGGGACAATATTAAGTCAACCTCGGGGTTTTGTGTTTAAGGAGGTAAAGTCATAACTATGGAAGAGTGATAAGCATAGGTGTTTTTCTGGATTCTACCATAGAAGTTAGTATATGGCAAGCCTCTGAGGCATCCATAAAAGCTGAATGACTCAATAACCTCAAGATAGACTTAGATATGATTTCTGGTTTGTCCAAAGATTATTACAATTTATTGTAATGATATTGGTGTAGTAGCAAACTCGAAGAAACCATAAGTCTATAAGGCAAGTAAACACAATAGAGCGCAAGTACCACCCAATACGAGAAATCGTATAAACGAGGAGAAGTTGTTGCCGCCTAGATTACATCAGGTGATGATCTATAGATCCTTTCACTAAGGTCCTTAAGGCAAGAGCTTTTGATGGGCATGTTGAAGGGTTGAGAATCAGATGTATGGTAGCAGATATGGCAGGTTAGTCTTTTAGTATAAGTGGGAGATTGTTAGGATGTATACTAAAAGTCTAGCTTTTAGTATAAACATTTATCTAGAAATAAGAATCACATTGGTCAAATGTCTACATTTATGATAAATGTAGTTGTTCAATTAATTTATATTGTAGATAACATGGTGTGTGGTGTCACACACAGAGGATCATGTTATTAGTACCTTATAAATTATAAACAGTAGCTCACGACCAAGATGGAAAGGAACAAACCATTTGAAGGTCGTAGTGTAATTAGGTATTAGTTTATCTTAACTATATAATTACACTAGTACACTTAGAGTGTATTAAGTAGGACCATTAGAGGTCGTTTCTTTTATACTGACTTTATAAAGAAACAAAGACCTCAGTTATTATGGAAGTGTGTGCTCTTAATCCTAATATAATAACAAGCACATATATTTGATATTTATTTCTTTAATTTATCAATGGGTGAGATTTAGTTCGATGAATCAATAAGCCCGATAAGTTGGGAAATGATATCACTTATAGTGTGTGTTGTTGATTATAGAAGGAAACTGTGTCCTAGAGATACTAGGTTGAGAATGTCCCCAAGAGGAGCTCAAAAGGATTGTCATGTTAAACCCTGCAGGTGGACTTAGTCCGACATGACGATGAAGTTGAGTGGTACTACTCTTGGAGCTAGATATTAATTAAGTGAGTTGTCAGTAACTTACTTAATTAGTGGACATTTGTTATCTTAAACACAGGGAGACTAACACACTCATAATAAGAAGGAGCCCAAAAATATAATTTGGGATTGGTGCGGTAGTTCAATAATAATTCTCTAGTGGAATGAATTATTATTGATAAAATTAAGTTGTGTGTTCGGGGCGAACATGGGATGCTTAATTTTATCGGGAGACCAAAACCAATTCCTCCTCTCGGTCCCTATCGTAGCCTCTTAATTATAGAGTACTATACCCACCTATACCCACCTTCTTACCCATCCTATAGGGGGCCAGCCAAGCTAGCTTGGAGACCAAGCTAGGGCCGGCCATGTTTTGGTTCATGGGTGAATTCATGTGGCCGGCCCTAGCTTGAACTCAAGCTTAGGTGGTCGGCCCTATTAAAATAAAAAGGAATTTTATTTTTAAAATTTTTCTTATGTGGATAACATGATTTAAAAGAGAGTTTAAAAATTTAAATCTTTCCTTTTATAAGATTCTACAAAAGATTAAGAGAAGAGTTAAATCTCTTTCCTTATTTGTAGATTAAAAGGTTGATTTTAATTTTGGTAAAAACTTTCCTTTTAATCATGTTCATGATTTAAAAGAGAGTTTAAAAATTAAATATCTCTTTTATAAAGCTTCTACAAAGATTAAGAAAAGATTAGATATCTTTCCTTATTTGTAGATTGGAAGAGATTTTAATTTTTAAAGATAACTTTCTTTTTATCCACATGTTTAAAAGAAATATTTTAATTTATAAAATTTCCTTTTTATTGACCATCATGAAGGGAAAAATTATTAGAGAAATTTTTTATAAAATTTCCGGAAACAAATTAGGAAAGTTTTAATTCTTGATTGAATTAAATTTCCTTTGCTTGGTTTAAAGTGGCCGGTCATATTGTTGATGAGAAAAAATTATTTTTAATTAAATAAATTTTCCTTATCAATGGCAAAAGAATTAAGGAAATTTTTATTTAAATTTCCTTATTTGCCAAGGCCAAGGATTATAAAAGAGAGGGTAGAGGTGCCTTCAAAAAGAACAACTCTATTATTTTTCCTCTCTCTTTTTCTTCCTTGGTGTGGCCGGCCATCCTCTCCTCCTTTCTTCTCTTTGATGGCCGAACCTCATCCTTCTTGTGGAGACTCATATGGTGGCCGGATCAAGTTTAGAGAAGAAGAAGAAGAAGGAGAGAAAGAAAGCTTTGTTTCTAGCATCCCTTGGAGCATGATGGTGGTGGCCGAACCTCTTCATCCTAGAAGAAGTTTGATGGCCGAAACTTGCAAGGAAGAAGAAGGTGTTTGGTGGTTCTCATCTCGTAAGATCGTTGCCCACACAACGTCCGAGGTTAGAAGAGGAATACGATAGAAGATCAAGAGGTCTTTCTAAAAGGTATAACTAGTATTTTTCCTTTCCGCATCATACTAGTTATTTTTGGAAATAATACCAAATACAATAGGCATACGATTTTAGTGTTTCGAATTTGTTTTCGATATAGTGTTCTTTTGTTTTTTCTTTTCCTTGTGATTTGATTGTTCTTTTCGGTTAACCTAAATTTACTTTAGGAAATTAAATATTAGCTTTCCATAAAAGGTTTTGTCTAGTCGGTGTTGGTTGCTCCCATATCCAAGAAGGCCATGTGTCTCGCCACGTCAGTACTGGGAACCAATTATGGAAATTAATATTTAATGGAATTAATAACTTAAGGTGACTTGGGTCGAACGTGTTAAGTTCCGCAGGAGATCCAAGTCAAAATCTAAAAGAACAAATAGATTAAGTTTTGGATCAAACGTGTTAAGTTCCGCATGCGATCCAAAATTTAATTTAAAAGAACACATGGTAGCTAGGAAAAGGTTCAGACCTTTGTACAAAATTTTTGTACAGTGGAATCTCTAGGTTTTCCGAGTAGCAACCAACAATATGTTAATCTTAATTTTTTGCCTTAGTGACTATTTAGCTGTCTACTTGAAGTTTTAATCAGTGGCTGCTACTTTAGCGTGTATCCTATGGCTATGGATGATTCGGTCTATGGAGCATAACTAGGAAAGCGACTGATTAAAATGAATTGATTCTAGCTAAAAAGGAAGATTAAATATATTTATATCTTTTGTTGTTATTCACTGGTCGACTCATTTCTGTTATGTATGGAAATGAATGTGAATATTGGATATGGAACATGCTCATGACATAATGGTCATTATAAGGGATTAGAGATGTTCATATCGATGTAAATGAAAATTATTTAATCTGGGTAAATAGAAAGACATGGATATCTTCAAGATAATGGCTATGTGTCACTTGAAGATTGGATGGATTCTGGATAAAGGCTATGTGCCACCAAGAAAGAGGCTATGTGCCATGAAGAGTGTGTCTCTAATTTATTTGAGTAGCTAAGTAAAGTGTAACAACTTTATTAGCATTGATTGCTCAAAGAGCGGCTAAGTCAAGGTGTAACAATCTTCTTAGCAACTATCGCTCAGTGTGCTTGCTGTCGCACGAACCATTTTCTCTAAGTATGGATTGGATGTTCTCATATGGTCTATGTGACCAAACTCTCTAATAGTTTATGTGACTTATTAAGTCTTTGTGACTTACCTGAATGAACTAGTCTTAGTGACTTACCTTGGACGAGTGGGAGATATTAGAAATGGGGAGAGTGGGGAACGTGGCCCATGTTCCCCACTATCCATAATGGAAAAGTCCATTATGCCCCTAGTGTATTTCCCTATATAAAGGGGGTTCGTCCAAGGCTCAGGGGGTGTGAAATTGCTAGTGTTCGACGAGAGTAAGAGGAGAACATCCAAGGCGGCGGGATTTGGTTTGTGGAATTACGGAGGGCTTTCCGATCTTGTGATCGATCTTCCGACAGGGAGTTTTCGCCACTGCCGATTGCAGATCTGCGGAAGATCGCTGTAAATTTTTACCGCATTTAATTAATTCGTCTATCATGTATTTAGAATATATTTTCTACACTTATCATATCCAAAGGATTAGGGGAAGCATAATGCTTCCCGACTTTTTTTTTTTTTTTTTTTTTTTTTTTTTAACTGAATTCCAATTTTGGAATTGCAAATTATGGGGCTTAGCTGCCAATTTTGTGACTTAATTAAGCTACTAGTGTCTTGAAACCAGATCATGGTCAATCCTATCATGGATTAGAATCATTGTGGTTCCACCTATTTGTCTATTCGATGGAAATGGTAGTCACATGCTAGTAGTCCATGCTTATAGTCTATGGTAACTTCTTAATATAGCAGACTTTACCATTTGTAAATGGCCACTAAGTGCTTGGAAACAAAAAGCTTTCCTTCCATCTCGCCAAATCAGTGGCAGGTTTTGGAAATCCCATTCCGGTTTGCCAAGCTTTCATGGGTATATTATAAGAATTTGAGCATTGTCGGGTTGAAAGTTTCAAGTGCCTTTGAAAATCTTTTACAAATCAGAGATTCAAAATGTTAATCCTATTTTACTTGTGCTACTACCAAGAGGGAAATGGCAATGGACTATATTGCCCTATCAGTCTATGAATTGTTGTGTGTAAATTTCCGTCCAAGGCTTGCAAGGTAGGAGAAGTTGTATGATGACTAAATTTAATTTTGAAAAGACTTATGACCAGTTAATTGGAGTTTTATCAAGAATAATTAGATTATTGTAGGTCTTCCAACACTAATCGAATTTAATTTAGCATAGTAAATGAGACTCCCCAATTTCTAAGGAAGGTTGTGTTCCTGAGACACATCCCATTAAAGAAGACTTACATCAACTAACGCACCGACCATGATCAATGAGTCGTTTGGGAGATATTCGTATGTATCAAAACCTAAAGTGCTCCTACTAGTAGAATAGTAGGAAGAAGGATACTGCGGACTTTGCAGTTCAATGCTTGGTGTGTCAACAAGTGAAGGTTAAACATCAGAGTGATGCAGCAGAAGCGTTGTGGGCCCATAACCCATAGAGAGTGTCAAAGACTAGTAGACATACTTCAGAAAATTTAGATACTAGAATGAAAATGAGAGCATATTACAATAGACAATCTGAGCGCACACTATACAGACATTAAAGCATATATAGAGAGCATGCGTTTAGGATTTCTGAAGCAACTTGAGAGCTAGAAAAAAAATATATCGAAGCTCGATACTCTCACTTGTTTACTTAAGGTGCTTGTAGTTTATTCTGTATTTGAACTGATTGAACATGCTATTGTTACTTATCACACTTAACTAGGAAATTTGGAAACCAAATTTTTATTAGTGGGGGAGAATGTGAGATATGATAATTAAATAAAATAAAAGTTAATTAAGATATTATCTTAGAAAATTTTTAGGGATTTTAAGGAATAATTGGTTTTTTTATGAATTATTTTACACTATTGGGAATAAAAGTGTAAAAGAAAAGCTTGTTTTGTGAACCCTTTATAAAGGAGGAAATGTTTATTTTCTAAAAACATTTTCCTTTCTTTTACCTAAACCTAAAATTGTCGTCCCTATTTCTCTCATGTGATTCCTTCTCGTGGCCTCACTGTGTTGCTCGACCCGTCGATGCAACTGTCGGATCACCGGACGCTATCGTCGCTCTACATGTGAGGCTAGCTTGGCGACACTGTCACTACCGGATCACCTGAGGATGTCATCTCCTCTTCATGAGTTGCCATCCAGTCATCGTGGCACCCTTTGTCGTGCCTATCCAGCAATGTCGTCATCCCTCTCCCATCTTTGGATCACCGTGAGCACCGACACCATTGCCCCTTCGTCAGTGTCATGTACAACCAGTCGTCGCTACCTCTCCTCTGCCTAGCCCACCACCGTAGCAGCCACCACGAGGCCTCTCCAGCAACCATCATCACTGCTACCTTCAACAATGGCCAAGAGCCCGTCACCGCCGTCTGTAGCAAAGTCTGGCCACCACCGTCGACACTGTGAACTGTCGTAGGGAGCTCACCACCAGAGCAAATCTACAAATTAAGGGTAACAATGATTAAACCATTGCCTTGATTAAAAAATCTATTATTAGGTATTAATGATTAGATTTATGGATTAATTGATGAAAGAATGATTAATTAAGAGGATTAAGGTTCCATCAAGTTAACCAAAATTGAAACAAGATTGCTCAATGTATGAATTGATTTAAAATATAGGGTATGTTAAATTGATAAGGGGATGATGCATTATTGGGATTGGTTAATCGAAGGAGTTAGTAATAGATTGACTAATCGTTCATTATCTTTGACCCCCTTGATAAAAGAATTAATAGGATAAGTAACTAATCGACAAGATAAGACGAGTACGAATTATATTAGAGAGATAAATAAAGTCATAATCAAATTAAATTGATTATCATGTTAAGATTATTCTAGTATTTAGTTTAGCTCATGTCATGTACTTGTAGGATTCGAGCATGAAGCAAACTGTTGACGTGAAGACATTCGAAACGATCTACAATAAAGGTGGGTAGATTCTGCTTGTCTTTTGCAAGCTTTGATTATAGTGCATGATTGTTTACTGCCATGTTTTGATTAGATCGCAGATACTTGCTTACCTTAAATATGTGCTATATTACTCCTGAGTTTAATACCTTATTGTTGTCCTTATACGTTAACCGATTGTTGATAGCAAGGTAGTCTTGTTTATTATCCATGATTGTGTTTATATATATATGCATGATATTACTAGACCCTAGTGTAGGACATTGGATATTCTGCTAGACCCGTGGTAGATGATTTGAATTTGTATTTATTGTTAGGATGATTATACCGTAGTATAGGATATCGAGTATCTTGCTAAACCTTTGTTTGTTATTATATGTTATGGTGTAGGATATTGAGTATTCTAATATACCCTTGTTGTTATATTAGGCCTATAGCTTATGTTCGTGAATTTGTATTAAACTATGGCTATATACATAGGCTCGTGCCTGCAGGGCACTGATATTATAGGTAGTATAGTTGTATATTGATGTGAGAGCATATATGTTAGTGAGATTATACTAACACATACTTAATGGAAATCACTCGCTAGCAGAAGGGTAGTGTATTCTACTAGGCTTTTCCCTTTAAATCGGCCCCTAAGATTACTTGATCTTGATACCATTGTTTAATATATCTAAGATGATTCACAAATTAGTGGAGATATTAATGCTAGGTGACTAGTAACTTTGGGACGTGATTATCTATTTTCTACCTATATTAGTAGGATTATATCATAATATAGGGTACTGAGTATCCTAGTAGACCCTTACTTGTTACATAGGCTCATGCCTATACATTAATAGAATTATATTATGATATAGTATTTTTGAGGATCCTACTAGACCCTTAGTTGCTATATTCTGTCGACCATTGTCTCTCATTCGTGGTTGAGAGAGTCGTCAGCAACCATTGGTGTATCCTATCAACCATTGTCTCTCATTTGTGGTTGAGAGAGTCGTCTACGACCGTTAGTATATTCTGTCTCCCCTGTGTGGTTGAGAGAGTCGTTAGTGACCATTGGTATATATCCTGTCTGCCCACAGGACCATCTATGGTAGAGCATTCTCCCGCAGACAGTGACTAGTTATTTACCTTATCCGCCTATAGGACCATCCGTAGTATAGCATTCTCCCGTGGACAGTGACTAGTCATTTACCCTGACTGCCCACGGGACCATCCGTGGTAGAGCGTTCTTCTGCAGTCAGTATTGATTATAGGGTTGCTATATGTCAGTCATATATTTGTGCGTGCAGGTTTAGATGTATTGTATGTACTCCCAATTTGTTGGTTGTACTTGGTTGAGCAAGTTAGTGAAGTACTATGTTATTGATTATACTTTTGGTTAGCTGGTGATTATGTTGGGGCACCTATGTTGGTTAGTAAGTATTTTACTTGATAGTGCATCTTTTGATCTCCTGACAGTATATTATTCATGCGCTATTTTCTTCTACCCACTGAGTTATTGTACTCACTACCCCTTACTTTTCCTCTGACTTTCAGGTTATAGATAGAGGAGATGTTGTGTCTCTCAGAGGTCCTGGCTCCCAGTCCCACTCGAGTTCAGATTTTTTTGTTCGAGTTATTTGGGTTATTTTCCGCTGCTTGTAGTTACAGTTTCTTTCTGTATTAAATGCTTGAGTGTTGTTCTTAGCTTATTAGTTAGTATGATCACTTGTTCATGCATACATACAACCATTGTCATTTGTAACTTGATGTTATTATTATATCGCCTCGGTATTTATGTTGGCATGAATTGGTTCGATATCGTATTTCATATATTGTCACTAGGGGGCACCGTCCGATTTGATGGACAAGTATACCCTCGGGGTGTGACAGGGGCAATTGAGTAGTGGCCACTTCGCTACAGCCGAGTGGTGTCGCCATTTGAGCAAGAAAAAATAAGTTTATAGACTTAGGGATTAACGTTACCTTTGTAGGTTTTGGCTTGCTGCGGAGTGTGGAGCGGTTAGCGAAGGGTTTGCTTGCTCTTGTTGTTGTCCTGCAAAGTACTGTGCGAAGAGTCCTGCGAAGTACCGGTAATTTCGGAGTGGCCGAGAGGGAGAGTGGGAGACGAATGGAGCGTTTTTTTGCCGAGAGAGAGAGAGTGGGAGACAAAGGGTGTGTTTTTTTGCTGAGAGGGAGAGTGGGAGACAATGGGTGTATTTTTTTCTTTTAACCCCTACTTTTTTTTTGTTTAAAAATTGTATTAATGATTTTTTTTTTGTTTGGGCCCAATGTTATAGCTACCCACACTTTTTTTTGTTTAAAAAATATATTAATGAATTTTTTTTTGGTTTGGGCCCAATGTTATAGCTACCCACAATTTTTTTTGTTTAAAAATTATATTAATGAATTTTTTTTGTTTGGGCCTAGTGTGATAGCTACCCACACTGGGCCTACATAGGCCCTGCTACATGAAGGGAGTTGAGACTTGAAGTCATCGTGGTGTTTCTCAAGGAGAACATACAATCTATGACAACTTGTGCCTCCTCTAGTTCTTCTTCCTGATCTTCTTACACAACTAGGCTCACTAATCTTGTGATGACCATTCCACGGAAGTTTTTCAACCATCATTAGGGTAAATCTAGAAGTATTCAAAATAGGTGGCCCAGAAGGCCAGTAGCCCAGCATCCCAAGTTTATCATCCCACTAGAAGAAAATATCTTTCAGTACGCTATAACTGAGAATCGAACAATAGGTACTTGAGAAATTGCATAGGCGTTCTGCCACTGTACCATAGCCTCGAGAGGATGCAAGAGTATGCCTCTTATCATAGTTTGCAAAATCATGATCCTGCACAAGATCAATTTAGGCTCAGGATCAAATCGATCAAGATCTGATAGTTGAATCATCCTATCTAAAATTCTTTAAATTTTATGATAAATGATTAATAGATAGAAAAAAAATCTTAAAAGGTAATTTATATATAAATAAATTAATAATTTTATATATATATACAATCCTTTCTAACATAATAACACTCAATAATATTTATATTTTCATATCACAAATAAAAGAGTATAAAATTTTTACTAATACGGTAACAATAATCACTTTTAACTTCAAGAATGCTCCCTTGGTTCATAAAATAACTCAGTTTAAAGGCTAACAAAGCAATTGATGTTACAGAAACTAGTAAACCTTTGATTCAAACACGAACGTTGAAAATAATCTTCTAAAGATATGTTGATTTAGTAGAATATTAGATAATAGACATAAAAAAATTCATCATTTTATGAAGAAAAAAGGCCATAATATTATTGATAAAAAAATAACTTAAAAACAACTAAATAGATGTTTAAATAATCTAAAAATTTTAACCCTAACTCTAAAAAAACAAAAATAACATAAATTATAAAATAATCTAAAAAATAATTAAAAAATACAAATCTTTCAAACCTCCTAAAAAAATTTTAAATGATATTTTTTAAATATAAAATCCAATAATTAATTATAGATTTCTAAACATATTTCGATTTAATATATTATAAATCTCATTTTTTATCCCAAGATAAAAAATATGGACTCTCAGAACTTCTACCAATCCTAATATAATCCCGCCAATTCCATTGTAAACACAATCTTGCATGATTTAGCACTGATTCAGTGTTCCGGATCATAAGATCCTACCAGCATCGTGATTTTGCAAACATGGCCTCTTACGATCAGTATGTAAACATCAATTAGCCAATATTCAGTATGTTAGAAGAGTAAAGTTCTAACACAAACTTGAGCACCTCTTGAGCAAACTCGAGGAAGAAGACTCTTGTCTACCTCCAAGATTAATCCGGCAAAATACGTCCCCTGGATTATCAAAATAAATAAAAACTGAAGAGAGACAAGAAATTTACATTGATGAACTAGTTCTATTAACTAAAAAACCAAGTACACTACAAAACTGATAAATCCAGTTCCAAACTGGAACACAGCCCAAAAAACTCAAAGTTAGCTCTCTACCATTGCAATTCACAGGAAGACTTCCCCAAGGGTTCCTTTCATCCTATTAAATGACTCGAACAGCTCTGTCCGAGAATAACGTCTGTAACAATTTGCATATCTGATCACACCTCGAAATATTGTCATGCCAGAAGTCTCTTTGGATCAAGGATTTGATTCAAACATCTGTGATGGTTATACAGTGACTCGAATGCCTGCATGCACACACTAGCGAAGCCGGTCATTGCTTGGAAAATGTTGGGGAACCCTGTTTGTAGGTTGTTCAGTGTCATCGCTCTTGTAACTCCAACACTCTTCTCATATTTGCTCTTCTCTTCCTCGGCCTTTGTCTTTAGAGCTTCCACCTTCGCACGCTTCTCTACTACAAGAGATCTTCGTGCCACATCACTATGACCTTCAGCTTCGAAGAAGAGGCCATACTTCGACTCCATTGATCTGAGCTCTTCAGACCTCTTCTCAAGCTCTTTGAATGCTGCTTCTGACCTTTTCTTTTGCTTTTGCTCCTCTGATTGCTGAACGACAATGGCATTGATAACAGTCAGGAAGCTTTTAATTCCTTCTGAGGCTACTTTGTCAGGAATTCGATCAAAGGCAAGCTGCCATTCTTCACTCAATGAATAAATTTCTGAGTTGGGATCACATTTTGTGAGAGGATCATGGTGGCACTGGAAGAGAGACAAACGGAGCCAGCCTGCTAGAGCATATATGTATTCTCGCTGGGACTTGATGAGGCTGCAGAAAGACGAGTACCAACGATCAACCTCCAGTTCTAGCTGGAGAGCAGCTTGTCGGAGTGCATCACTTGTAGATTGTGAGGACAGTGCACAGTTCAAGTACTCAAGTTGTTGAACAATGTGTGTCTGAACCTGATGGCACTCGTACATGCTCCTCCACATGGTCATCAAACTGCATCAAAGAATGATTAAAGATGATTCGGTTCACAATATGGAAATCTTGCAAGGATCACATAATTAGCTAAAACATAAGTTCTCCATCAAAGATCTGCCATTTTGATTATAACAGGAATGTTTCATCTATTGTTCTCAAAAAATTAATCCAAAAAACTAAAGTTCATTACCAACTATGTCCTAGTGAATACTAAATGGAAATTCTAAAACACAAATTAATACTAACAAATAGATGTCTTTACTTTCCTAGAACATGGTTTAGAAAATTGTTGAAATAAAAAAAGGTGCATTGGTGTGACCTCTTTATACATCAAGAATTCACCGAAACTGAATTTCCAGTATTCATTCAAGATCTTGTGCAAATCCTATCTTTTCATGTACAGCGACTGCAAGAAAACATGACTAAACAAGGTGCAGGTAGATAAGAAACCTAAAGGACCAAAAAAATCATCATGCAAAGCTTAGAAATGCAACAACCAATCTATTGCAGGACATGCTAACTTACACTACAAAACCTAATTACCTAAATCTGTTTTCTATAATTATTTTCATCACATTGAAATATGGTTCAACTTCGGTCTAGGAATTCAAATGTCAATAATGTCAATAATGACTCTGAGGGTCTCTGCTGCACTTTCCTATTCTAATAAGCAATAATGGCGCATTACTCTCAGCACTACAGTTTGTGGGAAATCATCTTGGCAGATTCTCCAAACAGCGCATCTCGTTTGAATTTTCCCCCAAAAGAAAGCATCATAGACATGAGTTTTCTCATCTCACATACCAAAATCTTCTAGTATGTCAAAAATATACCAGTAAGTTCTAAGAGTAAAGAAGTTTCTTTTTGAAAATCTCCATGATGACCAAATTATATCATTTTGGTAAGAAAATCATATCAGATGTTTTCTAGGAGACTCAGGTGGATTGTTCATTTGTTTTTAAATTGAAAAGGAGCATCAGGAAGATTTTGACAAAAAAAAATGATAGTTTAAATTATTTTATTTTGGTAATAAAATCATATCAAAGGTTTTCTAGAAGTCTGAGTGGATTGTTCATAAGTTTTTGACATCAAATAGACAATCAAAGAGATTGTTTCTTTAAAGAAAAGCTTCTTAATAGTTCGAATAATGTCAATTTGTCTAAAAATTTATACCAGGGGCTTCTAAATCTCAAATGGAGTGTTCAGTGTTTTGAGTTAAAAACAAATCAAGTTTGAGTTGAAATTTTGATTGGCACAAAATGTCAATTGAAAAGTAATTGTTTTCAACTAAAAATCACTTGAGCATTCCATTTGAGGTTCCTAGAGTGTAGTATGATTTTCTAGCTAAATTGACAAAATTTTAAACCATCAAGGAGTTTTCATCTAAATCTTTGACGGTCCATTTAACTCAAAAAGTCATAAACAATCCTGATGAGACTCCTAGAAAATCTGTGATGTGATTTTGCAACCCAAATGACATGATTTGGATATCCAAGAGTTTTTGTTAAAATCTCCTTCATGCTTCATTTAAACTCAAAAACACGAGCCAAGAGATTCTTACAATACCTTTTGCCATAATGACATCATCTGAGTCATCAAAGAGATCTTCAGAAAAACCTATTAATTGTCCATTTTATACATAAAAAGAAAATTCTAAAGTGTAATTCTTGCTCCTACAAATGCAATGATATATTTTTGTTTTGAAGAAATGAGCACATTTTGAACTATTGAGAGAATTGAAAAGAGAGAAATTTATTTACTGCACCATGCAAAGGTACTTTGGGTATGTAAATAAAGTGTATGATCAGAGAAAAACAAAGTATGATGTGCCTTTTTGGGGAAAAAAAACACCCAAATTATAGTGCACCTTTTGGAAAATCTTCCAATTTTCTTTCTAGAATTTCCTATTTCCAGTCTTCTATGACTTTACCCAATCCTAAAAGCAACGGGATCATATGTTTATTTACTTCACCATGCAAAGGTACTTTGGGTATGTAAATAAAGTGTATGATCAGATAAAAACAAAGTATGATGTGCCTTTTTGGAGGAAAAAACACCCAAATTATAGTGCACCTTTTGGAAAATCTTCCAGTTTTCTTTCTAGAATTTCCTATTTCCAGTCTTCTATGTCTTTACCCAATCCTAAAAGCAACGGGATCATATGAATGCTATATTTTTGAAGGTGAAGGTGGGCTTGTGTAAAGGACCGAGTGGCATTATTTTGTGTTGCCTCAGTTCTTTTTCACCTCCCCATGCTTAGCCTTACTTTGGGATATCTGTCAGTCATCTGAGCAAACTTGAAGCTATCAGCAGGACCACAAAAGCAACCAAATACTAAATGACTTAGCAAAAAAAACTCAAAACCCGTGAACATTCTAAAGCATTTTTAAATCTCCTATGATTTAAAATAGACAGACACTAACCCAGTGACTAATTCCAGAAGCTGAGGGAAGAGCTCAACCTCCCTCAGCTTAATGATTGCAGAGGATGTGGTTTCTATAGCCTGTGATGCTACCATCATTTTGGATTCCAAACTCTCGATCTCCATCTTGTTCTTCTCCACCTTCATATAGTCTACTCCTTTAGCTTCTTGCTTCCTCAATAGTGCCACCCTCTTCTCATGCTCCTCCTTGATCGTTTCAGCATTCTGAGGTAGAAACAACAGTAAAAAAGGCACATGGTTCAAGCAAAGTGAATGGTCTTCTACGTAAAAGACAACAGTATCAAAGAAACAACCCATGTGCTGCCCACATTTGTCTTGTAATGTTCCTTTTGGAGATTCAAGGACAATAAATTATATGAAAAAGAAGGCAGTGCGTGAAAAATCACAAATGAATTACTGCCTAAGATCGGAAGAACTGAATCAACATATGGTTTTCCTCTGCCTGGGAATCATATGCCAGGAACTTAGGCAGAACTAAAGACAAAATAAATGGAGGAGAGAATTTTATGTCCTGGCAAAGCTAAAGCAAGCGCCAAGAAAAAAAGAGGGCTTTCATGTTGCTAGTGTACCTTAACCTCAAGATACAGCTTCTTCTCCCAAGCATAGAGTTTCTCCACAGTGGAGGTATGACTCACACTATCAGCTGCAACTCCACTGCAGCTCCCACTTCCATTGTCTCCCCTCATCCCCTCTCCACAATTCCCAAAGCCGGTGAAATCACCACAAGTCTTAGAGTTGGATCTCCAGGACCAATGAAGTGGATTTAAATTCTTGCCATAGCCAGACATTTTTCCTATATATAAAAAGAAAACCACTCAATTTAAAGATTGAAGTTACAGAAGTAATGAACAATGTACGTAAGACATGATTCGTAGAGCTTACCACCAATTCCTTGGTTAAAAGAAAGATCAGAATTTGGAGCTTCTAGGATGAAGGAAACCCTTCTTCCGGCCTCAGCTGCCTTGAGGAAGTACTCATCGAGCTCTTTAACAATCTCTGACAGATCCTTGTTGGCCCTGGGGATAACAACCACTGTTCGTTCACTGGTTATATCCTTCGTCTTGCTGCTGGCAACCGCTGGTGGAGGCACCGCCGCAGGCGCCACTGTGACTTCCGATACGGTGGTAGTGACCTCCTCACACTCCTCAGTGGCTGAGCGAGAAAAGGACGGGACGAACGGATCCCAAAAATCCCAACTTGAAGAAGGCGGTGGAGGTGGCGGCGGGTGAAGAATGGGCGAGGAGGCAGTGAGAGAGGAGGTCCAGTTGTCAGAAATCGGGCTCTTTGCTGAAGCCGGAGGCTGTGGCGCTGGTGGCGTAGGAGGAGGTGGAGGAGAGGGAAGGGGTGGCGGAGACGAAGATGGGGAAGGGGAAGAGAGGAGCGGGAGATGGTGGTGGTCGTTGTTGTTGTGGTTGTAGGTCTCGGCGTTAGCGAACTGGAGCAGGGCGGCGCCGGTGGCGCGGAGAGAGCGAAGGTAAAGGGAATGGGCTAGGGCAAAGTCTCTCCGTCCCTGCACAAGATGCTTCATGTATCGCCGCCGGGCTTTGCACCGCGACACCACCTCCTGCCTCTCCAGCCGGGAATGCCAGCACCCCATCAACACCTCTCTCTAAAGTCGCCCCCTTTCTCCCCTGCAATAGCCGTTGCCGCGACCTCTACCACCTCCTGTAACCAATACACAAAGGTGGTTCCTTTTCTCCGAAGCAAGAGTTGCAGACGTGAACCGAAGGAATCGACGTCTCTCTTCAACCTCGCGTTGGTGGAAAGCCAAAGGCGCCTCCTTTGCACCCGTTTAGCTCTCAAGCATCGTCCTCGCCCGAAAGCACACCAAAACCTCACTTTGAACGTTACCAAAGTCCTCGATTGCTACCAAAAAGCCCCAAATCCTCGCTCTTGAATAACCAGTGCTACTGCAACTGCATTCTCAAGTCCTCTAGTCTTCAACTTTATATAGCAATGAGCGGAGTCGATGGCCTCTTCGGATCTTCGTCGCCTCTCTTTCAAACGCGAAGGTGGAAAGATCAGAACCCTAAAGCGGATGGCACAGAGATATTTGAGCGTTGGGCAGTGTGGAGTGGGTGGATTCTTTCATCAACGATGGAATGCTTTTAATTTTAGGGTTGGCAATCAGTAAAATTTCTCAACGTCTCGGAAAAAAGTTGTGCACCATGGGGGTGTTTTGGTCATTTCCTTGGTCAACGTTCGAGTGAGAAATTTGGATTTGAAGGCAGATCGGGCGAGTGTCATGGTTAATTTTGATACTTAATTCTTGGTTTCGATAATCAAAACAAAAATATTACTAAACTTTCGTAAATATTTAAATATATAATTGTACATCGTACTTTTAAATTTATAAAATTACACATTCTTCTTCTTCTGAAGATACTCTTCCATTTATTTTTTTTAATAAAAAATAAATATATATCATATGATAAAAGGTGATTCACTCATCTCAGTACCTCATTAATCTATTTCTAGACAAACACAGAAGAGGTAAATCATGAGTAAATACGAATCATTAGTGTAAATGACCAAGACATGAGAGAGATCATGCTCGGACGCACCAAGTAAAAACAAATATATATCATGCACAATTCTATGTGTCCAAAGATAATAATTCATCCTCACATGATAATGGTATAATGATTAGGTTATTCAAATGATTAACCAAGTATTTAAGGGTTGAATCCTAGCTACGGTACACTATAGGAACTTTTCTCCAATAGGATGACAACTCTAAAAACGCTAGCTGCTTGGATGAGTCTCTGCAAGTACTTCCCGATTTATCTTGGTAGACGGTGAAAAAATTTCGTGAGGTCGGGCCGGTCACCTCTTGTATTAGTTAGTACTAATAGACCATTCGTACATCATACTACAGGTGTATCAAACTCAATTAAGTTATTGAATCACTCTATACTAATGTAACATAGAGATGTGTCACGCCCCAGAGGAGCCCCTGTCCGAAGAAATTTCGGCAGCATCTCCCCTGTACGACGGACAATCTGAAATTTCTACATATCACATATACATCAGCCACAGGCGGCTGGAATAATAACAATAAGTAAAAGCAAACACCACGCAGTATTTATAATTTATTCAGCCTCTGGCTGTCACAACCACGCAGTTAAGATAATTAAACAGTAAAATAATACTCTGACTCGAAATCCACCCTACTCCACTACACTCGTAAAGCTCAAATCCGACGAACTCACCTCTTCTGCCGTCCAGGCAGGCATGTAGTAGAATAAAATCCAAATCATACCAAAAATCCATCAACATCTCAAAATCCATACAAAGTCCAAGTATTCAAACAAACCAAGTCTATAACATAGTCAAAAAGGAAACAAAACAAAACCAGTAGATCCGTAAGTCTTCGGGTCTTCAGGGGACCAGCAACTAGAACTCTCTCCTGACAGCATCATCCTGAAATATAAGAACATTGGAGGCGGGGTGAGTCCAACACTCAGCAGGTACAATTGATATGCAAAGTAAAGAAATAACACCTAGCACTAATCATGCGTACAGTCTCCTGATAAAAATAAAGATAAATGCAAACCGAAGTAGACATGAGAGAATATGTACTAACCAGGACCTGGTATAAGGACAAATAGTCCGAAAGGTATAGAAGACCTGTATGCATGTCAAACATAGGTATCCAAACAATATGCAGCATATAAATGCAGCAAACACAATCACAAACAATAAATGCATCATGCATATGATGCCAATGTCATGGTCACCCCTGACGCCAGTCAGCCAACTCACAACAAAAGTGGGACCGAGTGGGTAGAGTTGTGACGACCGTGTACTCTGCATCACTACTCCTGATGAGTGACCGAGAGGACGGGATGCTGTCGGAGTACACACGTACTCCTACCCCAAATCATAAATGGGGGAGCGAAATGCTCTCATCTCCCGGTACGCTATGACGGGGAGGGATCTCTAACGTGCTACACGTTGCGTCACACTACCCACCGAACGAGCAAACTGACGTGCTACCACGCTGTGTCACGCTACCCATGAGCGTCACAACAGAGCACCGAACAGTGATGAAACTGGCAATGTGCTCAACAATAATGGAGCAATCTATCGCACAGCATGCGATCATGCAAATGGTGCATGTCACTAAGCATGGTAATATACTAAACCAACCTCTGAACATATAACAATGGGCACCATAGTGAATAAATCATATCAAGATATACTGATCTATAAGGTATCAAACCTAGGTCCTCACATGGTAAAACATGGTTATATCACTACCCATGAGCATGTGAAATCAGATAGGTATCAATACAAGATGCAAATAAACAATCAATCAAGCAGGTAACATGTATCGGGTAGTGATTAACCGAAACAAATAAGAAAACACAATTAATGCAAATTGTTAATATCATTACTAAGCATATCAAAAACAATAAGTCAAAAGTACCCGCCTCCGAAAAAAAAATGTCCAATACCGACTCCGAGATACTCGTCTCGCGTCAAAGTCCTGCGGTATCAAACAAAATGTCTATTTTAGCTAATTCTATAATATAACAATTAGCCAAACTAATTTCTAATCCCACTAATCAATTAGGGTTAATTTCATTAACCCTAATTACACAATTAAATAAATTCTAAACCTAAGTTAGCAATTATTGCTAACTCAACTAGTAATCATCTACAACGAAAAATCAAATTCCTCCACAATACCTCAACCACCGTTGCTGCTGCTGCTGAAGCAAGGGCTACTGGATTGGGGTTTGTTGCTGGAAGTCTTGAACAAACCAAAGCACACTTTACAAGTCGGACACTTCACTCTAAGATCACCACTCTGCTGTAAAGAAGAGAGTGGCACCGCAGTGGTGCACTAGGGCACAGTAGCAACACAGGGAGAAGAAATCCACCAACTGGTCCAAGCAAGATCAAGCACTGAGATCACTAACACAGATCAAGCCATAACCCAAATTCCACACCACACAATACTACTCAAATTTCACTAGTTAGGGCATAACACTCACCTCCCGGATCACTGCTAGGGCACTGGAGGCGTAACCACAGTGAAGAAGAAGGTGTGAAGGCAGTGGCACGCAGAAGGAGTGGCGCAGATATGAAGAAGTCGGCGTCAACACTGTGCAGATGTGCAGCGGTCGTGAACACAGGGAGAAGAGTCGGCTCTCAGTGTGTGCGGCGATGGAGAGGCCGGACACAGAGAAGAATCGGCGCGTTGCTGTGAGCCCAAACCTCTAGGGCACGCGAGTTCGGCGGCTGGCGGCAGGAACTCAGGCTGCCGGCGGTGGAAGGGATTCGGCTAGGGCAGAAGGGAGGACGAGAGCAAGGGTCTCCGGCGATGGCTCGTCGGATCACAGGAGAGATCGAGAGAAGGGCGTCGGCGGCGTTGTACAGTAGCGTTTGCCGTCGCTGGCAGCAGTGGGAAGAGGAGTTCGGCTTTGGAGAAAGAAGAAAAGGAGATGGCCGAAGGGTTTAAAGCTTCGGCGAGGAAGAAACCGCCGGGCCGGTGGTTAGGGCTCGGCGTCGGGCTTCGGCATGCGCGGGAGAGGAAAGGGAAATGGCACGAGTTCGGCGTTGAGGGAAGAAAAAGAAAAGGATAAAGAAATAAAAATAAGGGAAAAGAAAAAGAATTAAATATATAAACTTTTCCTCACTTAAATGGGGTAGCCTAAACAGGCTTTTCCGGACCCTGTTTTATCCCCGTTTACTCGTCCGTACGAGCTCTGAAAAATTTCCGAAAAATTACCAAAAATTCCGGAAAATTCCTTTATTAATATTCGCCTATTTTCCGGTATTTTACATTCTCCCCCACTAATAAAAATTTGGTCCTCAAATTTCGTTTCTACCATCAGCAAGTACTAACAACAGATATAAAGTATAAATGCTGAACGGTAAATAAATCACATACCTCAAGTGAAAAGATGGGGATATCGAGCTCGGATAGTATCCTCGAGCTCCCAAGTAGCCTCCTCATTCGAATGATGCTGCCATCCAACTTTAACCAGCCGGATAGTCTTGTTCCGCAACTGACGCTCTTTCCGGTCGAGAATCCGTACCGGAACCTCCTCATATGTAATGTCAGGCTGAACTGGAACTGGAATATCTGCCAGCACATGTGTTAGGTCATGTACGTATCTCCTCAGCATCGATACGTGGAATACATCGTGAACGCCTGACAGGGACGGTGGTAGAGCCAGTCGCTCCAAGATCTCGAAAGGGCCAATGTACCGCGGAGCTAGCTTACCTCTGAGGCCAAATCTCTTCACCCCTTTCGTGGGTGAAACTCGCAGAAATACATAGTCGCCAACAGAGAACTCTAGTGGTCTGCGTCTCCGATCAGCGTAACTCTTCTGACGGTCCTGCGCCTCTGATATCCTCCGTCTGATAGTATGGACCAACTCTGCATCCTGCTGAACTCTCTGAGGTCCCAACAACTGGGCCTCTCCAACCTCATCCCAGAGGACGGGTGTCCGACAAGGTCTACCATACAATGCCTCAAACGGTGCCATCTGGATAGCCGAATGGAAGCTGTTATTGTAAGCAAACTCTACTAATGGCAGATGGTCCTCCCAACTGCCTCCGAAATCCATAACACATGACCTCAGCAGATCCTCTAAAGTCTGAATGGTCCGCTCTGACTGTCCATCTGTCTGTGGATGGAAAGCTGTACTGAAACGGAGCTGTGTGCCCAAGGCCTACTGTAGACTCTGCCAGAATCAAGATATGAACCGTGGATCTCTATCCGAAATGATACTCAACGGAACACCATGTAGTCTGATGATCTCCCGACAATAAAGATCTGCCAATCGATCTAGGGGATCAGTCCTCCGAATCGCTAAAAAGTGCGCGAATTTGGTTAATCGATCAACGATTACCCAAATCGCGTCGTGACCTCGTCGTGTCCTCGGCAACCCTACCACAAAGTCCATGGTAATGTGATCCCACTTCCACTCAGGAATAGGAATCCGCTAAAGTAACCCTGCAGGTCTCTGGTGCTCAGCCTTCACCTGTTGACAAACAAGACATCTAGCTACGAAATCTGCGATGTCTTTCTTCATACCGTTCCACCAATAGGAACGTCTCAAATCTCGATACATACGGGTCCCGCCTGGATGGATCGCAAATCGAGAACGGTGAGCCTCCTGAAGTAGCTCCTGTAAGACCGGATGAGACTGAGGTACGCATAATCTGCCTCGGAAGTATATAATACCCTCCTCGTCTCGTGTGAACTCGGTCTGCTGCCCGGAAGCTATCTGACTGCTAATGAACTGCAAATGCTGATCACCAGCCTGTGACTCTCGGATCTTCGTCCTGATCGACGACTGAGCAACCATAGTAACAAGAATACCCTGCTCTATAGATCCCTGCTCCTCAAGGTCTAACTCAAAAAAACTCTGAATCAAATCCGTAACTGAAGTCCGGTGGCAAGCTAAAGTCCCTCTGGACTTCCTGCTGAGTGCATCTGCAACCACATTAGCTTTCCCCGAGTGGTAGTTAATGGTACAATCGTAGTCCTTCAGGAACTCCATCCATCTCCTCTGTCGGAGATTAAGCTCCTTCTGAGTGAAAATATATTTGAAACTCTTATGATCAGTAAGAATCTCAAATGTAATACCGTACAAATGATGACGCCAAATCTTCAAAGCATAAATGATGGCGGCTAACTCTAGGTCATAAACTGGGTAGTTCTTCTCATGCTCCTTCAGCTGACGAGAAGCATAAGAGACTACTCTGCCGTGCTGCATCAGAACAGCACTCAAACCCTGAAGAGATGCGTCGGTGTAAAGTACAAATCCATCCTCTCCAGAAGGTAAAACCAAAACTGGAGCCGACACTAATCTCCGCTTCAGCTCCTGAAAGCTGGTCTCGCAATCCTCTATCCACATGAACTTCACGCCTTTCCTGGTAAGACGTGTCAATGGCATAGCAATATGCGAGAAACCCTCGACAAAACGTCGGTAATATCCAGCCAATCCCAGAAAACTCCGGATCTCCTGAACTGACTTCGGCTGCTCCCAACCGATGACAGCCTCGATCTTCTGAGGATCAACTGAAATACCTCTACTAGAGACCATGTGTCCCAGAAAAACCGACTGAAGATAGCCAGAATGCACACTTGCTGAACTTCGCGTACAGCTGATGCCGTCGAAGAATCTCCAAGACTATACGAAGATGTTGTGCATGCTCCTCCTCGGAATGCGAGTAGACCAATATGTCATCAATGAAAACGATAACAAACTGATCTAGATACTCAAGAAAGATGCGGTTCATCAAGTCCATAAACACCGCTGGAGCATTGGTAAGCCCAAATGACATTACCAAAAACTCATAATGACCGTATCTGGTACGGAACGCTGTCTTCTGAATATCTGAGTCTCTGACTCTCAGCTGATGATATCTGGATCGTAGATCAATCTTAGAATACACTGAAGTACCTCTGAGCTGATCAAACAAATCCTCAATCCGTGGTAATAGATATTTATTTCTGACAGTCACTGAATTCAGCTGCCTGTAATCAATACATAACCTCATGGTGCCGTCCTTTTTCTTGACAAATAATACCGGAGAACCCCATGGGAAACACTAGGGCGAATGAATCCCCTGTCTAAAAGCTCATGGAGTTGAACCTTCAGCTCGTTCAACTCTTTTGGTGCCATACGATAAGGAGCTTTCGATGTCGGCGCGGTTCCCGGAATCAGCTTAATAGTGAACTCCACTGGCCTTCTGGGAGGCAAACCAGGAAGCTCCTCAGGAAATACATCTGGATACTCTCGGACTACGAAGCGTCGGAGGCTGCTTGTCTTGATACTAATCGAGATAATAGAAAACCATGGGTGAGACCTGCTGAATCGCGAAATAATCGAGATGTCATCATCTCTGCCAGTGAAACTCCACGAGGGTTGGTTCGAGGAAGGTGACCACCCTCGTCTGGCAATCAACGGAGCATGATATACTGATAGCCAATCCATGCCAAGTATGATATCAAACTCGATCATCTCCAATACTAGAAGATCTACCGTAAGTGTCATGTTGCCAAAGTCTAACGGGCAACCTCGACCTCTTGGGTGACGTCTAAAGTATCACGACGGTAGGGAGACAACAACCGTAGTCTAATAATAGGTAATCTACCAATCCCACGCATAAAGGTACGGATATAAAATAGTGCGAACTACCAGATCAATCAAAATATCGAAGAAATGCATAAATGAAAATCGCATGAAAACAGATCCGCCGGCCCATTGAGCATCTTCTCGTAATCGCATGAACACGATCTCGGCGGAGGAGGAGGAATGTTGCCGGGCGGTAAGCCATTGAGGCGGTGCTGGATAATGAGCCAGAGAAGACTGAGAGGATGGTGACTGATACTGTGCAGCTGGCTGGGACTGAGTCTGGTACTGCCCCTGAGTCGGATAATAAGGTCCTGGAACAAAACTCTGGGGTGCTACAGAAGCACTGGAGTACTCCTGTCCAAGCATGCCAAATGCTGCTGCTGAGGGAGCTGCTCCCTGCTGACGCTGTGAGGGTGAGAATCTCCGCCCTCCTCGTCGAGACACTGACTGACTAGACTGTCCCCTCTGCTCTGACCCTCCGGAAGCCGTGTGCTGAGCCTTCAGCTGACAATCTCGGCTCTGGTGCCCAGGCAATTTGCAATAAAAGCAAACTGACTGTTCCAAAGTGCAGGCTGAAGTGTTGTGGTCTCTGGAACCACATCGAAAACACTGTATATCGCTGGTGGACTGTTTCCGATCCTGCCGAGGAGACCAGAAACGTCCTGAGGAAGACTGTCCTGACTTCTGAGGCCTACGAGATACCCCAGAATAACTCTGACCTGACCGTCTGTGACTACTCTGATGCTGTCCTGTCGCCTGTGTTTGCTGGATCTGCCCTGACGTCTGACCCGTATGTTTCCTTTTCCTGTCCGGATATGCTGTCTGCTGAGCTAACTCTATCATCAAAGCTCGATCCAGTGCATCAAAGTAAGATGTGATCCCTAAACCGGCAAGCCGTACATGCAGATAACCATCCAGTCCCTGAATAAACTGCATCATGCGAGTTCTGTCATCCGCAACTAACTCTGGACAAAACTTAGCCAACCGGTGGAATTCAGTATTATACTCGGTCACTGTGCGGTTGTTCTGCCTCAGACTCATAAAATCCTGTCGGCGAGCCATCTGATAAGACAGTGGAAAGAAGCGGCTCTCAAAAGCCTCTCTGAACCTGGTCCACGTGACGTTGCGCTCACCAATAATAGAACGCTGAGTAATCCACCAGGCATTAGCTTCATCCCGTAAATGGTAGGCAGCCAGCTCTGCTTTCTCCCACTCGGAGCAAGCCATATAGAAGAAAGTCTGCTCCATAGTCTCTATCCATGACAGAGCCATACTCGGATCGAGATCTCCGCGGAAAAGAGTGAAACGAGTCTTCATCGACTCAGCCAATGCTGGAATCCTAGCTCGTGCAACGACAATATAAGTGATATGTGTCGAGACGGCAACATTGGAGCTGATACTACAGGTGGTACCGCTGAATAAATCGGAGGAGGAACTCCCGGTGCTGCTGAATAAGCCGTCGGTGGTACTGCTGGGTGAACATAAGTAGCCGCAATGGAGGTACAGTGAGGCAATGGTACGGATATGGTGCATCAGAGGGCACGGGGCACAAAGCACCGTGTCGGGTGCTGTAGATCCAAGTGACGGTGGTACTGAATACGTTGTAGGCTGCGCTGGAGCAGATGTCGGGAACGCCAATGGTACCTCTGATGGTACCGGAACTACTGTAGGGATAGGTACGCTCGGCACAACCGAGGTAGGTACCTCTATAGGAGCCGTCGGGGTCTGAAAACCCAACGAGCCCGCAGCATGCTGAGTTAGTCCCTGACTGACAGGCTCACTAACAGTGGGCATCTCTGGCATATCCAGAGATCCCGTGGTCCTCGCACGTGGTCGTCCAGCACCACGTCTCGCAGCAATACGAGTAGATCGTCTCATATATGTTAAGTTATATCACAGATATCAATACCAGTATAACAATCATAACATAACAACATACCTATTTGCTGTCTGGAGATGTTCCATCGCTGTCCAGTCCCCAATTTGACCTCAAAATTCCGAACGAGCATATCGCCGGAAATCCAAAAAAAAAAAATCCGAAACGGAAATCCGAAACATAACCATATCGAAAATCCGAAAATGTCCAGTCTGACTCGCAAACCTGGCTAACCCAAATATCCAGAATACCAACAACAAGTATCCGATAAATCTCAAGAACACCAAAGGCAGGTATCATAACCCGCTCTGATACCAAATAAATTGATATCAGATAAATCCCGAAAATCCAAAATACATACATCCAACAAGTATCGCCAAACTTGGCGCTCTGATACCAAATAAATTGGTATCAGGTTATTCCAAAATACGAAAACAAAAATCGCAAAACCTGGCTCTGATACCACTAAATTGTCACGCCCCAGAGGAGCCCCTGTGCGAAGAAATTTCGGCAGCATCTCCCTGTACGACGGACAATCTGAAATTTATACATATCACATATACATCAGCCATAGGCGGCTGGAATAATAACAATAAGTAAAAGCAAACACCATGCAGTATTTATAATTTATTCAGCTTCTGGCTGTCACAACCACGTAATTAAGATAATTAAACAGTAAAATAATACTCTGACTCGAAATCCACCCTACTCCACTACACTCGTAAAGCTCAAATCTGACGAACTCACCTCTTCTGCCGTCCAGGCAGGCATGTAGTAGAATAAAATCCAAATCATACCAAAAATCCATCAACATCTCAAAATCCATACAAAGTCCAAGTATCCAAACAAACCAAGTCTATAACATAGTCAAAAAGGAAACAAAACAAAACCAGTAGATCCGTAAGTCTTCGGGTCTTTAGGGGACCAGCAACTAGAACTCTCTCCTGACAGCATCATCCTGAAATATAAGAACATTGGAGGCGGGGTGAGTCCAACACTCAGCAGGTACAATTGATATGCAAAGTAAAGAAATAACACCTAGCACTAATCATGCGTACAGTCTCCTGATAAAAATAAAGATAAACGTAAACCGAAGTAGACATGAGAGAATCTGTACTAACCAGGACCCGGTATAAGGACAAACAGTCCGAAAGGTATAGAAGACCTGTATGCATGTCAAACATAGGTATCCAAACAATATGCAGCATATAAATGCAGCAAACACAATCACAAACAATAAATGCATCATGCATATGATGCCAATGTCATGGTCACCCCTGACGCCAGTCAGCCAACTCACAACAAAAGTGGGACCGAGTGGGTAGAGCTGTGACGACCGTGCACTCTGCATCACTACTCCTGATGAGTGACCGAGAGGACGGGATGCTGTCGGAGTACACACGTACTCCTACCCCAAATCATAAATGGGGGAGCGAAATGCTCTCATCTCCCGGTACACTATGACGGGGAGGGATCTCTAACGTGCTACACGCTGCGTCACACTACCCATGAGCGGACCAACGGAACAGTCCACGCTGTGTCACGCTACCCATGAGCGTCACAACGGAGCACCGAACAGTGATGAAACTGGCAATGTGCTCAACAAAATGGAGCAATCTATCGCACAGCATGCGATTATGCAAATGGTGCATGTCACTAAGCATGGTAATATACTAAACCAACCTCTGAACATATAACAATGAGCACCAAGTGAATAAATCATATCAAGATATACTGATCTATAAGGTATCAAACCTAGGTCCTGACATGGTAAAACATGGTTATATCACTACCCATGAGTATGTGAAATCAGATAGGTATCAATACAAGATGCAAATAAACAATCAATCAAGCAGGTAACATGTATCGGGTAGTGATTAACCGAAACAAATAAGAAAACACAATTAATGCAAATTGTTAATATCATTACTAAGCATATCAAAGACAATAAGTCAAAAGTACCCGCCTCCGAAAAAAAGAAGGTCCAATACCGACTCCGAGATACTCGTCTCGCATCAAAGTCCTGCGGTATCAAACAAAATGTCTATTTTAGCTAATTCTATAATATAACAATTAGCCAAACTAATTTCTAATCCCACTAATCAATTAGGGTTAATTTCATTAACCCTAATTACACAATTAAATAAATTCTAAACCTAAGTTAGCAATTATTGCTAACTCAACTAGCAATCATCTACAACGAAAAATCAAATTCCTCCACAATACCTCAACCACCGTTGCTGTTGCTGCTGAAGCAAGGGCTACTGGATTGGGGTTTGCTGCTGGAAGTCTTGAACAAACCAAAGCACACTTTACAAGTCGGACACTTCACTCTAAGATCACCACTCTGCTGTAAAGAAGAGAGTGGCACCGGCAGTGGTGCACTAGGGCACAACGGCAACACAGGGAGAAGAAATCCACCGACTGGTCCAAGCAAGATCAAGCACTGAGTTCACTAACACAGATCAAGCCATAACCCAAATTCCACACCACACAATACTACTCAAATTTCACCAGTTAGGGCATAACACTCACCTCCCGGATCACTGCTAGGGCACTGGAGGCGTGACCACAGTGAAGAAGAAGGTGTGAAGGCAGTGGCACGCAGAAGCAGTGGCGCAGATATGAAGAAGTCAGTGTCGGCACTGTGCAGATGTGCAGCGGTCGTGAACACAGGGAGAAGAGTCGGCTCTCAGCGGTGTGCGGCGATGGAGAGGCCGGACACAGAGAAGAATCGGCGCGTTGCTGTGAACCCAAACCTCTAGGGCACGCGAGTTCGGCAGCTGGCGGCAGGAACTCAGGCTGCCGGCGGTGGAAGGGATTCGGCTAGGGCAGAAGGGAGGACGAGAGCAAGGGTCTCCGGTGATGGCTCGTCGGATCACAGGAGAGATCGAGAGAAGGGCGTCGGCGGCGTTGTACAGTAGCGTTTGCCGTCGCTGGCAGTAGTGGGAAGAGGAGTTCGGCTCTGGAGAAAGAAGAAAAGGAGATGGCCGAAGGGTTTAAAGCTTCGGCGAGGAAGAAACCGCTGAGCCGGTGGTTAGGGCTCGGCGTGGGGCTTCGGCATGCGCGGGAGAGGAAAGGGAAATGGCACGAGTTCGGCGTTGAGGGAAGAAAAAGAAAAGGATAAAGAAATAAAAATAAGGAAAAAGAAAAAGAATTAAATATATAAACTTTTCCTCACTTAAATAGGGTAGCCTAAACAGATTTTTCCGGACCCCGTTTTATCCCCGTTTACTCGTCCGTACGAGCTCCGAAAAATTCCCGAAAAATTACCAAAAATTTCAGAAAATTTCTTTATTAATATTCGCCTATTTTTCGGTATTTTACAAGATGACTCAGATCATCTCTCAATGAATACAATGATAGAGTGATGATCTAGGATTGTGTTATTTGTGATTTTAAATATTTTCTATGGAAGTGGGGGATTTATATTTTGGAATTAAACCTAACAAATGAAAAGTATGTTGAACCGGGAAGCATCCGACGATCGAACCTAGGTTTTGATTATGTCAAAGGGTCCAAAGTTAAGTTGTCTTGTGATCTAACAAGTTTGAATGAGATTATAAGAAAGTTCTACGTTTACTTAGGCAAAAATCCTAACTGCGGTTAGGTAGGTGGAAAACCCTATGGAGTGGTAACCCTAGGTCTTAGGAGCTGGTAACTTTGGGCGGAAAGTCTTGGTGGGTTGAAGGCTTCGGGCAAAAATCCTAGAGTCGGTGACTCTAGGTTGAAATCTTCGTATCGCGAACCGGGTGGAAGTCTGGGCATCCAACATGAAGACCGAAAGCTTCAGATGTTGAGCAAAAGTCCAATTGGTTTGGAGGATCAATATAGTAACATGTAAACTCTTCTGAGAGGAGTAGGTAAGGATGCGTTCCCCGATGAGGGAACAATAGGCATCGGTTCGACCTAGAGTTTCTGAGAAACTTGAAGTCAAAATCGGACAGTCCGAAGACTTTCAAATGCTTTATTATTCATGTCTATATTGTGCTAACTTTATTTTACAGGGTATGGTTGGTTTCTTGGACTAACGTATATTGCAAGAAGCGAATTGGGCATTTTTGTCTCAGATGAACAGTGCTCAAGGCACCTCCATGGGGTTGGAAGGTGCCTTGAGCATGCTGGTCGAAGGATCCTCGCGGTAGCGAGCGAAGGCGCCTTCAAAGAACTTGAAGGCGCCTTGGACAGCTGATGGAAGGCGCCTTCCATGGACCTTGAAAGCGCCTTCAGGTGGATAATCAGCGACCGCAGCGGAGTTTATTGACGATCGAGATTTGGGGGATAAGAATTTGCTGAAGGCGCCTTTCAAGGAGATTGAAGGCGCCTTCAACGACCCTATATAAGCAGGTCACGAATTGATGCATACAACACTTCGAATTGCAATCTTTCTACTGTGCACTTCTCTACAAGACAAACTTTATAACGACCGCCCTTCTTAACCCTAACCTAAGGCACAGACATTACTGTTTTCATACCTTCTAAGGACATTGTTATTTGCACATCGCTCAATTCAGAAATCTAGTCTGAACTTGTTTCGACTCTTAAACCATGGTTTGGAGTGAAGCAGAGCTGAGAGGTACTCTATAGTTGCGAAGGGGTCTGGACCGTGTGACCCTAACCAGCCCTATGACCCTACCCATGAAGGGGCATGCTATGGTCGTGTGGTGATGACCGGCCGTGTGGCCTTACCATACCCAAGTTAGGGTACAGCCGTGTGTGTCACACGACCGTGTAAGTCCTTCCCTGATGGAGAAGGACACGGCCGTGTGGCTTCCACACGCCCGTGTCACCTGGCAGTGAGGAAGAGGGGCACGACCGTGTGTCTTACACGGCCGTGTAACCTCGGCTGCGACGAAGGAGTGCACGACCGTGTGAAACCGCACGACCATGTCATCTTACTCGAGAAGAAAAGGTGCACGACCATGTGATTCACACGGGCGTGTCACCTTGACCGAGACCAAAAGTGATGCGCGGCCGTGTGAAGCCACACGGTCGTGTCACTACGATCGACAGGAAGAGGTGCACGGCCGTGTGAAACTACACGGCCGTGGTACCCTAGCCGAGAAGGAGCTGGTGATGGTCGTGTGAATCCACACATCCATGTCACCCAGGCCGAGAAGGGGCAGGTGATGGTCGTGTGAATCCACACGACCGTGTCACGGACCGTGCAGGGGTCACACACAACACTACAAAGGAGGTTGGTTCTCCCCTTTGTACTCCCTCTTGGCTTACCGTTCTCTCCCATTTCTTTAGGAAGAGTCTTTGACATGCTAATTACTAACAAACTGTCAATTTCATCATACACAACTCTTAATAGCATTTTTATACTAAGTGGAATAAGACAATAGGTCAATCATTACCAAAATCTAACATATTCCATGCACTAGCAAGTTCCAAGATCATTTCCCACTGTTCCGTCACACACACCAGCAAGCATTGCTCCTGTTGCCCCTCCTTACTCGAGCTTTCCTTTACCTTTATCTGCAGTATAAGGAAAAGTAATCTATAAGTCAATGCTTAGTAAGTATCATCTACTCACAAAATAATGCATTACAAAGGAAAAATATGTTTTGCAAAACTGCTTGAAGGAATACAAAACATGCACTCAATAATTACTAATGCTAAACCCATAATTTGGAAATATGTACATGACATGTATTTTCAAATAGACTCATCATGCAAACATTAACATTTTTAAATAGGATTATCATGAGACGTCAACATAAAACCATGCTTGTATTGAAAAAAGTAATGAAAACCATAAAGCTTGCCATACAATAGAGTTCATCAAAACTGCACCTTATAATCTCTAATTCCTAAACTTAAGAATGCCTTCACTTAAATAAACAATGAACTTGGGAAAACTTCATATTACGTACTAGTGAAAATAATAATCAACTTGCTTTGGGTCCGACATTGTACCACTTTGTGTGCATCCTTAATAAGATCCGAGGTATCTAATCCCGAACCTATTAAGGTATTACTAGGGGATCTAGGGCCTAGGGGTGATCTAGGAGCCCACCCATGGACCTTATGTCCAGTACATGTCATCTTAAAGTAAAATACTTTCTTTTTAATACTTCTTTCTTACACTTGCACTAACTTGTCATTTCAATAAACACCTTGTGTGCACTTAATCCCTCACACTTATAGGGAAGCACTTTGGGGCACTTGATTATGCTTCTTAGTTCTAAAACTTAATGGGAAGCAAATCAAATACTCTAAACGTGCTCTTAATCCCAACCTTTAGAGGGCATCTTATAATCATAACATCTATCTCCTTTAACATACATAAAATATATCATGGCATGAATCTTCTTTTAACTTACATAGATACATACTACAACATGCATCGACGAAGCAACTTATACCGCAGGTGAGAAGTACTTACATCCTTTTGCTAGATCTTATTGTTATAGAGGGTGTAGGGAAGAAAATCCTCTATTGAACGCCTTAATCCCAAAAACCCTTTTTCAGCACGTACTACTTCCTTGGGAGAGACCCTCCCCTTAGATTCTCCCCTAAAAAACCTTAAGAATTGAAGCCTTAGGGTTCCTTGGCCGAAACTTGAAAGGGGGTAGAAGAGAATTTCGGCTAGGGAAAGGAAGAGAAGATGAAAACTAGGGTTTTCTCTCATCCATCCCCTTTTATACTAAGTGGAAGTTGAAACATCTCCTCCCACAAAATCTGCTTATAAGGAATTATTTCTTATTGCCAATGTGATGCTTTACCACCACCTAATGGCTACTTAAACTAATTCCAAGTAAGAGGTCTAGGGTTCAATCCTAGCCCTGACCATTTATGATTGTATTTTTATTTCTTTTTCTCTTCTTCTACTTCTTTTTGCTTTATTTAAATAGAGGAAAATTTATGGGCGTTACAATCCCTCATACCTTATAAAAAGTTCATCCTCGAACTTAGAACAATTGTGGATACTTCTATTTCATATCATCCTTGCGCTCCCATGTTGCTTCTTCATACTGTTGATTTTGCCACAACACTTTTACTAACGGTATCTCTTTGTTTCTCAGTTTCTTAACTTCTCGATCTATTATCTGAATAGGTCGACTTTCATAACTGAGATCCTCTTGAACTTGTACCGTCTGTGGTTCAATCACTTGGTTTGTATCAGGAACATGCTTCTTCAGTATTGAGACATGAAATACATTATGAACAACTGACATTTCCTAAGGTAGTTCCAACTCATAAGCTATCTTGTCAACTCTTTTGGTGATCAAGTATGACTCCACATATCTTGGACTCAACTTTCCTTTTTCCCAAACCACATTACTCCTTTCATAGGAGCTACTTTGAGGAATACTGAATCCCCAACCTTAAATTCTAGCGGTCTACGACGCACATCCACATAGCTCTTCTGCCGGCTCTGAGTAGTTTCTATTCTTTGACGGATGTTCTGAATAGCTTTGGTAGTGTCTTCTTCGATGAGGTCTGTCTGGAGTCCCATTTCTTTCTTTTCACCACCTTCATACCAACAGATAGGAGATCTACATCTCCTCTCATATAGAGCCTCGTAGGGTGTCATTCCGATAGTAACTTGATAGCTATTATTGTATGCAAACTCTGCTAAGCATAGGTATCGACACCAGCTCCCTTTGAAATCTAAGACACAAGCCCATAGCATATCCTCCAAAACTTGGTTTACCCGTCCTGTTTGCCCGTCAATTTGAGGATGAAATGCAGTGCTAAACCGTAGCTTAGTACCAAGAGCTCTCTGAACACACTCCCAGAAGTGTGAAGTAAAGCGACCATCTCTATCAGAAATTATGGTTTTGGGAACTCCATGCAATCTGATAACCTCTTTCACATACAATTGTGCTAACTGCTCAATAGAGTAGGATGTTCTGATTGCTAGGAAATGAGAAGACTTGGTCAATCTGTCTACTATTACCCAGATAGCATCATAACCGTTCGTATTTTTGGGTAATCCTATTATAAAATCCATAGATATATCTGTTGGTGCAGCGGGGGCGACAAGAGGGGGGTGAATTGCCTGCAATCAAAGAGTATACCCTCCTCAAAGAACTTTAACTCAAAATAAAAGCAACAAGAGTATTATAAATTAAATGATAGAAACAAAAAGAGAGACGACTTAGCTATTTGACTTGGTTACAACCGAGACGGTTGTTAATCCAAGGTGGTTGGAAAGCACACTAGAAATGTCTCCTTCTTTGAAGGCAGAGAAACCTTTTACACTTTGAGAGCACAGAAGTTGCTAAGAATGAAAGTACAGAGTTTCTTTTCATTCATCTCAAATAGTTGTTCGAGACCCCTTTATATAGGGGTTCCAACACTTATCCATATCACCTGATCTTCGGGATCAGGATTTGACTCGAGAGGGATCGGTCGACCGATCCCCAGGTTCAGTCGACCGAACCTGATGAACTTTCCCAGCTTTCCGTCTGGATACAGGCTCTGTGGATCGAGCTTAGGTTCGGTTGACTGATCCTTATGTTTGGTCAACCGATCAGCCAACGGTCTCTACTCGATTTGACCCGATCAAATCGCTCGACCAAGTCACTAATTATCTTCGGTTCGGTCGACCGATCATAAGGTTCGGTCGACCGATCACTTCATCAACGGTTGGCTGCTTGTCGTGGCTTCTAATGTGTCACCAACAGCTGGCTTTCTGATGATAGGGGTTTGGTTGACCGATAAGGGTGTTCGGTCGACCGAACACTTGTCAAGTCAACATCCCGGTTGACTTGCTCTAGTTCTGCTCACTTGGGTGATTTCGGTCATCCGGAATAGGGCTCACCCGAACCGAGTTCCCGGCCTCTTCCTCGAGCAATCTTCCGTCCCGGCTTTACGTCCCTCTAACGCCACACACGTTCTTCTCTCCCACCGGTGTTATCTTCCGCAGCTCTCTCGTCCTTCGGACGCACCGAGCCCGTCGGCTCTCTTCCCGTGTCGTCCTTCTCGCAAGCTGCGTTTTCCGCTCGACTTCCTGCGCTCCTAAGCTCTTGCACACTTAGACACAGGGATCAGACAAACAGGACCTAACCTAAACTTAGTTGATCACATCAAAACAACCACGGGGTCCAACAATCCTCCCCTTTTTGATGTGCATCAACCCAAGTTTAAGTTAGGGTAAAAACAAACAAATAGTAATTTTAAGAAAATTACTAAACTAACATTTTAAGCACAAAGATTTAAAAAAAATTATAACTAAAAATTTTAATTTTCCTGACTCTCCCTAAACTTGTTACTTAACTCTTCCCCTTTGATTACAGCAAAAACGGGGGAAAACAATTTTCTAAGTAAAAAAAAAATGATTTTCTAAGGAAATGTTTAAAAACATTCAAAGTATTATATAATTTTAATTTTAATTTTAATGCTTTTATTAGAAATTAAATATTTTATTTCGATATTTCGACTTCCAGGTCGTGGCGAGGCACTAGTCCTTCTTGGTTATTGGAGCAACAACCACTTCCTTAGACAAAACTTCATAAAGAAATTTTAAACATTTAATCTCTTTTCTGACAGCCTTAATAACAATTTTAATTTAGCACAGATTTTGAAACCAATAGAGGTTCCTTCCTACAAGATTAATAAAAAATCTAGGGGGTACACAAGTTTTAGGAATTTTCCTAAGTTGACCTTGATGCTTGCTAATATACCAGTTTAATTTACCAAAAATTCTTAATTTAGATTTTTGAAAAACATTTGAACATGCAACAGATTTCAACTTTTCAATTTGCATTTTCAAATGATCATTTTTTGATTTTAAATTATCTAGAAATTTACTTAAATCAGTGTTCTCATTTTCTAATTTAAGTAAATCTTTAGAAAGAGATTTAATAAACTTAAAGGACAACTTGGGAGTTAGATTACGTACCTCACTTACCTGTATATCCGTAGCTCCCCATTCATCGTAGCTTTCTTCTTCTGATGTTCCTCCCCCTTCATCTATGCTCATTTCTGAGCTCGACTCTTCTTCCAGCTGATGGTTAGCCATTAACGTTAGCCCCGAGAATTCTTCGACGTCTAATTTGGAGGATGAGTCTGACCATGTGGCCTTCAGGTTCTTCTGTTTGGAGGAAGATTGTCGCTTTTCCTTTCCTTTTTTTCTTTTCTTCAATTTTGGGCAGTCATCTTTGATGTGCCCTTCATCGTTGCAGTTGCAGCAACGAATTGCCCTTTTATTTCGCTGAAGCCTCTTTGTCTGCGATCTAAATTTATTAGTATTAAAAAAATTTATTGAAACATCTTACCAATAGAGCCGCTTCAGATTCGTCGATCGAGGTTTCAGAGTCAGAACCGTTTATTCTTACCTTTAAGGCAATGTTCTGACTAGTCTTCTCTACTCCATTGGGCTCTACAACTCGAGATTCCTGAAGTTCAAAAGTAGAAAACAAATTTTCTAAAGTACTTACCTCGAAGTCCTTAGAGATGTAGTATGCATCTACTAAGGACACCCATTCTGGAGTTCTGGGGAAGGCGTTGAGTGCGTACCGGATCGAGTCTCGGTTCGTTACTTCTTCTCCAAAGTTGCTTATTTGAGTTATTAGCTCCTTAATCCTTGCTTGGAGTTGCGCTACCTTCTCGCCATTGTTCATTCGGAGGTTCGTAAGCTGAGTCTGGAGGATGTCGCGTTTTGCAAGCTTCGCTTCGGAGGTACTTTTGTGAAGCTCCAGAAATTTTTCCCAGAGGTCTTTCGCGAAGTCGTAGCTTCCGATCCGACTTACCTTCTGAGGCGGCAGAACGCTGAGCAGGTGGAACTCAGCCTTTCTGTTGGTGACGAAGTCTGCTTGTTCATTCTTCGTTCAGTTGTACTCTTCTTTGTCTTTTGGCGCTTCATATTCATATTTCATTATTAAGAGTATATCAAATTCAGTTTTAAAAAATACCTCCATTTTTCGCTTCCATGTAGCGAAGTCTGTTAGGACCTTGATATCCGCTAGAGGGGGGGTTAATAGCGTCTCGTCGCGTGTGCGTCGGTTGCGTCTTGATGATATGCAGCAGAATACAAAGACAAAAACAACCAATGTTAATACCTAGGGTTTACTTGGTATCCACCTCAAGATGAGGTGACTAATCCAAGGATCCACACGACATGCTCACTCCACTATGAAAACCACCTTCTCGGTCACAGCCGGAGGCGGAGAAGCCTCGTACAACACTCACACACAACATAACACAACACAAATACAACAAGAGGAAACAAAAATACAATGCAACACACTCCTCTTCTTACTTATTTGTGCTTGTCGTCGTCTCTTGAACCTTGGAAAAACTCCCCAAATGCCTTCAAGAACTGGCATGAGTAGATCAGAGAAGTTCGCTGTGAATCGCTGAAGAACGACGCAAAAGATCGCAAGAGATCTGCTGAGAAAAAGCTCCGCCTGGGCTTTACACAGTAGCTCCAATCGATTGAATTCATCCCCAATTGATCGTCACGTCACATCCGGACAATCCCAACCGTCCATCGCCTGCAACCTACGCAACGGTCACTTCCCAATCGATCGACCGATCGATTGGGACCATCTGAATCGATCGGCCGATCGATTCAACCCCATTCTGTGCTCTCGCATCTGCGCGAGAGCTTCTGCTGCCCAATCGATCGGCCAATCGATTGGCAGCTCCCAATCGATTGGGAGAGCTTCTGTGCTCGCGATTTCCTGACCCCAATCAATCGGCTGATCGATTGAGTCATCCCAACAATCGCAGCGCACTCCAATCGATTGGCTGATCGATTAGAGCCTGTTCAATCGATTGCCCGATCGATTGAACAGCCTGGACTTGACTCAAACTCAAGTCCAGCTCCCCAAACCCAACTCTTAGTCAACCGTGACCTGTTGGGTTTGCACGCCTAACATTTGGCTACTCCCGACCAACCTCGAACTAGCCTTCTAGCCTCCTCCATCAGCCTTGCGTCCCTCGGATATCTCCCCATCCTTCACGCCTTGCCTTCTGGAGCTTCCATCGGCCTCATCCTAGTTGTTGGGTTCTCCTAGCCAAGTCACCCTAGGACTTCCTTTGCCAATATCACACTTGGACTTTCCAATTGTCTGGCTCCTCACCAGGACTTTCACTTTGCCAAGATCACACTGGACTTTCCAATTGCCTGGCTCCTCACCAGGACTTTCACTTTGCCAAGATCACACTTGGACTTTTCAATTGCCTGATCTCACTTATCAGGACTTTCACCACCAAGTCTAATCAACACTGACCTACTTGGATTTTCACTCTTGCCAACCTTCCCGTTGGACTTACCTTTGCCTAATATCCAATTAGGACTTTCCCAGTCAAGTCTCCTGTCATCCTTGACCTACTTGACTTCTCTCTTGCCTAACATCTAGTTAGGACTTTCTCATTGCCTAAACTCCAGTTAGGACTTCTCTACTGCCTAATCTCCAGTTAGGACTTTACCACTACCTAACCTCTAGTTAGGACTTTTCCATTGCCTAATTTCCAGTTAGGACTTTCCCATTGCCTAAACTCTAGTTAGGACTTCTCCACTGCCTAAACTTCAGTTAGGACTTACCCAGTCAAGTCTCCTGTCATCCCTGACCTACTTGACTTGTCTTCTTCTCAACCTGGTCAACTCTTTGACCATCTCCACAACCGAACGATTGCCCTAGTAATTTCCATATATTGTCAAACAGACGATTGCTCTAGCAATCTCCATATATTGTCAAACATCAAAACTCAAATCCCGACTCAAGCTTGACTCAACTCAAGTTTAGTCAAACTGGTCAAACTTGACCTAGGGAAATTGCCCCAACAATCTCCCCCTTTTTGATGTTTGACAATTCCTTTAAGTTAGGCTAAATCTCATAGCCTTAACTCTCAACTTCATACCAAGACTAAATCTCATAGCCTTAACTCCATGACAAAGAATGAATGAAGGTTTCCTTCATTCTCTCCCTTTCCTAGAGGGCAAACTCCCCCTACTTGGGATGAAGGCCTAACTTAACCTTCCATTCTCCCCCTTTGTCACACATCAAAAATTGAAAAACAAACTCTTCTCCATAAGAGTTAACTCTTCGTTGTTTACAACCTCATATGTTGTTAACAACCCCACAATGAAGATCTCATACTCTTCATTGTCCCCAAAGCTCCCCCTTGAGCTATATTTCACTTCATAATGCTCAATCTAGAGCATTCACCATTTGACCAATGAAAATCTCATTCATTGTATCTAATACTCCCCCTTGAGCAAACATCTACTCCAAAATGCTCATCCAAGAGCATTTAACATCCTAGCAATAAAGATAACTAACCTTCCATTGCTCTCCAATACTCGGCCCTGAGTATTAATTCATCATGAAGGTTTAACCCACCTTCCAAGGTCTTTGAAAATATTTTTATGTTTTCAAAGAGTAACTCCCCCTAAAAACATGGTCAAACCTCTATCATTGTACCAACAATGAATTGGGGTTCCTAAATAATTAGGAAAACCAAAACTCGAAGTTTTGAGGTTCAAAATTTAATAATGAAACTAACCTCAACCTAAACTTCACCTAAGTCGACATTAACCAAACCATGCTTGTTTTCATCATAAAAACTCCCCCTAAATGTATACAAATGTATTCCAAAGGGTTAGGAATGGTTAATGACGCTTGAAAACCAAAACTTGAAGTTTTAAGGTTCCAAAATTCAGAATTGAAACTAAACCTTATCCTAAACTTCACTTTGGTATTTCTTAACTAATCCATACTTGTTTTCATAAGAAAACTCCCCCTAAATATATACAAATGTATTCCAAGGGGTTTGGAATGGTTAACAGGACTCGAAGTGACTTGAAGTGCTGAAATCAGGCTTTTCACGCCAAAATCAAACTTCCCATTCGATTGAAGTTGGGACTCAATCGATTGAAATCACTTCAATCGATCCATTGATCGATTCCGCAAGCTACTGTTCGCAGAAATTCCCTCTGAATCGATCGACTGATCGATCCAGACTGGGTCAATCGATCGACTGATTGATTCACTACCCTTCTGTTCACGGGAATTGGCTTCCCAATCGATCGACTGATCGATTGAACCCAATCCAATCGATCGGCTGATCGATTGGGTTTCTGACTTCCTGAAATTCAATTTCAGCGAACTTAAGAAATTCTCCAAAAATTCTACAAAAATCTAAAAATCATGAAAATTCATGTAGACACTACTTAGGGTATATACTATCAAGGAAAAATAATCTTCTATGAAAATACTTCTTATTTTCAAAGATTGACATAAATTTGAAAACTTGTAAAAACTTTAGTGTTTTCTTTAAGTTTGTGTCTAACTATTCAATGATGATCACTATCAAAAGATAGTCTTCACCAAGGTTTTCCAAAAGCATTTTAAAATCATTTTCAAAACCAATATCCAACCATGTTCTTTAGGCTCAATGCACATGACTTGTACATTAGCTTTCCCAACGATTGGAAGACACATAACTATGTGTTTTGATGAACCTAAAATTCAACAAGATGCACTAAATTCACATCTTGAGTTTTGTTCACCATCCTAACATCTCACTTGTATCTAATGTGTACTAAAACACATACGAGTCACCTTATAATTCTTTGTGAGATGTATATTTGGTTTTGCTCTAGACTAAGGGATCATGTATATCTATCTAGGCATTAAGAAACTTATGATCATCCACCTAGGATGCCATTTGGTATAATTCCACTTGTTGGGATATTTACCATTCTTAATAAATGTCTTTTGTCCTTAATTATAAGGAAATTAACATAATGCATGATATGTTATGACATACATCAAAAAGAAAGAATTTTCAAACGAAAATTTCCTATAGCTACATGATGTATGTATGACATGACATGATATTTTTGTATTTTTCATAATAATCATGAATGCAAAAATAAATATGATGTCATGACATATGATGGGCAAACAATCATGACATTTTAGCATAAACAAAGTATATCTAGATAATCTATCTAAGTATCCTTAATTCTTAGCTATACCTTAAAATTAAATCCTAGATTGTCCAATTTCATCAAGAAACTGCCAAACCCAATTTTGACATTCCTTTTTCCCTTTCTAAATTTGTACCATTTTAAATTAAACAAATTCCGCAAGGTATGACACATTTTACTCTTTTCAAGAGTAAATGAAATCAAATTAAGACTTAGATTTGTCTTTAACCTTCTAAGAAAATGTCAAAACCCTAACTTGACATTTCTTATCCTTTTCTAAATGTGTCAATTTAACTTAAGTTTAAAACCTCAAAGTTTGACACATTTTACTCTTTCAAAGAGTAAACATCTTACATTATGACCTAGATTTTCCTTCAATTACCCTAAGAAAATACCAAAATTCCAATTTGGTATTTCTTATGTTTTTCCACATTGTGCCAATTTAATTCAAACATAATTCCTTAAGATTTGGCACATGTTACTCTTTCCAAGAGTGACAATTTTATATTAAGGTTTATATTTTCCTTAATTCCATAAGAAAATGCTGAATTCCAAATTTGGCATTACTTTTGCTTCTCTCAAGTGTGTCAATTAAAATTAATTTCAAATCCTCAACACTTGACATCTTTTTGCCCTTCAAGGCTTAATCACATTTGATTAAAGCATGGGTTTTCTCTTAATTCCTTAAGAAAGTATCAAGATTTTAACTCAATTTTTTTTCTCTTATACTTTTCTTAAGTGTTCCAATTTAGATTAAGTTCAACTTTTCAAATTTTGGCACATATATTACTCTTTCAAAGAGTAACCTTACAATCCTTTTCATTTTCAAAGGTTAACAATAACCTTGAAAATGCTCTCAAGTGTCAACTTTAACAAGGTTGGGTTAACTACCCTTCCTATTGGAGTTGACACTCTCTAAACCCATCTAAGGTGTAGAGAATATGCTTCTAGGAACCCAAAATCTATTGGTGCTCCTTGGGTGCTCTAGGTACTCCCTAGGGACAACTTCCCTAGATACCTTCCTAAGGACCTTTCTAGGCTTCTTAGAAGCCTTGGTCACTTCTACTAGGCCACTCCTAGGGATAGCTTCCCGTGTAACCTTTTTTGTGACTTTATTTAGCCTTTTTGAAGCCTTAGTCACTTTGGTCTTGACAAAAGTACTCTTAGGGATGACTTCCCTAGTATTTTTGGCTTGACCCCTAGACCTAGGTTTGGTTTCATAGCTATATGAAACCCTATAATAGGAAGTCACATCCTTCTTGACTTTAGGTTTGTATCCTAAACCTCTATAGCCATTGGATGACTCTTGTCTAGCTTTTCCTAGATTATGCTCATTTTGACCCCTAAGCATGTTTTCCATTCTAGCTAGGGTTCTTTCTAAGTTATCAAGTCTTGACCTCAAGACTTGATTTTCCGTCATTAAATCTATAGAATTAGATTTTTCTTGACTCCTATGAACATTTCTATTCTTAGGGTTGTATCTAAAATTCCTAGAGTTATATTCTAAATGATTTTCTACCTTCTTAACCTTAGGTGTGGTAGATCTAGCATGAGGAAGTATATATTTTGCATTAATTCTATCATGCTTCCTATTGTCATGACAATTAGCATTAAAAAGATGAGAGTTATTTCTAACATGTATTTTATCATGACTAGGAGGAATTGCACTCTTAAAGGTTACCTTGGGTTTGCTCTTCAAAGCTCCCCCTTTAACCTTGGTTGGCTTCTTCCCGTTAGGACATTGACTTCGGTAATGTCCTTTTTGATTGCATGAAAAGCATACAATATGCTCCTTGCTCTTATGTTCCGTGGGATCAACCACTTTAGGCTTCTCCTTAGCCTTGATTGCCACTTGGCCCTTCTTCTTGGCCAATTTTGGACACTTGCTCTTATAGTGTCCATGTTCCCTACATTTAAAGCAAATGATATGATTTTTATTATTCACTATTGAATTCTTTATACCTTTGTATGTAGGATTGATGCTTGATTCTCCATTTGATGTAGCTTGAGTTGTGGAGGTAGCATCATCTTCTAATTCTTCTTCTCTACTTGGAGGTGTGGGTGCTTCCACCTCTTCAACTCTCGAGGGCGTGGATGCTTCCACCTCTTCCTCTCTTGAAGATGTAGAGGATCTCTCATCTTCTTCCTTCTCCTTCTCTTCCTTCTTCTCCTCAAATGTTGACCTTGTGTCAACATCGGATTGGTCCTTCTCTTATTGGACCAATGAGTCATTCTCCTTGGGTTCCTCAACTCCTTGGAATTGTGTGGGGTTCTCATGATAGGCAATGATCTTTTTCCAAAGATCACTTGCACTAGTGTATTCACCTACACTCAGTATAATGTTAGAAGGTAATAAATTAAGCAATATTTTCGTTATCTCCTTATCCGCCTCCGCTAGCTCTTTTTGTTCCTCGATCCAATGTCAAGGTCAGAGGCATTTACCCTTCTTATCCGTTGGAGCTTCAAATGGGTCCTCCAAGACAACCCATTGGTTCCAATCCATTTGGAACCAAGTCTCCAACCGATTCCTCCAAAAATTGAATTCTTCTTTGTCGTATGACGGTGGAATCCGGATGTCCCATCCAAGTGGACCTCCCAAGTCCATCTTCTTCCTCTAGCTTCTTGCTCTCTTGGCGGTTAGTCCTCAGAAGAGCAGCCTCACTCTGATACCAATTGTTAGGACCTTGATGTCCGCTAAGGGGGGGGTGAATAACATCTCGTTGCGTGTTCGTTGGTTGCGTCTTGATGATATGCAGCGGAATACAAAGACAAAAACAACCAATGCTAACACCTAGGGTTTACTTGGTATCCACCTCAAGATGAGGTGACTAATCCAAGAATCCACACGACACGCTCACTCCACTATCAAAACCTCCTTCTCGGTCGCAGCCGGAGGCAGAGAAGCCTCGTACAATACTCACACACAACACAACACAAATACAAAAAGAGGAAACAAAAATACAACGCAACACACTCCTCTTCTTGATTACTTGTGCTTGTCATCGCCTCTTGATCCTTGGAGAAACTCCCCAAATGCCTTCAAGAACTGGCGTGAGTAGATCGGAGAAGCTCGCAATGAAACGCTGAAGAACGGCGCAAAAGATCGCAAGAGATCTGTTGAGAAAAAGCTCCGCCTGGGCTTTATACAGTAGCTCCAATCGATTGAATTCATCCCCAATTGATCGTCACGTCACATCCGAACAATCCCAGCCGTCCATCGCCTGCAACCTACGGAATGGTCACTTCCCAATCGATCGACCGATCGATTGGGACCATCTGAATTGATCGACCGATCGATTCAAACCCATTCTGTGATCTCGCGTCTACGCGAGAGCTTCTGCTGCCCAATCGATCGATCGATCGATAGGGAGAGCTTCTGTGCTCGCAATTTCCTGACCCCAATCGATCAGCTGATCGATTGTGTCATCCCAACAATCGCAGCACATTCCAATCGATCGGCTGATCGATTGGAGCCTGTTCAATCGATCGCCCAATCGATTGAACACCCTGGACTTGACTCAAACTTAAGTCCAGCTCCCTAAACCCAACTCTCAGTCAACCGTGACCTGTTGGGTTTGCACGCCTAGCATTTGGCTACTCCCGACAAACCTCGAACTAGCCTTCTAGCCTCCTCCATCAGCCTTGCGTCCCTCGGATATCTCTCTTGTAACGACCACCCTTCTTACTACTACTCTCTACGAGTGACCGTTACCTAACTACTACTCTACTCACTAGTATCATTTATGCTATTATTAGTGACACTTAGATTTATCATGGCCCTAGAGGAATTCCTACCGAAAAATTTTGGCAAAATCTCCCCTGTACCAGTAACCAAATCAACAATACAAACAAATAATAAATCATCACCCATATGCGGCTGGTATATATACTAGACAACCACGCAGTAATAATGTCACAATAACCAAAAGGAAACTATTCTAGCAATAGTAAACAGATAAAATTCCAACGATAGGACATAACAAGCTACAAGTGCGGAATAGACTCAATTACAATCTCAACTTCATCATAGCATTAAGGAGAAAAGAAAAGGAAACTCTAAACAGGTAAGTTTTGGCAACTCCTTAGCAAACTCTTGATCTCTCCATAGTCCAGCCATCACACACCTTCATCACCACCACCACCTTGTCGCCTCCCTTTCATATCTTAGCTTTTCCTTTATCTGTAGTAGGAAGAAAAAAAAAAAGATCTATAAGCGAAACGCTTAGTAAGTACTAATCTATCTCACAAAAACCCGAAGTGCATAAAAATAATGCTACCAATACTAAATCTGAAATGCTAAAAGGAAAGCTGCATGTACTCATGGTATACAGAAATAAAGCTGAATACTAAACATGCTCACTAACTGATAGGAAAATAACGAAACTACTACTGTAGGCTCAGAATTAAAGAAACTAACTTCTATTGATTCTAAGCATAAACTTGTTTCATTTTCTTATATCCTTATACTAGAAATTAATCTTTTAATTTCTCTTTCACTTTCTTCTTCTTGTTCTTCTTACTTTTCTTATACTAGAAATTAATCTTTTAATTTCTCTTTCACTTTCTTCTTCTTGTTCTTCTTTTCTTTTCTTTTTTTTGGGCCCAGGCTTAGTACTATCTTTGTTTTGCGCGCTCTCTAATAGTGACTGAGGTAGCGAGCCTCTAGTCCTATGAGGTAAAGACCTTGGTCTTACCAAGGCCAAGACTTTGGAATTGGTTACCTGAATTTGTTTAACGACAACCTTGGAAGTCGGGTACTAGCCTCTTATTTTAGTTTACTTGTTATCTCTTTTTAACTAGACCTTGATCTTTTTTCTTCACTCACACTTCTCATAATCCTTTATTTGAGTTTATTAGAATCTTTTAGATATATCTAACAAATATGGGATTACAACTAACCAAGTATGCTATATAACAATCACACAAGGGAAGTAGATCCGAACTCTCTAAGATCATGTTATAAAATAGAGCAAAAGGAAGCAAATCTGAATTTTCTAAACATGCTATAAAATAAAGCAAAAGAGAGCTTATTTGGACTTCCTAAACATGCTGTGATAAAAGCAAAAGAAAGCTAATCTAATCTAACTAATCATGCTACATAATAGAGCAAAAAGAAAACTAATTTGATCTTGCTAATCATGCTACAAAATGGAGCAACAGAAAACTAATTTGATCTTGCTAATCATGCTACAAAATGGAGCAACAGAAAACTAATTTGATCTTGCTAATCATGCTACAAAATGGAGCAACAGAAAGCAACTTTAAGCTTACTAATCATGCTATAAAATAGAGCAAAAAAAAGTAACTTTAAGCTTTCTAAACATGCTGTAAAATAGGGCAAAAGAATGCAACTTTGAGCTTTTTATACATGCTGTAATATAGGGCAAAAGAATGCAACTTTGAGCTTTCTATACATGCTGTAAAATAGAGCAAAATCAATCACTAAAATGCTGGATAGGGAAGCAAAGTAAGCTAACTCTGAATTGTTATAACAAGGTTGTTCTTGCCTTTAAGGACAGCAATAAACAATCTATCCAAACATACTAGTATACTAAGTTGTGCATGCTCATTAAGTGGCAAGGAAAACTAAACAATTTAATTTGAGTTTCATAGCAGCAAGGGAAATTACACATGCTCAACTAATTGCTAATGAAAACTACTTAAATTACTTAAAGCCTCTTCTCAACTTCCTATAAGGACTCACGGCAGCAAAAAAGGAAACTGAAGAGTTGATACTGTTCAGTCCACAGCAAAGAGCCAAATACAAACCGAGCACACATTTTAGGGCTACACTGCTTATCAATTCCAAGCTAATCATGTACAAGAAGTAAATCTACTATGCCAGGTTCCAAAATTCTGTACAAAGCAAGGGAAAACTATAGGAAGCTGTTACCCGCAGCTTCTGATCCCAACTGTACAGTAGACCCGAAACAACCTTGGTAAAGAAACTTCTGCACAACATGATCCTAAACAAGAGGAACTATATCCCTAGCACAATAAATTCGGCACAACCAAATCTGGAAGCAAGGAAGAAATTCGAAACTCGGAGCAACTCCTACCACAGGTGAGTAGTACTTACCCCTTGTTCTTGCACTTACAATCGGAAAGGAGAGGAAGAAAGCTTCCAGGGTTCGGGCAGGTCAATCCTCCGGCGATTTCCTTGCGTCCCCGTGCCCTCCTCGACGAAGAACTCGTACACGGTTGAGGACCCGCCGGAAAAGCCCTTCGCCGGCGTCGGAGAGAAGAAACCCTAGCCTTGGCTGCGGTTTCGCCCGAGAAGAAATCGCGACGCCGCGCGTGCGTGTGAGGAGAAAGGGAGTTTCGGCTCGGGAAAAGGAATTAGGTCCTTTTAAAACTAGGGTTTCCTATTACTAACTATACCTTAAATACCTATCTCTACTTATTTTGTTAACAAAATCGTATAGTTCAGCTGGTTGGGCTGGTTTTGCTTGGGTCAGTTCGAACCTCGTCTTCAACAGTTTTTGTCAAAATTTTTTTCTTTTTGTAAACATACTAAACGACCTTAAAAAATTCCGTAAAAATACTCTAAAAATTTTTAAATATCTCTAGAATATTTTAAAAGCATTTTCAAATATTTTTATGGACATTTGGAACTCGAAATAGGGAAAATCGGGTCGTTACAATCCCCCATACCTTATAAAAAGTTCATCCTCGAACTTAGAATATCTCTGGATACTTCTGTCTCATACTGTCCTCCCGCTCCCAAGTGATTTCCTTGTGCTTCTGGTTCTGTCAGACGACCTTCACTAGTGGTACTTCTTTATTTCTCAATCTCTTGACTGCTCTGTCCACTATCTATGTAGGTCTGCTCTCATAACTAAGATCCTCTTGGATCTGCACTGACTGAGGCTGAATCACTTGGCTCGGGTCATGGAGACACTTCTTTAGCATGGAGACATGAAATACATTGTGTATTGCTGACATGTCTTGTGGTAAGTCCAGCCTGTAAGCTACTTTCCCAATCCTCTCTATGATCAAGTAAGGTCCTACATAGCGAGGACTTAATTTGCCCTTCTTGCCAAATCCCATCACTCCCTTCATAGGAGCGACCTTGAGGAAAACTGAATCTTTTACTTGGAATTCCAATGACCTACGACGTGTGTTAGCATAACTCTTCTGTCTGCTCTGGGCAGTCTCAATTCTCTGTCTAATTTTTTTGGATCGCCTGAGTAGTCTCGTCTATCAGCTCTGTCTGAATGCCCAGCTCCACTTCCATCTCTTTTCTCTCTCCTGCTTCTTGCCAACATATGGGTGATCTGCATTTCCTGCCATATAGTGTCTTATAAGGTGTCATCTTGATGGTGGCCTGATAGCTATTGTTGTAGGCGAATTCAGCTAAGCACAAATACTTGCACCAACTTCCTTTGAAATCCAGCGCACAAGCTCTGAGTATATCTTCTAAAATCTGATTCACTCGCTCTGTCTGTCCATCAGTCTGTGGATGGAAAGCTGTGCTGAACTTGAGTTTGGTGCCTAGTGCATTCTGAACGCACTCCCAAAAGTGTGAAGTGAAGCGCCCATCTCTATCAGAAATGATAGATTTAGGAACTCCATGAAGTCTGACTACGTCTTTAACATATAGCTGGGCCAACTGCTCTATAGAGTGAGACACCTTGATGGCTAGGAAGTGAGCAGACTTGGTCAATCGGTCTACTATTACCGATATCGCATCATATCCATTGATGGTTCTTGGAAGACCTGTTATGAAGTCCATGGATATATCTTCCCATTTCCATTCTGGTATTGGAAGAGGCTGAAGAACTCCTCCTGGTCTCTAGTGTTCTGCTTTGACCCTCTGACATGTCAAGCAGGTACTGACATATTTAGCAACGTCTCTTTTGAGTCCTGACCACCAGAACCTCTGTTTCACATCTTGGTACATCTTGGAAGAACAAGGATGCATGGAGTATGGTGTGCTGTGAGCTTCTTCTAAGATCTTCTTCCTCAGTTCTTCATCATGGGGCACACAAATGCGACTCCCCTGATAAAGAATCCCGCTATCTGTTACTCGAAACTCTGATTTGTCTTCTTTTTGTAACTCTTGCTTGATTTTCTGGATGTCTGGATCTTCACTTTGCTTTCTCTGTATCTCCTCAAGCAATGTGGACTCTAAGGTCAATGCAGAGAGTTGCCCTTTAATAATTTCAAGTCCAAAATCTGACAACTCCTTCTGCAGTGGCAGGGCTAATGATGACAAAGACATCAGGGATGCACTGGATTTTCTGCTGAGTGCATCTGCTACTTTGTTAGCTTTGCCTGGGTGGTAGAGAATTTCATAGTCGTAATCTTTGACCAACTCCAGCCACCTGCGCTGTCTCATGTTTAAGTCCTTATGAGTGAAGAAGTACTTAAGACTCTGATGATCTGTGAAAATTCTACACTGAACTCCATACAAATAATGTCGCCAGAGTTTAAGTGCAAAAACCACAACTGCCAGCTCAAGATCATGAGTAGGGTAGTTCTTCTCATAATCTTTGAGTTGTTTGGAAGCATAAGCTATGACTTTTCCTTCTTGCATGAGTACAGCTCCTAAGCCCATCTTGGAAGCATCACTGTAGATGTCGAAACTCTTGTCGCTCTGTGGAACAGTCAGAATGGAAGCACTAATCAATCTCTTCTTTAGCTCTTGGAAACTCTGCTCACATTTATCTGACCATTCGAATCTCTTGTTCTTTCTGGTGAGGGCTGTTAGTGGAGAGGCTATCTTGGAAAGTCCTCCATGAACTTCCTGTAGTACCCAGCTAAACCAAGGAAGCTTCTGATCTCTCTAACGTTCTTAGGTCTACTCCAGTTGTTGACCGCTTCCACTTTGGCTGGATCCACTTGAATACCTTCTTTAGAAATAATGTGACCTAAAAACGCCACCTGATTTAACCAGAACTCGCACTTTGAGAATTTAGCATAAAGCTGCTTTTGCTGAAGAGTCTGCAGTACTATCCTCAAGTGCGTGTCATGCTCCTCTGGAGTCCTTGAATAGACCAGAATGTCGTCGATGAATACGATGACAAATTTGTCAAGGTATTCTCTGAACACTCTGTTCATTAAGTCCATGAAAACCGCTGGTGCATTAGTCACACCAAAAGGCATGACTACAAACTCGTAGTGTCCGTATCTGGTTCTGAAAGCTGTTCTAGGTATGTCTCTTTCTTTCACTTTCAGCTGATGGTACCCAGAGCGCAGGTCTATCTTAGAGAACACTATTGCCCTTTTTAGCTGATCATATAGATCATCTATTCTGGAATGAGGGTACTTGTTCTTAACTGCTATTTTGCTCAGCGCTCTAAAATCCATGCACATTAGCATGGATCCATCTTTCTTCTTAACGAACAACTCTGGAGCTTCTCGGGGTGAATAACTAGGGCGGATGAAACCCTTGTCAAGTAGCTCCTGAAATTGTTCTTGTAACTCTTTTAGCTCTGCTAGAAAAATTTGGTACAGAGCTTTTTGAAATTGGGCTGGCGTCAGGAACCAATTTAATTTCAAACTCCGCTTCTCTGTTGGGAGGTAGTCCAGGTAGCCCTTCTGGATATACCTTTGGATACTCACAGACTACCCGAACATCTTTCTGCTTGGGTCTTTCTTGTTATCTTTGTCCTTCCAGTTCTGATTACTTGACTGGGTTCTCTATTTCCCCACTGTCTTGTCTTCTATCTTGACTGGCTTGTGTTGCGTTTGTTGAGCTTTGTTGCTGTTCCGATAGTGCTCACTATTGCCCTGCTGACTAGCTCTTCACCAATCTATGGTCAGTGAGTTTCACTACTCACATTAGGTGTTATTTCTGGTCGCAGCGTTAGGAGCATCAGTCTGACTCGTTCTTTCTCTGTACTTACTAACTCTAGGCAAAGACGAGCTAGCCTGTTGAATCTTTTGACCGCTTCTTCTACTGGTAGGTCACCTGGTCTAAATTCTATAAGCTCTTCATAATGTTTATTGGTGATCCGTTGACGGAAGAATTCTTCGTAAAACTCTATCTCGAAGTCAACCTAACTCATCTGGTTGACTACTCTCCTACTCTTAACTCGCTCCCACTATATACGAGCATCTCCAGGTAGGCAGAAAGAGACACACTTGACCTTCTCGACTTCTGGCCAGTCAAGAGGCTCCATGGTGCTCTCAAGTGTCTTGAACCAAGCCTGGGCACCCCAGGGCTTAGCTTTCTGGTTTCAGTTTCAACCACTGGATGAGGTATGCTTCTTGTCTTCTAGGTGTTATGGCGACTTCCAGGGCAACTGATAGGACTTCAGTCACCCCTAGAGTCTCCACATTAATGGTTGGGGGAGTGGGAGGAGCTGGCTTCTGATTGGCCATTAGATTGACAATCACTTGCTGCTGCTCGCTACTTGTCTCTGAAGTTGAGCAACAACTTCAGGGAGAATAGGCCCAGGGGTTCTGGGCTCTTTGTTCTCCTGAACTCGGTCCTCAGTACGAACGGTACGCGGACGTCCTCTTCTTGGCATCTAATTATGCAGAGGAAAAGGCTTGATAGCTTCTCTAACCCTTCTAATCATACTTATATATGAATATAGAAAAGGGAAACAAAATCTTCTATCTTACTTAAGCATTCAAAAACAAATACTCTATACTGCAGTTAATACTAAGGAAAGCAGAATAAAGAAAGAATTTAAATACTTTCTTACTTGGAGACGGCAAGGCTGATGCTGATGTGTGTGTGATGCTGGAGAATGGAACACTGCTCTGATACCAACTGTAACGACCACCCTTCTTACTACTACTCTCTACGGGTGACCGTTACCTAACTACTACTCTACTCACTAGTGTCATTTATGCTATTATTAGTGACACTTAGATTTATCATGGCCATAGAGGAATTCCTACCGAAAAATTTCGGCAAAATCTCCCCTGTACCAGTGACCAAATCAACAATACAAACAAATAATAAACCATCAGCCACATGCGGCTGGTATATATACTAGACAACCACGCAGTAATAATGTCACAATAACCAAAAGGAAACTATTCTAGCAATAGTAAACAGATAAAATTCCAACGATAGGACATAACAAGCTACAAGTGCAGAATAGACTCAATTACAATCTCAACTTCATCATAGCATTAAGGAGAAAAGAAAAGGAAACTCTAAACAGGTAAGTTTTGACAACTCCTTAGCAAACTCTTAATCTCTCCATAGTCCAGCCATCACACACCTTCATCACCACCACCACCCTGTCGCCTCCCTTTCATATCTTAGCTTTTCCTTTATCTGTAGTAGGAGGAAAAAAAAAAGATCTATAAGTGAAACGCTTAGTAAGTACTAATCTATCTCACAAAAACTCGAAGTGCATAAAAATAATGCAACAATACTAAATCTGAAATGCTAAAAGGAAAGCTGCATATACTCATGATATACAGAAATAAAGCTGAATACTAAACATGCTCACTAACTGATAGGAAAATAATGAAACTACTACTGTAGGCTCAGAATTAAAGAAACTAACTTCTATTGATTCTAAGCATAAACTTGTTTCATTTTCTTATATCCTTATACTAGAAATTAATCTTTTAATTTCTCTTTCACTTTCTTCTTCTTGTTCTTCTTACTTTTCTTATACTAGAAATTAATCTTTTAATTTCTCTTTCACTTTCTTCTTCTTGTTCTTCTTTTCTTTTCTTCTTTTCTTTTCTTTTTTTTGGGCCCAGGCTTAGTACCATCTTTGTTTTGCGCGCTCTCTAATAGTGACTGAGGTAGCGAGCCTCTAGTCCAATGAGGTAAAGACCTTGGTCTTACCAGGGCCAAGACCTTGGAATTGGTCACCTGGATTTGTTTAACGACAACCTTGGAAGTCGGGTACTAGCCTCTTATTTTAGTTTACTTGTTATCTCTTTTTAACTAGACCTTGATCTTTTTTCTTCACTCACACTTCTCATAATCCTTTATTTGAGTTTATTAGAATCTTTTAGATATATCTAACAAATATGGGATTACAACTAACCAAGCATGCTATATAACAATCACACAAGGGAAGTAGATCCGAACTCTCTAAGATCATGTTATAAAATATAGCAAAAGGAAGCAAATCTGAATTTTCTAAACATGCTATAAAATAAAGCAAAAGAGAGCTTATTTGGACTTCCTAAACATGCTGTGATAAAAGCAAAAGAAAGCTAATCTAATCTTACTAATCATGCTACAAAATAGAGCAAAAAGAAAACTAATTTGATCTTGCTAATCATGCTACAAAATGGAGCAACAGAAAACTAATTTGATCTTGCTAATCATGCTACAAAATGGAGCAACAGAAAGCAACTTTAAGCTTACTAATCATGCTATAAAATAGAGCAAAAGAAAGTAACTTTAAGCTTTCTAAACATGCTGTAAAATAGGGCAAAAGAATGCAACTTTGAGCTTTCTATACATGCTGTAATATAGGGAAAAAGAATGCAACTTTGAGCTTTCTATACATGCTGTAAAATAGAGCAAAATCAATCACTAAAATGCTGGATAGGGAAGCAAAGTAAGCTAACTCTGAATTGTTATAACAAGGTTGTTCTTGCCTTTAAGGACAGCAATAAACAATCTATCCAAACATACTAGTATACTAAGTTGTGCATGCTCATTAAGTGGCAAGGAAAACTAAACAATTTAATTTGAGTTTCATAGCAGCAAGGGAAATTACACATGCTCAACTAATTGCTAATGGAAACTACTCAAATTACTTAAAGCCTCTTCTCAACTTCCTATAAGGACTCACGACAGCAAAAAAGGAAACTGAAGAGTTGATACTGTTCAGTCCACAGCAAAGAGCCAAATACAAACCGAGCACACATTTTAGGGCTACACTGCTTATCAATTCCAAGCTAATCATGTACAAGAAGTAAATCTACTATGCCAGGTTCCAAAATTCTGTACAAAGCAAGGAAAAACTATAGGAAGCTGTTACCCGCAGCTTCTGATCCCAACTGTACAGTAGACCCGAAACAACCTTGGTAAAGAAACTTCTGCACAACATGATCCTAAACAAGAGGAACTATATCCCTAGCACAATAAATTCGGCACAACCAAATCTGGAAGCAAGGAAGAAATTCGAAACTCGGAGCAACTCCTACCACAGGTGAGTAGTACTTACCCCTTGTTCTTGCACTTACAACCGGAAAGGAGAGGAAGAAAGCTTCCAGGGTTCGGGCAGGTCAATCCTCCGGCGATTTCCTTGCGTCCCCGTGCCCTCCTCGACGAAGAACTCGTACACGGTTGAGGACCCGCCGGAAAAGCCCTTCACCGGCGTCAGAGAGAAGAAACCCTAGCCTTGGCTGCGGTTTCGCCCGAGAAGAAATCGCGACGCCGCGCGTGCGTGTGAGGAGAAAGGGAGTTTCGGCTCGGGAGAAAAGGAATTAGGTCCTTTTAAAACTAGGGTTTCCTATTACTAACTATACCTTAAATATCTATCTCTACTTATTTGGTTAACAAAATCGTGTAGCTCAACTGGTTGGGCCGGTTTTCTTTGGGTCAGTCCGACCCGAGGTCGTGGGTTCGAACCTCGTCTTCAACAGATTTTGTCAAAATTTCTTTCTTTTTGTAAACATACTAAACGACCTCCAAAAATTACGTAAAAATACTCTAAAAATTTTTAAATATCTCTAGAATATTTTAAAAGCATTTCCAAATATTTTTATGGACATTTGGAACTCGAAATAGGGAAAATCAGCTCGTTACATCCCTATCCTCCACGCCTTGCCTTCTAGAGCTTCCATCGGCCTCATCCTAGTTGTCGGGTTCTCCTAGCCAAGTCACCCTAGGACTTCCTTTGCCAATATCACACTTGGACTTTCCAATTGCCTGGCTCCTCAACAAGACTTTCTCTTTGCCAAGATCATACTTGGACTTTCCAATTGCCTGGCTCCTCACCAGGACTTTCACTTTGCCAAGATCACACTTGGAATTTTCAATTGCACGATCTCACTTATCAGGACTTTCACCACCAAGTCTAGTCAACACTGACCTACTTGGATTTTCACTCTTGCCAACCTTCCCGTTGAATTTACCTTTGCCTAATATCCAATTCCTTGACCTACTTGACTTCTCTCTTGCCTAACCTCTAGTTAGAACTTTCCTATTGCCTAAACTTCAGTTAGGACTTTACCACTGCCTAACCTCCAGTTAGGACTTTACCACTGCCTAACCTCCAGTTAGGACTTCTCCATTGCCTAATTTCCAGTTAGGACATTCCCATTGCCTAAACTCCAATTAGGACTTCTCCACTGCCTAAACTCTAGTTAAGACTTACCCAGTCAAGTCTCCTGTCATCCCTGACCTACTTGACTTTTCTTCTCAACCTGGTCAACTCTTTGACCATCTCCACAACCGGATCATTGCCCTAGCAATCTGCATATATTGTCAAACAGACGATTGCTCTAGCAATCTCCATATATTGTCAAACATCAAAACTTAAATCCCGACTCAAACTTGACTCAACTCAAGCTTAGTCAAACTGGTCAAACTTAACCTAGGGAAATTGCCCCAACAAAGTCTCTGTCGAACTTTGGGGGATGAATGTTTGCGCCGGCCATTGTCCTTATTTTTGTGATTCAAACGGCGGTTAGTCCTTCTGAGGATGTTGGGCTCTGATACCACTTGTTGGTGCAGCGGGGCTGGCAAGAGGGGGGTGAATTGCCTGTAATCAAAGAGTATACCCTCCTCAAAGAACTTTAACTCAAAATAAAAGCAAATAGAGTATTATAAATTAAATGACAGAAACAAAAAGAGAGACGACTCAGCTATTTGACTTGGTTACAACTGAGACGGTTGTTAATCCAAGGCGGTTGGAAAGCGCACTAGAAACGTCTCCTTCTTTGAAGGCGGAGAAGCCTTTTACACTTTGAGAGCACAGAAGTTGCTAAGAATAAAAGTATAGAGTTTCTTTTCATTCATCTCAAATAGCTGTTCGAGACGCCTTTATATAGGGGTTCCAACACTTATCTATATCACCTGATCTTCGGGATCAGGATTTGACTTGAGAGGGATCGATTGACCGATCCCCAGGTTCGGTCGATGGAACCTGATGAACTTTCCCAGCTTTCCATCTGGATGCAGGCTCTGTGGATCGAGCTTAGGTTCGGTCGACCGATCCTTGTGTTTGGTCGACCGATCAGCCAACGGTCTCTACTCGATCTGACCCGATCAAATCGATCGACCAAGTCTCTAATTATCTTCGGTTCGATTGACCGATCAGAAGGTTTGGTCAACCGATCACTTCGCCAACGGCTGGCTGCTTGTCGTGGCTTCTGACGTGTCACCAACAGCTGGCTTTCTGATGATAGGGGTTCGGTCGACCGATAAGGGCGTTTGGTCGACCGAACACTTGTAAAGTCAATGTCCTGGTTGACTTGCTCTGGTTCTGCTCACTTGGGTGATTTCGACCATCCGGAATAGGGCTCACCCGGACCCAGTTCCCGGCCTCCTCCTCGAGCAGTCTTCCGTCCTGAATTTACATCTCTCGAACGCCACGCATGTTCTTCTCGCCCACCGGTGTACTCTTCCGCAGCTCCCTCGTCCTTCGGACGCACCGAGCCCGTCGGCTCCCTTCTCGTGCCGTCCTTCTCGCTAGCTGCATCTTCCGCTCGACTTCCTGCGCTCCTAAGCTCCTGCACACTTAGATACAGGGATCAGACAAATAGGATCTAACCTAAACTTGGTTGATCACATCAAAACAACCACAGAGTCCAACAATATCCTCCCACTCCCACTCTGGGATCTGGATAGGTTGTAAAACTCCGCCTGGTCTCTAATGTTCTACTTTAACCCGTTGACACGTCAGACAGGTACTGATGTATCTAGCAACATCTCTCTTCGTTCCAGACTACTAGAAGTGTTCCTTTAAATCTCGGTACATCTTGGTGGAACCAGGATGCATCACATAGGGTGTTCTATGGGCTTCATCTAGAATTTTCTTTCGTAGTTCTTCTTGATTAGGGACACAAAGACGATTTCCATAATATAGCATCCCATAGTCTGATATTCGAAACTCCCCATTTTCTCCTTCTTGTATTCCCTGCTTAATCTTCTGAATATTAGGATCTTCATCCTGCCCTTTCCGTATATTGTCAAGCAAGGTTGACACTAGTGTCAAAGTGGAAAGCTGTCCGGTAATAATTTCTAGCCCAAAATTTACTACTTCCTTCCGTAGGGGTTGGGACATGGCTGATAAGGACAATAGAGTTGTGCAAGATTTTCTACGTAGCGCATCTGCCACTTTATTCGCCTTCCCTGGATGGTAGAGGATTTCACAATCATAGTCTTTGACTAACTCAAGCCATCTCCATTGTCTTATGTTTAGGTCTTTCTGAGTGAAGAAATACTTTAAACTCTGGTGATCGATGTAAATCTTGCACTGAGCTCCGTATAAAAAATGCCTCCAGATTTTGAGAGTTTAAGACTACTGCTGCTAACTCAAGGTCATGAGTAAGATAGTTCTTCTCATAGTCCTTGAGTTGTTTCGAGGCATAGGCAATGATTTTGCCATTCTGCATCAGCACAACTCCGAGTCCCAATTTAGAGGCATCATTGTAAATATCGAAGCTCTCGCCATTCTCTAAAAGAGTCAGGATTAGAGCACTGGTCAGTCTCCTTTTTAGTTCAATGAAACTCTTCTCACAATCCTCTACCCACTCAAATTTTCTATTCTTTCTGGTAAGTGCTGTCAATGGAGAGGCAATCCTTGAGAAGTTCTCAACAAATTTCCTATAATAGCCTGCTAATCTAAGGAAACTTCTGATTTCACTGACATTCCTGGGTCTATTCCAGTTACTCACAACTTCTATTTTTGTCGGGTCTACCATGACCCCATCCTTGGAAATAATGTGACCTAGGAAGGACATTTGATCGAGCCAAAACTCACACTTGGAGAACTTCGCGTACAACTGTCTCTGCTGAAGAATCTATAATACTGTCTTCAGATGTTTAACATGTTCTTCTTGACTTTTGGAGTATATAAGAATATCGTCTATAAAGACGATTACAAACTTATCCAAATACATTTTGAACACCCTGTTCATCAGATCCATAAACGTAGCTGGAGCGTTCGTCACTCCAAAAGGCATGACTACGAACTCGTAGTGTCCATACCTCGTTCGGAATCCTGTCTTCGGTATATCATATGCCCTCACTTTCACTTGATGATATCTGGACCGCAAGTCTATCTTGAAAAAGATTGTGGCTCCCTTTAACTGATCAAATAGATCATCAATCCTCGGCAAAGGATACTTGTTCTTGATTGTTACCTTGTTCAGCGCTCGGTAGTCCACACACATTCGCATGGACCTGTCCTTCTTCTTTACGAACAACACCGGAGCTCCCCATGGTGAGTGACTAGGGCGAATGAAGCCCTTGTCGGGTAGTTCCTGTAGCTGCCCCTACAGTTCTTTCAATTCTGCCGGAGCCATGCGGTAGGGTGCTTTTGAGATTGAATGAGTACTAGGGATGAGTTTAATCTCAAATTCATTTCCCCTATCCGGCGCTAAACCTGGCAACTCCTCGGGAAACACTTTCGGGTAGTCACACACGACTTTAACTTCCTCTAGCTCTTGGTTTCTTTCTTGCTGGGTATTAACCACATGAGCTAGAAACCCAGCACATCCATCGGCTAACATCTTCTGAGCTTTCAGGGCTGATAAAAATTTCTGGGTTCTCTTCTTTGAATCTCCGATGAACTCAAACTTAGACTCTGCCTCAGGTTGGAATAAAACCCTTTACTTACGACACTCGATGGAAGCACCATACTTGCTCAGGAAGTCCATCCCAAAAATAACATCATAATCAGACATGTTCAGCAAGATCAGATCGTTGTACAGTTCTCTATCTGAAATTTTGACTGTCACAGCTCGTAGCTAGTGCGTAGATGTCATTATCTCTCCCGAGGGTAATGTCATCAAGAATTGTCCGCTTAGGACCTCCAAGGGTATACCTATTCTTTCAGCAAATACTATGGAGACAAACGAATGGGTTACCCCGGTATCAAATAGCACAGTTGCATATTGATTAAAAATGCAGGTAAGTAAATTTAATCATTCTCATCTCATCTTTTGTGTAAACACATGTAGAGGGAGAAATTATTGCATATTGCATATTGGCTAACTAATGATGAAAAGATGAGAATAAATATTAATAAAATTAAATTTATTAATTTACATGACATGACATGAATCTAGAGGGAGAAATCAAGGTAAGTAAATTTACATGACATGAAAATCCAATTTGTGTAACACATGTATGTGCCCTAACTAATACTGCTTGCTCTAGTATAGATTTCTTTTGAAAATTAAATATGCATGCTAATATTGTAAAGAATAAAGTTGATTCAAATCTAAATAAGAATAACTCAAAATTGTTTAATAAAAATAAGAAATTAACTCTTAGAAAATTAGAAATAGAAAATAATATTTTAATAGATAAATTTGATAAATTAGAAAAGATTGTTAATAATTTAACCAAATCACAAAATCTAGACTTGGATTACAAGTCTAAGGTGAAACTTAAACTCTACAAACCAAGTTATAATCGAGTGTCTTTTAATTATAAAATCAATCAATAAACATTAAATTAATCGGTAAACTTAAAACTCAACATAAAAGTTAACTTAAAATTGTAACTTGTTCACTTAACTAATAAATGTTTGATTGGTTTGATCCATTCATAATATTGATAAATGCCATTCATGATCAATAATTGCTTAATCTAGATTAGGATAGATAAGGACTTAGGCTTGATTCACACTTGACTAGTTACACCGAGGAGTTTCAGAAAGGAAATTAAATATCCAATTTCTTTGAAAGATTTTGTCTAGAAGTAGTAGATGATCCCATACCTAAGAAGGCCTAGTGCCTCGCTATAATCTGAAAGTCAATCATTGAAATAAATATTTAATTGACTAACTGTAAAACCTTAGTCTAACTCAATTATAAATCAATCCTTAGATTGGAATTTGAATTGAAGATAACATTAACCATCTCACAAAATCCTATAAGGTTCCCTAATTGATAATTTAGAAAAAGGGTGAGATGGATCCAGGTTTAAAATATAAAGTAGTTAACCAAAACTAGATTAATTAAAATTAATTCAATTAAGTTAACTTAATTAATTTCAAAATCTTAATTTAAAATTCTAATTATTTTCAAAATCTTAATTAATCTTAATTTTAAATTCTAATTAATCTCAAAATCTTAATTAATCATAATTTCAAAATATTATTTAATTAATTTCAAAATCATAATTAATCTCAAAATTAATTTTAAAATCATAATGAATTTAAAAAATCTCAATTATTTGATTATTAATTTTCAAATCATAATTAAATATTAATTTCACAAGTATAATTACTTTCAAATCATAATTTATTTCAAAATATTGATTATTTTCAAATCATATGTAAGTTTATAATTTTAAACTTAATTAATTTTCAATATGTTAATGTTAATTAATTTTCAAATACTAATCTTCAAAATTTCAATTATTTTTAAATGTTTAAATTAGTCTTATATTTTTAAATTAATTAAGAAATTCAAACTTATATTTTAAATCTCAAATTCAGTATTTTTGAAATCTAAAATTAAAACTTAAATACTTTTCAAAAGTCAATACTTTTTAAAATTTGAATCCAAACTTAAATTTTTTAATATTCTTCAATATCATCATAGATAAAATCAACTTCAAAATTAACTTAGGTCCATCTCACACAAACTTATAAGTTTTACATGTTTGATAATTTAGAAAGGGTGAGATGAAAAATCAGGAAAATTAATATTTTTTTTTACATTGTTGGACTCTAGGACCCTAAAATTTAAAGTTTTTTTGGCATTAATCAAGGGGGAGTGAAAGGTGTTGGTGCAGGAAGCATTCGATGATTGAACCTATGTTTTGATTATGTCAAAGGGTTCAAGTTAAGTTGTGTTGTTATCTAATGTGCTTGAATGAGTTTGCAGGAAAGTCCTAACTACGGTTAGGTAGGTGAAAAATCCTAAGGGGCAGTAACCTTAGGTCCTAGGGGGTGGTAACCCTAGGTGGTGGAAACCCCTAAGGGATGGTAACCTTAGGTCCTAGGGGGTGGTAACCCTAGGTAAAACCTTAAGGGGCGGCAACCTTAGGTCGTAGGGGGTGGTAACCCTAGGTGGTGAAAATTCTAAGGGGTGGTAACCTTAGGTCCTAGGGGGAGGTAACCCTAGGTGGCGAAAAATCCTAGGGGTGGTAACCCTAAGTCCTAGGGGTGGTAACCCTAGGCGAAAAGTCCAGTCGATTTGGAGGATCGGACTGACATCAGGTATGCTCTCCTGAGTGGAGTAGATAAGGACGCGTTCCCTGGAAGAGGGAACAGTAGGCGTCGGTTCGACCTAGGGTTTCTGGTCGAAAATTCGAAGTCAGAACCGGACAGTCTGTGACTGCCAAACTTTTTATTATTATGTTTATTATGTGTGTTAACTTTGTTTTACAGGATATGTGGTTGTGTTGTGGTCTAACCTATCTTGCAGGGACAAAAGGGCACTTTTGGCCTCGGATGAACAATACCTGAGACACCCTCATGGAGCTTGAGGCACCTCGGGTGTAAGGCAGATGCAGTGCACGCAGCAGGGATGGAGGCGCCTCAGACAAGCTTGGAGGCGCCCTCAAGGTGTATGGAGGCGCCTTCAACCGGATAAGTTGCGAAGGATTCAGCACTCATCCGCGCGGTTGACTCGACACTGTGGAGGCGCCCTCAAGGGGCTTTGAGGTGCCTTCAACAACCTATTTAAGAAGATCTCGACCAGCAGCTTGTGTATTCAATCAATAAGCAATCCTTCTGCAATAAGCTGCTAAAGAGACATTCCGACTAAGCTACGACAAGTCCCCGACAACCTGGAGCTGCAATTTTACGTTTTATTGTTGTAGGTATAAGTTTCCTCTACATTTAATTGTAAACACTTATTGTACTGAATTTGAGATATTATGGTTGTTTCCCACCGAAAGCGATCAACGATCGCGGGCCTTGGAGTAGGAGTCGCCCAAGGCTCCGAACCAAGTAAATCTTGGTGTCTTTGTGTCTTGTCTTTATTTCTTATTCCGCTGCTTTACTCGTTGAGTTATTTGAATACGAAACGCGTGAAAGCCACGAGCGCTATTCCCCCCCTCTAGCGCTTCTCGATCCAACAAAAGGAAGTTAAGGCATTAATTATTTTTCAAAATTCCAAAGTTAAACTATTTTTCTTTGAAAAAGTTGAAATATTTTTAAATCTAAGTGTTTATCAAAATATTTTTAAAGCTAAGTTTTTTTCAAAAATTTTAAATATAAGTATTTATCAAAATATTTTTGAAGCTAAGTTTTTTTCAAAAATTTTAAATCTATGTGTTTATCAAAATATTTTTAAAGATAAGTTTTATCAAAATATTCTTAGTGAAGTTTTATCACAATATTTTTAAAAGCTAAAAGTGTTTTAATCAAAAGCTTTTTAAGCTATGTACTTAACTAAGTTTTTATCAACTTTTTTTTTTTTTGCTAAGTAGTTAACTTAGTTTTTATCAAATTTTTTAAAACTAAGCATTAATCAAAATCCTTTTTAAGCTGAGTACTTTTAACTAAGCCTTTTTCAAAACCTTTATAAAGCTATGTATTAAAGCTATGTTCTTATCAACTTCTTTTGAAAGATTAGCACTTGACAAAATAATTATTTTTAAAGCTAAAATTTAGCTAAGTTATTTTTTTTTAGAAAAAGCTAAGATAGCTTCAAACCCTAAGATTAGCTAATTTTTTTACAACTAAGTAATTTTCAAAGCTAAAATTTGGCTAAGTTATTTTTTGGAAAAAGCTAAGTATTTTCAAAGCATTTCTAAATTAACTAAATGTGTTTCAAAGTACTTATTTTCAAAAGCTAAGTTTAGCTAAGCTTTTTTTTTTCAAAAAAACTGACTCACTTTCAAATGCTTAAAAATTAGCTAAGTTTTTTAAGAGCTACCCTTCAGGGGGAGCTTAAATTTAAATAGAATAAATATTTTTTTTTCTATATTTACATGTAAAACAACCTTCTCTCTACTTAGTATTATTTTTTATTTATGTCAAAAGGGGAGAGAAAAGTCAAAGTTAAGAATTTAAATATAATTTTTATGAAAGGGAGAACATAAGGGAGTTTTTTTACAAATTATTGTATTTATGCTCATGCTTAAATTCCTTTATTTATTATTATGTTTTACTTAACTTTGAACCGTGTTGACATAATAAAAAGGGGGAGATTGTTGATGCAAGAAGCATCCAATTATTGAACCTAATTTTTGATTATGTCAAAGGGTCCAAAATTAAGTTGTCTTGTGATCTAACAAATTTGAATGATATTGTAGGGAAATCCTAAGTATTCTTAGGCAAAAGTTCTAACTACGGTTAGGCAAGTGGAAAACCCTAGGGGGTGGTAACCCTAGGTTCTAGGGGGTGGTAACCTTGGGTGGAAAGTCTTGGAAGGTCGAATGCTTCGGGTAAAAATCCTAGAGTTGGGGCCTCTAGGTTGAAATCATGGTGTCACGAACCGGGTGGAATTCTTGGCGGGTCATGGAGCGGACGTCCAGCATGAAGACCGGAAGCTTCGGACGCTAAGTAAAAGTCCAGTTGGTTTGGAGGATCAATCTGGCAACAGGTAAACTCTCCTGAGAGGAGCAGGTGAGGATGCATTTCCCGATGAGGGAACAGTAGGAGTTAGTTCGACCTAGGATTTTCGAGAAACTCGAAGTCAGAACCGGACAGTCCGAAGACTTTCAAATGCTTTATTATTCATGCCTATATTGTGCTAACTTTGTTTTGTAGGGTATGGTTGTTGTATCGAAAACACTAGAGGGGGGGGGGGGTGAATAGCGCTCATGGCTTTCACTCGTTTTGGATTCGTAAAAACGTTCGAGTAAATGTAGTGGAATTAGAAAGAGAACAACACACGAACACAAGCTATTTACTTGGTTTGGAGCCTTGAGCGACTCCTACTCCAAGGCCCACGCTCATTGAGCATTTACGTTGGGAAACAACTATAATCTCGTAAAGTTCAGTACAAGTATGAAGTACAATGTTAAAATTAAAACAACAATTATACCGACGATGAAAAATAACAATCTTGAAGCTTTGGGTCATCGGGGACTTGTCGTAGCTCAACCAGAATGTCTCATTCGCAGCGTACTTGAAGAAGAATCGATTTGGAAGTTCTGAAGTGAAGTGCTATTCGAGATGTCTTTAAATAGCCTGCTTGAGGTGCCTCAAAGCCCCATTGAGGTGCCTCAAACATGGAGGCTTATCCCGCGTTTTGTGCTGCGATGATCTTCTCGTCAAAGCCTCTTATATGCCTGGAGGAGCCTTAATCACACTCCGAGGCGCCTCAAAGGAAGCATTCAAGGCGCCTCAGCCTCTATTCAAGGTGCCTCAAAGCCTGCAGCGTGCAACGTCTGCTCCTTTGCACCCCGAGGCGCCTCAAAGCTCCATGGAGGCGCCTCAGACACTGTTCATCGAGGCTTGACTTGCTCCTTTGTCCCTGCAAGACATGTTAGTCCACAAAACACACACATACCCTACAAAACAAAGTTAGCACACATAAAATATGACAATAGAATATTCTGACAGTCTCTGGACTGTCCGGTTCTAACTTCGGAAATCCTACCGGAAACCCTAGGTCGAACCGACGCCTACTGTTCCCTTTACGGGGAACGCGTCCTCACCTACTCCACTCAGGAGATTTACCTTTTGCCAGTTCAGTCCTCCAGACCGACTGGACTTCTGCTCAGCGTCCTAAGCTTCTGGTCTTCATGCTGGATGTCCGGTCCTCGACCCATCCAGACTTCTACCTGGTTCGCGACACCAGGATTTTAACCTAGGGTTACCACCCCCTAGGATTTTTGCCTGAAGCTTCGACCCGCCAAGACTTTCCACATAAGGTTACCACCCTTTATGACCTAGGGTTACCACCCCCTAGGGTTTTCCACTTGCCTAACCACAGCTAGGACTTTCCTGAAACACTCAATCATACACATTAGATAATAATTAAGCTTAACTTTGAATCCCTTTACCATTATCAAAATTAAGGTTCGATCGTCGGATGCTTCCCACACCAACAATGGTTGGTTTCTTGGACTAACGTATGTTGTAGGAAGCTAATTGGGCATTTTTGTCTTGGATGAATAGTGCTCAATGTGCCTCCATGGGGTTGGAAGGCGCCTTGAGCACGCTGGTCGAAAGATCCTCGAGGCAGTGAGTGAAGGCGCCTTCAAAGTGTTAGGATGTATACTAAAAGCCTAACTTTTTGTATGAACATTTATTTTGAAATGAGAATCACATTGGCCAAATGTCTACATTTAGTTAAATGCAGTTGCTCATTTAATTTATATTGTAGATAACATGGTGTGTGGTGTCACATAGAAGATAATGTTATCAGTTCCTTATAAATTATAAATAGTAGCTCACAACCAAGATGAATTGGGATAAATCATTGGAATGGTTGTAATGTGATTTGGTATTAGTTTATCTTGACTATAAAATTACACTGTATATTGAGTAGGACCATTTGAGGTTATTTCTTTTTATACTGACTGCATAAAAGAATAAAACCTCTGTTATTATGGATGTGCGTACTTTTAATCCCGATATAATAACAAACACATATAGTTAGTATTTATTTCTTTAATTTATCAAAGGGTGAGATTTATTCAATTACATTAATAGGCCCGATAGGTTAGAAAATAATATTATTTATATGGTGTGTTGTTGATTATAAAAGGAAACCGTGTCCTAGTAATCTAGGTTGATGATGTCCCCTTGAGGAGCTTATAAGGATTATCATGTAAACCCTGCAGGTGGACTTAGTCCGACATGATAATAAGATTGAGTGGTACTACTCTTGGAGCTAGATGTTAATTAAGTGAGTTGTCAGTAACTCATTTAATTAACGGACATACGATATCTTAAACACAGGGAGACTAACGCACTCATGATAAGAAGGAGCACATATTGTAATATGAGATTGGTGTGGTAGTTCAATAATAACTCTTTAGTGGTATGAATTATTATTGATGAACTTGAGTTGGGTGTTCGGGTCGAACACAGGAAGCTCAAGTCCATTAGGAGGCCAAAACAAATTCCTCCTCTCGGTCCTTGTTGTAGTCTCTATAAAGCCTCGCATTCACCCGTTTTGGTTTTACTTCCTAGCCAAGAAAGGGGCCGACCACATCCTTGCTTGGTGCCCAAGCAAGGGGCCGGCCAAGCCTTGCTTCCTACCCAAGAAAGGTGCCAACCAAGCCTTGCTTGGTGCCCAAGCAAGGGGCTGGCCAAACCAAAAGGAAAAGAAAAGAAAAGAAAAAGAAAAGAAAAAAGGGAGATTTTTTCTCAACAGAATTAGAGATTTTTCTAAAAAGAATTACGTTGATTCTTTCTTAGAAATTTTTTAAAAAGAATTATATTAATTCTTTCCTAATAAATTTTTCTAAAAAGAATTATGTTAATTCTTCCCTAGAAGATTTTTCTAAAAAGAATTATGTTGATTCTTTCTTAGAAATTTTCTAAAAAGAATTATACTAATTCTTTCTTAAGAAATTTTTCTATAAAGAATTATGCTAATTATTTCCTAGAGATTTTTCTAAAAAGAATTATGTTGATTCTTTCTTAGAAATTTTCTAAAAAGAATTATACTAATTCTTTCTTAAGAAATTTTTCTAAAAAGAATTATGTTAATTTTTTTCTAGATATTTTTTCTAAACAAAAATCTATTACATTTTCTCCTTTTTTATCTGGGGCAAAGGGTTATAAAAGGAGAAGAGGTTGTGCCACAACAATCAACAATTCAATTAAAAATTGATAAGTTTATCTCCACAACTAAAAACCCTCTCCTTTTCCTTAAGGTCGACGCACCATTCTTTCTTTTCTTTCCTCTAGGGTCGGCGCCCCACTTCTTTTCTTCTTCCCTTTTCTCCCTCTAGGGTTAGCGCCCCATCTTCTCTTGGTGGCCGGACTTGGAGGAAAAGAAAACGAAGAGACAAAGCACCTTGGTGGCCGATGGTTTGGAGGAGAAGAAGAAGAAGGAGGTGTTCTTTTCTTTACGTCTTTTAGTGGTAGTTGGCTTGGAAACAAAAAGGGTTCGGGTGTTTTTTTGTCTTGGTAGATCATCACCCACACGACGTCCAAGAAGAGGAGAGGAATATGGCAGAAGATCAAGAGGTCTTTGTCTACAAAGAAAGGTACAACTAGTTATTTATTCCACAACATAACTAGTTTTGTTTTCTTTGTATGGATCCTGAAATACCAACACAAGAGGCTAGCAATTTCGTGTTTTCATTTTTGTGCTTCGATTTGTGTTTTGATCTTGTGCTTTGATTGAGGTCTCTGTAGTTAAACCTAAGGTTTCTGTGAGAAGTTTAAATATTCAATTTCTCTGAAAGGCTTTGTCTAGAAAGTGATGGATGATCCCATAACCAAGAAGGCCTAGTGCCTCACCTATGACCTAGAAGTTGATCCTTGAAATAAATATTTAATCAACTTCTATAATATGGTTTAACTTCAGAAGAACGCAAGGGTTGAACTTGGAGTAAAAATGTTAAGTTTCGTTTCCAATCCAGGTTTAACTTTGAAGAACGAACTTGGAGTAAAAATATTAAGTTTCATTTCCAATCCAAGTTTAACTTTGAAGAGCACATGGGTTGCTAGGAAAAGTTCTATGCTTATACAATTTTTTTTTGTACAGGGGAAACAAAACGATATTCCAAGTAGCACCCAACACAAAGGACTTGAAGGTGCCTTGGACAACTAATGGAAGGCGCCTTCCATGGAGCTTGAAGGCGCCTTTGGGTGGATAATCAATGACTGCAGCGGAGCTTATGATGATCGAGATATGGGGGATAAGAATTCACTAAAGGCGCCTTCCAAGGAGCTTGAAGGTGCCTTCAACGACCCTACATATTCAGGTCATGAATTGATGCATACAACACTTCGAATTGTGATCTTTCTATTGTGCACTGCTCTACAAGATGAACCTGCTACTCAGTAACACGACTCCAACAGCTGGGCGACATGACTTCGACGATTAAGCCACGCGACTTCGGCTACCGAGCGACGTGACTCTGGCGACCAAAAGCATGACCATCCAGATCTGAAAAGTTGTCGGTATACTTTTATTATTGCACTTAAAATATAAACCATTGTACTTGTAATTCTGAGAATTTATAGTGATTGTCCATCGAAAGTACTCTTACGTGCGGGCCTTAGAGTAGGAGTCACCATAGGCTCCGAACCAAGTAATTTCTTGGTGTTTGTGATTGGTTTATGTTTTTTCCACTGTGTGTTTACTTGAAAAATGAATTAGCCACATGCGCTATTCACCCCCCCCCCCCCCTCCTCTAGTGCTTTTTGATCCTACAAAGTAGTGCCAGTAATAAAAACCTAATCTTATCTAAACTAAGATGGTAAGAAAATTAAAAGTAAGATAAAGTAATACATTCAATTAAAATCAAGCATTCAACGAAGCTAAAACATTTTATAAAACTTAATCTATTCTAACTTACTTACATCTAACTTAATGACAAGAATAAACATCAATAACATAAACATTGCATGAAATTAAACTAAACTAATTGCAACAATGAAAGTCTAACTAAGTAAAGAAATATTTCGTCAAACACATTGTGGGAATGAAACAATTGAACCCTAATGTGTGTAATGTAAAAATGGGAGTGTTGGTGCTGAGTGTACAACATATAACCCAAGGTTTTGATATATTACTAAGGTTAAAGTTATGTTAGTTATGATTTAACCAATTGTATCAAGTTTATGGGTGTAGGATACTTGAAAGGTGTTAAAATCCTAATTGTGATCCAGGCAATGATCAAGTCTTAGTGGATCTAGGCATCTAAGTCCTAGTTGGGAATCAAATATGAGCTAAGTCTTTGTTGGAGATCAAACAGACAAAATCCCTAGCTAGAGGCTAGGTGAATCAAGTCTAAGTGATTAAGGCTTAGAAGACTAAATTCCTAGCTGGAGGCTAGGTGAATCAAGTCTAAGTGATTAAGGTTTGACAGACAAATTCCTAGCTGGAAGGTAGGTGAAGCAAGTCTAAGTGATTAAGATTTGGTAGAAAAATTCCTAGCTAGGTACAAGGTGACTCAAGCCCAAGTGTGTGGAATAGTTGGAGGATGATTGCTTGACACAAGTCTAAGTGTGTGGAATCAACTAGAAGTTGATTGCTTGACAAAATTGAACTAGATGGGTTAATCTAGTCAAGTAAGTGCGAGTAACTTTATACTTTATATCATACTCATTACGTGTAACAACTATAGGGAAGCATGTTCAACTGTTCTAAGCAATTGGGTAGAGTCTAAGGGTGACTGACTGATGTTAACTCTCAACAAAAAAATTTTGAAGGGCCTAGCAGACCATGTAGGGTTTAGGAGACTGAATACACGAGAGACCAAAGCAGCTTCTAGGCGACCATGAGACAACGTTATTAGCAATCCGAGCATGGTGGTCAAGATGAAGTTTGACCCATAACTAGGTAACTGTAGGGTCTACAGGAGGCCGAAGAGCATCGTTAACATTATCTTATAGATAGAAGTTGCAATCACATCAACATCTACACAGATGACCGAGAAGGCCCCAGGCAACTGGGGGAGTTCTATATAAGGAGTTTTGAGGTGCTTGAAACAATCTTATCTATAAACAATTCACTCTTGTTCTCATACTCTGAGTGCTCTTTCATCTTCTATATTGCGACACACTGCTACTCTGTTTTATTTTCGTTCGGTAACACCTAAAGTAACATTAACATTTGTTTTGGTGTTGCCTTATTTGTTTTATTGCGCTTAAATTTTTTAGGTTTTTTTGTAAAGTTTCTCCACCTAAGAGAAATTTGAAATAAGTTATATTTTATATATACTATGTGTCTATACTTCTGATTTGGTTGATCAACTTGCATGCTTAAACTATTAGCTAAATTGGTTGCATGCAATTATTACCTTTGTCTTACAATGAATCAGTCTAAGTTAATTTATTATTTCTATTTTGCTAACTCTAATTGATTCAGCTACTATCTACTCTTTTGTTTTAAAATTTATTAACATTATTTACTCCCCCTCTAGCATCAATTTCGATCATACAAGTGGTATCAGAACGGATTGAGCTAATAGAAACAAGGAAAGCTTAAATAGTTGCATGTCTATGTTGAATTGCCCTACCTGAAGCTTCTAATCAAGTGAAACTAGCAGAAGTTATCTTACCTTACTCTAAACTAGTTAGACCATGAAATTGTATTAAAGTTGATTTAGCTCTTGATTCTTAAAAAGATTTTCTCTAAGAAATGGTCATTGCATTGATACACAAAAAACTATATATCTTCCAATGACTTGGGAGCAAATTTTTAAAACTCTTACTAAATTTATCCAAAGCAAAATCTAAATCTAACATAGGATGAACTTTACACTCTGAATCAAGGACATAATTAATTGATTAAAATATGAGCCTAGCCCATCCAAACCAAACCAAACCCATATTATGTCCTAAGCATTAATACAACTTGAAAAATACTTGTTTGCAGATATGTCTTTGCAAGAAGGATTCAACACAATCCACCCATGAATTTTCAATGGCGACAATTTGGCCTAGTGGAAAAATAGAATAGAATACTATTTGATGAATGATATAGAAAATTATCTTATCATCAAGATGGGCTTTAAGCTTCTCAGAACTCCAGATGGTACTCTATTTCGTTTTGAAAACTGGACAAGTGACAATAAAAATATAAAATTTGATAATTAAATAATAAATGTTATTAGAGAAATAACCTTATTAGATTTTTTAGAAATTTTTCATGATTTAAAAGGAGTCTATATGACACGTTTAAGAGGATGAATCAATTAAACTTAGGAAAAATCTGTTTGGAATACCTATTTATTAAGTGTGAGTTATTGAGGAATTAACTTAGGATTTAATTAATTAAACATAAGTTTATAATCCAACACCAATTGTAAGATCTGACAATTTAATAATAAGTATTATTAGAGAAATAACTTTATTAGATTTTTAGAAAAATTTTCGGGATTTAAACAGAGGTCATATGACACGTTTTAAGGGGATGTATCTATTAGGATAGGAGAAAGCCTATTTAGATATCCCAATTAAGTGGGAGTTGATTGAGAAAATAACCTAGGCTTTAATTGAAAAGACCTAAGTTTATAGACTTCCCATATCTGTGCCCAAGCCTTCCTTAGACGCCGACTTTCCCTTTTCACTCCCGATCTCCATCGCATCTCCTCATCTTCTCATTGCCACCCAACAATGCAGATCCACTGCCGCCTTCTCCCACTCTTAGCCATCACCCTCTTCCTCACGCGCCTCTGTCCTAGATAGTCAGATCATTGATCCACCGTTGTCGGCATAGATCCCGCACCTTCTATGAGCCGTCTGCTAGTTTCTCTGTCCACGAGCAGGGAGCCGTCAATTCATAGCCATGCCCTTCTTCCCAATTGCATTGTCTGTGCCGATCCATCATCGCCACTGCCCATCTTGGCAACGCTACGACCGCCGATCGGGAGAGAGAGAGCGCTATCACTCTTCTTCAACCTAATTTAGTCGCCGGTCGCCAGCCCTCTCCTCTGCCCCAACTCGACACCACAGGAGCCGCCAGTAGGCCTTCCTCTTTCTAATTCATCACTGCCATCTTCATTTGCTGTTGTGCTCTAGAGCCCCATCCATGCTCTGTCTAGATTCAGAGGGGAGGATGATCGACCGAGATACCATCTCCTCTTCAGATCCAAGAGGAGAGCTTTATTTTCTCCACAACATTAGTTGGATTTCGTCCTAGAGGAATTTCAAATTCTTATTTGTAGTAAGTTGTTAGTTTAAATGTTGTGGATTAAGAGTTAGAGTTTCATGCTTAGCTGTGGATGTGTTGATTGTGATTTAGGGTATTGATTTAGAGGTTAGCGATTCCACCTAACTTCGACCATCAATTCTGTTTGTCATTTTCTACAGTAGTGGATCAGCGGCGGAGGCACTAGACTCAGGTGAGTTTTTGGAATGTGTTCATGCTTTGCCTAGCCCTATATGGTGATGAAATAGCTAGTGTTATTTGGGTCCAATGTAGTGGTGATATAAACTTTGTTAAATATTAGATTGGTTGTAGAAGAAATTGTGAGATCATTAGGTTGAATTTATTAGGGTTTTGGCTTATGTTATCCGATCTGCATTAGATTTAAGTGTTGACTGTGTACTTATTCCAATGTTTTGATTCAAGACAAGAGCTCTGATTGGAGGACATTTAGCACGATCTACGATAAAGGCGGATACTTCTTACCTTGATTCTTTAGTTCTTTGACCTTTGTGCATAAGCTATATTTGGATAGTAACTGTATTATCTTAACTCCACTCGTATTTTTCCTAAGCATGATACTTATCCACTCGATCTTTAAGATAGTCGATTTGATGTCTATATAGTCTCTCGTTGCCATCAATGATACTTAGTAGATATTAGATACTATGTTTATTTACTTTAATTATTGTTTAGTCACATATCTTATTGAGCATGCTGACTTACTGTGACATACCTGATTTCTATTTATATGTATATGATAACTATTGCATCTTGTGTATTATATCATTGTATACATGTTAGCGACCATGTCTCCCTTATGGTTGAGAGAATCATTGGCCAGAGCCGCACACTCGCCACTTATGGGTAGTGGTAGCTGGAGTACGTGTCGCTTGTCCTATCGTGCCCATACTCGGCCACTCATGGGTAGTGGTAGCTAGAGTTACGAGCAGCAGGGACTCCATTACTACGTAGCTAGTTAGCTACTCAGCACCTATCCACTCGGCCACTAGAGAGTAGTGGTAGTTGGAGTGTATACAGTTGTCATTATGCCGACCTCTTGACCATACAGGAGTCGTGGTGCAGAGGGGTGAGCGTGAGTGAGCATTCGTGTATGCGCTTTTATTATTATACTTGCTTATGCTGTGGATTACTTACTTTTGCAGTTGTTTTATTGTATCCATATGATATCTTTACATATGTTGAGTTATATACCTATCGCATGTGGCTTGACACTGGCTTACTTATTGGTAGTGTATATATACCTCACATGTTACCCTTGTAGTTATGAGTAGTACTATTGCAGTTCCTTACTACCCTTGACTTTCTATTACTAGCTTGGTATATGGATTCAGGTATGGACATTTATTATGATACCTTTGTAGTTAATGATATTTTTCCTTATGAGACTGTATACCTTTGAATCTCTATATATATATTATGCTCATGTAATATCTATCTATTACCCGCTGAGTCCTAGCATTCACCACTCCATGAACTAGTTTTCTTTCATCATGTAGTAGATAAACGATTTATGGAGTCACCTGGAGATCCTGTCCGCCAGTCCCATGTTACATCGAGCGATTTTTTTTTGTTATTGCTTCCATTTATATTATTAGCTTTAGACGTGTTCATGTATATGTATCTTTTGTATGGAGTTTAGCTTTGTGGTTTCTTTTATTTAGTTTGATGTGTGGTGTTAAGCTGAGTTGGCTCATAGTTAGTGGTTTTGTAGTTTTACGTTTGTTATTTCATGACTTCCGCTGTATTTTGTTACAGTCGTGTGAGTTGTTTATTATATAACTGCATTGTTATGTTCTTTTTGTTCCAGCTGTGTGGGTTGTGTATATAATTGTGTGGTTGTATATGTTCCAACCGTGTGAGCTGTTGTTGATGGCTTGTGAGTAAACTTGTCGCATTATATATAGTTTCATTTGTCACTGCTACAGGGGAGGTGTTGCTCGATTTTCGTTAGACAACCTTACCCTCTAGGCGTGACACCAACTCCATTCTTCTTCATTCTCGTGCCCTACATCTCACCACCATGCCTCAACCTCCTCTCCCTCTCGCATCTCTGCTCGATGTCACTGGCCGATGCAGCGCCACCCGCTGTCCAATCACCGGACCACCCCAACGATGAGATGCTGACTCCCTGCATAGCCATCCACCGCTATTCACCATAGCTGCCGTTGATCTCCACTACCGCCCTCTACTCCCTTTGCCTGGCTGAGCTATGCCCTAGCTTCCACTCGACTCCCCTTCTTCACCCTTGATCTACCCGACGTTGTCGCCTGTTGCCATTGCTGGGCATTGCCACCTCATTGCTACCACTATCAGATGTGACTAACCTATGGCAGATGTGACTAGCCCATGGCCAAATGCGGCTAGCCCTAGATCACCGCCCCCTTCTTTCCCAATTCATCGTCAGCCCAGAACCTCAGTCTTTGTCGATGCTGCCAACTATCGGGAGAGCACTTGCCATATTGTGTGCCTTTGTATATGTTGAGTCAGTCATCCACTGATGCCTCCCACTTGTGCCACCATGACCAAGACATCGGCGACCTCCTCTTCTCTTCTCTACTGTTGTTTTCTTCCTCAACAGTTAGTGCGAGCAGCTGTGGCCATTGCCACAGTGAGGTCACCACTATTTGAACCACCCGATGTCATTCCTCTCGTGGGTAGCTGTGGACCACCACTAGAGAAGAGGAGAGGTGCATTTTCTTGCAGCTTCATCCAAGTTTTTCATTAAGCAGAGGTAGATCAGATTAGGGTAAGCTATGCTTGAGTATCAAATTTATATAGGATTGATTTCATTTTTGCATTGGAATTTGATTAGTAGGTTATTAGTGATTAACTAATAAATTACATACTTGTTGATGGAGGATTATTAATGTGGATTAATTAAATAGAAATTGATGGATGGATTAATGGATGGAAAAATTAATCAGTTGGTTAAAGATTAAAGTAGTATATGATCTATATTATAGGATAGATTAATTAGTGTTACAAATTCAGATTAGGATTAGGTTTTTCTATTTGGTTTATAGAGGAACTTAGCTATTATATTTATCTTGTCATGCAGGACACTGATACGAGACAAGCACTTTGACGTGATGATAGTTTCAGCACGGTCTATAGATAAAGGTGAGTACTTCTTCCTTTGTCCCTATAGTTCATTAAACTTAGTGCATGGTTATTTTTAATTAATGGATTAGGTTGTTTTACCTTAAATCTACTCATATTTATTTATACTTGATACTTGTATGCTTGATCTTAGAGATTATCTAGTTATTTCTTATACAGTATTAGCTTTGGATATCTATGCTTTGTAGAGTATGCACAATAGAAGATACCATGTTGATGATTATCTGCATGTTACGTATACATGTGTATAGCATGTACTATAGGAGTTAACATTCTAATTATATATATGATATAAAACATACACATATTGTTGGATCGTGAAGAATGCTAGAGGGGGGGGGGGGTGAATAGCGATCGTTGAAACTTAATCGAGCAAGCAACGGGAAAAAAATAAGAACAATGCTAACACACCAAGTTTTTACTTGGTTCGAAGCCTTCGTCGACTCCTGCTCCAAGGCCCGCACTCATCGAGTGCTTTCGTTGGGAAATCCACTAATAGTTCGTGAAAAGAGTTACAAGATTAGTACAAGAACTATAAAACTAAATTACTGACAATAAGGAAATTAAAATTGAGTCGCAGGTTGTCGGAGGTGCTTCACAGTGTTGCAGGAGCATCTTTGGAGCAGTGCTAATAGAGCAATCATGGTAGAAAGTTGTGTTTCATGCTCTGGTGGAAGACTTCTTATATAGGTAGCTCTGGGTGCTTGGATTGTGACGTCGGCCTAGCCAATCAGCGCGCTCTATATTTGTAATGAGATAGACTTTTGTATTCCGGGCGCTCGGACCAGTTTCGAGCGTCCGGACCCCTTCCAGGCGCCTGGACAACTTTTTCCATCAAAGGTTTTTCCTGCAAGAAAAAGATTAGTCCGAGGCAATAAATATTATATTGCCCTACAAAATAAAAGTTAGCACAATTTATAAAAATAGAGTAGTAATTAAATTCTATCTTCTTGAGACCAGAATCTAGTTAAGATCTCAACTTAGTTATCCAAAATGGATCTAAGTTGGATCGACGCCTACTGTTTCCTTAAACGGGGAATGCGTTCTCATCAAGGCACTCCCTTCCAGTGACTTACCTTAACCTACCACTTTGGTAGACATCCGGTCAACCCGTCAACCAGTCTGAACTTCGTGCCAGCTATCCGATCGACCCGTTGACCTAGCTGGACTTTATGCAAGATATCCGATCAGGCCGTCAACCAATTTGGACTTCGTACCAGCTATCCGGTCAGCCCGTCGACCTAGTTGGATTTTTGCCAGATATTCGGTCAGCTCATCGACCTATCTGGACTTCTCCTGCACACTTGGTCAACTCGTTAGATCACAATAAACCTAACCTAACTTATTTTTTCATTCATCAAAACTTTGAGTTAGACCATTAGTGCAACCTGTACCAACACATATATGTTATATATATACTATCGAAAATAGCATGTTGATTATTTATATGCATGTAGGTTGTACATGTATATGATGTGCACTATAGAGTTAATCATTGGGCTGCCTATATACTACAAAGTACCATAGGTGTTACTATTTACCATGCATGAGGTTTAGTGGGCAACTGTTGGATCTATCCATACATATAGATATATGTAATTGATACATGTACTAGATGCACTTATGCTTATTATGTTGATGCATTGATGATGACTATATCTGTATCATAATTATTTATATCATACTCATCATTGTACTATATGCATGCTGACAATTAAGTCTCCCTCTATAGTTGAGAGAGTTGCTAGTGATATTCACTGTCCACCAGGCCACTCGATCAGGGGTAGTGGTAGCTAGGGTTGGGTGCAATTTTTCCTGTAGTACCCACTTAGCCACTTAGGGGTAGCGGTGGCAAAGTTGTGTGCATGCAGTAGACCTCCTTGTTATGTAGCTTGATAGCTACTCAACATCTTGCTCGACCGACTACTCAGGAGTAGTGGTAGCTGGAGTCATGAGTAGTTGTCACAGTCCTACCCATTCAGCCACATAAATATCGTGGTAGCTTGAATGGAGTGTAGGAGTAACGCATACATGATCATATGCACATATGATGTAACGCTCGCCCCTCTGGTAGGAGTGGGGTTACGGGGAACATACATGCATGTTAATCTAAAGAACTTATTTCTAAAGTAGCAGCGGAAGTATTTATTTAAATATTCTTGTACGTTCTTAATTTACCTTTCTTTTAAACACCAATACTAATTATCTAAACATTTATAATCATATGATCATGTTAAGCATAAATTTTAAATTTCAAAAGTCATGATATCAATTTCCAACATAAGCATGCATAAGTGTCAAGTAATCATGCAAAACATTAACATAAGATAGGCATAGTTCTTAACAAGCATAAATTAACATAAGCAGATCTTTTTCCTTAGCCGAGCCACCACCACACACATCTCTTGCCCTCCTGCTGCTCCCTTAGTTTATCCATCCTTTACCTTTATCTGCGGTACAAGGAAAGTAAGCTATAAGCACACAGGCTTAGTAAGATCCTTTCCTACTCACAAAAACCATGTATCATAACATAATCTCATAAACATATAGCTTGGAGTCATAAACATCTAAAACATCATATCATGTAAAAAAGTATCATAACATATCATAACATTCTACAACCCAAAACGTCATGTCATATCATATCATAAAAGAGCATCATGTCATATCATATCATATCGTAAAAGAGCATCATGTTATATCATATCATGTCATAGTGAGCATCATGTCATATCATATCATAACATAAAAGTACATCATGTCATATCATATCATAACATAAAAGTATATGCAAGATGTCTTTCAAAACATGCGTCATGTCATGTGCAAGATGTTTTTAAAACAATATCATATAATACTTAAATATAATCTCAACATGAGGGCCCGGCTATGCACCCATAACATAAATGCGCGCAATCCCTAGGACGGGGTAGCTAATCCCGAACCTACTAGGGATACTAGGTCCGTACTACGCCCGTCGACCTAGGGGTGAACTAAGGAGCCAATCCCTTGGACACTAAGGTCTGGTACAAGCCACATAAAAAGTAAAGTAACATATCATATTTACTTATCATATCATGTAGAGTGCTCTTAGTCCCAACTAATATTGAAGCAACTCTTAGGCCTTTACTTGTCATATCATAAGGAGTGCTTTTAGTCCCAACTAATAGGGAAGCATCTCCTAGGCCTTTACTTGTCATATCATAAGGTATGCATACTTGAGCATATAGCCCATCATAAGAGTCATTATCATGCATGATTCATAGGCATATATAAATGAGCATATGACATATCATAGGGAAAACATAATTCATGCATGGAAAAGGAAATATTTTAGCTAGCATCTCCTAATTCATATCATAGCATGTGTAACACATAGTAAATCATAATTAGGTTTCTAACCCAAATTCCATGAAGTGGCCAAAACATACAAGGTATAAATCTAGGTTACAAACAACATGGAAGCATGTGAACCCAAAACCAATTTCATATCATATATCATAAGTAACATAATGAGCATGTTTAGTTTAGGTTCTAAGCTCCCTAGGTCCTTTAATCTAGTCATGGCCGAAACTTACCAAGCCTCAATCTAGGTTACAACAACATGAAAGCATGTGAACCCTAAACCAATTTCATATCATATATCATAAGGAACATAATGAACATGTTTAGTTTAGGTTCTAAGCTCCCTAGGTCCTTTAATCTAGTCATGGCCGAAACTTACCAAGCCTCAATCTAGGTTACAACAACATGAAAGCATGTGAACCCTAAACCAATTTCATATCATATATCATAAGGAACATAATGAACATGTTTAGTTTAGGTTCTAAGCTCCCTAGGTCCTTGGTCTTGTTATGGCCGAAAGTTACCAAGCCTAGCCCTAGGTTACAAGCAACATAAAAGCATGTGAACCCTAATCCAATTTCATATCATAAACCATAAAGAACATCATGAGCATGTTTAGTTTAAGTTCCAAGCTTCCTAGGTCTTTGGTCTTGTTATGGCCGAAAGTTACCAAGCCTATCCCTAGGTTACAAGCAACATAAAAGCATGTGAACCCTAAACCAATTTCATATCATATATTATAAGGAACATAATGAGCATGTTTAGTTTAGGTTCTAGGCTTCCTAGGTCCTTTAATCTTATTATGGCCGAATGTTTAAGGAGCATGAAACTAAGTTTGAGCAACATACAAGCATAAGAATATCAAGCTAACTTCATATCATAAGGGAAATCATGAGCATGTTAGATTTGATTTCTAAGTTTTCTTGGACCCTTAACCTCATCATGGCCGAAACCCTAAGGTAGGATGCATCTTGGTTCCAAGCAACAAGCAAGCATGAAAATACTAAGAAATCTTCATACCATATCATAAGGAAAGTCATGAGCATGATAGGTTAAATTTTAAACTACCCTAGGCCTTCATTTCTATCATGGTCAAAACCTACTAGGCATAAATCTAGGTTACAAGCAATATAAAAACATTAGAATTCTAAACATAACTCATAACCTTAGTTACATATCATAAGGGACATCGTGAGCATGTTTAGTTAGGTCTTAAGCTTCTCTAGGTCTTCTTTTCATGCCTTGGCCGAAAGTTCAAAAAACACGAATCTAAGTTCTAAGCAACGTACAAGTATAAGAACACTAAACTAATCTCCTATCATAGGGTACATATATCATAAGAAACATAGTGAGCATGTTTAGTTTAGGTCTTAAGCTTTCTTTGTAGTTTGGTGGCCGAAAGTTTCATGAAGCAACCTTAGGTTTTTTCTTTTAGAAATCTAAACTCATGGAAAACACATGAACAACTTGTACCACAGGTGAGGGGATACTTAATTTCTTTTTCTTGGTTTTTCTTAAATGAAGGTACCCTTATGAAGAGGAAGAAGAAAGCTTCTCCTTCTAATTTTTTCCCTTTTGCTTCTCTTGCTTGTAAGGAGTAGATCTTGAGGACTCCTTCTTGTGGATTAGTTTTCTTAGGGAGAAACCCTTAGCTTGGATTCGAAAATGGGAGAGGGGAGAGGTTTGGGTCTCGGTGAAAGAGGAAAAAGGAGAATGAAGGAGGAGGAAGAAGAAGGAGGAAGAAGTAGCCAACCTTTCTTTCCCTTCTCTTCTCTTATTCCTATTTATTCTCAATGAGGAAAGAAAATGTCCCCATTCATCCTCTTGACTCCTCTATTCCCTCACCCTCTTCATTCCCACAAAAATAGAAAGAAGAAGAGGAAGAAAACAACTTGTCTTTTGCTTGCTTCTTTTCTTAACCAAGAGAAAGAGGAGGAAAGCTACTTGATTTTCTCTTGTTCCCTTACTTACTCATACTCTTACTTTTAACTACAATTTCCATTCTTTGCTATTCATATATCATTCATGACTCTAGTGGTTATCATACACCAATTTAGCTTTATATATTATGAGGGGTTCATGGTTCAAGCCTTAACTCCTATTTCTTTTTTATTTCCTTTTTGGTTCTATTTCCATTTCCCTTTTATTCTAAAAGAGATTATCCATATATATAGCTTAAATATTTCATGGGTGTTACAGTACCCCATACCTCATAGAAAGTTCATCCTCGAACTTAAAATAGCTCTGGGTACTTTCATTTCATATTGTCTTCGCGTTCCCAAGTGGCTTCTTCGAACCGTTGATTTTGCCACAGGACCTTTACTAAGGGTACCTCTTTGTTCCTTAGTCTTTTGATATCTTGGTCTAATATCCGAACCGATCGGCTCTCATAACTTAGGTCCTCTTGCACTTGTATTGTTTGTGGTTCGATCACTTGGTCCGTGCTCGGAATACATTTTTTAGCATTGAAACGTGGAACACGTTGTGGATAGCTGACATCTCCGGCACTGAATTCTAATGGCCTTCGTCGCTTATCTGCATAATTCTTCTGTCGACTCTGAGCCGTTTCTATTCTTTAGCGGATGCTCTGTATAGCACGGGTGGTGTTGTCAATAAACTCTGTTCGAATCCCCATCTCTTTCTTTTCACCGCATTCGTACCAACATATAGGGGATCTACATTTCCTCCCGTACAAAGCCTCGTAGGGCGCCATTCCAATAGTAGCTTGGTAACTATTGTTGTAGGCGAATTCTGCTAAGTATAGATATCAGCACCAGCTTCCCTTGAAGTCTACGACGCAAGCTCATAACATGTCTTCTAGTACTTGGTCCACCCTTTCTGTTTGTCCGTCGGTTTGAGGGTGGAAGGCAGTACTGAACAATAGCTTTGTGCCAAGAGCCTTCTGAACATATTCCCAAAAATATGAAATAAAGCGACCATTTCTGTCAGAAATGATGGTCTTAGGAATCCCATGTAGTCTAATAATTTCCTTGACATATAATTGAGCTAGTTGCTCAATCAAATAGGTCATCTTGATTGCCAGGAAATGGGCGGATTTTGTTAATCTGTCTACGATTACCCATATAGCGTCATAGCCGTTTGTTGTTTTAGGTAATCCTGAAATAAAGTTCATAGAGATATCTTCCCATTTCCATTCTGGAATTTGGATTGGCTGCAGTAATCCTCCAGGTCTCTGGTGTTCTGCTTTAACCCTCTGGCAGGTCAGACAGATACTGACATACTGAGCCACGTCTCTTTTCATACCGGACCACCAGAATTTCTTTTTCAGGTCTTGGTACATTTTGGTGGATCCAGGATGCATCGCATAGGGTGTTGCGTGGGCTTCTTCCAGTATCCTCTTTCGCAACTCTGGGTCATCGGGAATACATAAGCGATCCTTGAGGTATAATATTCCACTGTCAGTGATACGGAATCCATCATTCTTTCCCTCTAAGACTTCTTGCTTGATCCTCCGGATGCTTGGGTCACGGGTTTGCTTCCCCAATATATCATCGAACAGCGTCGGTGCTAAAGTCAGGGTAGAGAGTTGTTCGGACAAATTTTCGGCCCCATAGCACCAAATTTCCCTTGGTTTCCCAATAAATTTGAACATCGGTTCAGCTTCAGGTCAGAAGACTACTTTTCTTTTACATCACTCGATCGAAGCACTATACTTGCTCAGGAAATCCATGCCCAATATACTATCATAATTCTGCATGTCAAGCACTATCAGATATCAGTAGAGTTTTCTGCTTGCGATTCTGATGGGCGCGACTCGCAACATATGAGTAGATGGCATTACTTCTCCCGAAGGCAGGGTCGTTAAGAATTTTCCATTTAAGGCTTGTGGTGGCATCTCTAACTTCTTCATGAAGGGTGTAGAGACAAACGAGTGTGTCACCCCAGTATCAAATAACACATTAGCATACTGACTGAAAATAGGTAGCTGACCTGTGACAACTGTAGAAGCACTCGCCACATCTTCTTTGGTGAGAGAGAAAACCCTAGCATTCGTCGTAACTGGCGGGGCTTCCAATCTCCCTTGGCTAATCGGAGTCCCTTCTATGGTAGCTTGCATCTGATGTAGCTGTGAGGGGGTACTCCTATTCTGGTTATACTGCTGAGATGGTGCCTGGGACTGATAGGGCAGTCTCTGGCCATATGTCCTTCCTGGCCGCAACTGTAACACTTTCTCGTACCCTTGTGGCATACTCCAGAATGCTGCTTCCCACAAGTGGTACACTGAGGGTACTTGGGTTGCTTATTCATTGGACCTCCTTTAGTGTTGTTCCATTGCTTTCTCTTTCCATTAGGGTTTCCTTTCCAGCTTGCTCTGGTACCTTGAGGTTTCTGTCCTATTGTCAGTGCTTGATTCTTACTCTCGGTCATCACCTTCTGATAGTGTTCGGTGATCAGGGCACTGCTGACCATCTCTTCTGTAGTCTGCGGTCTATTAATTCCGCCAGCCACATTCAAAGCTATCTCGGGTCGGAGCATCTTCAGCATCAGTCTGACCCTTTCTCTTTCCGTGCGGACCAACTCCGGGCAGAGGCGTGCGAGATGGTTGAAACGCTTCACTACTTCGTTAACTGATAAATCACCTTGCCGGAACTCGGTGAACTCGTCGTAATGCCGGTTTGTTACCCGCATATGGAAAAACTCCTCAAAGAACTCTGCTTCGAAGTCCACCCAGTTCATCTAATTAACTTGTCTCTTGATCTTAACCCTTTCCCACCACATTCTTGCGTCTCCAGAAAAACAAAATGGCACGCACTTGATCTTTTCTGGTACGGGCCAGTCCAGCAGTTCCACTATACTTTCCACCATCATGAACCAGGCTTGGGCGTCCCAAGGCTCACAAGTACCCAAGAAATTCTCCGGCTTCAGCCTTAGCCACTGTATTAAGTAAGTCTCCTGTCGGACCAATGGGGCAAGGGCTACCGGTGGTACTGGTGCAGCTGTAGATATGACGGGCAATGTATTCTGATTTGCTGGTGGGGTGACAGGGTTTCCTTGCTGATTCATCAAAGCAGTGTTTTCTTGTTGTTGTTCCGTGATCTGACGCTGGAGGTCGGTGACTACATGTGTCAGATCCGGTGGAGTCACTGTCTCTTCGGTCCTGTTACCGCGTCTTCTAGCCATATCTATTTTCGTAAATGACAATAAGGCTAGCATAAGTCCATGGTCATTCCTACTTATATCCATGCATATTAAAATGTCGTTTATCATACATAAAGACAATTCATATCAGTTCTACTTATGTTCATGCATACTAAAAGCATTTCTTATCATACATAAAGAAATAGAGTAAGTACAGAGATTCTTACTTGGAGCGACAGGATGGAGGCTTGATGTGTGTGTAGCGGGAAAGCTAACCTGACTCTGATACCAACTTGTAACACCCGCCCCTCTGGTAGGAGCGGGGTTACGGGGAACATACATGCATGTTAATCTAAAGAACTTATTTCTAAAGCAGTAGCGGAAGTATTTATTTAAATATTCTTGTACGTTTTTAATTTACCTTTCTTTTAAACACCAATACTAATTATCTAAACATTTATAATCATATGAGCATGTTAAGTATAAATTTTAAATTTCAAAAGCCATGATATCAATTTCCAACATAAGCATGCATAAGTGTCAAGTAATCATGCAAAACATTAACATAAGATAGGCATAGTTCTTAACAAGCATAAATTAACATAAGCAGATCTTTTTCCTTAGCCGAGCCACCACCACACACATCTGTTGCCCTCCTGCTGTTCCCTTAGTTTATCCATCCTTTACCTTTATCTTCGGTACAAGGAAAGTAAACTATAAGCACACAGGCTTAGTAAGATCCTTTCCTACTCACAAAAATCATGTATCATAGCATAATCACATAAACACATAGCATGAAGTCATAAACATCTAAAACATCATATCATGTAAAAGAGCATCATAACATATCATATCATTCTACAACCCAAAACGTCATGTCATATCATATCATAAAAGAGCATCATGTCATATCATATCATATTGTAAAAGAGCATCATGTTATATCATATCATGTCATAGTGAGCATCATGTCATATCATATCATACCATAAAAGTATATGCAAGATGTCTTTCAAAACATGCGTCATGTCATGTGCAAGATGTCTTTAAAACAATATCATATAATACTTAAATATAATCTCAACATGAGGGCCCGCCTATGCACCCATAATATAAATGTGCGCAATCCCTAGGATGGGGTAGCTAATCCCGAACATACTAGGGATACTAGGTCCGTACTACGTCCGTCGACCTAGGGGCGAACTAAGGAGCTCATCCCTTGGACACTAAGGTCCGGTACAAGCCACATAAAAAGTAAAGTAACATGTCATATTTACTTATCATATCATATAGAGTGCTCTTAGTCCCAACTAATACGGAAGCAACTCTTAGGCTTTTACTTGTCATATCATAAGGAGTGCTCTTAGTCCCAACTAATAGGGAAGCATCTCCTAGGCCTTTACTTGTCATATCATAAGGTATGCATACTTGAGCATATAGCCCATCATAAGAGTCATTATCATGCATGATTCATAGGCATATATAAATGAGCATATGACATATCATAGGGAAAACATAATTCATGCATGGAAAAGGAAATATTTTAGCTAGCATCTCCTAATTCATATCATAGCATGTGAAACACATAGTAAATCATAATTAGGTTTCTAACCCTAATTCTATGAAGTGGCCGAAACATACAAGTTATAAATCTAGGTTACAAACAACATGGAAGCATGTGAACCCTAAACCAATTTCATATCATATATCATAAGGAACATAATGAGCATGTTTAGTTTAGGTTCTAAGCTCCCTAGGTCCTTTAATCTAGTCATGGCCGAAACTTACCAAGCCTCAATCAAGGTTATAACAACATGAAAGCATGTGAACCCTAAACCAATTTCATATCATATTTCATAAGGAACATAATGAGCATGTTTAGTTTAGGTTCTAAGCTCCCTAGGTCCTTGGTCTTGTTATTGCCGAAAGTTACCAAGCCTAGCCCTAGGTTACAAGCAACATAAAAGCATGTGAACCCTAAACCAATTTCATATCATAAACCATAAAGAACATCATGAGCATGTTTAGTTTAAGTTCCAAGCTTCCTAGGTCCTTGGTCTTGTTATGGCCGAAAGTTACCAAGCCTATCCCTAGGTTACAAGCAACATAAAAGCATGTGAACCCTAAACCAATTTCATATCATATATTATAAGGAACATAATGAGCATGTTTAGTTTAGGTTCTAGGTTTCCTAGGTCCTTTAATCTTGTTATGGCCGAATGTTTAAGGAGCATGAAACTAAGTTTGAGCAACATACAAGTATAAGAATATCAAGCTAACTTCATATCATATCATAAGGAAAATCATGAGCATGTTAGATTTGATTTCTAATTTTTCTTGGATCCTTAGCCTCATCATGGCCGAAACCCTAAGGTAGGATGCATCTAGGTTCCAAGAAACAAGCAAACATGAAAACACTAAGAAATCTTCATACCATATCATAAGGAAAGTCATGAGCATGATAGGTTAAATTTTAAACTCCCCTAGGCCTTCATTTCTATCATGGCCGAAACCTACTAGGCATAAATCTAGGTTACAAGCAACATAAAAATATTAGAATTCTAAACATAACTCATAACCTAAGTTACATATCATAAGGGACATCGTGAGCATGTTTAGTTAGGTCTTAAGCTTCTCTAGGTCTTCTTTTCATGCCTTGGCCGAAAGTTCAAAGAACACGAATCTAAGTTCTAAGCAACGTACAAGTATAAGAACACTAAACTAATCTCCTATCATAGGGTACATATATCATAAGAAACATAGTGAGCATGTTTAGTTTAGGTCTTAATCTTTCTTTGTAGTTTGGTGGACGAAAGTTTCATGAAGCAACCTTAGGTTTTTTCTTTTAGAAATCTAAACTCATGGAAAAACACATGAACAACTTGTACCATAGGTGAGGGGATACTTACTTTCTTTTGCTTGATTTTTCTTAAAAGAAGGTACCCCTGTGAAGAGGAAGAAGAAAGCTTCTCCTTCTAATTTTTTCCCTTTTGCTTCTCTTGCTTGTAAAGAGTAGATCTTGAGGACTCCTTCTTGTGGATTAGTTTTCTTAGGGAGAAAACCTTAGCTTGGATTCGAAAATGGGAGAGGGGAGAGGTTTGGGTCTCGGTGAAAGAGGAAAAAGGAGATTGAAGGAGGAGGAAGAAGAAGGAGGAAGAAGTAGCCAACCTTTCTTTTCCTTCTTTTCTCTTATTCCTATTTATTCTCAATGAGGAAAGAAAATGCCCCCATTCATCTTCTTGTCTACTCTATTCCCTCACCCTCTTCATTCCCACGAAAATAGAAAGAAGAAGAGGAAGAAAGCAACTTGTCTTTTGCTTGCTTCTTTTCTTAACCAAGAGAAAGAGGAGGAAAGCTACTTGATTTTCTCTTGTTCCCTTACTTACTCATACTCTTACTTTTAACTACAATTTCCATTCTTTGCTATTCATATATCATTCATGACTCTAGTGGTTATCATACACCAATATAGCTTTATCTATTATAAGGGGTTCATGGTTCAAACCTTAACTTCTATTTCTTTTTTATTTCCTTTTTGGTTCTATTTCCATTTCCCTTTTATTCTAAAAGAGATTATCCATATATATAGCTTAAATATTTCATGGGTGTTACATATGATGCGTGTTGCATATCTTGAAGATACTGTTGTGCATATGTGTGTGATATGTTGTATTTGCTTAAGATATGATTGTTTCATATGGTTGTCATGATTCAGATATGTTCATTTATCATACATGTATATGCTATCATATATATTGTTCAGGTGTTACGAGTAGATCTGTTGTTAATCCCTAGTGATCTACTAATTATTATACCGTGTGTGTTAGACCGGTACTAGTATGTGCATTTATTATGTCATATATTATCATGTTCTTACATTTCTATTGAGACTGCATGCTTTGATCTTCATGTTTTATATTGATCATGCACTATCATATCTAGGTTTCATATGTTGTCATAAGGGGGGAGATGCTATCCACTTGTCAGGCAGGGACTCCTTTAGGACATGACAAAAAAAAGACTCAAGCTAGTGCTACAGCCACAACTACATTGCAGTGCAGGCTAACACAATAATGGTTGACTAAAATTATCTAGTTCTATAGGTCTACGTTAGGTCGGCTAGAAGGGGGATGAATAACCCTGAAAAAAAGTTAAAAATATCTCTTGCTTTTACTTTATCAAGGATGCATAATTAATTAAGCAAAAATAATTAACATAAAATAATAGAAATAAAGTAAGAGGATAAAAGATTTTACTTGATTATAACCTAAGTGGTTGTTAATCTAAAGCAGTTGTAAACTCCACTAAAATTTTCCTTCATGAAGGTGGAGTAGCCTCTTATAGTCTTTGAAAGCTCAGGAATTATTAGAAGGATTAGTACAATGATTGATGAATAATTCCTAGCTTCAAGGGACTTTTTATAGCCTCTTGGAAAAAGTTACCATTGCTTGGAGGCGCCTCCAAAGCCATCAAGGCTCCTCTAATATGGATAAAGTTTTATCCATGTTCCAACAGCTAGCCAATGACTCTGACTAGTTGGAGGCACCTTCAATGTCATTAGAGGCACCTCTGTGCCTCTGCTTGATGAGGTGCCTTTGATCTTGCTCAAGGTACTTTTGCGTCTTTTCATTGGAGGGGCATCAGACACATTGGAGGCGCCTCAGACACATTGGAGGCGCCTTAGACATTGAATGTAGTTGCTTTGCTGGCGAAGCTCAAGGTGCCTTCAATGACATTAGAGGCACCTCGAGCACTGTTCATCTGAACATCCTTTTCCCGTGCTTGCTTGGGTGATGCTTTGATCATCCGGAGTTGAGTTCACCCGAACCCAACTCCCATCTTTTCATTTAGCAAGCTTCTTCCCTGGCTATTTTCCCCTCATATGTACCGCACACTTCCTTCTTGTCTGTGTAAGTACCCCATGATAGTTTTGATATAATCAACCAAGTAAAGTTAGGTCCTGTTGGTATTTAACCCTTATGTTTAAGTGTGCAGGAACTTAGGAGCATAAGGTCGAGTGAAAGATGCAGCTAGCGAAAAGGATGGCACGAGAGAGAGCCGACGGGCCCGGTGCATCCGAAGGATGAGGTGCTGCGGAAGAGTACATTGGTGGACGAGAAGGAGGCATGTGATATTTCTGAGGGATGAGAAGCTGAAGTGGAAGATTACTCGAAAGCCAGAAAATGGGTTCGGGTGAGCCTTATTCTGGATGGCTAAAATCACCCAAGCGAGTGGAGCAGGAGCGGAAGACCCGGACCAATACGAGTGGAATCAGAGCACAAGACCATGACAAAAAGTCAACAAAATATTGACTTTTTGAATCCGGGCGTCAGTCCGAGCGCCCGGAACCCTTCCAGGCACCTGGAGCATGCTTTTATCCAGAATGCGACATGGCGTGTTCCGTTGTGATGGGGATAAAAGTTTATCACCCCTAGGAGCCTGGAACACTTTCAGGTGCCCCGACTAGGGCTATAAATACAACCCTGGTTTCAGAAGCTTAGATAGAACACTTGTAATCATTTCTCTTTTGATTTAGCTTTCTGATCTAGTGCTTTAATTGCTGTAAAGAGGCTTCTCCGCCTGAAGGAGAGTTTAGTGAGCTTTCAACTTTCTTGGATTAACAGCCTCCCTAGTTGTAACCAAGTAAACCCCATTGTACCTCTTCCATTTTAGTTTCTTATTTTTTTATGCAAGTATTGATTATTGTTAAACTATAAAGTCGAGAAAGGTATTGTTGTGTTTTTGTTGTGTAGGTTATTCACTCCCCTCTAGCTGATCACCAAGGAACCTACAAGTGGTATCAAAGCCCAACAACTTCAGGAGGACTAACCTCCGAATGAAGCACACGAGATGGCCAGATCGAGCATCTACCCACCAAAGTTCGAGGGGGAATTCATAAGTTGGAAGAAAAAGATGGAGGTATTCTTTAAGACAGATTTTGATTTACTTTTAATAATAAAATTTAGTTTTGTAGCACTTGAGGGTAAAGAAGAATACCAATGGACGAAGGAGCAAGCTGACTTCATGACAAAAGGTAAAGCAGAGTTTCACCTGCTTAGCATTTTACCACCTCAAGAAGTCAACCGAATCGAAGTCTACGAGTCAGCCAAGGAGCTCTGGGATAAATTCCTGGCACTACACGAAGGTACCTCGGAGGAAAAACTCGTGAGATGGGATCTGCTCAGGTACTATATTAGCAACATCAAATTAGAAGAAGGAGAAGCTGTTGGATATCTTCACTCAAAAATAAAGGAACTCATCACCAGACTCATGAATCTCGGAGAAAAGGTAAGCAACCGAGATTCGCTAAGGTACGTGCTTAATGCATTTCCTAGCACTACTGAATGAGCATCATTAGTAGATGCTTATTATATATATAAGGATATAGAATCAAGTACTTTAGAAGAATTATTTTCGACATTTGAAGTCAATGAAATAAGATGTGCAGATCTGAAGAAGGAGCCAAAGCACAACATTGCTTTAAAGGCAAAAATGGATGAACAAAATTTTGAATCTTCTCTCTCGATGATGAAATGACACTGATGGTAAGAAAATTTAAAAAGTTATTTAAAACTAATAAATTTAATTAAGTGCTTAGGGTAATAAAAGGAAAATAAAGATAAGATGCTACTACTGCAATAAAGAAGCACTACAACAAAAATGGCCTACGACAACGGATATTATCCATTGTCGTAAGGTCAAAAAATCGCTGTACCTGACAACGTTGTAAAAGGCATTGCCCTACGACAACGATTTTGAATCCATTGTCTTTGTAGATATTCGACAACAATTTTTATTCGTTGTTGTTTATATGCTCAAATTTTTTTTTCCCTATACGACAACATTTTAAAACTGTTGTGGTAGATAATTTCGACAACAGATATAAACCATTGTGGTAGACCCTTTTTATAATAGCTATAAACTGTTGTGGTAGATAATATTTACTCGTTTTGGATTTTACAACAGTTATAAACTGTTCTAGTATATAATGTTGTAACAAGATAATACCAAACAACAAATATGTTTTTAATATAAGCAAATTACCAATACAAAACTAAATATTTACTACATTAAATCCAAAATAAACATCCATAAATCATCTTATAGCCACACATATATAAAATATACAAAATGAGTTGTACTCATCAAACTTAGTAGTAACCATAAATTACATGTTTTCCATTACTGTTCTCCATATGACTTTTACACATTAGCAAGGCAATCTACAACCTAACAAAGCTCACTCCTTGCATCCAAAATCTCAAGCCTCACGAATTGCCCGAGTTACGTACCTGCAAGAGAAAAATTAAACAAAACTTATCAAAGAAAAATATAAAATATAAGAAAAAAGAGAATTATAGTAAGTATTGCATGAACTGTAACCAGAGAATAAATATTTCGCATAGCTCTAATATCTGGACATGAGAGAAGGATTTCCAGAATCCCAGGACAACACTCAATGTCTATAAAACGGAAGAGAAAAATCTACATAAAATATAAAGCAATTCCAGGACAACACTCAATTCTAGAATTCCAGAATTCCAGATTTAGATTTATTCATATAAATCTACATAAAATACAAGCAATATAACCAACTTATAGTCTAAGAAATAAAACTTATGCAATACAAACTTATGCAATACAAGCTATTTAACCAACTTAGAGTTGTCTTGGTAACTTCCATTGGAAAACTTATGCACGTAGCTTTAAATTAATAGAATAAGTTTACTCTGCCAGTGCTTATTTATTAGATCAATGATTTTCATTGACCTTGCCATTGAGTTTATAAATAATCAGTCAAGAATATTCTTAAAAGATACTCGTGGCAATAAGAAATCAACTAAACCTGCGAAAAATGCATCTAAACATGGAGCCTACAAGAGGTCATAACAAATCAGCTATTTAAATATTAATTTTGGATGCGGACTTGCTGAGTTATAGGCAGGATTGACAAAATGACAAGAACTTGTCTAGACAAAATGTTGAAAACAGACAAGGAATTTGATATATGCTTTGTTCCTAGAAAAATGTCTTTATATATAAAACATGTTCATAATTCCAGTCAACATGCTACAGACTCCATATACTAACTCAGTCAAATTTAATCACTATATGACAAGCTTATTTCCCGGAGGCAAAGTTTAATAGACAAAACAAAAACAAAATTATAAGGACACCACGACAATGCCTATAACTAAATTCATAAAATATTCAATCAGCAAGATAACACATGGATGTATATTAGGTATTGACATATCAAAGCAAAAGATGAGAATAAAGAGAGGTAATAAATTATTGGGCAAATGAGGTATTGGGCAAAGGAGTTAGCTAGCAGTGAACAAAACAAATTATTGGCACTAAGGAATGAAAATCAATAAGTCATGGAGTCACAAACAAACTGTTTCAAATTGATACACACTTCGCCACACAATGATACTTAGACAATTCCTTCGTGCCTTTAAAAAAAACACTTGGATTCCAACTAAAACTTGGCATCCCTATCAATCACCTTTAAACCTTTTATAGAAAGTGACATAAGAAACTACCATGTGCACTGCATTTATACTTCAACAGTGAGGGAGTTAGGCTTAATGGTCTAAAACTAGGAACTAATGTAATAAAAACTAGCAGTAGATCCAGGAACTAAAGATAAGCAGAATTCAGAACTGATTTTAAAATGAGAGAGGGATAAAAAGAAAACCATCAACCATAGAATTTACAAAATGATTCAGAATGATCCCAAATGAAGTTCAGCCATCTTTCAAAGTCTAGTATTTATACCTAGTAATGAATATAGTCTAGTACGCAATCCGCTCATTCGAATCGCACTTCGTCAATTTCTTCGTTAGAGTAAATTGTTTTCATGAACTGTTAAGAAACGCAGATTATATTAGTAAAAAAATCAGTGATGAAGAAGCAAAATCAAATAAAAGAAATTATTTGAAAAAAGTGAGGATATGTAAAATATTACCATTGAGATAAGTGAATCCTTCGCGTTGGTAGCATTTCCTTCAATAATTTCTCTCATAAATTTCATCACATAAAACCACATTGTTTCACATCAGGTTGTCGAGGACCCTATGTTAACAAAAAATTGTCAACAAATAATGCACATTTAAATATTTTTTAATTAATCACAAGTATACATATGTGTGTATAAATAATATACAAACATTTACAACTTCCCACGTAGTCTTCTTTTTCCCTTTCCTTGTTCGAATTGAAACAATTTCAAGCTCCTTCTGTAACGACCCAACCTCCTTACTATCCTCTATAGGCGGACATTACTTAACTATCAACTCTACCTAATTAGTGTTGCTCATATTAAGATTCACAATACTCATAATTTTCCAGAAAATAAATCAGATCGTACAATTAATGAGCAGCTGGAACATAATGAAATATAGCTTCATAATGCATTCTCACTAACTATAACACATTCACACTTAACAGAATCATGTCCAGTAATAACTAATAAGGACAATTCCTTAGCAATGCAAAAAAAAAAAAAATAAGAAAAAGAATTTATCCATCTAAATTTCCCTATCTCTCTAACAGCAGAATCTTAATGAACTTTTTATGAAGTGTCCCAAGGCTTCCATAGTCCAGACATCACACATCCATCCCACACCTCCTTGTCGCCTTTCTTCACTATAGCTTTCCTTTTCCGGTATCTGCAGTAAGAGGAAATGCAACTATAAGTGGATGCTTAGTAAGCGCTGTCTAACTCACAAAAACACAATATGCATATACATATAACAAAACTAAAACTGGATACTCAAGAAAGACGAAACTGAAAGTTTAAGAAAATCCATGCATGCTCAATGAAAATGGCAATTAAACTAAATCCGCATTGCTACTTGCTAAATTTGCAATGAAAGAAGCTAAACTTGCTGAATTGAACTTCTAAAACACTTGCTTCGTTAATTCAAATACGTATAGTTTAATATTTCAAAATAATAATAATAATCTCTTGGGCCCAGGCTTAGTACCAATGCGCGCTCCCAAATAGAAACTGAGGTAGCGAGCCACCAGTCCTATGAGGGTAAAAACCTTGGTCTTACCAGGGCCAAGACCTCAGAATTGGTCACCGGGATTTATTTAACGACAACCTCGGACGTTGGGTACTAGCCCTTTTCAAATAAAATACCTATTATCTTTTATTACTTCTAATATATAATGCCTCGGCATTTCTTCAAGCACTAGGCGTGCTACTGATCCTCAAATGCTGGAATTTGGGATCAAAATTAAGACCTTGATCTTCCTTTACCTATAATTACTCATAAATGTACATGTACAAAATTCGGAGCAAGATAAGGAGCTATTCCTATAACAATTGACTCTAGATACAAGAAATCTAAAACTAAAGCTTACAACTGAGATATCAAAAACTGCATGCTTATAAATAACACCGTTCATGCGTATTGAGGTAGCAAGGAAACTTAAATCTGTATGCTTGGAATAAATGGTAGCAAGGAAGCAAATCTAAACCACATGCTAGAATAAAGGCTGTCAAGGCTTGTTAAAATAATAAGAAATTTGTACTGAAATGCTGAACACCACAGAAAGGCCTAAAATCTCATGCTTGAGTCAAACAACAAGATCTAAACTGAAATACTAAAGCCATAAGCACAAACTCAAAACTAGGGTTCGGATTATAACACTTGAAGCAATCAATCAACATGAATGCTAGGGTTCCACGGCTACCACAATCTTTGCAGCAGCAAGGAAAAAACATCTCAGAACTACTCTTACTGCAGGTGAGAGCACTTACCTTTGCGTTCTTGGACTCACCACCGAAGAAGAAGGCTTCTAGGGTTTGCGGGGAGGCTCGCTGTTCAGTGTTCTCTTCGTGTCTGCGTGTTCCTCTCGACGAGACGGTCATGAACGTGTGAATATCTCACAAAAATACCCATTGGCCGGCCGCCGGAGACGAAGCCCTAGCTTCGGCTTCATTTTCGCCCGAGAGGGAGTCGACGCCGTTCGCGAGCGAGAGGAGAGGATTTTGATCGAGAGAAAGGAAAATAACTCAATCCCTCTCTTAACTTATCCTTTTATACTTAGGGTATTTCGGTTTCAGTTATTACTTAAATTTTTTCGCCATCTCTTTGATCACGAAACACCTGCTTGGGCGCTTGGCTATCGCGCTTCGTTTAAGTCTTGGATCGGGTCGGAGGTCGTGGGTTCGAACCTCTTTATGTTTTTGCAACTTCTTTCTTTTGGTAAAAATACCAAACGAACTCCGAAAATTGCATAAAAATACTCTAAAAATTCCTAAAAATCTCTAGAACATTCCTAAAGCATTTCTAGATATTTATAAGCACTTTTAGAACTACAAATAATGAAATTTAGGGTGTTACAATCCTCCGTACCTTATAAAAAGTTCATCCTCGAACATAGAATAATTCTAGATATTTCTGTCTCATGCTGTCTTCACCCTCCCAAGTAACTTCCTCGTGCTTCTAGTTCTGCCAGATGACCTTCACCAGTGGCACTTCTTTGTTTCTTAGTCTCTTAACTCCTCTGTCCACTATTTGTGTAGGTCTGCTCCCATAGCTAAAATCCACCTGAATCTGCACTGACTGAGGCTGATTCACTTGGCTAAGGTCCACTATCGAGTAGGTCTGCTCTAAAAATTCCTAAAAATCTCTAGAACATTCCTAAAGCATTTCTAGATATTTATAAGCACTTTTAGAACTCCAAATAATGAAATTTGGAGTGTTACAATCCTCCGTACCTTATAAAAAGTTCATCCTCAAACTTAGAATAATTCTGGATATTTCTATCTCATGCTGTCTTCACGCTCCCAAGTAACTTCCTCGTGCTTCTAGTTCTGCCAGATGACCTACACCAGTGGCACTTCTTTGTTTCTTAGTCTCTTAACTCCTCTGTCCACTATTTGTGTAGGTTTGCTCTCATAGCTAAGATCCTCCTGAATCTGCATTGACTGAGGCTGATTCACTTGGCTAGGGTCGTGGAGGCACTTCTTTAGCATGGATACATGAAATACGTTGTGTATTGCTGACATGTCTTGTGGTAAGTCCAACTTGTAAGCTACTTTCCCAATCCTCTCTGTGATCGGGTAGGGTCCTACGTAGCGAGGACTTAACTTTCCCTTTTTGCCAAATCTCATCACTCTCTTCACAGGAGCAACTTTGAGAAAGACTGAATCCCCTACTTGAAATTCAAGTGGCCTACGGCGTGTGTCTACATAACTTTTCTGTCTGCTCTGGGCAGTCTCAATTCTCTATCTGATCTTCTGGATAGCTTGAGTAGTCTCATCTATCATCTCTGTCTAAATGCCTAGCTCCACTTCCATTTCTTTCCTTTCACCTGCTTCTTGCCAGCAAATGGGTGATCTGCACTTTCGACCATACAGTGCCTCGTAAGGTGTCATCTTGATAGTGGCCTGGTAGCTATTGTTGTAGGCGAATTCAGCTAAGTACAGATACTTGCACCAACTGCCCTTAAAATCTAATGCACAAGCCCTGAGCATGCCTTCTAAAATCTGATTTACTCGTTCTGTCTGTCCATTAGTCTGGGATGGAAGGCTGTGCTAAACTTGAGTTTGGTGCTTAATGCATTCTGGACACACTCCCAAAAATGAGAGGTGAAACACCCATTCCTATCAGAAACAATCGACTTCGGGACTTCATGAAGTCTGATCACTTCCTTAACATATACTGTGCCAACTGCTCTATAGAGTGAGACACCTTGATAGCTAGAAAATGGGCAGACTTGGTCAACCTGTCTACTATCACCCATTTCGCATCGTACCCATTGGTGGTTCTCGGAACACCTGTTATAAAGTCCATAGATATTTCTTCCCACTTCCACTCTGGTATTGGGAGGGGTTGTAGGACTCCTCCTGGTCTCTGGTGCTCTGCTTTGACTCTCTGGCATGTCAGGCAGGTACTGACATATTTTGCAACATCTCTCTTGAGTCCAGACCACCAGAATCTCTGTTTCAAATCTTGATACATCTTGGTGGAACCAGGATGCACGGAGTACGGTGTACTATGAGCTTCTTCCAGAATCTTCTTTCTCAATTCTTCATCATTGGGGGCACAAAGGTGGCTCCCCTGATAGAGAATTCCACTGTCTGACACCCGAAACTCTGAATTTTCTTCTTTTCTATCCCCTGCTTGATCTTATGGATATCTGGATCTTCACTTTACTTTCTCTGTATATCCTCAAGCAGGGTTGACTCTAAGGTCAATGCAGAGAGTTGCCCATAAATAATTTTAACTCCAAAATCTAACAGTTCCTTCTGCAGTGGTAATGCTAATGATGACAAGTGCATCAGAGTTGCACTGGACTTTCGACTTAGTGCATCCGCCACATTGTTAGCTTTACCTGGGTGGTAGAGGATTTCACAGTCATAATCCTTAACCAACTCTAGCCACCTGCGCTGTCTCATGTTTAAGTCTTTCTCGGTAAAGAAATACTTCAAGCACTGATGGTCTGTGAAGATTCTGCACTGAACTCCATACAAATAATGTCGCCAGAGTTTTAGTTCAAAGACTACAGCTGTCAGCTCAAGATCATGAGTGGGGTAATTCTTCTCATAGTCTTTGAGTTGTCTGGAAGCATAAGCTATAACCTTCCCCTCCTCCATGAGAACAGCTCCAAGCCCCATCTTGGAAGCATCACTATATATGTCAAAACTCTTGTCACTCTCTGGAACAATCAGAATGGGAGCACTAGTCAGTCTTTTCTTCAATGCTCAGAAACTTTGCTCACATTTGTCTGACCATTCAAACTTCTTGTTCTTCCTAGTTAGGGCTGTTAGTGGAGAGGCTATCTTGGAAAAATCCTCTAATAATTTCCTGTAATACCCAGCTAAACCAAGGAAGCTTCTGATCTCCCTAGCGTTCTTTGGTCTACACCAGTTGTTGACCGCCTCTATTTTGACAGGATACACCTGGATGCCTTCTTTAGAAATGATGTGACCTAGAAACGCCACCTGCTCTAACCAGAACTCGCACTTTGAGAATTTGGCATAAAGCTACTTTTGCTGAAGGGTCTGCATTACTGTTCTCAAGTGCGTGTCACGCTCCTATGGGGTCCTTGACTAGATCAGATTGTCGTCGATGAACACGATGACAAACTTGTCAAGGTATTCTCTGAACACCCTATTCATTAGGTCCATGAAGATTGTAGGTGCATTAGTCACTCCAAAAGGCATGACTACAAACTCGTAGTGTCCATATCTGGTCTAGAAAGTTGTTCTGGGTATATCACTTTCTTTCACTTTCAACTGATGGTATCCAGAGCGTAGGTCTATCTTAGAGAACACTGTTGCCCCCTTTAACTGATCAAATAGATCATCTATTCTGGGAAGAGGGTACTTGTTCTTAACTGTTACTTTGTTCAGCGCTCTATAATCTATGCACATCCGCATAGATCCGTCTTTCTTCATAACGAACAACACTAGAGCTCCCAGGGTGAATGACTAGGGCGGATGAAACCCTTGTCAAGCAGCTCCTGGAGTTGTTCTTGTAGTTCTTTCAGCTCTGCTGGAGACATCCGGTACGGAGCTTTGGAAATTGGACCGGTGCCAGGAACCAACTCAATTTCAAACTCCACTTCTCTGTTGGGAGGTAGTCCAGGTAGCTCTTCTGGAAATTGTAACACCCCACCCTCCTCACCACTAGACTGTGAGGGCGGAGCGCTACCTGAACTACTAACTTTACTTAACTATCCTTGTTCTCATGTTGATAGTAATTCCTAAAACTCTCGGAGAACTCAAAACATACAATTAACTAGAAGCGGAAGACTAAATGACTCATCTAATACATTCTTAATAAATGACAATCTTAATAAATTCTTATGCTAGGTCCCAAGGCTTCTATAGTCCAGGCATCACACATCCATCCGCACCTCCTTGTCGCCTTCCTTTGCTATAACTTTTCCTTTCCTTTATTTGCAGTAAGAGAAAATGCAACTATAAGCAAAATTGCTTAGTAAGCACTATCTAACTCACAAAACTCGAATATGCATGTAATTGGAAGAAATCTAAAATTGAATGCTCAGAAAGAAATACTACTCATACTCATCCAACAGCAAAGGAAACAAAGCATACTGGAATGCTAAACATGTAAAGCAAATCAAAACAAACACGCTAGCATAAATGGAAACTAAACTTGCTGGATTTTAAAACATCCTTTAATACTTTTATACTTATGTGAAACTTATTTTACTTGTTCAAAAACTTATACTTGTAATACTTCAAAATAATAATCAACTTTCTTCTTGGGCCCAGACTTAGTACCATCTTATGCGCGTTCCCTAATAGGTTGGGGTAGTGAGCCACCAATCCTAAAAGAGAAGACCTCGGTCTACCAGGGCCAAGACCTTGGAATTGGACACCTGTATTTGTTTAATGACAACCTCGGAAGTCGGGTACTAGCCTCTTCAAAGTAAAATATCTTATTATCTTAATTGCTTCTTCTTTAAATGCCTTGACATTTTAACAAGCACCTTGTGTGCCAAAATCCCTAAAGTCTTGACTTTGGGATCTACTTAAGGCCTTGGCCTTTTTCTTTCTTTTCTTTATCTTTCTTATACTTGTTAATACCTCTAATAAAAGAAGACTTCTTTAAAAACTGAAATGTTTAAGCAAATTCTAACTTTGAAATGCATAAACAAAAATCTGCATACTATGCTAATCAAAATTCTGCATACTATACTAATCAAGATTCTGCATTCTATGCTACACTATTTCTGCATACTATGCAAACATAAATTCTGCACTATAATACTTAACCAAACTGCACTATAATCTTTTTTTTTAAAAAAACTGCACTATAAGTTCCACCAAAAATCTGCTCTAAAGAAATCTACATTTTAAGCTCTAAGAAATCTACACTACAAGCTTAATTAAAATCTGCACTATAAGCTTACATAAAAATCTGCACTATAAGCTTAATTAAAATCTGCACTATAGGCTTAATTAAAATCTGTACTATAAGCTTAATTAAAAATCTGCACTATAAGCTTAATTAAAAATCTGCACTATAGGCTTAATTAAAATCTGCACCATAAGCTTAATTAAAATCTGCACTATAAGTTTAATTAAAATCTGCATTATAAGCTTAATTAAAATCTGCACTATAAGCCTACATAAAAATCTGCACTATAAGCTTAATTAAAATCTGCACTATAGGCTTAATTAAAAATCTGCACTACAAGCTTAATTAAAATCTGCACTATAAGCCTACATAAAAATCTGCACTATAAGCTTAATTAAAATCTGCACTATAGGCTTAATTAAAAATCTGCACTATAAGCGCTTCTCATGCTTCAAATTCAAGAAGAACAAAGGTCCGAAACTACTCCTACTGCAGGTGAGAAGCACTTAGCTTTGCGTTCTTAGGCTTACAACTGGAAAGAAAACTTCTAGGGTTTGCAGGAATTGCAAGCTTCGACCCCTCCTTTGTGCTCACAGTTTCCCCTTGACGAGAGGATCACAACCATGTGAAGATCACCCGGAAATCTCCCTTGGCTGGCGGCCGGAGAGGAACTCTAGATCCCCCCCTTTTTCCTTCGCCCAAACAGGAGATGTCGTGCCGTCGAGAGAGAAAAGGAGAGGAGAGGTTTTGGTTTTGGAAAATAATCCCTAAGTTCTCCTTTTTTATAACTTAATAATTCTGTTAACTATCTTAAATAATTTTTTCTAACTTTTCTAAACAGATTTATCCAACATCAACTTATCCCTTTTATAATCCAATATTCTGTTAACTATCTTAAATAAATTCACTACCTTTTCTAAATAGATAAATCTGTTTGCACACCTGATCAGCTGGGTTTTGACCGAGTCAAAGGTCATGGGTTCAATTCTCGGCTTGGACATTTTTTTGTCGAAACTTCCTTCGTTTAGTAAAAATACCAAACGACCTCCAAAAATTACATAAAAATACTCTAAAAATTTCTCAAAATCCCTAGAATATTTTTATAGCATTTTTAAATATTTTTAAATTTATTTTAGGACTCTAATTAAGGAAAATTAGGTCGTTACAATCCCCCATACCTTATAAAAAGTTCGTCCTTGAACTTAGAATAATTCTATAGTACGTTCTCTACCTTGTACATGCATTAGTTAGCGTCCATCATCTAATGTACTAAGGAAAACCCTATCAAAGGTATCTTAGGACCTCCTAATCAACATACAATGAACATAAGCATAAGCAGTGACATAAGCATGACAGTATAAATGTAAGCATGGTAGATGAACTAAACTTAATGATAGACTCGATCACAAGCATGTCCATAGGCAAAACATAACATGATCATAACGTAGGCCTAAACATAAACGTAAATATAAACATAACATGACTTGAACATACTTGCATGCATACTTATAAACATACTACTGTGGTGGCCTAGTTGCACTTAGTAGTACCGTATCATAAGTTGTTGATCAGACAACTACTCTAACGCTAGGTTGGTAGGGGTCCGAACTTAGGACAAGAGTTCCCCTTTATTCTGGCGCGCTCACCGGGCTTAGGTCCCCGGATCATACCACCATCCCAAAACATATCTTGTTTGATTCTGGCGCGCTCACTGGGCTTAGGTCCCCAGATCATACCACCATCCCAGAACATATCTTGTTTGATTCTGGCGAGCTCACTGGGCTTAGGTCCCCAAATCATACCACCATCCCAGAACACATCTTGTTTGATTCTGGCGTGCTCACCGGGCTTAGGTCCCCGGATCATACCACCATCCCAGAACACATCTTGTTTGATTCTGGCGCGCTCACCGGGCTTAGGTCCCCGGATCATACCACCATCCCAGAACATAAATTAGCAAGCTCCCCAGGCTTAGGTTCCCGGTTCATACTTATACAGTGATGAGGAATTTTTTTTTTAAGCGCATATAAGCAGATACTCTATACTGTAATTAACAAGCATAAAAGAAAAATTAAATACTTTCTTACTTGAAGACGGCAAAGATGGTGCTGATGTGTGATGCTGGAGAATAGGAACCGCTCTGATACCAACTTGTAACACCCCACCCTCCTCACCACTAGACTGTGAGGGCGGAGCGCTACCTGAACTACTAACTTTACTTAACTATCATTGTTCTCATGTTGATAGTAATTCCTAAAACTCTCGGAGAACTCAAAACATACAATTAACTAGAAGCGGAAGACTAAATGACTCATCTAATACATTCTTAATAAATGACAATCTTAATAAATTCTTATGCTAGGTCCCAAGGCTTTTATAGTCCAGGCATCACACATCCATCCGCACCTCCTTGTCGCCTTCCTTTGCTATAACTTTTCCTTTCCTTTATCTGTAGTAAGAGGAAATGCAACTATAAGCAAAATTGCTTAGTAAGCACTATCTAACTCACAAAACTCAAATATGCATGTAATTGAAAGAAATCTAAAATTGAATGCTCAGAAAGAAATACTACTCATACTCATCTAACAGCAAAGGAAACAAAGCATACTGGAATGCTAAACATGTAAAGCAAATCTAAACAAACACGCTAGCATAAATGGAAACTAAACTTGCTGGATTTTAAAACATCCTTTAATACTTTTATACTTATGTGAAACTTATTTTATTTGTTCAAAAACTTATACTTGTAATACTTCAAAATAATAATCAACTTTCTTCTTGGGCCCAGGCTTAGTACCATCTTATGCGCGTTCCCTAATACGTTGGGGTAGCGAGCCACCAATCCTAAAAGAGAAGACCTCGGTCTACTAGGGCCAAGACCTTGGAATTGGACACCTGGATTTGTTTAATGACAACCTCGGAAGTCGGGTACTAGCCTCTTCAAAGTAAAATATCTTATTATCTTAATTGCTTCTTCTTTAAATGCCTTGGCATTTTAACGAGCACCTTGTGTGTCAAAATCCCTAAAGTATTGACTTTGGGATCTACTTAAGGCCTTGGCCTTTTTCTTTCTTTTCTTTATCTTTCTTATACTTGTTAATACCTCTAATAAAAGAAGACTTCTTTAAAAACTAAAATTTTTAAACAAATTCTAACTTTGAAATGTATAAACAAAAATCTGCATACTATGCTAATCAAAATTGTGCATACTATACTAATCAAGATTCTGCATTCTATGCTACACTATTTCTGCATACTATGCAAACATAAATTCTGCACTATAATACTTAACCAAACTGCACTATAATCTTTTTCTTTAAAAACTGCACTATAAGTTCCACCAAAAATCTGCTCTAAAGAAATCTACATTTTAAACTCTAAGAAATCTACACTACAAGCTTAATTAAAATCTGCACTATAAGCTTACATAAAAATTTGCACTATAAGCTTAATTAAAATCTGCACTATAGGCTTAATTAAAATCTGCACTATAAGCTTAAATAAAAATCTGCACTATAAGCTTAATTAAAAATCTGTACTATAAGCTTACATAAAAATCTGTACTATAGGCTTAATTAAAATCTGCACCTTAAGCTTAATTAAAATCTGCACTATAAGTTTAATTAAAATCTGCATTATAAGCTTAATTAAAATCTGCACTATAAGCCTACATAAAAATCTGCACTATAAGCTTAATTAAAATCTGCACTATAGGCTTAATTAAAAATCTGCACTACAAGCTTAATTAAAATCTACACTATAAGCCTACATAAAAATCTGTACTATAAGCTTAATTAAAATCTGCACTATAGGCTTAATTAAAAATCTGCACTATAAGTGATTCTCATGCTTCGAATTCAAGAAGAACAAAGGTCCGAAACTACTCCTACTGCAGGTGAGAAGCACTTACCTTTGCGTTCTTGGGCTTACAACTAGAAAGAAAACTTCTAGGGTTTGCGGGAATTGTAAGCTTCGACCCCTCCTTTGTGCTCATGGTTTCCCCTTGACGAGAGGATCACAACCATGTGAAGATCACCCGGAAATCTCCCTTGGCCGGCCGCAGGAGAGGAACTCTAGATCCCCCCCTTTTTCCTTCGCCCAAACAGGAGATGCCGTGCCGTCGAGAGAGAAAAAGAGAGGAGAGGTTTTGGTTTTGGGAAATAATCCCTAAGTTCTCCCTTTTTATAACTTAATAATTCTGTTAACTATCTTAAATAAATTTTTCTAACTTTTCTAAACAGATTTATCCAACATCAACTTATCCCTTTTATAATCCAATATTCTGTTAACTATCTTAAATAAATTTGCTACCTTTTCTAAATAGATAAATCTGTTTGCACACCTGGTCAGCCTGGTTTTGACCGAGTCAAAGGTCGTGAGTTCAATTCTCGGCTTGGACATTTTTTTGTCGAAACTTCCTTCGTTTAGTAAAAATACCAAACGGCCTCCAAATATTACATAAAAATACTCTAAAAATTTCTCAAAATCCCTAGAATATTTCTATAGCATTTTTAAATATTTTTAAATTTCTTTTAGGACTCTAATTGAAGAAAATTGGGTCGTTACATAAATACCTCTGGATACTCACAGACTACCCGAACATCTTCCTGCTTGGGTCCTTCTTGTTCTTCTGCATTCACAATGTACGCCAGAAAACCAGTACACCCTTTAGCTAACATTTGGTGAGCTGTTAGGGAAGAGAGGAATTTCTGAGTCTTCCTCTTCGACACTCCCGTAAACTCAAAGGATGGTTCACCTTCTGGGCTGAAAATCACTTTCCTTCTGCGGCAGTCTACCGAAGCGCTGTACTTACTGAGAAAATTCATACCCAGAATAACATCAAAATCTTGCATCGCTAGGACTACTAAATTAACATATAGCTCTCCGTCTGAAATTTTGACTAGTACAGCCCGAAGTAACTAGTTGGACTCCATGACTTCCCCAAAAGGTAGGGTTGTCAAGAACTTGGAGTTCATGCTCTCTGTAGGCACCTAAGATTCCTTGGCAAAGGGTACTGATATAAAAGAATGGGTCACCCCAGTATCAAATAGTACAGTAGCTAAATGCTGAAAAATAACTACTTGACCTGTTACGACCGTGGATGCACTAGTAGCTTCCTCTTTAGTGAGGGAGAATACTCTGGCACTGGCTGGAACTGGTGGGGCTTCCAACCTTCCTTGACTGAGCTGAGGTCCGTCCAGAGTTGCAGGCATGTAGTGTAACTAAGGCTTGTTCCCGTAGAGGTGCTTCGAGCTTGTTAGGACACGCCTTAGCCAGGTGTCCTTCTTGACCACACGAATAACATCCAGTCATACCCACAAGACAGTCTCCTGGATGTAGTCTCCCACATTTAGGGCAGGGAGGGAACTTGGCCTGCTTGTATACTAGACCTCCCTTTTGGCTACCTCCTGTATTCCATCGTTTCCTTTTGTTATCTTTGCCCTTGCAGTTCTGATTACTTGCCTGGGGTTTCTGATTCCCTGCTGTCTTGTCCTCTATCTTGACTGGCTTGAGTTGCATTTGTTGTGCCTTGATGCTGTTCAGATAGTGCTCAGCGACTAATGCCCTGCTGACCAGCTCTTCACCAGTCTGTGGTCGGTGAGTTCCACTACTCACGTTAAGTACTATTTCTGGCCTCAGGATTCGAAGCATCAGTCTGACTCGTTCTTTCTCTGTACTTACTAGCTCTGGGCAGAGACGAGCTAGCCTGTTGAATCTCTTAACTGCTTCTTCTACTGGCAGGTCACCGTATCTGAATTCTATAAACTCCTCATAATGTTTATTGGTGATCCGTTGGCAGAAGAATTCTTCGTAAAACTCTGTTTCAAAGTCAGCCCAGCTCATCTGGTTAGCTGCTTTCTTGCTCTTAACTCTCTCCCACCACATACGAGCATCTCCAGATAGGCAGAAGGAGGCACACTTGACTTTCTCGACTTCTGGACAGTCAAGAAGCTCCATTGTACTCTCCAGTGTCTTGAACCAAGCCTGGGCATCCCAGGGCTCAGTCGTGCCTGAGAAACTTTCTAGCTTCAACTTCAGCCACTGTATCAGGTATACTTCTTGTCGTTTAGGTGCTGTGGAGACTTCCATGGCAGCTGGTGGAACCTCAGTCACCACCGGGGTCTCCACATTGATAGTAGGGGGAGGGGGAGGAACTAGTTGCTGATTTTCCATTAGATTGGCGATTACTTGTTGCTGCTCTGCTACTTGTTTCTGGAGTTGAGCAACAACTTCAGAGAGATTAGGCTCAGTTGTTGTGGGCTCTTCGTTCTCCTGAGTTAGGTCCTCAGTACGAGCGGTACTGGGACGCCCTCTTCTTGCCATCTAGTCACGCAGAGAGAGAAAACCTGAAATTGTCTCTATACCCCTAAACATATATAAAAAAAAACATAGAAAAACAAAAAAAGAACTTTTATCTTACTTAAGCAGATATAAGCAATTACTTCTAAGGATTTTTCTATACTGCAAATAACAAGTAAAAGCATACTAAATAAAATAATTTAAGTACTTTCTTACTTGAAGACAACAAGGCTAATGCTGATGTGTGTGTGATGCTGGAGAATGGGAACTACTCTGATACCAACTGTAACGACCCAACTTCCTTTCTATCCTCTATAGGCGGGCATTACTTAACTATCAACTCTACCTAATTAGTGTTTCTCATATTAAGATTCACAATACTCAGAATTTTCCAGAAAATAAATCAGATCGTACAATTAATGAGCAGCTGGAACATAATGAAATATAGCTTCATAATGCATTCTCACTAACTGTAACACATTCACACTAAATAGAATGATGTCCAGTAATAACTAATAAGGACAATTCCTTAGCAATGCAAAAAAAAAAAAATAAGAAAAAGAATTTATCCATCTAAATTTCCCTATCTCTCTAACAGCAGAATCTTAATAAACTTTTTATGAAGTGTCCCAAAGCTTCCATAGCCCAGACATCACACACCCATCCCACACTTCCTTGTCGCCTTCCTTCACTATAGCTTTCCTTTTCCGGTATCTGCAGTAAGAGGAAATGCAACAATAAGTGGTTGCTTAGTAAGCGCTGTCTAACTCACAAAAACACAATATGCATATACATATAACAAAACTAAAACAAGATACTCAAGAAAGACTAAACTGAAAGTTTAAGGAAATCCATGCATGCTCAATGAAAATGGCAATTAAACTAAATCCGCATTGCTACTTGCTGAATTTGCAATGAAAGAAGCTAAACTTGCTGAATTGAACTTCTAAAACACTTGCTTCATTAATTCAAATACGTATAGTTTAATATTTCAAAATAATAATAATAATCTCTTGGGCCCAAGCTTAGTACCAATGCGCGCTCCCTAATAGAAACTGAGGTAGCGAGCCACCATTCCTATAAGGGTAAAGACCTTGGTCTTACCAGGGCCAAGATCTCGGAATTGGTCACCTGGATTTATTTAACGACAACCTCGGAAGTCGGGTACTAGCCCTTTTCAAATAAAATACCTATTATCTTTTATTTCTAATATATAATGCCTCGGCATTTCTTCAAGCACTAGGCGTGCTGCTGATCCTCAAATGCTGGAATTTGGGATCAAAATTAAGACTTTGCTCTTCCTTTACCTATAATTACTCATAAATGTACATGTACAAAATCCGAAGCAAGATAAGGAGCTATTCCTATAACAATTGACTCTAGATACAAGAAATCTAAAACTGAAGCTTACAACTGAGATATCAAAAAATGCATGCTTATAAATAACACCATTCATGCGGATTGAGGTAGCAAGGAAACTTAAATCTGTATGCTTGGAATAAATGGTAGCAAGGAAGCAAATCTAAACCACATGCAAGAATAAAGGCTGTCCAGGCTTGTTAAAATAACAAGAAATTTGTACTGAAATGCTGAACACCACAGAAAGGCCTAAAATCTCATGCTTGAGTCAAACAACAAGATCTAAACTGAAATACTAAAGCCATAAGCACAAACTAAAAACTAGGGTTTGGATTATAACACTTGAAGCAATCAATCAACATGCATGCTAAGGTTCCATGGCTACCACAATCTTTGCAGCAGCAAGGAAAGAACATCTCAGAACTACTCTTACTGTAGGTGAGAGCACTTACCTTTGCGTTCTTGGACTCACCATCGAAGAAGAAGGCTTCTAGGGTTTGCGGGGAGGCTCGCTGTTCAGTGATCTCTTCGCGTCTGCGTGCTCCCCTCGACGAGACGGTCACGAACGTGTGAAGATCTCACAAAAATACCCCTTGGCCGGCCGCCGGAGACGAAGCCCTAACTTCAGCTTTGTTTTCGCCCGAGAGGGAGTCGACGCCGTTCGCGAGCGAGAGGAGAGGATTTTGATCGAGAGAAAGGAAAATAACCCAATCCCTCTCTTAACTTATCCTTCTATACTTAGGGTATTTCGGTTTCAGTTATTACTTAAATTTATTTCGCCATCTCTTTGATCACGAAACACCTGCTTGGGCGCTTGGCTATCGCGCTTCATTTAAGTTTTGGATCGGGTCGGAGGTCGCGAGTTCGAACCTCTTAATTTTTTTGCAACGTCTTTCTTTTGGTAAAAATACAAAACAACTCCAAAAATTATATAAAAATACTCTAAAAATTTCTAAAAATCTCTAGAACATTCCTGAAGCATTTCTAGATATTTATAAGCACTTTTAGAACTCCAAATAATGAAATTTAGGGTGTTACAATCCTCCGTACCTTATAAAAAGTTCATCCTCGAACATAGAATAATTCTAGATATTTCTGTCTCATGCTGTCTTCACGCTCCCAAGTAACTTCCTCGTGCTTCTAGTTCTGCCAGATGACCTTCACCAGTGGCACTTCTTTGTTTCTTAGTCTCTTAACTCCTCTGTCCATTATCTGTGTAGGTCTGCTCTCATAGCTAAGATCCACCTGAATCTGCATTGACTGAGGCTGATTCACTTGGCTAGGGTTGTGGAGGCACTTCTTTAGAATGGAGACATGAAATACGTTGTGTATTGCTGACATGTCTTGTGGTAAGTCCAACTTGTAAGCTACTTTCCCAATCCTCTCTATGATCGGGTAGGGTCCTACGTAGCGAGGACTTAACTTGTCCTTTTTGCCAAATCTCATCACTCCCTTCATAGGAGCAACTTTGAGAAAGACTAAATCCCCTACTTGAAATTCAAGTGGCCTACGGCGTGTGTCTGCATAACTTTTCTGTCTGCTCTGGGCAGTCTCAATTCTCTGTCTGATCTTCTGGATAGCCTAAGTGGTCTCATCTACCATCTCTGTCTAAATGCCCAGCTCCACTTCCATTTCTTTCCTTTCACCTGCTTCTTGCCAGCAAATGGGTGATCTGCACTTTCGACCATACAGTGCCTCGTAAGGTGCCATCTTGATAGTGGCCTAGTAGCTATTGTTGTAGGCGAATTCAGCTAAGTACAGATACTTGCACCAACTGCCCTTAAAATCTAATGCACAAGCCCTGAGCATGTCTTCTAAAATCTGATTTACTCGTTCTGTCTGTCCATCAGTCTGGGGATGGAAGGCTGTGCTGAACTTGAGTTTGGTGCCTAATGCATTCTGGACACACTCCCAAAAATGAGAGGTGAAACGCCCATCCCTATCAGAAACAATTGACTTCGGGACTCCATGAAGTCTGATCACTTCCTTAACATATAGCTATGCCAACTGCTCTATAGAGTGAGACACCTTGATAGCTAGAAAATGGGCAGACTTGGTCAATCTGTCCACTATCACCCATATTGCATCATACCCATTGGTGGCTCTCGGAACACCTATTATAAAGTCCATAGATATTTCTTCTCACTTCCACTCTGGTATTGGGAGGGGTTGTAGGTCTCGTCCTGGTCTCTAGTGCTCTACTTTGACTCTCTGGCATGTCAGACAGGTACTGACATATTTTGCAACATCTCTCTTGAGTCCAGACCACCAGAATCTCAGTTTCAAATCTTGATACATCTTGGTGGAACCAGGATGCATGGAGTATGGTGTACTATGAGCTTCTTCCAGAATCTTCTTTCTCAATTCTTCATCATTGGGGACACAAAGGCGGCTCCCCTGATAGAGAATTCCACTGTCTGACACCCGAAACTCTGAATTTTCTTCTTTTTGTATCTCCTGCTTGATCTTCTGGACATCTGGATCTTCACTTTACTTTCTCTATATATCCTCAATCAGGGTTGACTCTAAGGTCAATGCAGAGAGTTGCCCATAAATAATTTTAACTCCAAAATCTAACAGTTCCTTCTGCAGTGGCAGTGCTAATGATGACAAGTGCATCAGAGTTGCACTGGACTTTTGACTTAGTGCATCCGCCACTTTGTTTGCTTTACCTGGGTGGTAGATGATTTCACAGTCATAATCCTTAACCAACTCTAGCCACCGACGTTGTCTCATGTTTAAGTCTTTCTGGGTAAAGAAATACTTTAATCTTTGATGGTCTGTGAAGATTCTGCACTGAACTCCATACAAATAATGTCGCCAGAGTTTTAATGCAAAGACTATAGCTGCCAGCTCAAGATCATGAGTGGGGTAATTCTTCTCATAGTCTTTAAGTTGTCTGGAATCATAAGCTATAACCTTCCCCTCCTCCATGAGAACAGCTCCAAGGCCCATCTTGGAAGCATCACTATATATGTCAAAACTCTTGTCACTCTCTGGAACAGTCAGAATGGGAGCACTGGTCAGTCTTTTCTTCAATGCTCGGAAACTTTGCTCACATTTGTCTAACCATTCAAACTTCTTGTTCTTCCTAGTTAGGGCTGTTAGTGGAGAGGCTATCTTGGAAAAGTCCTCCAATAATTTCCTGTAATACCCAGCTAAACCAAGGAAGCTTATGATCTCCCTAGCGTTCTTTGGTCTACACCAGTTGTTGACCGCCTCTATTTTGGCAGAATCCACCTGGATGCCTTCTTTAGAAATGATGTGACCTAGAAACGCCACCTGCTCTAACCAGAACTCGCACTTTGAGAATTTGGCATAAAGCTGCTTTTGCTGAAGGGTCTGTAGTACTGTTCTCAAGTGCGTGTCATGCTCCTCTGGGGTTCTTGAATAGATCAGAATGTCGTCGATGAACATGATGACAAACTTATCAAGGTATTCTCTGAACACCCTGTTCATTAGGTCCGTGAAGATCGCAGGTGCATTAGTCACTCCAAAAGGCATTACTACAAACTTGTAGTGTCCATATCTGGTCCTGAAAGCTGTTCTGGGTATATCACTTTCTTTCACTTTTAACTGATGGTATCCAGAGCGCAGGTCTATCTTAGAGAACACTGTTGCCCCCTTTAACTGATCAAATAGATCATCTATTCTGGGAAGAGGGTACTTGTTCTTAACTTTTACTTTGTTTAGCGCTCTATAATCTATGCACATCCGCATAGATCCGTCTTTCTTCTTAACGAACAACACGGGAGCTCCCCAGGGTGAATGACTAGGGCAGATGAAACCCTTGTCAAGCAGCTCATGGAGTTGTTCTTGTAGTTCTTTCAGCTCTGCTGGAGACATCCGGTACGGAGCTTTGGAAATTGGACCAGTGCCAGGAACCAACTCAATTTCAAACTCCACTTCTCTGTTGGGAGGTAGTCCTGGTAGCTCTTCTGGAAATACCTCTAGATACTCACAGACTACCCGAACATCTTCCTGCTTGGGTCCTTCTTGTCCTTCTGCATTCACAATGTACACCAGAAAACCAGTACACCCTTTAGCTAACATTTGGTGAGCTGTTAGGGAAGAGAGGAATTTCTGAGTCTTCCTCTTCGGCACTCCCGTAAACTCAAAGGATGGTTCACCTTCTAGGCTGAAAATCACTTTCCTTCTGCGACAGTTCACCGAAGCGCTGTACTTACTGAGAAAATCTGTACCCAGAATAACGTCAAAATCCTGGATCGCTAGGACTACTAAATTAACATATAGCTCTCGGTCTGAAATTTTGACTAGTATAGCCCGAAGCCACTGGTTGGACTCCATGACTTCCTCAAAAGGTAGGGTTGTCAAGAACTTGGAGTTCATGCTCTCTGTAGGCACCTGAGATTCCTTGGCAAAGGTTACTGATATAAAAGAATGGGTCACCCCAGTATCAAATAGTACAGTAGCTAAATACTGAAAAATAACTACTTCACCTATTACGACAGTGGAGGCACTAGCAGCTTCCTCTTTAGTGAGTGAGAATACTCTGACACTGGCTGGAACTAATGGGGCTTCCAACCTTCCTTGACTGAGCTGAGGTCCGTCCAGAGTTGCAGGCATGTAGTGTAACTGAGGCTTGTTCCCGTATTGCGCTGCCTGTTGCTGAGGTGCTTCGAGCTTGTTAGGACACGCCTTAGCCAGGTGTCCTTCTTGACCACACGAATAACATCTAGTCATACCCACAAGACAGGCTCCTGGATGTAGTCTCCCACATTTAGGGCAGGGAGGGAACTTGGCCTGCTTGTCTACTGGACCTCCCTTTTGGCTGCCACCTGTATTCCATCGTTTCCTTTTGTTATCTTTGCCCTTGCAGTTCTGATTACTTGCTTGGGGTTTCTGATTCCCTACTTTCTTGTCCTCTATCTCGACTGGCTTGAGTTGCATTTGTTGTGCCTTGATGCTATTCAGATAGTGCTCAGCGACTAATGCCCTGCTAACCAGCCCTTCACCAGTCTATGGTCGGTGAGTTCCACTACTCACATTAAGTGTTATTTCTGGCCTCAGCATTCGGAGCATCAGTCTGACTCGTTCTTTCTCTGTACTTACTAGCTCTGGGCAGAGACGAGCTAGCCTGTTGAATCTCTTAACTACTTCTTCTACTAGCAGGTCACCGTATCTGAATTCTATAAACGCCTCATAATGTTTATTGGTGATCCGTTGGCGGAAGAATTCTTCGTAAAACTCTATTTCAAAGTCAGCCCAGCTCATCTGGTTGGCTGCTTTCTTGCTCTTAACTCTCTCCCACCACATACGAGCATCTCCAGATAGGCAGAAGGAGGCACACTTGACTTTCTCGACTTCTGGACAGTCAAGAAGCTCCATTGTACTCTCCAGTGTCTTGAACCAAGCCTGGGCATCCCAGGGCTCAGTCGTGCCTGAGAAACTTTCTAGCTTCAACTTCAGCCACTGTATCAGGTATGCTTCTTGTCGTTTAGGTGCTGTGGTGACTTCCAGGGTAGCTGGTGGAACCTCAGTCACCACCGGGGTCTCCACATTGATAGTAGGGGGAGGGGGTGGAACTAGTTGCTGATTTGCCATTAGATTGGCGATTACATGTTGCTGCTCTGCTACTTGTTTCTAGAGTTGAGCAACAACTTCAGAGAGATTAGGCTCAGTTGTTGTGGGCTCTTCGTTCTCCTGAGTTCGGTCCTCAGTACGAGCGGTACGGGGACGCCCCTTCTTGCCATCTAGTCACACAGAGAGAGAAAACCTGAAATTATCTCTATACCCTCTAAACATATATAAAAAAAACATAGAAAAACAAAACAAGAACTTTTATCTTACTTAAGCACATATAAGCAATTATTTCTAAGGATTTCTCTATACTGCAAATAACAAGTTAAAGCATACTAAATAAAATAATTTAAGTACTTTCTTACTTGAAGACGGCAAGGCTGATGCTGATGTGTGTGTGATGCTGGAGAATGGGAACTGCTCTGATACCAATTGTAACGACCCAACCTCCTTACTATCCTCTATAGGCGGGCATTACTTAACTATCAACTCTACCTAATTAGTGTTGCTCATATTAAGATTCACAATACTCAGAATTTTCCAGAAAATAAATCAGATCGTACAATTAATGAGCAGATGGAACATAATGAAATATAGATTCATAATGCATTCTCACTAACTGTAACACATTCACACTTAAAAAAATCATGTCCAGTAATAACTAATAAGGACAATTCCTTAGCAATGCAAAAAAAAAAAAAAAATAAGAAAAAGAATTTATCCATCTAAATTTCCCTATCTCTCTAACAGCAGAATCTTAATAAACTTTTTATGAAGTGTCCCAAAGCTTCCATAGCCCAGACATCACACATTCATCCCACACTTCCTTGTCGCCTTCCTTCACTATAGCTTTCCTTTTCCGGTATTTGCAGTAAAAGGAAATGCAACAATAAGCGGATGCTTAGTAAGCGTTGTCTAACTCACAAAAACACAATATGAATATACATAAAACAAAACTAAAACTGGATACTCAAGAAAGACTAAACTGAAAGTTTAAGGAAATCAATGCATGCTCAATGAAAATGGCAATTAAACTAAATCCGCATTGCTACTTGCTGAATTTGCAATGAAAGAAGCTAAACTTGCTGAATTGAACTTCTAAAACACTTGCTTCATTAATTCAAATACGTATAGTTTAATATTTCAAAATAATAATAATAATCTCTTGGGCCTAGGCTTAGTACCAATGCGCGCTCTCTAATAGAAACTGAGGTAGCGAGCCACCAGTCCTATGAGGGTAAAGACCTTGGTCTTACCAGGGCCAAGACTTCGGAATTGGTCACCTGGATTTATTTAACGACAACCTCGGAAGTCGGGTACTAGCCCTTTTCAAATAAAATACCTATTATCTTTTATTTCTAATATATAATGCCTCGGCATTTCTTCAAGCACTAGGCGTGGTGTTGATCCTCAAATGCTGGAATTTGGGATCAAAATTTAGACCTTGGTCTTCCTTTACCTATAATTACTCATAAATGTACATGTACAAAATCGGAAGCAAGATAAGGAGCTATTCCTATAACAATTGACTCTAGATACAAGAAATCTAAAACTGAAGCTTACAACTGAGATATCAAAAACTGCATGCTTATAAATAACACTGTTCATGCGTATTGAGGTAGCAAGGAAACTTAAATCTGTATGCTTGGAATAAATGGTAGCAAGGAAGCAAATCTAAACCACATGCTAGAATAAAGGCTATCCAGGCTTGTTCAAATAATAAGAAATTTGTACTGAAATGCTGAACACCACAGAAAGGCCTAAAATCTCATGCTTGAGTCAAACAACAAGATCTAAACTGAAATACTAAAGCCATAAGCACAAACTAAAAACTAGGGTTTGGATTATAACACTTGAAGCAATCAATCAACATGCATGCTAGGGTTCCACGGCTACCACAATCTTTGCAGCAGCAAGGAAAGAACATCTTAGAACTACTCTTACTACAGGTGAGAGCACTTACCTTTGCGTTCTTGGACTCACCACTGAAGAAGAAGGCTTCTAGGGTTTGCGGGGAGGCTCGCTGTTCAGTGATCTCTTCGCGTCTGCGTGCTCCCCTCGACGAGACGGTCATGAACGTGTGAAGATCTCACGAAAATACCCCTTGGCCGGCCGCTAGAGATGAAGCCCTAGCTTCGGCTTCGTTTTCACCTGAGAGGGAGTCGACGCCGTTCGCGAGCGAGAGGAGAGGATTTTGATCGAGAGAAAGGAAAATAACCCAATTCCTCTCTTAACTTATCCTTTTATACTTAGGGTATTTCGGTTTTAGTTATTACTTAAATTTATTTTTCCATCTCTTTGATCACGAAACACCTGCTTGGGCGCTTGGCTATCACGCTTCGTTTAAGTCTTGGATCGGGTCGGAGGTCGCGGGTTTGAACCTCTTTATTTTTTTGCAACTTCTTTCTTTTGGTAAAAATACCAAACGAACTCCGAAAATTACATAAAAATACTCTAAAAAATCCTAGAAATCTCTAGAACATTCCTAAAGCATTTCTAGATATTTATAAGCACTTTTAGAACTCCAAATAATGAAATTTGGGGTATTACACCTTCATACAACAAGAGTTGATATATGAGTAATAAATGAAATGCTTAATTAAAAAAAAATATGTACTCACATATCCACTACATATTTCTAGTCCTCATAATGATTTCGATGATTAAGGGAATCGAACGAATAAATCATCTCCACATAAGGGTCGATGACAGTCAAAATCCAATGACAACTATGCACAAAACAGATAGTCAATGCATAAATTCAACAAAATTGTCAAAAAAATCTATTAGAAATAAAATTGTAATATTTATTTACCCAACATTGTGTGGTGCCAAATCTAGTTGATTTCTTGTTGCACCACTCAGCCTATCATCCAAAACACTTACCCAACTATTCAAGTATTCAATCTTTTCATTTTTGTCCAGTTTGGATACATATGGCATTACTGGGAGGGTTTGTGGATCCACAAATCTGAACTTATCAACCTTGTTTTCTTTTTCATCTTTTTGAAGAGAAACCTTCCATTCAAGCAAAATAATATTATTATGTTAAACAAATAAAAGGGAAAAAAATTTGAGTGAAGCGAAAACTTACCACATGTAAGCAACGAGACAATTAGCAGATATTGGCTCTAACTCATAAAAAGATGTCATGTCTTCAATGTTCACAAGTAGTTCGTACTCATTGTCAAAGAAATCATGATAAAAATTAATTGATATATTTTTTTTCGGGTTGTCCAAAACACGCTTAGAGTAACAGTACAATAAATGTAATGACCGTGGGACATTTGATGGCAAGACAGGATTACTTCTTACCGCGACACTTTTCTTCCTTTGAGGCTTCTACAAATTGCAAATATAAACATGTTAGTGGAATGTTCTATCTCTTTTGTTCATCATCTTTCTGAACAACCCTTTAATTGGGTTTCTCTATCAGAAAATCCTTATCAATCATGAAAACCCTAAGTAGCAGCATCAAACAAGTGTACTTATGAGTGACAATGGCAAACATAGAGTTTAAGAGAAAGATAGCTATTTTTTATTCAAGAAACCTGAAAAGTCCTGATTGTTGTTTGTGAGCTCTTGAAGATGTCGGCAAATGGACTCCCTCCAACAATTGGCTTTTAGCTTCACCCCCGAGTAAAATGTCATCAGAGACAGTGAAATTGCCATTTGTAGGCCTGCCACTAAAATTAGCAAATGGAGAAAAAAAAAGAATCAAGGATAGAACAATGTGTGATACAAACTGATCATCATTAGAATTCTAAAATGATAATTGATGAGAGTAATCTGAATTCTGAAATCTATTAAGCAACTTGCATTCTCAAAATCCGTGAGTTGTTCTAAAACTCTAGCACTTTAGCATACAACCATGACAAAAGGATGGGAATGAACCCAATCAGCACTACCATCTACAGAAAGAACACACCCAAATCACATCATCTAGCGCCCAAAGCATTTGACTAAACCACAAAATATCACAAAGAACCCTAGTAGAGTCGGACATAAAATCCCAACATTTTTCCCCAAAAAAATAGATTTTTTGACTTCAACTGCCATTAAATCACTTCAAAACTCACGGTAACCAAGAAAAATCCATGCACCTGGCCAGGCGTAACCCATCTAGCAACCCCCATCTGAGTTCTTCCAAAACCTGAGAAAAAAATAGAAACGGGAGGACTCGAAGGGCTTTTACACCTCAAAGGTGGCACATTTCGAGGTTACCAAATCACCTTCAACAACACGGGAAAACTCCACAATTCATGTAACAAATTCATGTTCCAAAACTCAAAAATTATGAACGAAATAGGGTTCGTAGATTTGAATATACCTTGACCATGGCTCTAGCACAAATCCAAAGAAGACAAGAGTTCCACCTTTGGCGAAGAAATACAACTCGTCCGATCAAAAGGTTTCGTGAACCAAAGAAGTAGCAGTGGAAGGTCAAAGGGCCTTGTCAAGCTTATAAACCCGCTCACTAGGAAGAGAGGAGAGCACACCATCATGGAGGAAGATCCAGCGGTCGACAAGATGGCGTGAAGAGATTGTATGAGGAGAGGGAAAGAAAAATGGCTTAGGGTTCGGGGGAGTGCGAAGGGAAAAACAAGGCGCCGAAAAGATTTGCGAAGAGAGGGAAAGCAAAACTGCGAGGGGGAAATGATGAAATGAATAAAGTCAAAGACAACGGTTTTATCAAAACTGTTGTTATAACCCCTAAAAAAGTGCTTAAAGACAACGATTTTAGATAACCGTTGTAAAATGCGATGTTGATTTTAAAAAAAAGTTGCTCAATGACAACGGTTTTCATAAAACTATTGTCTTTTGTATTTTATGGGAGCTCAAAGACAACGGTTTTATCTAAAACTGGTGTCTTTTACCAAATTTATAACAGTTTCATCTAAAATCGTTGTCTTTGTGGTGTTGTCGTTTAACATTTTTTTTATAGTGAAGGGCATGTGAAAGACAACTGACCTAAATTAAAGAACAAAGAGAAGAATAAGAAGTCATCCCAGATCAAGTATAATCTAAAAGTAATGTGGGACGAAACGTCGTCCGAATCGGAGATAGAAGCCCTCGTCAGACTTGCACTAGTGGCAAGTCACCAAGAAGATGAAGACAAAGCAAGCTCGCCCGAAATGAGCATCGAGAGCATCGATGAAGGGGGAGCGACATCGGAAGAAAGCAACACTTTAGGGCGAGCTTCAGATTACGGGATCAACGAGGTAAGTTAGATGCGGTTTCTTCCTCCTGATAAGTTATTTCAGTTTATAAAAATATTATCGAAGAATTGCTACAAGTTAGAAAAAGAAAATAATGAATTAAAATCAACCTTAGCTGATTCTTATCGATTAGAAGATTTCAACAAAGTAAAAAATGAAAATGAAAAATTAAAAAAGGAAATAGAAAATTTGCAAAATCAAGCATGCTCAAATAATCAAAATATTAGGAGATATAATAGTTTAAATTGGTATTTTTGTTGGGATCTTCAGGCCGCGAAAACCGCTTTTCGCGTCGCGGAAACCCCGAATCGCCCAAGCCACGGATCTCGTGCAAGGAAAACCAAACGAAAAATATGAGTACGAGTTTCATAATTTTAGATCTACTCCTAGATCTATATGTTAAGAGTTTACCCTTGAAGCGTGCCCTTCGTTTAGTCCCGCTCGTCCAAGGAAGCGTTGGATCTCGAGAGTGTCAATGTAGACACTCCTCTAGTGATATCCACACGAACAAGGAGTGGTCTTCTACCACTCAAAGATGGAGAAGAGGGCCCCAAGTGTGCTAGCACTTTTCTAGAGCTCTCGGATGGGAACAAAAAGGAGAAAAGAGAGAAATAGAAGAGAGAATCACATACACTCCTTTAGTACCCTCCTTTGTGACCTTCACTTTCCCTTGTGCTCTTGGAAACAACTCAACATCTTCTCCTCACCATGATAGCCACGACCACAGCAACTCAAGAGGAGAGGGGAACCCAAGGAAGAAGAAGGAATAATGACACCACATCAATTCCTAAAACAAAAACCTCCACACCATCTAATGTGTGGCCGGCCACACCATAAAGCCCCTCATTAATGTGGCCGGACACATTAAAACCAATTGGATGTGTAACCTCCAATGAGGTGGCATACCATTATGAGGTGGTGATGTGGCTAATGATGTTGCTAGGTTGGTCATGCCAAGTAGGATGAGTCAACCTTCATGATGATGTGGCAAGACATCAAGTCAAACTTGATGTTTCAACTTCCATTTGGTCAAGTCAAACTTGACCAATTCTCTTCCTTGTTGAGTTAAATCCAACCTTTGATTCAAGTCAATTTTAATTTAATGAATCTAATTCATTAATATAAATTGACCCAATGAATCAAATTTAAATTAGACTCATTCAACATTTGAATCTAATTGAGTCTAACTCAATAAGTCTAATTTTGAATCCAATCTTTGGTGCATCATATGAACCTAATCCAATTGGTTCATCATATGAACCTAATCTCCATCCACATGTTCTTTGTGTGTGACCCAATAGGTTCTTGTAACGTTGGCAATGTTTCTAAACTCTTTTAGAAACATAAGCAATGAGCGGCATCTAGAAATACATCATTGCTACCCAAGTTACAAGAAATGTTAAGATCCAACATCACCTTGTGACTACTAATTGTGACTCCTCACAATATGTGACATTGTCCTTCTATCCTAGACATCTAGATTGATCAATGTGAGGCATAGACCGTGCCATCCTCTAATCAATCTAAATCTTGAACTCCAAGTAGACTCACTCGATCAAATGAGCTCAACATCTAATGTTGACTCATTTGGGCATGGCCATGCGCTTAGTGGTCTCACTCTATCAAGAATAGCGATGTCGCTCCCGTCATATGGGAGGGATAGATCCCATCTACATCACTCACATCCCTCTGCATAATTCGTTACATACCCAGTAATCGCCTTTATAGTCCATCCAGTTACGGGTGACGTTTGACGAAACTAAAGTACATAACTCCTTATGTAGGGATCCATGGTGACTTCAGGTCTAAGGACTAATAGTCATACTAATAGCCACATGAGAAAGTATATGACACTCATATAACGATCCATGATACTTTCTCATGGCGGGTCATTCAGTATACATTCTCTAATGCATACCCATGTGTCAGCTTGATATCTCTATATCCATGACTTGTGAGATCAAGTCATCGAGCTGACCTACATGCTAGTCTTATTGTATTAACATTATCCCTGAATGCTAATACTCGACTAGGAATGATTTAGAGTAGTGTTCCCTATATCATCTCACTATCGATTCAACTAATCGATTGATATAGGTATGAACCTTCTACTCAAGGACGCTATTATACTTAGTCTATTTGGCACTAATATAAATAAGTATAATAACCAAACAAATGCCTTTATTAATATACAAGAATATGATATACATGAGTCCATACAATCATCAAATGATTGACTCTAGGGCTCTAACTAACAATTTTAAATACCATAAGAGCCAAATTAGGAAAATATCATAGAAATACATTCCTAAGAAATTTATGATTAATCTTGTAGGAAGGAACATATTTTATATTCCAAAATCATATTTAGATTAATTAGTTTTTTGGCTTTCGATAGAAAGTTAAATATTTAATTTCTTTAAAAGACTTTGTCTCGAAAGTGATTATTGCTCCAATATCCAAGAAGGCCTAGTGTCTCGCCACAGCCTAGAAGCTAATTATCGAAATAAGTATTTAATTGACTATCTATTAAGCAATTAGTTGTTATAAAAATCTTTCAATTGTTTATCAAAAATTTTATTAGAAATTATTTAAAAGTTAATTTTTTTTAGAACTTTATCACTTAACCGAAAGAAAATTGTAAAATGTTAAAATTTTCTGAATGTTAATTTTTTTTAGAAAATTTTTTAACGATAATTTCAACTTTATATGATTTTTTTTTCTTTTACCTTAAATATGTTTAAAAAAATTGAAACTTAAACTTTAATATTTTTTTTAATTGTTCCTTAGACTTTTTATTGTTGTTAAGTAGAATTTTTTAATGTACCACATTTTTAATGTGATCAAAAAGGGGAGTAGTAAAGATTAAGTTTAGGGAGAGGGTAGTACAATTTTTAATTTTTTATATTTGAAAAAATCTTATTTTATAATTGTTATTTTTTTGTGGTTTTATCCTAACTTAACTTGGGGTTTACTCACATCAAAAAGGGGGAGATTGTAAGTACCCTGTGGTAGTTTTGATGTGATAAACCAAGTAAAGTTAGGTCCTGTTGGTATTTAACCCTTGTGTCTAAGTGTTCAGGAACTTAGGAGCACAAGAAGGTGAGCAAAAGCCACAACTAGCGAGAGGGATGGCACGGGAGAGAGCTGACGGACTCGGTGCATCTAAAGGATGAGGTGCTACGGAAGAGTACATTGGCAGACGAGAAGGAGATGCGCGATATTTCTAAGGGACGAGAAGCCAGAGCGGAAGATTGCTCGAAGGCCGGAAAATGGATTCCGGTGAGCCCTATTCGGGATGGTCGAAATCACCTAAGAGAGCGAAGTCGGAGCGGAAGACCCGGACCAATGCGGGCATAATCGAAGTAGAAGATCGGGAAAAAAAGTCAATAGAATGTTGACTTTTTGAATCCGGGCACCCAGAACCCTTCCGGATGTCCGGAGTAGGTTTTTATCTAAAACACGACGTGGTGGGTTTCTTTGTGATGGGGATAAACATTTATCCCCCAGGCACCTGGAACCCTTCTAGGCGCCCTGACCAGGGCTATAAATATAGCTCTGGTCCCAGAAGCTTAGACATAACACTTGTAATCATTTCTCTTTCGATTTAGCTTTTTGATCTAGTACTTTAATTGTTGTAAAAAGGCTTCTCCACATGAAGGAGAGTTTAGTGAGTTTTCAACATCTTTGAATTAAGAACCTCCCCGATTGTAACCAAGTAAACCCGGTTGTCCCTCTTCCTTTTTAGTTTTTTAATTTTTTATGCAAGTGTTGATTATTGTTAAACTATAAAGTCGAGAAAGATATTTTTGTGTTTTTGTTGCGCAGGCTATTCACCCCCTCTAGCCGGTCTCCAAGAGACCTACAGTTTACTAGTGTATTCTTCTGTAACACCTCGTCCCTCGGATGCAGTGAGCCTATTGACTCACTTCTGGTGTCATCCTTCTCATTAGCTATGTCTTTCGCTTGACTTTTTGTGTTCCGAAGTCCCTGCACACTCAAACATAAGACATTAAAACTGTATGACCTAACTTAACCTGGTTGACAACATCAAAACTAATCCGGGGTACTTACAATCTCTCCTTTTTGATGTGCATCAATCCAAGTTAAGTTAGGGTAAACAAACAATTTACATTTTAAATTTAGCAATAAGTACAAGAAATAATTTTGCAATAAGTACAAGCAAAACATAGCAAAATTTTGTAATTACTACTTCTGTTTAACTTAATCCCTAATTTCTCATCCTTTAATTACATCAAAAAAATATTAAGGAAAATATGAAAAATGTAGAAAAAATATTGGAAAATTTTTTTACGGGTTTCAAATAGAGTATATAAAAACCTATCTTTTTACCAAAATTATTTTTCAAAGACAGTAATTTTTACCAATTAATTCTCTATTATTATAAAAATAATTTAAAAATTACTTTTAATTTTTAAAAATGAAGAAAATATATGTCATGGTCAAACAAAAATAAAAAAACTATCAAAGGGTAATAGCCTCTAAATTCTAGATGTTTATATCAATGTATCATTATGAATTGGGGCTAAGAACTTTTAAATTGATCAAGTTAGAAAATTTCCACAGGCAAATAACTTAGATTTTATAAGATTGAGCTAGAGACTCTTATGTAACTTGACCAATCGATTGAAAGCTCCTATCCTATAGATAGTCGAGATCAAAATCAAGTTGGACATTTTCAAAAATAAAAAGATTTTGATAAAAACGTATATAACTCTCATAATAATGTCACATTTTCATTTTCATGTTAATTTATCCTCGAAATTTGATAGATAATACTAAGGCAGGATTGAAGACTTAGCTAGAAAGGGAAAAAATAAATAAAAAAAGTCAATGAAAACTTCATTGACTACCGGTCGCCCATACAATCCTACAGCCGATTGGGTAATGAATCGCCTAAAATTAAATTACATTTATTGTGGTAAATAAAAAGTCAGTATACAATCACCTATAAACCTACATGATCACCCATGTGACCTCAAGTGCCTTAATTAGATGTTTGGGGTTGATCGATCACCCACCCATTTCCCCAATAAGCCATTATAAAGGCAACCGTGAACAGCAGCCAAGCCTCATGTCGTTTTGCGTCCCTCTTCCTCTAACTATTATTGTTTTCCATACCCTACTCCATCATTTCTTGAGCCTCACTCTGACATTACCTTGAACTGTATCTATACTTATTTCTTTTGTAACATCTCACCCTCCTCCCTACTAGTCTGTGAGGGTGGAGCGCTACTGGACTACTAACTATACTTAACTGGAGTTGCTCACATGTAAATATCAATATTTAAAACTCTCAAAACTCAAAGCATACAATACGTAACAACGGAAAATATACTACTCAAGCATACGTTCACAACTAAAACTATACATCAATCTGAACATGGTAGAAACTATATATATAAATCTACACAAGCATGCAACAATGATACAACTTAGATAATAAACCAATGTGCATAGCAATTAAAAGAAAGAGTTCTAAACATAAAATATCCAATGAGCAAATCTAACAACATGAAAGAATAGTTCCAACATTCTGAATACAAAATTCTTAATAAGCTTTAAAACTAAGTCCCGAGGCTTCCATAGTCCAAACACCACACATCCATCCGCACCTCCTTGTCGCCTTCCTTCGCTATAGCTTTTCCTTTCCTTTATCTGCAGTAAGAGGGAATGCAAGTATAAGAAAAATGCCTAGTAAGCGCTATCTAACTCACAAAACTTGAATATGCATGTGAACATACTGAAATGCTAAATATGTAAAGCTGCACATCTAATAACAAATAACAGCAAGAAAATTCTAAATAACATGCTAGCATAAAAGGAACTAAACTTGCTGAATTTTAAACTTATGTGAAGCTTATTTCATGTAACGACCACCCTTCTTAATACTCTACTACTCTCTAAGAGTGACCGTTACTTAACTACTAACTCTACTTAACCGGTATAATTAAAAACCACGAGGAATCCCTACCGAAAAATTTCAGCAGAGTCTCCCCTGTACTGGTGACCATAATCATTAATACATAACATAATATACACAGCCACAGGTGGCTGGAACATTTATCAAACAACCACGCAGTTTATAAGACACAACAACTAAAAAAAAAAAAACTATTCTAGCAATAACAAATGAATAAAACTCCAACAGTGGAAAATAACCAAACTAACAATGCGGAATGAAAATACAATCTAAAAGGACATAAACCATAAGGTACAACTCAACTATTTCTATCCACTAAACATGAAAACTCAAAACTTCCCAGGTCTCTCCATAGTCCTGGCATCACACATCCATCCGCACCTCCTTGTCGCCTTCCTTTGCTAACACTTTTCTTTTCCTGTATCTGCAGTAAGAGGAAATGCAAACTATAAGCAAAATGCTTAGTAAGCGCTATCTAACTCACAAAATCTCGATATGCATGTACATATATCTATAACATGATCTAACTGATTACTTACTGAATACTACTCATGCTCATTTACTTATAAAAGAACATGACATGCTAAAATGATAAACATGTAAAGCTACTCATGCTAAGAAAATAGCAAAGAACAGTAAGCTAATCTAAATAACATGCTAGCATAAAAGAAAACTCAACTTGCTGATTTTAAAAACAAAGTGAAACTTAATTCATCTGTTCTAAACTTATTCTTTAATTCACTTGTTTAAAACTTATTCTTTAATACTTTATACTTATGTAAAACTTGCTTTACTTGTTCAAAAACTTATACTTATAATACTTCAAAATAGTAATCAACTTCTCTTGGGCCCGACAACTGTACTTGCTTTTACTTTTGTAACGACCCGACCCATTTGCCGGCCCATTTGGCGACCCTCGGGTCGTCGACCGTCGACCGTTGGCCGTGCCGTTACTACTAGGTTATCTAAACCTAGGGACGACTATGGGAGCCCAACCCAAGGACAACTAAGAGTCCAGCACATTGCCACTGATAAAAGTAAAATACTTGTTATCTTTTAATACTTCTATATAATGCCTCGACACTTTCTTTAGCACCTTGTGTGCCAAAATCCCTAAAGTCTTGACTTTGGGATCTACTTAAGGCCTTGGCCTTTTTCTTTCTTCTCTTTATCTTTCTTATACTTGTTAATACCTTTAATAAAGAAATATCTCATGCTCATCTAATAATAAAGGAAACAAACAGGCTGAAATCTGAAACTGTAAGTAACTAAAGGCTGAAAACTAAATCTGCATGCTTAAAACTTCCAACGGAAAGATCTAAAACAGCAATTAAACTAAAGGCGAAAACTGAAATGCTAAATCCAGGAATCTGGAACAAATGTTAGAGTAGCACTAAAAGCTAAACTAAAACTGAAGGCTTAATGCTAGGCTGGAATCTACACAAAGGTGCTAAAAATAAAGGTCGTTCGTGCTTGTTCAAGTAAGGAAAATGCACCACACACATATATGTTCTGTTCATGCTAAATAAGGTAGCAAGGAAAGGAAAACTGCACTTCTATCAGTAATGGAAAAGAAATCTGCTCATGCTTACAAATAGCTAAGATAAAGCTAGAAAAACTGCACTTCTATTAGCAATGGAAAAGAAATCTGCTCATGCTTTACTAACAGCAATTGAAAACTAAACAGCAATAGAAAAATCTAAACAGCATGCTAAATCCATTCAAATCCCTTCTCCTCTTCTTTAACAAACGAAAACTGGAATCTGAAACTTCAATTCATGGCAATAAATAAAGGAATCCGAAACTACTCATCACTGTGACAAATGAAATAAAGACTACTTGCTCAAAAGAACTAAACTATTTCATACTCGGATTTAACAAAGAAATTTCTAAATTGAAATACTAAACTACACTATCAATGGATCTAACAACTGCATGTACAATCGGAAAACACACAACCTGCAGCCTATTCCAAAAAAAAACTTGAACTAGAGAAGAAACTAGGGTTCGGAACTACTCCTACCACAGGTGAGTAGCAACTTACTTTTGTTTCCTTGACTCACAGCCGAAGGAGAAACCTTCTAATGCTTCTAGGGTTTGGGATAACTTGAAATCTTCGGCGACTCCTTGCGTCCACAGCTTCCCTTCGACGAGAGGATCCCGTAATGGTGAAGAACTCTCGACATTAGCCCCCTCGCCGGCCGCCGGAGGTGAAAACCCTAGCTCCGGCTTGCTGCTGCGGTTTCGCCCGAGAAGAAGCACCGCGCACGCGAGAGGAAAAAGGAAAAAGGAGAAAGGAAAAGCTAGGTCACGGGTAATCAATCAAGCCCTAAGTTCTCCTCTTTTATAACTTCAATATTCGGTTAACTTCTTTAAATAATTTCGCTATCAATTCTAAACAGAACCGACGGCCTGAATACTTGGTCAGCAGCGGTTTAGCGCGAGTTGGAGGTCGCGCGTTCGAACTCTGCTCGGCTCCCTTTATTTTGATATTTCTGTTTCTATTATGGCTTAAGTATAATTTAGTTCCTATATGTTCACAAAATATCCGCAGCACACTTGGTTAGCTGGATTTACTTAAGACTTTGCTTAACCGGAGGTCTCCGGTTCGAATCTCAGCTTGGATATTTTTTTGACAAAACTTCCTTCATTTAGTAAAAATACCAAACGACCTCCAAAAATTGCACAAAAATACTCTAAAAATTTTTAAAAAACTCTAGAATATTTCTAAAATATTTCTAAATATTTTTAAGAACTTTTAGAACTCCTAATGAGGAAAATTGGGTCATTACATTTCACTTGTTTAAAAAAACTTATACTTTTATATTTCAAAATAATAATCTTTTGGGCCCAGGCTTAGTACCACTGCGTGCTCCCTAATAGAAACTAAGGTAGCGAGCCACCAGTCCTACGAGGGTAAAGACCTTGGTCTTACCAGGGCCGAGACCTCGGAAACGGTTACCTGGATTTGTTTAACGACAACCTCGGAAGTCGGGTACTAGCCTTCTCAAGTAAAATACTTATACTTGTTAATACTTCTAATAAAAGAATGCTTCATAAATCAATCAGTAAGCTAAAAAAAATAACTGTTCATATTAATTGCATAGCACAAACCAAAATCTGTACAGCAAGGCTAAAGAAGGTTGTTCGTACCCCTTTTATAGCACAAATCTAAACTGTATAGCAGCTCCAAAGGGTTGTTTATGCTTAATTACTGGAAACGAAACAAAAGAAAATCTAGCTGCATACTAAAAGGGAGTAAACTAAAAATCGAACTGCACAATGAACTCTTTATGCACAAGTCAAATTAAGCTTGCTGGAAATTTAAAACAGAACCCATAGAAAACTTGTTCACAGCTTAAACTTATATAAGGCAACCGAAATCTGTACTAACAGTGGAGAGACACGGCAAGGACCACTAGGCTACGTAATTGGTATTGATGGCTACTTAAACTTATATTGATGGCTACTGTAAATTCAATTAAGATACTTAACCTTTCATTGTAGTGACCATCGAAACCAACACCTTTCCCCCTGTTCAGTACCACGGCAAGGAAACCAAAAGGGACCAAAATACAACTAGTAAGGATAATTGCTACTATAAACCTAAAACCATAATTATTCTTCATGCTCCGTGCCACGGCAACAAAAAAATAGAAAATTGCTAGATTTCATATGAACCGAACATGCTCATCAAGGTCACAAACAGCAAATCTAATTCAGACAACTGAAGTACTAAATTCAAATCCTGAAGAAACAAAAAAAACCACATGCTAAACAACGAATCTATTTCCTTTCTTTGAGATTCACGGCAGCAACATCAAAATCAACAATCTTTACAACATGCTTCGAATTCAAGAAGAACAAAGGTCCGAAACTACTCCTACTACAGGTGAGAAGCACTTACATTGGTTTCTTGGACTCACAACCAAGAAGAAGCTTCTAGGGTTTTCGGAGAGCTTGCAAATCCAACCTTTTCTTCGTGCCTACGGATTCCCTCGATGAGAAGGTCTCTAATCCGTGAAAAACTCACGGGATTTGTCCTTCGCCGCCCGCCGGAGACGAAGCCCTAGTTTCGGCTTCGTCTTCCGCCCAAATCGAGCCGCCGTCGCACGCGAGAGAGGGAGAAGGGAAAAGTTAGGTCACGAGCAAATAACTCAAATTCTCCTCTTAATACCCAAATATTTCTGTTATCTATTACCACATAAATATATTTCGCCCTCTCTTTGATCAGCACGGCCCTACTGGGTTCTTGGTCATCACGCTCCGCTTAAGTCTCGGATCGGGTCGGAGGTCGCGGGTTCGAACCTCGGCCGAACCTCTTTATTTTTTGAAACTTCTTTCTTTTGGTAAAAATACCAAATGAACTCCGAAAATTACATAAAAATACTCTAAAAATTTCTAAAAATCTCTAGAATATTTCTAAAGCATTTCTAAATATTTTTAAGCACTATTAGGACTCGTAATGAGGAAATTTGGGTTGTTACAATTCCTCATACCTTATAAAAAGTTCGTCCTCGAACTTAGAATAATTCTGGATATTTCTGTCTCATACTGTCCTCACGCTCCCAAGTAGCTTCCTCGTGCTTCTGGTTCTACCAGATAACCTTCACTAGTGGTACCTCTTTGTTCCTTAGTATCTTAACTTCTCTGTCCACTATCTGTGTAGGTCTGCTCTCATAGCTAAGATCCTCCTGGATCTTCACTGACTGTGGCTGAATCACTTGGCTAGGGTCGTGGAGATACTTCTTTAGCATGGAGACATGAAATACATTATGTATTGCTGACATGTCTTGAGGTAAGTCCAGCTTGTAAGCTTCTTTCCCAATCCTTTCTGTGATCAGGTAGGGTCTTACGTAGCGGGGACTTAACTTGCCCTTTTTGTCAAATCTCATCGCTCCCTTCATAGGAGCAACTTTGAGAAAGACTGAATCCCCTACTTGGAATTCAAGTGGCCTACGGTGAGTGTCAGCATAACTTTTCTGTCTACTCTGGGCAGTCTCAATCCTCTGTCTGATCTTCTGGATAGCCTGTGTGGTTTCTTCTATCATCTCGGTCTGCTTGCCCAATTCTGATTCCATCTCTTTTCTTTCTCCAGTCTCCAACCAGCATATAGGTGATCTACACTTTCGGCCATACAGTGCTTCGTACGGTGCCATCTTGATAGTGGCCTGGTAGCTATTGTTGTAGGCGAATTCAGCTAAGTACAGAAACTTGCACCAATTGCCCTTAAAATCTAATGCACAAGCCCTGAGCATGTCTTCTAAAATTTGATTTACTCGTTCTATCTGTCCATCAGTCTGGAGATGGAAGGCTGTGCTGAACTTGAGTTTGGTGCCTAGTGCATTCTGAACACACTCCCAAAAATGAGAGGTGAAATGCCCATCCCTATCAGAAACAATCGACTACGGAACTCCATGAAGTCTAATCACTTCCTTAACATATAGTTGTGGCAACTGCTCTATAGAGTGGGACACCTTGATGGCTAGAAAGTGGGCAGACTTGGTCAATCTGTCCACTATCACCCATATCGCATCATACCTATTAGGGGTTCATGGAAGGCTTGTTATGAAGTCCATGGATATTTCTTTCCACTTCTACTCTGGTATTGGGAGAGGCTGTAGAACTCCTCCTGGTCTCTGGTGTTCTGCTTTTACTCTCTGGCATGTCAGGCAGGTACTGACATATTTTGTAAGATCTCTCTTTAGTCCAGACCACCAGAATCTCTGCTTCAAATCTTGATACATCTTGGTGGAACTAGGATGCATGGAGTACGGTGTACTATGAGCTTCTTCTAGAATCTTCTTTCTCAATTCCTCATCATTGGGGACACAAAGGCGGCTCCCCTGATAGAGGATTCCACTGTCTGATACTCGAAACTCTGAATTTTCTTCTTTTTGTATCCCTTGCTTGATCTTCTGGATATCTGGATCTTCACTTTACTTTCTCTGTATGTCCTCAAGCAGGGTTGACTCTAAGGTCAATGCAGAGAGTTGTCCATCAATAATTTCAACTCCAAAGTCTGACAATTCCTTCTGCAGTGGCAGTGCTAATGATGTCAAGTGCATCAGGGTTGCACTGGACTTCCGACTTAGTGCATCCGCCACTTTGTTAGCTTTACCTGGGTGGTAGAGGATTTCATAATCATAATCTTTAACCAACTCTAGCCACCTGCGCTGTCTCATGTTTAAGTCTTTCTGAGTAAAGAAATACTTCAAGCTCTGATGGTCAGTGAAGATTCTGCACTGGACTCCATACAAATAATGTCGCCAGAGTTTTAGTGCAAAGACCACAGCTGCCAGCTCAAGATCATGAGTGGGGTAGTTCTTCTCATAATCTTTGAGTTGTCTGGAAGCATAAGCTATATCCTTCCCTTCTTGCATGAGAACAGCTTCGAGGCCCATTTTGGAAGCATCACTGTAGATGTCAAAACTCTTGTCACTCTCTGGAACAGTCAGAATAGGAGCACTGGTCAATCTCTTATTCAATGCTTGGAAACTTTGCTCACATTTGTCTGACCATTCAAACTCCTTGTTCTTCCTAGTTAGGGCTATTAGTGGAGAGGCTATCCTGGAAAAGTCTTCCACAAATTTCCTGTAGTACCCAGCTAAACCAAGGAAACATCTGATCTCCCTGGCGTTCTTGGGTCGACTCTAGTTGTTAACCGCTTCTATTTTGGCTGGATCCACCTGAATACCTTCTTTAGAAATGATGTGGCCTTGAAACGCCACCTGCTCTAACTAGAACTCACACTTTGAGAATTTGACATAAAGCTGCTTTTGCTGAAGGGTCTGCAGTACTATTCTCAAGTGCGTGTTATGCTCCTCCGGAGTTCTTGAATAGATCAGAATGTCGTCGATGAATACGATGACAAATTTGTCAAGGTACTCTCTGAACACTCTGTTCATTAAGTCCATGAAGACTGCAGGTGCATTAGTCACACCAAAAGGCGTGACTACAAACTCGTAGTGTCCATATCTGGTCTTGAAAGCTGTTCTGGGTATATCACTTTCTTTCACTTTCAACTGATGGTACCCAGAGCGCAGATCTATCTTAGAGAACAATGTTGCCCCCTTTAACTGATCAAATAGATCATCTATTCTGGGAAGAGGGTACTTGTTCTTAATTTTCACTTTGTTCAGCACTTTATAATCTATGCACATTCGCATAGATCCGTCTTTCTTCTTAACGAACAACATCGGAGCTCCCCATGGTGAATGGCTAGGGCGGATGAAACCCTTGTCAAGCAGCTCCTGGAGTTGTTCTTGTAGCTCTTTCAGTTCTGCTGGAGACATTTGGTACAGAGCTTTTGAAATTAGACCAGTACCAGGAACCAATTCAATTTCAAACTCCACTTCTCTGTTAGGAGGTAGTCCAGGTAGCTCTTCTAGAAATACCTTTAGATACTCACAGACTACCCGAACATCTTCCTGCTTGGGTCTTTCTTGTTCTTCTGCATTCACAATATACACAAGAAAACCAGTACACCCTATAGCTAACATCTGGGGAGCTGTGAGGGAAGAGAGGAATTTCTGGGTCTTCCTCTTCGGCACTCCCGTAAACTCAAAAGATGGTTCACCTTCTGGGCTGAAAATCACTTTCCTTCTGCGGTAGTCCACTGAAGCACTGTACTTGCTGAGGAAATCCATACCCAGAATGACATCGAAATCTTGCATCGCAAGGACTACTAGGTCAACATATAGCTCTCGGTCTGAAATTTTGACTGGTATAGCCCGAAGCCACTGGTTGGACTCCATGACTTCCCCAGAAGGTAGGGTTATTAAAAACTTAGAGTTCATGCTCTCTGTAGGCATCTAAAATTCTTTGGCAAAGAGTACTTATATAAAAGAATGGGTCACCCCAGTATCAAATAGTGCAGTAGCTAAATGCTGAAAAATAACTACTTGACCTGTTACGACCGTGGAGGCACTAGCAGCTTCCTCTTTAGTGAGGGAGAATACTCTGGCACTGGCTGAAACTGGTGGGTCTTCCAACCTTTCTTGACTGAGCTGAGGTCCATCCAGAGTTGCAGGCATGTAGTGTAACTGAGGCTTGTTCCCATATTGCGCTGCCTGTTGCTGAGGTGCTTTGAGCTTGTTAGGACATGCCTTAGCCAGGTGTCCTTCTTGACCACACGAATAACATCCAGTCAGACCCAAAAGACAAGCTCCTGGATGTAGTCTCCCACATTTAGGGCAGGGAGGGAACTTGGCCTGCTTGTTTGTAAGGCCTCCCTTTTGGCTACCTCCTGTATTCCACCGTTTCCTCTTGTTATCTTTGCCCTTCCAGTGCTTCATACTTGCCTGAGGTTTTTGACTCCCTGCTGTCTTGCCCTCTATCTTGACTAGCTTGAATTACATTTGTTGTGCCTTGATGTTGTTCAGATAGTGCTCAGCGACTAATGCCCTGTTGACCAGCTCTTCACCAGTCTGTGGTCGGTAAGTTCCACTACTCACGTTAAGTGCTATTTCTAGCCTCAGCATTCGGAGCATCAGTCTGACCCGTTCTTTCTCTGTACCTACTAGCTCTGGGCAGAGACGAGCTAGTCTGTTGAATCTCTTTACTGCTTCTTCCACTGATAGGTCACCTTGTCTGAATTCTATAAACTCCTCATAATGTTTATTGGTGATCCGTTGGAGAAAGAATTCTTCGTAAAACTCTATCTCGAAGTCAGCCCAGCTCATCTGATTGACTGCTCTCTTGCTCTTAAATCTCTCCCACCACATACAAGCATCTCCAGATAGGCAGAAAGAGGCACACTTGACCTTCTCAACTTCTGGCCAGTCAAGAAGCTCAATGGTGCTCTCTAGTGTCTTAAACCAAGCCTGAGCATCCCAGGGCTCAGTCGTGCCTGAGAAACTTTCTGGCTTCAGCTTCAGCCACTGTATCAGGTATGCTTCTTGTCTTTTAAGTGCTGTGGCGACTTCCAGGGCGGCTGGTGGAACCTCAGTCACCATTGGAGTCTCCACATTGATAGTTAGAGGAGTGGGAGAGACTGGCTGCCGATTAGCCATCAGATTGACGATTACTTGTTGCTGCTCTGCCACTTGTCTCTGGAGTTGGGCAACAACTTCAGAGAGATCAGGTTCAGTTGTTCTGGGCTCTTCATTCTCCTGGGCTCGGTCCTCAGTACGAGCGGTACGGGGACGTCCTCTTCTTGACATCTAGTTATGTAGAAAGAGAAAAAAAACTGAAATCATCTCTATTCTTCCTAGACATATATATAAAAACATAGGAAAAACCATACAAGAACTTTTTATCTCACTCAATCACATAAGTAAATATCTCTAAGGATTTCTCTATACTACAAATAATAACGAAAAGCATATTAAGTAAAAATTTTAAATACTTTCTTACTTGAAGACGGCAAGGCTGGTGCTGATGTGTGATGCAGGAGAATGTGGACTGCTCTGATACCAACTTGTAACACCCCACCCTCCTCCCTACTAGTCTGTGAGGGTGGAGCGCTACTGGACTACTAACTATACTTAACTGGAGTTGCTCACATGTAAATATCAATACTTAAAACTCTCAAAACTTAAAGCATACAATATGTAACAGTGAAAAACATACTACTCAAGCATACGTTCACAGCTAAAACTATACATCAATCTGAACATGCTAGAAACTATATATATAAATCTACGCAAGCATGCAATAATGATACAACTCAGATAATAAACCAATGTGCATAGCAATTAAAAGAAAGAGTTCTAAACATAAAATATCCAATGAGCAAATCTAACAACATGAAAGAATAGTTCCAACATTTTGAATACAAAATTCTTAATAAGCTTTAAAACTAAGTCCCGAGGCTTCCATAGTCCAAACATCACACATCCATCCGCACCTCCTTGTCGCCTTCCTTCGCTATAGCTTTTACTTTCCTTTATCTGTAATAAGAGGGAATGCAAGTATAAGCAAAATGCTTAGTAAGCGCTATCTAACTCACAAAACTCGAATATGCATGTGAACATACTGAAATGCTAAACATGTAAAGCTGCACATCTAATAGCAAATAACAGCAAGAAAATTCTAAATAACATGCTAGCATAAAAGGAACTAAACTTGCTGAATTTTAAACTTATGTGAAGCTTATTTCACTTGTTTTAAAAAACTTATACTTTTATACTTCAAAATAATTATCTTTTGGGCCCAGGCTTAGTACCATTGCGCGCTTCATAATAGAAACTGAGGTAGCGAGCCACCAGTCCTACGAGGGTAAAGACCTTGGTCTTACCAGGGTCGAGACCTCGAAAACGGTCACCTGGATTTGTTTAACGACAACCTCGGAAGTCAGGTACTAGCCTTCTCAAGTAAAATACTTATACTTGTTAATACTTCTAATAAAAGAATGCTTCATAAATCAAGCAGTAAGCTAAAAAAAATAACTGTTCATATTAATTGCATAGCACAAACCAAAATCTGTACAGCAAGGCTAAAGAAGGTTGTTCGTGCCCCTTTTTATAACACAAATCTAAACTGTATAGCAGCTCCAAAGGGTTGTTCATGCTTAATTACTGGAAACGAAACAAAAGAAAATCTAGCTGCATACTAAAAGGGAGTAAACTAAAAATTGAACTGCACAATGAACTCTTCATGCACAAGTCAAATTAAGCTTGCTGGAAATTTAAAACAGAACCCATAGAAAACTAGTTCACAGCTTAAACTTATATAAGGCAACCGAAATCTGTATTAACATTAGAGAGACACGGCAAGGACCACTAGGCTACTTAATTGGTATTGATGGCTACTGTATTGATGGCTACTGTAAATTCAATTAAGCTACTTAACCTTTCATTGCAGTGACCACCGAAACCAACACATTTCCCCCTGTTCAGTACCACGGCAAGGAAACCAAAAGGGACCAAAATACAACTAGTAAGGATAATTACTACTGTAAACCTAAAACCATAATTGTTCTTCATGCTCCATGCCATGGCAACAAAAAAATAGAAAATTGCTAGATTTCATATGAACCGAACATGCTCATCAAGGTCACAAACAGCAAATCTAATTCAGACAACTGAAGTACTAAATTCAAAGGCTGAAGAAACAAAAAAAAGACCACATGCTAAACAACGAATCTATTTCCTTTCTTTGAGATTCACGGCAGCAACATCAAAATCAATAATCTTTACAACATGCTTCGAATTCAAGAAGAACAAAGGTCCGAAACTACTCCTACTGCAGGTGAGAAGCACTTACATTGGTTTCTTGGACTCACAACCAAGAAGAAGCTTCTAGGGTTTTCGGAGAGCTTGCAAATCCAACCTTTTCTTCGTGCCTACGGATTCCCTCGATGAGAAGGTCTCTAATCCGTGAAAAACTCACGGGATTTGTCCTTCGACGGCCTCCAGAGACGAAGCCCTAGTTTCGGCTTCGTCTTCCGCCCAAATCGAGCCGCCGTCGCACGCGAGAGAGGGAGAAGGGAAAAGTTAGGTCACGAGCAAATAACTCAAATTCTCCTCTTAATACCCAAATATTTCTGTTATCTATTACCACATAAATATATTTCACCCTCTCTTTGATCAGCACGGCCCTGCTGGGTTCTTGGTCATCACGCTCCACTTAAGTCTCGGATCGGGTCGGAGGTCGCGGGTTCGAACCTCGGCCGAACCTCTTTATTTTTTGAAACTTCTTTCTTTTGGTAAACATACCAAACGAACTCCGAAAATTACATAAAAATACTCTAAAAATTCCTAAAAATCTCTAGAATATTTCTAAAGTATTTCTAAATATTTTTAAGCACTATTAGGACTCGTAATGAGGAAATTTGTGTTGTTACATCTTTGGTGGTGAGCAAATGCCAACCATCGTCAACTTCATCTTAAAACATCTCAGGGCTATTGATTTTGTTCTCTACAAGGTCTTATATATGTGTATTATACCAATCAACACTGTTGACTTTGCTTCTATGAGACCCTTTCACTCTTTTCTTCTATATGCCATCAAACAACGTTTGGACATAAAATTTAGTTTGTAGATTTTTTGGTTCATTATCTATCACTCTAGCATATCCACTAGACAATGAGTCCATATGCCCTATTATCATATTTTGACTCATATCTTTTGTTGGTGCAATTTGTACTAATGATTTAACTCAGGGTTTGAAGAATGACAAGTGGATTAATGTTAGAGTATTCTGTAGTCTAATTACTTTAACAAGTGTGCAGGACTTGGCGAGTTTGAAGGACCTTACACTAGGCTAAAATTCAGCTAGGTATATTAGACCTAATAACTGGTGTGAAGTCCGGATAGGTCTACAAGTCCTGATATGTAAGATACTGCAAAATTAAATAATAAATGTTATTGGACGAAAAATCTTATTGGATTTTTTAGAAATTTTTAGAAATTTTTCGGGATTTAAACGGAATCCGTATGATTCATTTTAAGGGGATGGATTCGGGGTACAGAGGAGGCCTATTTGGGATACCCAGTTAAGTTGGGAGTTGATGAGAAATTTAACTTAGGACTTAATTAAATATAATCTAAGTATTTAATTAAAACCTAATATCTAAATTCCCGATTTCCCCTCCCCTGTTCGCATCCCCGATTCTTCTCCCTTCTCTATTCTTCGCATCTCCGCCCCTCACGCAGGTGATCGGCGATCTTTATTTTTCCCCCTTCTCGACGTCGCCGACGCAGGCAACCACCGCGGCTTTGAAGGGAAAACAAGTGGTCGGTTCTTCTTCCTCACCTCTCGATTTCCTCTCTCCCGATTGCTCTCTCTCGAGGACGACCCGACGTCGACGGAGGACGACTCTTCCTCGATGGTCTCGGCTTCCTCGCGTCGATTGAGGACCATCACCAGAATCTCGGAGGAGCTGACGCTGCCCAAGCCTTATCCAGTGGACCGATCGCTTCCTCGATAGTTTCTTGCGGGCGATCGACGATGATCCGGCGGAGCTAGGGCACGACGAGGAGAAATTGATTTGTATCCTTCTCGGCCAATTAGCTTCTTTCACTTCTCCTCTTCAATCTACTCGCTGGAGGGTGAACTAGATCATCACCAGTTGGAGTGGATCGCGCGGCACCATTGGAGGCGATCGGTTAAGGTAAGGAAGTGCTGTGAATTCAAAGTTCCTTGTGTAATTGAGTCTGTTTGTGGTACTCTTTCTGATCTGGACTAGAGGGAGGCTTTGGATTCACATTGTGGTGGACTGTGCCTTTGTTGTTCGCTGATCTTCTCCAATTCTTGCGGCTGGGTTCTGTGGAAGCTGTCAGATAAGGAGGTAAGGTTCTGTTAAGGTGAATCTTGTACTGTGGATTAGGGTTTCAGCAATTCTTTGCTATACAATTGATTTTTTGGATTGATTCTTGGAAGAATTGGTGGTGGTGTTATGTTGTAGCTTCCGGACAGTGGTTGGCTAGTTGTTGGCTATGGGATTTACTGCCATCTCTCAAGGTAAGTGTCTTCCAGTGATGTACTACTAGTTTTCTTATTAGAATGCTACTCTATTAGGTTTTCTAAGGGATTGTAGAATTGATTCTTGATGTTAGTAGATGACACGTAGATTAAACGATGGTGTTAAATGAATTAATTGATTTGAATTTGGGATTTGGTTGTGATAAGTTGATTTGTGATGGTTATTTGGTGAATGATTTATGTAAATGGATACATGATCATTATTGGTATGTGTTGGATTGATTGAGGTTTGTATTGGGTTGAAATTTGTGGATATGATGATTGGTTGATGTAGATTGTTATGTCATCATTCTTGAGATAATTGGATTGCTTGTTGGTTGGATTATCAGATGTGGTGGTTTGGTTAGTTGTAGATAATGATGTTAGGTTGTTGTGGATTTATGATGAGTTTGGATTAGTGAGTTTTGGGTTGATTAATAGATTGTGGATTATGTTTGGATCGAGAAGGAGTTGAATTAAGGAATTAGGTAAGTTACTTCGATTAGGGTTTTCCCTAATTAGATTAGGGAGTTTATTTAGCTATTTGCTACCTATGTAATTAGCTAAATATATATTATGTGATCGCAGGACTTGGTTTCGAGGCGAGCGTCTCGACGTGGGATTTATCTTATCACGATCGACAGATTAAAGGCGAGTATTTCTTCCTTAGCCTCTTTATAGTTTCTTTGAAACTTAGTGCATGGTTATTATTGAATGAATTAGGTTACTTTATCTTATATCATGATCGGTTGTTGTTTTTCCTGCATGATACTTATGCTTGACCCTTGTGATGATCTATTTAATTCATATACAGTCTACACCCTTGAAATCTACTCTGTTGTGATTACACGTGTAGAGTATGTCTTGTAGGGATTGTCAGGTTGTTGGTATTCCCATGCTGATTGGGTATATGACGTGGATTGTACATAGGTGGGTATGTGTTATAGGAGTCATCTTGTTGACCGTGCATTTACATGTGGTATGTACACACGTATTTGTCATGTACTTTTGGAGGAGTTGTGTTGATTGTATGTTTGGGGTATATACACACGTCTGTTGTGTTTTTATTGGAGGATACATGTTGATTGTACTTATCTTTAGTGTACATGTGTTTAGTGGGATGTGTGGATTTATTATGGCGATTATATTCATGTTGTGGAGTGCTAATGTGGAGTTAGAGTTTGCATGGATGATGACGGTGTCTGTATCATGATTATATATATATCATGTTCATCATTCATTGTATACTGACGACTATCGTCTCCTTTGTAGTTGAGAGGGTTGTCAGTTTTTATAGCTGTCCACTCTACCACTGATGGAGAGTGGTAGCTGGGAGTGGAGCTATGTCCTGTCGCGCTTACTCAGCTGCTCAGTGTTGTCACTCTGTCAGCCTCGACCACTTTGGAGTAGTGGGTCTTGAGGGTACAGTAGTCGGAGAGCTTGAGTTGTGAGTGGTCAGGGACCCTTAGCTATGTAGTTAGATAACTACATAGTATACTGTCACCTCAGTCGCTTTATAGCGGTTATGTGCGTGAGGCTTGTACGGTTTGTCACGGACCCAAGCCTCTTGGTCATACTGGGGTCGTGGTGTCTGGAGAGGTGGTGGGGGTGACCATGGAGCATGCATACACATTTGCATATGATGCGCGGTGCATCTGTGGATATATATTTGCATACATGCCTAGTAGATACTAGTGGCATGTGATTGTGGTTGTTGCACTTGTTTGAGATATGCTTGTTGCATATGGTTGTCATGCTGCATACATGTCATTTATTTTACATGTATATGCAGTCGTATTTATATTACACAGGTGTCACGGGTACGTCTGTTGCAGATCCGGTGAGTTTACTGATCATTGTACCATGTGTCGATTCTAGATTGGGTATGTATCTATCATTATGATAGTTGTGGTTTGCACAGTTGGTATGTCAGGTTATTATGTCATATATGTTTAGGTGCATTGATTATGATAGTATGATCATGTTATTTATTCCCTACTGAGACTGTATACTTGTGATCTCCATGTTTTATTTGTAGACCGTGCACTGTCTTTTCTATTACCCGCTGAGTTATCTATACTCACCACCGCATGTATACATTTATGTTTTCAGGTAGCTTGTAGATGGTTGGTGTCGCTCGGAGTATCCTGTCTGCCGGGTCCTACGTCACATCCGAAGATCGTGCTTGTTTTCCTTTGTATATTCTTTTCTTATTTTTGGCATTGTATTTGTGTATATCCATGCGGCTAGCTTATGGTTTTGGTGTTGTATTTGTGTTTAAGCTGTGCCGGCATGCATTGTATTTATTTGGTTTGTGTGGGCTTTCCTTCGTTTTTCCGCTGTGTTTCTAGTGCAGCCGTGTGGGCTGCTTTATATATAACTGTGTGGTTGTGATTGTTTCATTCTAGCCGAGTGGGCTGTGATTATAACTGCGTGGTTGTATACATATATATTCCAGCCGCATGTGGCTGATGTATTTTGTTTGTAGTGATGCTTCATATTATCACCGGTACAGAGGAGATGCTGCCGGATTTTTGTCTGGCAGAGACTCCTTTGGGGGCGTGACATGATATCTGGCGAAAAGTTCAGTTGAGTCTACGGGACTTGACAATCGGCTAAAATCTAATTGGGTTCGTGGGACCTGACAATCGACCAAAATCTAGTTAGGTCCGTGGGGCCTGACAACTAGTGGGAAGACCTGGTGGGTCAAAGACAAATCAAGTGATTGCAGTTGGTAAGTGGAGGTAAGCAACAAGAGGAGAGATCCAGTGAGGACGTGTTCCATGTTGAGGGAACTATAGGCGTCAGTCCAGCTTAGGTTCATTTGGGAAACCTAAGCTAAAACCTTGACTAGATCCTGGTCTCAGGGAAACAGGATCTAATTACTACTACTAGCCTACTATATTGTGCTAACTTTGTTTTGTAGGATAAACTTATTTTTTATTGCCTAGACTAACCATTTTTTGTAGGGAATGAGCTGCTAAAAAAGGGAGTCCAGGTGCCTGGAAGGGATCCAGGTGCTTGGAGCTTGTCCGGGGGGCTCGGAAGGGATTCGAGTGCCTGGAGCTTGTCCGGGTGCCTGGACCAACCTCCCCTAGGTGGCTTGGCCAAGCACCTGGGCGGTCTGAGTACCCGGAGCTGGTCCAGGTGCCTAGACCAGGAAAATCATTGAGAAGTTGATTTAGAGTGCAACAACTGATCAAAACCACGTTAACGGTCTATGCGCCCAGAGGGGGTCTAAGCGCCCGGAGGTGGATAAACTTGACGGATCAAGTTTCGATGAGAGATCGCCATGTCAGCATCAATCCAAGGGACCAAGGGGTTTTAGGCACCCAGAATGGGCATTTATAAATGCTTTCGACTAGCAGCTTCAGGACAACATCTACTACAACTTTTGTTCTTGTGCGCTAATCTGAGAAGGCACCAACGATCTTGAAAATTTTCTCCAACATCCAGCAGTTAAGGAACTCGATTCATTCTTTCTTCTTGTTAGTAACTTTTTAGTTTAAAATTCATGTACTAAAACTTTGTAATTCAAATATTTAAATTGATAGTATTGGCCAATAAAAGTGATTAGCGATCGATGACCTTGGAGTAGGAATCGTCACAGGCCCCGAACCAAGTAAAAATTACCCTTGTTAGTAATGTTTTTGTTTTCTTTATTATGCTGTATATTCTCAATTTTTGAAAAAGGCAAAGAATGCTATTCACCCCCTCTACTATCTTGACGATCCAACAAGTGGTATCAGAGAGAAGCTGATCTGAATTGGTGAAACCACCAATCAAGTAGGTATTATTATTTTATTATTTTTCCTTGAAATTAGTAAAATACCGTTATTTTCTTTCTCCTTCCATACTACTTACCCCAAGACCTAGTCATGGAATTTCTTTGTAAAATTTTATTGTGTAAGTGAAATGGAGCACAAAGAGATACTCGGGTGGAACGTCAACCAACCACCTCCATACAAATATACAAGAAGGGCGAATTCAATTTATGGAGGATGCAAATGGAAAGTTTCATCCTAATGAACGACTTCAATGGTGGCATGGCGCTGAAGCAATACTCCGAAGCAAACCAAAAGGTAATAAAGTCGATTTCAAATTTATTACCTAACAATGTTACATGCAGGATAGGAAAGGTAAAAAATGCCCATGAGTTTTGGACCCACCTGACCAAGCTTCATGAGGGACCATTAAAGCTAGAGGAACAAGACAAAAATGAATCCAAGCATGAGCTCAATCCAACAAAAAAGCTTACAAAATTAGGGGTCATGCTTAAGGTTAGAAATATTTACCAAATTACTCCTATAAGTAGAAATTTAAATATTGTATATGATAGTTTAGAAAATTCTGCTATAAGTCTGCATGATGATTTAGATATTCATAAAAATACTCCTATAAACAATTTAGATTTAATTAAATCAAAAAATTTAAAATTAAATAAAATAATTAATAAAACTTTGGTCTTATTAATTTAAAAAATTTGAATTTAAATACATCTGAAAATTTAAATAACAATTCAAAATCAAAAAGATCTAAAAATTCAAGTGATAACATTGACAAATTCAATGTACATAAAATTAATAAATTTCTTAATAAAATATTAGATAATCTAAATAATGTCAATCTAGAGATTTCATATAAAAGTAATCTAATAAATATTAGATAATATCAAAAATAATTTAATAAATAAAAATCTTAACGATCAATCTACAGATAAAACTAATCTAATAAATTCAACTAACAATATAAAAGAAAAAGAAAATATGAGGATAAACTCAAAACTAAATCTAGCAAATTCATAATAATCAATTTAATAAAAAGTTAAATATTAAAGAAAAACCTTTAAAAAATAATTTAAATAATTTTACTAATTCAAAATTAAAAATTAATAAAAATTTGAATATTAAATATAATCGGTTAAACAAAAATAGTTTAAACAATTTAATAAATTTAAATTTTAAGGACAATTCAACCATCTTAATTAATTCAAAATTAAAAACTTAAATTAAACATAAAGTAATTAAACCTTGACTAAAACCTAATTAATCTTAACATAACCCAAGTTTAATAATTCAAGGGGAGATACCAAATTAGTTGGCACCTCCAAAATAATAGTTTAATATCTTAGGTAATTAGGACTAGCTTAATTAAGGATAAAAGTTTAACTTGACAAATAGCATCGGAGATGTTTTGGATGATAATTGGTTAGGAAAACTTTGTCTATACATGTCTAAGAAGATATGACTTTTACTTGGTATATTTGGCTAAGTGGAACTAACTAAAGCTACCCCTTACTAATTCTAACTGGTTAGACCAAAGTTTTGTATTAAATTTAGTGGATATATGTGAGATCTCAGAAAAATTAAATAAATAGGGTTATTTTTTTAGAAATAGCCTTATAGAATTTTTCCGGAATTTTTATAAATTTTCTGGGAATTTTTTGGAGCTCGTAAGACGGGTTTTGTGGGGATCAATTTCGGGTTCGGATAAAGGCTGTTTGGGATACCCGTTTAAGTGAGGAAATGTTTTTAAATATAATTTCTTTTCTTCTATTTCCTGTTTCCTCCCCAAACGCCAAACCCGTGCTCTTCTCCTCTCTTTGTGATTTCCCGAATCCTTTCTTCTTCCTCCGACTCCGATCTCTCTCTGTTCCTCTCGCCGTCACCGCCGATCGCCACAAGGTCACCGCCGGTAGGGGTCTTCTTCCCCGAAGCCTCACCAATGTTAGGTTCCCTTGGCTACTAGCGGTCGATTCTCTCTGGCCAGCGATCGATCCTCTGTGCTCTCTCTCGCGGACGAGTGATGCCATGAGATTAGGGTTTCCAGCTCCGGCGATCTTTCCCCGCCGGCATCGGCATCTATTGAGCTTCGATTTAGCCGCAGACCTTCTCTCTCGTGGACGGTCCGACGACCTCTCGGTGGCTAGGGCACGGCGAGGAGCCGGATCTTACATCCTCTTCAACCGGTAGACCTTCCCTTTCCCTTCTTCTGGTTTCCTTCCTCCCGATTCTCTTTGATCTTATCCAATTGTTCCTGCCGAGCCCTAGCTCTGTTCCAGTGTCGTTGTCGGCTTTGAAGGTAAGCAACCTATTCTTTCTCGTCTCTTGGTTGTCGCTTATCTTTGAGGTAGGTGAATTGTTTAGCTATGGTTTGATCCGTGATCTCCAATCTTGTGCTTGATTCCAATCTTGATCTGATTGATTATAGCAAGGTGGTGTTCTGTGGATCCGAAGTTCTATTTCTGTGGAGTTTTTCTTTGGCTCCAGCAGCAGCTATCCTTCTGGCAGCAATCATCCACGATTGAGGATCAATAGAGAGTGAATTGTTGATCTCTTCTCTTGATCCGATCAGTGAGGTGAGTTCTGTTTACTGTGATGTTTTCTTGGTTCTAGCATTACTTTCTCCAGTAGTTGGGATTGAGGTAAGGAACAGGGAATTGATACATGATTAGTGTGATTAGTTGAATGTAGGTTTCATTACATGATCATGTGTAGATTTGAGTTAGGGTTTATGACTAGATTGATTTAGGTATGTTTTGGATTGCATGATTACTAGATGTAATTAGTTGTTCATATGTAATTGGATTTCGGTTTTGGATTTCTATCTAATGAATTATTTAGGGTTAAGGTAATTAACCCTAATTGACTATTGGATTTAATTGGGTAGGGTGATGTTCATGTTGATTAGGGTTTTGCCCTAATTTAGTTTAGGAATTTTATTTAGCTATTTCATTTGAATTTAGCTAAATAAAATTTATATATTGTTTGACATAGGACTCTGATTCGAGACAGGCGTCTCGACATTGGATTTGGCGTGATACTACCTGCTATTTGAGGCGGGTACCCTTTGACTTATCTTTTGATACTGTCTTATGATATGTATAGTTTATATATAATTACTAGTGGTAGATGGTAGATTTATTTCTTCCCTGGTCTTAGCTTAGTTGATACCTATCACATGCTTCTTCTGTTAGTTGTTGTACTTTAGAATTGGATGATTGTTACCTTTTGCTATGTTTATGTATGTTATGGAGATGGATAGATACATTTAGTGTTATTTCCACTAGATCGGTTACTGTAGATACTGGCTATATGTTGTTGGATCTATTCTACGTATATCATGGTTATATTTATATGTGTTTACCTTTTTAGCACGCACATATATGTAGGAGGCTTTGTTCAGGTATGTTATATTGTAGCCGCATGCACCATATCGCATGATTGCATGCTGGGCGTTTGACGACTCCATTATTGTTGAGCTCGTCGGTCGGCTACATGGGCCTGCACACAATGTGTCCACTCATGGGTAGTGGCATAGCACTAGGGTGTGTATGGTAGTTAGCTCTGTAGTGCTCCGCTGGTCCTCTTATGGGTAGTGTGACTGCAGCGTGGTAGCAGGCAGGGATCCCTCCCCGTCATCGCGTACCGAGAGATGAGAGCATTGCGCTCCCTCACTATATTTGAGGTAGGAGGATAGGTGTACTCCGATAGCATCCCGTCCACTCGGTCACTCTTCAGGGGCAGTGATGGCAGAGTGCACGGTGTCACAGCCCTACCCACTCAGTCTCACCATTGTGTGTGAGATGATTGACTGGCTGACAGGGGTGACCATGTCATATTTCATCATATGCACAGATTGCATTTATTGTGATTGTTGCATATTGGATGATGCATTTTGGTGCTTGCATATGATTGACATGCATATAGGATACATGCTTATTTGCTCTGACTATTTTTTTTTTATCTCTGTATGTTCACAGTCAGTTGCCCAAGCCTCGCAGGTGAGTACAGTTTATTTTAGTTATGCATTTTTGTTATTATTCTTGCTATAGACTGTACTTTATGCCTATTGCTGGATATTACGGTTTATTTTAGCTATGCATATCTGTTATACTATTAGGAGATTGTACCGTAGATTGTACTGTTAGGAAACTGTACTATAGATCCTATGGTTTAGGAGACTGTACCTTAGGATATTGCTAGTAGTTATATGTTGTTGTACATATCTATTGGATTACCTGCTGAGTTCTTTGAACTCACCCTGTTGTTACTATTTTTCATGTTGAGGCCGTCGGGAGAGATTCCAGTCGCTAGCTCCCTTTATCGCGAGAATTTTCTTTGTCGAATTATGTTTTGCTTTTGCATCTTATGTACATGTGTTGTGGGTTTGTATTGTGGACTGTATATCGAACTATTGGGTTTACTGCTTTTGGTTTTCCGCTGCGGATATCTTCATTTCTTCGTAGATTTGTTTTCTTCTTTGTAGTGGAGTAGGAGGTTTACATATATCTTCGAGGATTCTATATCGTTCTTTCTTTATATAACTGCGTGGATTGTTCATATTATATCTGTGTGGAAATGTTGAATATAACTGCGTGGATTGTTTACTATTTGTGTGTATTGTTCCGGCCGTGTGTGGCCGAGGTGTAGATATATGTATTCTGGATTCATATTGTCACCCGTACAGGGGAGATGCTGCCGAAATTTCTTCTGGCAGGGACTACCTGGGGCGTGACAATTTATTTGGTATCAGAGTAGGTTTACGATATCTGCTCTTCGTGTATTGGATTCTTGAGTTTATCTGATACTAATTTATTTGGTATCAGAGCAAAGTTTTGCGATACCTACTTATCGGGTTTCGGTTTACAATGCTTACTTTCGTGAGCATTTCTCGATATTTTGGATATGTACGGATTTCTGTTGATTTTCTCGTTTCGGAATTCCGAGGTATTTTGACGAGGTTCTATTGATTATATTGGGGGGCTAAGCAGCGACAGGACATCTCCAGACGACAAAAAGGTAAATGAGGTAAGTTTATAGTTCTTATACCTGTAGTTATATTCGGGTAACATTTTGTTTATTGATATGACGCATACATGTATTTCGGTATCGAGACGTGGTCGCCCCGGTAAGAGGGTGATAGATTCTCTGGAGATAGAGTCTCCAGAGAGATCAGCTAGGGTCGAGCTTGTCCGTTAGGGACAGACTCGTCAGGATATTATAGGCACGTCGGATTATAAGATCCCGACGATTCCGACTTCAGAGGTACATACCTCAACTATACCACTAGTGGTATCACCTTCAGTATACCCGACACTCCCTCCAGTCGGGCCTACTACTGCGTACTTGAGGTACGAGATGAGGCAGAGATCTGGTGGGACACGCAGTGCTTGATTATAAGCGAGCAGCATATTACCTGGATGAGATTTAGGGAGGCATTAGAGAGTCAGTATTTTCTCTGGACGTATCAGATAACACGTCGGCAGGATTTTCTGAGTCTTCGGCAGAATAATCGCTCAATGATGGAGTATAATGCCGAATTTAATCGGTTGGCTAGATTCTGTCCTGAGTTGGTTGCCGAGGACAAATCTCGTATGCTCCAGTTTGTCCAGGGACTGGACGGGCATCTTCAGGTGAAGATTGCCGGTTTTGGGAATTCATCATACGCAGAGGCATTGGATAGAGCTCTTATGATTGAGTCTGCTCATCAGAGAGTGAATGCAGACAAGAAGAGGAAGCAGACTGATCAGACTTCCGGACAGATCCAGCAGCCACAGGCTATAGGACAGCAGCAAAGCAGTCGTACTCAGACGGGTCAGGGTACTTTTGGGTCATCTGGACGACCCTAGAAGTCAGGACGATCTTCATTTGGACGTTCCTGGTCTTCTTAGTAGAATCGGAAACAGTCCACTGGTGACCCTTACTGCACCCGATGCGGATCCCGAGATCACATCACCTCTGCATGCACCCTGGGACAGTCAGTTTGCTATTATTGTAAACTGCCTGGGCACTTGAGCCGAGACTGTTCGCTGAAGGGTCAGCATGTTGCTTCCGGGGTTTCTGTTCCGAGAGGACAGTCTGGTCAGTCTGGGACTCAGTGAGGAGGGCCGAGAGCCCAATCTTCGCATCGTCAGCAGAGGACAGCTCCTCCTGCAGCAGTTGCATATGGCATGCATGGGCAGGAGCATCCCGGTGTCCTTGTGGTGAACCCCACGGTATTCCACCTTAGTGTTCTCATGTACTATTCATCAAGAAGAAGGATGGTACTCTGAGGTTGTGCATTGATTACAGGCAGCTGAATGCAGTGACTATCAGAAATAAGTACCCTTTGTCACGGATTGAGAATTTATTTGATCAGCTCAGAGATACATCAGTGTATTCTAAGATTGATCTGCGGTCTGGATATCATCAGCTGAGAGTTAGAGATTCTGATATTCAGAAGACAGCATTTCGCACCAGATACGGACATTACGAGTTTTTGGTAATGCCATTTGGGCTTACCAATGCTCCTGCAGTATTTATGGATCTGATGAACCATATCTTTCTGGAGTATCTAGATCAGTTCGTTATTGTGTTTATCGATGACATATTGATCTATTCGCGTTCCGAGGAGGAACATGCACAGCATCTTCGCATAGTCTTAGAGACTCTGCGACGACATCATCTATATGCGAAGTTCAGCAAGTGTGCATTTTGGCTATCTTCAGTTGGTTTTCTGGGACATGTGGTGTCAAGCTGAGGTATTTCAGTAGATCCTCAGAAGCTCGAGGCTATTACCAGCTGGGAGCAGCCGACGTCAGTCCAGGAGATCCGCAGTTTCTTGGGACTGGCTAGATATTACAGACAATTCGTTGAGGGTTTCTCCAGTATTGCTATGCCATTGACACGTCTGATTAGAAAAGGCGTGAAGTTCACGTGGTCAGAGGCTTGTGAGACCAGCTTCCAGGAGCTGAAGCGGAGATTAGTATCAGCACCAGTTTTGGTTTTACCTTCTGGTGATGATGGATTCGTACTTTACACAGACGCATCTCTTCAGGGATTGGGCGCTGTTTTGATGCAACATGGTAGGGTAGTCTCCTATGCTTCTCGTCAGTTGAAGGAGCATGAAAAGAACTACCCAGTACATGATTTAGAGCTAACCGCTATTATCTTTGCTTTGAAGATTTGGCGACATCATCTTTATGGTATTACTTTTGAGATTCTTACTGATCATAAGAGTCTCAAATATATTTTCACATAAAAGGAACTCAATCTCCGATAGAGGAGATGGATGGAGTTCCTGAAGGACTATGATTGTACTATTAGCTACCATCTGGGTAAAGCTAATGTGGTTGCTGATGCACTTAGCAGGAAGTCCAGAGGGACTTTAGCTTGTCACCAAGTTTTAGTCACGAACTTGATTCAGGGATTCTCCGAGTTGGGCCTTGAGGAGCAGGGACGGACAGAGCAGGGTATTCTTGTTACCATGGTTGCTCAGTCATCGATCAGGATGAGGATTCGAGAGGCCCAGGCCGGAGATCAGCATTACAGTTCATTAGCAGCCAGATAGCTTCCGGACAGCAGACCGAGTTTACACGAGATGATGAGGGGATTGTTTATTTCCGAGGCAGATTATGTGTACCCCAGTCTCACCCGGTCATGGAGGAGTTACTTCGGGAGGCTCATCATTCTAGATTTGCTATTCACCCAGGTGGGACCCGTATGTATCATGATTTGAGGCATTCTTATTGGTGGAACGGTATGAAGAAAGACATGGCAAATTTTGTAGCTAGATGTCTTGTCTGTCAGCAGGTGAAGGCCGAGCACCAGAGACCTGTTGGATTACTTCAGAGGATCCCTATTCCAGAGTGGAAGTGGGAGCATATTACTATGGATTTCGTAGTGGGATTGCCTAGGACTCGACGAGGCCATGATGCGATTTAGGTAATCGTTGACCGATTAACCAAATCCGCATATTTTATAGCTATCCGGAAGATAGATTCTTTGGATCGATTAGTAGAGCTATACAGTCGAGAGATTATTAGATTGCATGGAGTTCCGCTGAGCATCATATCGGATAGAGACCCACGGTTCACGTCCCGATTCTGGCAGAGTCTGCAGCAGGCCTTGGGCACACAGCTTCGTTTCAGTACGGCATTCCATCCGCAGACAGATGGACAGTCAGAGCGGACCATTCAGACTTTGGAGGACTTGCTGAGGTCTTGTGTCATGGACTTCGGAGGCAGCTGGGAGGACCACCTGTCCTTGGTGGAGTTCGCCTACAGCAACAGCTATCATTCGGCTATCCAGATGGCACCGTTTGAGGCGTTGTATGGTAGATCGTGTCGGACACCCATCCTTTAGGAGGAGGTTGGGGAGGCCCAGCTGATAGGACCTCAAAGAGCTCAGCAGGATGCAGAGTTAGTTCGCACTATTAGACGGAGGATGTCAGAGGCTCAGGACCATCAGAAGAGTTATGCTGATCAGAGGCGGAGACCCCTGGAGTTCTCCATTGGTGATCATGTATTTCTTAGAGTTTCACGCACGAAAGGGGTGAAGAGATTTGGTCTTCGAGGTAAGTTAGCTCCACGATATATTGGGCTATTCCAGATCTTGGAGAGGATTGGAGCAGTAGCTTACCATTTGGCGCTACCACCATCTCTAGCTGGCATTCACGATGTATTCCATGTATCTATGCTGAGGAGATACGTATCCGATCCAGCACATGTACTATCAGATATATCAGTTCCCATTCAGCCCGACGTTACTTACGAGGAGGTTCCGGTACAGATTTTGGACCACAGAGAGCGTCAGTTATGGAACAAGACTGTCCGGCTGGTTAAAGTTGGATGGCAGCAGCATTCTGACGAGGAGGCTACGTGGGAGTTGGAGGATACGATTCAAGCTCGATACCCTTAGCTTTTTTCTTGAGGTATGTGGGTTAGAGTTTCTTTCAGCATTTATACCGTTTGGTTATATTCTAGTGTTTGCTGTTGGTTATAGCGAAATTTGGGGACCAAATTTTTATTAGTAGGGGAGGATGTGAGATCTCGGAAAAATTAAATAAATAGGGTTATTTTTTTAGAAATATCCTTATAGAATTTTTCTGGAATTTTTAGAAATTTTCTGGGAATTTTTCGGAGCTCGTAAGACGGGTTTTGAGGGGATCAATTTCGGGTTCGGATAAAGCCTATTTGGGATACCCGTTTAAGTGAGGAAATGTTTTTAAATATAATTTCTTTTCTTTTATTTCCTGTTTCCTCCCCAAACGCCGAACCCGTGCTCTTCTCCTCTCTTTGTGATTTCCCGAATCCTTTCTTCTGCCTCTGACTCCGATCTCTCTCGGTTCCTCTCGCCATCGCCGCCGATCGCCACAAGGTCACTGTCGGCAAGGGTCTTCTTCCCCGGAGCCTCACCAATGTTAGGTTCCCTTGGCTACTAGCGGTCGATTCTCTCTGTCCAGCGGCCGATCCTCTGTGCTCTCTCTCGCGTACGAGTGATGCCACGGAATTAGGGTTTCCAGCTCCGGCGATCTTTCCCCGCCGACATCGGCATCTATTGAGCTTCGATTCAGCCGTAGACCTTCTCTCTCGCGGAAGGTCCGACGACCTCTCGGTGGCTAGGGCACGGCGAGGAGCCTGATCTTGCATCCTCTTCAACCGGTAGACCTTCCCTTTCCCTTCTTCTGGTTTCCTTCCTCCCGATTCTCTTTGATATTATCCAATTGTTCCTGCCGAGCCCTAGCTCTGTTCCAGTGTCGTTGCCGACTTTGAAGGTAAGCAACCTATTCTTTCTAATCTCTTGGTTGTCGCTTATCTTTGAGTTAGGTGAATTGTTTAGCTATGGTTTGATCCGTGATCTCCAATCTTGTGCTTGATTCCAATCTTGATCCGATTGATTACAGCAAGGTGGTGTTCTGTGGATCCGAAGTTCTATTTCTATGGAGTTTTTCTTTGGCTCCAGCAGCAGTTATCCTTCCGGCAGCAATCATCCACGATTGAGGATCAACAGAGAGTGAATTGTTGATCTCTTCTCTTGATCTGATCAGTGAGGTGAGTTCTGTTTACTGTGATGTTTTCTTGGTTCTAGCATCACTTTCTCCAGTAGTTGGGATTGAGGTAAGGAACAAGGAATTGATACATGATTAGTGTGATTAGTTGAATGTAGGTTTGATTACATAATCATGTGTAGATTTGAGTTAGGGTTTATGACTAGATTGATTTAGGTATGTTTTGGATTGCATGATTACTAGATGTAATTAGTTGTTCATATGTAATTGGATTTAGGTTTTGGATTTCTATCTAATGAATTGTTTAGGGTTAAGGTAATTAACCCTAATTGACTATTGGATTTAATTGGGTAGGGTGATGTTCGTGTTGATTAGGGTTTTGCCCTAATTTAGTTTAGGAATTTTATTTAGCTTAATAAAATTTATATATTGTTTGACACAGGACTCTGATTCGAGACAGGCGTCTCGACATTGGATTTGGCGTGATACTACCTGCTATTTGAGGCGGGTACCCTTTGACTTATCTTTTGATACTGTCTTATGATATGTATAGTTTATATATAATTACTAGTGGTAGATGGTAGATTTATTTCTTTCCTGGTCTTAGCTTGGTTGATACCTATCACATGCTTCTTCTGTTAGTTGCTATACTTTAGAATTGGATGATTTTTACCTTTTGCTATGTTTATGTATGTTATGGAGATGGATAGATACATTTAGTGTTATTTCCACTGGATCAGTTACTATAGATACTGGTTATATGTTGTTGGATCTATGCTGCGTATATCATGGTTATATTTATATGTGTTTACCTTTCTGTCACGCACATAAATGGAGGAGGCTTTGTTCAGGTATGTCATATTGTAGCCGCATGCACCATATCGCATGATTGCATGCTGGGCATTTGACGACTCCATTATTGTTGAGCTCGTCGGCCGACTACATGGGCCTGCACACAACGTGTCCACTCATGGGTAGTGGCACAGCACTAGGGTGTGTATGGTAGTTAGCTCTGTAGTGCTCCGCTGGTCCGCTCATGGGTAGTGTGACTGCAGCGTGGTAACAGGCAGGGATCCCTCCCCGTCATCACGTACCGGGAAATGAGAGCATTGCGCTCCCTCACTATATTTGAGGTAGGAGGATAGGTGTACTCCGACAGCATCCCGTCCACTCGGTCACTCTTCAAGGGCAGTGATGGCAGAGTGCACGGTGTCACAAGCCTACCCACTCGGTCTCACCATTGTGTGTGAGATGGCTGACTGGCTGACAGGGGTGACCATGTCATATTTCATCATATGCATAGATTGCATTTATTGTGATTGTTGCATATTATATGATGCATTTTGGTGCTTGCATATGATTGACATGCATACAGGATACATGCTTATTTGCTCTGACTATTTTTTTTTTATCTCTGTATGTTCACAGTCAGTTGCCCAAGCCTCGCAGGTGAGTACAGTTTATTTCAGTTATGCATTTTTGTTATTATTCTTGCTATAGACTGTACTTTATGCCTATTGCTGGATATTACGGTTTATTTCAGCTATGCATATCTGTTATACTGTTAGGAGATTGTACAGTAGATTGTACTGTTAGGAAACTGTACTATAGATCCTATGGTTTAGGAGACTGTACCTTAGGATATTGCTAGTAGTTATATATTGTTGTACATAACTATTGGATTACCTGTTGAGTTCTTTGAACTCACCCCGTTGTTACTATTTTTCAGGTTGAGGCCGTCGGGAGAGATTCCAGTCGCTAGCTCCCTTTATCGCGAGAATTTTCTTTGTCGAATTATGTTTTGCTTTTGCATCTTATGTACATGTGTTGTGGGTTTGTATTGTGGACTGTATATCGAACTATTGGGTTTACTGCTTTTGGTTTTCCGCTGCGGATATCTTCATTTCTTCGTAGATTTGTTTTCTTCGTTGTAGTGGAGTAGGAGGTTTACATATATCTTCGAGGATTCTATATCGTTCTTTCTTTATATAACTGCGTGGATTGTTCATATTATATCTGTGTGGAAATGTTGAATATAACTGCGTGGATTATTTACTATTTATATGTATTGTTCCAGCCGTGTGTGGCCGAGGTATAGATATATGTATTCTGGATTCATATTGTCACCCGTACAGGGGAGATGCTGCCGAAATTTCTTCTGGCAGGGACTACCTGGGGCGTGACAATATAACTATTTGAAAATTTTTGATAGTGTGGTTACTCAAATGAAACCCAATTATCCTAATGATGCCTAAGTGACTCACCACAGCTTAGAAGTTTATTCAAAGAATGCATGTTTATTGAACCCAAAGATAAACTTGAATTTAACACAAGTTAAACGAAATTTTAAAATTTAACTTAATTCATCTCACAAAACTATTAGATTCTACTATCTGAAAACTTAGACTAGGTGAGATGAATAAGGATAAATTAAATTAAATAAAAATTAAAATTAAATTAAATTAAATTTAAATAAAATCAAATTAAATTAAAATTAAATTAAATTGAATTAAAATTTAATTAAATTAAAATATTTTAAAATTCTAATTAAGGGTTAAAATTAATTAAACACTAAATATTAATCCACTTAAGATTTAAAATTAAGTTAGCTTAACAAAAACTTAATTTTGATTAATCTAACCTTAATTAGTAATTTAAGGTAACCTTGAGTGAAATTCAAGTTAATACCTTAAATTTAAGATAACCTTGAGTGAAATTCAAGTTAATACCTTAATTCAACTGAATTAAAACTTGAAAATAATCTATTTCAAATCAATCAAATCTCAATTAAATATTATCAATTCAAACATAAACTAAATCTAATAGAATAAAATCTAAAACACAAACTAAATTTACATTAATTAAATAAAGTTAAACATAAAGTTTTCTTAAATAAATAAAATTAATTAACTTTAATTAATAATTTAACTTAATGTAAATCCAATCAAAACTTAAAGATGAAGTACAATAAAATAAAATTAAAACTAATACTCTCATTTATCAATTAACTCAATTAATTAATAAGAAATTTAAGTTGATAAGTGAATTAAGAGTTGACTAATGATTAACTATTATTGAGTTAGCCGATGAAGTACAATAAAATAAAATTAAAACTAATACTCTCATTAATCAATTAACTCAATTAATTAATAAAAAATTTAAGTTGATAAGTGAATTAAGAGTTGACTAATGATTAACTATTATTGTGTTAGTAGCCAATCATTTCATTTAATCTGAAACTTAATTACATCCAAAGTTAATTTTTGATTATTGATTAATTTAAATAATTTTATTTTAATTAATCAAACCCAAATGAACAATTATATTAAGTATATAGAAATATTTATGTAAATAATATATTTGCTGAACCTAAGTGTTACTGACACTAAATCCCCTAAACACTTAGAGGGGGAGTGTTAACTTAAGGGGGAGAAAGGATTTAACTACTTTGAAAAATATTTTCACTTTGTTCTAAAATATATTTTTAAAATTAATTCGCTAAATTTCTTTGAAATATTGATTTGAAAACCCCTTTACAAAATTTTCTTTGAAAAACTTACCTTCAACACATCTTGAAAAAATTATTTGCTTTGAGATGTACATAATTTTGAACGTTTTGAAAAATTAAATCATTTGTAAAATTTGAAAATGTTGGTTGCTACTCGGAAAACCTATAAGTTCCACTGTACAAAAATTTTGTACAAAGGTCTGAACCTATTCCTAGCTACCATGTGTTCTTTTAAATTAAATTTTGGATCGCCTGCGGAACCTAACACGTTTGATCCAAAACTTAATCTATTTGTTCTTTTAGGTTTTGACTTGGATCTCCTGCGGAACTTAACACGTTCGACCCAAGTCTCCTTAAGTTATTAATTCCATTAAATATTAATTTTCATAATTGGTTCCCAGTACTGACGTGGCGAGGCACATGGCCTTCTTGGATATGGGAGCAACCACCACCGACTAGACAAAACCTTTTATAGAAAGCTAATATTTAATTTCCAAAAATAACTTTAGGTTAACCAAAGAGAACAATCAAATCACAAGGAAAAGAAAAAACAAAAGAACACAACATCGAAAAACATATTCAAAATTCTAGAACATAAGCCTCTTGTATTTGGTATTATTTCCATAAATAACTAGCATGATGCGGAAAGAAAAATTACTAGTTATACCTTGTAGAAAAACCTCTTGATCTTCTACCGTATTCCTCTTCTAACCTCGGACGTTGTGTGGGCAACGATCTTCCGAGATGAGAAACCACCAAGCACCTTCTTCTCCTCCTAGCTAGGTTCGGCCAAAACAAGAAAGCTTCACCAAGGAAGAAGAAAAACACCAACCAAGCTCTAAGAGATGCAAGCTTCCTCTCCTTCTTCTTCTTCTTCTCCAAGTAGTATCCGGCCTCCACAAGAGCTCCAAGCAATAGAGAGTTTCGGCCACCACAAAAAGGAAGAGGAGAAGAGATGATGGCCGGCCACAACACCAAGGAAAAGAGGGAGAGAAAATAATAGAAGTTGTATCTCATGAAGGCACCCCTACCCCTTCTTTTATATTCCTTGGCCTAGGCAAATTAGGAAATTTAATTACAATAAAATTTCATTAATTTTCCTTGATATGAATTAATTGAGAAAAATAAAATAAAGTTTCCCAATCAACCTTGTGATGGCCGGCCACAATCAAAAGAGCAAATTAGGAGAGTTTCAATCAACAAATTAAAACTTCCTAATTTGTTTCCGGAAATTTTAAAAAAATAAAATTTTTCTTTAAAAATCTCTTCATGGTTGATAAAAGGAAATTTCTATAATTTTAATTTTATAACATGTGAATAATTTTTTAAAGAGAAAATAAAATATCTCACCAATCTACAAATAAGGAAAGAGATTTAATATCTTTCTTAGATCTTTTATAAGAGAGATATTTTAATTTTAATTCTCTTTAATAAATTATTTCTTCCACATAATAAAAATTAAAATTAAAATTCCTTTTTAATTTAATTTGGCCGGCCCCCACTAGCTTGGGTTCAAGCTAGGGCCGGCCACCCAAATTCATACCTAGGCCGGCCCTAGCTTGGTTCCCAAGCTAGCTTGGCCGACCCCTTATTGGTGGGTATAGAAGGTGGGTATAGGTGGGTATAGTACTCTATAAATAAGAGGCTACGATAGGGACCGAGAGGAGGAATTGGTTTTGGTCTCCCGATAAAATTAAGCATCCCGTGTTCGCCTTAACACACAACTTAATTTTATCAATAATAATCATTCCACTAGAGAACTATTATTGAGCTACGCACCAATCCCAAATTACATTTTGGGCTTCTTCTTATTATGAGTGTGTTAGTCTCCTGTTTAAGATATCGAATGTCCACTAATTAAGTGAGTTCTTGACAACTCATTTAATTAATATCTAAGTCCAAGTAGTACCACTCAACCTTATCGTCATGTCGGACTAAGTCCACTGCGGGGTTTAACATGACAATCCTTATGAGCTCCTCTTGGGGACATTATCAACCTAGTATCTCTAGGACACGTTTCCTTCTATAATCAACAACACACACTATAAGTGATACCATTTCCTAACTTATCGGGTTTATTGATTCATCGAACTAAATCTCACCCATTGATAAATTAAAGAAATAAATATCAAACATATGTGCTTGTTATTATATTAGGATTAAGAGCACACACTTCCATAATAACTGAGGTCTTTGTTCCTTTATAAAGTCAGTATAAAAGAAACGACCTCAAATGGTCCTACTCAATACACTCTGAGTGTACTAGTGTAATTATATAGTCAAGATAAACTAATACCTAATTACACTACGACCTTCTAATGGTTTGTTCCTTTCCATTTTAGTCGTGAGCTTCTGTTTATAATTTATAAGGTACTGATAACATCATCTTCTGCATGTGACACCACATACTATGTTATCTACAATATAAATTATATGAACAACTACAAACAAATGTAGACAATTTAACCAAATGTGATTCTTTATTCATAATGAATGTTTACAAAGCTTAGGCTTTCAGTATACACTCCAACAATCTCCCACTTAAACTAATGACTAAGCTATCATATCTTCTACCATACATCTGATTCCCATTCCCTCCACATGCCGATCAAAAGCTTTCGCCGGAAGGGCCTTAGTGAAAGGATCTGTCAGGTTATCTGCTGATGCAATCTTGGCGATGACAACTTCTCCTCGCTTCACGATATCTCGTATCAGGTGGTACTTGCGCTCTATATGTTTACTTGCCTTATGAGCTCGTGGTTCCTTCGAGTTTGCAGCGCTATTATCACAATAAATTGTGATAATTTTGGGCAAACCAAATCACATCTAAGTCCATTAGAAAGTTCACGAGTCATATTGCTTTAGGTGCCTCGGAGGCTGCTACATACTCAACTTCCATGGTTGAGTCCGAAATTTTGCTTAACACTCCTCCATGAAATTGCTCCACCTCCTAAAGTAAACACATAGCCTGATGTAGACTTACTGTTATCCCTATCTGATTGGAAATCTGAATCCGTGTAACCCACAGGGAGTAAATCGTCTGCTTGGTAAACTAGCATATAATCTCTAGTCCTTCTCAGGTACTTTAATATATGCTTTACCGCAGTCCAATGTCCTTGTCCAGGGTTACTCTGATATCTGCTGACCATGCCCACGGCAAAACAAATATCAGGTCTCGTACATAGCATTGCATACATAAGGCTTCCTACAGCCGAGGCATAAGGAACTGCTTTCATGTCTTCTATCTCCTTTGAAGTCTTAGGAGACATCTCTTTAGATAGAGTTATTCCATGCCTGAAAGGTAAGAAACCTTTCTTGGAATCTTGCATGCTAAAACGAGCAAGGATTGTATCTATATATGAAGCTTGGGATAGACACAATATTCTTTTCTTGCGATCCCTTATCACTTTGATCCCAAGAATGTGTGCACACTCTCCTAAGTCCTTCATATCAAATTGTTTAGACAACCATACCCTTACGTCTGATAATACCTTGACATTGTTACCAATTAACAAAATATCATCTACGTATAGTACAAGAAATACCACCACGTTTCCGTTACACTTCTTATATACACAAGACTCATCCGGACACTGAATAAATCCATATGACTGGATTACTTCATTAAACCGGATGTTCCAAGACCTTGAAGCTTGCTTCAATCCATAAATGGACCGATTGAGCTTGCACACTAGATGCTCTTTGCCTTTTTCAATAAATCCTTCTGGTTGCTTCATATGGATGTTCTCTTCAAGACTTCCATTAAGGAAAGCTGTCTTGACATCCATTTGCCAAATCTCATAATCCATATGAGCAGCAATGGATAAGAGTATCCGGATAGACTTAAGCATGACTATCGGTGAAAAGGTTTCCTCATAATCGATTCCCTCTTTTTGAGTGTACCCTTTCGCAACAAGCCTAGCTTTGAAGGTTTCTACCTTCCCGTCTGTCCCTCTTTTCCTTTTGTAGATCCACTTGCATCCAACGGCTTTTACACCATCAGGTGGTTCTGCAAGCTCCCAGACCTTATTAGAGTACATAGACTCTATTTCAGAATTCATCGCCTTTTGCCAAGATACTGCATCTATATCTTGGAGTGCTTCGTCATATGTTCGGGGATCAGGTTCATGTTTACCCAGGATCAAGTCCGAAAACTCTCCCAAAAACATGAATCTCTCAGGCTGCCTTACAACCCTCCCACTACGACGTGGCACTGTCTGTGGTTGTGTATCATGTGTGACACGTGTTGCAGTCTCTTGTGTTACTTCATCTTGTACTGTTGGTACTAAAGTAGACGTGTCCTCTCTAAGTTCTTCTAAAATAACTTTGCTACTGGGCTTGTGATCCATTATATAGTCTTCTTCTAAAAACTGGGCATTGGTGCTAACAATGACCTTCTGATCTTTAGGACTATAAAATAAACCACCTTTTGTTCCTTTGGGATATCCTACAAACACGCGAACTTCTGTACGAGATTCTAACTTATCAGCATCTGGTTTCAGCACATTTGTTGGACTACTCCAAATCCGAATATGTCTTAGACTGGGTTTTCGCCCATTCCACAATTCTATGGGAGTAGAAGAAACTGATTTAGAAGGTACTAAGTTCAGAACGTATACTGCTGTTTCCAGAGCATATCCCCAAAACGAATTTGGTAATTCTGAATAACTCATCATCGATCTAACCATCTCCATAAGAGTCCTATTCCTTCATTCTGCTACACCATTCTGTTGGGGTGTTCCAGGTGCAGACAATTGGGATTGAATCCCAGCCTCTGATAAGTAATTCCTAAACTCTCCTAAGAGGTATTCGCCACCACGATCAGATCGTAGTGTCTTGATACTTTTACCTAATCGTTTCTCCACATCAGCCTTGTATTCTTTGAACTTATTAAAGCACTCGGACTTGCGGCGCATTAGGTAAATGTATCCGTATCTTGAATAATCGTCTATGAAAGAGACAAAATATTTAAAACCTCCTCTTACTTGGACAGACATAGGACCACACAAATCAGAGTGAACCAATTCTAACACTTCTTTGGCTCTATACCCCTTGACCTTGAACGGCCTCTTGGTCATTTTTCCTTCTAAGCAAGATTCACAAGTTGGAAAATTTTCCAACTCTAATGAACTCAAAAGTCCATCGGCTATAAGCCTCTGAATCCTACTTAAGTTAATATGACCAAGCCTTAGATGCCAAAGATATGCTTGGTTCATTTCCGAAGGTTCTTTTCTCTTATTAGAATTAGAAGATGAGTTATAAATTTCCATGTTTTGCTTTGTGGAAGAAATTGGATTTAAAGTATACAAATTGCCAACTAATGCACCAGAACAGATAATCACTTTATTTCTTTTAATAACTACATCGTTACTGAAAGAAACTGAATATCCATCTAAAAACAGTTTAGAAACTGAAATTAAATTCTTTCTAAAACTGGGTACATAAAGACAATTTCTTAAAACCAAATTTTATTTCTACTAAAAGATAAGTAGACGTCTCCCACTGCAATAGCCGCCACCTTAGTAGCATTGCCCATGTAGACGGTAATCTCCCCTTCATAAAGTCGTCGGGTTTCCCGGAACCCCTGCAAGGAATTGCAGACATGATCAGTGGCTCCCGTATCTACACACCAGGTGTTGGTAGATAACACCGCTAAACATGTTTCAACAACTAGAGCATGAGATATACCTTTGTTTTGGTTCCTACGAGGACAGTCCGCCTTCCAATGTCCTGCCTGCTTGCAGATGAAGCACTTGCCCTTCGGCTTCTTCACTCCAGCTTTAAATCCCGTACTCTGAGATTTATTCACTTTCTTTGCTGAACCAGCTTGTTTCTTCTTCTTCTTTCCTCTCGGTTTAGAAGTAGAACCATTTTCAGCATAGTGAATTTGAGAATTGTGACGAAATAATCCTTCTGCCGCTTGAAGTTCTGTCAGTAGTTCCCCTAATGAATAAATCCTCTTATTCATATTATAGTTCAAGCGGAACTGCTCAAAACTTCTAAGTAGCGTTTGGAGGATCATATCGATCTGGGTTTCCCCATCAATTTCTCCTCCAAGGATCTGTATCTCGTTCAGATAAGCCATCATCTTTAGGATATGATCCCTTACAGGAGTACCCTCTTGCATGGTGGCTGTCATTATCTTTCTCATGGCTTCTTGCCTAGAAGCCCTATCCTGATGACCAAAGAGTTCCTTGAGATTGTTCATAATATCATAGGCTGTTGGTAAATCTTGATGCTGATGTTGCAATACATTTGACATTGAAGCCAAAATGTAACACCGCGCCATCTCATCTGCTTTTACCCATTTCCTATGATGTTCAATCTCCTCTTGGGTAGATTCACCAGTAGGTGCTTCAGGGCACTGCTCAGTCAGTACAAATTTATAGCTTTCAGCAGTAAGAACAATGTCTAGGTTTCTTTTCCAATCTATGTAATTAGGTCCAGTAAGTCTATTCTGTTGAAGTATGATGGACAGTGGGTTGAAAGTCATCCTAAGAATCACAAATAACTTTTGGTCAGAACTCTAAATTTAGAATAATATTGATTCCTCAAACAATACTATTTTAAATTAACTAACACCTCATAACACCGTGAATTTTGTATGCCACGTTAGTGTGGACGTATACAAATTCAACATTTGTAAATGGAGGGTTTTAACCCATTAATTTTATTATCTTGTCAACCTAACTTTTTGACAAATAAAATTAATAGTTGGTATCATTTGGTCACACAAATAATAGCAGTGACTCCGTTGGGGAGGATACTATTAGATGTGTCTAAGTGTATACCATTACTTGACACTAAGTCCATTAATAAGATTATGCCCCTTCCGTTGGGGAAGATCACACGCTCTTAATTAACTTCTTATAGTCATCCAAAAATGGAAGTCTGTTCTAGTGATCCGCAAACAAGCTCATCTGTTATGGAGGAAGGCACTCAGAGCCAACGCGCAATCTTGTTTGCATCACTTACAAACCGGTAATGGAGACCATGGGATTTATTTAAAAATCCCTCTCCCACTTAGTTATTTATAAATGAGGAATTTTAACTATGCTAGCCTACTAAAACTTGTAAACTAACATGCACACACAGCATAATATAAAAGCAATAAATAGAAAATTTAATTTTCAACTATTATGGCTTTTATCTCTAATTGTCCTCCGTGTGTTGTCATCCCAGGCTGCTGCCATATTTGGCCACCGCCACCGGGTCTAGCTGTCGCATCCATCTTGCTCCTAGTTCCGCTACACCTCTGGTCCTTAGAAGGTTCCACGCTTTGCAAGATTCGATCCGCGACATAAATAGAATTTTACATTTTGATCCTATATTCCATAAAAGGAATGTACATGTATCTAGATCAAAAAATAAAATCCTAATAAAACTAAATACAGCTCCTGCTGTATTTAAATACAATCATGCACACACAGATAAATGCCCTTGACATGTCCAAGGGTCCAATCACACACATAATAACTAAAAGCCATAATAGTTGGATCCTGTATCCACAAAGTTAGCACATCCTACTATTAACCTGCCTAAATTATGTATGACCTGTGCATAATTAACCTAATACCAAATACACAGAGACAAAACCCTAGCTCTGATACCAATTGTTGGTTGCTACTCGGAAAACCTATAGGTTCCACTGTACAAAAATTTTGTACAAAGGTCTGAACTTATTCCTAGCTACCATGTGTTCTTTTAAATTAAATTTTGGATCGCCTGCGGAACTTAACACGTTTGATCCAAAACTTAATCTATTTGTTCTTTTAGGTTTTGACTTGGATCTCCTGCGGAACTTAACACGTTCGACCCAAGTCTCCTTAAGTTATTAATTCCATTAAATATTAATTTCCATAATTGGTTACCAGTACTGACGTGGCGAGGCACATGACCTTCTTGGATATGGGAGCAACCACCACCGACTAGACAAAACCTTTTATAGAAAGCTAATATTTAATTTCCTAAAATAACTTTAGGTTAACCAAAGAGAACAATCAAATCACAAGGAAAAGAAAAAACAAAAGAACACAACATCAAAAAACAAATTCGAAATACGAGAACGTAAGCCTCTTGTATTTGGTATTATTTCCATAAATAACTAGCATGATGCGGAAAGAAAAATTACTAGTTATACCTTGTAGAAAAACCTCTTGATCTTCTACCGTATTCCTCTTCTAACCTCGGACGTTGTGTGGGCAACGATCTTCCGAGATGAGAAACCACCAAGCACCTTCTTCTCCTCCTAGCTAGGTTCGGCCAAAACAAGAAAGCTTCACCAAGGAAGAAGAAAAACACCAACCAAGCTCTAAGAGATGCAAGCTTCCTCTCCTTCTTCTTCTTCTTCTCCAAGTAGTATCCGGCCTCCACAAGAGCTCCAAGCAATAGAGAGTTTCGGCCACCACAAAGAGGAAGAGGAGAAGAGATGATGGCCGGCCACAACACCAAGGAAAAGAGGGAGAGAAAATAATAGAAGTTGTATCTCATGAAGGCACCCCTACCCTCTTCTTTTATATTCCTTGGCCTAGGAAAATTAGGAAATTTAATTACAATAAAATTTCCTTAATTTTCCTTGACATGAATTAATTGAGAAAAATAAAATAAAATTTCCCAATCAACCTTGTGATGGCCGGCCACAATCAAAAGAGCAAATTAGGAGAGTTTCAATCAACAAATTAAAACTTCATAATTTGTTTCCGGAAATTTTAAAAAAAAAATTCTCTTTAAAAATCTCTTCATGGTTGATAAAAGGAAATTTCTATAATTTTAATTTTATAACATGTGAATAATTTTTTAAAGAGAAAATAAAATATCTCACCAATCTACAAATAAGGAAAGAGATTTAATATCTTTCTTAGATCTTTTATAAGAGAGATATTTTAATTTTAATTCTCTTTAATAAATTATTTCTTCCACATAATAAAAATTAAAATTAAAATTCCTTTTTAATTTAATTTGGCCGGCCCCCACTAGCTTGGGTTCAAGCTAGGGCCGGCCACCCAAATTCATACCTAGGCCGGCCCTAGCTTGGTTCCCAAGCTAGCTTGGCCGGCCCCTTATTGGTGGGTATAGAAGGTGGGTATATGTGGATATAGTACTCTATAAATAAGAGGCTACGATAGGGACCGAGAGGAGGAATTGGTTTTGGTCTCCCGATAAAATTAAGCATCCCGTGTTCGCCCCGAACACACAACTTAATTTTATCAATAATAATTCATTCCACTAGAGAACTATTATTGAACTACCGCACCAATCCCAAATTACATTTTTGGGCTCCTTCTTATTATGAGTGTGTTAGTCTCCCTGTGTTTAAGATATCGAATGTCCACTAATTAAGTGAGTTACTGACAACTCATTTAATTAATATCTAAGTCCAAGAGTAGTACCACTCAACCTTATCGTCATGTCGGACTAAGTCCACCTGCAGGGTTTAACATGACAATCCTTATGAGCTCCTCTTGGGGACATTATCAACCTAGTATCTCTAGGACACAGTTTCCTTCTATAATCAACAACACACACTATAAGTGATACCATTTCCCAACTTATCGGGTTTATTGATTCATCGAACTAAATCTCACCCATTGATAAATTAAAGAAATAAATATCAAACATATGTGCTTGTTATTATATTAGGATTAAGAGCACACACTTCCATAATAACTGAGGTCTTTGTTCCTTTATAAAGTCAGTATAAAAGAAACGACCTCAAATGGTCCTACTCAATACACTCTGAGTGTACTAGTGTAATTATATAGTCAAGATAAACTAATACCTAATTACACTACGACCTTCTAATGGTTTGTTCCTTTCCATTTTAGTCGTGAGCTTCTGTTTATAATTTATAAGGTACTGATAACATCATCTTCTGCATGTGACACCACATACTATGTTATCTACAATATAAATTATATGAACAACTACAAACAAATGTAGACAATTTAACCAAATGTGATTCTTTATTCATAATGAATGTTTACAAAGCTTAGGCTTTCAGTATACACTCCAACAGAAAAAAGTATTTTGAATCTATACTCTTAAAATTATCTTGAAATATTTCTAACTTAAATAATTTTAATCAGTTTTCTTAGAATTTTTTTTAAAAAAATTTTGAAAATTTTGCTTAAAAAATTCTTCTTCAAATTTACTATCTTTCTTAGAAAAGTTTTCTTTGAACTTTCCTAGAAAATTGTTTCTTTAAAATTACTTTAAAATTTTTCATTAGAAAATTTTTCTTTGAAATTACTTTACAAATATTTAATTAGATTTTTTTTCAAAAGTTTACTTTGAAATTTTTGAAAAGGTTTACTGAAAATTTTTTTAAAAAGTTTACTGAAAAATATTAGAAAGTTTACTCAAATAATTTTTGAAAAAGTTTACTTAGTAATTTTTGAAAAAGTTTACTTAGAAATTTTGAAGAAGTTTACATAAAAAGTATTTTTACAAAGCCTTACTTGGAATATAATTTTAACCTTGAAAAAGTTTACTCAGCAATTTTTGAAAAAGTTTACTTAGAAATTTTGAAGAAGTTTACTTACAAAGTATTTTTACAAAGCCTTACTTGGAATATAATTTTGTCTTCGAAAATATCTTTAAAAATATTTACAATTTTTTTTCGAACCTCTCCCTCAATCTGAGATATATAAGATGTTTACTTTCAGTTATATTTCTGCATTAATTACCGGCTTTACTTGATCATATTTTATGTCTATCTTTCTTTTACCTTTTATATTTTTTTGATGAATACAAAAGAGGGAGGGCAAGGGTTAATTTAGAAAAACAACAAACAAATTTGATCATGTAATTCAAATTACAAACTTACTAAGATCATTTGTTTACTTTTTGCATATTATCTTTAAATATTATTTTTTGCTAACTATTATTGCATCAAAAAGGGGGAGATTATTATGTAATTTGCACTAAGATCTAACTCATGATTTTATGAATGTAAGTGGATTAAAGTTAGAGTGTTTTATAGTCTAATTACTTTACCAAGTGTGTAGGAGTTGACAGATTTGAAGGACCTGACACCAGGCTGAAATCCAATTAGGTCCATGAGACCCAATAGTTGGTACGAAGTCTAAATAGGTATGCATGACCCAATATCTAATGGAAAGTCCGATTGGGTTCGCGGGACCTAACAACCGACCAAAATCCAATTGGTTCCATAACAACTGGCGAGAAGACCTGGTGGGTCAAAGACAAGTCAAGCGACTACAATTGGTAAGTAGAGATAAGCAACTGGAGGAGAGATATAGTGAGGGTGTGTTCCTGGTTGAGAGAATTGTAGGTATTAGTCTAGCTTAAATCTATTTGGAAAACCTAAGCTAAGACCTTGACTTGATCCTAGTCTCAAGGAAATAGGATATAATTACTACTACTATTCTGCTGTATTGTGCTAACTTTATTTTACAGGATAAACTTATTTTTTGTTACCTGGACTAACCCTTTTTCATAGGGAAGGAGCTATTAAAAAAGGAGTATGGACACACAGAAGGGATCTGGGTGCCTTAAGTCTGGGCGCCTGGAAGGGATTCGAGTGCATGGAGTCTGAGCACCCAGAGCTAGTCCCGACACCTAGACCAGCCTTGCCCGAGCAGCCTGGCCAGGCACCCAGGCGGTCCAAGCCCCTACAACTGGTCTAGGTGCCCACACTAGAAAAATCATCGAGAAGCTGATTTGTAGTGCAATGACGAACCCAAATCAATTGTTCAGGCGTCCGGAGGTGGATAAACTTAACAGATCAAGTTTCGACGAGAGATCACCACGTTAGCAATGGTCCAGGAGCCCGAAGGGGTTTCCAGGTGCTCGGAATAGGCCTATATAAAAGCCTTCGACCAGAAATTTCAAGACAACACCTGCTATAACTTTCATTCTTGTGCGCTGATCCGAGAAGACACCAACGATCCTAAAAAGCTGCTCCAACATCTGACAATTAAGGAACTCGATTCATTCTTTCTTCTTATCGGTAACTTTTCAATTTACAATTTGTGTACTAAAACTTTATAATTCAAATATTTAAATTGATAGTGATTGCCCAATGAAAGTGATCAACGATTGAGGGTCTTGGAGTAGAAGTCATCACAGGCTCCGAACCAAGTAAAACTTGCCCTTGTTAATATTATTTTTATTTTCTTTGTTCCACTGTGTATTCTCGATTCTCAAAAAAAAAAAAGCAAAGAACGCTATTCACTCCCTTTAGCGTCTTAACGATCCAACATCTTTGAATTAGTCTGGATTGACATTTCTTCACTAACTCACACCATTGACCAAGTTTGACATGAGAGGAATTAGGAACTTCACCCTAGCCCAATTGGTCCTTATAGGAAACACCTTGGTCTAGAAGGATTCTAAGATATGCGGAAATATATATATATATATATATATATATATATATATATATATATATATAACGACCCTGTCCATTTGGCCTCTTGGGCGGCCCTTGCGGCGGCCCATTGGCGGCCCCTTATGTCATCGGCCCATTTGGCGACCCCTAATGTCGTCGACCGACGACCCTTGGCCGTGCCGTTACTCACTAGGACTTTCTACCCCTAGCAGTGGATTTTTGCCTCCCCCAGGATTCGAACTCTAAACCTCTAGGCTTAAGTATTAGAGTTTATGAATCCTGGTAGCCAAGTGAGAGCTGCTCACTTGGCTACCAGGATTCATAAACTCTAATACTTAAGCCTAGAGGTTTAGAGTTTGAATCCTGGGGGAGACAAAAATCCACTGCCAGGGGTGGAAAGTCCGAGGTCGCCAAATGGGCCGACGACATAAGGGCCGCCAGTTGGGCCGCCACAAGGACCACCCAAGAGGCCAAAGGGCCGGGTCGTTACAATATATATATATATATATATATATATATATATATATATATAGTTATATGATTGATGAAATAATCATGTGGGAATTTTCAGGAATTTTTAGAAATGTTTCTAGACTTTTATGGAGATCGTATGACTAGTTTCACGGGGATAGTAGTAGAGACCTGTTTAGGAATTACTTAGGGTTTGATTCCCTTAACCCTAAGTGGACTATATTAATAGGATTCCCATCTCCCTCACCTGAACCCATACACCCGACCCCCACTCTCCCTTCCTCTCTTTCTCTCTTGCGCGGACGAACCCAATACTGACCGAGGATTCTTTCCCGACGATCTCGTTCTCGCTGAATCACCGGAGGAAGAGCGCCGGATCACGTCGGTGCCGACCATCCCTGGAGAAGTGATCACCTCTTCGGTCATTTCTTAAGCGCGATCGACGGTGATCTAGCGTCTAAAGAACATGGGGAGTTGGGCTCGCATCGTTCCTGATTGATCAAGTCCCTCCGTCCTTCCTCCTTGATCTGTTCGAAGGAAGGTGACTCGTGTCATCACTCGTTGGAGTGGATCGGATGACACCGTCTGTAGGCGACGATTGAGGTAAGCGTCGACGGGAAAAATCTTGTGGATTCAAGATGGTGGTTTTTGGGGTTTTCAACTTCGATTTCCTTTCTGTTCTGGATTAAGGGAAGGTGTCGGATCAACCTAGTGATGGATCTCGCTTGAGTAGATCTTGACCTTCTTCCTCCTTGCAGCAGATTGGGGTCTCGGCTGGGAGATTTGGGAATCAATTCGGGTGAGTAAGGTTCTGTGTGATAAGGATTTCAGCAAATTCATTATTCTACAATTAGCTTCTGTTTAGATTTTAGAAAGAAGGGGTGTAAGGAGCTTGGTAGCTGTCGGCAAGATTCTTGTGAGGGTTGTAGGTTTTTGATCCACTGCTACCTCTCAAGGTAAGTGATGTCTAGTAAGGATATTTCTGTTGATTTCATTCGTACGTGGCTAAATTAGGTTTGTTTAGGTGTTAGAAGTTTTTAGTGTGTTGTCTCATTAGAACTTCTGTGGATTTTGTTGATCAATATTTGTTAACAGCGATATGAGATGGCTATGCTGGAGAATTGGAGATTGTAATTGTAGATAAACCTAATCTGAAATAGATCCAGTGATGTTTAGGTTTGCTTCATGTTAGGTGTTTATGGAAGGGTCTTATGGGAAATTAATTCTTGGAGGAGTTAAGCTAGGTTGAAAGTTAATCTAGTTTATCAGTGGAAGGGGGTAGTAATCATAGTAACTATTGTTTTAAAGTTGGTTATTTATTTATAGGTAATTCACCTATTTGTAGTGTATACATATAATTACATTAAATTGTATATGTGATACAGGACCTTGATCGGTGACGTGCCACGTGACGCGGGTGGTTCTGTTGATACGAGTTATCTTGAGGCGGGTATTTCTTCCTATCTCCTTAGTTCTTTGAACTTTAAAGCATGGTTATATTTGGATGTTTAGGTTGCATTACCTTAAATCTGTATATTTGTTCCGTTCCTGCTTGTCACTTTCTGTTTTGATCTTTGATATGATCTAGTTTACCTCGATACATTCTCACCCTTGATATCAGAACTCTGTGCATATGCATATGTAGAGTTTGTATCAAAGAGATGTCTGGATTGTAAGGTTAGCGTGCTTATCATGCATATAGGTGTTGAGTGTACACGTGACCGATATGTGTTATTGGAGTTGCATAGTGGATTAACCATGTTGTATGTTGGAGTATGTATATACGCTTATGGTGGTTATTGGGGGTGTTTTTGGGGTGCATGATTGATGATAGTATCTATATTGTGACTATTCACATCATGCCATCATTCATTCCATACTGATGACTATTGTCTCCCTTGTGGTGAGAGGGCCGTCAGTTGTTTATAGTTGCCCATTCGATCATTGTTGGAGAGTGGTAGCTAGGAGTGGAGCTAGTCTTGTCGCGCTTGCTCAGCCGTTCGGTGTTTATACTCTGTCAACCTCGACCACTCTAGAGTAGTGGGTCTTGAGGCTACAGTAGTTAGAGGGCTTAAGTTGTGAGTGGTCAGGGACCCTTAGCTATGTAGTTTGATAACTTCTTAGCTGATCGTCCGCTTCGGTCGCCTATAGCGGTGCATGTACTGGAGGCTAGTACGGGTTGTCACGGACCCAAGCCTCTCGGTCATTCAAGGGTCGTGGTGTCTAGAGAGGTGGCGGGGTGACCATGGAGCATGCATGCACATTTACATATGATGCGCGATGCATCTGGGGAGATATTTTACATACATGCCTAGTAGATATTAGTTGCATGTGATTGTGTGTTATTGCATTTGTTTGAGCTATGTATGCTGCATTTGGATGTCATACTGCATACATGTCATCTATTTTATATGTATATACAGTCGTATGTATATTTACACAGTTGTCACGAGTAGATCTGCTGCTGTTCCAGTGAGTTTACTAACTATGGTATCATGGTATTGATTCTAGTCGAGCATGTGCATTTATTGTGTTAGGTATGTTTATGTATAGTTGTTGTATCAGATATGGCTAGATGGGTTATATTTTGATAACATGATTTTATTCTTATGTATGGAGACTGTATTCCTTGGTTCCTATATTATCGTATTTACCATGCTTTATTCTGTCCTTACTCGCTGAGTTTCTTGTACTCACCACCCTGTCTATATGGTTTTGATTTCAGGTAGTAGGTAGATGATATGGAGTTGCTTGGAGTATACTGCCAGCCGGTTCCACTTTCCACGTCATATCCGAGGACTTCTTACTGGTTTTAGTTTCTTATTATTTGCATTTCATACTCGTTGGATTTAGAGTCGTGAGAATTGACTATATCTTGATACTTGTATTGTGGACTTGTATCTGTGATGTCTTTGTGGACTTTGCATTTGTGGATTTCCTCTTCATTTTTTCGTTGTGCTTTTGATACAGTCGTGTGTGCTAAATATTGACTGTGTGATTGTTTTCCATTTCTTTTATCCAGCCGGGTAGGACTGTGAATATTAACTGCGTGATTGTTGTTACTTTTGTGTATATATTCCAGCCGCATGTGGCTGATGTATTTTGCATGTATGTGAGATTCAGATTATCACCGGTACAGGGGAGATGCTGCCGAAATTTTTCGGTAGAGACTCACCCGGGGCCTGACAATTTAGTGGTATCAGAGCAGGTTTACGATGCCTATTTTTTCGAGTTTTGGATTTTTTGAAGGTTACGAGGTTTTTTTGAGTTTTAAAAGTCTTGCTAGGTTTACACTTGGGATTCGTATTTTTCGATGTGACTGTTCGGATATTGGGACCAGGCAGCGACAGGATATCTCCAAGCGATAGGTTGTAAGTTAATTTACTGTTATATTATACTGCTGTAGTCTTACCTTGTTGTTCATATTAGGAATGAAGCGCTGAGATACGACCCCTCGTCAGCGTCATGGTCCGGGGCGACCACGAAAGCAACCTATTGAGTCAGTAGAGTCTGAGCCAGTGGAGCACGAGGTGGATTTTGTTAGGGATCCTACAGAGGTTGAGATTGATAGTCGTGGACAAACTCCTCAAGTTTCCATGAGAGATCTGGGTTTTCAGCCTCAGTTGATTCCTCTCACATTACCACCTGTAGTCCCCACTCCTGCTGCTACTCCTTGGACGAAGGATAGAACTCGTATCCCGTTATTGGCTCAATCGGTAAAGGACTGATTTACTTTATTCTATGGGGTTCCCGACCCCAGTGTTGCTCGTTCTTGGTTGGGAAATGTGGAGGATACTTTCAAGTATTTGTCGTGTACCGAGGAAGAAAAAGCTGAACTAGCTGCGTACCACCTCCGAGATCAGGCTGTTACTTGGTGGAAGATGCAGAAGTCACTTTTTGGGGATCAGAGTATTACCTGGACCTTATTTCGTGTAACAACCCAAATTTCCTCATTACGAATTCTAATAGTACTTTAAAATATTTAGAAATGCTTTAGAAATATTCTAGAGACTTTTAGAAATTTTTAGAGTATTTTTATGTAATTTTCGGAGTTCGTTTGGTATTTTTACCAAAAAAAAGAAGTTGCAAAAAATAAAGAGGTTCGGCCGAAGTTCGAACCCGCGACCTCTGACCCGGTCCAAGACTTAAGCGAAGCGCGATAGCCAAGCGCCCAAGCGGGCCGTGCTGATCAAAGAAGGGGCGGAAATAATTTAAGCAATAGTTAGATAATAGAATGCTCTAGTTATAAAGAGAGAACTTAGGTTTTTCCCGTGACCAAAACCTTTCTCTCCTTTCTCGCGTGCGGCGTCTCTGCTTGGGCGGAAGACGAAGCCGAAGGTAGGGCTTCATCTCCGGCGGCCGCGAAGGGCAAATCCCGTGAGCTCTTCATGGAATAGAGACTGGCTTGTCGAAGAGAACCCGAGGGCACGAAGAGGAGGCCGAAACTTGCAATCTTCGAAACCCTAGAAGTCCTTCTTCTTCAATTGTAAGTCCAAGAACAAGGTAAGTGCTTCCTCACCTGTAGTAGAGTAGTTCCGGATTCATGTTAGCTTCTTGTTTTTGATTTCGAAGCATGTTTTTAAGGAGGTTTGTTTTTTTTAAGTTGCTCCTGTGAATCTCAAAGAAAGGATATGAATTGTATAGATTAAGCATGTGGTTTAGACTTCTTCAGCCCTTATAATTAGCGTTACAACTTTGGTATAGGTTTTCCCTTTGTTACCATAATTGGCATGTTTGGTTCATATAGAGCCTTGCAAGTTTCGGATGTTGTTGCTAGGCAATGAACATAGAATGGGTTAGATTAATTTGGAGCATATAATTTAGCTTCATTGTCGCTGCTGGGATTAATGGGTGTGAACATGGAAAGGATATGTTCGGTCCTTAATGATGTTACCTTAATGGTTTGGATTAAAGGTTTGGATTCTGTTACCTTAATGCTTGTTTCCTTACTGTTTGGTTTTGGGAGCATTCAGTTAGAACCCCTAGTAGTGTAATTAGACCTGCAGTCTTGATCTCTATTGCTCTATAAAAGTATAAGTTTTGAATAAGTTTTATACAGGTTTCAAGCTTCAGCAGGTTTTAGTTTTGAATGGCTATGAGTAACGTTTTTGGTTTCTTTTGTTTCCTTGTCGTGACACTGAGAATGAGGAATCATTATTGTTCTTTTGTTGGTTTCCAGTAGCAAATCCTGTACTAGTTGCAATGCAGATTTAGTTTTTGAGTTGAATCAATGAATATGAACAGCATAATTTTTTTTAGCTTACTGTTTAGTTTATGAGGTATTCTTTTATTAGAAGTATTAACAAGTATAAGTATTTTACTTGAGAAGGCTAGTACCCGACTTCCGAGGTTATCGTTAAACAAATCTAGGTGACCGTTTCCGAGGTCTCGGCCTTAGTAAGACCAAGGTCTTTACGCTCATAGGACTGGTGGCTCGCTACCTCAGTTTCTATTAGGGAGCGCGCAATGGTACTAAGCCTGGGCCCAAAAGAGTATTATTTTGAAGTATAAAAGTATAAATTTTAAACAAGTGAAATAAGCTTCACATAAGTTTAAAATTCAGCAAGTTTAGTTTCTTTTATGCTAGCATGTTATTTAGAATTTTCTTGTTGTTATTTGCTATTAGATGAGCAGCTTTACATGTTTAGCATTTCAGTATGTTCACATGCATATTCGAGTTTTGTGAGTTAGATAGCGCTTACTAAGTATTTTTTCTTATAGTTGCATTTCCTCTTACTGCAGATAAAGGAAAGGAAAAGCTATAGCGAAGGAAGGCGACAAGGAGGTGTGGATGGATGTGTGATGTTTGGACTATGGAAGCCTCGGGACTTAGTTTAAAATTTATTAAGATTTTGTATTCAGAATGTTGGAACTATTCTTTCATGTTGTTAGATTTACTCATTGGATATTTTATGTTTTAGAAATCTTTCTTTTAATTGCTATGCACATTGGTTTATTATCTGAGTTGTATCATTGTTGCATGCTTGTGTAGATTGATATGTTTTAGTTGCAAACATATACTTGAGTAGAATGTTGGGATGAGTTATTATGTTTTCTATTGCTACTAATTGCATGCTTTGAGTTTTTGAGAGTTTTAAGTATAGATATTTTCATGTGAACAACTTTAGTTAAGTATAGTTAGTAGTCCAATAGTGCTCCACCCTCACAGACTAGTAGGGAGGAGGGTGGGGTGTTACATTTCGAGATGCTTTCGAGAGACAGTATTTTCCATCTCCGTTTCGTATGGTTCATCGATAGGAGTTCTTAAATCTTAAGTAGGGGGATCGATCTGTGATGGAGTACGATGAAGAGTTTAACCGATTAGCTAAGTACTGTCTGCAGCTTGCTGCTCAGGACAACGATCGGTTAGACCAGTTTACCCAGGACCTTGCATCTTATATTCGTATCAGGATGTCTGGTTTTACTCCTAGCACTTACCGAGAGGTCTTAGATAGAGCATTGATGATTGAGATGACACGGCAGCAAGTTTCCCAAGAGCGGGGAAAAGATAAACAAAAGGCTCAGGGAGCAACTCCAAATCAGAAACAATAGAACCAAGGTCAGAAAAAGCGGAAGAAATGTCAAGGATCCCAGACTACTTCGGGGGAGTCTTATCGATCATCGAAGACAGAACGATTATCAGCTGGTTCTTCTAGACCTTCTCAGAAGGATTCTTCTAGTGAGCTTAGATGTTACAGGTGTGGTCTTGAGGGGCATGCTAGACCTAATTGTCCATTGGGCCAAGATGTATGCTATTACTGTAAGCTCCGGGGTCATGTGAGTCATGACTGCACACTGAAGGCACAGATGGAGGCAGCTAAGAGTACTCCACAGGGAAGTCGTACTACTCAGACTCGACAGTCGAAGGGATCACAAAGGACATAGAGTGCTTCATATCATCAACGTATGCCACCTTCTCAGGCACAGGTATATCACATCCAAGGTCAGGAGCACCTAGCAGTACCAGTTGCTATGCAGTATGCCTCTGCTGTTTCTTCGCATCAGACATATCCGGCACAGCAGAACTTAATGACGCCACCTAGCTCTTGTCCAGTGATACAGCCTCAGCAGTATGCTACCACTCACCAGCCTCAGCAGTATGCTATCACTCACCAGCCTCAACAGTTCGCTACTACTCCACCAGCACAGTTTCAGACGACTACTGGAGTATCGCCATCGTGCCCAGAAGTAGGACGAGTTTATGCTGTTACTCGCGAGGAGGCACAACGGGCAAAGGGATCAGTCTTTTGGGGTATGATTATTGTTTATTCATTTCCTGCTAAATTATCGATAGATATTGGTAGTTCCCATTCTTTCATTTCCCGGGTATTTCTGAGTAAGATTTGTAGACTACCTGTTCGTCGGACTCACTCATTAGCGGTATCTTTACCCTTGGGAGAGATACTAGATATCAGTCAAGAGATTAAAGAATGCCCATTGGATTTCGAGAGTCATACCCTTATGGTGGATTTGCAGGTTCTGGATATGCTAGAATTTGACATCATTTTGGGTATGGACTGGTTGGCCAGATATTATGCTACCGTCGATTGTAGCGCAAGAGTGGTTACATTTAGACCTCCGGGTCTACCATCCTGGGTATTCATGGGTACCAAGGATGAGGGGATTTTTGTTATCTCAACAATGCAAGCTCATAGATTATTGTCTCAAGGATGTCAGGCAAGCTCAGAGATTATTGTCTCAAGGATGTCAGGGATATTTGTTATCTATGATTAAGATTGATCAGGATCATACCACACAGCCTTCTGACATTCCTATAGTTCGGGAGTACCCTGACATATTTCCAGAAAAATTACCTGGCTTGCCTCCAAAAAGGCATGGTGGAGTTCACGATTGAGTTGATTCCGGGGACAACACCGGTATCAAAGGATCTGTATTGCATGCCACCTAAAGAATTAGAGGAGCTAAAGATGCAGTTACAGGAACTATTGGATAGAGGGTTTATCCGTCCTAGTGTTTCTCCATGGGGAGCTCCGGTACTCTTTGTGAAGAAGAAGGATGGATCGATGAGATTATGCATCGACTATCGACAGCTGAATGTAGTGACCATTAAGAACAAATACCCACTTCCACGTATAGAGGATTTGTTTGATCAGCTCAAGAGCACTTGTGTATATTCAAAGATTGATCTACGCTCTGGCTATCATTAGCTCAGTGTGAGGAATTCAGATATACAGAAGACAACATTCCATACTCGTTATGGACACTATGAGTTCTTGGTAAAGTCATTTGGGCTTACCAATGCTCAAGCAGTTTTCATGGATCTGATGAATAGGGTATTTCTTGAGTTCTTAGATCAGTTTGTTATTGTGTTCATCGATGATATTTTAATATATTCTTGGTCTGAGGAAGAACATGGACAACATCTTCGTATAGTATTGGAGACGCTCCGGCGAGAACGTCTCTATGCAAAGTTCAGCAAATGTGTATTCTGGTTATCTTTTGTGGGTTTTCTAGGACATATTCTTTCTAGTAGGGGTATATCCATGGACCCGCAAAAGATAGAAGTTGTTACCAGTTGAGAGCAGCCAAAGTCGGTATAAGAGATTTGTAGCTTTCTTGGTTTGGCTGGGTATTATCGAAGGTTTGTTGAGGGCTTCTCTAGCATCGCTTTGCCTTTGACTCAGTTGACCAGAAAGGGAGTGAAGTTTTGTTGGACAGAGTCTTGCGAGAATAGTTTTCAGGAATTTAAACGAAGACTTATTTCTACACCTATATTAGTACTTCCTTCTGGAGATGATGGCTTCGTACTTTATACAGATACATCATTATAGGGGTTAGGCGCAATAATCATGCAGCATGGACGGGTAATTTCTTATGCCTCACGTCAGTTGAAAGAGCATGAGAAGAATTACCTAGTGCATGACTTGGAGTTAGCAGCTATTATATTTGCGCTGAAAATCTGGAGACATCATCTATACGGGATTACCTTCAAGATATTCACAGATCATAAGAGTTTTAAGTATCTATCTACTCAGAAAGAATTGAACTTAAGACAGAGAAGATGGATGGAATTCTGGAAGGACTATGACTGTACGATCAACTACCACCCAAGGAAAGCCAACATGGTAGCTGATGCATTGAGTAGGAAATCCCGAGTTCTTGCCTGTCATCGTGTGATGGTTACAGAACTGGTACAGAAATTTTCTGAGTTGAGATTAGTAGAGCAAGGTTAGACTGAGCAGGGTATTCTATTATCTATGGTTGCCCAGTCACCCATTGTAGAGAGGATTAAAGAAGCTCAGGTTACAGATCAGCATCTGCAGTTTTTGTGTAGCAGAATTATCCCATAACAACAGACAGAGTTTTCTTGTGATGGAAATGGAATTCTATATTTCCGGGGGAGGTTATGTGTTCCTAAATCATCTTCTGTGAAGGAAGACCTACTTCAGGAGGCACACCGGTCCAGATTTGCGATTCATCCTGGTGGTACACGCATGTATAGGGATCTGATATTGGATCGAAAGCGCTAGAGGGGGATGAATAGCGCTCGTGGCTTTCACAATTCGTTTTCGGAAATCGTTAGAGTAAATGCAGCAGAAAAGAAAAGAAATAACACAAACAGAGAAGAGCCAAGATTTACTTGGTTCGGAGCCTAGGGCGACTCCTACTCCAAGGCCCACGATCATTGATCGCTTCCGGTGGGCAACAACTATAATATCGAAAAATCTTTACACAAGATGTATTACAGTTCAATAGCAATAATGAAATTATACTGACACTATGAGAAATAAAGATGTCGTCACTGGCTGTCGAAGTAGCAGAGCGTTGTTGGAACGTTCGGAGCAGTGTTGGAGAGAACAGGTTCTTCTATTCGAGATTGTTATTGAAGCTGCACCCCGAGGCCTTCTTTTATAGCTCTGCAAAGTCTGATCCAGATCCCCAAGGTTCGGGATCAAGTTTGACCCGAGGCTGATCGGTTGACCGATCACCTATTCGATCGACCGATCAGGCGATCTCCTCCTATCTGATCCGCCCGATCCTCTCACTCCGCTTCTATCTGGTCAAACTCCATCCGAGGTTCGTTCGACTAATAAACAGGTTCGGTCCACCGATAAGCAGTCCTGATCCAATCGACGCCCAACCCTGGTTCGGTCGACCGATCCTAAGGTTCGGTCGACCGATCCTAAGGTTCGATCGACCGATCCCCTAGTCGAGCCTGGTCCAACCTCTGAAGATCTGATCTGCTGGCTTGGGGGTTTGGTCGACCGATCTCAAGGTTCGGTCGACCGATCCCGGTAACTTCTAACTCTGCACAAAAAATGTTAGTCTCCTGCAACACAGAGTTAGAACATAATAGATAATATATAAGCAAATAAACTGATAGCCTTCGGACTGTCCGGATCTGACTTCGGGTTTCCGACCGAAAATCCTAGGTCGACCCGACGCCTACTGTTCCCTCTACGGGGAACGCGTCCTCACCTACTCCACTCAGGAGATTTACCTGTTGCCAGTGTGATCCTCCATATCGACTGGTCTTTTGCTCAGCGTTCGAAGCTTCCGGACTTTCTGCTGGACTTCCGTTTCCCGACCCGTCCAGTCTTTCACCTGGTTCGCGACACTAGGACTTTCCACCTAGGGTTACCCCCTAGGAATTTTGCCTGAAGCACTCGCCCGCCAAGACTTTTCGCATAGGGTTACCACCCCCTATGACCCAGGGTTACCTCCCCCTATGGTTTTCCACCTGACTTTCCTGAAACACTCAATTAAGTACGTTAGATCACAAAACAACTTAACTTTGAATTCCTTTGCCATTATCAAAACAACGGTCAATCGTCGGATGCTTCCCGCACCAACAATCTCAACCTTTTTTATTATGGCAACTGAAATTCAAAGCTAAGTAAAATAGATGCATAAAGTTTAAGTAAGCAAGCTTAATAAATTTTGAATGCAAGCATGGTTAAGCGAAAACTTAAACTTTGTTAAGCTCCCCCTTAATAAAGGCTTTCTTTATAAATTTTTGTTTTTGAATTTTTCCCTATTCTCCCCCTTTGCCATTTATCAAAAGTAAACACGTTTGAAAAAAATCTCACTAAGATTTTAGTAAAAAGGCAAAAGGAAAAAAAGATTAAGTAAGGGTTCTTTAAGACATTTTGTTTTAAAAGCAACATTTCTTGTAGATAAAATTCGCAAAGTAGAACAGTTTGAGCTCGAAGTTGGTTTTCTAAAATTTTATCAATTAATTTTACTAGAGAAAGATTTTTCTTTGTAATATAGCAAAAGCTAGTCAAAATTTTGAAACCTTAGGCTTTTTAAAGAGGAATAGAAATATTTTGGTAACACCTAGCTTTTTATAATTAATATTCTTAGCTAAGTGAAATCAAGGTCTAAAGAGCAATTTTTTCTTTCAACTGAGTTTAGAAGGCCAATAAGACTTGAGCCAATTTTGCAAAATTTTGAAAGGTTTTTCTTTTAGACAAGGGCAAAGGAGGGGCTTAAATCCTTAATGTCCAAGCATGGGTTGAGTTAAATTGATTGTAAATTAGCTAATTTCTTTAAGTAAGGTATCAGAGCCCTAATGATCAAGCATGAGTTAACTCAAAAAAAAAAAAAAATTAAAAGTCAAGCACTTAGGGTCTTGTCCATATGTCTAACCATCTAGCTACTAGCTGATTACCTAGAGGGCAACAACTTTCACTTGGTTAGTCAAGTTAAGTCAATGGATCCAATTAGCTTTGACTAGGGCTGGAAGACTTGACTTGATTACTGTTAATTAGGTGTTTAACGCCCAGACTCATATTGATGTACAGATATAAGCATTCTTGAGTCCAGGCTGTACCCTATGCATCTCACGCCGTTCTATGTTTTTCAAACACAAGCAAGGTAAGCCTAGGTGTTTGTGAGATGCTCTGGCTGAATCCTAGGGGAACATGATATCTAGTGTTTAAGCCTAGGCTAAGTCCAAATTTTAAAAACCCTAGTTAAATTGGAATTTTGAAAATACATATTTTCCCTAGAATTTTTAAAACAAAAGATCATTTATGAAATCATACTCACAATTTTTGAAAACAAATAAAATTTTTAAAGTAGAAGTAGGAAACTGATTTGAAAATCAAAAACTATTCTACCCAACACATTCCTATTTTCCTTCTAAGTGCATTGAACTCAAGTTCAGGTAAGGGTTTTGTGAAAATGTCAGCTAGGTTTGATTTGGACTCAACATAGCTGAGTACAATTTCACCCTTGGCTACATGATCCCTTACAAAGTGGTGTTTTACCTCTATGTGTTTGGTCCTAGAGTGGTGAATTGGATTTTTGGTTAAATTAATTGAACTCACATTATCAATTAAAATTTTTGTATTTTTGTATTCTAGCTGATAATCTTTTAGTGTATGCATCATCCATAAAAGTTGGGAAGCACATTCTCCTAGGGCTATGTATTCAGCTTCAGTGGTGGATATAGCAACACAGTGTTGCTTTCTGCTTGACCAACTTACTAGGTACTGACCTAGAATTTGGCAGCTACCACTTGTGCTTTTTCTATCTAGTTTGCATCCGACATAGTCTGAATCAGAGTAGCCAAAAAGGTCAAGGGTGCAAGTTCTAGGGTACCAAAGTCCTACATTTAGGGTGCCCTTAATGTACCTAAGTATCCTTTTAACATATGTTAGGTGTGACTCTTTTGCACAGGATTGGTATCTTGCGCACATACCTACTGCAAATAAAATATCGGGTCGACTTGCAGTTAGGTAAAGTAGGCTACCTATTATACTCCTATAGTACTTTGGGTCTACTGGTTTTCCTTCTGGGTCAGAATCAATGTTGTTATTTGTTGCCATTGGAGTGTTTATAATTTTTGAGTTTTCCATGCCAAAATTTTTAGTTAGTTCTTTAGCATATTTGGTTTGATAAATATAGATTCCATCTTTGGTTTGTTTAATTTGTAAGCCTAAGAAAAAATTGAGCTACCCCACCAAACTCATCTCAAATTCATTTTCCATTAAATTAACAAATTCTTTTAAAAGTTTACTGTTGATTGAGCCAAAAATTATGTCGTCAACATAGATTTGGGCAATAAAAATATCTTTTTCTATGGTTTTGACAAATAGGGTCTGATCTATTTGACCTTAGTTAAAGCCCTTGGATATTAGGTAATTAGATAACCGTTCATATCATGCCCTAGGTGCTTGTTTTAGTCCATATAAGGCCTTTTTTAGTCTAAATACATGGTTTAGATGATCTAAGTCCTCAAATCCTGGGGGTTGGCTTACATAGACCTCTTCCTTAATAAACTCATTTAGGAATGCAGATTTTACATCCATTTGGTATAACCTAAACCCTTTATGTGCTGCATAGGCTAACAACATCCTAATGGATTCGAGTCTAGATACTATTGCATAGGTTTCGTCATAATCTAAACCCTCAACTTGACTAAACCCTTTGGCTACTAGTCTAGCCTTATTTCTTATTATCTCACCCTGATCATCCAGCTTGTTCATAAATACTCATTTGGTGTCTATTATTGATTTATCTATGGGTTTGGGTACAAGGTCCCAGACTTGGTTTCTATCAAATTGGGCTAGCTCTTCCTCCATAGTAATGATCCAGTCTGGGTCAGGTAGGGATTCTTCTATAGTCTTAGGCTCAATTTTAGAAATAAGGGCAATCTGACTCAGGTTTCTATAAGAGGATCTAGTTCTAACTCCTAGGTTTGGGTCACCCAAAATTTGGTCTGGTGGGTGAGAAATACCTATTCTCGTTGGTCTTATATTTGTATTAGGAGTTAGTTCCTCTGGTTTACTAGTATTAAGTTGAATTTCATCGTCTTCTATAATTCTTGGGTTAATGTCTGCATTTTTATCTATATTTGGTAGATTGATTTCTTCATCAAATATTACATTAGTTGTTTCTTCAACTTTTAGTGTATTTTGGTTGTAGACTCTATAGGCCCTACTGGTTGTAGAGTATCCTAAAATGATTCCTTGATTTGATTTGGTTGTAAATTTTCCTAAGTAGTCTTTAGTGTTTAAAATATGAACTTTACATCCAAATACTTTTAAATAGTTTAAGTTGGGAATTTTATTATAATATATTTCATAAGGAGTTTTATTATAAAGTTTGTTAATTAGAATTCGATTTTGAATATAGTTTGCAGTATTTATTGCTTCAGCCCAAACTTGATGATTTAGATTATATTCGTTTAGCATGGTTCTAGCGGCTTCTTGTAGGGTTCTATTTTTCCGTTCTACTAGACTGTTCTATTGGGGGGTTCTAGGGCATGAAAATTCGTGTTTGTATCCGTTGATTTTACAAAATTGGATAAACCTATGATTTTCAAATCCCCCCCCCCATGATAACTTCTTATCCTTTTAATTTTAGTATCTTTTTCATTTTCTGTTAATTTACAAAAATTACTAAAGACTTCAAAGGTTTTACCTTTTGTTTTTAGAAATTTTACCCAGGTGAACTTAGAGTAGTCATCAATTATAACTAAGCAATACTGGTTCTTGCTTAGTGACTTGGCTCCATGTGAATCAAATAGATCTAGGTAAAGGAGCTCAAGTAAAGAGTTAGTTCTATCTAGATTGGTTGACTTATGGGTTGACTTGGTTTGTTTTCCTTGTTAACAGGGATGACAAATTGTATTTTCTAGGTTTCTTAATTTGGGCAATCATCTAACTAAGCCATTTTGACTCATTTTTGAAATGAGTCTAATATGAGTGTGACCCAGTCTTCTGTGCCACAAGTTGGTTTCCTCTTGTTGTGTCAAGAGACACTTTATTGAGCGTAGGTCAATTGTATAGATGTTATTTTTTCTAAGTCCCTTAAGCCTGATTTCGGGGTTGTCGATGTTTTTAATTAAGCACCCAGAATTATCAAAGGTAACTAAGTATCTACTATCACACAATTGGCTAATACTTAATAGATTAAAATTAAAATTTTCAACTAATAGAACTTTTCGAATGACAAAATTGGAGTTAAGTTCGATATTACCTCTTCCGATTACCTTAAGTTTACCGTCGTTGTCGAACGCAACTGACCCTAGGTTCTTTAGTTTGAGCTTAGTAAACTTCAACCTATCTCAAGTCATATGTCTGGAGCATCCACTATCTATCATCCATTGATCCAATTTCTACACATAAAGTAGTTGATTTGGATTCTTTTAATCGATTAAAAGATAGTTTGATTGAATTAAGCTCTCTATTTTTCCATCTCACCCGTACTAGGTTTTCAATCAGTTATCCCTATGGGTGATTGTGAGATGGATGAATTAGGTTAATTAATTTGAGAAATATTTTCGTTAATTTTTGAAAGATAATTTAAAGTTAATTTTAAAGATAATTTTAAGGTTAATTAATTTTGAAAAATATTTAAGTTAATTAATTAATTTTTAAAAAATAATTTAAAGTTAATTTTAAGGTTAACTAATTTTGAAAAGTATTTAAGTTAATTAATTAATTTTTGAAAAATAATTTAAAGTTAACTTTAAAGTTAATTTTAAGGTTAATTAATTTTGAAAAATATTTACGTTAATTAATTAATTTTTGAAAAATAATTTAAAGTTGATTTTAAAGTTAATTTTAAGGTTAATTAATTTTCAAAAATATTTAAGTTAATTAATTAATTTTTGAAAAATAATTTAAAGTTAATTTTAAGGTCAATTAATTTTGAAAAATATTTACGTTAATTAATTAATTTTTGAAAAATAATTCAAAGTTAATTTTAAAGTTAATTTTAAGGTTAATTAATTTTAAAAAGTATTTAAGTTAATTAATTAATTTTTAAAAAATAATTTAAAGTTAATTTTAAGGTTAATTAATTTTGACAAATATTTACGTTAATTAATTAATTTTTGAAAAACAATTTAAAGTTAATTTTAAAGTTAACTTTAAGGTTAATTAATTTTGAAAAGTATTTAAGTTAATTAATTAATTTTTTAAAAATAATTTAAAGTAAATTTTAAAGTTAATTTTAAGGTTAATTAATTTTGAAAAATATTTATGTTAATTAATTAATTTTTGAAAAATAATTTAAAGAAAATTTTAAGGTTAATTAATTTTGAAAAATATTTAAGTTAATTAATTAACTTTTGAAAAATAATTTTAAGTTAATTTTAAAGTTAATTTTAAGGTTAATTAATTTTGAAAAATACTTACGTTAATTAATTAATTTTTGAAAAATAATTTAAAGTAAATGTTAAGGTTAATTTTAAGGTTAATTAATTTTGAAACGTATTTAAGTTAATTAATTATTTTTTGAAAAATAATTTAAAGTTAATTTTAAAGTTAATTTTAAGGTTAATTAATTTTGAAAAGTATTTATGTTAATTAATTAATTTTTGAAAAATAATTTAAAGTAAATTTTAAAGTTAATTTTAAGGTTAATTAATTTTGAAAAGTATTTAAGTTAATTAATTAATTTTTGAAAAATAATTTAAAGTAAATTTTAAAGATAATTTTAAGGTTAATTAATTTTGAAAAGTATTTAAGTTAATTAATTAATTTTTGAAAAATAATTTAAAGTTAATTTTAAGGTTAATTAATTTTGAAAAATATTTACTGTAACAACCACCCTTCTTACTACTATTCTCTAAGGGTGACCGTTACTTAACTACTAACTCTGCTTAACTGGTATAATCGAAACCACGAGGAGTCCTTATCGAAAAATTTCGACAGAGTCTCCCCTGTACCGGTGACCATAAACTGAGATACAAACATAGTATACATCAGCCACAAGTGGCTGGAACATGTAACAAACTCTCACACAGTTAAATAAGTGTCAAACACCAAAATAACTACTTATTAAACAAAACTCATCTCAGCATGCAATCTAAAACAAAAACAATCTCAAATGACATGGATCTTAAAGTACAACTTCAAATGTTTCTTAATCACTAAAACACGGAAACTTAGTAATAAAGAAAGAAAACTAAAAGAACTCTTTTCTAGCCCCAAGACTTCCATAGTCCTGGCATCACACACCATCCGCGTTACCTTGTCGCCTTCCTTTGCTATATCCTTTCCTTTCCTTTATCTGCAGTAAGAGGAAATGCAATCTATAAGCAAAATTGCTTAGTAAGCGCTATCTAACTCACAAAAACTCGAATATGCATGTATACAAGAAGAAACTTGAAATTGTATGTTTTAAAAGAAAACATATATAGCTACTCATGTTAATCTAATAGCAATAAAGATTACTCATGCTCAACTAATAGCAAAGCAATAAAATTAGCATACTCATGACATACAAGAATAAAAACTGCATGCTAGAAGATAAAGCTAATCATGCTAAATAACTAATTAGGAAACAAATAAAACTAACATTGCATGCTTCGAATTAAAAGAAACTAAACTCGCTGACTCTAAACATAAGTGAAGCTTGTTCATTTGTTTCAAAACTTATACTTTAATACTTTAAAATAATAATCAACTTCTTTTGGGCCCAGGCGTAGTACCAAAGCGCGCTCTCTAATAGAGACTGGGGTAGCGAGCCACCAGTTCTACGAGGGTAAAGACCTCGGTCTTACCAAGGCCAAGACCTCGGAATTGGTCACCTGGATTTGTTTAACGACAACCTTGGAAGTCGGGTACTAGCCTCTTCAAAGTAAAATATCTTAATTACTTCTTCTTTAAAATATCTTAATTACTTCTTCTTTAAATGTCTTGACATTTTAACAAGCACCTTATGTGCCAAAATCCCTAAAGTCTCGACTTGGGATCTACTTAAGGCCTTGGCCTTTTTCTTTCTTTTCTTTATCTTTCTTATACTTATTAATACCTCTAATAAAAGAATGATTCTTTAAAATTGAAATGTTTAAACAAATTCTAACATTGAAATGCTTAGATAAACTGAAATTGCACACTTAAACATACTAAGGGTGAATGCTTAAACAAACTGAAATTTGATACTTAAACAAACTAAAACTGTTGTGCTTGGGAAGTTATAAAATTTTCAGTTCAAACAAGCAAATAAATCTGCATGCTATGACTAACAAAAATCTGCATACTACTAATAAGTTCCTACATACTATTAATAAATTTCTGCATTATAAACTTAATAAAATCTGCATACTTAACCAAAAATCTGGAATTTTCTATAAAATTGCACTAAAAAGCTTAACAAAATTGCACAGAAATGCTTAATAAGGGAAGTTGCTCATGTTATTCCAATAGCAAATAAATCTAGAAATCTGCTCATGCACATTTAATAGCAAGGAAACTAGAAATAAAGGAATCAAATGCTTAAGGAAATCTAAGTTTCTGCACTACTACTGAAAGGAACTAAAACATGAATAATCATCTTGTTATGTGCCATGGCTATAATGGAAAAACACAGAAAAGTGCCTCTGCTTCAATCCACGGCAAAAATGAAAAAAAAAAAGAAAATAGAAAAGTGCCTCTACTTCAATCTATGGCAAGGAAGGAAAACTGCAATACCACCCATGGACATTCGACAATAGACTATTTGTTAAATTCTAAATCTAACAATTCTGTATCAACTTCATGGCAGCAACTTCAAATCTAACCGAAATTCGAGAGACTTAATAGGAGTCGACGGTACACATTGAGCTAGCAACAAACAAAACAATCTAAACATGAAAACCAGATCATAAAAGCTGGGGAGCCTAACTGCATGATCAATTCATTCAAATCTCTTCTCTTATTCCTTATAAAACTCACGGTAGCAGCTTCAAACTCATTAATCTTTACAGCTTATTCCAAAAATCCAAAAGAATCTGAATTCAAACTCGGATCCTTTGAATCCCACGGTAGCAAGACCTAAACCATAACCTTTATAATATAATTCGGATACCAGAAGAAACTAAACCCTAGCAAATTCGAAATTCCTCACGGTACATCCCAAAATACCAAAACTCCTACAACATACTGCGAATTCAGGAAGAACAAGATCTGAAACTACTCCTACCGCAAGTGAGAAGCAACTTACCTTTGCTTTTGGGACTTACAACCGGAAGAGGAAGGTTCTAGGGTTCGGAGAAGCTTCAAATCTCGGCGGCTTCTTTGTGTTTCCGAGCTCCCCTCATCGAGGTGGTCACGCACGGGTGAAGACCGGCCGGAAAAAGCCTTTCGCCGGTGCCGGAGACCAAGCCCTAACGCGACTGTGATTTCGCCCAAGAAAACGCCGACGCGAGAAAGGCGAGGAGAAAGTGAGGGAATTAGGGTTCGCGTCGGGCGCAGGAAAAGGATTAAATCTTTATACTTAGGGTTATATGTAACGACCCAAATTTCCTCATTCTGAGCCCCAAGAATAATTCAAAAATATTTAGAAATGCTATAGAAAAGTTCTATAGATTTTTAGAAATTTTTAGAGTATTTTTATGCAATTTTTGGAGGTTGTTTGGTATTTTTACAAAACGAAAGAAGTTTTGACAAAAATATGTCCAAGTCAAGGTTTGAACCGGAAACCTCAGGTTAAGCAGAGATTCGCTTAACCAACAGACCAGCCGAATGTTTCTTAATAAAACCTACAACGAGATATATTTAAGTTGTAATTGATACCGAAATACCTTAGTTTTAAAAAAGTTGCAGAGAAATGGCTGAGCCGAAGCTCGACCCGGTGACCTGGGGTTTCGGCGGAAACGCAGATAACCAGCTGTGCTAGCGAGTTTTGTTAATTAAGGAAAGAACAAATTATATTTAAGGTATAGTTAGTAATAGAAAAACCTAGTTATAAAGGGATTAGGTTTTCTCTCTCGCCGAAAACCCGATTCTTTCTTCTCCTTCTCTCCCGACGGCGTTTTTCTTCTCGCGGCGGAAACGAAGAAGCAGGCCTAGGTCTTCACTTCGGCGGTCGACGAGGGACTCTTTTCGAAAGAGCTTCACGAAATCGGGATCATCTCAACGAGGAGTGCCGTGAGCACGAGGGAGAAGCCGAGATCTCCATCGCTCCGGAACCCTAGAGTCTTCCTCTTCTCCGGTTGTAAGTCCAAGAACAGCGATGTGAGTGTTTCTCACCTGCAGTAGGAGTAGCTCTTGGATTCTTGTTTTCCTTGATTTTCGAAGCATGTTGTAAAATTTGATGCTAAGGATTTGGTTCTTCTTCCTTGTTTTCGGAACATAGTGTACAGAATTTAGTTGGTAGGGATTGAGCCCTCTTTCTTTGTTTTTGAAACATATGAAATCAAGATGAGTGGTTAGACTTTGAGTTAAGTACATATGAAGTTTTATAAAAGAAGGGATCGGAGCATTTTTGCACGTAATGAACAGGTAACAAGTCTATAGATCAAGCAAAATCTGATAGGAAAGGTACGTACTATAACAAGAAGGAGAACATGTTGTGCAGATTTGTTTTTTTGTTGCTGTATAGAGTTTCCTTTGGTGGTGCAGCGTTGACTTCTTTGTTTTGGTTTTCCTTAGCTATTGTGAGCATATGCAGATTTTCACTTGCTATTGGTTTTAAGTGGGGCATGTAGTTTAGTTTCGTGGTGTAGCTCCTCAGATTTTAGATTTTTAGTTGCTGCAATAAAAAAAAAAAAAAAGAAGAACATCCCTTATAGTTATCTTTTCAAACATAGACTTCTTTGTTACCTTAATGGGCAGATCAGATTATATAGAGTCTTGAAAGTTTTCCATTTCCGAAGTTGGTCAGACTTGCCAATGCATATGCCAGCTTGATTGATCTAAAGACTAGTCCTGTACTTGTTAACTTTCTGTGGATTGCCACAAAGATATCGCGGTTATGTTTTGTAACAATAGAACATCAGAGCAGAGAAACAAAAATAAGGAAAACAAGATTTACATCATTTTTATAGAAGGATTTAGTTGACGGTGAGTTTTCTTTGGAGGTTTGAGTTTGGATTTGTGCTTTGGTTGTTTCTGCTGCCTTGAACCACAAAGGGAGGAAGAAGATGATTAATCGAGTCTGTGAATTGTTTTCTTCAGACTTTGTATTGGAAATTCGGATAGATTTCTGATGTAGACTTTTCTAATTGGGATCCACCAATTGTAGTGCAGATTTTATGAAGTTTAGAATGCAGATTTCATTAAGTTTACAAGTGCAGAATTTTATTAGGCTTTCAAGTGCAGAAGTTAGTTAGTGTAGTGAGCAGATTTGATTAAGCTTAGTATGCAGATTTTAGATAAGCTTAATATGCAGATTTTAGTTAAGTTTAGTATGCAGATTTTGTTAAGCTAGTATGCAGATTTCTGTTAAGCTATTATGCAGATTTTTATTAAGCTAGTATGCAGATTTCTGTTAAGCATTAGTGCAGATTTTTGATAAGTATTGTATGTGTAGATTTCTTTTGTATTCTATGCATGATTATGTGTTACATAGTTAGTTTCATTTATAGATGCATACGAAAGATACCCTAACACTATTTTGGGTTTAAGGAAAGTATAAGAAAGATAAAGAAAAGTATAAGGAAGATAAAGAAAGGAAAGAAAAAGGTCAAGGCCTTAAGTAGATCCCAAAGTCAAGACTTTAGGGATTTTGGCACACGAGGTGCTTATTAAAATGCCAAGGCATTTAAAGAAGAAGTAAATAAGATAATAAGTATTTTACTTTTAAAGGGCATGTACCGGACACAAGGTCCAAGGGATGGGCTCCAAGTTGCCCCTAGGCACAAGGCCTAGAAGTATCTTAGTAGTTTCGGGATTAGCTACCTCGATTCTTATTAAGAATGCGCGCGAAGTGGTACAATGTCGGGCCCAAGAGAAGTTGATTATTATTTTCAAGTATTAAAGTATAAATTTTAAACAAGTGAAATAAAAGAATAAATTTAGAGTAAATGAAGTAAGTTTCACTTTATTTTAAAGATCAGCAAGTTTAGCTTTCTTTTATGCTAGCAGCTTTTACATGTTTAGTTTCTTACATGTTATTTATTTGCTAGTTGATGAGCATGTTTAGCTTTATATGTTAGCATTTCAGTTAGTTTGCTTTCTTTATTAGTTTATGAGCATGATTAGCTACACATGTTTAGTATATCAGTTAGTATGCTGTCTTTGCTATTTATGAGCATGAGTAGTTATACATGTTAGCTTTTCTGTTAGTTGATTTCTTTGCTATTTATGAGCAGGAGTAGCTTTACATGTTAGCATTCAGTTTTAGCATGTTTTTTATTTGTATACATGCATATCGAGTTTTTGTGAGTAGATAGCGCTCACTAAGCTTTATGCTTATAGACTGCATTTCCTCCTACTGCAGATAAAGGAAAGGAAAAGATTTAGCAAGGAAGGCGACAAGGTGGTGGTGATGAAGGTGTGTGATGGCTGGACTATGGAGAGATCAAGAGTTTGCTATAGAGTTGTTAAAACTTACCTGATTAGAGTTTCCTTTTCTTTTCTCCTTAATGCTATTATGAGTCAAGATTATAATTAAGTTTATTCCGCATTTGTAGTTGGGTTCTATTGATGGAGTGATATTGTTGTTTGTTATTATTAGGGTAGTTTCCTCCTTTTATTTGTGATATTATACTGCGTGGTTGTGAAGATATATGTTCCAGCCGCCTGTGGCTGAGTATAGTTTGTTTGTATTGAGGATTTGGTCACCGGTACAGGGGAGATTCTGCCGAAATTTTTCGGTAGAGATTTCTCGTAGTTAAGTAGCGTACCGGTTAAGTAGAGTTAGTAGTTAAGTAACGGTCACTCTTCGAGAGTAGTAGTAGTAGTAAGAAGGGTGGTCGTTACAGTTGGTATCAGAGTAGTTCCCATTCTTCAGCATCACACACACATCAGCATCATCCTTGCCGTCTTCAAGTAAGAAAGTATTTAAGTTCTTTCTTTATTGCTTTCCTTTATTATTATTTGCAGTATAGAGTGATTGCTTATAAGTGCTTAAGTAAGATAAGAGTTTTTGCTGTTTTCTTTCTTCATATACAAATATGTATGTTTAGAAAGGATAGAGAAATGTTTAGAAGTACCTACTCATAGGTGTTGAAAGTCAAGAATCATGTATAAGTAAGATATATCTAGAAAGTATAGTGATAATTTTAAGTTTTCTTTTCCTCTGCCTGACTTGATGGCAAGAAGAGGACGTCCCCGTACCATTCGTACTGAGGACCGAGTTCAGGAGAACGAAGAGCCCAGAACCCCTGGGCCTATTCTCTCTGCAGTTGTTGCTCAACTTCAGAGACAAATAGCGAGCAGCAGCAAGTGATTGCCAATCTAATGGCCAATCAGAAGTCAGCTCCTCCCACTCCCCCCAACCATTTCTGTGGAGACCCCAGTGGTGACTGAAGTCCCATCAGTTGCCTTGGAAGTCGCCACAACACTTAGAAGACAAGAAGCATACCTCATCCAGTGGCTGAAGCTGAAACCAGAAAGCTTCTTAGGCACGACTGAGCCTTGGGATGTCCAGGCTTGGTTCAAGACATTTGAGAGCACAATGGAACTTCTTGACTGACCATAAGTCGAGAAGGTTGATACCATTAAGTGTGCCTCTTTCTGCCTATCTGGAGATGTTTGTATGTAGTGGAAGCGAGTTAAGAGTAAGAGAGCAGTCAACCAGATGAGCTGGGTTGACTTTGAGATAAAGTTTTACTAAGAGTTCTTCCGCCAATGGATCACCAATAAACATTATGAGGAGTTTATAGAATTTAGACCAGGTGACCTACCAGTAGAAGAAGCGGTTAAAAGATTTAACAGGCTAGCTCACCTTTGCCTAGAGTTAGTAAGTACAGTGAAAGAACGAGTCAGACTGATGCTCCTAATGCTGAGACCAGAAATAACACTTAATGTGAGTAGTGAAACTCACCGACCATAGATTGGTGAAGATCTAGTCAGCAGGGCATTAGTGAGCACTATCTGAACAGCAACAAGACACAACAAACGCAACACGAGTCAGTTAAGATAGAAGACATGTAACAACCCAATTTTCCCTATTTCGAGTTCTAAAAGTCCATAAAAATATTGGGAAATGCTTTTAAAATATTCTAGAGATTTTTAGAAATTTTTAGAGTATTTTTACGCAATTTTTGGAAGTCGTTTGATATTTTTATTAAACGAAAGAAGTTTAGCTCAAAAAAAATTGTGCAAGCCAAAGTTCGAACCCATGACCTCGACCCGAGCCGAACCTCAGCCGAACCCAGCCGACCAACTGGGCTGCGGTTGATTTGTGATTAAGAAGGGGAGCAAATTTAATTAAGTTGTAGTTGGAGCAGAATTTAAATCTAGGTTATAAAGGGTTAAGTGTTTTTCCCGAACCCTAATTTCCTTTCCCCTTTCCTCTCCCGACGGCGATTTCGCCTTCTCGTCTCGGACGAAAACGCAGCAGCAAGCGAAGGTTTCTCCGGCGCCGGCCGTGGTTTTTCCAGCCAGTCTTCACACGGGCGTGGTCATCCCGACGGAGGGAGTTCAGAAGCACGAAGGAGCCGCCGAGAAGCTTCACCCGAACCCTAGAGTCTTCCTCTTTCCGGTTGTAAGTCCTAAAAGCAAGTGTAAGTACTACTCACCTGCAGTAGGAGTAGTTCCGAGTATTACTTTGATTTCTTGGCTTTTGGAATTGAAGTGGTATGGATTTTGAGATCTTTTGATTGCTGCCGTGAGCTCTTTGAGGGAGGATTGGGTTTTTGTTTGATGGTACTGCCGTAAGAGAAGGGTTGGGGAAATAGAAGGAGGAGATTTCTTAAGTTTTGTTCCTGATTGTGTGGAATTGCCATGGTTAGTGTCGTTGCTCAATTTTCTCTCCTTGCTGTCACAATGAACATGAGATGTTATGTGCCGTGTAGTGCTAGGTAGGTTGAATTCTTCAATTCTTCCATGCTTTGTGGAGATGCCATTTCCGGATTATGTATATGTATCCTTGGAATTTAGTTTTGTTGCCAAGCAATGAGCATGAATTAGTTAGATACTTTCGTGGCTTAGTTTAGCATTTCAGCTGCAGATTTCTTGCTAAGATCCGAACAAGAACAGCCCCTAGATTTCAGATCAGCTTTAGACTCTTCTTCTTGCTGGTTTACTAAGTAGGAGTGGTATTCTTTTGATATGCAGCCCTAAACTTGTTTATTTCCAGCAACCGGGCATGAAAACTTCTTTTCACAGCAGTAGAGTTTTATTCCAATGAGCAGATTGCTAATTTTTCTATTAGTAAAACTTGAGCAGTATTGTTTAGTTTTTCCCTTTGCTATTGAACATGCATGATCGGACTTCATGTCCTATTTCTTTGCTATAGATTTAAGCATGAGCAGTATTTGAATGTGTTTTACTTTCACAGCTTGATCTTCACAGTATGCTTAACTTGATTCCATTGCATGCCTAGTAGTTAAATCTGTTTTTACAGCATGTTTAGAAAGCCTAAAATCACTTTCCTTTGCTCTTTTATATGGCATGATTAGTAAGTTCAAAGTCACTCTCCTTGATTTGGTTTTATAACATGCTAGAGGGTTCAAATTGATTTCCCTAGTGTATTTTTATATAGCATGCTTGGTTAGTTGTAATCCTATACTTGTTAGATACATCTAAAGGATTTTAATAAGCTCTAATAAAGGATTATGAGAAGTATGAGTAAAGGAAAAGACTAAAGTCTAGTTGAAAAGAAAGATAACAAGTAAGTAAAGCAAGAGGCTAGTACCCGACATCCAAGAGCTTGTCGTTAAACAAATCCAGGTGACCATTTCCGAGGTCTTGGCCCTGGTAGACCGAGGTCTGCTCTTTTAGGATTGGTGGCTCGCAACCCCAACCTATTAGGGAACGCGCATGAGATGGTACTAAGCCTGGGCCCAAGAAAAGAAAACCCAAAGAAAGAAAAGTAAAGAAAGAAAGAAAGAAAAAGAAGAAGAAAGTAAAAGTGAAATTAAAAGATTAATTTCAAAGAGGAAGTTATAAGTAAATGAAACAAGTATCACTTATGTTTAGAATCAACAGAAGTTTAGTTTCTTTAATTCTAAGCATACAACATTAGTTTCATTATGTTTTTATCAGTTTAGTGAGCATGTTTAGTATTACTTCCAGTATTCAGTTTATTCCTGTATACCATGAGTACTTTGCTATGAGATGAGTACATGTATCTTTTCTTATAGCATTTCAGTTTTAGTATTGTTGCATTATTTTTTTATGCACTTCGAGTTTTGTGAGATAGATTAGTACTTACTAAGCGTTTTCGCTTATAGATCTTTTCTTTTTTTTCCTCCTACTGCAGATAAAGGAAAAGCTAAGATATAAAGAGAGGCGACGGGGTGGTGGTGATGATGGATGTGTGTGGTGACTGGACTATGGAGAGATCCAGAGGCTGATAGCAAGCCTGCAGGACTTAGTTAATTGGAATTTATACTCTAGTTCCTTTCTTTAACTTCCGTTATGAAGTTTATGAGTTTATGATTGAGTTTGATTGCATTGTAGCTTATTATGTTCCATTCTGGGAGATTGTGTTTAGTTCTTATTATTAGACTAGTCTTTTGGTTAAAATATGAATTTATTACTGTGTGGTTGTGAATAAATGTGATCCAGCCGCATGTGGCTGTGTATATATCTTGTGTATTATAGATTTGGTCACCGGTACAGGGGAGACTCTGTCGAAATTTTTCGGTGGGAATTCCTCTGAACCGGGATAAAATCTAACTGACTCTAACAATAGCGTCAGTGGCACTAGTAAATAGAGTAGTAGTCAAGTAACGGCCGCCCTTAGAGAGTAGTAGTAAGAAGGGTGGTTGTTACAGTTGGTATCAGAGCAGTGTTCCATTCTCCAGCATCACACACACATCAGCATCATCCTCGCCGTCTCCAAGTAAGAAAGTATTTAAATCCTTTCTTTATTCTGCTTTCCTTATTATTAATTGCAGTATAGAGTACTTGTTTTTTTTGAGTACTAAAGTAAGATAGAAGATTTAGTTTCCCTTTCTTTATTCATATTTATGTATGTTTAGAAAGGATATAGAAATGTTTAGAAGTACCTACTCATATGTGTTGAAAGTCAAGAATCATGTATAAGTAAGATATATCTAGAAAGTATAGTGATAATTTTAAGTTTTCTTTTCCTCTGCCTGACTTGATGTCAAGAAGAGGACGTCCTCGTACCGCTGGTACTGAGAACCAAGATCAGGAGAACGAAGAGCTCAGATCAACTGAGCCCAATCTCTCTGAAGTTGTTGCCTAACTCCAGAGACAAGTAGTAGAACAGCAGCAAGTGATTGCCAATTTGATGGCAAACCAGCCAGCAGTTCCTCCCCCTCCTCCAGCTGTCACTTCAGAGGCTCCAGTGGTAATTGAGACTCCACCAGCTACCCAGGGAGCCGTCACAGCACCTCAGAGACCAAAAGCTTACATTATACAGTGGCTAAAGCTGAAACTAGAGAGCTTCTCAGGCACGACTGAGCCCTGGGATGCCCAGGCTTGGTTTAAACACTAGAGAGCACTATGGAGCTTCTTGACTGGCCAGAAGTCGAGAAGGTCAAGTGCGCTTCTTTCTGCCTGTCTGCAGATGCTCGTATGTAGTGGGAGAGGATAAAGACCAAGAGAGCAGCCGAGCAGATGAGCTGGGCAGATTTTCAGTTAGAGTTCTATGAAGAGTTCTATCACCAACAAGCACTATGAGGAGATTATAGAGTTCAAGCCAGCCAAGATAGAAGACAAGACAGTAGGGAGCCCGGAGCCCCAGTCAAGTAAGTGTAGAAGAACAGAAAGAAGGTAAGAAAGAGGGGGTTCGGGTGGTCTGTGAATATCCCGAGGTATTCCCAGCAGATCTACCTGGACTACCTCCCAATAAATGGGTAGATTTGAGATTGAATTGGTTCCTAAAACCGGTCCAATTTCAAAAGCTCCGTATCGCATGTCTCCAGCAGAGCTGAAGGAGTTATAAGAACAACTACAGGAGTTACTTGACAAAGGCTTCATTCGCCCTAGTCATTCACCCCGGGGAGCCCCAGAGTTGTTCGTTAAGAAGAAAGACGGATCCATGCTAATATGCATAGATTTTAGAACGCTGAGCAAAGCAGCAGTTAAAGGACAAGTACCCCCTTCCCAGGATCGATGACTTATTTGATCAGTTAAGAGGAGCGACGGTGTTCTAAAAGATAGACTTGCGCTCTGGGTACCATCGGCTGAAAGTGAAAGAAGGAGATATACCCATAACGACATTCAGAACCAGATATGGACACTACGAGTTTGTAGTTATGCCATTTGGAGTGACCAATGCACCTGCGGTCTTCATGGACCTAATGAACAGAGTGTTCAGAGAATATCTTGACAAATTTGTCATTGTATTCATCGATGACATTCTGGTCTATTCAAGGACCCCAGAGGAGCATGACACGCACTTGAGGATAGTACTGCAGACTCTTCAGCAGAAGCAGCTTTATGCTAAATTCTCAAAGTGCGAGTTCAGGTTAAATCAGGTGGCGTTTGTAGGTCACATAATTTCTAAAGAAGGTATCCAAGTGGATCTAGCCGAAATAGAAGCGGTCAACAACTGGAGTAGACCCAAGAACGTCAGAGAGATCAGAAGCTTCCTTGGTTTAGCTGGGTACTATAGGAAGTTCGTGGAGGACTTTTCCAGGATAGCTTCTCCACTAACAGCCCTCACCAGAAAGAACAAGAGGTTCGAATGGTCAGATAAATGTGAGCAGAGTTTCCAAGAGCTAAAGAAGAGATTGATCAGTGCTTCCATTCTGACTGTTCCACAGAGTGACAAGAGTTTTGACATCTACAGCGATGCTTCCAATATGGGCTTAGGAGCTGTACTCATGCAAGAAGGAAAAGTCATAGCTATTGCTTCCAGACAACTCAAAGATTATGAGAAGAACTACCCTACTCATGATCTTGAGCTGGCAGCTGTAGTTTTTGCACTTAAACTCTGGCGACATTATTTGTATGGAGTCCAGTGTAGAATCTTCATAGATCATCAGAGTCTTAAGTACTTCTTCACTCAGAAGGACTTAAACATGAGACAGCGTAGGTGGCTGGAGTTGGTCAAAGATTACGACTGTGAAATTCTCTACCACCCAGGCAAAGCTAACAAAGTGGCAGATGCACTCAGCAGAAAATCTAGTGCATCACTGATGTCCTTGTCATCACTAGCCCTGCCACTGCAGAAGGAGTTGTCAGATTCCGGACTTGAAATTATTGAAGGGCAACTCTCTGCATTGACCTTAGAGTCTACCTTGCTTGAGAACATACAGAGAAAGCAAAGTGAAGATCCAGACATTCAGAAGATCAAGCAAGGGATACAGAAAGAAGACAAATCAGAGTTTCGAGTAACAGATAGCGGGATTCTTTATCAGGGGAGTCGCATTTGCGTGCCCAATGATGAAGAACTGAGAAAGAAGATTTTAGAAGAAGCTCATAGCACCCCATACTCCATGCATCCTGGTTCTCCCAAGACGTACCAAGATGTGAAACAGAGGTTCTGGTGGTCAGGACTCAAAAGAGACGTTGCTAAATATGTCAGTACCTGCTTGACATGCCAGAGAGTCAAAGCAGAACACCAGAGACCAGGAGAAGTTCTTTAGCCTCTTCCAATACCAGAATGGAAATGGGAAGATATATCCATGGACTTCATAATAGGTCTTCCAAGAACTACAAAGGGATATGACGCAATATGGGTAATAGTAGACCGATTGACCAAGTCTGTTCACTTCCTAGCCATCAAGGTGTCCCACTCCATAGAGCAGTTGGCCCAGCTATATGTTAAAGAGGTAGTCAGACTTCATGGAGTTCCTAAATCTATCGTTTCTGATAGAGATGGGCGCTTCACCTCACACTTTAGGGAGTGCGTTCAGAATGCACTAGGCACCAAACTCAAGTTCAGCACAGCTTTCCATCCACAGACTGATGGACAGACAGAGCGAGTGAATCAGACTTTAGAAGATATGCTCAGAGCTTGTGCGCTAGATTTCAAAGGAAGTTGGTGCAAGTATTTGTGCTTAGCTGAATTTGCCTACAACAATAGCTATCAGGCCACCATCAAGATGGCACCTTATGAGGCACTGTATGGCAGGAAATGCAGATCACCCATTTGCTGGCAAGAAGCAGGCGAGAGAAAAGAAATGGAAGTAGAGTTGGGCATTCAGACAGAGCTGATAGATGAGACTGCCCAGAGCAGACAGAAGAGTTATGCTGACACACGCCGTAGGCCATTGGAATTCCAAGTAGGAGATTCAGTTTTTCTCAAGGTTGCTCCTATGAAGGGAGTGATGAGATTTGGCAAGAAGGGCAAATTAAGTTCTCGCTATATAGGACCTTACCTGATCATAGAAAGGATTGGGAAAGTAGTTTACAAGCTGGACTTACCACCAGACATGTCAGCAATACATAATGTATTTCATGTCTCTCTGCTAAAGAAGTGTCTCCACGACCCTAGCCAAGTGATTCAGCCTCAGTCAGTGCAGATCCAAGAGGATCTTAGTTATAAGAGCAGACCTACATAGATAGTGGACAGAGCAGTCAAGAGACTAAGAAATAAAGAAGTACCACTAGTGAAGGTCGTCTGGCAGAACCAGAAGCACGAGGAAATCACTTGGGAGCGGGAGGACAGTATGAGACAAAAGTATCCGGAGCTATTCTAAGTTCGAGGACGAACTTTTTATAAGGTATGGGGGATTGTAACAACCCAATTTTCCCTATTTCGAGTTCTAAAAGTCCATAAAAATATTGGGAAATGCTTTTAAAATATTCTAGAGATTTTTAGAAATTTTTAGAGTATTTTTACGCAATTTTTGGAAGTCGTTTGATATTTTTATTAAACGAAAGAAGTTTAGCTCAAAAAAAATTGTGCAAGCCAAGGTTCGAACCCATGACCTCGACCCGAGCCGAACCTCAGCCGAACCCAGCCGACCAACTGGGCTGCGGTTGATTTGTGATTAAGAAGGGGAGCAAATTTAATTAAGTTGTAGTTGGAGCAGAATTTAAATCTAGGTTATAAAGGGTTAAGTGTTTTTCCCGAACCCTAATTTCCTTTCCCCTTTCCTCTCCCGACGGCGATTTCGCCTTCTCGTCTCGGACGAAAACGCAGCAGCAAGCGAAGGTTTCTCCGGCGCCGGCCGTGGTTTTTCCAGCCAGTCTTCACCCGGGCGTGGTCATCCCGACGGAGGGAGTTCAGAAGCACGAAGGAGCCGCCGAGAAGCTTCACCCGAACCCTAGAGTCTTCCTCTTTCCGGTTGTAAGTCCTAAAAGCAAGTGTAAGTACTACTCACCTGCAGTAGGAGTAGTTCCGAGTATTACTTTGATTTCTTGGCTTTTGGAATTGAAGTGGTATGGATTTTGAGATCTTTTGATTGCTGCCGTGAGCTCTTTGAGGGAGGATTGGGTTTTTGTTTGATGGTACTGCCGTAAGAGAAGGGTTGGGGAAATAGAAGGAGGAGATTTCTTAAGTTTTGTTCCTGATTGTGTGGAATTGCCATGGTTAGTGTCGTTGCTCAATTTTCTCTCCTTGCTGTCACAATGAACATGAGATGTTATGTGCCGTGTAGTGCTAGGTAGGTTGAATTCTTCAATTCTTCCATGCTTTGTGGAGATGCCATTTCCGGATTATGTATATGTATCCTTGGAATTTAGTTTTGTTGCCAAGCAATGAGCATGAATTAGTTAGATACTTTCGTGGCTTAGTTTAGCATTTCAGCTGCAGATTTCTTGCTAAGATCCGAACAAGAACAACCCCTAGATTTCAGATCAGCTTTAGACTCTTCTTCTTGCTGGTTTACTAAGTAGGAGTGGTATTCTTTTGATATGCAGCCCTAAACTTGTTTATTTCCAGCAACCGGGCATGAAAACTTCTTTTCACAGCAGTAGAGTTTTATTCCAATGAGCAGATTGCTAATTTTTCTATTAGTAAAACTTGAGCAGTATTGTTTAGTTTTTCCCTTTGCTATTGAACATGCATGATCGGACTTCATGTCCTATTTCTTTGCTATAGATTTAAGCATGAGCAGTATTTGAATGTGTTTTACTTTCACAGCTTGATCTTCACAGTATGCTTAACTTGATTCCATTGCATGCCTAGTAGTTAAATCTGTTTTTACAGCATGTTTAGAAAGCCTAAAATCACTTTCCTTTGCTCTTTTATATGGCATGATTAGTAAGTTCAAAGTCACTCTCCTTGATTTGGTTTTATAACATGCTAGAGGGTTCAAATTGATTTCCCTAGTGTATTTTTATATAGCATGCTTGGTTAGTTGTAATCCTATACTTGTTAGATACATCTAAAGGATTTTAATAAGCTCTAATAAAGGATTATGAGAAGTATGAGTAAAGGAAAAGACTAAAGTCTAGTTGAAAAGAAAGATAACAAGTAAGTAAAGCAAGAGGCTAGTACCCGACATCCAAGAGCTTGTCGTTAAACAAATCCAGGTGACCATTTCCGAGGTCTTGGCCCTGGTAGACCGAGGTCTGCTCTTTTAGGATTGGTGGCTCGCAATCCCAACCTATTAGGGAACGCGCATGAGATGGTACTAAGCCTGGGCCCAAGAAAAGAAAACCCAAAGAAAGAAAAGTAAAGAAAGAAAGAAAGAAAAAGAAGAAGAAAGTAAAAGTGAAATTAAAAGATTAATTTCAAAGAGGAAGTTATAAGTAAATGAAACAAGTATCACTTATGTTTAGAATCAACAGAAGTTTAGTTTCTTTAATTCTAAGCATACAACATTAGTTTCATTATGTTTTTATCAGTTTAGTGAGCATGTTTAGTATTACTTCCAGTATTCAGTTTATTCCTGTATACCATGAGTACTTTGTTATGAGATGAGTACATGTATCTTTTCTTATAGCATTTCAGTTTTAGTATTGTTGCATTATTTTTTTTATGCACTTCGAGTTTTGTGAGATAGATTAGTACTTACTAAGCGTTTTCGCTTATAGATCTTTTCTTTTTTTTCCTCCTACTGCAGATAAAGGAAAAGCTAAGATATAAAGAGAGGCGACGGGGTGGTGGTGATGATGGATGTGTGTGGTGACTGGACTATGGAGAGATCCAGAGGCTGATAGCAAGCCTGCAGGACTTAGTTAATTGGAATTTATACTCTAGTTCCTTTCTTTAACTTCCGTTATGAAGTTTATGAGTTTATGATTGAGTTTGATTGCATTGTAGCTTATTATGTTCCATTCTGGGAGATTGTGTTTAGTTCTTATTATTAGACTAGTCTTTTGGTTAAAATATGAATTTATTACTGTGTGGTTGTGAATAAATGTGATCCAGCCGCATGTGGCTGTGTATATATCTTGTGTATTATAGATTTGGTCACCGGTACAGGGGAGACTCTGTCGAAATTTTTCGGTGGGAATTCCTCTGAACCGGGATAAAATCTAACTGACTCTAACAATAGCGTCAGTGGCACTAGTAAATAGAGTAGTAGTCAAGTAACGGCCGCCCTTAGAGAGTAGTAGTAAGAAGGGTGGTTGTTACAAGACAAGACAGTGGAGAAACAGAGACCCCAATCAAGTGATCAGAACTGGAGTATAGAAGAGGAAGAAAGACCTAAGTAGGAGGAAGTTCGGGTAGTCTGTGAGTATCCAGAGGTATTCCCAGAAGAGCTACCTGGACTACCTCCCAGCAGAGAAGTGGAGTTTGAGATTGAACTGGTTCTTGGTACCGGTCCAATTTCAAAAGCTCCGTATCGCATGTCTCCAGCAGAGCTGCAAGAGTTACAAGAACAACTTCAGGAGTTGCTTGACAAAGGTTTCATTTGCCCTAGTCATTCACCATGAGGAGCTCCTGTGTTGTTTGTCAAGAAGAAGGATGGATCTATGCGGATGTGCATAGATTATAGAGCTCTGAATCAAGTGACCATCAAGAACAAGTATCCACTGCCCAGAATCGATGACTTATTTGATCAATTGAAAGGGGAAACAGTGTTTTCCAAGATAGACTTGCGCTCTGGGTACCATCAGTTGAAAGTGAAGGAAAGTGATATACTCAGAACAGCTTTCAGGACCAGATACAGACACTTTTAATTCGTAGTCATGCCTTTTGGTGTGACTAATGCGCCTGCAGTTTTCATGGACCTGATGAATAGAGTGTGCAGAGAATAACTTGACAAATTTGTCATTGTGTTCATCGACGACTTTTAATCTATTCCAGAACCCCAGAGGAGCATGACACGCACTTGAGAATAGTATTGCAAACCCTTCAGCAAAAGCAGCTTTATGCTAAATTCTCAAAGTGCGAATTCTGGTTAGAGCAGGTGGCGTTTCTAGGTCACATCGTTTCTAGAGAAGACATTCAAGTGGATCCAGCCAAAATAGAAGCGGTCAGTAAGCGGAAGAGACCCAAGAATGCCAGGGAGATCAGAAGCTTCCTTGGTTTAGCTGGGTATTACAGGAAATTCGTGGAAGACTTTTCCAGGATAGCCTCTCCACTAACAACCCTCACCAGAAAGAACAGGAAGTTTGAATGGTCAGATAAATGTGAGCAGAGTTTCCAAGAGCTCAAGAAGAGACTGACCAGTGCTCTTATCCTGACAGTTCCAGAGTAGACAAAAGAGTTATGCTGACACACGTCGTAGGCCACTTGAATTTTAAGTAGGGGATTCAGTCTTTCTCAAGGTCGCTCCTATGAAGGGAGTGATGAGATTTGGCAAGAAGGGTAAATTAAGTCCTCGTTATGTAGGACCTTACCTAATCATAGAAAGGATTGGGAAAGTAGCTTACAAGCTGGATTTACCACAGGACATGTCAGCAATACACAATGTGTTTCATGTCTCCATGTTAAAGAAGTGCCTCCATGACCCTAGCCAAGTGATTGAGCCTCAGTCAGTGCAGATCCAAGAGGATCTTAGTTATGAGAGTAGACCTACACAGATAGTGGACAGAGCAGTCAAGAGACTAAGAAGCAAAGAAGTACCACTAGTGAAGGTCGTCTGGCAGAACCAGAAGCACGAGGAAGTCACTTGGGAGCGGGAGGACAGTATGAGACAGAAATATCCAGAACTATTCTAAGTTCGAGGACGAACTTTTTAAAAGGTATGGGGAATTGTAACGACCCAAATTTCCTCATTCTGAGCCCCAAGAATAATTCAAAAATATTTAGAAATGCTATAGAAAAGTTCTATAGATTTTTAGAAATTTTTAGAGTATTTTTATGCAATTTTTGGAGGTTGTTTGGTATTTTTACAAAACGAAAGAAGTTTTGACAAAAATATGTCCAAGTCAAGGTTTGAACCGGAAACCTCAGGTTAAGCAGAGATTCGCTTAACCAACAAACCAGCCGAATGTTTCTTAATAAAACCTACAACGAGATATATTTAAGTTGTAATTGATACCGAAATACCTTAGTTTTAAAAAAGTTGCAGAGAAATGGCTGAGCCGAAGCTCGACCCGGTGACCTGGGGTTTCGGCGGAAACGCAGATAACCAGCTGTGCTAGCGAGTTTTGTTAATTAAGGAAAGAACAAATTATATTTAAGGTATAGTTAGTAATAGAAAAACCTAGTTATAAAGGGATTAGGTTTTCTCTCTCGCCGAAAACCCGATTCTTTCTTCTCCTTCTCTCCCGACGGCGTTTTCTTCTCGTGGCGAAAACGAAGAAGCAGGCCTAGGTCTTCACTTCGGCGGTCGGCGAGGGACTTTTTTCGAAAGAGCTTCACGAAATCGGGATCATCTCGACGAGGAGTGCCGTGAGCACGAGGGAGAAGCCGAGATCTCCATCGCTCCGGAACCCTAGAGTCTTCATCTTCTCCGGTTGTAAGTCCAAGAACAGCGATGTGAGTGTTTCTCACCTGCAGTAGGAGTAGCTCTTGGATTCTTGTTTTCCTTGATTTTCGAAGCATGTTGTAAAATTTGATGCTAAGGATTTGGTTCTTCTTCCTTGTTTTCGGAACATAGTGTACAGAATTTAGTTGCTAGGGATTGAGCCCTCTTTCTTTGTTTTTGGAACATATGAAATCAAGATGAGTGGTTAGACTTTGAGTTAAGTACATATGAAGTTTTATAAAAGAAGGGATCGGAGCATTTTTGCACGTAATGAACAGGTAACAAGTCTATAGATCAAGCAAAATCTGATAGGAAAGGTACGTACTATAACAAGAAGGAGAACATGTTGTGCAGATTTGTTTTTTTTGTTGCTGTATAGAGTTTCCTTTGGTGGTGCAGCGTTGACTTCTTTGTTTTGGTTTTCCTTAGCTATTGTGAGCATATGCAGATTTTCACTTGCTATTGGTTTTAAGTGGGGCATGTAGTTTAGTTTCGTGGTGTAGCTCCTCAGATTTTAGATTTTTAGTTTGCTGCAATAAAAAAAAAAAAAAAAAGAACATCCCTTATAGTTATCTTTTCAAACATAGACTTCTTTGTTACCTTAATGGGCAGATCAGATTATATAGAGTCTTGAAAGTTTTTCATTTCCGAAGTTGGTCAGACCTGCCAATGCATATGCCAGCTTGATTGATCTAAAGACTAGTCCTGTACTTGTTAACTTTCTGTGGATTGCCACAAAGATATCACGGTTATGTTTTGTAACAATAGAACATCAGAGCAGAGAAACAAAAATAAGGAAAACAAGATTTACATCATTTTTATAGAAGGATTTAGTTGACGGTGAGTTTTCTTTGGAGGTTTGAGTTTGGATTTGTGCTTTGGTTGTTTCTGCTGCCTTGAACCACAAAGGGAGGAAGAAGATGATTAATCGAGTCTGTGAATTGTTTTCTTCAGACTTTGTATTGGAAATTCGGATAGATTTCTGATGTAGACTTTTCTAATTGGGATCCACCAATTGTAGTGCAGATTTTATGAAGTTTAGAATGCAGATTTCATTAAGTTTACAAAAGTGCAGAATTTTATTAGGCTTTCAAGTGCAGAAGTTAGTTAGTGTAGTGAGCAGATTTGATTAAGCTTAGTATGCAGATTTTAGATAAGCTTAATATGCAGATTTTAGTTAAGTTTAGTATGCAGATTTTGTTAAGCTAGTATGCAGATTTCTGTTAAGCTATTATGCAGATTTTTATTAAGCTAGTATGCAGATTTCTGTTAAGCATTAGTGCAGATTTTTGATAAGTATTGTATGTGTAGATTTCTTTTGTATTCTATGCATGATTATGTGTTACATAGTTAGTTTCATTTATAGATGCATACGAAAGATACCCTAACACTATTTTGGGTTTAAGGAAAGTATAAGAAAGATAAAGAAAAGTATAAGGAAGATAAAGAAAGGAAAGAAAAAGGTCAAGGCCTTAAGTAGATCCCAAAGTCAAGACTTTAGGGATTTTGGCACACGAGGTGCTTATTAAAATGCCAAGGCATTTAAAGAAGAAGTAAATAAGATAATAAGTATTTTACTTTTAAAGGGCATGTACCGGACACAAGGTCCAAGGGATGGGCTCCAAGTTTCCCCTAGGCACAAGGCCTAGAAGTATCTTAGTAGTTTCGGGATTAGCTACCTCGATTCTTATTAAGAATGCGCGCGAAGTGGTACAATGTCGGGCCCAAGAGAAGTTGATTATTATTTTCAAGTATTAAAGTATAAATTTTAAACAAGTGAAATAAAAGAATAAATTTAGAGTAAATGAAGTAAGTTTCACTTTGTTTTAAAGATCAGCAAGTTTAGCTTTCTTTTATGCTAGCAGCTTTTACATGTTTAGTTTCTTACATGTTATTTATTTGCTAGTTGATGAGCATGTTTAGCTTTATATGTTAGCATTTCAGTTAGTTTGCTTTCTTTATTAGTTTATGAGCATGATTAGCTACACATGTTTAGTATATCAGTTAGTATGCTGTCTTTGCTATTTATGAGCATGAGTAGTTATACATGTTAGCTTTTCTGTTAGTTGATTTCTTTGCTATTTATGAGCAGGAGTAGCTTTACATGTTAGCATTCAGTTTTAGCATGTTTTTTATTTGTATACATGCATATCGAGTTTTTGTGAGTAGATAGCGCTCACTAAGCTTTATGCTTATAGACTGCATTTCCTCCTACTGCAGATAAAGGAAAGGAAAAGATTTAGCAAGGAAGGCGACAAGGTGGTGGTGATGAAGGTGTGTGATGGCTGGACTATGGAGAGATCAAGAGTTTGCTATAGAGTTGTTAAAACTTACCTGATTATAGTTTCCTTTTCTTTTCTCCTTAATGCTATTATGAGTCAAGATTGTAATTAAGTTTATTCCGCATTTGTAGTTGGGTTCTATTGATGGAGTGATATTGTTGTTTGTTATTATTAGGGTAGTTTCCTCCTTTTATTTGTGATATTATACTGCGTGGTTGTGAAGATATATGTTCCAGCCGCCTGTGGCTGAGTATAGTTTGTTTGTATTGAGGATTTGGTCACCGGTACAGGGGAGATTCTGCCGAAATTTTTCGGTAGAGATTTCTCGTAGTTAAGTAGCGTACCGGTTAAGTAGAGTTAGTAGTTAAGTAACGGTCACTCTTCGAGAGTAGTAGTAGTAGTAAGAAGGGTGGTCGTTACATTATATTCGGTTCCAACTATAGCTTATATATATTTTGTTCCCTACTTGATTAACAAAATGTTTGCGGAATAGTTGGCTAGCTGGATTTGATCAAGGTTTGGTTTGGTTTGGTCCAAGGTTGTTGGTTCGAACCTTGGCTTGGATATTTTTTTTGTCGAAACTTCTTTCGTTTAGTAAAAATACCAAACGACCTCCAAAAAATACATAAAAATACTCTAAAAATTTCTAAAAATCCCTAGAATATTTATATAGCATTTTTAAATTACTTTTAGGATTGGAATTGAGGAAATTTGGGTTGTTATATTTACGTTAATTTCAAATTTTAATTCAAATTTCAAATTTGAATTCCTATTTTGAAAAATAATTTAAAGTTAATTTTAAGGTTAATTAATTTTGAAAAGTATTTAAGTTAATTAATTAATTTTTGAAAAATAATTTAAAGTTAATTTTAAGGTTAATTAATTTTGAAAAGTATTTAAGTTAATTAACTAATTTTTGAAAAATAATTTAAAGTTAATTTTAAGGTTAATTAATTTTGAAAAATATTTATGTTAATTTCAAATTTTAATTCGAATTTGAATTTCTATTTTGAATTTCAAACTAATTTTAATTTCTATTCCTTAGTCATCTCACCCGATCTAAATTTTCAATCAGGGAATCATATAATTTTTGTGAGATGATTTATGGTTTAATTATAAGGTTTGGTTTTAACCTTGTGTTAGATTCAGGTTTAGCTTTGAGTTCAACAAATAGGCATTGTTTAGATAAACTTCTGGGCTATGGTGAGTCACAAGGACATCATTAAAGTAACCATGCCTTCGAGGTTTTTAAAATAGTCCTACCCATTGAACTTAGTACTAAACCTTGGTCTAACTAGTTAGGATCCATAAAGGGTAGCTTCGGTCAGTTCCACTTAGCCAAATGCACCAGGTCGAAGCCATATCTTCCTAGACATGCAATGACTAAGCTTCCCCAACGTACTATCATCCAATACTTCACCAGTACCGTGAGTCAAGTTAAACTTTTGCCCCTTTTTATTCTATCCCTAATTACCTTGCCGGGTAGATTAAGTTTGGTTACCCTGTCGGGTAGATTAAGTTCGGTTACCCAGTCGGGTAGTTAGTTTGGGGGTGCCAGCAATTCTGGAGCCTCCTTCTATTTTTAATTTGAATTTTTGTTTAATTTTGGTTTGATTTTAATTTTGATTTCGATTTTAATTTTACTTTTAATTTTGATTTTAATTTTGATTTTGATTTTAATTTTGATTTTGATTTTGATTTTGATTTTGATTTTAATTTTGATTTTAATTTATCTTTTAATTTTAATGGTTTTTTTGTTTACTCCCCCTGGATCATAGCCTCGATATGGTCTATCGAGGTAATGTATTTGATCCTTGGGAACTCAATATTGTCCAAGTCCAACTTGGTTGATCAGGTTGGACTTGGGGACCCATGCTTGGAACATTTTTCTATTTGTTCTTTGTATAAGTGATAAATATGATTTATATTTCTTTTTCAATTTGAATCCTAGTCCAGTTCTATTGTAGATTGCCCTTTGTGTTCCAAGAATTAGGTCAAGGTTCTTGAAACCCAAAGAGAATCGTTCTAATGTTTTCTCCAAATCCTTGACCTGAGTTTCCAGGCTGAAATTCTCTTCCTCAAGTTTTTGGACTTGAGTTGAGTTTCCAGTCTAAATTGGTTCAGTCAAAGATTCGAAGTTAGTCACTTCTTTAAGGATAGCTACTTCCTTTAGAAGTGACTTAATTCTAAGATTAGACTTAGCTAATTTTCGTAACAAGTAATTGACTAGATTATTTAGTCGAGGGATACTTACAGAGGGATCGGGCCCTTTGGAAACGGATACGGATCCGTGGCTTCTTTTTGATTCTACATCCTACTCGCTCTCGCTCTCGGACACATAGATCTGGTCCCGGGCCATCAGGGCAAGAAGGCTCGTCTGTTCGAGCTCATCGTCGGTATCCTCTTCTGAAGATTCTTCAAAGGTTGCTTTTAGCACCTTCTTCTTCCTCTGCTTCTTTGCATCCTTCTGATTTGGGTAGTTGGCCTTTATGTGCCCCTTCTGGTTGCATCCGTAGCATATCACCCCAAACTTGACCTTTGAGCTGGGTTGAACCTCCTTTGATTGTACGGCTTTCTTTAGGTCTCTCTTGTTGAAGCCCTTCTTCTTCTTGTAGAGCTTCTTCACAAGATTCACGAGTTCGGAGGTCAATTCGTCATCTTCATCGTCTGAGTCGGGTTCGACTTTAGATTCTGGTTCAGTTCTTCGTCGTGATCTTGGTTCACGTGTTCGACTGGTACCTGCAACCAACGCAATACCTTTCTCGATTGACTGTATATTAGTCTGTTCATACAATTCAAACTCACAAAATAACTCATCTAACTTTATAGAAGATAGATCCTTGGAGACTTTGTAGGCATCTACCATTGATGCCCACAATGTACTCCTTGGAAATGAGTTTAGCGTGTACCTTATGATGTCTCGGTTCTCTACTTTCTGCCTGATTGCATGGAGGGCGTTGAGAATGTCTTGTATGCGCGCGTGGAGTTGACTTGCCATCTCTCCTTCCTACATTTTTAGATTATATAGTTTATTGAATAGAAGATCTCTTTTACTAACCTTGGTGTCGGAGGTGCCCTCGTGGAGTTCGATCAGCTTCTCCCAAAGCTCTTTTGCGCTGGAGAATGGTCCAACTCTGTTGAGCTCCTCCTTGGTCAGTCCGCACTAGAGGGTACAGGTCGCTCTGGCATCAGCTTCCACCTTCTTGATTAGAGTCGGTTCCCATTTTTCACAGAGTATCGGCTTACCGTCTTCATTGGTTGGTAGTTGTATTCCGGTCTTGATAATCATCCAGGTATCAAACTGAATCTTCAGGTAAGTTTCCATTCGTCCCTTCCAGTACCCGAAGTCTTCTCTGGAGAAGAGCGGAGGACGAACGGTGTTGAAACCCTCTTGTTGGGCAATTTGTTAAATACGAAAAAATAGGAGAAATATCCCAAGACTATGTCTTGGATTAGCAGTGCGGGAATTAAGGAAAAGAATTAACGAACTCGAGTGGTGTTACATCAGCCTCGAGCAAAAGCCGATTCGAAAAAAAATAATTAGAATATAGCTATTAAGATTATTCTAATTGACTCCGTAAAACTGAAAATACCACGAAAAAATTGCGCAATTGGTGGTTGCACCAGATCAACGTGACCCCGCTCTAATACCAATTGTTGGATCGAAAGCACTAGAGGGGGGGTGAATAACGCTCGTGGCTTTCACAATTCGTTTTCAAAAATCGTTCGAGTAAATGCAGCGGAAAAGAAAAAAAATAACACAAACAGAGAAGAGCCAAGATTTACTTGGTTCGGAGCCTAGGGCGACTCCTACTCCAAGGCTCGCGATCGTTGATCGCTTCTGGTGGGAAACAACTATAATATCGAAAAATCTTTACACAAGATGTATTACAGTTCAATAGCAATAATGAAATTAAACCAACACTATGAGAAATAAAGATGTCGTCGCTGGCTATCGGAGTAGCAGAGCGTTGTTGAAGCGTTCAGAGCAGTGTTGGAGAGCACAGGTTCTTCTGTTCGAGATTGTTATTGAAGCTGCACCCCGAGGCCTTCTTTTATAGCTCTGCAAAGTCTGATCTAGATCCCCAAGGTTCGGGATCAAGTTTGACCCGAGGCGGATCGGTCGACCGATCACCTATTCGGTCGACCGATCAGGCGATCTCCTCCTATCTGATCCGCCCGATCCTCTCGCTCCGCTTCGATCTGGTCAAACTCCATCCGAGGTTCGATCGACCGATAAACAGGTTCGGTCGACCGATAAGCTATCCTGATCCAGTCGACACCCAACCCTGGTTCGGTCGACCGATCCCAAGGTTCGGTCGACCGATCCCCTGGTCGAGCCTGGTCCAACCTCTAAAGATCTGATCTGCTGGCTTGGGGGTTCGGTCGACCGATCTCAAGGTTCGATCGACCGATCTCGGTTACTTCTAACTCTACACAAAAAATGTTAGTCTCCTGCAACACAGAGTTAGAACATAATAGATAATATATAAGCAAATAAACTGACAACCTTCGAACTGTCCGGATCTGACTTCGGGTTTCTGATCGAAAACGCTAGGTCGACCCGACGGCTACTGTTCCCTCTATAGGGAATGCGTCCTCACCTACTCCACTCAGGAGATTTACCTGTTGCCAGTGCGATCCTCCAGATCGACTGGTCTTTTGCTCAGCGTTCGAAGCTTCCGGACTTTTTGCTGGACTTCCGTTTCCCGGCCCGTCCAGTCTTTCACCTGGTTCGCGACACCAGGACTTTCCACCTAGGGTTGCCCCTCCCCCAGGACTTTTGCCTGAAGCACTCGACCCGCCAAGACTTTCCGCATAGGGTTACCACCCCCTATGACCTAGGGTTATCACCCCCTAGGGTTTTCCACCTAACTTTTCTGAAACACTCAATTAAGTACGTTAGATCACAAAACAACTTAACTTTGAATTCCTTCACCATTATCAAAACAACGGTCGATCGTCGGATGTTTCCCGCACCAACATCTGAGACATTCATATTGGTGGACTGGCATGAAGAAAGATATTGTAGATTTTGTTGCACGATGTCTTATATGTCAGCAAGTGAAGGCTGAACATTAGAGGCCAGCCGGTTTACTCCAAAAGATTCAGATACCGGAATGGAAATGGGAGCACATCATGATGGATTTCATCGTGGGACTACCCAGAACCCAGCGAGCACATGATACGATTTGGGTAATCGTCGATCGGTTAACCAAATCTGCTCATTTTCTACTGATACGTAGGACGGAGTCATTAGATCGACTAGCGGAGTTGTATTGTAGAGAGCAGATTAGTATTTTTCAGCAAATAGCAACTGTCTTATTTGATACTGGGGCAACCCATTCTTATATAGCCAGGGCATTCGCAAACAAGTTAGCAATACCTCCAGAGGTACTCAGTAGTCAGTTTCTGACGACATTACCTTCGGGAGAAATTATGGCATCTACGCACTGGCTCAGAGCAGTATCAGTCATTATAGCAGACAGAGAACTCTTTTGTGATCTGATCGTGCTAAATATGACTGACTACGACATCATTTTTGGAATGGACTTCTTGATCAGATACGGTGCTTCCATCGAGTGTCGTAAGCAGAAAGTCATATTCCAACCTGAAGCAGAAGCACAGTTCGAGTTTGTCGGAGAACCCAAGAGAAGCGCCAAGAAGTTTCTCTCAGCTATGAAGGCACAGAGGTTGATGGATTCAGGATGTACGGGGTGTTTAGCACACGTAGTCAGTACCAGTCAGGACAAGGACCGACAGCTAGCAGAGGTCCGAGTCGTATGTGACTACCCAGCAGTCTTCCCTGAAGAGTTACCAGGCCTAGCACCAGACAGGGAGATCGAATTTGAGATAGAGCTCATTCCCGGTACAAATCCTATCTCCAAAGCACCTTACCGCATGGCTCCAGCAGAACTGAAGGAACTTCATGAGCAACTACAGGAGCTGCTTGACAAAGGCTTCATACGCCCTAGTCACTCACCATAGGGAGCGCCTGTGTTGTTCGTGAAGAAGAAGGACGGGAGCATGCGCCTGTGCATAGATTACAGAGCACTGAACCAGGTCACAATCAAGAACAGGTATCCTCTTCCCAGAATAGATGACCTATTCGATCAGCTAAAGGGAGCAACAGTGTTCTCTAAAATAGACCTCAGATCAGGTTATCATCAGGTGAAGGTTAAAGAAGGGGATATACCCAAGACAGCATTCAGGACCAGATACGGACATTATGAGTTCGTAGTCATGCCCTTTGGCGTGACAAATGCTCCAGCTACTTTCATGGACCTCATGAGCAGAGTATTCAGGGAATATTTAGATAAGTTTGTCATCGTGTTCATCGATGATATCCTTATATATTCCAGAACTCAGGAAGAACACGTAGAGCACCGGAAAACAGTATTGCAGACCCTTTAGCAGAACCAGTTGTACGCCAAGTTCACAAAATATGAATTTTGGCTAGATCAGGTGTCCTTCCTGGGTCACATCATCTCAAAGGATGGTATTATGGTAGACCCCAGTAAGATAGAAGCTGTGAGCAACTGGAAAAGACCCAAGAACGCCAGTGAGATCAGAAGCTTTCTGGGATTAGCAGGTTACTACAGGAAATTCGTAGAGGACTTCTCCAGGATAGCTTCTCCACTGACAGCTCTCACCAGGAAGAACAGAAAATTTCAGTGGACAGAGGATTGTGAGAACAGCTTCAGCGAGCTCAAGAGGAGATTGACCAGTGCACCCATTCTGACACTGCCAGGAAATACAGACAGCTTTGATATTTACAATGACGCCTCTAAACTGGGACTAGGAGCAGTGCTGATGCAAGACGGCAAGGTAATCGCCTATGCCTCCAGACAACTCAAGGATTATGAGAGGAATTACCCCACTCATGACCTTGAGCTTGCAGCAGTAGTGTTCGCTCTCAAAATTTGGAGACATTACTTGTATGGAGCTCAGTGCAGAGTGTATACAGATCATCAGAGTCTGAAGTACCTCTTCACTCAGAAGGATCTGAATATGCGACAGCGCAGATGGCTAGAGCTGGTCAAGGACTACGATATAGACATCCTCTACCACCCAGGGAAAGCAAATAGGGTAGCAGACGCCCTCAGCAGGAAGTCCAGCGCTACCCTATTATCTCTAGCAACCATGTCACCACCCCTACAGAAAGAGATCACAGATTTCGGTCTTGAACTCATAGTTGGGCAGCTCTCTACTATGACCTTAGAGTCGACCTTGCTCGGTGACATCCAGACAGCTCAGGAACAGGATCCTGAAATTCAGAAGATCAAGCAAGGATTAGCAGAAACAGAAGGTGGAAAGTTCAGAATATCAGATAGCGGGGTGTTGTATTTTGGCGACAGATTGTGCGTTCCAGATCAGGAGGAACTCAAAAGGAAGATTTTAGATGAGGCTCACAAGACTCCCTATGCGATGCATCCTGACTCCACCAAAATGTACCAGGACATGAAGAAACGTTTTTGGTGGCCTCGGATGAAGAGAGACATCGCTCGATATGTCAGCACCTGCCTAACCTGTCAGAGGGTTAAGGCAGAACATCAGAGACCAGGAGGAGTTTTGCAGCCCATTCAGATTCCAGAATGGAAGTGGGAAGACATTTCTATGGATTTTATAGTGGGACTACCCAGAACCACGAATGGTTTCGACACCATCTGGGTAATAGTCGACAAGTTGACTAAATCAGCCCACTTCCTAGTTATCAGAATATCCTATTCCATGGAGCAGTTAGCTCAGTTGTATCTCAAGGAGATCGTCAGGCTGCATGGAGTCCCATGAACCATTATTTCAGACAGAGACGGTAGGTTCACATCACACTTCTGGGAGTGTGTACAAACAGCTTTGGGCACGAAGTTAAAATTTAGCACAGCTTTCCATCCTCAGACAGATGGTCAGACGGAGCGAGTAAATCAGGTACTCGAAGATATGCTCCGAGCATGTGCCCTAGACTTCAAGGGAAGTTGGTGCAAATATCTGAGCTTAGCAGAGTTTGTATACAACAACAGCTATCAGGCCACTATCGGCATGGCACCTTATGAGGCTCTCTATGGGCAGAGGTGTAGATCTCCAATCTGCTAGTATGAGAGTGGTGAACAGAAAGAGCTAGAACTTCAGACAGATCTAGTGGCAGATACCACATCAGCTATACATCAGATCCGCCAGACGATAGCGACAGCTTAGAGCCGCCAGAAAAGCTATGCTGATACACGGCGCAGACCCTTAGAGTTTTCAGTCGGGGATACAGTGTTCCTCAGAGTAGCTTCCATGATGGGAGTAATGCGTTTTGGGAAGAAGGGCAAGCTAAGTCCCAGATATGTGGGACCATACCTTATCAGCAGAAGAGTGGGCAAGGTAGCATATGAGCTAGAGCTACCCCAGGAAATGTCAGCTGTCCATAACGTATTTCATGTCTCTATGCTGAAGAAGCATACCCTAGATGTCACCCAGGTGATTAAGCCCCAGTCGGTACAGATCCGCGAAGACCTCAGCTATGAAAGTCGGCCTATTCAGATAATAGACCGAGCAGTTAAGAAATTGCGGAACAAGTAAGTACCATTAGTCAAAGTTATTTGGCACAGTCACACAGCAGAAGAGGCAACTTGGGAGACAGAAACCAGCATGAGACAGAAGTACCCAGAATTATTTTAAGTTCGAGGACGAACTTTTTATACGGTATGGGGGATTGTAACGCCCGAAAAATTCTCGAAACTGCATTATAAATATTCTATGATTTTCCTGGAATTTCCCACAAGTAGCACACTTTGGATAACTGGGCTGCTTGCTGGCTGGTCCTCCTTTTGGGTAACTCCCTGGTTTGCGCTTGTTGCTGGAGTTCCCTTTCCAGTTAGAGCCATGAGAGCTGTGACCCTTAGGTTCTGAGGGGATTTGCTTCTGCTGCTTGATACTATTCTGGTAGTGCTCAGTGGTCAAGGCGCTGCTGACTAGTTCTTTGGTGGTTTGCGGCCTGTGGATGCCGCCAGCCACGTTCATTGCTATTTCCGGCCTCAGCATCTTGAGCATCAACCGGACTCGTTCTTTTTCTGTGCTGACTAGTTCTGGGCATAGACGAGCCAACCTGTTGAATATCTTCACGGCTTCCTCCACTGAAAGGTTGCCCTGACGAAACTCTGTGAACTCGTCGTAGTGGCGGTTCGTGACCCGCATGTGAAAGAATTCCTCAAAGAACTCCTTCTCGAAGTCAGCCCATAACATCTGGTTCACTGGGCGCTTCGCTCTGATACCACTCTGTAACGACCCGCCTCCTACTGACTGGGCTGCGAGGCCGATCGTTACGTAATGCTGTGCTAAACTACTATTACGGAAAATCTGGATTGATTAAAATTTTTCTAAACTAATTACTGTAAAATCTGAACTTAACATTCTAAGTGTACCTAGGGGTTGTACACATGTTAGGGAAGATAAACTATGCCTCTCGGATGTCCTGCTAGCTGTAATCAAGCATTCCAATCGATTCATGAATCGATTGGGCTGTCGGATCGATCCCGTGATCGATCCAGCTTGATACTGGCACGGGGAGAAACTCTGGATCGGTCGGCTAACCGATCCACAAGCTATCCCGCTACCGACCGATCCAGGAGTACACTGATCGGTCGGTAGACCGATCCAGTGTCTCACTGATCGGTCGGCTGACCGATCAGTGAGCTTCAGGAGTCTCTGTTCGCATCTGGATCGGTCGGCTGGCCGATCCTTAAACTCTCTGTTCGCGCTTGGATCGGTCAGCTGACCGATCCAGTGATTTGGGTTTCTGATTTCGCACTGAAACTCTGATTTCAGCACTTGTTCGTGCCAAAATCTCACATTTCACTTATACAATCCATAGAATATATTCTAATGACATAAAGCTAGCATTCTAAACTGGATATAAAGCATGGTTTACTAGTTCGTAGCATTTAACAATTAAAAGTGCGTGAAAATAGAAATACTAAAGGTTCAATTGTTTAAGCTTGCTAGATCCCCCTAAGGATCTTTTATTCCATGTTCCTGCCACACACACCATCTCTGCATTGACCTCCAGCTTCCTCTGCTAGTCCATCTTCCCTTTACCTTTATCTGCAGTATAAGGGAAAATAGTATCTGTAAGCTTTAAGCTTAGTAAGAAACCATCTACCTCACTAAAACATGCATACGATGCAATATGCTTTTAAAACATGCTATTTGAAAATACATACTGAATATGCTAAGCATGGCATGGCATACAACACATAGAAGTAAACTGATCATGGCAATAAAGCTAATGATAAACTATCATTTGTATCAACAGAAAACTAAACTGATCTGAACATAAACTGAGCTAGACTGAAGCTGAATTCAAACTCAACTAACATAACTAATCTTTGTGAGTTTTGAAAAACTAATAATGTAATAGATTAAAGTACATAATCATACTGCTAGTGGGCCCGGCAACTGTACATGCTATGCACGCATCCTTAACTAGACTCGGGGTTGCAAATCCCGAATTTAGTAAGGTTTACTAGGTTATCTAAACCTAGGGACCGACTATGGGAGCCCAGCCCAGTGGATATCTAATCCTGTACAATGCCACTGAAAATAAAATACTGAACATAACTACTAATTACTTATTTTGCTGTTTCTAGATTATCTGAACCTAGAGCTAGGTTATCTAAACCTAGAGGCGACTGTGGGAGCCCACCCATTGGACCGTAGTCCCATGTAAGCTGTAGTAAGGCTAACTAAGCTATTTTAAATGCTTCTATTGCATTTACTGAGCTATTAAAAATACCTAAGTTGCATTTTACTGAGCTAATCATTTAATCGAACATCTAGTGTGCTTAAACTCTCCCCTCTATTAGGGAGACTACCTCTAGGCACCCGACAACATCTGAAACCTCCAACTGAAGGGGGAAAGACGTGTCCGGCCCATCCAAAGGTACTCACTAAATCCCTAAACCTGCGAGGAGGGTTAAATACACCCTATGTGTCCGAAAAATCTGCATATAACTAAACTAATGCATGGAAAACCAAACGGAAGCTACTTATACTGCAGGTGAGGGGTTTCTTACCTCCTGTTCATAATTTCTTACGATTCTAATCGCTAGGTTTTCCGGAAAAGAGACCTCTTCGACGATCTTCTCGCGTCTATGCGTTCCTCTCGCGGAGGGGAGCGTCCTCGTGCCCTTGATGTTGCCGGGAGATGCTCCTAGAAGGCCTTGGCTTGGTGCGCCGAGAGAGGGAGGAGAGGAAGGGTGTTCGGCGTGAGGGTTTGGAGGGGAGGAGTTTGCCGAACCAAATTCTAAAACAAACCAAACCCAACCTAACTCTTCTATTTATATTAAGTGGATAATTGAACCCAACTCTAACATAAATATAATTGATTCCTCTTTCTTTCAGCACGGCCCTGCTGGGTTCACCGGTTACTAAGGCTAACTAAAAGTTATCGGATCCGAGGGGTTCCGGGTTCGATTCCCGCCTAAGCTATTTTGCGGTTCTAATTATTTTTGCTGCTTCCGCTACTCGAAAAATCCCGAAAAAATATCTAAAAATCCCAAAAAAATCATAGAATATTTATAATGCAGTTTCAAGAATTTTTCGGGCGTTACAGAACACGGGAAGCTTAATTTCATCGGGAGACCAAAACTAATTCCTTCTCTCGGTCTCTATCGTAGCCTCTTGTATATAGAAAATTATACCCACCGCATACCCACCTTGAGGTGGTCGGCCAAGCTAGCTTGGAGCCCAAGCTAGGGTCGGCCAAAGCTAAGGGTGGAGCCAATTTAAGGTGGTCGGCCAAAGCTTGGATCCCAAGCTTAGGTGGTCGACCACTAGAAAAATAAAAGAGATTTTATTTAAAATTTTTTCTTATGTGGATATCATGGTTTTAAAAGAGAGTTTAAAATTTAAATCTTTCTTTCTATAAAAGATTAAGTGAAAGATTTGATATCTTTCCTTATTTGTAGTTAAAAGGAAGATTTTAATTTTTTATAAAACTTTCCTTCTTTTTAACCATGTTCATGATTTAAAAGAGAGTTTTAAAATTAAATATTTCCTTTTATAAGTTTCTACAAAAGATTAAGAAAAGATTTGATATCTTTCCTTATTTGTAGAATGAAAGGAAGATTTTAATTTTAAAGAAAACTTTCCGTTTTGGTAATCATCCACATGTTTTAGAGGGTGTTTAGTTAAACTTATTAAAAATAACTTATAAGCTCATACAACTTATAAGCTGTTTTAGGAGCTTATAAGTTGTTAAGTCTTATTTTAAAAATAAGTTGTTAAAGTATTTGGGTGAATTTATTACAATCAACTTAAAGGTATTGATGTGTTTGGCATTATAAGATCTTTTTATTAATAAAATTACCAAAAAAGAGTATAATATTATTAATAGAGGGGTTTGGGCTTTTTATTAATAGAGAGTTTGAGCGAATTTCTACATCGGGGGAGAGAAAAATTAGAAAGAGGCGTCGACAAAGAAGATGACACGATGCTGGAAGAGAAAACGACAAAGATAGAAAGATATTAAGTTTGTAAAAATTTATGGAGGATAAGATGAGGATTTATAAAATTATATAAGAATATTTTAGAGAAGAAAATTATTAAAATAAGATCTTTTTTAAAAAAGTAAGGTCTCCCATACTTTTTTAAAAACAGCTTATAAGTCCAAAACAGCTTATTTTGACAGCTTATAAGCTGTTTGAAAAAAAATTACCAAACAAATTTGAAGAGCTTATAAGTTCCAAAACAGCTTATAAGCTGCTTTAGAGAGCTTATAAGCTTAGCCAAACACCCTCTAAATAGAGAGATTTTAATTTATAAAATTTCTTTTTATAACCAACCATAAAGGGAAAAATTATTAGAGAAATTTTTATTAAAAAATTCGGAAGCAAATTAGGAAGTTTTAATTCTTGTGTTATTAAAACTTTCCTTGCTTGGAGCTATGAGGTGGCCGACCATAATATTTTAAGAAAAGGAAATTAGTTTTAATTAATTAAAACTTTCCTTTTCATGGCAAAGAAAATAAGGAAGTTTTATTTAAATTTTCTTTATTTGCCAAGACCAAGGATTATAAAAGAGAGGGAGGGGTGCCTTCATAAGATACAACTCTATTCTATTTTCCTCTCCTCTCTACCTTAGTGGTGGTCGACCATAAGCTCCTTGCTCTTCTCCTTTTCTCTTCCTCCTTGGTGGCTGGCGGCATCAACCCAAGAGGAGTCCTTGGTGGTCGGTTTTACTTGGAGAAGAAGGAGAGAAAGGAGGTTTTGCTCTTGCATCCCTTGGAGCTCATTGGTTGGTAGTCGAATCTTGCTAGAAGAAAGGAGGCTTGGTGATTCTCATCTCGGTAGATCGTTTCCCACACAACGTCCGAGATAAGAAGAGGAATACGGTAGAAGATCAAGAGGTTATTGCTTACAAAGAAAGGTATAACTAGTAATTGTTTTCCGCATCATACTAGTTTTCTTTGTATGAATTCCAAACACAAGAGGTTAGTGATTCTAGATTTTCGGATTAGATATTCGAAGTTGTGTTTCTTTTGTTTTGTTTTTTTTGAATTTGTGATTCGATTGTTCATTTTGGTTAAACCTAGAGTTATATAAGGAAATTAAATATTAGGTTTCTTTAAAAGGCTTTGTCTAGGTGGTGGTGGATGATCTCATACCCAAGAAGACCTAGTGCCTCGCCATGCAGTCTTGGAAGATAATTATAGAAATTAATATTTAATTGAATTTATAACATAGGTGGATTTGGATCAATAATGTTAAGCATCGTTTACGATCCAAGTTTAAACCATTAAGAACAGATAAGTTAAATTTGGAATCAATAATGTTAAGTTTCGTTTGTGATTCCGAATTTAATTTCTAAAGAACATAATAAGTTGTTAGGAAAGATTCAGGACTTGTACAAAATTTTTGTACAGTGGTACCGGTACGATCTTCCTAGGACCAACCAACAAGTAGTGGTCCCCTTGCATTGACTCCTCCCTTTCGATGACAACGACATTGGGCGGTGGGTGGCGGCATCTGCGATAATTACGTGAGAGGAAGGAAAAGAAGTGTGGCATGGAAGGAATTAGGAAAGAAAAGGAAACTTAGGTCACATTAATCAGATCAAGGTATTTATATAGACTTAAATACCTAGATTTAATTAATGATTAATTAACCTAATCTTAATTAATCCACATTCTCCCCTTGTTAATGTAGGTTTGGTTTTTAATCCCAAAATATTCCTAGAAATTTCCATAATTTTCTATAGGGTAATTCCTCAATTAACCCTTTTTATTATTATTATTGTTGTTGTTGTTGTTGTTGTTGTTTTTGTTGTTTTTTTTAATTGTTGTATCTCACATTCTCCCCCACTAATAAAAATTTGGTTCCTAAATTTTTTACTTAAGTGCATTAAGTAAACAATAACATGTTCAAATTAGTTTAAGCACTGAATAAATTATATACACCTTAAGTAAATAGGTGTGGGTATTGATCTTGGATCTTTTCCTCAAGCTCCCAAGTTACTTCCTCATCTGTATGATGCTACCATCTGACCTTGATGAGTTGGATTGTTTTGTTTTGTAACCAGTGCTCTTTGTGACCTAGGATTCACACAGGAACCTCTTCAAAGGTTGCATCTGGTTGAAGTGAGATTGACACATCTTTCAGAATGTGAAAGGATGCAACACATTCTTTCTTAGCATAGATACATGGAACATAGTATGTACATCAGCAAGTGTCGATGGTCACGCCATCCAATAGGCTACCTCACCTATCCTCTCTAGTATCTGAAAGGGCCCAATGTAGTGAGAAGCTAACTTACCTTTTAGTCCAAACCTCATAACTCCTTTAGTGGGAGAAATTCATAAGAACCATGATCATTCACTGCAAACTCCAAAGCTTTACTTCGATCTGCATAACTCTTTTGTTGATCATGGACTTCTGGCATTCTCCGTTTGATGATGTAAACTAACTCTATATCATGTCGAATGCTTTGTGGCCCCAAAATTTGCTGTTCTCTGACTTCTTCCCATAAGGTAGGAGATTGACATGCTTTGCTCCTTAAATGTCCCATCTGAATAGAAGAATGATAAATGTTGTTGTAGGAAAATTCCACCAAGTATAGATGATCTTCCCAACTACCTTCGAAATCCAAAACGCATGCTCTTAGCATATTCAATTAATGTCTGTATAGTGCGTTCAAACTGTCTATCTATTTGAGAATGAAATGTTGCACTGAAATGGAGCTCTATACCCATAGCTTATTGTATACTTTGCCAGAACTGTGAGGTAAATTGTGGATCTCTATCCGATATGATACTCAAAGATATACTGTAAAGTTTGGTAATCTCTCTGCAATACAACTTTGCTAATTGATCCAATGAGTCTATCTTATGGATCAGGAGAAAGTGAGCATATTTAGTTAATCGATATACGATTACCCAAATTACATCATGCCCCTTCCGTATTCTGGGTAGTCCAACAACAAAATCCATCATAATGTGCTCTTATTTCCATTCTAGTATCTAAATCTTCTGAAGTAATCCTAATGGTATCTGATGTTCAACCTTCACTTATTGGCATACTAGACATCAATCAATGAAATCCACAATGTCTTTTTTCATGTCATTCCACCAAAAGGAAAGCTTCAAATCCCTATACATTTGGATATCACCCATATGTATCATAAATCTAGATCGATGTGCCTCCTAGAGTAAGTCCTCCTAAAGGGAATGTGACTCAGGAACATGCAATCTCTCACGGTAATAAAGGATCCCATTCTCATAGGATGAAAACTCTGGCTACAAATCCCTATACATTCGGATACCACCCAGATGTATTATAAATCTAGATTGATGTAACTCCTAGAGTAAGTCCTCCTACATGGAGTGTGACTCAGGAATGCACAATCTCTCATGATAATAAAGGATCTCATTCTCATAGGATGAAAACTCTGGCTACTGCCCTAAGACTACTCTGCTACATAGAAACTGAAGATGCTGATCACTAACTTAGGCTTCCTAAATTGTCTCAACTATAGGTGACTGAGAAACTATGAATACTAATATCCCTCACTTTGTATGTCCTGTTGGAACCCCAAGGTTATTTTTGGTGTGATGAACAAAGTTAGGTTAGGTCCTGTTATGTTCTGATCCTTGTGTCTAAGTGTGCAGGAGCTTAGGAGCATAGGAAGTCGAGCGGAAGACGCAGCTAGCGATAAGGATGACACAGGAGAGAACCGATGGGCTTGATGTGTCTGAGGAATGAGGTGCTGCGGAAGAGTACACCGGCGGACGAGAAGAACGCACAAGGCGGTCCGAGGGATGAGAAGCCGGGGAGGAAGGCTGCTCGAGGAGAAGGTCGGAAATTGGGTTCAGGTGATCCCTATTTCAGTGGCCGAAATCACCCAGGAGATCACAGCAGCAAAGGAGCGAAATGGAGTTGCAAGTGATGCTAGAGGCACCTTCAAAGGCTGTTGAAGGTTCCTCCATGCCTTTTGTGGAAGGCGCCTTCGATGAACAGTGCGAAGGTGCCTTCCAAGGTTATGGAAGGCGCCTTCGACTAGGCAATTCTGGCTGTTGCGGAAAAGGATAAAGTTTTATCCTTTTCCTCACTAGAGGCGCCTTCCAGCCCTATGGAAGGCGCCTTCAGCCTAAGTATAAGTTTTTCCAGGGGCTATAAAAGGACCCCTGGACCTAGGAAAGAAGTAAGAACTTGTGTATTCATTTCCTAGCAATAGTCTGAGCTATTAACCAGTGTAAGAGGCTTCTCCGCCTTCATCGAAGGAGACTTTTTAAGAGCTTTCATTTGTCTTGGATTAACAACCACCTAGGTTGTAACCAAGTAAATTCTGGTACCTCTTTCTATAGTTTCTTATTGTTTAATTTTATTTTCTATTGCTGCTAACCTAAGTTAAAAGATCAAGAAGGTGTTTAGTTTTTATGTTTTAGCCAACTCAACCCTCTCCAGCCGGTAAACCCGGTCCAACAAGTGGTATCAGAGTCAGGTTCGCTTCAGGAGGACTAACCGCCGAATGAAGCATACGAGATGGCTGGACCAAGCATCTACCCACCAAAGTTCGAGGGGGAGTTTGCGAGTTGGAAAAAGAGAATGGAGGTATTTTTTAAAATATACTTCATTTTATTACTAATAATGAAATTTGGTTTTAAAGCACCCAAGGGCAAGGAAAAGTTTCAATGGATGAAGAAGGAACAAGTGAACTTCATGGCAAATGGCAAAGCAGAGTTTCATCTGCTGAGTGTGTGAGATATCGTAAATTTAAAATAATACATATTATTGGACGGAAAATCTTATTGGATTTTTCAGGAATTTTTAGAAATTTTTCGGGATTTAAACGGAGTCCATATGACCCATTTTGAGGGGATGGATTCGGGGTACAAAGGAGGCCTGGAGTTGATCGAGAAACTAACTTAGGGCTTAATTAAATATTACCTAAATATTTAATTAAAAACCTAATCTCTAATTCCCGATTTCTCACCCGACTCCCTCATCTCTCGCGACCTCCTCCTCCTCCTCCGACAACCTCTCTGCCCGAAACCCCTCCCTCTCCGACGATTTCTCTCCCTGTGACGCCAAGCGCGCCACCGTTCGTCGGCGTAACCCCGACCGAGCCTCCTGCCCCTCCTTAGGCGTGGGATCTTTCTTCCTCTCCTCTCATATTCCTCTCTTCTGCTTTCTCTCATGCGCGCGGATGACCCGACGCCGACGGCTACTCCGATGGTCTCGGTCTCCTCGTGCTGCCTGAGGACCGTCATCGGAATCTTGAAGGAGCTGAAGCTGTCCAAGCCTTCTCCAGTGGATCGATCGCTTCCTCGACTGTTTCTTGCGGGTGATCGACGTCGATTCGATGGAGCTAGGGCACGGTGAGGTCCCGGCCGATTGACTCCCTTTCGGTTCTCCTCCTTGATCTGTTCAATGGGGTATATTCCAGATCGTCATAAGTTGGAATGGATCATGCGACAGTATTGGAGGCGACCGATCAAGGTAAGCTTCATCTGAAATTGTTGGATTTCAATGATCTTGCCCTTTGTGATGTTCTTCTTGATCTGGACTTGAGGGGATTCATCAGATCAAGGCATTGGTGGACTTCCCCTGTTGTTGATCACTACATCTCCACTTCTTGTAGCTGCTGGAGGTCTCGGTGAAGAATTGAGGGTCGGTTGAGGTGAGTTTGTATTGTGGATTAGGTTTTCTGCAATTCCTTTGCTGTAGATTCCATTTTCTGGATTGATACTTAGAAGAGTTGGTGTAGGGTTGACTGTTGTAGTTTTCGGACAGTGGCTGGCTGGTTGTTAGCTACGGGATTTGTTGCCATCTCTTAAGATAAGTGTCCTCCAGGAGATGAACATTCAAGGTATTCCATCTAGGAGAGATCTTGGATATGATACAAGGGTAAGTCAAGCTCAATGTTGATTAACATGGGTTGATTTCATACTTTGTTTGGGTTGTTGAGATTAGCTATGAGACTGACCTTGGGCAGAATTGATGTAGGAATTCTTGGTGGTTGCGTGCAGAGGTTAGTAGAGGGTTGTTGAGCTACTGGATTTGTTGCCTCCCTTAAGATAAGTGTGTTTCTTCTGATCTATTATGGATCTGTATTGTTAGGATTGCTAGTGGTTATTAGATTTTGTCTAGTTTTGATTACATAGAAACATGTGGAAGGATTATAAAAAGGGGATGGATTTGGAATTGAGATTTTAGTGGATTTAACTGTGCTTAGTTGTAAATCATGGATTTGATATCAGATTGTTTTAAATTAATTAGTTGTTGATAGAGATTGGTTGATATAGATTGTTATGTGATGGATAGTGGATTGATTAGTGAATTTAAAAGGATTTACGATGATTTTTGGGTTAGTTTTGATTGATGATGAATTATGTGAGTTGGATTTAAGATGTGTTGATTAGTGAGTTTTGGATTGATAAATAGATTGTGGATTATGTTTGGATCTAGAAGGAGTTAGATTGAGGATTATTTGGAGGATTTATCATAGAGCAGATTTGAGTGGAGTTATCCTAGTTGAGTGAGGATTTTATTTAGCTATTTTAATTCATGTGAAGTTAGCTAAATAAAATATATATATTGGTTGATGCAGGACCTTGATATGGGACGATTATCACGACGTGAGATGTATTTTGGACACGATCGACAGATAAAGGCGGGTATTTCTTCCTTAGCCTCTTTATAGACTCTTTGAAACTTAGTGCATGGTTATTATTGGATGGATTAGGTCGCTTTATCTTATATCGTGCTTGTTTGTTGATTTCCTATTTGAGACTTGTGCTTGACCATTGTGATGATCCATTTAATTCATATACAGGCTCAACTCTTGATATCTACTCTATTGTGATTACACGTGTAGAGTATGTCTTGTAGGGATTGTTGGGTTGTTGGTATTACCATGCGGATTGGGTATTTGATGTGGATTGTACATAAGTGAGTATGTGTCATAGGAGTCATCTTGTTGACCGTGCATTTCCATGTGGTGTGTACATACGTATTTGTAATGTACTTTTGGAGGAGTTGTGTTGATTGTATGTTTGGGGTATATACACATGTCTGTTGTGTTTTCATTGGAGGATACATGTTGATTGTACTTATGTTTTTATGTCCATGTGTCTGGTGGGATTATTAGATGATTTTGGTTGATTATACATGTGTAGTGTCTACATATGTTGGGTGGGATACGTGGAGGTATTATGACGATTACACTCTTGTTGGAGGTATTTTTGAGGTTTGGGGTTGTTGCATGGATGATGATTATATATATATATATATATCATGTTCATCATTCATTGCATCTGATGACCGTTGTCTCCCTTGTGGTTGAGAGAGTCATCAGTTGGTTTGGTTTAGCACCGCACACTCGACCACTCATGGGTAGTGGTAGTTGGAGCAGTTGCTGCTAGTCCTGTCGTGCCACCCGGTCACGAGGTTTAGTGAGATCCGGCGTTGTGAGCAGTCAGGGACCCTGATGCTATGTAGTTAGATAGCTACTAGTGGACTGTCCGCCTCGACCACTATATAGTGGGCTGGAGGGTAGTACAGTCGTCACAAACCCAAGCCTCTCGGCCATACAGGGGTCGTGGTGTTCGGAGAGGTGGCGGGGGTGACCATGGAGCATGCATGCACTTTTGTATATGATGCACGGTGCATCTGGGGGTTATATTTGCATACATGCCTACTAGATACTAGTTGCATGTGTTTGTGGTATGTTGCATTTGTTTGTGATATGATTGTTGTATATGGTTGTCATGCTGCATACATGTCATCTATTTTACATGTATTTGCAGTCGTATTTATATTGCACAGGTGTCACGAGTAGGTCTGTTGCAGATATGGTGAGTTTACTGATCATTGTACCATGTGTCGATTCCAGATTGGGTATGTATCTGTCATTATGTTGGTTGTGGTTTGTACAGTTTATGTCAGGTTATTATGTCAGGTATGTTCAGATGCATTGATTGTGATAGTATGATCATGTTCTTATTCCCTACTGAGACTGTATACTTGTGATCTCCATGTTTTATTTGTAGACCGTGCACTGTCTTTTCTATTACCCGCTGAGTTACCTATACTCACCACCGCATGTATACATTTATGTTTTCAGGTAGCTTGTAGATGGTTGGTGTCGCTCGGAGTATCCTGTCTGCCGGGTCCTACGTCACATCCGCAGATCGTGATTGTTTTCTTTTGTATATTCTTTTCTTATTTTTGGCATTGTATTTGTGTATAGCCATGTGGCTATCTTATGGTTTTGGTGTTGTATTTGTTGTATAAAGCCTAGCCGGCTAGCAGTGTGTTGATTGTGTTGTATTGGGCTTTCCGTTTTCGTTATTCCGTTGTGTTGGTTTTTAGTACAGCCGTGTGGGCTGTTTTATATATAACTGCGTGGTTGTAATTGTTTCATTCCAGCCGTGTGGGCTGTTATTATAACTGCGTGGTTGTGTATATAAATATTCCAGCCGCATGTGGCTGATGTATATTTTGTTTGTACTTATGATTCAGATTGTCACCGGTACAGGGGAGATGCTGTCGGATTTTTGTCTGGCAGGGACTCCTTTGGGGGCGTGACAGAGTGTTTTACCATCATAAGAAGTCAACCAGATCGGAGCCTATGAGTCTGTAAAAGAAATCTGGGAGAAATTCTTAGAACTACACGAAGGAACCTCGGAGGTGAAACTAGCGAGACGGGACCTACTTCGCAACCAAATCACCAACCTTCGATTTGAAGAAGACGAGACCATTGCACACCTTCACTCAAGGATTAAGGAGCTCATCACTAGACTTTTGAATCTCGGAGAAAAGGTAAGCAACCGAGATTCACAAAGGTACGCTCTTAATGCATTCCCTAGAAATACGAAATTGGCATCATTAGTAGATGTCACTACAAGAAAAACCCTCATAGACATCGGTTTTCCACCGCTGTCTATTACAAAATTGATCGATGTCTATGAAGGCGATGTAAAAGGTCTGCCATTTTAGACATCGGGTTATAACCGATGTAGTATCACTTAACGACACCAGTTTTCGAATCGGTTATGAACCGGTGTAGTATCACTTAACGACACCTATTCAGCAATGGTGTAAAACTGATGTAATATATGTTAATAATACCAGTTTTGGCAGTGGTTTATGACCAATGTAATATTAGCAACACCAATTCCAGTAACGATGTAAAACTGATGTAATATCAATTAATGACACCGATTTTGGCAGCAATGGAAAATTGATGTAATATCAGTATTGAACAAAACCGATACGATTTTCGAAACAGTGAAAACCCGATATTATATAATATTTTAATAATACAAATTTAGTTAATATTATTATACATCAGTGTATATAAACACACCAAGTCAATATCTATGTAACCAACACATAAATATTATTCTTACAACATAAAAAGATAATAGATATTGTACACATCAAGTTTATATCCACAAATTACACAAATATTCTTCTTACAACATCAAAAGGTAATAGATATTGTACACATCAAGTCAGTATCCATAAAATACACAAATATTCTTTTTACAACATCAAAAGGTAATAGATATTGTACACATCAAGGTAGCATCCGCAATTTACATTCCATGCAAATGCTTGTTGGATCGTAGACGTTTGATAGAGGGGGAGGTGAATATCGATTATAAAAAATTCGTCGATAAGAGTAAGCGCAGCGGAAAAAGGAAAACAATGCTATGCTAACACAAGAACCAATTTTACTTGGTTCAGAGCCTTTGGCGACTCCTACTCCAAGGCCCGCACACGAGGGTGCTTTCGATGGGCAATTCACTAGCAGTTCGAAAGATATTACAAACTAAGTACAGAAAATGCTAATGTAAGAATTAAAGCAATACCAACAAAAATAAGAGACTTAAAAAGAGAAGCAGCGCGTTTGTCAGAGCTTTGCAGCGTCGCAGGAGCACAGGAGAGCGAGTTCTTCAATTCAGAGTTGTTGTTTTGAGCTCCACCCCTAACCCTTCTTTTATATGAGGCTCGGCGTGCCCCAGATCCCTTTCGGACGCCCTGGTGAGACGTGGCAGGTCCAACCAGCGAGCTCCACGTGGCGATGACACAATCAGGATAGAATTCACCTCCGGGCGCCCGGACCACCTTTTCTCCAGGGAACATCTTTCATGCAAGACAAGGTTAGTCCGAGGTAAATAGATGATACATATCCTGCAAAACAAAGTGTTAGCACAGTTTATAAGTTCAATAAAAAGTATGACTTAGATTCCGTCTTTCCGAGGCCGGAATCAAGTCACAATCTCGACTTAGATATTTGAAATGGATCTAAGCCGATCGACGCCTAATGTTCCCTTCTTGGGAACGCATTCTCATAGTCACTCCCTTCAAGTGACTTACCTTTACTCACCTGCCAGACGTCCGGTCAGCCCTTCGACCCGTCTAGACTTCTCGCCAGCTATCCGGTCAGCCCGTCGACCTAGCTGGACTTCGTGCCAAATGTTCGGTCAGCCCTTCGACCTATTTGGACTTCGTGCCAAGCATCCGGTCAGCCTGTCGACCCGCTTGGACTTCTCGCCAAGTGTCCGGTCAGCCCGTCGACCCGCTTGGACTTCGTGCCAGACATCCGGTCAGCCCGTCGACCTGTCTGGACTTAGCCTGTACACTCGATCAAAGTGTTAGATAACGACAAACCTAACTTAACCTGATTTGTCATTCATCAAAACTTGAGTTAGATCGTTAGTGCTAACCGCACCAACAATCTCCCCCTTTTTGATGGAATGACAACCTGGTTAAGTTAGTGAAAATATATGCAAAAATCAAGCATGATTTTTGAGGTTTTTAAGGTTTTAAGTTAGTTTTTCAAATTTGCATTTAGTTGCTCTAACTTAACCACCTATCCCTCCCCCTTTGGCATTCATCAAATAAGGACATAAGCAAGTAACCAATAGAATCCAGACAGTGTAAAACTTATAAGTTATAAGAAATGATGTCAAGTTAACTTGGGGGAGTTTTTAAATTTCACTATATAGTAACTTAACTTTTGTAACATAAAAATTAATTTTCAAAATGAATTTGCAAACTTAGAAAGAATTTTTTCCAATCAGAAATTTAAAAAGCCAAGTTTTAAATTTTCAAAATAAGTTTCAATTTTTAAACATTTTTCAAACATAAGTTTTTAAAATCAAAATTTCAAGGCTAAGTTTTCAAAACTAGATTTATCAAGAAAATTTCCAAACATAAGTTTTAATTTTGAGACACTTTTCAAACATGAAAAAAAATTCAAGGCTGAGTTTTAAAAAATATTTACTTTTCAAAACTGATTAAAACTAAGTTTGCAAAAGATTCAAAATCTTAGTTTATAAAATCTAATTGAAGAATTTAGTTTTATAGAAGCTAGTTTTCAAAAATAGGTTTATAAAAAATTTGAAACATAAGTTTTCAAAATTAAAGATTTCAAAACTAAGTTTGAAAAATCTACTTTTCAACACTGACTAAGTTTGTAAAAACTTTAAATTTGAAAATTGAAATTCAATCTCAATGTAACACCCTAAATATCATGATTTAGAGTTCTAAAAGACCTTATTAAAATCTAGAAATATTTTAGAAAAATTCTAGAGATTTTTAGGAATTTATAGAGTATTTTTATGTAATTTTTGGAGTTCGTTTGGTATTTTTACCAAGAGGAAGAAGTTTAAAAAAAAAAGAAGAAAGAAAAATGTTGAAGTTGGGTTTTGAACCCAAGACCTCGGGCTTAACCCGAGTCTTAACCGAACCCAGACAACCAGCTGATCCACAGCAATTTTGTTGTAATTTAAAGGAATTAAATATGATTAAACAGTGTTAAGAAACGAAATAAAAATTCTGTTTAAAAAGAAGCCGAGGGCGGCTCGAACCCGAGACATTCGGGAATTCATCTTTCCAGCGGACCAAGCGCGCCGGCTGGTATTTTGTAAACAAATTTATAAGGAATTGGTCTTAAGTCATAACTGAATTAGAAAAATGCCTAAGTTATAAGAAGAGATTATTCCCTACCCCGTGACCTAACTTTCCCTCCTCCTCTCCTCGCGTCTCTCTTCTGCGCGCGACGGCCGTGCTCGGGCGGAAGGCAAGGAAGGCTAGGGCTTTACTCCGGCGGCCGATTGAGGGAGTTTTCCGAGAGCTCTCCACCTCCTCACGATCCTTTCGTCGAGGAGAGCTTGTGGGCACGAAGAGGAGCCGGATTGTCGAGTTTTCCGCGAGCCCTAGAAGCGTTAGAAGCCTTCTTCTCGGCTGTAAGTTCAAGAAAAGCCTAAGGTAAGTTGCTACTCACCTGCAGTAGGATAGCTCCGAAGTATATTCCGTACTCCTCTCCTTGTTTCCGAAGTTTAGAGTAGCTATGAAGTTGTTTTTGTTTCTTGTTAGATTCTGGTTTTTCCGAAGGATGAGGTATAGAACGAGCTTTGAGGTTTTCTGCCGTGATGGGCACATTCGACTCATGTTGAGTTTTGCAAGTTTTGTTTTATGATGCAATGAATTTGAATTTGATTTCTTTCATGTTGTTGAGGCTGGGAGATTTCTGCATGATATCCGTTTGATCAAATGCTTGATCGAGAAGTTATTCGGAGGATTGAATGGTGTTTTGAGTTTAGTGGAGCTTTGAATCTTAAGGTTGATTTGCTTTCTTGGGGTTCCGGTTGGTTTTGTGTTCCTGAACTATTATGGGACACGGGTTAAGCACAGAAGTTGAGTTGATCTTTCTGGAGTGGCATAATTTTGATTGAATTTGCTTTCTCTTGATGCAATAACAGTTCGGACAGATTATGGTAGAGTTAAATCCTTGGTATCTCCGTATCACTAAATAGCTAAAGTTTTCTAAAGGTTTAGGATCAAATCTGTTTGGTTCATCTCTTTTGTTATTGCACAGTTTTGAAGTGTAAGTTTACTTGATGATCAAGGAATTCAATGAGATTGTCTTGTTATGTGGAAGATCCAATTAGATGTGTTACTTTCATTTAAGTATATAGATTTGAGGTTTAGATAATTTATTTATGTTTAATCTGAACATGAAGTTTAGATAATTTTCTTATGTTAAATCTGAGCTTGAGGTTTAGATAATTTTCTTATGTTAAATCTGAGCTAGAGGTTTAGATATGCAAGTAATAAGTTCAGAATAGAAGCTTAGTTTAGAAAATGAGAAAATAGATTTACATGTTGATCAATGTAAATTTAATAAAGTATTAGTATGCAGATTTTGTTAAGCTTAGTATGCAGATTTTAGATAAGCTTAATATGCAGATTTTATTTAAGCTTAATATGCAGATTTCTATTTAAACTTGTATGCAGATTTTGTTTAAACATTGTAGTATTAGAATTTGTTTAAACATTTCAGTTTTGTAAGAAGCATTCTTTTATAAGAAAAGTATACGAAAGATTAAGAAAAGAAAGAAAAAGGCCAAGGTCTTAAGTAAATCCCAAAGTCAAGACTTTAGGGATTTTGGCACACAAGGTGCTAAAGAAAATGCCGAGGCATTATATAGAAGTATTAAGAGATAACAAGTATTTTACTTTTTATCAGTGGCACTGTACTGGACTCTCTGTCCTTGGGTTGGGCTCCCATAGTCGTCCCTAGGTTTAGATAACCTAGTAGTAACGGCTCGGCCGACGGTCGACGGTCGACGACCATAGGGTCGCCAAATGGGCCGCCAAATGGGCCGCCGAATGGGTCGGGTCGTTACAAAAGTAAAAGCACAGTTGCCGGGCCCAAGAAGAAGTTGATTATTATTTTGAAGTATTATAAGTATAAGTTTTTGAACAAGTAAAGCAAGTTTTACATAAGTATAAAGTATTAAAGAATAAGTCTTTAAGCAAGTGAAATAAGATTCAGAAGGTATTTAGAATTCAGTAAGTTTAGTTCTTTATGCTAGCATGATTGTATAGATTTACTTTACATGTTTAGCCTTTCAGTATGTTTCTTTCACTAGTAGATGAGCATGAGTAGATTTTCTTTTGAGCATTCAGTTTTAGATTTCAGTATATCCTCATGCATATCGAGATTTTGTGAGTTAGATAGCGCTTACTAAGCAAATTTTGCTTATAGACTACACTTCCTCTTACTGCAGATACAGGAAAGGAAAAGATATAGAAAGGAAGGCGACAAGGAGGTGCGGATGGATGTGTGATGCCAGGACTATGGAAGCCTTGGGACTAGGAAAGAAGTTTTAATTTTAGTTTCCGCATTTTAGTTATTGTAAACATTTGAGTTGTATTTTAAGTTCATGTCATTTGAGATTTATTCTGTTTAGATTGCATGTAGGATGAGTTCAGTTTAGTAAGTAGATAATTGTGTGTTTGATACTTATTTAACTGCGTGGTTGATTGATATGTGTTCCAGCCGCTTGTGGCTGTGTATATTATGTCATGTATTAATGATTATGGTCACCGGTACAGGGGAGACTCTGCCGGAATTTTTCGGTAGGGTTTCTTCGAGGATTTTAATTATACCGGTTAAGTAGAGTTAGTAGATAAGTAACGGTCACTCTTAGAGAATAGAAGTAGTAAGAAGGGTGGTCGTTACACTCAAAACTAAAAAAAAATTAGAAAAGATATTATGTTTAAGGTGGAGAAAATAATTTTAGTGCTAATTGTTGATTTAATCCTCCCCCTAAACTTGACATCTAAAATAGCTGTCTAACTAATTAGGTACTTACTGACTATTAGAAGATAGCAGCTTTCACTTGCTTAGTCAAGTTAAGTGCATTGTAATCAGTTAGTGCTTGACTAAACTGAGTAACTTAACTTAATCACTGTATGTTTTGTATTTAACGCCCAGACTTATATTGATGCACTGACATAAGCATCTTAAGTCCAGGCAATTAGCCTATACATCTCACCCCTTTTTATGTATGTCAATCACAAGCAAGGTAAACCTAGGGTGTTGGTGAGATGCTCAAATACTAGTATAGGGGAACATGATTTCTAAAGGGATTTTTCTAGTCTAAGGCTAAAATTGTTTTGAAATTCTAAAAGTAGGAAAGTTTTGAAAAAAATAAAACAATTTTAACCTAAAATTTGAAACAGTCAATTTTAAAACAGTTTTGAATTTTGAAAATCCTAGTCTATTAAACGCATTCCTAATTTTCTACGCAGATTACTAAATTCACTTTCAGGGAATGGTTTTGTGAATATGTCAGCTAAATTGAACTTGGACTCAATGTATTTGAGTTCAATGTCACCTTTAGTAATATGATCCCTGATAAAATGATGTCTAATTTCAATGTGTTTAGTTCTGGAATGATGCACTGGATTTTTTGTTAGGTTAATTGAGCTAATGTTATCAATTAAGACTTTGACATTTGTAAGGTTCAAGTTAAAATCTTTTAGGGTATGCATCATCCATAATAATTGTGCAATGCACTCTCCTATTGTTATATATTCTGACTCAGTTGTGGATAGGACAACACAGTGTTGCTTTCTACTAAACCAGCTGACAAGTGATGGACCCAGTAATTGACATCCGCCACTTGTGCTTTTGCGGTCTAATTTGCAATCCAGCATAATCTGAGTCAGAGTACCCTATTAATTCAAAATTATTAGTCCTAGGATACCAAATACCTACATTTGTTGTTCCTTTAAGGTATCTAAAGATTCTTTTAACTTGAGTCAAATGAGATTCTTTAGCATAGGTTTGGTATCTAGCACACATACTAACTGCAAATAAAATATCTGGTCGACTTGCAGTTAAGTATAGTAGGCTGCCTATGGCACTCCTATAGTATTTTAAATCAACTGGTTTTCTATTGGGGTCATCATCTAGGATTGTGTTTACTTCCATAGGTGTTTTTATCTCTTTGGTGTTTTCCATTCGAAATTTTTTTAAGTAATTCCTTAGTATATTTTTGTTGATAAATGTAGTTACCTTCATTTGTCTGTTTGATTTGTAATCTTAAAAAGTAGGTTAATTTGCCTACCAGACTCATTTCAAACTCGTGTTTCATTAAACTTGTAAATTCATCTAAAAATTCTAAATTTGTTGATCCAAAGATTATATCATCTACATAAATTTGTGCTATAAAAATATCTTCTTTTATTAATTTGACAAATAAGGTTGGGTCAATTTGACCTTGGTTAAACCCTTTAGAGATTAGGTAAGAAGTTAGTCTTTCATACCAAGCCCTAGGTGCTTGCTTAAGTCCATATAAGGCTTTCTTCAATTTATAGACATAATCAACGTATTCTAGACTCTCAAACCCAGGTGGTTGTCCTACGTAAACTTCTTCTTTTATTAGTCCATTTAGGAATGCTGACTTAACATCCATTTGGTATAGTCTAAACCCTTTGTGTGCTGCATAACTTAGTAACATCCTAATGGACTCTAGTCTAGCCACTGGAGCATATGTTTCATCATAGTCAAGTGCTTCTACTTGACTAAACCCTTTAGCAACTAGCCTGACCTTATTTCTAGTAATTTCTCTAGTTTCACTTAATTTGTTTCTAAATACCCATTTTGTTTCTATTATTTTCTTATTCTTTGGTGGTGGTACCAAGTCCCAAACTTCATTACGCTCAAATTGAGCTAATTCTTCTTGCATAGCTATGACCCAGTCTGGGTCAAGTAGTGTTTCGTATATGGTTTTGGGTTCAATTTTTGAGATTAAAGATATTTGACTTAGATTTCTAAAGGATGATCTAGTTTGAACCCTAAGATCTGGGTCACCAATTATTTGATCAGTTGAGTGATTTGGGTTGACTCTTATAGTTCTAGGGGGTTGACTCTCCTGAGGTTATTCTTCTTCTTCATGACTTAGAATTTGGTTGGTTCCTTCAGAGTTATTATTTTCTTGAAGAAATTCAATTGGTTGAAGTTATGTTTGTTCTAGGTTTTGTTTGGATTCTTCAAATTTCACATTAGTCATTTCTTCAATTCTTAAGGTAACCTTATTATAAACCCTGTAGCCTCTACTATTTAGGGAGTAGCCTAAGAAAATTCCATTTTCAACTTTAGAGGTGAATTTTCCTAAGTGTTCTCTTGTGTTTAAGATGAAAGCTGGGCACCCAAACACTTTAAAGTATTTTATATTGGGTTGTTTATTATAATAAACTTCAAAAAATGTTTTGTTATGAGTTTTATTTAGTGTTGTTCTGTTTTGTACATAGCAAGCTGTACTAACAGCTTCTGTCCAAAAATATTTAGGTAAGTTGCATTCATTTAACATCGTTCTAGAGGCTTCAAGTAAGGTTCTATTTTTTCTTTCTACAATCCCATTTTGTTGGGGGGGTTTTAGGGCATGAAAATTCATGATGGTAGCCATTTTCAAGACAGAATTTGTTAAAGTTATGATTTTTAAATTCTCCCCCATTATCACTTCTAATTCTTTTAATTTTAAGGTCCTTTTCATTTTCAACTTGTTTACAAAAGTTTGTAAAAATTTCAAAAGTTTCATCTTTATTTTTTAAAAATTTTACCCAAGTGAACCTAGAATAGTCATCTATTATTACTAGACAGTATAGGCTTCCATTTATTGATTTGACTCCATGAGAGTCAAATAAGTCTAAGTGTAATAGTTCTAATATTGAGTTGGTTTGTGATTGATTAGTTGATTTGTGGGTGGATTTTGTCTGTTTACCTTGTTGACAGGCACTACATATGGTTGAATCTAAGTTAGGTAATTTTGGTAGACCTCTAACTAATCCATTTAGTCTGTTTATATTTCTAAAATTTGTGTGTGACAACCTTCTATTCCATAACCAGGTTTCTTCTTTCTGTGTTAAGTGACACTTAATTGAAGAAGTGGTTAAGTTGATTGCATAGATGTTGTCTTTTCTAAACCCTTTTAGGCTTATGTTAGGGTTGTCTAGGTGTTTGATTAAGCATTCTGTAGATAAAAACCTAACCTTATACCTAGTATCACACAGTTGACTGATACTTAAAAGATTATACTTGAAATTTTCAACAAGTAAAACATTTGTAATAATAAAGTCAATTTTCAGTTCGATATTACCTATACCAATTACCTTGAGTTTGTCGTTGTTCTCAAAGGCAACTGTTCCTAGGCTTTTGTAGGTGAGTTGAGTGAATTTGTGTGATCTCCAATCATATGTTTAGAGCAACCACTATCCAAAATCCACTTAGTTTCCTACAATAGGTAGGAATTGGGTTAGTCTAACTATTGGACTTATAGTCATTTTTGATAAAAGTAAGTTGAATTATTAAAATAATTTTTAAGTTAAAAATTTTAAGTTTAATTTTTAAAATAATTTTTAAGAAAAAAAAATAAATTTTAAAAATAAATTTTAAAATAAAAAAAATTAAGTTTAAATTTTTAAAATAATTTTTAAATTAAAAAAAATTAAGTTTCATTTTTAAAATAATTTTTAAATAAAAAAAATTAAGTTTAATTTTTTAAAATAATTTTTAAGTTAAAAATTTAAGTTTAATTTTTAATATAACTTTTAACTTAAAAAAAATTAAGTTGAATTTTTAAAATAATTTTTAAATTAAAAGAACTCAAGTTTAATTTTTAAAAAAAAATTTAAGTAAAAAAAATTAAGTTTAATTTTAAAAATAAATTTTTTTTAAGTAAAAATAATTAAGTTTAATTTTTAAAATAATTTTTAAGTAAAAAAAATATAGTTTAATTTTTAAAATAATTTTTTTAAGTAAAAGCAATTAAGTTTAATTTTTAAAATAATTTTTAAGTTAAAATTTTAAGTTTAATTTTTAAAATAATTTTTAAGTAAAAAAAAATTAATTTTTAAAATAATTTTTAAATAAAAAAAATTAAGTTTAAATTTTTAAAATAATTTTCAAATTAAAAAAAATTACATTTAATTTTTAAAATAATTTTTAAGTTAAAAATTTAAGTTTAATTTTTAAGATAATTTTTTAAGTAAAAAAAATTTAATTTTTAAAATAAAAAAAATTAAGTTTAAATTTTCAAAATAATTTTTAAATTAAAAAAATTATATTTAATTTTTAAAATAATATTTAAGTTAAAATTTTAAGTTTAATTTTTAAGATAATTTTTTAAGTAAAAAAAATTTTAATTTTTAAAATAATTTTTAAATAAAAAAAATTAAGTTTAAATTTTTAAAATAATTTTTAAATTAAAAAAAATTACATTTAATTTTTAAAATAATTTTTAAGTTAAAAATTTAAGTTTAATTTTTAAGTTAAAAATTTAAGTTTAATTTTTAAGATAATTTTTAAAAAAAATTTTAAGTTTTATTTTTTAAAATAAATTTTTAGGAAAAAAAAATTTAAGTTTAAAAAAAAATTAAGTTTTAATTTTTAAAATAAATTTAAAAAAAAATTAAGTTTTATTTTTTAAAATTTAAAAAATTTACGATTAATTTTAATTTTAATTTAATTTAATTTAATTTTAATTTATTTTAAATTTTAATTTAATTTAATTTTAACTTAATTTAATTTTAATTTAAAGTTTTTAGTCATCTCACCCAATCTATGTTTTCAATCAGGGAATCTTATAATTTTGTGAGATGAATTAGGTTCAATTTTAGAGTTTGTTTTTAACTTGTGTTAGATTCAGGTTTAGCTTTGGGTTCAACAAATAGGCGTTCTCTGGATAAACTTCTGGGTTATGGTGAGTCACTTGGACATCATTAAAGTAACCATGCCTTCGAGGTTTTCCAAATAGTCCTATCCACTGAACTTAGTACAAAACCTTGGTATAACTGGTTAGGATCCATAAAGGATAGCTTCGGTCAGTTCCACTTAGCCAAATGTACTAGGTCGAAGTCATATCCTCCTAGACATGTATAGACTAAGCTTCCCTAACGTACTATCATCCAAAATTTTACTAGTACCATTTTTCAAGTTAAACTTGAACCCTTTTTAACTAATCCTAATTACCCTGCCGGGTAGGTTAGTTAGGGTTACCCTGCCGGGTAGGTTAGTTTTGGAGGTGTCAACTATTCTGGAGCCTCCCCCTGAATTAATGGTCATTAATTTAATTTTTAGTTCTCGGTTTATGTCTATTTCTTTTATAATTATATTTTACTTGGTGATAGTTTAAATTTTGTTGAGTTCTAATATGTTTAGATTTTAAATTTTTTGGTTTAGGCTTGTGTTCTGGTTTTTTATTTGGTTTATTTGACTTTATGTAATATATTTTATCTTTAGGGATATAATATTGGTTAGGTCCTATTTGCGTGGTTAAACACACTTTCGGAACCCAGGCTTTATTTGTTGGTTTGTATTGGGTTATTAATGATTTAAAAATTTTATTTGAGTTCGACTTATATCCTAGTCCGGTTTTATTATAACATGCTTTTTTATTATTTAGAATTAAGTCTAAATTTTTTGATCTTGTAGTAAATTTTTCTAACATATTTTTTAAATTATTAATTTCTAATTTTAATGATGAATTCTCCTCCTCAAGTATTAGATCTTAAGTTGGTTTATTATTTACAACTTGTTCCTTGAGGATTTGATTTTCCTCGAGGAGCAATTTTTTTTCATTTTCTAATTTAACTAACTTATTATTTAAGCACGAAATAATTTTAAAAAACTTTCTGTTTAAGGTTAGGAATACCTCTTCGGAACCTTCGGAAACGAGTACGGACTCGTAGCTCGATTCGGGTTCGGACCCGTCTTCCGATTCGTCTTCCGACTCTGCTTCGAGGGCCATCAGCGCGAGGTGGCTCTGGTGCTTCTGATCTTCTGCTTCTGATTCTTCTGAGGAGGAGTCGTTCCACGTCGCTTTGAGGGCCTTCTTTTTGGTCGATTTCGATTTGTCGATCTTCAATCTCGGGCACTCGTTCTTGTAGTGGCCCTTCTTGTTGCATCCGAAGCACGTCACACTCCTCGATTCGGTTGGAGAATTGATCTTTTGAAGGTCCTTCTTACTGAAGCTTCTTTTCCTCCTGGTGAACATCTTCCTTACCAGGTTCACCCGGTGTTCTTCATCTTCAGAGTTCTGGTCAGAATCTTCTTCAGGTTCAGACTTGTTCTTCTTTTCTTTTGAAGAACCTACAAATAAAACTACACCTTTCTCGACCCCGGCGTTAGTTTGCTCATGCAGTTCTAATTCATAGAAAAGCTCATCTAGTTTTAATTTTGATAAGTTTTTTGAGATCTTGTAGGAATCTACGATAGATGCCCACAAGCTGTTGCTTGGAAAAGCATTTAAGGCATACCTTATTAAGTCCCGGTTCTCAATTTGGTGTCCTATTGCGTGGAGTCCATTGAGAATATCTTTGATTCTTGCATGAAGTTGGTTGGTCGTTTCTCCCTCCTGCATTTTTATGTTAAATATTCTATTTAGAAGCAAGTCTCATTTCATTACCTTAGCGTCGCTCATTCCTTCGTGCAGCTCGATCAGTTTGTCCCACAGCTCTTTAGTATTTTTTATGTGGTCCGACCCGGTTCAATTCTTCTCTTGTTAATCCGCACTGTAATGTGTTGATTGTCTTGTTTTCTGTTGATGCCTTCTTCTTTAAGTCTGTTGTCCATTCTTCAGGATCCAGTAGATTCCCGGAGCTGTCTACTGGTATTTTGTAGGCTCTTGTGACGCTCAGCCACTGGTCGAAATCTGTCTTGAGATATACTTCCATTCGCTTCTTCCAGTACGGGAAATCATCCCTGTTGAAAAGGGGAGGTCGCACTGTGCTGAAGCCCTCGATCTGCGACATTTTTAATCTGCACAAAAAAAGAACAAATAGAGAGGTTCCAAGACTTGGTCTTGGATTAGTAGTGCGGGGAGAATTAAATAAAAATAACTAAATTGTTGTTGTACCAATTTAGATGTAATTACGACGGAAGGAGATTTCCAAAAAGGTAATTGTACCAATTTGGAATTTTATGAAAAACTGAAATTCGAAAATAGAAAAAAAATATTTATAAACAAATCACCCCCTTGCTTGATTGGTGGTTGCACCAAAACAGAGCGGTACCTGCTCTGATATCACTTGTTGGATCGTAGACTTTCGATAGAGGGGGGGTAAATATCGATTATAAAAAATTCGTCGATAAGAGTAAGCGCAGCGGAAAAAGGAAAACAATGCAATGCTAACACAAGAACCAATTTTACTTGGTTCGGAGCCTTTGGCGACTCCTACTCCAAGGCCCACACACGAGGGTGCTTTCGATGGGCAATTCACTAGCAGTTCGAAAGATATTACAAACTAAATACAGAAAATGCTAATGTAAGAATTAAAGCAATACCGACAAAAATAAGAGACTTAAAAAGAGAAGTAGTGCGTTTGTCGGAGCTTTGCAGCGTCACAGGAGAAAAGGAGAGTGAGTTCTTCAATTCAGAGTTGTTGTTTTGAGCTCCACTCCTAACCCTTCTTTTATATGAGGCTCGAGGCGCCCCGGATCCCTTCCAGGCGCCTTGGTGAGACGTGGCAGGTCCAACCAGCGAGCTCCATGTGGCGACGACACGATCAGGATAGAATTCACCTCCGGGCGCCCGGATCCCCTCCGAGCGCCCGGACCACCTTTTCTCCAGGGAACATCTTTCCTGCAAGACAAGGTTAGTCTGAGGCAAATGGATGATATATATCCTATAAAACAAAGTGTTAGCACAGTTTATAAGTTCAATAAAAAGTATGACTTAGATTCCATCTTTCCGAGACCGGAATCTAGTCACGATCTCGACTTAGATATCCGAAATGGATCTAAGCCGGATCGACGCCTAATGTTCCCTTCCCGGGAACGCGTCCTCACAGTCACTCCCTTCTAGTGACTTACCTTTACTCACCGGTCATACGTCCGGTCAACCCTTCGACTCGTCTAGACTTCTCGCCAGCTATTCGATCAGCCCGTCGACCTAGCTGGACTTCGTGCCAAATGTCCGGTCAGCCCTTCGACCCATTTGGACTTTGTGCCAAGCGTTCGATCAGCCCGTCGACCCGCTTGGACTTCTCGCCAAGCGTCCAATTAGCCCGTCGACCCGCTTGGACTTCGTGCCAGACATCCGGTCAGCCCGTCGACCTGTCTGGACTTAGCCTGTACACTCGATCAGAGTATTAGATAACGACAAACCTAACTTAACCTGATTTGTCATTCATCAAAACCTGAGTTAGATCGTTAGTGCTAATCACACCAACACATGCATCAACCAAAGTTTTCAAAAATCAAATACCTTTTCTGTTGGTGCAGCAGGACCGACAAGAGGGGGGTGAATTGCTTGCAAAATAAGATTATACCCTCTTCAAGGCTTTCAACTTAAAATAATAGCAACTATAAAAAAAATGAAATAACAGAAAAGAAATAGAGACGGGAATTTTAACTTGGTTACAACCAAGACGGTTGTTAATCCAAGGCGGTTGAACAGCTCCACTAGCAGAGTCTCCTTCACTGTAGCCGGAGAAGCCTTTTTATACTTAGAACGCTCACTAGTTGCTAGGAATTGATTACAAAGTTGATTGCTTGAGTGAATAAATATTTCTTAGCTCCAGGGGTCTTTAAATAGCTCCTGGAAATCCTATCTCGAAGGTCCAAGGTGCCTCCAACAAGGTCCAAGGCGCCTTTAACCAAGTCAATCGGATAAAACTTTATCTGATTGCAAACGGCAAGTTTTACTAGGTCTGAGGCACCTCAAATGGCCTTGGTGGCGCCTCGGACTATCTAAGGTGTCTCCAAGCTGTCTAAGGCACCTCATACAGTGGAGGCAGCTGAGGCGCCTTCAACATTGGTCTGAGGTGCCTCTGGCTAGCTTCTTTAGCTCCTTTTGGCTTCCTTTCTCCTTCTGAAGCTCCGATTGATTGGGTGATTGCAGCTAACCGAAATAGGGCTTACCCGAATCCAATTTCTGACCTTTTCCTCTAGCAGTATTCCATCCCAGCTTTACGTCCCTCGAATGTCGCGCACGTTCTTCTCGCCCACCGGTGTACTCTTCCGTAGCTTTCTCGTCCTTCGGACGCACCGAGCCCGTAAGCTCCCTTCCCATGCCGTCCTTCTCACTAGCTGCGTCTTCCGCTCGACTTCCTACACTCCTGCACACTTAGACAAAGGGATCAAAATCAAACAGGACCTAACTAACTTAGTTGATCACATCAAAACAACCACGGGGTCGAACAATCTCCCCCTTTTTGATGTGCATCAACCCAAGTTTAAGTTAGGGTAAAAATAGACTAGCAGTAATTTAAAGAAATTACAAAACTAATATTTAAAGTCTAAATTTGCAATTAAACTAAATTACAACAAGCATAAAATTTTGTTCTGATACTAAATGTTGAAAAGCATAAAAAAAATTCAACCAAAATTAGTTTTAATTCCCCCTAAACTTAACTTGTACCTATTTCTCCCCCTTTGATCACTGCAAAAATGGGATACAAGATATTTTAAAATAAATTCTAAGTTAATTATGAAGAGATTTGAAAAAGATTTTCTAAAAGTTCTAAGTCTGTTGAAAAAAAATTTAAATCTTTAGAAAAACTTTCTAAGATTTTCCTTAAGTTTTTGCAAAAAAAAAATTAGGTTCCTTAGACAAAAATAGTTCTAAAGATTTTCCAAGTAAAAATTCTAAGGAAGAATATTTTTCTAAGTATGGTAAAAAAATTTTTAAAGCATTATCTAATTTTAATTTTAATACTGTAATAAGAAGTTAATTAAACATTTCCTTTCAATATTTTAGCTTCCAGGTTATGGCGAGGCACTAGGCCTTCTTAGTTATTGGAGCAACAACCACTTCCTTAGACAAAGCCTCAAAAGAAATTATCTGTTTAATTTTTCTTCTAAAAGCCTTAATTTAAAAAAAAAATAGTCTAGAACGGATTTTGGAACCCAATAGAGGTTCCTTCCTACAGGGTTATTTAAAAACTTAGGGGGTATATAGTTTCTAGGAATTTCCTAAGTTGTCCCTGATGTTTTCTAATGTACTAATTTAATTTTTCATAAATCCTTAGTTTTGATTTTGGAAATTTATTTAAGCATGCATTATTTTTCAATTTCTCAATTTCAATTTTTAATTTTCCATATTCTAAATTTAAATTATCATACATTTCTAGTGGGCATGCTTTTGCTAAGTTCAATTTTAATTCAGCATTTTCTTTTTATAATTTTGCTAGATCTTTCGTAAGGAATTTGATAAATTGAAAGGACTGATTAGGAGTGAGATCATGTACCTTACTTACCTTACTCGGTGATGCTCCCCCTTCGTCGCAGCTTTCTTCTTCTTCTGAGGTTCCTCCCCCTTCATTTATTGTAACGACTCGACCCCTCAGCCCCTTGGGTGACCACAATGGCAGCCCATTATATTGGTGCAATATTCCCTAGGTCAAGGTTGACCTGGTTGACTGAGCTTGAATTGGGTCAAGCTCGACTCTTGATGTTTGGGTTTCGATGTTTGACAATACATGTAGACAACACATGGAGATTGCAGGTGTGATTATTCATGTGGGGAGATTGTGAAGGAGAGTCAAGTAGGTCAAGGTTGACTGGATACTTGACTGGAAAATCTTGGTCAGTGAAGCCAGGTGAAAGTCCAAACTGGGAGGTTAGGCAGACTGGAAAGTCCTAGTAAGTGAATCCAGGTGAAAGACCTAGTGAGTGAAGCTAGGCAGTTGAAATCCTGGTGAGTGAAGCCAGGTGAAAGACCTAGTGAGTGAAGCTAGGCAGTTGGGAAATCCTGGTGAGTGAAGCCAAGTGAAAGTCCTAGTAAGTGAAGCCAGGCAGATGGTAAATCCTAGTGAGTGAAGCTAGGCAGAAGGGAAGTCCTGGTGAGTGAAACCAGGCACGAGGAAATCTAGGTGGATCAAGGTAGATCGTGTAACGACCACCCTCCTTACTGCTACCCTGACGGCGACCGTTACCTAACTACTCATTCTACTAGACTGATATTGCTTTACCTTAAAGATAATAAACTTGACATGATATATATATTGTTTTTTTTTTTTTTCTGTTGGCATGCTGTATTACTACTAACTATTTCAGTGCTGCCATCAACCAAGCTTATCAATCATACCAAAGTGTATTAGCATGTTTCCATAATAGCATTTAAAACTTGTATGCATGTATAAACCTTTGCATAGTTCGGTCATGGCTATTCCTACTAATACTGCATGCATAACAATTCATTAACAGTCAAAACTTTAACCAATAATAAGGAAACATTAAACCAAGCTAGTGTGAAACCTTAACAACAATTCCGATAGGAGTATCTGTATCAACACGGCATAAACAAGCGTAACATGCACTTTACTCATTTCAAAGCTTGAAAACAATTGCAGCACAGTTATGAACAAATGCAGGTTACGGATGTATCATACAATTCTATTTGGTACAGCAACTGAGCATGCAAATCTTTCTGAATTTAATCATGCTGATCATAGAACCAAATCTTACTGCAGAAATTTCATGCTATAACAGAATCTAAAGCAACTGAGCATACCACTTCACACTTCTAACTAAGTTTGCAAACTAAAAATCAGATATGAACTTCTTATATAAAAATCAAACTCAAATCAGATATGATCTTATTTCACACTTGCTGATCCGAAAGAAGCACTTACTGCAGAAATTCCAAGCAGCACTTAACCATAACAAAAGAATCATTAAAACAAACCAAATACAGCAATTGAATCTATCTCTACAGCAGAAAAAGTTAAGATGAACCATACGGCAGATTCTTATTGAAGCAGATCTCACTTCGCAAAACTTGAAAACTAATCCAGAAATAAGGAAAAGAACATGTTCCCAGCATAAACAGTTAATCCAACTAAATGACAGAAAGATAACAAAATTAGTAATGCAAGATAAATTCTACTCTAGCAGTAACAAAAACACCAGCAGGTACGATTTCTAAATTCTTCTAGCAAGGTCCCAAGCTTCCATATCAGCCACCACACACACACCATCAATGTCTCCTTGTCGCCTTCTTCTAGGCCACTTTAGCCTTTCCTTTATTTTTATCCATATCTGCAGTAGGAGGAAAAAGTAGTATCTATAAGCTAAAAGCTTAGTAAGTGCTTTCTACTCACAAAAACCGATAAGGAATGCATAAGCATAACTGAAAACAGGGAGTACATGCTCAACATGAAAATAGCAGATAGAACTACATCACATGAAAATAGCAGATAGAACTACATCATGCATCTCTAAAGGAAACAACAATTTAACTTGCTAGAAATTTGCAACTTAAATAAAAGAACTTGTTCTGTTTGTTTCCAAATTAATACTTTTATACTTTAAAATAATATTCAACTTTACTTGGGCCCGGCATTGTACCACTTTGCGCGCCTTTCTTAATGAGAATTGAGGTAGCTAATCCCAAAACCATTAAGACACTTCTAGACCTTATGTCTAGGGGCAACTTGGAGCCCATCCCTTGGACTTTGTGTCCGGTACATGCCCTTTTAAAAGTAAAATACTTTTCTTTATATCCTTCTTTAAATACTTCTTCTAATGAAATGCCTTGGCATTTATTTAAGCACTTAGTGTGCTTTGATTTTAAATTCTGGAATTCAGGTTCAACTTGTGACTTTAGTCTTGCTTGCTTGTACTTCTCACATATATACATTATACAAGAGATTCTAAAACCATATTCCACTGATATATAAAGATATATATTCAAAGCAAAACTCAACAGCAATTAAAAAAAACTACTTGGTCACAGGAAATGAATTTGGTCAAGCCCACGGCAGCAACCAATTCCGAACAGCAAATTTGTAAAACCAACTTATTTCTAAACCTTAACAGTCCTTTAATCATGTTGTGACTTGAAGGAAATATGACTACTTAGACATGCTTGAAATGTAAGGTAAATACATTTAAATTCACATGCTGTAACAATCAAGGAAGGCCCTTAAACATTCTGTCCGTGTTCTAAAAATATCACAAGGACATGAACCAAATCTTAAACCAAATTGCATTCTGTCTGTGCTCTAAAAATATCAAAAGAACATGAACCAAATCTTAAACCAAATTGCATTCTGTCCGTGCTCTAAAAATATCAACAGATTTAAACCAAAAACCTAAACCAATTTGCTAGATCAAGGTCAAAATCCGAAACCACATACTATGATAAAAGGCTACTGTTGTTCATCTTACAACAAAACACAAAATAAAACCCGAGAGCTACTCCTACCGCAGGTGAGAAGCACTTACATCGGGTTCTTGGACTTACAACCGAAGAAAAGGGTTGCTAGGGTTCGGCGAGACTCGAAATCACAGCACCTTCTACGCGTCCACGGGCTCTCCACGTCGGGGAGAGCACGAGGATGAGAAGGATTCTCGGAAAAAACCCCTCGCCGGCCGCCGGAGGAGGAACCCTAACCTTGCTGCGTTTCCGCCCGAGACCGTCGTGCGCCGTCGCGAGAGAAAGAAAGGGCAAATAGGGTTTTCTGCGAGAAAGGGAAAACTTAATCCCTTTATAACTAAGTTTTTCTATTACTAACTATACCTTAAATATAATCCGTTCTTTCCTTAATTAACATAACTCGCTGGCACAGTTGGTTGGGTCGAATACTGCTTGGGCCGAGAGACTGGGTTCGAATCCTGCCGCGTCCACTTTTTATTTCCACTTTCCTAATTACCGCTTAAATACGCTTCGTTACATATATAGTTAACGAAATGGTTCCCAGCTCAGTCGGTTGCGTCGTGTCCGGCTTAACTTGGGTTCGGGGTTGTGGGTTCGAACCCTAGCTCTTGCATTTTTTTTTAAAACTTTCTCCACTTGGTAAAAATACCAAACGGACTCAAAAAATTACATAAAAATATTCTAAAAATTCCTAAAAATCTCTAGGATATTTTAAAAGTATTTCCAAATATTTTATGGACTTTTAGAATTTAAAATAAGGAAAATTGGGTCGTTACAATTCCCCATACATTATAAAAAGTTCGTCCTCGAACTTAGAATAGCTCTGGATACTTCTGTCTCATACTGTCCTCCCGCTCCCAAGTGACTTCCTCGTGCTTCTGGTTCTGTCAGACGACCTTCACTAGTGGTACTTCTTTGCTTCTTAGTCTCTTGACTGCTCTGTCCACTATCCGTGTAGGTCTACTCTCAAAACTAAGATCCTCTTGGATCTGCACTGACTGAGGCTCAATCACTTGGCTAGGGTCCTGGAGACACTTCTTTAACATGGAGACATGAAACACATTGTGTATTGCTGACATGTCTTGTGGTAACTCCAGTTTGTAAGTTACCTTCCCAATCCTGTCTGTAATCAGGTAAGGTCTTACATAGCGAGGACTCAATTTTCCCTTCTTGCCAAATCTCATCACTCCCTTCATAGGAGCAACTTTGAGAAAAACTGAATCTCCTACTTGAAATTCCAATGGCCTACGGCGTGTGTCAGCATAGCTTTTCTGTCTACTCTGGGCAGTCTCAATCCTCTGTCTGATTTTCTGGACAGCCTGAGTGGTTTCTTCTATCAGCTCTGTCTGAATGCCCAGCTCCACTTCCATTTCCTTTCTTTCACCTGCTTCTTGCCAGCATATAGGTGATCTGCACTTTCTGCCATACAACGCCTCATATGGTGCCATCCTGATGGTGGCTTGGTAGCTGTTGTTGTAGGCAAACTCAGCTAAGCACAGATACTTGCACCAACTACCTTTAAAATCTAATGCACAAGCCCTAAGCATATCTTCTAGAATCTGATTTACTCGCTCTGTCTGTCCGATGGAAGGCTGTGCTGAACTTGAGTTTGGTGCCTAGTGCAGTCTGAACACACTCCCAAAAGTGAGAGGTGAAACGCCCATCTCTATCAGAAATAATAGATTTAGGAACTCCGTGAAGTCTGATCACCTCTTTAACATACAGCTGTGCTAACTGCTCTATAGAGTGAGACACTTTGATGGCTAGAAAATGAGCAGACTTGGTCAATCTGTCCACTATCACCCATATTGCATCATATCCATTCGTAGTTCTTGGGAGACCTGTTATAAAGTCCATGGATATGTCTTCCCACTTCCACTCTGGTATTGAGAGAGGTTGTAGCATCCCTCCTGGTCTCTGGTGTTCTGCTTTGACTCTCTGGCATGTCAGACAGGTACTGACATATTTAGCGACATCTCTTTTGAGTCCAGACCACCAGAATCTCCGTTTCATGTCTTGATACATCTTAGTAGAACCAGGATGCATAGAGTACGGTGTACTGTGAGCTTCTTCTAAAATTTTCTTTCTCAGCTCTTCATCATTGGGAACACAAAGGCGATTCCCCTGATAAAGAATTCCACTGTCTGATACTCGAAATTCTGAATTTCCTTCCTCTTGTATCCCTTGCTTGATCTTTTGGATATCTGGATCTTCACTTTGCTTTTTCTGTATATCCTCAAGCAGGGTTGACTCTAAGGTCAATGCAGAAAGTTGCCCATAAATAATTTCAAGTCCGAAATCTGACAACTCCTTCTGTAGTGGCAGGGCTAATGATGATAAGGACATCAAGGATGCACTGGACTTTCTGCTTAGTGCATCTGCCACTTTATTAGCTTTACCTGGGTGGTAGAGGATTTCACAGTCATAATCTTTGACCAACTCTAGCCACTACGTTGTCTCATGTTTAAGTCCTTCTGAGTGAAGAAGTACTTAAGACTCTGATAGTCTGTGAAGATTCTGCACTGGACTCCATACAAGTAGTGTCGCCAGAGTTTCAGTGCAAAGACTACAGCTGCCAGCTCTAGATCATGAGTGGGATAGTTCTTCTCATAATCCTTGAGTTGTCTGGAAGCATAAGCTATAACTTTCCCTTCCTGCATGAGTACAGCTCCTAATCCCATCTTGGAAGCATCACTGTAGATGTCAAAACTCTTGTCGCTCTCTGGAACCGTCAGTATAGGAGCACTGGTCAGTCTCTTCTTGAGTTCTTGAAAACTCTGCTCACATTTCTCTGACCATTCAAACTTCTTGTCCTTCCTGGTGAGGGCTGTAAGTGGAGAGGCTATCCTGGAAAAGTCCTCCACAAATTTCCTGTAGTACCCAGCTAAACCAAGGAAGCTTCTGATCTCCCTCGCATTATTGGGTCTTTTCCAGTTGCTGACCGCTTCTACTTTGGCTGGATCCACTTGAATGCCTTCTTTTGAAACAATATGACCTAGAAATGTCACCTGCTCCAACCAGAACTCGCACTTTGAGAACTTAGCATAGAGCTGCCTTTGCTGAAGGGTCTGTAGGACTATTCTCAAGTGCGTGTTATGCTCCTCTGGGGTTCTGGAATAGATTAGAATGTCGTCGATGAACACAATGACAAACTTGTCAAGGTATTCACTGAACACTCTATTCATCAAATCCATGAAGACTGTAGGTGCATTAGTCACACCAAAAGGCATAACCACGAATTCATAGTGTCCATATCTGGTCCTGAAAGCAGTTCTGGGTATATCACTCTCCTTTACTTTTAACTGATGGTACCCAGAGCGCAGATCTATCTTAGAGAACACTGTTGCCCCTTTCAATTGATCAAATAAATCATCGATCCTGGGCAGTGGATACCTGTTCTTGATGGTCACTTGATTCAGAGCTCTATAATCTATGCACATTCGCATAGATCCATCCTTCTTCTTGACAAACAACACAGGAGCTCCCCATGGTGAATGACTAGGGCGGATGAAGCCTTTGTCAAGCAGCTCCTGAAGTTGTTCTTGTAGCTCTTTCAACTCTGCTGGGGACATGCGGTATGGAGCTTTTGAAATTGGACCGGTACCAGGAACCAGTTCAATCTCAAACTCCACTTCTCTGTTGGGAGGTAGTCCAGGTAGCTCTTCTGGGAATACCTCTGGATACTCACAGACTACCCGAACTTCCTCCTGCTTAGGTCTTTCTTCTTCTTCTGTACTCACAATGAATGCAAGAAAACCAACACACCCTTTAGTTAACATCTGGTGAGCTGTGAGAGAAGAGAGGAATTTCGGGTCTTCCTCTTTGGTACTCTGTAAATTCAAAGGATGGTTCACCTTCGGACTAAAGATGCACTGTACTTGCTGAGGAAATCCATACCCAAAATGATATCGAAATCCTGCATAGCGAGGACTACCAGATTAACACATAGCTCTCGGTCTGAAATTCTGACTGGTACAGACCGAAGCCACTGACTAGATTCCATGACTTCCCCAGAAGGTAGGGTTGTCAGGAACTTGGAATTCATGCTTTCTGTAGGTACCTGTAATTCTTTGGCAAAAGGTATGGATACAAAAGAATGGGTCGCCCCAGTATCAAATAGTGCAGTAGCTATATGCTGAAAAATAACTACTTGACCTGTTACGACTGTGGAGGCACTAGCAGCTTCCTCTTTGGTAAGGGAGTATACTCTGGCATTGTCAAAGGCTAGAACTGGTGGAGCTTCCAACCTTCCTTGACTGATCTGAGGTCCTTCCAGAGTTGCAGGCATATAATGTAGTTGAGGCTTGGCTCCATATTGTATTGGCTGTGGCTGGGGTGCTTTGAACTTGTTAGGACACTGTTTGGCCATGTGTCCTTCTTGACCACAAGAATAACATCCAGTCTTACCCAAGAGGCAGGCTCCTGGATGTGTTCTCCCACATTTAGGGCAGGAAAGGAGCTTAGTCTGTTTGGTTTCTGGTCCTCCCTTCTGGTTACTTCCTGAATCCCACTGCTTTCTTTTAGTGCCCTTGCCTTTCCAGTTCTGATTATTTGACTGGGGTTTCTGATTTCCCCCAGTCTTGGTCTCCATCTTAATTGGCTTGTGTTGCTCTCTTTGTGCCTTCATGCTGCTCAGGTAGTGCTCAGCTACTAAGGCTCTACTAACCAACTCTTCTCCAGTCAGGGGCTGATGAGTCCCACTGCTCACATTAAGTGATATCACAGGCTTCAGCATTCTGAGCATTAGTCTGACTCGCTCCTTCTCTGTACTTACTAGTTCTGGGCAGAGACGAGCTAGCCTGTTGAATCTTTTAACTGCTTCCTCCACTGTCAGATCCCCCTGTCTGAACTCCATAAACTCCTCGTAGTTCTTGTTGGTGATCTTTTGGCGAAAGAACTCGTCGTAGAACTCTGTCTCAAAATCAATCCATCTCATCTGATTGACTGCCCTCTTGCTTTTGACTCTCTCCCACCACATGCGTGCGTCTCCAGTCAGGCGAAGGAGGCACACTTGACCTTCTCGACTTCGGCCACTCAAGAAGCTCCATGGTGCTCTCTAGTGTCTTGAACCATGTGCCTGAGAAGCTCTCTGGTTTCAGTTTCAGCCACTGAATGAGGTAGGATTCTTGTCTCTGGGGTGCTGTGACGACTCCTTGGGCAGCTGGTGGAACCTCAGTTACCACTGGAGTCTCCACAGTTACTGTTTGAGGAGTAGGAGGGACTGGTTGTTGATTTGCCATCAGATTGGCAATTACTTGCTGCTGCTCAGCTACTTGTTTCTGAAGTTGGGCAACAACTTCAGAAAGATTAGGCTCAGTTGAGCCTGGCCTCTCTTCCTCCTGAACTTGGTCCTCAGTACGAGCGGTACGGGGACGTCCTCTTCTCGACATCTAGTTAAACAAATAAGAAAATTTGATGATTTCTCTACCCTTTCTAAACATACCCATTTATATATTAAGAAAGGAAATAGCTAACAAAATAAAACTCTTATCTTACTCATTCACTTATGACTATCAATCCATACTGCAAATAACAATGTAAATAAAGGAAAGCAATAAAGAAAGAACTTAAATACTTTCTTACTTGAAAGCGGCAAGGATGATGCTGATGTGTGTGTGTTGCTGGAAAATGGACCTGCTCTGATACCAACTGTAACGACCACCCTCCTTACTGCTACCCTGAGGGCGACCGTTACCTAACTACTCATTCTACTAAAATGATATTGCTTTACCTTAAAGATAATAAACTTGACATGATATATATATTGTTTTTTTTTTTTCTGTTGGCATGCTGTATTACTACTAACTATTTCAGTGCTGCCATCAACCAAGCTTATCAATCATACCAAAGTGTATTAGCATGTTTCCATAATAGCATTTAAAACTTGTATGCATGTATAAACCTTTGCATAGTTCGGTCATGGCTATTCCTACTAATACTGCATGCATAACAATTCATTAACAGTCAAAACTTTAACCAATAATAAGGAAACATTAAACCAAGCTAGTGTGAAACCTTAACAACAATTCCGGTAGGAGTATCTGTATCAACACGGCATAAACAAGCCTAACATGCACTTTACTCATTTCAAAGCTTGAAAATAATTGCAGCACAGTTATGAACAAATGCAGGTTACGGATGTATCATACAATTCTATTTGGTACAGCAACTGAGCATGCAAATCTTTCTGAATTTAATCATGCTGATCATAGAACCAAATCTTACTGCAGAAATTTCATGCTATAACAGAATCTAAAGCAACTGAGCATACCACTTCACACTTCTAACTAAGTTTGCAAACTAAAAATCAGATATGAACTTCTTATATAAAAATCAAACTCAAATCAGATATGATCTTATTTCACACTTGCTGATCCGAAAGAAGCACTTACTGCAGAAATTCCAAGCAGCATTTAACCATAACAAAAGAATCATTAAAACAAACCAAATACAGCAATTGAATCTATCTCTACAGCAGAAAAAGTTAAGATGAACCATACGGCAGATTCTTATTGAAGCAGATCTCACTTCGCAAAACTTGAAAACTAATCCAGAAATAAGGAAAAGAACATGTTCCCAGCATAAACAGTTAATCCAACTAAATGACAGAAAGATAATGAAATTAGTAATGCAAGATAAATTCTACTCTAGCAGTAACAAAAACACCAGCAGGTACGATTTCTAAATTCTTCTAGCAAGGTCCCAAGCTTCCATATTAGCCACCACACACACACCATCAATGTCTCCTTGTCGCCTTCTTCTAGGCCACTTTAGCCTTTCCTTTATTTTTATCCATATCTGCAGTAGGAGGAAAAAGTAGTATCTATAAGCTAAAAGCTTAGTAAGTGCTTTCTACTCACAAAAACCGATAAGGAATGCATAAGCATAACTGAAAACAGGGAGTACATGCTCAACATGAAAATAGCATATAGAACTACATCACATGAAAATAGCAGATAGAACTACATCATGCATCTCTAAAGGAAACAACAATTTAACTTGCTAGAAATTTGCAACTTAAATAAAAGAACTTGTTCTGTTTGTTTCCAAATTAATACTTTTATACTTTAAAATAATATTCAACTTTACTTGGGCCCGGCATTGTACCACTTTGCGCGCCTTTCTTAATGAGAATTGAGGTAGCTAATCCCAAAACCATTAAGACACTTCTAGACCTTATGTCTAGGGGCAACTTGGAGCCCATCCCTTGGACTTTGTGTCCGGTACATGCCCTTTTAAAAGTAAAATACTTTTCTTTATATCCTTCTTTAAATACTTCTTCTAATGAAATGCCTTGGCATTTATTTAAGCACTTAGTGTGCTTTGATTTTAAATTCTGGAATTCAGGTTCAACTTGTGACTTTAGTCTTGCTTGCTTGTACTTCTCACATATATACATTATACAAGAGATTCTAAAACCATATTCCACTGATATATAAAGATATATATTCAAAGCAAAACTTAACAGCAATTAAAAAAAACTACTTGGTCACAGGAAATGAATTTGGTCAAGCCCACGGCAGCAACCAATTCCGAACAGCAAATTTGTAGAACCAACTTATTTCTAAACCTTAACAGTCCTTTAATCATGCTGTGACTTGAAGGAAATATGACTACTTAGACATGCTTGAAATGTAAGGTAAATACATTTAAATTCACATGCTGTAACAATCAAGGAAGGCCCTTAAACATTCTGTCCGTGTTCTAAAAATATCACAAGGACATGAACCAAATCTTAAACCAAATTGCATTCTGTCTGTGCTCTAAAAATATCAAAAGAACATGAACCAAATCTTAAACCAAATTGCATTCTGTCCGTGCTCTAAAAATATCAACAGATTTAAACCAAAAACCTAAACCAATTTGCTAGATCAAGGTCAAAATCCGAAACCACATACTATGATAAAAGGCTACTGTTGTTCATCTTACAACAAAACACAAAATAAAACCCGAGAGCTACTCCTACCGCAGGTGAGAAGCACTTACATCGGGTTCTTGGACTTACAACCGAAGAAAAGGGTTGCTAGGGTTCGGCGAGACTCGAAATCACAGCACCTTCTACGCGTCCACGGGCTCTCCACGTCGGGGAGAGCACGAGGATGAGAAGGATTCTCGGAAAAACCCCTCGCCGGCCGCCGGAGGAGGAACCCTAACCTTGCTGCGTTTCCGCCCGAGACCGTCGTGCGCCGTCGCGAGAGAAAGAAAGGGCAAATAGGGTTTTCTGCGAGAAAGGGAAAACTTAATCCCTTTATAACTAAGTTTTTCTATTACTAACTATACCTTAAATATAATCCGTTCTTTCCTTAATTAACATAACTCGCTGGCACAGTTGGTTGGGTCGAATACTGCTTGGGCCGAGAGACTGGGTTCGAATCCTGCCGCGTCCACTTTTTATTTCCACTTTCCTAATTACCGCTTAAATACGCTTCGTTACATATATAGTTAACGAAATGGTTCCCAGCTCAGTCGGTTGCGTCGTGTCCGGCTTAACTTGGGTTCGGGGTTGTGGGTTCGAACCCTAGCTCTTGCATTTTTTTAAAAACTTTCTCCACATGGTAAAAATACCAAACGGACTCAAAAAATTGCATAAAAATATTCTAAAAATTCCTAAAAATCTCTAGGATATTTTAAAAGTATTTCCAAATATTTTATGGACTTTTAGAATTTAAAATAAGGAAAATTGGGTCGTTACAATTCCCCATACCTTATAAAAAGTTCGTCCTCGAACTTAGAATAGCTCTGGATACTTCTGTCTCATACTGTCCTCCCGCTCCCAAGTGACTTCCTCGTGCTTCTGGTTCTGCCAGACGACCTTCACTAGTGGTACTTCTTTACTTCTTAGTCTCTTGACTGCTCTGTCCACTATCCGTGTAGGTCTACTCTCAAAACTAAGATCCTCTTGGATCTGCACTGACTGAGGCTCAATCACTTGGCTAGGGTCCTGGAGACACTTCTTTAACATGGAGACATGAAACACATTGTGTATTGCTGACATGTCTTGTGGTAACTCCAGTTTGTAAGTTACCTTCCCAATCCTGTCTGTAATCAGGTAAGGTCTTACATAGCGAGGACTCAATTTTCCCTTCTTGCCAAATCTCATCACTCCCTTCATAGGAGCAACTTTGAGAAAAACTGAATCTCCTACTTGAAATTCCAGTGGCCTACGGCGTGTGTCAGCATAGCTTTTCTGTCTACTCTGGGCAGTCTCAATCCTCTGTCTGATTTTCTGGACAGCCTGAGTGGTTTCTTCTATCAGCTATGTCTGAATGCCCAGCTCCACTTCCATTTCCTTTCTTTCACCTGCTTCTTGCCAGCATATAGGTGATCTGCACTTTCTACCATACAACGCCTCATATGGTGACATCCTGATGGTGGCTTGGTAGCTGTTGTTGTAGGCAAACTCAGCTAAGCACAGATACTTGCACCAACTACCTTTAAAATCTAATGCACAAGCCCTAAGCATATCTTCTAGAATCTGATTTACTCGCTCTGTCTGTCCATCAGTCTGAGGATGGAAGGCTGTGCTGAACTTGAGTTTGGTGCCTAGTGCAGTCTGAACACACTCCCAAAAGTGAGAGGTGAAACGCCCATCTCTATCAGAAATAATAGATTTAGGAACTCCGTGAAGTCTGATCACCTCTTTAACATACAGCTGTGCTAACTGCTCTATAGAGTGAGACACTTTGATGGCTAGAAAATGAGCAGACTTGGTCAATCTGTCCACTATCACCCATATTGCATCATATCCATTCGTAGTTCTTGGGAGACCTGTTATAAAGTCCATGGATATGTCTTCCCATTTCCACTCTGGTATTGAAAGAGGTTGTAGCATCCCTCCTGGTCTCTGGTGTTCTGCTTTGACTCTCTGGCATGTCAGGCAGGTACTGACATATTTAGCTACATCTCTTTTGAGTCCAGACCACCAGAACCTCTGTTTCACGTCTTAGTACATCTTGGTAGATCCAGGATGCATAGAGTACGGTGTACTGTGAGCTTCTTCTAAAATTTTCTTTCTCAGCTCTTCATCATTGGGAACACAAAGGCGATTCCCCTGATAAAGAATTCCACTGTCTGATACTCGAAATTCTGAATTTCCTTCCTCTTGTATCCCTTGCTTGATCTTTTGGATATCTGGATCTTCACTTTGCTTTTTCTGTATATCCTCAAGCAGGGTTGACTCTAAGGTCAATGCAGAAAGTTGCCCATAAATAATTTCAAGTCCGAAATCTGACAACTCCTTCTGTAGTGGCAGGGCTAATGATGATAAGGACATCAAGGATGCACTGGACTTTCTGCTTAGTGCATCTGCCACTTTATTAGCTTTACCTGGGTGGTAGAGGATTTCACAGTCATAATCTTTGACCAACTCTAGCCACTTGCGCTGTTTAAGTCCTTACGAGTGAAGAAGTACTTAAGACTCGGATAGTCTGTGAAGATTCTGCATTGGACTCCATACAAGTAGTGTCGCCAGAGTTTCAGTGAAAGACAGCTGCCAACTCTAGATCATGAGTGGGATAGTTCTTCTCATAATCCTTGAGTTGTCGGAAGCATAAGCTATAACTTTCCTTCTGCATGAGTACGACTCCTAATCCCATCTTGGAAGCATCAAGATGTCAAAACTCTTGTCGCTCTCTGGAACAGTATAGGTCAGTCTCTTCTTGAGTTCTTGAAAACTCTGCTCACATTTCTCTGACCATTCAAACTTCTTGTCCTTCCTGGTGAGGGCTGTAAGTGGAGAGGCTATCCTGGAAAAGTCCTCCACAAATTTCCTGTAGTACCCAGCTAAACGAAGGAAGCTTCTGATCTCCCTCGCATTCTTGGGTCTTTTCCAGTTGCTGACCGCTTCTACTTTGGCTGGATCCACTTGAATGCCTTCTTTTGAAACAATATGACCTAGAAATGCCACCTGCTCCAACCAGAACTCGCACTTTGAGAACTTAGCATAGAGCTGCCTTTGCTGAAGGGTCTGTAGGACTATTCTCAAGTGCGTGTTATGCTCCTCTGGGGTTCTGGAATAGATTAGAATGTCGTCGATGAACACAATGACAAACTTGTCAAGGTATTCACTGAACACTCTATTCATCAAATCCATGAAGACTGTAGGTGCATTAGTCACACCAAAAGGCATAACCACGAATTCATAGTGTCCATATCTGGTCCTGAAAGCAGTTCTGGGTATATCACTCTCCTTTACTTTTAACTGATGGTACCCAGAGCGCAGATCTATCTTAGAGAACACTGTTGCCCCTTTCAATTGATCAAATAAATCATCGATCCTGGGCAGTGGATACCTGTTCTTGATGGTCACTTGATTCAGAGCTCTATAATCTATGCACATTCGCATAGATCCATCCTTCTTCTTGACAAACAACACAGGAGCTCCCCATGGTGAATGACTAGGGCGGATGAAGCCTTTGTCAAGCAGCTCCTGAAGTTGTTCTTGTAGCTCTTTCAACTCTGCTGGGGACATGCGGTATGGAGCTTTTGAAATTGGACCGGTACCAGGAACCAGTTCAATCTCAAACTCCACTTCTCTGTTGGGAGGTAGTCCAGGTAGCTCTTCTGGGAACACCTCTGGATACTCACAGACTACCCGAACTTCCTCCTGCTTAGGTCTTTCTTCTTCATCTGTACTCACAATGAATGCAAGAAAACCAGCACACCCTTTAGCTAACATCTGGTGAGCTGTGAGAGAAGAGAGGAATTTCTGGGTCTTCCTCTTTAGTACTCCTGTAAATTCAAAGGATGATTCACCTTCTGGACTAAAGATCACTTTTCTTCTGCGGCAGTCCACTGAAGCACTGTACTTGCTAAGGAAATCCATACCCAAAATGATATCGAAATCCTGCATGGCGAGGACTACCAGATTAACACATAGCTCTCGGTCTGAAATTCTGACTGGTACAGACCGAAGCCACTGACTGGATTCCATGACTTCCCCAGAAGGTAGGGTTGTCAAGAACCTGGAATTCATGCTTTCCATAGGTACCTGTAATTCTTTGGCAAAAGGTATGGATACAAAAGAATGGGTCGCCCCAGTATCAAATAGTGCAGTAGCTACATGCTGAAAAATAACTACTTGACCTGTTACGACCGTGGAGGCACTAGCAGCTTCCTCTTTGGTAAGGGAGAATACTCTGGCATTGTCAAAGGCTGGAACTGGTGGAGCTTCCAACCTTCCTTGACTGATCTGAGGTCCTTCCAGAGTTGCAGGCATATAATGTAGTTGAGGCTTGGCTCCATATTGTATTGGCTGTGGCTGGGGTGCTTTGAACTTGTTAGGACACTGTTTGGCCATGTGTCCTTCTTGACCACAAGAATAACATCCAGTCTTACCCAAGAGGCAGGCTCCTGGATGTGTTCTCCCACATTTAGGGCAGGAAAGGAGCTTAGTCTGTTTGGTTTCTGGTCCTCCCTTCTGGTTACTTCCTGAATCCCACTGCTTTCTTTTAGTGCCCTTGCCTTTCCAGTTCTGATTATTTGACTGGGGTTTCTGATTTCCCCCAGTCTTGGTCTCCATCTTAATTGGCTTGTGTTGCTCTCTTTGTGCCTTCATGCTGCTCAGGTAGTGCTCAGCTACTAAGGCTCTACTAACCAACTCTTCTCCAGTCAGGGGCTGATGAGTCCCACTGCTCACATTAAGTGATATCACAGGCTTCAGCATTCTGAGCATTAGTCGTTCTGGGCAGAGACGAGCTAGCCTGTTGAATCTTTTAACTGCTTCCTCCACTGTCAGATCCCCCTGTCTGAACTCCATAAACTCCTCGTAGTGCTTGTTGGTGATCTTTTGGCGAAAGAACTCATCGTAGAACTCTGTCTCAAAATCAATCCATCTCATCTGATTGACTGCCCTCTTGCTTTTGACTCTCTCCCACCACATGCGTGCGTCTCCAGTCAGGCAGAAGGAGGCACACTTGACCTTCTCGACTTCTGGCCAGTCAAGAAGCTCCATGGTGCTCTCCAGTGTCTTGAACCAAGCCTGGGCATCCCAGGGCTCAGTCGTGCCTGAGAAGTTCTCTGGTTTCAGTTTCAGCCACTGTATGAGGTCGGCTTCCTGGGCAGCTGGTGGAACCTCAGTTACCACTGGAGTCTCCACAGTTACTGTTTGAGGAGTAGGAGGGACTGGTTGTTGATTTGCCATCAGATTGGCAATTACTTGCTGCTGCTCAGCTACTTGTTTCTGAAGTTGGGCAACAACTTCAAAAAGATTAGGCTCAGTTGAGCCTGGCCTCTCTTCCTCCTGAACTTGGTCCTCAGTACGAGCGGTACGGGGACGTCCTCTTCTCGACATCTAGTTAAACAAATAAGAAAATTTGATGATTTCTCTACCCTTTCTAAACATACCCATTTATATATTAAGAAAGGAAATAGCTAACAAAATAAAACTCTTATCTTACTCATTCACTTATGACTATCAATCCATACTGCAAATAACAATGTAAATAAAGGAAAGCAATAAAGAAAGAACTTAAATACTTTCTTACTTGAAAGCGGCAAGGATGATGCTGATGTGTGTGTGTTCCTGGAAAATGGACCTGCTCTGATACCAACTGTAACGACCACCCTCCTTACTGCTACCCTGAGGGCGACCGTTACCTAACTACTCATTCTACTAAAATGATATTGCTTTACCTTAAAGATAATAAACTTGACATGATATATATATTGTTTTTTTTTTTTCTGTTGGCATGCTGTATTACTACTAACTATTTCAGTGCTGCCATCAACCAAGCTTATCAATCATACCAAAGTGTATTAGCATGTTTCCATAATAGCATTTAAAACTTGTATGCATGTATAAACCTTTGCATAGTTCGGTCATGGCTATTCCTACTAATACTGCATGCATAACAATTCATTAATAGTCAAAACTTTAACCAATAATAAGGAAACATTAAACCAAGCTAGTGTGAAACCTTAACAACAATTCCGATAGGAGTATCTGTATCAACACGGCATAAACAAGCCTAACATGCACTTTACTCATTTCAAAGCTTGAAAACAATTGCAGCACAGTTATGAACAAATGCAGGTTACGGATGTATCATACAATTATATTTGGTACAGCAACTGAGCATGCAAATCTTTCTGAATTTAATCATGCTGATCATAGAACCAAATCTTACTGCAGAAATTTCATGCTATAACAGAATCTAAAGCAACTGAGCATACCACTTCACACTTCTAACTAAGTTTGCAAACTAAAAATCAGATATGAACTTCTTATATAAAAATCAAACTCAAATCAGATATGATCTTATTTCACACTTGCTGATTCGAAAGAAGCACTTACTGCAGAAATTCCAAGCAGCACTTAACCATAACAAAAGAATCATTAAAACAAACCAAATACAGCAATTGAATCTATCTCTACAGCAGAAAAAGTTAAGATGAACCATACGGCAGATTCTTATTGAAGCAGATCTCACTTCGCAAAACTTGAAAACTAATCCAGAAATAAGGAAAAGAACATGTTCCCAGCATAAACAGTTAATCCAACTAAATGACAGAAAGATAACGAAATTAGTAATGCAAGATAAATTCTACTCTAGCAGTAACAAAAACACCAGCAGGTACGATTTCTAAATTCTTCTAGCAAGGTCCCAAGCTTCCATATCACCACACACACACCATCAATGTCTCCTTGTCGCCTTCTTCTAGGCCACTTTAGCCTTTCCTTTATTTTTATCCATATCTGCAGTAGGAGGAAAAAGTAGTATCTATAAGCTAAAAGCTTAGTAAGTGCTTTCTACTCACAAAAACCGATAAGGAATGCATAAGCATAACTGAAAACAGGGAGTACATGCTCAACATGAAAATAGCAGATAGAACTACATCACATGAAAATAGCAGATAGAACTACATCATGCATCTCTAAAGGAAACAACAATTTAACTTGCTAGAAATTTGCAACTTAAATAAAAGAACTTGTTCTGTTTGTTTCCAAATTAATACTTTTATACTTTAAAATAATATTCAACTTTACTTGGGCCCGGCATTGTACCACTTTGCGCGCCTTTCTTAATGAGAATTGAGGTAGCTAATCCCAAAACCATTAAGACACTTCTAGACCTTATGTCTAGGGGCAACTTGGAGCTCATCCCTTGGACTTTGTGTCCGGTACATGCCCTTTTAAAAGTAAAATACTTTTCTTTATATCCTTCTTTAAATACTTCTTCTAATGAAATGCCTTGGCATTTATTTAAGCACGTAGTGTGCTTTGATTTTAAATTCTGGAATTCAGGTTCAACTTGTGACTTTAGTCTTGCTTGCTTGTACTTCTCACATATATACATTATACAAGAGATTCTAAAACCATATTCCACTGATATATAAAGATATATATTCAAAGCAAAACTCAACAGCAATTAAAAAAAAACTACTTGGTCACAGGAAATGAATTTGGTCAAGCCCACGGCAGCAACCAATTCCGAACAGCAAATTTGTAAAACCAACTTATTTCTAAACCTTAACAGTCCTTTAATCATGCTGTGACTTGAAGGAAATATGACTACTTAGACATGCTTGAAATGTAAGGTAAATACATTTAAATTCACATGCTGTAACAATCAAGGAAGGCCCTTAAACATTCTGTCCGTGTTCTAAAAATATCACAAGGACATGAACCAAATCTTAAACCAAATTGCATTCTGTCTGTGCTCTAAAAATATCAAAAGAACATGAACCAAATCTTAAACCAAATTGCATTCTGTCCGTGCTCTAAAAATATCAACATATTTAAACCAAAAACCTAAACCAATTTGCTAGATCAAGGTCAAAATCCGAAACCACATACTATGATAAAAGGCTACTGTTGTTCATCTTACAACAAAACACAAAATAAAACCCGAGAGCTACTCCTACCGCAGGTGAGAAGCACTTACATCGGGTTCTTGGACTTACAACCGAAGAAAAGGGTTGCTAGGGTTCGGCGAGACTCGAAATCACAGCACCTTCTACGCGTCCACGGGCTCTCCACGTCGGGGAGAGCACGAGGATGAGAAGGATTCTCGGAAAAAACCCCTCGCCGGCCGCCGGAGGAGGAACCCTAACCTTGCTGCGTTTCCGCCCGAGACCGTCGTGCGCCGTCGCGAGAGAAAGAAAGGGCAAATAGGGTTTTCGGCGAGAAAGGGAAAACTTAATCCCTTTATAACTAAGTTTTTCTATTACTAACTATACCTTAAATATAATCCGTTCTTTCCTTAATTAACATAACTCGCTGGCACAGTTGGTTGGGTCGAATACTGCTTGGGCCGAGAGACTGGGTTCGAATCCTGCCGCGTCCACTTTTTATTTCCACTTTCCTAATTACCGCTTAAATACGCTTCATTACATATATAGTTAACGAAATGGTTCCCAGCTCAGTCGGTTGCGTCGTGTCCGGCTTAACTTGGGTTCGGGGTTGTGGGTTCGAACCCTAGCTCTTGCATTTTTTTTTAAACTTTCTCCACTTGGTAAAAATACCAAACGGACTCAAAAAATTGCATAAAAATATTCTAAAAATTCATAAAAATCTCTAGGATATTTTAAAAGTATTTCTAAATATTTTATGGACTTTTAGAATTTAAAATAAGGAAAATTGGGTCGTTACAGATCGGACACCTGGTGGAGGTAAGTCCAAGTGGGTCAAGGATGACCAGACACTTGGCACGAGGAGAAAAATCCAAGTGGGTCAAAGGGATTGACCAGACACTTGTTGAGGGAGTCCTAGCAGGTCAAGGGTGACCGGATGCTAGGCATGATGTACCAACAGGTCATGGTTGACCGGATGTTGGTGTAGTGGACTTTGGACTTGTTTTTGGGCAAAAACAGGAGCTGGATCGATCAGCCGATCGATTGGCTCATGCCCAATCGATCGACTGATCAATTGGGTGAGTCTCCACGACAAACCTCCTCCCAATCGATTGGTGGACCGATTGGGGAGAAGTGTCGCACAAACAGAAAGCCTCCCAATCGATTAGTTGATCGATTGGGAGCCTCCAATCGATCGGGCGATCGATTGGGAGGTGCGTTTTCACGTGATAAGCCCTAGATCGATCGGTCGATCGATTCAAGCAATTCCAAAGAGCACAGAGGTACTCTAGATCGATCGACCGATCGATCCAAAGCCTCCCCAATCGATTGGGAGCAATCCAATCGATTGGGATTCGACCGTTGGCGCAGATAAAGCTGTTGGCAAGCGTTCTTCTGCGTACTTCTTCCTCTCTTCTCCACAAGCGATCACGACAGCTTCTCCACAGCATTTTTTCACTCTCACCGCCAGTTCTTGAAGGATCTTGGAGAGATATCCAAGTCAAGAGGCGTGTCTACAACAAGAAGAAGAAGCTAGGGTTAGGGTTTCATTGTACAAATCTTGTAAGCTTTCCCTTGTATTTGCTTCTCTTTGTTTCTTGTTGTATTGAGAGTATTGTAGGGCTTCTCCGCCTTCGGTAGTTACCGAAAAGGAGTGTTTACATAGTGGAGGGTGTGTGAGTGTGTGGATCCTTGGACTAGTCACCTCTTCTTGAGGTGGATACCAAGTAAATCCCTAGAGTTAGCATTGTGTGTTTGTTTCTTGTATTTCCACTGCATATCCGTGAAGAAACAAGCAACAACGAGCACGAGATCGCGCCGAGCTATTCACCCCCCCTCTAGCTACATTTCGGTCCCAACAAGTGTATCAGAGCAAGGTTTCTCTTCACCGGAATCATCACCGGAAGGGGCAAAAAGCTAGAGGGTGAAGAAGTTGGAGCAATTCTATAAGTCAAAGACTTTATCAAAAGGCTCAACTTCAAATGGAATTCCAAGATGATCTTGGATTCGACACAAGGGTGCCTCTACCATATGTTTCTACAAGTTTCGATTCTTGGAAATCAAGGATCGAGAATTTTCTTATAATGGAGATAGAGCAATGGTTTTCTCTAATGGAAGGCTTCAAAGCTCCAACAAGTTCAAAGGGCAAGATCCTTAAGAAAAGCAAATGGAGTCAAGAGCAAATTCAAAGGAGCGAGGCAAATGATAAAGTGACCAAGCTTTTGGTCAATTTGTTACCAAGCAATATATTGGCTCAAATTAGAGAATTTGAGGATTCCAAAGAGCTATGGAGCAAGTTGTCCAAGCTTCATGAAGAACCCTCCACTGTACTAATCCAAGAAAAATCCAAAGAGGGCAACTCATTGGAGCAAGACCAAGATCAAGAGAACTCTGAAGTTGAGAGATGCTCAACTTCCGAAGAAGAAGAAATCCAAGAAGCCTCATCTTCAAAGGAGTACAATGAAAAGGGCAAAGAGGGAGCATACTCTTTGTTCCATGCACAAGATGAAGATGATGAAGCCTCCACCTCTAGGATTGAGGGGGAGCGATCTTCTTTGACACCGGATCAAGAAGAAGGAGAAGCTTCCACATCCGGGTCAAGAGAAGAAGAGGATGAAGAAGCTTCCACCTCCATAAGTCAAGTCAAATCTAGTGGAGGAGCATCAATGTTGAATCAAGAGGAAGCCTCTACCTCCATATCCAAAGGAGAATATGCCACCCTTACATGTGAAGGTAAAAATATTTCAATTAGAAATAAAAATCACATCATATGTTTTGAATGTAGGGAACATGGGCATTATAAGAGCAAATGCCCGAAATTGGCCAAGAAGAAGGGCCAAGTGGCACCAAAGGGCAAGGAGAAGCCCAAAGAGATCGCTCCTGGAACAAAGAAGAGCAAGGAGCACATTATGTGCTTCTCTTGCAATCAAAGGGGACACTATCGAAGTCAATGTCCCAAGGGGAAGAATGTAACGCCCGAAAATTCTCAAATTAATTTTAGAAATATTCTATGATTTTTCTGAAATTTTAGAATATTTTTATGGAATTTTTAGAATAGCCGAAGTAGCAAAAACATAAAACAACCTAAGCGGGAATTGAACCCGCGACCTAGCGAACCCTACGACTTATAGATAGCTCTAGTAACCAGGTGGCCCCAGCAGGGGTGTGCTGAAAGAAGAGAGAAACAATGCTATTTATGATTGAGTTGGGGTGAAATTAATCACTTAATATAAATAAGGAGAAATTAAGTGGAGAGTTATTATTTTTCTAACGACAACTCTCTTTCTCCATAAAACCCTCACGCCGCCCTCTTCTCCTCCTCATCCTCTCGGCGCCCAAGTCTAAGAGACCTAGGGTTCCATCCCTAGGGTCTTAGGATCACCTTCCGGCGACAACTCCGGCACGAGGACGCTCCTCTCCGTGAGAAGAGCATGTAGACGTAGGAGGATCGTTGAGAAGATCGTCCTTCCGGAAAATCTAGCGAACAGATCGTAAGGAAATCTAGCGCAGGATGTAAGAAACCCCTCACCTGTAGTATAAGTAGCTATCCGTATGTTTTGATGCATTAGTTTAGTCGTATGCAAATTTTCAGTACGTAGGGTGTGTTCTAGTGCACACCAAGTGTTTGATAAAATATTTAGCTCAGTAAAATGCTACAGTAGGCATTTTAATAGCTCAGTAAATGCAGTAGAAGCGTTTAAAATAGCATATTTAGTCTTGCTTCAGCTTATATGGGACTACGGTCCAATGGGTGGGCTCCCACAGTTGCCTCTAGGTTCAGATAACCTACCTCTAGGTTCAGATAACCTAGTAAAAGCAAGATAAATTAATTAGCTTATGATCCAGTATTTTACTTTTATCAGTGGCATTGTACTGGACTAGATGTCCTTGGGTTGGGCTCCCACAGTCGTCTCTAGGTTTAGATAACCTAGTAAACCCTACTAAATTCTGGTCTTGCAACCTCGGGTCTAGTTAGGGATGCGCGCATAGCAAGTACAGTTGCCGGGCCCATCAGCAGCATGATTAGTATTTTCATCTATTTATGATAAATAGCTTTCAAAAACTCACAATCAATTATGTGAACATGATTTAAATTCAGTATTAACTTAGTTCAGTTCAGCTCAGTTTATGTTCCAATTTAGCTCTTTCTTAATGATATCCCATGATTAGTTTTGATGACATGTTTTAGTATTCATGTCAGAAATTTCAGTATGCCATGCTTTAACATGTTCAGCATATGTTTTAAATAGCATTCTTTAAAAAGCATGTTTTCATCGTGTGCATGTTTTTGTGAGATAGATGGTTTCTTACTAAGCTCCCAAGCTTATTGATACTTCTTTTCCTTATACTGCAGATAAAGGTAAAGGAAAGACGGACTAGCGGAGGCTGGAGGACAATGCTACCAGATGTGTGTGAAAGAGGAATTTGGAATGAAGATTTTTGGAAACTAGCCCACCTTAAAACTTAGCATTTCCGTTATGTTATTCCTTTTTGCACTTTAGTTATTTAAGTGTCTTGACTTATGAAAGCTATGCATAGATTGTTAGTTGACATGATATTGGATAGCTAATCATGAGTAATAACATGTCTAATAGCAATGTGGTGGTCGTAGTTGAGTTACTGAAGATTCTGTACGAGGTTGGGGCTGATTTCTGCAGAAATCAGAGACTCAATCGATCAGTCGATCGATTGAGCAGTCCTCAATCGATTATCCGATCGATTGGAAGAAGTCCCCGCGTACAGAAGGCTAGTGAGTCGATTAGCTGATCGATCGATCAGCCCCGATCGATCGAGGCGCGATCTGTCGCGTACAGAGAGCTGATGAGTCGATCAGCTGATCGATCGGCCATGGATCGATCAGCCGATCGATCGGGATTTTAATTCCTGCAAACAGAGAGCCTCTGAATCGATCATTGGATCGATTGGCCTGACTGGATCGATCAGCCGATCGATCCAGACTTGACTCCGCGTACAGTAGCAAGTTGAGTCGATCAGTGGATCGATCAGCCAGCTCCAATCGATCAGCCGATCGATTGGAATATCTGATTTCAGCCAGAAGTGCCAATAAATTCAGATTTTGACCAAATAGGAAGTTAAGTTCCCTTCTTTGGCATATGTATGACTTCAGCAATGTACCTTGAATGTAAATCTCAGATGTTATGGTACGCAGCATAGAGTTTTAATTAGTTCAGTTTTTTTCTTTTCCGCACAAGAATAGTTAGCATAATGTAACCCCCGACCTCACAGCCTAGCCAGTAGGAGGCGGGACGTTACAGAGTGGTATCAGAGCAAGTTTCATACTTCCTTCACACACACATCAGCATTGAACCTGCAGCTTCCAAGTAAGAATACCTCTTGCTATATTATGTTCTTGCTTTCATGTTTATGGATAACACTAGCATGTTTATATATGATAGCACCTAACCTGATAGTAGTAATTATATAAACATGATTGTATTAGTTATGTATGTCTTCTATCTCTCTAGAAAATGGTACGAGGACGCCCAGCTAGAAAGATACCAGCTACTGAGCCCAAGCATGAGGCAGGCAGCTCAATGCCTCCTCCAGACCTTACATCAGTAGTAGCTCAGTTGCAGAAGCAGCTAGCTGAACAGCAACAGGAGATAGCCACCTTAAGGGCTAACCAGTAGAACACTCCCACTGTCACCCCAGAACCTAACTTAGCAACCCCAGTGGTGATAGAGGTTCCACCAGTCCAACCTGCAGCACCAGTAGATCTAGCAGTAGGGGCAAGAAGAGAAGCCTATCTAATCTAGTGGCAGAAAATCAAGCCAGAGAATTTCTCAGACACTAGTGAACCATGGGATGCTCAAGCCTGGTTCAAAACACTGGAGAGTACGATGGAGCTTCTGGACTGGCCAGAGTTTGAAAAGGTGAAATGCGCCTCATTCTGCCTGACAGGAGACGCACGTATGTGGTGGGAGAGAATTAAAGCGAAGTGCCCAGTGAACCAGATGACATGGGCCGACTTCGAGAGAGAATTCTTTGAAGAGTTCTTCCACATGCGGGTCACAAACCGCCACTACGACGAGTTCACTGAATTTCGTCAGGGCAACCTTTCAGTTGAGGAAGCCGTGAAGAAATTCAACAGACTGGCTCGTCTATGTCCTGAACTGGTTAGCACTGAAAAAGAACGAGTCCGGTTGATGCTCAAAATGCTAAGGCCGGAGATAGCAATGAATGTGGCCAACGGCGTTCATAGGCCGCAAACTACAGAGGAACTAGTAAGCAGTGCTCTGACCACTGAACATTACCAGAACAGTATCAAGCAGCAGAAGCAAGCCTTTTCAGAGCCTAAGGGCCAAGGAGGCTCGGGTACTCATAAATACCAGGGCCACAGCTATAACTGGAAAGAGAACCCCAGCCATAAACGTAAGCCAGGGAGCTACCCAAAAGGAGGACCAGCTAGTAAACAGCCTAGTTATCCCAAATGTTCCACTTGTGGGAAATTCTACCCCGGAGTTTGTCGCAAGGGCACGCGAGGATGTTTCAAATGTGGTCAGGAAGGACATATGGCTAAGCAATGCCCGAACAAAATCAGCAATCCTCCACCACAGCCGATTCAGTATGGAGATAAACCAGCACAGCTACACTGGATGCAGGTTGCTATAGACGGTCCACACATCAGTCAAGGCAGACTAGAAGCCCTCTCAGCCACAACGAACGCGAGGATCTACTCACTCACCAGGGAGGATGTAGCGAATGCCTCGACAGTTGTTACAGGTCAGATTAGTATTTTACAGCAAAATGCAATTGTCTTGTTCGATACTGGGGCAACCCATTCTTATATATCCAGGGCATTTGCCGAAAAGTTAGCAATAACTTCATATGCACTTAGTGGTCAGTTTTTGACAACATTGCCTTCAGGAGAGATCATGGCATCCACGCACTGGCACCAAGCAGTGCCAGTCATTATAGCAGGCAGAGAGCTTTTTGGTGATCTGATAGTCTTAGATATGGCTAACTACGATGTCATTTTGGGAATGGATTTTCTGATCAAGTACGGTGCCTCCATAGAGTGCCGTAAACAGAAAGTGGTATTCCAACCTGAAGCAGGAGTGCAGTTTGGTTACATCGGAGAACCAAAGAGAAAAGCCATGAAGTTTCTCTCAGCTCTGAAAGCACAGAAACTACTTGATACCGGATGTGTGGGATTCTTAGCACATGTAGTCAATACCAGTCAGAACAAGGACCAAAAGCTAGAAGAGGTCCGAGTTGTATGTGACTACCCGACAGTCTTCCCTGAGGAGTTACCAGGTCTAGCACCAGACAGGGAGATTAAATTTGAGATAGAGCTCATCCCCGGTACAAATCGCATCTCCAAAGCACCCTACCGCATGGCTCCAGCAGAACTGAAGGAACTTCAGGAGCAACTACAGGAGCTACTCGACAAGGGCTTCATACGCTCTAGTCACTCACCATGGGGAGCGCCTGTATTGTTTGTGAAGAAGAAGGACGGGAGCATGCGCTTGTGCATAGATTACCGATCACTAAACCAAGTCACTATTAAGAACAGGTATCCTCTTCCCAGGATAGATGACCTGTTTGATCAACTAAAGGGAGCAGTGTTCTCTAAAATAGACCTCAGATCAGGATATCACCAGGTGAAAGTTAAAGAAGATGATATACTCAAGACGGCTTTCAGGACCAGATACGGACATTATGAGTTCATAGTCATGCCCTTTGGCGTGACGAATGCTCCAGCTACTTTCATGGACCTTATGAATAGAGTATTCAGAGAATACTTAGATAAGTTTGTTATCGTGTTCATCGACGGCATTCTTATCTATTCCAGAACTCAGGAGGAACACGCAGAGCACCTGAGGATAGTACTACAGACCCTCCAGCAGAATCAGCTATACGCCAAGTTCACGAAATGTGAATTCTGGCTCGATCAAGTATCCTTTCTGGGTCACATCATCTCCAAGGATGGAATCATGGTAGACCCCAATAAAATAGAGGTTGTGAGTAACTGGAAAAGACCTAAGAACGCCAGTGAAATTAGACGCTTTCTAGGATTAGCAGGCTATTACAGAAAATTTGTAGAGGATTTCTCCAGGATAGCCTCCCCACTGACAGCTCTCACCAGGAAGAACAGAAAATTTCAGTGGACAGAGGACTGTGAGAACAGCTTCATAGAGCTAAAAACGAGATTGACCAGTGCTCCCATTCTGGCTCTACCAGAAAACACCGATAGCTTTGATATTTACAGCGATGCCTCTAAGTTGGGACTAGGAGCAGTACTGATGCAAGAAGGTAAGGTGATCGCCTATGCCTCAAGACAACTCAAGGACTATGAGAGGAACTACCCTACTCATGACCTTGAGCTTGCAGCAGTTGTATTCGCCCTCAAAATTTGGAGACATTACTTGTATGGAGCTCAGTGCAGAGTGTATACAGATCATCAGAGTCTGAAGTACTTCTTCACTCAGAAGGATCTAAATATGTGACAACGTAGATGGCTCGAGCTAGTCAAAGACTACAACATAGACATCCTCTACCACCCAGGAAAAACCAATAAGGTGGCAAACGTACTTAGCAGGAAGTCCAGTGCCACCTTACTATCCCTAGCAGCCATGTCACCGCCCCTATAAAAGGAGATTACAGATTTTAGTCTCGAACTTATAGTTGGGCCACTCTCTACTATGACATTAGAATCCACCTTGCTTGGTGACATCTAGACAGCTCAGGGACAGAATCCTGAAATTCAGAAAATCAAGCAAGGGCTAGCAGGATCAGAAAGTGGAGAGTTCAGAATATCTGATAGTGGGGCATTATATTTTGGTGGCAGACTATGCGTTCTGAATCAGGAGGAATTAAAGAGAAAGATTTTAGACGAGGCTCACAGGACTCCCTATGCGATGCATCCGGGTTCCACCAAGATGTACCAAGGCCTAAAGAGACATTTTTGGTGGCCTGGGATGAAAAGAGACATCGCTAGATATGTTAGTACCTATCTGACCTGCCAGAGGGTCAAGGCAGAACACCAGAGACCAAGAGGAGTTCTGCAGCCTATTCAGATTCCATAATGGAAGTGGGAAGATATTTCCATGGACTTCATAGTGGGACTACCCAAAACCACGAATGGTTTTGATACCATCTGGGTAATAGTCGACAGATTGACTAAATCAGCCCACTTCTTAGCTATCAGGATATCCTACTCCATGGAGCAGCTAGCTCAGTTGTATATCAGGGAGATCGTCAAACTGCATGGAGTCCCACGGACCATCATTTCAGACAGAGACAGTAGATTCACATCACACTTCTGAGAGTGTGTACAGTCAGCATTAGGCACTAAGTTAAGATTCAGTACAGCTTTCCATCCTCAGACAAATGGTCAGACAGAGCGAGTAAATCAGGTACTCGAAGATATGGTCCGAGCATGTGCCCTAGACTTCAAGGGAAGTTGGTGCAAATATCTGAGTTTAGCAGAATTTGCATACAACAATAGCTATCAAGCCACTATCGGTATGGCACCATACGAGGCTCTCTACGGGCGGAGGTGTAGATCTCCAATCTGCTGGTATGAAAGTGGTGAACAGAAAGAACTAGAACTTCAGACAGATCTAGTAGCAGATACCACAGCAGCTATACAGCAGATCCGCCAGAGGATAGAGACAGCTCAGAGCTGCCAGAAAAGCTATACTGATACACGGCGCAGACCCTTAGAGTTTTCAGTTGGGGATACAGTATTTCTCCGAGTGGCTCCCATGAAGGGAGTAATGCGTTTTGGGAAGAAGGGCAAATTAAGTCCCAGATATGTGGGATCATACCTTATCACTAGAAGAGTTGGCCAAGTAGCATATGAGCTAGAACTACCCCAGGAGATGTCAGCTATCCATAACGTATTTCATGTCTCTATGCTGAAGAAGCATATCCCAGATGATACCCAGGTGATTGAGCCCCAGTCGGTACAAGTCCGCGAAGACCTCAGCTATGACAGTCGGCCTATTCAGATAATAGACCGAGCAGTTAAGAAATTACAGAATAAGGAAGTACCATTAGTAAAAGTAATTTGGCAAAATCACACAACAGAAGAGGCAACTTGGGAAACATAAGCTAGTATGAGGCAGAAGTACCCAGAGTTATTCTAAGTTCGAGGACGAACTTTTTATAAGGTATGGGGGATTGTAACGCCCAAAAATTCTCAAATTAATTTTAAAAATATTCTATGATTTTTCTGGAATTTTAGAATATTTTTATGGAATTTTTAGAATAGCCGAAGTAACAAAAACATAAAACAGCCTAAGCGGGAATTGAACCCGCGACCTAGTGAACCCTACGACTTATAGATAGCTCTAGTAACCAGGTGGCCCCAGCAGGGGTGTGCTGAAAGAAGAGAGAAACAATGCTATTTATGATTGAGTTGGGGTGAAATTAATCACTTAATATAAATAATAAGAAATTAAGTGGAGAGTTATTATTTTTCTAACGACAACTCTCTTTCTCCCTAAAACCCTCACGCCGCCCTCTTCTCCTCCTCATCCTCTCGGCGCCCAAGTCTAAGAGACCTAGGGTTCCATCCCTAGGGTCGTAGGATCACCTTCCGGCGACAACTTCGGCACGAGGACGCTCCTCTCCGTGAGAAGAGCATGTAGACGTAGGAGGATCGTTGAGAAGATCGTCCTTCCGGAAAATCTAGCGAACAGATCGTAAGGAAATCTAGCGCAGGATGTAAGAAACCCCTCACCTGTAGTATAAGTAGCTATCCGTATGTTTTGATGCATTAGTTTAGTCGTATGCAAATTTTCAGTACGTAGGGTGTGTTCTAGTGCACACCAAGTGTTTGATAAAATGTTTAGCTCAGTAAAATGCTACAGTAGGAATTTTAATAGCTCAGTAAATGCAGTAGAAGCGTTTAAAATAGCATATTTAGTCTTGCTTCAGCTTATATGGGACTACGGTCCAATGGGTGGGCTCCCACAATCACCTCTAGATTCAGATAACCTAGTAAAAGCAAGATAAATTAATTAACTTATGATCCAGTATTTTACTTTTATCAGTGGCACTGTACTTGACTAGATGTCCTTGGGTTGGGCTCCCACAATCGTCTCTAGGTTTAGATAACCTAGTAAACCCTACTAAATTCGGGTCTTGCAACCCCGGGTCTAGTTAGGGATGTGCACATAGCAAGTACAGTTGATGGGTCCATCAGCAGCATGATTAGTATTTTCATCTATTTATGATAAATAGCTTTCAAAAACTCACAATCAGTTATGTGAACATTATTTAAATTCAGTATTAACTTAGTTCAGTTCAGCTCAGTTTATGTTCCAATTTAGCTCTTTCTTAATGATATCCCATGATTAGTTTGATGGCATGTTTTAGTATTCATGTCAGAAATTTCAGTATGCCATGCTTTAACATGTTCAGCATATGTTTTAAATAGCATTCTTTAAAAAGCATGTTTTCATCGTGTGCATGTTTTTGTGAGGTAGATGGTTTCTTACTAAGCTCCCAAGCTTACAGATACTTCTTTTCCTTATACTGCAGATAAAGGTAAAGGAAAGACGGACTAGCGGAGGCTGGAGGACAATGCTACTAGATGTGTGTGAAAGAGGAATTTGGAATGAAGATTTTTGGAAACTAGCCCACACACATCTGGTAGCATTGTCCTCCAGCCTCCGCTAGTCCGTCTTAGCATTTCCGTTATGTTATTCCTTTTTGCACTTTAGTTATTTAAGTGTCTTGACTTATGAAAGTTATGCATAGATTGTTAGTTGACATGATATTGGATAGCTAATCATGAGTAATAACATGTCTAATAGCAGTGTGGTGGTCGTAGTTGAGTTACTGAAGATTCTGTACGAGGTCGGGGCTGATTTCTGTAGAAATCAGAGACCCAATCGATCAGCCGATCGATTGAGCAGTCCTCAATCGATCATCCGATCGATTGGAAGAAGTCCCCGCGTACAGAAGGCTAGTGAGTCGATTAGCTGATCGATTGGGAAGCCCCGACGATCAGCCGATCGATCGAGGCGCGATCTATCGCGTACAGAGAGCTGATGAGTTGATCAGCTGATCGATCGGCCATGGATCGATCAGCCGATCGATCGGGATTTTAATTCCTGCAAACAGAGAGCCTCTGAATCGATCATCGGATCGATTGGCCTGACTGGATCGATCAGCCGATCGATTGGAATATCTGATTTCAGCCAGAAGTGCCAATAAATTCAGATTTTGACCAAATAGGAAGTTAAGTTCCCTTCTTTGGCATATGTATGACTTCAGCAATGTACCTTGAATGTAAATCTCAGATGTTATGGTACGCAGCATAGAGTTTTAATTAGTTCAGTTTTTTTCTTTTTCGCACAAGAATTGTTAGCATAATGTAACCCCCGACCTCGCAGCCTAGCCAGTAGGAGGCGGGACGTTACAAAGAAAGCAGTCAAGGCTCGAGGAGGAAGCACAACTCAAGGGGGAGCCTCCAAGGTAAAACGAAATGTATCATTCATTGAGCCTATCCCTTTAAAAAATGGTAAAAAGCATGTTAATTCCAATTTTTATCATTTTAATGTTATTTACCATAAAAATAGGAAGCATGATAGCATTAAAGAAAAATATATGGCTCTCCATGCTAAGACTACCACACCTAGTGTTAGGAAGGTAGGTAAAAGTTTAGGCAATAACACTAAGGACCATAGTTATAAGTCTAAAAATAAAAATGCTCAAGGATTTAAGAAAAAATCAAAATCTAGGGATTTATGGGAAGAAAATCAAGTCTTGAGGTCAAGACTTGATAAAATGGAAAAGACCCTAAAAAGGATGGAAAGTATCCTAAAAAATCAAAATGAGCAAAACCTAGGTTTAGCACAACAAAGGTCATCCAAGGGTCATAGGGGTTTGGGATACAAACCTAAAACAAAAAGGATGTGCCTTCTTACCATATGGTTCCATATAATTATGGAACCAACTCTAGGTCAAGTCAAAAATACTAGGGAGGTTATCCCTAAGAGTATTTTTACAACAAACGTGACTAAGACTTCTAAGAAGTCCAAGAAAGTCACAAAGAAAGTCACAAGGGAAGAAATTCCTAGAGTTGACCTAGGAAATGTGACCAAGGCTTCGAAAAAGACTAACAAGGTCACTAGGAAGGTATCTAGGGAGGTTATCCCTAGTGAGTACCTAGAGTATCCAAGGAGCACCAATAGGTTTTGGGTTCCTAGGAGCATTTTCTCTACTCCTTAGATGGGATAGAGAGTGTCAACTCCGATTAGAAGGGTAGTTAACCCAACTTTGATGAAGTTGACACTCGGAGAGCATTTTCAAGGCTATTATTAACCTTGAAAATGAAATGGATAACTAAGTTACTCTTGGAGAGGGTAAGATGTGCCAAAATGTGAGAAATTTGATTTTAAAATTAAATTGACACATTTAGGAAAATCATAAGAACTATCAAGTTGGGATTGTGGTATGTTCTTAGGAATTAAAGGCAACTTAAGCTCTTTAAAAGAGTAATTTGTGCCAAAAATTTGAGGAATTTGCTTAATTTAAATTGCCACAAAATTAGGAAAATCAAAAGAAAATGTCAAAATTGAATTTTGACATTTTCTTGGGAAATAGTGGGCAATCTAGGTTTTAAATTTTAATTTAGCTAAGGATTAAGGATACTTAGATAGATAATCTAGGTATTTCATTTATGCTAATTTACCATGTGTTGTTTGCCCATCATATGTCATGACATCATATTTTTGCATTCATGCTTTATTATGAAAAATACAAAAATATCATGTCATGTCATACATAAATCATGTAGTCATAAGAAATTTTCTTTTGAAAATTATTTATCTTTGATGTATGTCATAACGCATCATGCATTATTTTAATTCCTTACAAACTAAGGACAAATGACATTCATTAACAAGTAACATCCTTAGTGGATGTTCCTAACCTCAAAATGCCTAGATAAATATGCATGATCCCAAAATTAGGGCAAAACCAAAGTTTACATCTCATTAAGAACTATAAGGTGACTTGTATGTGGTTTCATACACATTAAATACAAGTGAGATGTTAGGATGATGAACAAAACTCAAGATGTTGAGTTAGTGCATTCTTTTGAGTTTTAAATTCATCATAACACATAGTTATGTGTTTTCTAATCATTAGGAAAGCTAATGTACAAGTCATGTGCATTGAACCCAAAGAACATGGTTGGATATTGGTTTTGAAAATGATTTTAAATATATTTTGGAAAACCTTGATGAAGGCTATCTTTTGATAGTAATCATCATTGAATAGTTGAACACAAACTTGGAAGAAAATACTAAAGTTTTTACAAGTTTCGAAGTTTGTGTCAATCTTTGAAAATAGGAAGTATTTTCATAGAAAGCTATTTTTCCTTGATAGTATATGCCCTAAGGAATGTCTACATGAATTTTCATGATTTTTCGATTTTTGTAGAATTTTAGGGGAGTTTCTGAAATTCACTGAAATAAATTTTCAATTTTTCAGAGCTCCAATCGATCGGGCGATCGATTGAGAGGAGTTCTCCCACGAGCAGAAGCTTGCTGGATCGATCCACCGATCGATCCACGCAGTCTGAATCGATCAGTGGATCAATTCAGCAAGGTTCAATCGATTGGAACCCAACTCTAATCGATTGGGGATGCTGATTTTAGCTGGAAAAGCTTATTTTCAACATTTTGAACCATTTTTAGTCTATACAACCATTCCTAACCCCTCAAAACACATTTATATACATTTAGGGGGTGTTTTCATAATGAAAACGAGGATGGATTGGTTAAGAAAGACTAAGCAGAGGTTTAGGTTGAGGTGTGGTTTCAATATTAAATTTTTGAACCTCAAAACTTCTAAAATTGGGTTTCCTATATGTTTCGGGATTCCAAGTCATTGTTGGTGCAATGACAGAAATTTGAAGTATGTCTTTAGGGAGAGCTACTCTTTAAGGACATGAAAATATAGTTTTCATACACCTTGGAAGGTGGTTAATCTTCTTTAGCAAAAATGCTCAAGGTTGGGAATTTGAATGTAATGGAGAGTGGATATCTTCATTATTCATGTGGTGTATGCTCACAGATGAGCATTTGATGACAATAAAGGGTATGAGACCTTCATTTGAATCGTGTGTGAATATACCAAGTGGTATATGCTCAAGGATGAGCGTTGAGAATAATGAAGGGTATGGGACCTTCGTTATTGTGTTGTGAATAACGAGTGAAGTTGTAAACAACGTTGGGTAACTCTTCAGGGGGAAAGTTTTTTATGTGTGCCAATAAGAGAGAGAATGTGTGGTTACGTTAGGCCTTCATTACCTAAGAGGGAGTTTGCCCTCTAGAAAAGGAGGAGAATGAAGGAAACCATCATTCTTACTTTGGCATGAAGGAGAGTTTGAGGCTATGAGATTAGCCTAACTTAAAGGTATTGTCAAACATCAAAAAGGGGGAGATTGTTGGTGCAATATTCCCTAGGTCAAGGTTGACCTGGTTGACTGAGCTTGAATTAGGTCAAGCTTGAGTCTTGATGTTTGGGTTTCGATATTTGACAATACATGTAGAGAACACATGGAGATTGCAGGTGCGATTATTCATGTGGGGAGATTGTGAAGGAGAGTCAAGTAGGTCAAGGTTGACTGGATACTTGACTGAAAAACTCTGGTGAGTGAAGCCAGGTGAAAGTCCTAACTAGGAGGTTAGGCAGACTGGAAAGTCCTGGTAAGTGAATCCATGTGAAAGACCTAGTGAGTGAAGCTAGGCAGTTGAAATCCTGGTGAGTGAAGCCAGATGAAAGACCTAGTGAGTGAAACTAGGCAGTTGAGAAATCCTGGTGAGTGAAGCCAGGTGAAAGTCCTGGTAAGTGAAGCCAGGCAGATAGGAAATCCTAGTGAGTGAAGCTAGATGAAAGTCCTGGTGAGTGAAGCCAAGTAGTTTGAAAGACCTAGTGGGTGAAGCTAGGCAGAAGGGAAGTCCTGGTGAGTGAAACCAGGCACGAGGAAATCTAGGTGGATCAAGGTTGATCGGACACCTGGTGGAGGTAAGTCCAAGTGGGTCAAGGATGACCGGACACTTGGCACGAGGAGAAAAATCCAAGTGGGTCAAAGGGATTGACCAGACACTTGTTGAGGGAGTCCTAACAGGTCAAGGGTGACCGGATGCTAGGCATGATATACCAACAGGTCATGGTTGACCGGATGTTGGTGTAGTGGAATTTGGACTTGTTTTTGGGCAAAAACAGGAGCTAGATCGATCAGCCGATCGATTGGCTCATGCCCAATCAATCGACTGATCGATTGGGTGAGTCCCCATGACAAACCTCCTCCCAATCGATTGGTGGATCGATTGGGGAGAAGTGTCGCACAAATAGAAAGTCTCCCAATCGATCAGCCGATCGATTGGGAGGTGCGTTTTCACACGATAAGCCCTTGGTCGATCGGCCGATCGATCCAGGCAATTCCAGAGAGCACAGAGGCACTCTAGATTGATCGACCGATCGATCCAAAGCCTCCCCAATTGATTGGGAGCAATTCAATCGATTGGGATTCGACCGTTGGTGCAGATAAAGCCGTTGGCGAGCGTTCTTCTGCGTACTTCTTCCTCTCTTCTCCAAAGGCGATCATGACAGCTTCTCCATAGTATTTTTCCACTCTCACCGCCAGTTCTTGAAGGATCTTGGAGAGACATTCAAGTCAAGAGGCGTGTCTACAACAAGAAGAAGAAGCTAGGGTTAGGGTTTCATTGTACAAATCTTGTAAGCTTTCCCTTGTATTTGCTTCTCTTTGTTTCTTGTTGTATTGAGAGTATTGCAAGGCTTCTCCGCCTTTGATAGTTACCGAAAAGGAGTGTTTTCATAGTGGAGGGTGCGTGAGTGTGTGGATCCTTGGACTAGTCACCTCTTCTTGAGGTGGATACCAAGTAAATCCCTAGAGTTAGCGTTGTGTGTTTGTTTCTAGTATTTCCACTGCATATCCGTCAAGAAACAAGCAACGACGAGCACGAGATCGCACCGAGCTATTCACCCCCCCCTCTAGCTACATTTCGGTCCCAACACATTAGGTGGTCCCTTGGGCCGCCACAATGGCGGCCCAACTGGCGACCCCTTATGTCGTCGACCGACGACCCTCGGGCGTGTGCCATTACTCACAAGGTCTTCCCACCCATGGCCAGTGGATTTTTGCCTTCCCCAAGATTCGAACTCTAGACCTCCAGGATAAGTACTAGAGTTTATGAATCCTGGTAGCCAAGTGAGTATTCATAAACTCTAGTACTTATCCTGGAAGTCTAGAGTTTGAATCCTAGGGAAGATAAAAATCCACTGGCCAGGGGTGGGAAAACCTTGTGAGTAACAGCACACGCCCGAGGGTCGTCAGTCGACAACATAAGGGGTCGCCAGTTGAGCCGCCATTGTGGTCGCCCAAGGGGGCGCCTAATGGGCCGCCATTGTGGCCCCCCAAGGGGCCGAGGGGTCGGGTCGTTACAATAAAAGGCGCCTTTTTATTGTAATGACCCGACCCCCTCGGCCCCTTGGGTGGCCACAATGGTGGCCCCTTGGCGATCCCTTGGGCGGCCCCACTGACGGCCCAACTGGTGACCCCTTATGTCGTCGACCGACGACCCTCGGGCGTGTGTCGTTACTCACAAGGTCTTTCCACCCCTGGCCAATGGATTTTTGCCTTCCCCAGGATTCGAACTCTAGACGTCCAAGATAAGTACTATAGTTTATGAATCCTGGTAGCCAAGTGAGCGCCGCTAACTTGGGAGGAAATCCTACCCCCTCCCCTCCCCGGGAGCTTACCAAGCCGCGATGTCATGCCCCGGAGGAGTCCCTGTCCGAAGAAATTTCGGCAGCATCTCCCCTGTACGACGGACAATCTGAAACTTTCTACATAGCCATATACCTCAGCCACATGCGGCTGGAATAACAACGATAATAAAATACAACACACAGACATTCCACGCAGTTTAATAAGAAATAAACAAATCAGTAATTCCATGACTCGAAAACAACCCTACTCAACTACACTCGTAAAGCTCAAATCCGACAAACTCACCTCTTCTGCCGTCCAAGCAGGCATGGAGTAAAACATATCCAAACTATACCAAAGTCCATCAACGATAAGAATCCATACAAGATCCATAAGTAAAACAAATACAAGACTAAGACATAGTCCGATAGAAAAAAAAAACTAAAATAACAACTCGTGGTCTGCAGAGGACTAGCACTACGTGCAGTGGGGACTAGCGACTGGAACTACCTCCTGACAGCATCAACCTGAAAATAACAACGAAGGTGGGGGTGAGTCCAACGCTCAGCGGGTAACAACTGATATGCATAATAAAGTAAATAACAGACAACACTAATCATGCGTACAGTCTCCTGAATACGAGAAGAATAAATGCAACTGAAACAAAAACAAGAGAAAACTGTACTAACCAGGACCAAGGTATAAAGGTAACAGGGTCACCAAACCGAGGGTGTCATAATCCTGTATGCATGTCAATCATATGCATCCATATAAATGCAGTAAGTAAATGCAACAAACACAAACAATAAATGCATCATGCATATGATGCCAATGACATGGTCACCCCTGACGCCAGTCAGCCATCTCACACACAATGGTGAGTCCGAGTGGGTAGAGCTGTGACAACCGTGCACTCTGACATCACTGTCCCAGATGTGTGACCGAGTGGACGGGATGCTGTCGGAGTACACACATACTCCTACCCCAAAATAATAAATGGGGGAGCAAAATGCTCTCATCTCCTAGTACACGATGACGGGGAGGAATCTCTGCCGGCTACCACGCTGAGTCACACTACCCATAAGCGGACCAACGGAGCCAAACAAAGTCCAACTGCCTGTCGGCTACAACGTTGCTACACTAAACCAACGGAGCCAAACAGAGCGGAACTGTCTGCCGGCTACCACGCTGAGTCACCAGACCAACGGAGCCAAACAGTAGAACTGTCACACACCTGTCTGATATACCACTAACCCATGAGTGGTGGTGTGTACAGATACATGTAACTGGCGATGTGCTCAACAATAATTGAGCAGACAATCGCACAGCATGCAATCATGCAAGATGATGCATGACACTAAACATGGCAATATCACGAATAGCATAGCATGCTCCATACATAAATATAAAATGTATACCACAAGACAATGAATCAAATGGAAGGTACACAAACAGATAGGGTATCAAATAAACCCTAGGTCCTGAACATAATGTCTCATATGGTTGTGTCACTACCAAAAGCATGAATGATCAGGTAAATAATAACATGCAGTGCATAATAAGTAAACAAACAAACATGTAATAGATCATGTAGTGACCAACCAAAACAAATGAAAGAAACACAATCATTGCTATATGTTAAACACATTATTATGCATATCAAAAGACATAAGTCAAAGTACCCGCCTCCAATAAGAAATGATCCAATCTGGTCCAAATCTGACGTCGAGATGCTCGTCTCGCGTCAAAGCCCTATAATATTAAACATATACGGATTTAGCTAATTCCTACATGTATCCAGTAGCTAAATCAAATTCCTATTAAACCAAGAACCCTAATCAACATCACACTATTATCATCCCTAATAGAAATGAAATAACATTAAGACTCACCCAAATACGGATGGTCTGCCGGTGATTCACAGCAGGAGACCACTTGCTGCCAATAGACCTGACTGGAGCGAGGTTGGAGTTGTGGATTTCCAAAACAATTTAACCTAAAGAACATCAATACATCCATAGATAAACATTAGATCCAATTACTAATGCATAACCACTAAACCAACCACTTACCCCCAATCGACCCTTTTCTTCTGGCCGGAACAGAGGAAGAACCTGGCACCTGGACACTAGGGCACAGCGTGGAGGCAACCGATGACATTCCGTGCGGCGGCGACGCTGTGTAGAGATGCGGCAGAGAGGCTTGATGGTGGCTCGGTCCTCTCTGCCCGAGAGTGAACAGAGGGAAGCTTGATGGTGACTCGGTCCTCCTAGTGATCAGCAACCGGTGATGTCGAGATCACGTCTAGGGCAGAGGGAGACGGTGGTGGTGGCGTCGGCTAGGGCAAAGTGGCGGCAGCCGGAGCTAGGGCACAGCGACGACAATCTGTGGCGAATTCACCGTGAGGGCGCGGGTGGCATCGTCGGCAGAGGAAATCACGGACGGTGCTAGGTAGAGAAGAAGAAGGGAAGTGGCATCGCGTCGGCCAGAGGAAAGGAAGAGGGCGTCGGCGGGGCGCTAGGATAGTAGGATCAATAGAGAGCTCGATACTCCCTCTTCCGGCCAAACTCACTGGCGCAAGAGGCAGCGATCCGAGAGGACGACGTCGGTGATCGGAACGAAGGAGTCGCCGGAGAGGGAAGGGGATCTCAGCAGAAGGAAATGGGGGAAGAAGTTGGGAGAAAAAAAATGAAACCGTTCGGGTGAGGGCACGCGGGCACAGTTCAGCGGAGGAAATAAAAAAAAAGAAAAAGAAAAGGAAAAGGATTTAAAGAAAATAAACATTTTCTCGTTAAAACAGGGTTGCCTAAACAGGCTTTCCCGGGCCCAGTTTTTATCCCCGTAAACTCGTCCATACGAGCTCCGAAAAATTCCCAGAAAATTTCTAAAAATTCTAGAAAATTCCCTTATTATTATTCGCCATTTTTCGGTATTTTACATTCTTCCCCACTAATAAAAATTTGGTCCCCAAATTTCATTTTCTACCATCAGCAAGTACTAATAACAGGTAAAGAGTATAAATGTTGAACAGTAAACTAAATCACATACCTCAAGTGAAAAGATGGGGATAACGAGCTCAGATCGTATCCTCGAGCTCCCAAGTAGCCTCCTCGTCTGAATGATGCTGCCATCCGACTTTAACCAGCCGGATAGTCTTGTTCCGCAACTGACGCTCTTTTCGGTCGAGAATCCGTACCGGAACCTCCTCATATGTAATGTTAGGCTGAACTGGAACTGGAATATCTGCCAGCACATGCGTCGGGTCAGGCACGTATCTCCGCAGCATAAATACGTGGAATACATCGTGGACGCCTGACAGGGACGGTGGTAGTGCCAGCCGGTAAGCTACCGCTCCGATCCTCTCCAAGATCTCAAAAGGGCCAATATACCGCGGAGCCAGCTTACCTCTAAGGTCAAATCTCTTCACCCCTTTCGTGGGTGAAACTCGCAGAAATACATGGTTGCCAACAGAGAACTCTAGTGGTCTGCGTCTCCGATCAGCATAACTCTTCTGGCGGTCCTGCGCCTCTGACATCCTCCGTCTGATAGTACGGACCAACTCTGCATCCTGCTGAGCTCTATGAGGTCCCAACATCTGGGCCTCTCCAACCTCATCCCAGAGGACGGGTGCCCGACAAGGTCTACCATACAATGCCTCAAACGGTGTCATCTGGATAGCCGAATGAAAGCTGTTGTTGTAAGCAAACTCTACCAACGGCAGATGGTCCTCCCAACTGCCTCCAAAATCCATAACACATGACCTCAGCAGGTCCTCCAAAGTCTGAATGGTCCGCTCTGACTGTCCATCTATTTGTGGATGGAAAGTTGTACTGAAACGGAGCTGTGTGCCCAAGGCCTGCTGCAGACTCTACCAGAAACGTGACGTAAACCGTGGATCTCTATCCGAAATGATACTCAACGGAACACCATGTAATCTGATGATCTCTCGGCAATACAGATCTGTCAATCGGTCCAGGGAATCAGTCCTCCGGATCGCTAAGAAGTACGCGGATTTGGTTAATCGATCAACGATTACCCAAATCGCATCATGACCTCGTCGTGTCCTAGGCAAACCCACCACAAAGTCCATAGTAATGTGATCCCACTTCCACTCAGGAATAGGAATCCGCTGAAGTAACCCGGCAGGTCTCTGATGCTCAGCCTTCACCTGCTGACAGACAAGACATCTAGCTACAAAATCTGCGATGTCTTTCTTCATATCGTTCTACCAATAGGAATGCCTCAAGTCTCAATACATACGGGTCCCGCTTGGATAGATCGTAAATCGAGAGCGATGAGCCTCCTGAAGTAGCTCCTGTAAGACCGGATGAGACTGAGGTACGCACAATCTGCCTCGGAAGTACATAATACCCCCCTCGTCTCGTGTAAACTCGGTCTGCTGTCCGGAAGCTATCTGACTACTAATGAACTACAAATGCTGATCACCAGCCTGTGCCTCTCGGATCCTTGTCCTGATCGACGACTGAGCAACCATGGTAACCAGAATACCCTGCTCTGTAGATCCCTGCTCCTCAAGGTCTAACTCGGAGAAACCCTGAACCAAGTCTGTAACTGAAACTCGGTGCAAGCCAAAGTCCCTCTGGACTTCCTGCTGAGTGCATCGGCAACCACATTAGCTTTCCCCGGGTGGTAGCTAATGGTACAATCGTAATCCTTTAGGAACTTCATCCATCTCCTCTGTCGGAGATTAAGCTCCTTCTGAGTGAAAATGTATTTGAGACTCTTATGATCAGTGAGAATCTCAAATGTAATACTGTATAGATGATGACGCCAAATCTTCAAAGCATATATGATGGCGGCTAACTCCAGGTCATGAACTAGGTAGTTCTTCTCATGCTCCTTCAGCTGACGGGAAGCATAAGAGACTACTCTGTCGTGCTGCATCAGAACAGCACCCAAACCCTGTAAAGAAGCGTCGGTGTAGAGTATAAATCCATCCTCTCCAGAAGGTAAAATCAAAACTGGAGTCGACACTAATCTCCGCTTCAGCTCCTGAAAGCTGGTCTCGCAATCCTCTGTCCACGTAAACTTCACGCCCTTCCTGGTAAAGCGTGTCAGCGGCATAGCAATACGTGAGAAACCCTCGACAAAATGTCGATAATATCCGGCCAATCCCAGAAAACTGCGGATCTTCTGAACTGACTTTGGCTGCTCCCAACTGGTGACAGCCTCGATCTTCTGAGGGTCTACTGAAATACCTCTGCTAGAGACCACGTGTCCCAGAAAACCGACTGAGGATAGCCAGAACGCACACTTGCTGAACTTAGCGTACAGCTGATGTCATCAAAGAATCTCCAAAACTGTGTGAAGATGCTGTGCGTGCTCCTCCTCGGAACGAGAGTAGACCAATATATCATCGATGAAGAGTTGATTCACACTCTTCCGAGGAGACCGAGATCCGAGTGTGACCTTGTCTTGGATTGAGATTATGGAGCGGACCTTCTTCTATATGGCTTGCTCCGAGTGGGAGAAAACAGAGCTGGCTGCTTTTCACTTACGGGACACGGCCGACACTTGGTGGCTTACCCAGCGTTCCATCATCGGTGAGCAGAACATCACTTGGGCCAGATTCAGAGAGGCTTTTGAGAGCCGTTTCTTTCCACGAGCTTATCAGATGGCTCACCGGCAGGATTTCCTGAGTCTGTGACAGAGCAATCGGACAGTGACTGAGTATAATGCAGAGTTTGACAGATTGGCAAGATTTTGTCCAGAGCTTGTTACTGAGGACAGTTCGCATATGCAGCAGTTCATTCAGGGGTTGGATGGACATTTGTAAGTAAGACTTGCCGGTCTTGGTACCACTTCCTATCTGGAGACTTTAGACATAGCCCTATTGATTGAGTCAGCGCAGCAGAAAGCATTTTCAGACAGAAAAAGGAAACAAATGGTCGACATCCGGAGATCCAAGACCTCAGTCGCACCACAGAGCAGCGAGTGGCCGATCGGGGTGCATCCGGGTATCACGAAACCTCGTAAATCGAGCAGTCTTCAGACGCCGTCTCCCAGCAGAACCGGAACAACCCGCCGACATTATTTGCTTTAGATGTGGGTCCAGATCATATCACCTCACCTGTCGATCTTGCTTTCATTGCAAACTGCCTGGGCACCAGAGCCGAGATTATCCGCAGAAGACTCAGCATATGACTTCCGGAGGGTCTAATCATGGAGGACAGTCCAGTCAGTCCGGAACTTATCGAGGAGGGCGAAGAGCCCAACCTTCGCATGGCCAGCAGCGGAGTGCTTCACCTGCAACAGCGGCATTTGGCATGCTTGGACAAGAGTACTCCAGTGCTTCCATAGCACCCCAGAGTTCTGTTCCGGGACTTTATTATCTGACGCAGGGGCAGTATCAGATGCAGCCTCATCCTTTAGGCCAGTACCAGACTCAGTCCCAGCCAGCTGCACAGTATCAGTCACCATCCTCTCAGTCTTCTCTGGCACATTATCCAGCACCGCCTCAGTGGCTGGCTTCTGCCCAGCCGCAGCAGCCGCTGGCAGCGTTACCCCCTCCTCCTCCGCCAGAGACTGGACATATACATGCGATTACCAGAGAGGATGCGCAGCGAGCCGACGGATCCGTTTTCCGCGGTACGATTTCCATTTATGCATTTTCCGCTGATATATCGATTGATACTGGTAGCTCGCACTCTTTCATATCTCGTACCTTTATACGGGAGATTGGTAGATTACCCACTTTCATACCCCAGCGATTGACCGTCTCCCTACCGTCCGGTGATTCATTGAACATCACTCAGGAGGTCAGATATTGCCCATTAGATTTTGGCAACCTAATACTTACGGTGGATCTTTTAGTATTGGAAATGGTTAATTTTGATATTATTCTTGGCATGGACTGTTTGTCAGCATATCATGCCACAGTTGATTGTCATATGAGGGTGGTCACATTTCGGCCTCCGAATCAACCCTCGTGGGATTTCACTGCATTAAAGACGACGGCATATCGATCATTTCGGCGATTCAGGCTCAGAAGCTGTTGTCGCATGGTTGTCAAGGTTTTTTGTTATCTTTGATAATGTAAAATACCGGAAATAGGCGAATATTAATAAGGGAATTTTTCGAAATTTTTCGGGAATTTTTCGGAGCTCGTACGGACGAGTTAATGGGGATAAAAATGGGGTCCGGGAAAAGCCTGTTTAGGCTACCCATTTAAGCGAGGAAATGTTTATTTTTTTTTATATTTCCTTTTTCTTTTTCTTTTTTCTTTATTTTCTCTCTTCCTCGCCGTTTCTTCTCTCCCTCGCGCACCCGAGCCGCAGCCTCTTCTCTTGCGCCCGATCCTTGCCCTAACCGGCGGCAGTTTTCTTCTCCCTTGCGTATAAGCCGTGGTCGCGTTTTCATTTCCTTCTCTTCTCCTTTTCATCTTCTACTTGGTCCCGTCTCCTTCTCTGAGCCGCCAGCGCAGTCGACGTCACCGAGCCCTCTCCAACTTCCTCTGTGCCGCTACAGAGACTCCTTGGCCGAGTTTCCTCTGTGCCCTAGCCAGCCCGACGCCACCGCTGGCCACCCCGTGCCCTAGTCGAGCTTTCTTCCCGCACGAAGCCACCACAGCGACGTCGTCTCTTTGCCCTAGTCGATCCTCCTTCCTCACCGACCGCAAGCCTTGCCCTAATCGGTCGGGCTGATTTTCCCTTTCTCCTCTCCTCTGTGCTGCCGCTGACCCCCAACAATCGACTCCGACTATAGAGTGCCGGCGCCACCCGATTTCTGACTGTCGTCTCTGCCTTAGATTGCCGCTTAGTGGTACATTCTGTGCTCTAGTTTTAGCCTTACTTCAGTTGAGCTTTTTGCCCCAGCGACGATCTCTCGTCATTGCCTTGTTGTTAATTTCTTTCTGTGCTCCAGCCGCCGGTGGATAGCTGTGGTCGGCCGGAATTTGAGTGGGTTCTGGGTGGTGTTGGCTGGAAAGCTTTTGGTAGCAACATCTCCGGCAGTGAGTTATCGGCTGAGGCATTCAACTTAGGTAAGTGATATTCCGTTTGTTACGTTAATCCTTATGCTAGGATGATTAGGGTTAAGGAACTAACTCTAGTGGATCCACTGATTTTATTTAATAAGAGTTTGTTAATTGTGTTAGGTTGATTAGTTGGATCCAATTTCGAACTTCTTAATTGGATTAGAATTTAGTTTGGCTAATTATTGTATGATAGAATTAGCTAAACTAGACCTTTGTTTAATAAAACAGGAGTTTGACGCGAGACGAGTATCTCGATTATCGGATTTGACCTTTTCGATTAGAGGCGGGTATTTTGACTTATGTCTTTTGATATGCATAATAATGTGTTTAACATATAGCAATGATTGTGTTTCTTTCATTTGTTTCGGTTGGTCACTACATGATCTATTACATGTTTATTTGTTTACTTATTATGCACTGCATGTTATTATTTACCTGATCATTCATGCTTTTAGGTAGTGACACAACCATATGAGACATTATGTTCAAGACCTAGGGTTTATTTGATACCCTATCTGTTTGTGTACCTTCCATTTGATTCATTGTCTTATGGTACACATTTTATATTTATGTATGGAGCATGCTATGTTATTCGTGATATTTCCATGTTTAGTGTCATGCATCATCTTCCATGATTGCATGCTGTGCCATTGTCTGCTCCATTATTGTTGAGCACATCGCCAGTTACATGTATCTGTATACACCACCACTCATGGTTTAGTGGTATATCAGACAGGTGTGTGGCAGTTCTGCTGTTTGGCTCCGTTGGTCTGGTGACTCAGCGTGGTAGCCGGCAGACAGTTCCGCTCTGTTTGGCTCCGTTGGTTTAGTGTAGCAGCGTTGTAGCTGGCAGGCAGTTGGACTTTGTTTGGCTCCGTTGGTCCGCTCGTGGATAGTGTGACTCAGCGTGGTAGCCGGCAAAGATTCCTCCCCGTTATCGTGTACCGGGAGATGAGAGCATTGCGCTCCCCCATTTATTATTTTGGGGTAGGAGTATGTGTGTAATCCAACAGCATCCCGTCCACTCGGTCACTCATCAGGGGCAGTGATGTCAGAATGCACGGTTGTCACAGCTCTACCCACTCGGACTCACCATTGTGTGTGAGATGGCTGACTGGTGTCAGGGGTGACCATGTCATTGGCATCATATACATGATGCATTTATTGTTTGTGTTTGCTACATTTACTTGCTGCATTTATATGGATGCATATGATTGACATGCATACAGGATTATAACACCCTCAGTTTGACGACCCTGTTACCTTTATACCTTGGTCCTGGTTAGTACAGTTTTCTCTTGTTTTTGTTTCAGTTGCATTTATTCTTCTCGTATTCAGGAGACTGTACGCATGATTAGTGTTGTCTATTATTTACTTTATTATGCATATCAGTTGTTACCCGCTGAGTGTTGGACTCACCCCCGCCTCCGTTGTTATTTTCAGGTTGATGCTGTCAGGAGGCAGTTCCAGTCGCTAGTCCCCACTGCATGTAGTGCTAGTCCTCTGCAGACCACGAGTTGTTATTTTAGTTTTTTTCAATCGGACTATGTCTTAGTCTTGTATTCATTTTACTTATGGATCTTGTATGGATTCTTATCGTTGATGGACTTTGGTATGGTTTGGATATGTTTTACTTCATGCTTGCCTGGACGGCAGAAGAGGTGAGTTTGTTGGATTTGAGCTTTACGAGTGTAGTTGAGTAGGGTTGTTTTCAAGTCATGGTATTACTGATTTGTTTATTTCTTATTAAACTGCGTGGAATGCCTATGTGTTGTATTTTATTGTCGTTGTTATTCCAGCCGCATGTGGCTGAGGTATATGGATATGTAGAAAGTTTCAGATTGTCCGCCGTACAGGGGAGATGCTGGCGAAATTTCTTCGGACAGGGACTCCTCCAGGGCGTGACAATTTATTTGGTATCAGAGCCAAGTTTGCGAGTCAAACTGGGCATTTCTGGATTTTCGTTATGGTTATGTTTCGGATTTCCGTTTTGGATTTATATGGATTTCTGGTGATTTTCTCGTTCGGAATTTTGAGGTCAAATTGAGGCCTGGACAGCGACGGAACATCTCCAGACGGCAAATAGGTATGATGTTATTTTATGATTGTTATACTGGTAATGATATCTGTGATATAACTTAACAGATATGATAAGGTCTACACGTATTGCTACGAGACGTGGTGCTGGACAACCACGTACGAGGACTTTGGGATCTCTGGATTCCCCCGAGATGCCTACTGGGGCTGAGCCTGTCAATTAGGGACAGACTCAGCATATCGCGGGCGCGTCGGGCTCTCAGACCCCGACGGCTCCTATAGAGGTACCTACCTCGGTTATGCCGAGTGTAGCTATCCCTACTGTAGTTCTGGTACCATCAGGGGTACCATTGGCGTACCCGACATCTGCTCTAGAGCAGCCTACGGCGTACCCGGCACCACCGCCACCTGGACCTACAGTGTACCCGACACCAGTGGCACCTATGCCCCCAGTGCCTACAATAGCAGCAGCTGCTCCATATCCGGTACCATTAACTACTGTACCTCCAGCTGCGGCCACTTTTGTTCACCCAGTAGTACCACCGACGGCTTATGCTCCAGTTTATTCAGCAGCACCGGTAGTACCTCCTCCAGTTTATTCAGCGGTACCACCTGTAGCATCAGCTCCAGTGGTTCCGCCAGTTTCGACAACCGTTTCGACACACCTCACTGACTTTGTCGCGGCACGAGCCAGGATTCCAGTGTTGGCAGAGTCGATGAAGAGTCGATTCACACTCTTCCGAGGAGACCGAGATCAGAGTGTGGCCTTGTCTTGGATTGAGACTATGAAGCGGACCTTCTTCTATATGGCTTGCTCCAAGTGGGAGAAAGCAGAGCTGGCTGCTTTTCACTTACGGGACGCGGCCGACACTTGGTGGCTTACCCAGCGTTCCATCATCGGTGAGCAGAACATCACTTGGGCCAGATTCAGAGAGGCTTTTGAGAGCCGTTTCTTTCCACGACCTTATCAGATGGCTTGCTGGCAGGATTTCATGAGTCTGCGACAGAACAATCGGACAGTGACTGAGTATAATGCAGAGTTTGACAGATTGGCCAGATTTTGCCCAGAGCTTGTTGCTGAGGACAGTTCGCGTATGTAGCAGTTCATTCAGGGGTTGGATGGACATTTGCAAGTAAGACTTGTCGGTCTTGGTACCACTTCCTATCTGGAGACTTTAGACAGAGCCCTATTGATTGAGTCAGCGCAGCAGAGAGCGTTTCCAGACAGAAAAAGGAAACAGCCGGGTCAGACATCTAGGCAGATCCAGCAGCCTCAGGCTGCACCACAACAGAGCAGGCGTAGTCGGTCAGATCAGGGTACATCTGGGGTATCACGTAAACCTCAGAAATCAAGGCAGTCTTCTTCAGGTTGTGTCCGGTCTCCCCAGCAGAACCGGAAACAACCCGCCAGCGACATTCGCTATTTCAGATGTGGGTCCAGAGATCATATCACCTCAGCTTGCTCTCTGGGACAGACAGTTTGCTTTCATTGCAAACTGCCTAGGCACCAGAGCCGAGATTGTCCGCAGAAGACTCAGCATATGACTTCCAGAGGGTCTGATCATGGAGGACAGTCCAGTCAGTCCGGAACTTATCGAGGAGGGCGAAGAGCCCAACCTTCGCATGGCCAGCAGCGGAGTGCTTCACCTACAGCAGCGGCATTTGGCATGCTTGGACAGGAGTACTCTAGTGCTTCCATAGCACCCCAGAGTTCTGTTCCGGGACTTTATTATCTGACGCAGGGGCAGTATCAGATGCAGCCTCAGCCTTTAGTCCAGTACCAGACTCAGTCCCAGCCGGTTGCACAGTATCAGTCACCGTCCTCTCAGTCTTCTCTGGCACATTATCCAGCACCGCCTCAGTGGCAGGCTTCTGCCCAGCCGCAGCAGCCGCTGGCAGCGTTACCCCCTCCTCCTCCGCCAGAGACTGGACGTATACATACGATTACCAGAGAGGATGCGCAGCGAGCCGACGGATCCTTTTTTCGCGGTACGATTTCCATTTATGCATTTTCCGCTGATATATTGATTGATACTGGTAGCTCGCACTCTTTCATATCTCGTACCTTTATACGGGAGATTGGTAGATTACCCACTTTCAGACCCCAGCGATTGACCGTCTCCCTACCATCCGGTGATTCATTGGACGTCACTCAGGAGGTCAGAGGTTGCCCGTTAGATTTTGGCAACCTAATACTTACGGTGGATCTTTTAGTATTTGAAATGGTTGATTTTGATATTATTCTTGGCGTGGACTGTTTGTCAGCATATCATGCCACAGTTGATTGCCAGACGAGGGTGGTCACATTTCGGCCTCCGAATCAACCCTCGTGGGATTTCACTGGCATCAGAGACGACGGTATATCGATCATTTCGATGATTCAGGCTCAGAAGCTGCTGTCGCATGGTTGTCAGGGTTTCTGTTATCTTTGATCAGTACTGAGGACAGCAGTAGTTCGTAGCTCTCCGACGTTCCTGTAGTCCGGGAGTACCCAGATGTACTTCCAGAGGAGCTGCCAGGTTTGCCTCCTAGAAGGCAAGTGGAGTTCACTATTGAGCTGATTCCGGGGACCGCACCGGCATCGAAAGCTCCTTATCGTATGGCACCAAAAGAGTTGAACGAGTTGAAGGTTCAACTCCAGGAGCTTTTGGATAGGGGATTTATTCGCCCTAGTGTTTCTCCATGGGGTTCTCCGGTATTATTTGTCAAGAAAAAGAACGGCACCATGAGGTTATGTATTGACTATAGACAGCTGAATGCAGTGACCGTCAGAAATAAATATCCATTGCCATGGATCGAGGATTTGTTTGATCAGCTCAGAGGTACCTCCGTGTATTCTAAGATTGATCTGCGATCCGGATATCATCAGCTGCGAGTCAGAGATTCAGATATTCAGAAGACAGCTTTCCGTACCAGATACGGTCATTATGAGTTTTTGGTAATGCCATTTGGGCTTACCAATGCTCCAGCGGTCTTTATGGACTTGATGAACCGCATCTTTCTGGAGTATCTGGATCAGTTTGTTATCGTCTTCATCAATGATAAATTGGTCTACTCTCGTTCTGAGGAGGAGCACGCACAGCATCTTCGCACAGTTTTGGAGATTCTTCGACGACATCACGACAAGTTCAAGTGTGCATTCGGTTATCCTCGCTGGTTTTCCGGGACACATGGTCTCTAGCGGTATTTGAGACCCTCGTAAGATCGAGGTCACCGGGGAGCAACCAAAGTCGATTCGGAGATCCGCGATTTACGGTTATTACCAACGTTTTGTCGAGGGTTTCGCGTATTGCTATGCGGTGACACGCCTTACCGGAAGGGCGTGAAGTTTACGTGATAGGAGGATTGCGAGACCATCTTTCAGGAAGCGGAGATTAGTGTCGACTCGCTTTGGTTTTACCTTCCGAGAGGATGATTGTACTTACACCGACGCTTCTCTGTGGTTTGGGTGTTGTTCGATGCAAGACAGCAGTAGTCTCTTATGCTTCCCGTCAGCTGAAGGATCATGAGAAGAACTACCCAGTTCATGACCTGGAGTTAGCCGCCATCATATATGCTTTGAAGATTTGGCGTCATCATCTATACGGTATTATATTTGATATTCTCACTGATCATAAGAGTCTCAAATACATTTTCACTTAGAAGGAGCTTAATCTCCGACAGAGAAGATGGATGGAGTTCCTAAAGGATTACGATTGTACCATTAGCTACCACCCGGGGAAAGCTAATGTGGTTGCCGATGCACTCAGTAGGAAGTCCAGAGGGACTTTGGCTTGCCACTGGACTTCAGTTACAGACTTGGTTCAGGGGTTCTCCGAGTTAGACCTTGAGGAGCAGGGATCTACAGAGCAGGGTATTCTGGTTACCATGGTTGCTCAGTCGTCGATCAGGACGAGGATCCGAGAGGCTCAGGCCGGTGATCAGCATTTTCAGTTCATTAGCAGTCAGATAGCTTCCAGGCAGCTGACCGAGTTCACACGAGACGATGAGGGTGTTATATATTTTTGAGACAGATTATGCGTACCTCAGTCTCATCCGGTCTTACAGGAGCTACTTCAAGAGGCTCACCGTTCTCGATTTGCGATCCACCCAGGCGGGACCCGTATGTATCGAGACTTGAGGTGTTCTTACTGGTGGAATGGCATGAAGAAAGACATCGCGGACTTCGTAGCTAGATGTCTTGTCTGTCAGTAGGTGAAGGCTGAGCACCAGAGACCTGCAGGATTATTTCAGCGGATTCCTATTCCTGAGTGGAAGTGGGATCACATTACCATGGACTTTGTGGTGGGTTTACCGAGGACACGACGAGGCCATGACACGATTTGGGTAATCGTTGATCGATTAACCAAATCCGCACACTTCTTAGCGATCCGGAGGACTGATTCCCTGGATCGATTGGCAGATCTATATTGTCGAGAGATCATCAGACTACATGGTGTTCCGTTGAGTATCATTTCGGATAGAGATCCACGGGTTACGTCTCATTTCTGGCAGAGTCTGCAGCAGGCCTTGGGCACACAGCTCCGTTTCAGTACAGCTTTCCATCCACAGACAGATGGACAGTCAGAGCAGACCATTCAGACTTTAGAGGATCTGATGAGGTCGTGTGTTATGGATTTCGGAGGCAGTTGGGAGGACCATCTACCGTTAGTAGAGTTTGCCTACAACAACAGCTTTCATTCGGTTATCCAGATGGCACCGTTTAAGACGTTGTATGGTACGCCTTGTCGGACACCCGTCCTCTGGGATGAGGTTGGAGAGGCTCAGATGTTGGGACCTCATAGAACTCAGCAGGATGCAGAGTTGGTCTGTACTATCAGACGGAGGATGTCAGAGGCGCAGGACCGCCAGAAGAGTTATGCTGATCGGAGACGCAGACCACTAGAGTTCTCTGTTGGCGACCATGTATTTCTGCGAGTTTCACCCACGAAAGGGGTGAAGAGATTTGGCCTCAGAGGTAAGCTGGCTCCGCGGTACATTGGCCCTTTCGAGATCTTGGAGAAGATCGGAGCGGTAGCTTACTGACTGGCACTACCACCGTCCCTGTCAGGCGTTCATGATGTATTCCACGTATCGATGCTGAGGAGATACGTACATGACCCGACACATGTGCTGACAGATATCTCAGTTCCAGTTCAGCCTGACGTCACCTATGAGGAGGTTCCGGTACGGATTCTCGACCGGAAAGAGCGTCAGTTGCGGAACAAGACTATCCGACTGGTTAAAGTCGAATGGCAGCATCATTCGGACGAGGAGGCTACTTGGGAGCTCGAGGATACTATCCGAGCTCGATATCCCCATCTTTTTACATGAGGTATGGGATTTAGTTTACCGTTCAGCATTTATACTTTCTGTCTGTTATTAGTACTTGCTGATGGTAGATAACGAAATTTGGGGACCAAATTTTTATTAGTGGGGGAGAATGTAAAATACCGGAAATAGGCGAATATTAATAAGGGAATTTTCCGAAATTTTTGGAAATTTTTCGGGAATTTTTCGGAGCTCGTACGGACGAGTTAACGGGGATAAAAATGAGGTCCGGGAAAAGCATGTTTAGGCTACCCATTTAAGCGAGGAAATATCTATTTTTATATTTCCTTTTCTTTTTTCTTTATTTCCTCTCTTCCTCGCCGAAAACCCCCGCGCGCCCGACTCCTTCCCCGTGCCCTAACCGGCGTCGCACGAGCGGTTCTCCTTTTATTCCTCTTTTCTCCCGATCCTCTGCCCTAGCCTCCCGCCGAGTGCCGCTCCTCCTTTTCCCTAAGCGTCGGCGACGCTCACTCCATCGTCGGTTCCCTACTCTGTGCTCATGCCCTAGCTTACCTTGCCGACGCCGGTGAGCGCCTTGCGGCGATCTTTGCTAGTGTTGTCCGAGACCCGTGCCTCGGTGACGGCGATTTGCCACCGCCGACGCTCTCCCTTCTGCCCTCTGTGCTGCTAGAGCTGACTATCACCGAAGGACCTCACTGTGCCCTAGTCCCGAAACCGTCGCCGGCCACAGCCCCGAGTAGTGCCGATCAAGTCGACAACTTCTCTGCCCGAGTGTTGTCGACTCCCTGTTATTGCATTGTGCCCTAAATCCGAGCAAAAAGGTGAGTTGGGTTGTGTATGATCCGTGATCTCCACTGCTTGATCTTTTTCTTGATCAGTTTGATTCTAGCAGTGATCCCAGCCGTGAGATGAAGTTTTATGCTGTGGATTAACAATCAAGGTTGTAATTTTGATCGAGAGGTGAAGTGTGACTTGCTGTGGGGTTTTCCTGGTCCAGCAATTTAATCCAGTGGTTGTTTACCTTAGATCCAGCAGCAACTACAGTTGTGAATTGAGGTAAGAGGTAAAGAATTGATCATCTTGTAGATGATTGGTTGATAGGTCAGCAAGGAATGTTAATTTAGGTTATGTTTTGTATTTGGTATGAGTTGGATTCTAGGTTAGGTTTATGTGATTTTTATTAGGGTTTTGCCCTAACCTAGTGTAGGAGATTTTTGTTTAGCTGTTTATAGGAGTGTAGCTAAATAAAAAGATTTATTTGTTTGACACAGGACTTTGACGCGAGACGAGTATCTCGACGTCGTATTCAGACCAGATTGGACTTTTCGATTGGAGGCGGGTACTTTTGACTTTATGTCTTTGATATGCATAGTAGTGAATTTAACAAGTAGCAATAATTATGTTCTCTTATTTGTTTCAGTTAATCACTACCCGATACCTGTTACATGATTGGTTGATTTCTTGTTTTGCATCTCATGTATTCCTTACCTGTTCATACATGCTTATAGGGGTAGTGATATATCATGCTTCACCATGTTCAGGACCTAGGTTTTATACCTTCAGTGTACCTTTGATTTGATTCGTTGACCTATGGTGCACTTTTATATATATATGGATTAGCTCAGGATATTTTGTGGTTAGTGTCATGCATGATTGCATGCTGTGCGATAGTCCGCTCCATTATTGTTGAGCACATCGCCAGTTACATGGATCTGCACACACCACCACTCATAGGTTAGTGGTCGATTCAGGCAGTGTGTGTTGCAGCAGGGACTTTGTTTGGCTCCGTTGGTCCACTCATGGGTAGCGTGATGTAACGTGTTAGCCGGCAGGGATTCCTCCCCGTCATCGTGTACCGGGAGTTGAGAGCATTGCGCTCCCCCATTTATGATTTGGGGTAGGAGGATAGGTGTACTCTAGCAGCATCCCGTCCACTCGGTCACTCATCAGGAGCAGTGACGTCAGAGTGCACGGTTGTCCCTGTCCGACAAACTCACCTGACAATTTATTTGGTATCAGATACTGCCCCTGCATCTGATACCAAATAAATTGTCACGCCACGGAAGAGTCCCTGTCTGAAGAAATTTCGGCAGCATCTCTCCTGTACGGCGGACAATCTGAAACTTTCTACATATCCATATACCTTAGCCACATGCGGCTGGAATAACAACGATAATAAAATACAACACACAGGCATTCCACGTAGTTTAATAAGAAATAAACAAATCAGTAATACCATGACTCGAAAACAACTCTACTCAACTACTCTCGTAAAGCTCAAATCCGACAAACTCACCTCTTCTGCCGTCCAGGCAGGTATGGAGTAAAACATATCCAAACCATACCAAAGTCCATCAACGATAAGAATCCATACAAGATCCATAAGTAAAACGAATACAAGACTAAGACATAGTCCGATAGAAAAAAAACTAAAATAACAACTCGTGGTCTGTAGAGGACTAGCACTACGTGCAGTGGGGACTAGCGACTGGAACTACCTCCTGACAGCATCAACCTGAAAATAACAACGGAGGCGGGGGTGAGTCCAACGCTCAGCGGGTAACAACTGATATGCATAATAAAGTAAATAACAGACAACACTAATCATGCGTACAGTCTCCTGAATACGAGAAGAATAAATGCAACTGAAACAAAAACAGGAGAAAACTGTACTAACCAGGACCAAGGTATAAAGGTAACAGGGTTGCCAAATCGAGGGTGTCATAATCCTGTATGCATGTCAATCATATGCATCCATATAAATGCAGTAAGTAAATGCAGCAAACACAAACAATAAATGCATCATGCATATGATGCCAATGACATGGTCACGCCTGACGCCAGTCAGCCATCTCACACACAATGGTGAGTCCGAGTGGGTAGAGCTGTGACAACCGTGCACTCTGACATTACTGCCCCTGATGAGTGACCGAGTGGACGGAATGCTGTCGGAGTACACACATACTCCTACCCCAAAATAATAAATGGGGGAGTGAAATGCTCTCATCTCCCGGTACACGATAACGGGGAGGAATCTCTACCGGCTACCACGCTGAGTCACACTACCCATGAGCGGACCAACGGAGCCAAACAAAGTCCAACTGCCTGCCGGCTACAACGCTGCTACACTAAACCAACAGAGCCAAACAGAGCGGAACTGTCTGCCAGCTACCACGCTGAGTCACCAGACCAACGGAGCCACACACCTGTCTGATATACCACTAACCCATGAGTGGTGGTGTGTACAGATACATGTAACTGGCGATGTGCTCAACAATAATGGAGTAGACAATCGCACAGCATGCAATCATGCAAGATGATGCATGACACTAAACATGGCAATATCACGAATAGCATAGCATGCTCCATACATAAATATAAAATGTGTACCACAAGACAATGAATCAAATGGAAGGTACACAAACAGATAGGGTATCAAATAAACCCTAGGTCCTGAACATAATGTCTCATATGGTTGTGTCACTACCTAAAAGCATGAATGATCAGGTAAATAATAACATGCAGTGCATAATAAGTAAACAAACAAACATATAATAGATCATGTAGTGACCAACCGAAACAAATGAAAGAAACACAATCATTGTTATATGTTAAACACATTATTATGCATATCAAAAGACATAAGTCAAAGTACCCGCCTCCAATAAGAAATGATCCAATCTGGTCCAAATCTGACGTCGAGATGCTCGTCTCGCGTCAAAGCCCTATAATATTAAACATATACGGATTTAGCTAATTCCTACATGTATCCAGTAGCTAAATCAAATTCCTATTAAACCAAGAACCCTAATCAACATCACACTATTATCATCCCTAATAGAAATGAAATAGCATTAAGACTCACCCAAATACGGATGGTCTGCCGGTGATTCACAGCAGGAGACCACTTGCTGGCAATAGACCTGACTGGAGCGAGGTTGGAGTTGTGGATTTCCAAAACAATTTACCCTAAAGAACATCAATACATCCACAGATAAACATTAGATCCAATTACTAATGCATAACCACTAAACCAACCACATACCCCCAATCGACCCTTTTCTTCTGGCCGGAACAGAGGAAGAACCCGGCACCTGGACACTAGGGCACAGCGTGGAGGCAGCCGACGACGTTCCGTGCGGCGGCGGCGCTGTGTAGAGATACGGCAGAGAGGCTTGATGGTGGCTCGGTCCTCTCTGCCCGAGAGTGAACAGAGGGAAGCTTGATGGTGACTCGGTCCTCCTGGTGATTAGCAACCGGTGATGTCGAGATCACGTCTAGGGCAGAGGGAGACGGCGGTGGTGGCGTCGGCTAGGGCAAAGTGGCGGCAGCCGGAGCTAGGGCACAGCGACGGCAAATCTGTGGCGAATTCATCGTGAGGGCGCGGGTGGCATCGTCGGCAGAGGAAATCGCGACCGGTGCTAGGTAGAGAAGAAGAAGGGCAGTGGCGTCGCGTCGGCTAGAGGAAAGGAAGAGGGTGTCGGCGAGGCGCTAGGATAGTACGATCAATAGAGAGCTTGATACTCCCTCTTTCGGCCAAACTCACTGGCCCAAGGGGCAGCGATCCGAGAGGAGGGCGTCGGTGATCGGAACGAAGGAGTCCCCGAAGAGGGAAGGGGATCTCGGCAGAAGGAAATGGGGGAAGAAGTTGGGAGAAAAAAAAATGAAACCGTTCAGGTGAGGGCACGCGGGCATAGTTCGGCGGAGGAAATACAAAAAAAAAAAGAAAAAGAAAAGGGAAATGATTTAAAGAAAATAAACATTTTCTCGTTAAAGCAGGGTAGTGTAAACAGGCTTTCCCGAGCCCAGTTTTTATCCCCGTAAACTCGTCCATACGAGCTCCGAAAAATTCTCAGAAAATTTTTAAAAATTCTGAAAAATTTCCTTATCATTATTCGCCATTTTTCGGTATTTTACACACCATCCGGGTACTATGTATCACTCTCGTTCCAAGGTTCGGGTGTGAGTACCTTTTGTCCAAGGAGCTTCGAGCGTCGATCTGAGGATCCCTTTCTGAGTGGCTCACACTATGAGTAAATATGCCCTGGGCGAGCCCGGGGAGCTTATACTATATAATCGGTTAAAATATTATGGGTAGGGGATTTGTTCCAAGGCTCGAATCCCTACCAATTATGGTAGGAGTAAGGGGACGGGTAAGATATGTCTCAAGCATGCCCAGGAAACTTACCTAAGAAATTACTTAACATCATGTATGGGGCGGTGGTATGATCCGAGAACTCACGCCAAGGAACGTGCCAAACTGTGAAGGCTTATATTTATGCTTAAGCACATGTCTATGTTTATGTCTATGAATGCTTATGCCCATGCCTATGCTCTTATACTCTTGTTCACATTTATGTTCATATATGTTTATGTTCATGTCTATACTTTTATGTTCACATTCATGTGTATGTCCTTACATACATTATGTTTACATTCATACTTTAGTATGAAAATACAAGAGAAATACTTTACTATGAATAAAGATTTTGTTAGATAAATTTTTCCTTTTTGACATATGGATAAAGAAACTAATTAATGCATAGTATGGTTTGAATGTGTTGAGTCTCTCGACTTACGAATTTTAACTATTTTAGATAATGAGATGAATGAGGAAGAAGGTGTTGACAGTTGAGCAACCTTGGGACAATGACAGTACAACCCGAATACCTTATTTAGTTTCTGTATTAGTTGAATGTTTCCTTTGTAAATTCTGAAACTATATGATGAGTACCTAATGTTGTTAGTAGTTAATGGTTTTAAGAACAATTTAAGTACCTTGGTTAAATCGAGAGTATGTTATGATTGTAAATACAATTATGATTCGAAACATTCATATTTAAGAAAAAATAGTCTGGGATGTTTCAATAGAAGTTGTGGGTTTTAAGGTTGTGTCTGGATTATTCAAAGTGATGTTCCATTCTAATCTAACCTCTAAGTTATATTCTCTAGGTTTTAGAAAATGTATTCCTTTGAAACTAGTAATTGTGAATAATAATTGTGAGTGGACCGGAATTGATGAACAGTAGTGTTGGGTTGCTTGAGATGAGGTGAGGCACTTTAGAAGGATATTTTTCTCAGTTTTACTTCCCACGGTCTCGAGTCTCGACTATTAGGAAGCAACAAACAAAAAGGTTTCCAAGGAGCCTCCCCACGAAGATACCGTTGGATAATCTGCCGGAGATTTTAAGAAATTAGCCGAATTTAAATTACACCAAATTAAATTTAACTTATCGATTAAGATGACTTGAGCTGATAATCTCAGGCTGCTAATGGGGGTTGGTTTCTGCCAAGTGCTAAATGTAGACTGCATAGTAATTGAGCGAGCAGAGGGGTCGAGTGGGCAAATCGACAGAGTGGGCAGAGTAGTCGAGTGGATAGAGTAGCTGAGTGGGTAGAGTGGTCGACTGGGCAGAGCGGCTGAGCGGGCAGAGCGGGCAAATCGGTCGAGCAAGCAAAGTGGCAGATCAAGCCAAACGAGTAGAGTACATAACCAAGAAAAACAGCAGAACAAAGTAACTGATCAGGACGAGCGGCCAATCGGGCAGAGTAGCCAATCGAGTAGTGCGGCTGAGCGAGTAGTGTGGCCGATCGGGTAGTGCGGTCGAGCAGACATAGTAGTAGATCAGACCGAGTGGATCGAGGCTTGCGATGGACATAGTTTGTTTGAAACAGATTTGTCCCACCTCCAGTTATGCTTCGAGGTTTTCTCAAATCGTTTGTTTCCTAGAATAACCAAACATTATTGATCACGATAAACTGAGAGGTATCCGATTACTATTACGGATATTCCATCAAATAAAAGATGCATGACAGAGGAGAAGAGGAAATGTAAGTATAGAGATTCAGCTTTTGTGTGTGTTTTTTGCTCAAGAAGGTAACGGAATGCTGGTTTTGATCCCCTATGTTGATGATGGTGTCATCCTCCTTTGGAAATTTAGTCTGTGCTCTGTCTTCTGGGGTCCTGAATTTTTATTGGTGTCATAAATTATAGCTGGTGTGTTCTACCTCTTCGTGCAATGTGCTGGAATTTTTGCTGGAGGTGGCGAAGGTGTTGCTCGTGGTATTGTTGGGGCTGTCATGAGTCAGGAACTACGGTTGCTAGTGGTGCTGAAGGAGTGTTGCTAGTGGTATTGTTGTTGCTACCGAAGCTGGAATGGTGCTAGAAAGTGAGTGGTGATAACAAGTGATGTTAGTCCGGGAATGGCTGAACTTGGTGCCGGTGCCATTGTGGGCGGTGGAATTGCTGCGGCTACCAAAGTTGTTGATGCTGCTGTGATAGTTGAGAATGCTGGAATTGAAGACAAAATCACCGGAGCTAAACCTGCGGGTGTCGTGGTATTGGAGGGGCAACTCCAATAAGCATATTAGTGAGGCTCCTCAGCGACAAGATTTTCTTGTGTGGGAATGTTTTGACAGTAATTATAAGCTATTTAGTTGGTACAACATCGTAAAATCACATGTAATCGATGCCATGGACACCTTATCAAATTTGGGTTAATTCGATTCAGGCATTGTCCCAACTTTTCATATTGGGATGATGAAATCCACACTTAAGTAGCGGGTTTCATCATCTCATTGTGAGAGGTTAGGACAATGCACAGACAAGATGAAATTTACCTCAAATTTGATATTTCATCTGACATTGTGAGCTGATTCATTGGTCATTGTCGGAGTAAGTTTTGATGATAAATATTTTATCTTTCATAAAATAAAAAAAAGCGACTTACAAAACAAATTAAAAGCTTTACAGGAGCCTGACAATTTCGAACCATATTAAATATTTATATTCTTTCTACTTATAAAATATATAATAAAAATAAAAATAAAAATACAAAAAATATATAAGATTAATATATTATATATATAACATGAAAAATATATAGTATATATATATATATATATATATATATATATATATATATATATATATATATATATATATATATATATATATATATATATATATATATATATATATATACCGGTTTAATCCCAAATTAATTTTGTGTCCCGATTTAGTCTCAAACTTTAATTACTTTTTACACCATTGGTCTTTCTGTCAATTTGGCATTCAAATCTAAAGGAATAAATAATCAGTTCAGTTGGAACGAAGCTAGAAAAAGCCCCCTAACCCTTTATCGTAGAAAATCGATTCTCCTCTCCAAATCTACAAGTTCTCATCTATACTTTCATTCGAGGGCACCAAACCCTTCTCAATTATGCTTCGCTTTTGATCAATCAAACTAGGTAACAAAATTTAGATTGCTCAATTGGATTGGTTGTTGAATGATGTTCATAGTTTCTCCGATGTGGACTGGACAGTAGATCCAGATGATCGATATTCTACGGGTGTATTTATTATTTGTTTAGATGTTAATTCGATTTCCTGGAAATCTACCAAATAACGCACGATTGCGCTCTCTTCGACTGAGGTTAAATATCATGTCATTGTCTCTGCGGCATCTGAGATCCAATGGATTAAGTCACTTTTGACAGACCCGCTTCTTCCGGTTATCATGTCTGTTTATGCTCTTCACTGATAATTTGGGTGTCACCTATCTTTCAGCTAATCTTGCTTTTCACTCTCAAATGAAGCATCTGACTATTAATTATCATTTTGTTCATGATCTGGTGCATGCCTCTGAATTACGAGTTACTCATATTCCTGCTGAAGATCAGTTGGCTGATGCACTTACCAAATCACTTTCTCGACCTCGGCTGTTTACTATTTGTAGCAAAATTAATATCATTTCTGGAACACCATATTGAGGGGGTGTATTAGGAAATAATTATTATTAGTAAATACTTATTTGTTTCCTAGTTATTAGAGAATAATTATTATTAAGAAATACTTATTTGTTTCCTAGTTATTAAAGAATAATTATTATTAGGAAATACTTATTTGTTTTATAATATTTTATATATTTTTTCTATTTTATGTGATTTTTTATTTTTCATTTTATAATGATATTTATATACTATAGATTATCATTAATAAAATATATAAATTCTATCGCCAACCATACTTACTTTCATTCGAGGGCACCAAACTCTTCTTGATTATGCTTTGCTTTTGGTCGATTAAGCCAGGTAAGAAAATTTAGATTGCTCAATTCCATTGGTTGTAGAATGGTGTTTAGCTTCTTTCTTTCTTTCTTTAATTTTTTTTTTAAATCTTGTACATGCTGTTAGAAGTGTCAGTAAATTTTGAGGATAAGGTTGCACTATCTTTTTATTAAAAGATTCGATGCTTGGCATTTTTGTTGTTCTTCTGCCTAAATTTGTTAAGACTGTGACTTACTTCGGCGGCCACTACCGCTGCATTAATTTTTAAAAAAAGACTTCATTAAATATCATGTCTATTGAATGAAAGTAAAAGATGTTCCCTAAATTATATTTTGTGTTCTGTAAGTCTCAGATTTTGTATAACAAAGTAAATTGATCAACCAAATTTGTTATCATCTTTTGATTTTAAGATGGCAATCTATTAATTGTTAAATTCTCGAATATTAATTTTTTAAATCATTTTTTTGATTTATTTCCCTTCGTGTAACTTTTACTCACTAGGTGATCAAATGGATATCTAATGGCTAGACGAAATAATTTTTCAATGAAGAGCACTCCAAATTATGGTAATCCGTTATTTTTTAATTATCATGAAAAATATTTTAAGATGCGTTTTCTCGATAATCTAATGCATTATTTTTTATTTAGGATAAAATCGAAAACCAGATCTCTTTACAATTAAAATATATTATAATGGAAGATACAAATATCGTGGAAAACACAATGAATACATCCGGAGGAGATTTAAATATTTTGATTCTATTGATCTTGATAAACTTGGAATGATTGAATTATGGAGATATTGGAGAAGTTCAAAATCGAAGACAAAAAGTCTTTTAGATTTTGCCACAAAATCGGAAGTACTATCAATGAAGGCAGATACTTGGAAAATGATTTGGATGTGTTGAATCTTAGAAATTATATTTCGATATACTATGAGGTTGAAGTATATATTGAATACTTAGATGGTAGTAATGATGAAGCTGAAGATGACAACGCTGATTTTGACAACAATGAGTATGATTTTGTAGAAAAAATGATGGGTTAGTTGATGCATTTGTTATGGATGATATAGAATCTATGAAAGAAAAAATGATTGTCTATGAAGGAAAAAAAATCGATGATTTACTGCATAAGATGCAGGAGGATGATAGTGAAGAAGATGTTTGTGCAGACAATGATTGTTTGAATAGTATTCATGATTCTGATGAGGATGATGTAAAAAGTTATCCATTGTTGGATCCAAAGAAGGATTATGAAAAACTAGAGTTGAAGCTTGGCTTAGTTTTTAGCTTGAAGAAAGAAACAAAATTTACAATTGAAAGTTACTGCATTAGAGAAGGAAGGCCTGTGAAGTTTGTAAAAAATGATAATATCTAGCTTTAGACTTGGTGCAATATGATAATTGTCATTGGAGGATCCATGTTGCAAAGATGACTAATGATAATTGTTGGCAAGTAAAAAATTTTGACGGATGCCACAGTCATTGTGCTTGGGATTTTGGAAACAAGTGTGTGAACTTAATTTGGTTGGGAAAGACTTTTGTCAAAAAATTAAGCAAAAATCCTAAATTGGGACACTTGGAGTTTAGAGAAGAGATTTCTATTATGATGTAGTAAGAATTTTCAAGGAAGACCGCCTACATGGCTAAGAGAAAGGCACTGAAATTGGTGCAAGGATATGTCGAGGAGCAATTCCGACAAATAAGAAAGTATTGTGTTGAATTGAAAATTTTGGCACTGGGGCTACTGTAGTTTTGAAGTTGACAAAGGATGGCGAATGTCTAGGGTTTCAAGGATTATATGTTTGTTTTTCAACGTGTTAAGAATTCTTGCTAGCCATCATTGGTGTTGATGGATGTTTCTTAAAGGTGGAACATGGTGGGCAATGCTATACGTCGTGGGGCTAGATCTGAATAATAACATATTTTCAATATGTTTCGCAATGGTTGAGCGTGAAACGAAAGATAGTTGGACATGATTTCTTCAGCTTCTAGATGAAGACATTGGTGTTGGCAATGATCCACATACCTAGACATTTATGTCAAATAAGCAAAAAGGTTTGATTCATGCACTTGAATCTTTGTTACCTACATAGATTTTGTGTGAGACATTTAGAAAGCAACATGAAATGTGATGGATTCAATAGAGTTGATAAGAATTGAAAAAATTCAAGTGCACATGGTTAGGTTGAAAGACATTGATGCAAAGGTGTATGAATGGTTGGCGAAAAAACCTGAAAACTAGTGATCTAAGGCATATTTTATCATCACTCCTAACTTAGATATCTTGTTGAACAACATGTGAACAAGTTTTAACAGCTTCATATTAGATGCTAGGGAAAAACCAATAATTGAGATGTTTCAAATTATACAAAATCTTTTGATGGGCAGATTTAAAAAAAAAAAATAGAGAGAGCACTAAGAAATGGAAAGGTCAAATTTGTCCAAAGATCATACATGTGCTAGCAAAGGTCCATGTGGAGGCTCTTAGGTATTCCCCCATGAAGTTCGATGAAATACATTACCAAATAACGAGATCATATGACAGACTTGATCAACATTCAGTTGACCTATCCAGAAGGTCTTGCAGTTGTAGGAAATATGATTTCGCAGGGATTCCTTGCAAGTATGTTGTATGCACCATTTGGTGCAAAAAAAAAATGATCAAGAGGCATATGTCTATCCTTATTACTTGGTACAGACATACAAACTTGTAACCAGACTGGAAACATCCAATAAGAACGGGCAGTACAACAAGAGCTCATCACACAGTAAAATAGTACTTAACCAAATGAATCAATAGATACTAATTTGGGTCCAAATAGAAAAGAAAACTATAGGTACTTATTTTATTAATTTTTATCCATTTATACTCTTATTTGCATGTTGGGTGTGTAATATTATATTTGAGTTTATTATTTCTTGCTAATCCAAATTCAGGGTTATGTACAAAATGACATTTATTTTGATCCTTGATATTTCTTTTTATAATTTTTGTGTTAGGTATGAGAATTTATGCTTGTCTTGAATTTATCTATTTCACAAAGGCATAAAAATTATATCGTGCTTACTTTGATACGATTCTATAGTATTTTTGGGTGTTTAAACTTAAAATATTTTAGAATAATCACATGAAAACCATTCACTCATATAGGACCACCCAACTTGTAGACAATAGTTGATGATTATATATTCAATGTATATAATTCTGAGCTTTAAATCTGTATATATGAATATTTTTCCCCCTTGTTTTATTGAAGAGAGTTCATGCTCAATATATATAGGTGAAAAGAGCACGTCAAGTCGAGGTTAATATTAAAAGGAGGCTAATATTCACCTCCTTATCTGAAAGGTGACATTAGCTTCACAAGAGTCTCACGACTGCAAGCTTCCACAAGTGTTCAAGGTAAAGTTGGGCAGTGATCGTCTTCACTAGTAAATTCTATAGTCAAGTCTAACTCTTCTCAGGAATATTTTAAGAAGAAATGATTTATTTTTTGATGTGTTCATTTTTCATATTGGCTTGTGTTAGTTTTTTTTTTTTTGGAGGGGGGGGGGGGGTTTAATAGCTTCTGTTGTTTGATACATTAAAGATTGTGATGGAATCAATTTGTAGTTGTTATATAATGCAGTTACGCATAATGTTGTTTTTGCATTCCTACCAGTTAGCTTAGCTTTAGCGAGGTCAGATCTTCTGGTCCAGAATTTTCTGGACAAGAAGAGACCTTATTCATTCATTGGGTGAGTGGACTGAACCTTACCTGTTAAATAGGTGGGATCCAACCAATAAATGAGCAAGAGATCAGGACTAGTCCAGGGATTCGGGACCAGAGGATCCCTGCCCAGCTTTAGCACCTTTTTCATTTTCTCAAAGCCTTGTGTTTGGAATATTAGCACCATGTGGAAGATGTGAAAAAACGTTGAAGTAGAAAAAAATCAAACATATTGAAATAACATTAAAACTTGATTATAGAAAAGGACCAAATTTAAACTAAAGATTGTGAAGAAGCCAACAATTTAATTTATATAAACTTGGGAACATCTTTTATTCTTTCCACCATTTGTAAAAAAACATTTGCAGTTATAAAAATGGACGATTTCTCGCTACCAATTCTCGACACATCCAGTTCCACCAGGTTCTCAGGGCCTACCGATTGTTGGATTCCTACCATTTCTACAGTTAAACCTGCATAAATAATTCTTGCACTAGAACTAAAATTCACCACCATCACCACATAATTGATGAACTCAAATTCTTGGAACTAAAAGCAAAAAAGCAAAAATAAACCACGAAAGAAACCACAATTACTAAAGGAAAAAACAGAAACCACAAAAAGAAGGTTTTCAGTAGAAGAATGGTATATAAAAAAGAGATATTTGAACATAATGACACAACTAAACTTGCAATTTCACCCAAGATTCATATTCTCACTTTTCAGCCATCAATTAAAATTATGATATCTAGGTTCTGCCTATTCAATGGAAACACCAAATAATTATTTTGAAATTTTTAGACTATTGCTATAATCCTTTGTAATTCAATTAAGTTTAGTTTTTTTTTAGTCAAATTGAAAACAAATGCTCAAGGCTACCTTCATCGTGCGGAGGTGCATGAAGGAAGAATGGTGAATTGAGAGACTAGCCAGCTTCGAAGTTCTGGAATTCTCCAATTAGGAGCATTTGAAGGAGGATTGGTAAATCATACGGAAGATTGGTGAAGGAGGGTGATTTGAAGAGGAGAAATCAATTAGGGCTTGGGCACTTTGGAATAAGCTTTCTTTCCAGAGGCATTTTTACTTATTCCATTAGATTTGAACGCTAAATTGACGAAAAGACCAATGATATAAAAAATAGTGAAGATTCGGGACTAAATTAGATTATAAAATTGATTTGGAACTAAATAAAAAAACATTCATAAGAAATGGGACTAAATTGAAATTTTTTCCTACTTTATTTTTATTGCACAATGTATTGGTGGAAAATTTAACTTTAATCTAAGAAAGCGTTTTAAAACATTTTCCATTACATAATTATCTACTTAAATTAAATTTTCTTACAATATAAAGCATGTAGAATTACGAACCAAAATTGTCGGTCACCTCCCTCTACATGTGAGTTGACCCGGATGGGTCGACCACGACGACGATGCGGAGATAAAGGCATCCACAATTCCATTAATACTTGGAGCGCCGACGTTAATACCTACAGATTAAAAAAAACAAAAAATTATTAACGCGCTCGCACGTTAACAGCAACAGCAATGGGGATGCCCTAACTAATAATGGCGTTATAATAACTGCAGATCGGCCGATTGCAGCAGCATAAACGGCAATCTTGAATAAGACTCGAGAAGTCGCGATGGCGGAGACTGCAGTGGTTGCGAAGCACTTGCTGCTGGCCAAGTTCAAGGAGGATCTCTCTCCTGCAGCGATCGACGAACTCATCCAGGGCTACGCCAGCCTCGTCTCCCTCGTCCCCTCTTTGAAGACCTTCCACTGGTTTCTCCCTTCCCTATTCTGCTTTTTGATCGATTTAGCAGCTGGTGTTTGAGCGTATTCAATTTTCATCTTCTAGTTTTTCCTTGTGATTTGTTATGGAATAGTGACATTCGTCCAGCTACATTGTTCCTATTTTCTCAAATCTCTTCCAACTATGTTAGTTTAGACTTGGCCAGGTATTTTCTCAAATTTGGGCCAAAGGGATCTTGCTTATTTGAGTCCAAAATGTGAGTTTGCACTTTAGCATGTTCTTAAGGAAAATTTTCAACTCAGACAAGTTGGATTTATTTGGTTTCTTAGATTGCTTATAGGAAAAATTCTATATCGCAATGGGGTGGATTGTTTAGAAACCTTGTTCCCATGTTGGATCTCTAAACCAGGCCTATAACCGTTTGTTCATAATCACCATAATCAGCCCTATAAGCCTCTATCATTTTTTTCAAAAACGTTTCACTAACAATTCGTATTCCTGATCTAGTAACTTATTCATAGTTTACACACCTGCTATTGTATTCAGAATCTTGACAATTAGTTTTATCATCCTTTCCATTTATCTCTGTTTGGAAGATAATTTGTATCTCTGAGGGGGAATTAGTTCATCTTTTCCTTAGATTTTCATCTAACCATCAAGTCACGACTGTTCTCACTACAATGACATTTGATGCATCATGTAGCGCTAGCCAAGTTTTTCAAAGTTTCTGAAAATTAGGCGAATCTAATGATTTTTTTAAAGAAAAAGGTATGTGTACATATAGCCAGGACAAACACCTTGTTATTCTTACCAAAAGACTGTTACTCATTTGACTTTGATTCCATAATTTATATTGCTAAGTAGCTTTTTATCAAAAGATATGATGAAAATTTGTCAAAAAATTTCTGGAGTCTTGCATATTCATACTATATTCTTAAATTCCAATGTCGAAGTTGTTGAAATATGTGTGGTTCCTTTTTCTACATCGAAGTTGCATATTCCTTTCTTTTCTGTTAGTTATCTTCTTCAGTATGCAAAAGAGCTATATAATCCTTATTTTTGTTTCTTTTCACCTTAGGTTTTTCACATGTGCTATTCTTAAGCTTTTGCTACAATGTTTATCTCTAACTATTTTCTCTTTAGTGACTTCTTCAGTGATTGTTGTTTAATTTAATTCATTATATATTCTGTTATAGCATTTCCTCTTACCTTTGCCTGTGGAAGCTTCTCTAGTATGGTTTACTTTATCCCGTGGCATTGACCCCTTTTTGATGATCCTTCAATGGGAATTCTTAAAGTCAAGAAAGTATTTTTTTGACTTTAATCTTCCTTCTGAGTTTACATCAGCCATTTGGTAGATGCACTAAATTATTGGTACATCTTCTATTAACAGCCCGAAGTCTTGATATGTCAGACAACTTTCATCATCCAATTGTTTTCTTTTCACTATCTTGAAGGAATTGTGGGATTGAATCAACATTCTAGTTCATTCTTGCATGAGTAAATATGAATTGCTTCTCCGTACAAAAATTCCTCACCACCTTTCCAAATACCTTAAACTACTAGGATTAAGGTAAATCTAGTACCATCTTATTGGTATCCATAGGATTCCAGCTACCATAAAACCACTAATAGATCCATCTAAATGATTTAGATGATTGAATTTTCTAGTAAAATTGAACTTTTTTTTTTTTTTGGACAAATGTGATTGTAATACTAAAATCATCCTTTTGTCAAATAATGCAATGAGAGAAGTTTTGCATCCTACCTCTAGGAAGGAGGTTTTGTGTTAGTATTAGCTCTAAGAGTCAATTATGAGATAATTGACATATCCGGATTAGAATAATTAAGTTAGACTCAAGTGAATCAAGCCATATGGATTCAATCTAATCCGAATTAGACTTGAGTTAGACTCAAGTGAATTCATTCACTAAAGAAGATTAATGGAGATTAATGAAACATTAGAAGAATTAATCTCAAAATTCATTCAATTTTGAAAATTGAATTCAAAATGAAGAGTTTCAAAATGGCCTTAATGGAGTGTTAATGGTCATTAAGTATTTTCATTGGATGAAATACAAAAGGCATTTTTCTCTCAATTTTGTGGATGAATTTTCATTCTTCTTCCTCTCCTCTCTTTCTTTGGCCGAAACTCCTTAGAGGGTTGCTAGCACAACCTTGAGTGTTGGTCTTCTTCATTCTCTTGTGTTCGTGTGGATACCGAAAGAGGCATGGACACGTGATCATGTTGAGATCCTAGCTGTCGGGAGATCGAGCGCACACATCAAAGTTATAACACCCTATTATCATGAAACTTAGTATATGTTGTTTTCTTCCTTCGCATGGATCTTCTGATAGGAACTAGATGTTTTCCGTCAGGTGATTAGCGCCCTAGTTCCTTATATTTTGAGTATTTTATGCCTTATAAAATCACCCATAATTTTGACATAAACATACTCACCAAAAGCTTGAGCCTACCCATGATTTATAATTTTAGTTGAACCATAACCTAGTAGCTAACCTAGTGGGATTTCGCCGGTCATTATTTGAGTTTTTTCTTTTGTCATCTTATTATCTTTGTATATATGTTCTTAGATTCTTCATGTTATGTTATTCTTACCATGCTTAGATTTCTTGCTTCATGCTATAGTATTTAATTTTTGTAGAAAATTTAAATGTTGTTCTCAAGTATAAATTTAATTTTTGTAGAAAACATGACGATACATGTGTAGTGAAGAGATAGAATATAACTTAAAAAAGGGATAATATTCTTATAATTAATGTATTGAATCGTAGCAAGTTAGAAACCCACTTAAAGGGTCTTGTGGCTTTGAGGTTAAGTCTATTATAGTTAGGTTGAACAAGACCTAATTGAGTTTGCACGACACTTCATGATGATTCTAGACCTAAATGGCTATTGTCAATGCCTAATCAAAGATTCAAGTGTCTAGATTGTCAACTTTACGTTGAAATTGTTGGAAAATCGATGGTCTAGATAGAGGGGGCAGGGGATGAATGACTAGCGAGTACCTACAAGTGTGATTCTACAAAAACTCTTACTCTCGGTAGCAAGGTTATACGTTTATATGTAACAAATCATTAACACAAAGAAGAATCAAATACTTACAAGCATATACGTTTATTTGACGTGTTTGGGCGTCCCCTAAGCTCCTATTTCACGGCCTATGATAGTCAATGGATCACTCCTGGACTCCTCCTCGGTCAATCAGAGATGGAGAAACATCTTACAATCACAAAGAATACAAGCTTAAAGTGGGAGTACCAGGCTTCTAAATGTGTTTAACCAACACAATTTTGTTTCCTTCAAACCTCTAACCAAGCCTCCTTTTATACCCTTTGAATCCTTTCTTGTAAGTTTTGTCTGTTGTCCAATAGTTGACTACTCATTGCCATTTGTCGCTCAAAAAGGCTCTTGACTGCATTCCACATGGGTATTAGTCAATTGAGAACTTTTCAACAATCGACTAATCCTATCTGTCAATTGTCTAATCGACTCAACCATGAACAAAATCATTTTGTTTGTTGGCTCCTTGGACCTAATTGATTGCTCCACCAATTGACTGATTAAACCTTGAATCCACTTTGAGATCGTTCACTAATCTCCGATTCCAATGGGCCTATGACTACAACCTCCTAAGATCGAGTCCACATAAGTTAAACCCCGTCAACCATGTCAAAATTGATAGATCGCGTTGTCGTAATACAATTACAATTCAACTTAATACCGAACTCTCTGCACTAATACAATATAGAGTAACTCAGGTCATCTCTCATCTAGTCGGTAATGATAAATTTATGATCAATTTATTTGGAAATAGGGTTTGACTTTTGATTCAATTCTAAGACTAACAATTGAAAGACATCTTAATTTAATCTAAACTACAATTGTAATGAATTAAAGGAAACACATAACATTCCATGAAACCAAACATTGCAAGAAGTTAAACGAACTTAAATGTATCAACAAAAGTACTATGTTAAACACAAGATCAATTGAAGTAAACTCATTCAACGATAAGCAAACGAATCTAAACTAACCGCCAATAACTTAACAATCTAACAAAGTAGCAACATAGCAAGCAACTCAACCTAACTAACAATAGGAAAGTTAACACCCTAGATTGCAATTAACCAAAGCAGTAACATTGTAAGGGGAATTACATCGAACACATGATGAGCATTATTGAATTGAGACTAAATGCATGACATGTTTAGCCTCTATTTCGTAGTGGGGATGACGATATTGGCCTCTTGGGATGAGCAATATCACTTTTTTCCATCTTTTGCCGCATTAAATGCATTACAATCAATCTTCAACCAACAACAAATTAACTCATCAAACAACCAAATGATCAAAACAACTCATGAAAGAGATAAACCCAAGATTGGCGGTGGTGGCTATGAGCTTGAACTTAGGGGCTGCTGTGGAGGGGTGAGTTGTGGCGTCTATGGAAGAAGGAACATGCTGTTTGGTGTGAGGGAGGTTGGAAGCTGTCGGTGATGCGGAGGTGATGCCTTGAGGATCGCTGAAGGTAGAAGGGAAACCCCTTTCCACCTTGCAAGGATTGCTACCGATGATGGAAGGGATGACATCTGCTATCAAATCTTAGTGGATGGAAGAAGATGATTTGAGCCGGCGGTGGATAAAGTGGAGAGGAGGTGCTGGTTGTTGTGATCGTTGGATGAGATGGTCGATGATGGCCAAAGGAAGGGAGATCCCCTTTACCTTTTAGTGATTGTTTGCAGTGGAGGAGTGGTGATGAGGAAGCCAACGGCAGAGTGGTCCAATTGAGGGAGGAGATGGAGATGGAAATGGAGATGGAAGTGTGATAGACGAGGGAAGGGAAACTCGTTGACCATGGTGCGCCGGTGGTGGTGGAATCGCCGGTGGTGAGGAGGTGCATCGGTAAAGGTTGAGAAGATCATGATATAGGAAAAAAATTGTCAAATTTTGGATGAGTTCATGTAGCTTCTCATGTGGATCCGGATTTTGGGATGAGGAGATGGGCTAGGTTCGATCCACTCCACTTTTTGGATCTTGGTTGGCTCCATTAGGAAGTGAACCCATTGATTGGGTTAGATGAACCGACTATCCATTGAACCAAGCTTCATTTTAATGTGAACCATCATCAATTGAATTTAACCAAGCTCCTAATTGAACCAAACTTATTCTTGATGACTCCTTGGGCTAAAATTGGTTTGGTTCACCTCGAGTCCATAGCTCATCTTGATCTCATACAAAACCATATTCACATATTTAGTTTTAATGCCACAAATATAGGAGAATTTGCATCAAAGCCAAAATAAATCCAAACTCATAATACATGATATGAAGCAACTTTTAACCATACGGGAGGATATAAATGACGAGTATAAGAGTTAAAATAATATGTCAAAATGTCAGTTATCACTACTGGAGAAAACTTCCAAGCGATCAGAGTTGACTAGATTCAATGATCCAGAGGAGTCGGTCAAGATTGGAGTTTGACCTAGCTCCAAGTGCTCGGAGGGATTCCAGGCGATCGAAGACCTTGGAAAACGTCATTGATGGGACATAATTTATAGCCAAGTTAGCAAGGTCCAGGCGACTGGAGTGGTTCCAATCGACCAGAGTTGTGCCATGTCAATATCGACATGAGCTCTATAAAAAGAGGATCGAGGCTCTTGTTTCGAAGACAATACATGCATCTAAGTCTCTGTCGCTCTTCGAAAAGCTATTCTTGTGCTCTGGTGTTGGCGCTCTGCGCTCACGAATTTTAACTACAATTGCCAACTAGGGCTTGTACATATTTTATTTATTTTAGTTGTCGTACATTGTGTAGTTAATAGCGCTTTAACTTTTTAGATTATTTTTAAAGGGTTTCTCCACCTCCAGACTTCCTAAAAAGGAGAGATTTTAAATAAACATCAAATTTTAATTTAATCGTGCGTATTATTTTTCTACTTAACATTATATTGATTTCTACATGTTTATTGTGCTGAATATTCTATTAGTTATTGCATGCTTATTGTGCTAAAGTACTCTATTAATCTTGCATGCTAAAGTGCTTGTCTAATCTTGCATGTTAGCCTTCTCAAGTATTCTTTAATTTACATATCTTGTTTAGTTAGCTAATCTTGGTTTGGTTAATCAAGTTAGTTTATTTTTCTGTGGCACACTTTGTATTTTCGGTTTAAAATTGTTATTTATCACTCGTAAAATCTTAAACATTATTTACCCCCCTCTAGCATACAATTAGATCCTACAATTCACACAAATGATCTCCTATTATTTTCTCAAGGTGATACTTCATCCATCTAGGTATTGATCTCTTGTTCACAGCAGTTTGAGGGGATGGTTGGCCTTTCGACCAATAGGATGAAGTCCATTATTTATATCACTGGGGTGGATATGGCTATGAGAGCTGAGCTGCTTTCCATTAAGAAGGGTCACATGCCCTTTCAGTATTTAGGGTTTCCATTGTCAGCCGTGAAGCTCCGGGCATCCAACTACATCCCATTACTTGTGTTTTTGATCCAGAGCACACTGACTCTCCTCTGATCAAGAGGCTTATGTAGATATGGGATCTTATCTTGGTGATGGCTAGGACTCCGGAGGTAGCTATTAAGATGATGGTGGATTGGTTTGATAAGATGGATGGTGGAGGGCATATGACTTCTTTTGGAGACCAGGTCTGAAGAAGCTTTGGACCGGCACAGTCTGGAGGAACTAACTACAACCTAGCTACATATGAGACTCTGGATGGTCACTCTGAATGGTCGCACATGGGCGCCTCCCTACGAGAGCCGGAGCTACACTTTTTGCGGCCTTCAGGAGGAGACACAGGAGTTCTTTAGGTGTGCTCCTGTTTTGGAGCTTTGGAGACAGATCAAGGAGTGGCTACATATGTGTTAGCATGTCCACCTACAGGAGGATGCTTTGAGTCTTCATTCATTCCTGCTGTAGGACTCGGGTTTTGGTGAAGGTTCGTCACCTTGCTGTTTCTTCTATGATACATTTTGTATGGTTGGCGAGAAATAGTTGTTTGTTTGAGAGGGTTCGGATAGATATACAGAGTATTTAGGAGGGTATTGGTGCATTTGTTTATTTACTCGGGCCTAATGCTGTATCAAGCATGAGTAGCACTCTAGACTTATATTGTACATTTGGACTAATATATAACTTCACATATATACCGATTCAAAAAGATAACCCTGTTGCATTGGCTCCATAAATAGAGATGATGTATCATTGTTTTAATATAGTTCTGGACAATAACTGTAGAATTAGCTTAAGATGTTTTTGATTCACTTACACCTCTAATGCATCCTGTTGGAGAAACGTCACATGTTCACTGCGAGGCATGTAGATCAACCTGTATCTAGGGGGTTCTTTGAAGCAATAATATATCCAAACTTGTTTGAATATATAGTTAAAGCATGCTCAACAAGTTATTTAATTTATCAATTGGAGTTTGAGATTTGTATGAACTTGAGTTTGAGCACTACCAGTTGAGATTTGTAAGTCATCAATCTAAATATATTTTGGTTTTTTTGTTTTATATTACCATTTTTAAAACAATTTTGGTAGAATTTCAGCTTGACAAATTTTGCTTGTCATGCCAGAAAGGCTTGTGTATATTCCTAGTTTGTAAACACGGATGCACCGAATCTTAACTACCTCTATAAATATATGTTAACGTTTAAAAATTGTTACCAGGGGAAAGGATGTGAGCGTTGAGAACCTGCATCAAGGGTTTACCCATGTATTTGAAACAACCTTTGAGAGTGTGGAAGGCATATCAGAGTATCTTGCACACCCGGCTCATGTGGAGTTTGCTGATATTTTTCTCCCTGCACTGGAGAAGATTATCATTATTGACTACAAGCCTACTACTGCTTAATCGGCAGTAGAGTTGCAGTTCCATGAAATAAGTTATCTTATTTTTCCTTGTGCAACAGCATTGGTATGTGTTTCCTGGGTTGAATATTGTGAGCTGTTGTTGGAGGAACAATTTCCGTTTTCCACCTAAACGCAAGAAAGCAGGACTGAACTGATTGCGAGGTATCTAATACTTAACGAACTATATCTTTTATTCAATAGTTCTTTCAGAATCAGTGATGTTGAGCACTTATATATTTTAAAAGCTATAAGCCCGAGAGAAGCATTTACCAAAATTAGCAACGCTTTTGGCTGGGTTAACTGAAACAAGCACAAAGTATAAGGTGCTACTTTGTGGCACTCTCCGATTATTGGATTTGCTTTAATTAAGGTACCATGGTAAAGCTTGAGCTTGAATATTTGTTTATAGTAGATCTAATTATTTGACTGTGATATCCCCATGTCAGATTAGCATCTTTGTAGCAACAACCCAGCAGTTGTAGAAGGTAGATTATCTTGTTAAAGCCTTTAAATCCTACACTACATAGTCCATGTTTTGTCATTAGTAGCCCCGGTATAGCACAGGTGGTATTCAGTTTATAGACTTTATAAATTGGGCACGAGTTGATTTCCGAAGATTTCATTATCTTGGAGTATGCTCTTCTACCTAGGATGTTGCTTGCTATATATTATGATTTACCTGTTTATATCTAGCCTGAGCCGAAGATACAGTACTACTTGAGCGAAATCAATTTTTTTATACTACTGTAATGTTTGGTCATTAGTATAATAATGGAATGTCATCTACTTTAGAAATAATAAATACATGAGCGGTTAGACAATATTACATTATTTTAATGTCACTAGGAGATGACTCATCATCATATGTCTTATAATTAATCTACAAGTCAGATTAATATGTGTGATCCTGTCCGAATCGCTGAATCAACGGACGTTGGGCACGTGACGCTCTCCTAGTCGATGGCGTAGGCCTCCGTCTGGTCGCACGAATCTCCGGCGAGCCTGCACAAAAGTCGGGCCAGGAAGGAGTTCCCGGCGACGGCCCTTCGACGCTCAAGTCAGGCAAGCAAGCAGTGAAAAAGTGACTCCCTGAATATTAGAACGCGTCCCTCCGGCGAAGGATGAGGGCCTTTATATAGGGCAGCGGAGAAGCGAGTGTACACATACCGAGGTGTACACGTGTACACATACCGAGGACGTATACGGTGGTTTACTTAGGGAGATTCTCAATCACGTGCTTTGTGGAGACTATTAGCAGTATGCTACCTGATGGCTTTGGCCGAGCGTGCAGTCCGATCGGCCCTGCGATCTTGTCCGCTGAGCGTCGGAACCTTGACTTTCGACGAGACGCCTTTAATCATCAACTAGACACCGGCCGGCCGCCCGACCGGTCGAACCCACCCTCTCCGCCAGGCCACCTGCCATTTTGACTTCCACGTGGCGTTGACTCCAACGGACGGGGGACCCCTGTTCTTACAACTGGATCACTTACATCCCCTTCAAGTCTAGTCGAAGGAGGCGATTAGTCCGACTGACTGGACTGCTAGCCCAGCCGGGCGGCGTCTTCAGGCACACCTAATCCGCTCAGCTTTTCACAGGGATGGCCTCTAAGGTTAGTCAACAGCAACCTTCCTCGGATCTCCTCGTAACCCGTGCCAATCTTCGACATTAAGACTGAGCATGCACTCATTAAATGCCTCGAATGACCGAACGCCACGTGGCGAACTGTCGTCATCGTACGACGGCGGCGGTGTGGTGCTTTGATGGGATCGAGGCGGTTCGAAATGGACGGCGCGATGTGCACTTTGATTCCCGTGACCTGGATCCAACGGCGGAGGCCGCCCGACCCCCGCTATATAAATCTTCGCTTTCTCCTATTCCCCTCACTTGCTTTCGTGATTTCTACCTTTGTCTCTGGTGTTTCGGTGCTCCGGCGATTCCCTTCCTGCTTTCCGACGCTCTCCGACGCCTCTTCCTTGATCCTTTTTCCTCGCAGTAAGGCTCTATACCTTTTCTTTCTTGTTTCCGGTGTTTACTCCGTATTTGTCTCCCCAGTTTCAATCCTTGAAACCTCTTTTCGCTTGCTGTTGTTTTTCTCCTGCCTTTTTGCTTTTTTGATTTCTTCCGATCGGCCCATGGCTAGCTCTTCCTATCCCGAAGACCAGTCCCTTGGCCCTTGGTACACTACCATGCAGTCACGATTTGATCAGCGTGACTTTGACACTCTAACCGATAATTTTGAAATCCCCGAAGATTTTGAACTTCTTTTAGCCGGTCCTTCCGCCTGGCCGCACAGGTCGCCGCGCGGAGCTTTCTGTGTCTTCCGCGACCAGTTTACCGCCGGTCTGCGTTTCCCTGTACATCCGTTCATCATAGATGTTTGTAATTTTTTTGATGTGCCGCTCGGTAGTCTGGTACCCAACACCTTTCGTCTCCTCTGTGGTGTTGTTGTTTTGTTCAAGATTCACAACATCGCCCTCCAACCGGAGGTCTTTTTTTATTTCTATTATCCCAAGCAAGTCGAGCTGGGCACCTTCATGTTCCAAGCTCGGCCCGGCTTAGTCTTCTTCAACAAACTACCTTCTTCCAATAAACATTGGAAGAATTATTTTTTCTACATCCGTATGCCCGATCAGGCCAACTTCCCGACCAAGTGGCAAGTCAACCTACCCCCACTCCCGAGCTGAAGAAATTCAAGACCCGACCGGACTACCTCCATGCGGTAAATATGCTAGCCGGTCTGCGGCTTGACATCAATAAGCTTCTTCACGAAGGGGTGATGTACATCTTCGGCCTGAGTCCAATGCGGACTCCCCTTCCGAGCGGCTTCGGTAAGCATTTTACTTAGACCTTTGTTTTGATTGCTAACTGATTTCTCTTCTTTCCTTTGCAGCGGACATCGTCATGGATTCGGTAATGGCCGGCGTTTTGAAGAGAAAGGCGGCGGCGCTCGAAGCCGCGGTGGCCAAAGAAATGGAAATGCTGGGTATCCAGCCGGTCGGATCCCATGAAGGAGAAAGCGGGACTCAAGCTGAGTCGGCTGCTCCAGCTTCTCCACAAAACGTGGCCAGCGTAGCCACTACTCCCACTGGGGAACCAACTGTCCCCGAGGAAGGTTCCGCTCGGGAAGAGGAGCAACCTCTACAAAAGAGACGCCGAGTGGAGACTCCCCTGCGGTCGGCTACTTCCGCGGTCCAACCATCCGAGTGGGTCACTGCGACTGCTCGGGGCAAGGCGCCAGAGGTCGAAGCCATTTCGTCCGACCGGACGCCTTCTGAATGGGACGAGCCGGCTGCTCCAATTGAGGCTACTCCGGTCAGTACCCTTCCACCCGCTCATCACTCAGTCCAGCGTTCAACCATTCATTCACAGTTTTCTGCGCCGGCTTCTGATCCCCTTCCGACCGCCGGTCGGACGACCCACGGTCATGGCCGCACCGTACGAGTCACTCTTCATCTCCCGACTGAAGAGCTGCTGCCAGAAGCCGACCGACCCACTGCGCCCGAGCACACCATTACCTTGAAAGGGCCCCTAGCCGAGATGTGGGCCGACGCTCGGGCGCGCATCGTGATGATCCCCCTCCGCAACTTGGCCAATAGCCACATGCAGGAGGCCACGGGGGTAAGTTCGTTTTTTCTGAAGTTTTGCATGCATTTTTCCGATCGACCCTTAACAATTCCTCTTGCATCAGAGATGAGTGGAGGAGATAGCAGTCTCCAACCGCCTAGCGATGGTGGATGAAGAACTAAGACAACTAAAGGCGGCAGTCGGTCCGTCCGACTTTCAAGGCCCTTCATATTATGAGCTGCAAAAGGAGCTGAAGAAAGCTCAGGATCTGCTGGTGACCGAGCAGAAGAAGGCGGCCGACCAGGCTCACGCCCTGGCCGAGTCCGAGCGACAAGTCAAGTCTCTTGACAAAATTAACCCTGGCCACCACTCGAAAAAATACTGCTATCTCCGATCTGGAGAAAAAGAACGTGGAGGCTCAGGGCCTGGAGCTGAAGATAAAGGAGCTGATGGAGCAGCTCGACAGGGAGAAGGCGGGCCGCTCGGCCGACGCGGACAAGCTTCAGAATCTGAATGAGGCCCTTACTGGCTCCCAGGCGGCTTTCAAAGAATATCAAGATGCCGAGCCGAGTCGAATCGCTGCCTTAAGACAGAGCTACATCCGCTCGCCTGAATTTTCGGAGAAAATCTGCGAGCGGATGTACACAACCTTCGACTTGGCTATGACCGCCACCACCACTTATCTGAAGTCTAAGGGTCTTCTTCCGGAGTCCACTACCATTCCGGCCGGCGATCAAGTGGCGCTCCTGGACAACATCCCCAAGGACCTTTATGATTATATCGAGTAACCTTTGTAATTCGGCCACTCGGCTAGACATGATCCTTTTTGTACTTAGGCCGTCCGGCCTAAATTTTTAATTTTAATGCAGTGTCTTCCTTTCACGCACTTTGTCCTTTTGCTAGTTAATATGTGTGTTGTCCACTCGCCTATTCTCATCCTTCTGGCATTCGAAAGGGAGTTTTGCGAAGTACTTGGTGTTGCCCTTCCGCTCGGGTAATTATTTCGAATGTGTAACATTCCGCTTTGATAGCAGAGATCGCTCACTAAAAGTCGACCAGTACCTTTGGCCTTTGAGCCAAGCAGGACGTAGAGTCGATCGAACGATATTGATGGCGAGTTTCTCGGACATTTGCGGTCCTTTTTTATTTCCTTCTTCCGCTCGGCGGGTTTATAGACGCCGGCTCGTCTCTTGATATTTAACGTCGGAGCTCGACGGCCTTCGCAGTTTATAGAGCGCCGGCTCGCCTCGATTTTAACGCCTGAGCTCGGCCTTGACTTCGGAAGGTTTATAGACGCCTGCTCTCTCGATTTTAACGTCGAGCTCGGACGGTCTTCCGCTAAGGTTTATAAAGCCGCTCTCTCGATTTTTAACGCGGAGCTCGGCGGTCTTCCGCTTCGGAAGGTTTATAGACGCCTCATCTCTCGATTTTAACGCCGGAGCTCGACGGTCTTCCGCTTCGAAAGTTTATAGAGTCTCTTGATATTTAACGCCGGAGCTCGGACGGTCTTCCGCCGAAGGTTTATAGACGCTGCCTCGATTTTAACGCCGGAGCTCGACGGTCTTCCCCGGAAGGTTTATAGACACCGCCTGCCTCGATATTTAACGCCTGAGCTCGGCGGTCTTCCGCTTCGGAAGGTTTATAGGCCTGCCTCTCGATTTTAACGCCTGAGCTCGACGGTCTTCCGCCTAAGGTTTATAGACGCCATTGCCTCTCGATTTTAACGCCTGAGCTCGACGGTCTTGGCTGCGGGTTTATAGACGCGGCTCGTCCTCGATTTTAACGTCGGAGTTCGACGGTCTTCCGCTAGGAGGGTTTATAGACGCCACCGTCTCTCTTTAACGTCGGAGCTCGACGGTCTTCCGCTTCAGCAGTTTTTAGACGCCACTGCTCTCGATTTTAACGCCTGAGCTCGACGGTCCTTCCGCGAAGTTTTAGACGCCACTGCTCTCGATTTTAACGTCGGAGCTCGACGGCCTAACACTACCGTTCGGCGAAGCTATTTACCATCCTTTAATTATTTCTGCTTCCTGCATTACAAGGACATAGGCGACCAAAACATATATAAAAATGAGTTACATCCGTGCACCTTTCACCCAGCTCGATAAGGCTGGAGATGATCGCGCTCTATGGCCTATTCAGTTGCCGCCTGTCTTCATCCTCCAAATAATAAGCGTCCGAGCGGAGCTTTTCGATGATTTTGAAGGGGTCCGCCCATGGAGCTTCCAGCTTGCCGACGTCACCGACCGACTTGACTTTCTTCCAGACAAGATCGTCGACCTGGAATGATCTGGGGATTACGCGCCTGTTGTAGTTTTGTTTCATCCGTTGACGGTACGCCATCAGCCGGACGGACGCCTTGGCTCGCTCTTCATCAACCAAATCCAGCTCCATGTTCCTCCGCTCGGCGTTGCCCTCATCGTAATTCTGGATCCGGACGGATTCGACACCGACTTCGACGGGAATCACCGCTTCGTCGCCGTATACCAGATGAAAAGGCATGACGCCCGTTCCTTCCTTTGGAGTCGTTCGGATGGCCCATAGGACGCCCGACACTTCATCCACCCAACTTCCTCCTAAATGGTCGAGTCGAGCGCGCAGAATACGAAGAATTTCCCAATTGGCTACTTCGGCTTGACCGTTGCTTTGGGGATAGGTTACAGATGTGAAGTGTTGCTCGATGCCATAGCTTTTGCACCAATCTTCAAGCAATTTTCCTGTGAACTGCCGCCCGTTATCGGAAATAAGTCGTCGGGGGATGCCGAACCGACAGATGATGTTCTGCCAAATAAATTTCTTGACCATGTGCTCGGTGATCTTGGCCAGTGGCTCGGCCTCCACCCACTTGGAGAAATAATCAACCGCCACCAATAAAAATTTTCTCTGTCCGGTCGCCATAGAAACGGACCCACAATATCCATTCCCATTGGTCGAACGGACAAGAGACAGTAGCGGCCTTCATTTCTTCCGCCGGTCGGTGAGAGAAATTATGATACTTTTGACAAGAAAGGCACGTCGCGACGGTCCGAGCGGCATCTGCTTGCAAAGTTGGCCAGAAGTATCCGGCCAGCAGTATATTTTTAGCTAGCGATCGCTCGCCCTGATGCCCCCCGCACGACCCTTGATGCACTTCTTGGAGGATGTATGCTGCATCTTCTGAACTCACGCATTTCAGAAGCGGGCGGGAGAAAGCCTTCTTGTATAGTTGATCTCCAATGAGCGTGAACCGACCAGCTCTCCTCCTTAGTAGCTGTGACTCATCCCGATCGGACGACGTAGAACCCGAGCGGAGAAACTCCACGATGGGTGTCCTCCAGTCGCTCGGAAACGTGAGACCCTCCATACGGTCGATGTGCGCCACCAACAATACTTGTTCAATCGGCGGCTGAATGACGACAGACGTTATTGAGCTCGCGAGTTTGGCTAACTCATCGACCGCTTGATTTTCCGCTCTGGGTATCTTTCGAACAATGACTTCTCTAAAATTGGCTTTGAGCTTCTCAAAGGCTTCAGCGTAGAGCTTGAGCCGAGCGCTGTTCATTTCAAAGGTGCCAGAGAGCTGCTGAGCGGCCAACTGCGAACCCGAATGAAACGTTACCCGACCGGCTCCCACATGCCGGGCTGCCTGCAATCCGGCTATGAGAGCCTCATACTCTGCTTCGTTGTTTGTAGCTTTATAATCCAGCCGGACGGATAAGTGCATCTTCTCTTCTTGAGGGGAGAGCAACAACACTCCAATCCCGCTTCCGAGCCGAGTGGACGATCCGTCCACAAATATTTTCCACATAGCTTCCGGCTCTGAATTCTGCATCTCAGTTACAAAATCCGCCAAGGACTGCGCTTTTATCGCCGACCGGGGCTGGTATTGAATGTCGAACTCGCTCAACTCCGTTGTCCATTTGATGAGCCGTCCGGACGCTTCTGGATTCAGCAATATTCGTCCGAGTGGACTATTAGTTTTGACAATGATGGTATGCGCTAGGAAATATGGGCGAAGGCGCCGAGCGGCAAGGACCAGAGCGAATGCCAACTTCTCGAGCCCCTTGTAGCGAGATTCAGCGTCTTTTAAAATATGGCTCAGAAAATATACAGGCTCTTCTCCGCTCGCCCTCACTAATGCCGAGCCGATTGCTTGCTCATTTGAAGATAAATAGATACACAGAGGCTCACCTACGGCTGGCTTGGCTAGTACCGGGAGAGAGTTCAAATATGTCTTCAAATCTTCGAACGCCCGATCGCATTCTTCGTCCCAGTGAAACTTGGTGGCTTTGCGCAAGATTTTGAAAAATGGGAGACTCCGATCGGCGGTCTTTGAGATAAATCTGGACAATGCTGTTATCCGACCGGTCAAACGCTGCACTTCCCTCAGATTATTTGGAGGCGACATATCTTGTAAGGCTTTCACCTTGCTGGGATTTGCTTCGATTCCCCGCTCGGTCACTATGTAACCCAGAAAACGCTCTCCTTTTGCTCCGAACAGACACTTCTGTGGATTTAGTTTAACGCCGTACCTCCTTAGCGTTCGGAAAGTCTCCTCCATGTCTTCGAATAGATCGGCCGCTCGGACGGATTTGATGAGAATGTCGTCCACGTATACTTCCAGATTTCGCCCGATCTGCTCCTTGAACACTTTGTTCATCAGACGCTGATATGTGGCTCCCGCGTTCTTCAGTCCGAACGACATCACATGTAACGAAGCTAACCTTTTCTTGGTCTGCACGGGCGAGCGACACTTGATGATAGCCTTGGTAAGCGTCGAGCATACATATCAGCTCGCAGCCAGCTGTGGAGTCCACCAACTGATCGATTCGAGGCAGAGGATAAAAGTCTTTTGGGCAAGCTTTGTTGAGATCCCGAAAATTTATGCACACTCTCCACTTGTTGCCCGGCTTGGATACTAATACTACGTTCGCCAGCCAGCTCGGGAACTGTACCTCGCGTATATGGCCGGCCTCCAGCAGCTTTTCTTCACCGGCCGAGCGTCCGGTCGGACATGCAGCTCGTGCTGCACTATGCTCGGCGAAATTCCAGGCAGCTCGTGCGTCGACCAGACGAAGACATCACAGTTTCTCTGGAGGCATTTGATCACTTCCTGTTTACGGCTTTCCTCCAAATCGGCCGCAACGAACGTTGTGGCCTCCGATCGGGTCGGGTGAATCTGCACTTCCTCTTTTTCTTCATAAACTAAAGAGGGAGACTTTTCTGTTATAGCGTTCACCTCGATCCGTGGCGCCTTCCGAGCGGAATTGGCTTCTGCTCGGATCATCTCGATGTAGCATCGCCGAGCTGCCAGTTGATCCCCTCGTACTTCTCCCACTTTGTCCTCGACGGGGAACTTGATCTTCTGGTGGAAGGTGGAAACGATCGCTCGGAATTCACTGAGAGCCGGTCGCCCCAATATGACGTTGTATGCCGACGGAGAGTCTACCATGACGAAGTTTGCTTTTCCCACCCCCTCTGACAGCCTACCCCCCTCTCTCTCCTCTATTAAATGACATTTTCACCCCTGCCTTCTTTAAATAACAAGTTTCTTTTTTCTAATTTTATTTACTTCTTTACTTTTTTTTTTTCAATTTTATTTACTTCTTTAGTTTTATTTTTTTAATAAATTTTGTTTATTATTTTTTCATCAATTTTTTTTATTTTTTATCACTATTTTACTTTTAAATTTTTTATAAATAATAACCCCTAAAATCTACTATTAAAAAAATAAAAGATTACAAGAGATCGAATCCTCTATTCCAATATCACCTGTTCTTGTTCTCACTTGTCGCCACAGTCCACCGTCGACGGCACCGTCTGAGGCCCTCGGTTGCCACCTTGATTAAAATTATATCCTAGGGAGAAGGTGAACGTAGTAAGGTCGCATCGGCGCGATTAGCGTCAAAATTTAGCCAGATCTAAGCAGATTTTTCTTCACCGTCGATCTGAGTCTCTGCTCAGATTCGGTCGAATACCGATGTCGATCGTGTCAATGACGATCTCCTTGGGTTCACCTTCCCCCTAGGGTATAGTTTTGGTCGGGACGATGACCAGAGGTCGCCGGTAGTGGACTGGAGGCGACGAGTAGAACACGGGGACAGAGAAAATTACGAACATAGAATTCGATCTCAGATTACAAATATGATATTCTTGTCGGAAAAAATACTTAATAAAAAATAAAAAAATGAAATAAAAAAATAATATAAAGGTAAATAATATGATGGATGTGGAATGTGAGAATATACAATTAAAAAATAAATAAAATATTAAAAAATTATATTATTTTTTTAATATTAAATAAATATTATTTATCATGGTAAATATATAATAAAAAATTATTTAAAAAGAATAAAATTGATAAAAAAACTGATTAAAAAATAAAACAGTTAAAAATTTTTTTGATAAAAAAAACAGATTAAAAAGAAATATAAATGTGAAGAAAAAAAACGTGGAGTGAATAAGGGGTATAAAGGTCAAAATATGGGTGGGTCCGGGAGGTGAGGGTGTCAGGGGAGGGGGGAAAAGCAGGTCTCTATGACGTTGTATGCCGACGGAGAGTCCATCACGACGAAGTTTGCAGTACGCGTCCTTCTGAGCGGCTCCTCTCCCAGCGATATGGCGAGACGGATCTGTTCGACCGGCTGAACTTCATTGCCCGTAAACCCGTAAAGGGGGGTTGTCATGGGAAGCAGCTCGGCTCGATCAATTTGTAGTTAATCGAATGCTTTCTTGAATATGATATTGACCGAGCTCCCTGTGTCAATAAAAATGTGGTGAATAGTGTAATTGGCTATTACCGCTTTGATGAGAAGGGCGTCGTCATGGGGGACTTCAACTCCTTCCAAGTCCCTGGGTCTGAAACTAATTTTGGGTCCGCTCGCCCGTTCCTGGCTGCAGCCGATCGCATGGATCTGGAGCTGTCGGACGCTCGCCTTCCTTGCTCGGTTAGAGTCACCTCCGGTCGGCCCGCCAGCAATAATGTTGATCTCGCCTCGGGAAGTATTGCTTCTATTTTCTTCTTCCCGAGCGGACGGTCGGGACCGTTCTCTAGACATTCGACGATTCTCCCGCCTCGGAGAGCGTTGCCGGTCGGGAGTCTGTTGTTTTCGCCTGTCAGCTAGCGCCCGGTCGGCTTCATGAGTTCTCTGTCGCCTATCGGATGAGGGAGATCGTCGACCCTCATTCCGGGGAACGGGATGAGCAATCAAGGGAAGACTTCGACAATCCCTTGTGTTGTGCGTATCCGTCCGGTGGAAGGAGCAGAACATCGGGGTCCATTTCTTCTTTGGCTTGGGCCGGGCGGCAGCTACCTCTTGCATGTGGGACCTAGCATGGGGGGAGCGGATTGCTTCGGCCCTCGGTCCTCTGAGTGGGTGAGCAGCGTGCGGCTTCCGCTCGGTAGGAGGAGCCCGCTCGGTTGGAGTTTCTTTTTTCCGGGCTGCTTGGGCTTCCTCCACGTTGATGTATTCGTTGGCCCGGTGTAGCATGTGGTCGTAGTCTTGGGGCGGCTTTCGAATGAGCGATCGGAAGAAATCCCCATCCACTAGACCTTGTGTGAAGACATTCATCATGATCTCCGAGGTGGTCGTTGGAATATCCATGGCCATTCGGTTGAACCGCTGGATATAAGCTCTGAGTGGCTCTCTTGGCTCTTGCTTGATGGCGAACAAGCTGACACTCGTCTTCTGATAACGTCGACTGCTTGCAAAATGATGGAGGAAGGCCGTTCGGAAGTCCTTGAAGTTTGTGATGGACCCATCCAGCAGCCTCCGAAACCATCGTTGAGCTGATCCAGAGAGGGTGGTTAGAAAAACTCGACACTTCACCCCATCCGTATATTGGTGAAGGGTAGCAGTGTTGTCGAATTTACCCAGATGATCATCCGGATCGGTGGTCCCATTGTATTCGCCGATCGTCGGGGGCACGTAGTGCTTTGGTAGAGGATCTTTCAAGATGGCTTCTGAGAATTGGCGATTAATCCGCTCGGGCGATGTATCTGCTCGGGGGGCTTTCCCTTTTCTGTCGTCTCGTCTTGGCCTTTCATCCGAAGACCCCCAATCTCGATTAGTGGCCGCGGCTTCAGGAGTGAGGAATAGGGCCCGATGGAATGCAACGGTGGCCTGAGGTGCTTCCGCTCGGCCTCCTGATGCTGATGTTGCTTGCTGCTCCGCCCGCTCGGCTGGTGCCTTCTGTTTCTGTTCGACGAGCTTAGCGGCCCTCAACTCGATCAGAGCGTCGAGTTCCTCCGTGGAAAGCGTCACCGTGTGTTGTCGTCCAGCTTCGTCCATTGCTTCCGCTCGGATGCAGGAGCGTTCCCACAGACGGCGCCAAATTGATCCTGTCCGAATCGCTGAACCAACGGACGCTGGGCACGTGACGCTCTCCTAGTCGATGGCGTAGGCCTCCGTCTGGTCGCACGAATCTCCGGCGAGCCTGCACAAAAGTCGGGCCGGGAAGGGGTTCCCGGCGACGACCCTCCGACGTTCAAGTCAGGCAAGCAAGCAGTGAAAAAGTGACTCCCCGAATATTAGAACGCGTCCCTCCGGCGAAGGATGAGGGCCTTTATATAGGGCAGCGGAGAAGCGAGTGTACACATACCGAGGTGTACACGTGTCCGCGGCCCATATCCCAGTAAGGGCTTGCCAGTGAGCTTACCTGACCCATACTGCTACAGTTCAAGCATGTCCTCGATGGGACAGCGGAACCCCCTGTCATAAGATTTGGAGTATGACCTACATGTGGAACATACCCGCTGTCAGAAAAAGATGTGTCACTTGTCCTTTTGCCCTTACTCCCTGGAGAGCGTCCGGCCGGCCAGCTTCCGCGACATCCGGCCGGACGTATACGGTGGTTTACTTAGGGAGGTTCTCAATCACGTGCTTTGTGGAGACTATTAGTAGTATGCTACCTGATGGCTTTGGCCGAGCGTGCGGTCCGATCGGCTCTGCGATCTTGTCCGCTGAGCGCCGGAACCTTAAATTTCGACGAGACGCCTTTAATCATCAACTAGACACCGGCCGACCGCCCGGCCGGTCGAACCCACCCTTTCCGCCCGGTCACCTATCACTTTGACTTCCACGTGACGTTGACTCCAATGGACAGGGGGTCCCTGTTCTTACAACCGGATCAATTTGATAAGTCAGTCTTTGTTAAATAAGTGTTACAATAACAACAATTCGGGTGAGTAAAAGTTCCCTTAAATTGAATTAGCTGATCAAATTGATTGAAATTAAAAATATGATCCGGTTAATTTAGATTTTTTTTAAATATCGGTTATATTGATTTGATTTTGATTTTCAATTTTATTATTCGATTAAATTAAAAAAAATTGAGCATTCAATTAAACTGGATTTAATTATTTAAATCTTCACATCCCTGTTAATCGGATTTAATTATTTAAATTTCCAAATTCCTTTCTGTACGTCTCCTCACGAAATCACGATCCCCTCCCTCTGTCTCCGCGTGCCACGTCTTTGCTGCCTCTCCTATTGCTCTCTTGCTGTCGGTGTGGATTTATCCTCTTCCGTCGCTCTTCCTGCTGGTGCCTGCTGAGTCCCTCCCATTGCTCTGCCATTGGGCACCTGCAAGTCCCTGTACCCTACGTTTTTTTCTCCCTTATCCATTCCTTCTCCTGCTTGATCTGGTATCATTTTGTGGATTGACGGAGCTTTGGTGCCAGGGCATCATCAGTAACTTTTTCGGTTCAAAGGGACCTCCTTTTGCCTCGTGGGATCCACTCTTCCTAACCTTTTCTCTTAAGCTTGGCGGATAGCATGTTTTCTAGGGATAACGTCAGCTTGTTGAGAGGATGCTCTCGAAAGGTCATCTCGCTTCTTGCTCCACACTACACAGGTTATCAAATCCGGCTATTTCCTTATACAATTATCATCTGTCATACAAAAGAATGAAAAATTACAGAGCCTTATCGTACTGAAAAATTTTAGTTAATTCGGTTAGAAAACTGAATTAATTGATATTTTATCGTTTCGATCAGTTCGGTTTTTATTAGAAATTCAATTGATTCGGTTAGTTTAAAAAAAATCAATTTGTTTCGATTTTCAATTTATTTGATTCGGTCGATTCAATTTTAACCGAATGTTTAACTCTAGTTTTGAGATTTAATCTTCTATTATACTCTCATCTATATTTAAATAAATTTAATCATATTATCATTACGAATCAAATATTTTTTTATCTATTTTTTTTCATCAATATGCACATTTATTATGATTTTACATCACGTAATTGAAATATTTAATATTCATCTAAGTACATGTCCGATATTATCTTAAATGTCTCACATATATCTAAACATTCTCCTCTCTGTGACTCTCATTTTCTAATCTTATGCTTATTTTATACCCCCAACATTTAGCTTTATATGACATAACAAGTCTAACTGTTATTTTATATTTTTTTTAGATTTTAGAGGTACCTTATAACCATAAACAATATTTGATGTTCTACATTAAAATCATTCTACTTATATTTTTATAAAATATCTCTATCAACCCCTTTATCTTTTTAAAAACGAGACTAAGAGCATCCACACAAACTTTCCTATTCAAAATATATAATTTAGGGTATGATCCTGTTCGAAGGCGCGAAGCTAGAAAGGGGGAGATGACAGTTTCGTTGACTGGATGAAGATCTCGCTCTTTGCAAAATAAAATCAAAACCAGGGTCCTTCGACGCTCAAGTCAGAAACAGGAGAGGAAAATAGTGAGTACTAAGGATAAAGATTTTCTTGCCTTTCTTCATACCTGATGTGCCCCTTTTATACCTTTTATGGTGACCCTCATCTTTCCCTGTTTAATGATATTGATTACCGATAGAGGATATCTTTGTCTTGACTTCTTCTCATTTAATGATAGATGAAGTGTCTTGTTTGATTTTCTCTTTTCTTTATTAATTATCCGTCTTTTCCTCTTTTATCATTTTATTGTTTCATTAAGAGTATAATGGCAATGCCATTCTCCGAGCTGGATGGGTGATCGACTCGGCTCGAGATCCTGGCTCGCATAGCTTGTTCTCATGCCAATCAGACTAATTGTACTTGTTTACTCAGATGGCCGATCGAACAAGGGTCTCTCCGATCGGCCAATGATCCGCTTCCTTGGTGTTGATCGCCTTGACTTTGACTTACATCGTGACAATTGACTCATGCTAGGTAGACTCTTTCTTACTGCCGCATCATAAGCCTCCCCTTCAAGTCTAGTCGAAGGAGGCTGCAAGTCCGACTGATTGGACAAGATATCGTTGGCAACTCTGAAGCCCGTTCAGCCCGAATGCTATAGTGTCCGATCGGACTATGCTCGATCGTTAATCGCTGGTTGGCCCACAAGCCGACGTCGCTCGACTTCATTTCGCCGTCGCTAGGTTCAGTCCTGTGGCTCGTTCCTTGTGCCGATCGGGAAGATGAGCAGTAACACTGGCAAATTGTCTTCCGTTATGTGTGTCCTAGGATGAGTCCGGTCGTAACTGACGTCATCCATATATCTTGAAGACCGTGTAAATCCTTAATTAAGTGCATTAAATGCTATCCAGTGACCGCAGGACACGTGCCCCCTACTGTCGCTACATGCTCGATGTGACAGGTGGAATTCGCTGGTGACGAGATGTTTCAAAATCAACAGTTAGATCTGTTTCTAGATTTTCGTGACCCTGAATTGGATTGCTGAGGTCGATCGACCGTGAGATTTATAAGCCTCGCGTGCTTCACCGTCTTCCTCACTTTGCGTCTTCATCTTCGTCGGTGAGCATCTCAGCGATACTGCATTCTCCGCCTTATCTGCTCATCTCAGAGATTTCTGTAGTAAGCTCTCGTCTTCTTTCAATCGAATATGTCTATTGTTCTTTTAGTAGAGTTTCTTCGTTGTTTCCCGTAAACTTTTATTTCCAATGGCAAGCTTCTCTCAACCTCCTGTCTCCGTTCCTGGGCTTTGGTATACGTCCATGGAGTCCAAGTTCGACGGAGGCGATGCTGAGAGTTTGAGAGCTGCCTTTGAAATTCCATCCAATTATCAAATTGGTCTTCCTTCGGCTTTTGACCGTCCGAACGAGCCGCCTCTGAGTTTTGTATGCTTCTTTAGGGACCAATTTACCGCTGGTCTGCGGTTCCCTATTCACCCTTTCTTCTCTGTCGTTTGTAAATATTTTCGTATTCCTCTTCATTAACTAGTGCTGTGCTCCTTTTGACTATTGTGCGGGGTTGTTGTTTTGTTTTGCATACACGACATTCCCCTCAATCCTAAGCTATTTCACTATTTCTATTACCCCAAACTGTCTAAGCCAGAGACTTTTCTCTTCCAAGCCCGAGTGGGCCTAGTCTTCTTTGACAAGATATCGTCCTCCAACAAACATTGAAAGGACTACTACTTTTTTGTTCGCTTTCTTGAGCGGCCGGAATTTTCGACTAGGTGACAATTAGAAGTACCGAACCCTCCAGAGCTCAAGAAATACAAGAGCTGCTTGGATTATCTTCATGCATCTTCCAGCTTTGCCGGTCAGAAATACCATATACACAAGTTGCTGCTGGAGGGTGTCCTCTATGTGTTCGGCCTGAGCTTGATCCGCATAAGACTTCCGTCTAGCCTAGGTATGCTCCTTCTCAGTCTAACTTTTGAATCTAACTGATTTCTCTTTTTCTTTTGTAGCTCAAGTCATGTTGCGTGCATGTCTGGCTGGCAAAGCTAAACTCGCAGATGCAGAGATCAACGCTGCGACCGTGGCCGAATTGGAGAGCCACGGTGTGCCGTCAGTCGGTTCACACAATGATCTGCTCGACGAAGAGGAAGGAACTCAAGTGTTGGGAAGCGATGCTGGAGGAAGCCGGACAGCCGCGAGTGATGTGGCAGCTGCCACAGCGGACCTTTTGCCTGAACGACCGTCCATGGTCCTGATAGCTGTCGCTTTGGAGTCGGCAACTTCTGACGAGCCCTTGCAACACCGCAAAAGGCGCAGAGTGGAAGGTTCCTCCTGAACTACTACTTTAGCCCTACAGACCCCCACCGCGACCAACTCTCTACCCCCACCTGAGTAGAGTGAGACTCCTCTTCCACCCTCGTTCGAGCGGGGCGAGTCTTCCCTTCCACCTCCTAAGCAGGGCCTTGGGGAATTCCCAGTGTCTCTGTCCTCCGACCGGACACCTTCACTGTCTAGGCTGCCTCAAGGGACGATCTGCGCACCACCGATCGCCTTCATGCCCCATCTCTGCCGGTGGCGTAAGTGTCCCACATCCGATCGATCTCCTCACATCCCATCGGCAGGACGACTTCTGCACCTTTTGGCCCGAGCGGCCAGAGATCGATAACGGCAATCATCCACTTGCCGACTGATGAGTACCGCCATCCAGACGACCAAACGTCCCTCACCCATGAACATCAAATAAGAATCCAAGGATTGCTCGCACAGATATGGGTTGACGCACGAGCCCGTGCAGCAGTGGTAGCTCCGGGGGAACTGATGAATAGCCACACCAAGATGTCTACTGGGGTATGTATATCTTTTGTATAAACCAAGAATGTATACTAAAAGTCTAACTTTTTGTATAAACATTTATTTTGAAATAAGAATCACATTGGTCAAATGCCTATATTTATATATTAAATGTAGTTGTTAATTTAATTTATATTGAAGATAATATGATGTGTGGTATCACACAGAAGATCATGTTATCAGTTCCTTATAAATTATAAATAGTTGCTGACAACCAAGATGGAATGAGACAAATCATTGGAATGGTTGTAGTGTAATTTGGTATTAGTTTATCTTGAATATAAAATTACACTAGTACACTTTGAGTGTATTGAGTAAGACTATTTGAGGTTGTTCTTTTTATACTAACTCTAAAAAAAGACAGAACCTATGTTATTATAGAAGTACATACTCTTAATCATGATACAATAACAAACACATATACTTAATATTTATTTCTTTAATTTATCAAAGGGTGAGATTTAGTTCGTTAAATAAAAAAGCTCGATAAGTTGAGAAATGATATTATTTATATGGTGTGTTGTTGATTATAAAATGAAACTGTGTCCTAGTGATCTAGGTTGGTAATGCCCCCTTGAGGAGCTTATAAGAATTGTCATGTAAACCCTGCAGGTGGACTTAGTCCGACATGACAATAAGGTTGAGTGGTACTACTCTTGGAGCTAAATATAAATTAAGTGAGTTGTCACTAACTCATCTAATTAGTGGGCATTCGATATCTTAAACACAGAGAGACTAACACACTCATGATAAGAAGGAGCCCATATTGTAATATGGGATTGGTGCGGTAGTGCAATAATAACTTTTTAGTGGTATGAGTTATTATTGATGAACTTGAGTTGGGTGTTCAGGGCGAACACGGGAAGCTCAAGCTCATCGGGAGACTAAAACCAATTAATCCTCTCGGTCCCTGTTGTAACCTCTTATTTATAAAGCCTTATATCCACCTAAAGCCCAGCTTCTTACTCATCTTGATGTGGCCGGCCAAGCCAAGCTTGGAGCCCAAGCTACGGCTGACCAAGCCAAAGAGTGGAGCTAAGTTGTGGCCGGTCAAGCTTGGAGCCCAAGCTAGGTGGCTGACCACATAAAATTTAAAGGGTATTTTAAATTTTAAAATCTTTCCTTTTGTGGAAGCCATGATTTTAAAAGAGAGTTTTTAAATTTTAAAATCTTTCCTTTTATAACTTTCTACAAAGGATTAAGAGAGAGGTTTGAAATCTTTCCTTATTTGTAGTTATTTATAATGTTTAAAAGAAAGATTTTAATTTTTGATAAAACTTTCTTTTTTTTATAACTATTCACATGTTTTTTAAAAGGGAGATTTTAATTTATAAAATTTTCCTTTTATAACCAACAAGGGATTTAAAAGAGAAATTTTTTATTAAAATTTCTTACTGAAAACTAATAAGGAAGTTTTAATTTTATATTTAAAACTTTCCTTATTTGGATCACTTGGGTAGGGCCGACCATGACATCCATTAAAAGGAAGTTTAATTTTTTGTTTTAAAACTTTCCTTTTTAGTCATTGGCAAGTAAAATAAGGAAGTTTTAATTATGTTTAAAACTTTTCTTTTTTGCTAAGACCAAGGATTATAAAAGAGAGGGAGGAGGTGCCTCATGAGATAACATCTTCTATTCCTCTCTTCCAATCCATTGGTGGCCGACCCTCATCCTTTCTTCTTCTGCTCTTGTTTTCTTACCTTGATGCCGGTGGCACTTGAAGAAGGGTTTTCATCTTGGTGGCCGATTGCTTGGAGAAGAAGAAGAAAAAGAGAAAGGAAGCACCCCTTGGAGGTTGTTGGTGGTCGAAAGTTATGGAAGCAAAGGAAGGCTTGGGTGGATTTTATCTTGGTAGATCATCGCCCACACGATATCCAAGAGAAGGAGAGGAATACAATAGAAGATCAAGAGGTCTATAAGCTACAAAAAGGTATTACTAGTTATTTGTTTCCGCATCATAACTAGTTTATCCTTTTGTATAGATCTTGAAAAACCAAACACAAGAGGCTATCGGTTTTAGGTTATCGATTTTATTTTTCGATTTCATGTTTCGATATTGTGCTTCTATTGAGGTCTCTGTAGTTAAACCTAGTTTATATAAAGAAGTTAAATATCCGATTTCTTTGAAAGGCTTTGTCCAGGAAGTGGTGGATGATCCAATATCCAAGAAGGCCTAGTGTCTCGCCATGTTTAACCTGGAAGTCGATCTTTGAAATAGATATTTAATTAACTTCTGTAATATGGTTTAACTTATGAAGAACACATCGGTTAAACTTGGAGTAAAAATATTAAGTATCATTTCCAATCCAAGTTTAACTTCTGAAGGACAATTTGGATTAATAATGTTAAACATTATTTGTAATCAAAATTTAACTTCAGTAGAGCACATGTGTAGCTAGGATAGTTCTATACTTGTATAAATTTTTGTACAGGGGAACTAGAACGATATTCTGAGTAGTAACTAACAATTGGTATCAGAGCTAGGTTTTTGCCTCTGTGTTTGGTTTTCAGTTAATTATGCACTTTTCATACATAAGTTTAGGAAGGATAATAGTAGGATGTGCAAATAGATTAACTCTATGGTTGTATGCTCCAACTATTATGGCTTATTGTGATTGTGTGTGATTGGACCCTCGGACATGTCGAGGGCATTTTATACGTGTGCATGATTGTAATTATTAAATACAACAGGAGCTGTATTAGTTATTAGGATTTTACATTCTGTTCGATCTAGATTACACGTACATTCCTTCGTGGAATATAGGATCGATAAATGTAAAATTTTATTTTTTTGTTGCGGATCGTATACTTACGAGACATGGTACTAATTGAGCACCGGAGGCGCAGCGAAAAAGGAAGCATGATGGACGCGACGACATAAACCCTTTGGCGGCAGCTAGAGTTGGTGGCATACGGAGGACAACATTGGATGAGGCCATAATAGTTGGAAAATTATTTTTCTTATTTATTGTCTTTTATGCTGTGAGTGCTTGTGTTTGTGTGCTTGTGTGCATGTTAAAATTCCTCGTCTCTAAATAACTAAGTGTGAGAGGAATTATTTAAATTCCACGGTCTCTATTACTGGTTTGTAAGTGATGCATTCAAACTTGCGCGTTGGCTCTGAGTGCCTTCCTCCACATCAGGTGAGTTTGTTTGCGGATCACTAGATCAAACTTCCTTAATGGATGATTATAGGAAATTATTTAGGAGCGTGTGATCTTCTCCATCTGAAGGGGCACAATCCTATTTAATGGATTAAGTATCAAGTAATGGTATACACTTAGGCGTATTTAATAGTATCCTCCCCATCGGAGTCACTGCTATTATTTATGTGAACGAAGAAAAATCAACTATTAATTTGTTAGAAAGCTAGGTTGACAAGATAATAAAATTAATGGGTAAAACCCCCTCTTACAAATGTTTGAATTTGTATACATCTACACTATCGTGGCATACAAAATTCATGGTGTTTGAGGTAATTTTATTTGTCATAAAGTTAGCTTGATAAGATAATTAATGAGTAAAACCTCCTCTTACAAATGCTTGAATTTGTATACGTCCACACTATCATGACATACAAAATTCACGGTGTTTTGAGGTGTTGGTGAATTTAAATAATATTGTTTGAGGAATCAATATTATTTTAAATTCTAAGGTTTTGACCAAATGTTTGATCGAAGACAGACCAACTATTAATTTTATTTATTATAAAATTAGGTTGACAAGATAATAAAATTAATGGGTAAAATCTCCTCTTACAAATGTTTGAGTTTGTATACGTCCACGCTAACGTGACATACAAAATTCACGGTGTTTTGAGGTGTTGGAGAATTTAAATGATATTGAGGAATCAATATTATTTTAAGGTCTTGACCAAATATTTTGTTATTTTTAGGATTTCAAATGTTTAACAATCCTCTAGATGTTATATTAGAGAATACAAAAAGTATAACATGTTTAGTGAACAATAAATGTGTATCCTATTCATTAGTTGTTGAAACATATTTAGTAATGTTATCTACCGGTACCTGGTGTATAGATACAGGAGCCACTGATCATGTTTGTAATTCATTGCAGGGGTTCCAAGAAACCCGACAACTATATGAAGGGGAAATCACCGTCTACATGGATAATGCTACGAAAGTGGCGGTTGTTGCAGTGAGAGATGTTTATTTATCTTTTGATAAGAATAAAATATTGATTTTGAGAAATTGTCTTTACGTACCAAGTTTTAGAAAGAACTTGATTTCAGTTTCTAAACTATTTAAGGATGGATATACTGTCTCTTTTGATGATAAAGTTGTTATCAAGAAAAAAAAAGAGGAAAGTTATCTGTTTTGGTACGTTGGTTGACAATTTATACTCTAAATCCAATAACTCCATGATGCAACAAATAGAAATTAATAACACATCTTCTAATTCAAATACGAGAAAACAACCTTCGGATATGAACCAAACATATCTTTGGCATCTAAGACTAGGTCATATTAACTTAAGTAGGATTCAAAGGTTAATAGCCGATGGACTTTTGGGTTCATTGGTGGTGGAAAACTTTCCAACCTATGAATCTTGCTTGGAAGGAAAAATGACCAAGAGACCTTTTAAGGCTAAGGGGTATAGAGCCAAATATGTGTTGGAATTTGTTCATTCTGATTTGTATGGACCTATGACTATCCAGGCAAGAGGTGGTTTTGAATATTTCGTCTCTTTTATAGACGACTATTCGAGATACGGGTACATTTACTTGATGCACCGCAAGTCTGAGTGCTTTGATAAGTTCAAAGAAGTACAAGGCTAATGTGGAGAAACGTCATAGTAAAAGTATCAAGACACTACGGTCTGATCATGGTGGAGAGTACCTCTCAGGAGAGTTTAGGAGTTACTTATCAGAGGACGAGATTCAATCCAACTGTCTGCACCTGGTACACCCCAACAGAATGATGTGGCAGAACGAAGGAATATGACTCTTATGGAAATGGTTAGATTAATGATGAGTTATTCAGAATTACCAAATTTGTTTTGGGGATATTCTCTGGAAACGACAGTATACATTCTGAATATGGTATCTTCTAAGTCAGTACCCTCTACTCCCATAGAATTGTGGAATCGGCGTAAGCCTAGTCTAAAGCATATTTGGATTTGGGGTAGTCCAACACATGTGCTGAAGGGAGATACTGATAAGTTGGAATCACGAATAGAAGTTCGCTTGTTTGTGGGTTATCCTAAAGGAATGAAAGGTGGTTTATTTTATAGTCCTAAAGATCAGAAGGTCATTGTTAGCACCAATGTCCGATTTTTAGAAGATGACTATGTAATAAACCACAAACCCATGAGTAAAATTGTTCTTGAAGAAATAAGAGAAGACACGTCTATTTTAGTACCAACAGTACAAGATGAGATACCACAAGAAATTGTAATATGATGCACAATTACAAACAGTACCACGTTGTAGTGGGAGGGTTGTTCGACAACCTGATAAATTCATGTTTTTGGGAGAGTCTTCGAACTTGATCCCTGGTGAACATGAACCTGATCCCTGCACATATGATGAAGCACTCCAAGATAAAGATGCAGTATCTTGGCAAAAAAAAAACAATGAACTCTGAAATAGAATTTATGTATTCTAATAAGGTCTAGGAGCTTGTAGAACCACCAAATGATGTAAAAGCCATTAGGTGTAAATGAGTCTACAAAAGAAAAAGAGGGACAGACGGGAAGGTGGAAACTTTCAAAGCAAGACTTGTTGCAAAATGGTATACTCAGAAAGAGGGAATCGATTATGAGGAAACCTTTTCGCCGGTAGCCATACTTAAGTCTATCCAGATTCATTTATCTATTGCTGCTCATATGTATTATGAGATGTGACAAATGGATATCAAGACAGCTTTCTTATTGGAAGTCTTGAAGAAAACATCCATATGAAGCAACCAGAGGGATTCATTGTGATGGGCAAAGAGCTGATAGATCGTTTGAAGCGATAGAGGGGGGGGGGGGGGTGAATATCGCTTGTATAAAAACTATTCTTTTAATCTTTTGAAACCAAAGTCGTGCAGCAGAAATAAGAAAAGAGACAAGATTTTTTTTTACTTCGTTCGGAGCCTAGCTCGACTCCTACTCGAAGGCCCGCGGTCCTTGACCGCACCGATGGGCAAAACACTATAATCCTTCTTTCCAAACTCCTCGGAAAGAAGTGAATCGTACAAGTACAGATATATAAGATAGTAACACTTCTACTATCTTATAGAATTAAAGTGCAGTGCAAAAAGTAAAGCTATACCGACAAAAGTAGTAGTAAATCGTAGCTCGATCGGCAATCGTATGAAGTTGCTTGCAAAGTTGATGATGACTTGTCGCGTGAGCAGCTTGCAGAAGTACACAGGAGTCGATCAGAAAAGTTCTTATTGCCTCTTACTTCGAGCCTTAATTTATAGGAGTATGAAGGTTCGGTCGACCGATCCTTCTTTTCGGTCGACCGAACCAGCTTCGATCCCCTCTAGCTGGAATCTGACGCTGGCTCGAATCTCTGACATTAATTTGTCTTTAAATATTCGGTCGACCGATCATGCCTTTCGATCGACTGAACAGCTTCCTTCCTTGTTCGTTGTGATTCTGCCGAGATCATCCTTTAATGCTGAATAAATGTGATTGGATCAGTCGACCGATCACTTATTTCCTTTGCTGCTGATCGATGCTGATGATCTGTCCGGTCGACCGATCTTACTGTTCGGTCGACCGATCAGTCTTTGATCGGACTCTAATCTGATCCGTTCCGAGATGTTAGCCGCTTTGTATTGATCTTGTTCAGTCGACTGATCCAGTCGGTCCTGCAACAGAAAGTTAGGCAAAAACTATTTCCTGCAAAACAGATATTAGAACAGTAGTAATATAATGCAAGATTAATAATATGAAAGACAGTATAACTGTCTTGATCTCAACTTGAAAACCTTCCCGGTTTCTTCAGTTGGATCAGCGACCTAAGGTTGTTCTCTTCGGGAACCCGACCTCATTGTCGCTCCTCCAGTTGTTTACCTCAACCTACCTGCCAAACTTAGATCCTCCAGATATAGTTTGGACTTTTCACTTAGCTTTGATCGGCTCGCCAGGACTTTTCCCTTGATCTTAGGTCCTCCAGACCTCTCGATCATACTGCCATGCTTCAGGTCCTCTCGACCTCCTTGGACTTGCACCTGAGTTCCACGATCTGCTAAGATTTCTCCTGCCTAGCCTCCAACTAGGTCTTTCCTGTTGGGTTTTTCGGGCCATAAAAATCGCTTTTTACGTTGTGAAAACCCAGAATCCCATGCCACCGGATCAGTGCGAAGTTATAAAACAAAATTTTCTACGTGTACAAGTTTCTCTAACCTAGATCTACACTAGATCTACAAAAAGAAAAAGAGATTACCCTTGATCCGAAGCCCTTCGTAAATCCCGCTCGTCCAAGGTTCGCCGGATCTCAAGGTTGTTAAGTGTACAACCCTCTATGTGTATCCACACGAACAAATCGATGGAGAAAACCTCTAAAGATGTGTTAGAAACCTTGGAGGATCATCAATGATGGAGGAGAGGGAGAGAACAAAGGTAGAGAGGAAGAAGAAACCTTGAATGAAAAATCAATTCACTCTTGTAACCCCCACCAAAGTGGCCGACCACTTTATGCTTCTAAACCCCCATGTAATATCAAGAGTCAAGTCTCTTGATCTCCTCCATGAGGTGACATTTGGTCAAGTCAAACTTGACCAAATAAAGAAGCCTTGATGATGTGGCATTGGTCAAGTCAAAGTCAAGTCAAAACTTGACTCTTTATCTTCCTACTTAAGTCAAGTCAAACTTGATCTTTTTCTCTCCCATGGTTGATCAAATCTAACCATTGGCACAAGTCAATTTTAATTTAATGAATCTCTATTCATTGAATTAAATTGGCTCAATGAGTCTAAGTCTAAATTAAACTCATTTAACACATGAACCAAATTGAGTCTAACTCAATTAGTTTACTTTGGATTACTCTTAATCCAATTTGGTTCATCACATGAACCTAATCTTTTTGGTTCATCAAATGAACCTAATCTCCATCTAATTTCCCTTTATGTGTGACCCTATAGGTTCTTGTAACTGTTAGTTGCTACTCGGAAAACCTAACAGTTCCACTGTACAAAAATTTTGTACAAAGGTCTGAACCTTTTCCTGGCTACCATGTGTTCTTTTAAATTAAACTTGGATCGCCTGCGGAACTTAACACGTTTGATCCTAAGTTTAATTTATTTGTTCTTTTAGGTTTAGACTTGGATCTCCTGTGGAACTTAACACGTTCGATCCAAATCACCTAGGTCACGAAGACAATTAAATATCTATTTCCAAAATCGGCTTCCAGTACTGCATGGTGAGGCACATGACCTTCTTGGATATGGGAGCAACCACCACCGACTAGACAAAGCCTTTTAAGGAAATTAAATATTTAACCTTCCCATAGTAATCCTAGGTTAACCTCTAAGAACAATCAAATCACAAGGAAAAGAAAAAACAAAAGAACACAATTTCGAAAACTAATTCGAAAAACTAGAATCGCATGCCTCTTGTATTTGGTATTTTTACATGGAGATAAAACTAACATGATGCGGAAAATAATATTAGTTATACCTTACTTAGTAGATAATGACCTTTTGATCTTCTACCGTATTCCTCTTCTAATCTCGGACGTTGTGTGGGCAACGATCTTCCAAGACGAGGACCACCTAGCACCTTCTTCTTCTTCTTTCAAGTTTCAGCCAAGCAATACTTCCGAAGGATGAAGATCTTTTTCCACCAACAAAGCTCCAAGGGATGCAAGCTTTCTCTCCTTCTTCACCAAGCTAGGATCCGGCCACCACTTGATCTCCAAGAGAGAAGAGAGTTTCGGCCACAAGGATGGAGAGAAGAGAAAGGGAAGAGCCGGCCACACCAAGGAAGAAAAGAGGGAGAAAAATAATAGAGGTTGTTCACCTTGAAGGCACCAAAAACCCTCTCTTTTATAATCCTTAGCTTTGGCAAATAAGGAAATTTAATTACAATAAAATTTCCTTAACTTTCCTTGACATGAATTAATTAAGAAAAATTAAATAAAATTTCCTAATTACCCATGTCATGGCCGACCACCTCATGGAAGAACAAATAAGACAATTTTCAATCAATCAATTAAAATTCCTTATTTGTCTCCGGAAATTTTAAAAAATAAAAGTTTCCTTTAAAATCCCTTCATGGTTGATAAAAAGAAATTTCTATAATTTTAATTTTTCAACATGTGAATAAAGAAGAAAAATAAAATATCCTTTCAATCTACAAATAAGGATAGAGATTTAATCTATTTTCTTAATCTTTTGTAGAAACTTAAAAGAGATATTTTAATTTTTAATCTCTCCAATAAATTATATCTTCCACATAAGAAAAATTTAAAATTAAAATTCTTTTCTAATTTAATAGGGCCGACCACCTAAGCTTGGGTTCAAGCTAGGGCCGACCACCCATTGATCAAGGCTTGGCCGACCCTAGCTTGGTCCTCAAGCTAGCTTGGTCGACCCCTACAACATGGGTATGAAGGTGGGTATAGGTGGATATAGTATTCTATAAATAAGATGCTACGATAGGGACCGAGAGGAGGAATTAGTTTTGGTCTCCCGATAAAATTAAGCATCCCGTGTTTGCCCCGAACACACAACTTAATTTTATCAATAATAATTCATTCCACTAGAGAACTATTATTGAACTACCGCACCAATCCCAAATTACATTTTTGGGCTCCTTCTTATTATGAGTGTGTTAGTCTCCCTGTGTTTAAAATGTCGAATGTCCACTAATTAAGTGAGTTACTGACAACTCATTTAATTAATATCTTAGTCCAAGAGTAGTACCACTCAACCTTATCGTCATGTCGGACTAAGTCCACCTGCAGAGTTTAACATGACAATCCTTATGAGCTCCTCTTGGGGACATTATCAACCTAGATCACTAGGACACAGTTTCCTTCTATAATCAACAATACACACTATAAGTGATATCATTTCCCAACTTATCGGGCTTATTGATTTATCGAACTAAATCTCTCCCATTGATAAATTAAAGAAATAAATATCAAATATACGTGCTTGTTATTATATTAGAATTAAGAGCACACACTTCCATAATAACTGAGGTCTATTTTCTTTATAAAGTCAGTATATAAAAGAAACGACCTCTGATGGTCCTACTCAATACACTCTAAGTGTACTAGTGTAATTATATAGTTAAGATAAACTAATACCTAATTACACTACGACCTTCCAATGGTTTGTTCCTTTCCATTTTGGTCGTGAGCTACTGTTTATAATTTATAAGGTACTGATAACATTATCTTCTATATGTGACACCATATACTATGTTATCTACAATATAAATTAATTGAACAACTACAAACAAATGTAGATAATTTGACCAAATGTGATTCTTTATTCAAAATAAATGTGTACAAAAGCTTAGGCTTTCAGTATATACTCTAACAATCTCCCACTTATACTAATGACTAAGCTTCCATATCTGCTGTCATACATCTGATTCGCATTCCCTCCACATGCCGGTCGAAAGCTTTTGCTGGAAGGGCCTTAGTGAAAGGATCTGCCAGGTTATCTGCTGATGCAATCTTGGTGATGACAACTTCTCCTCGCTTTACGATATCTTGTATCAGGTGGTACTTGCGCTCTATATGTTTACTTGCCTTATGAGCTCGTGGTTCCTTCGAGTTTGCAACCGCACCGCTATTATCACAATAAATTGTGATGATTTTGGGCAAACCAGGAATCACATCTAAGTCCATTAGAAAGTTCCTGAGCCATACTGCTTCTTTAGCTACCTCAGAGACTGCTACATACTCAGCTTCCATGGTTGAGTCCGAAACGTATTTCTGCTTAACACTCCTCCATGCTATGGCTCCACCTCCTAAAGTAAACACATAGCCTGATGTAGACTTACTGTTGTCCCTATCTGATTGGAAATCTGAATCCGTGTAACCCACAGGGAGCAAATCGTCTGCTTGGTAAACTAGCATATAATCTCTAGTCTTTCTCAGGTACTTTAATATATGCTTTACCGCAGTCCAATGTCCTTGTCCAGGGTTACTCTGATATCTGCTAACCATGCCCACGACAAAATATATATCAGGTCTCGTACACAACATTGCATACATAAGGCTTCCTACAGCCGAAGCATAAGGAACTGCTTTCATGTCCTCTATCTCCTTTGATGTCTTCGGAGACATCTCTTTAGATAGAGCTAATCCATGCCTAAAAGGTAAGAAACCTTTCTTGGAATTCTGCATGATAAAACGAGCAAGGATTGTATCTATATATGAAGCTTGGGACATACACTACATTCTTTTCTTGCGATCCCTTATAACTTTGATCCCAAGAATGTGTGCACAATCTCTTAAGTCCTTCATATCAAATTGTTTGGACAACCATACCCTTACGTCCGATAATACCTTGACATTGTTGCCAATTAACAAAATATCATCTACGTATAGTACAAGAAATACCACCACGTTTCCGTTACACTTCTTGTATACAAAAGACTCATCCAGACACTGAATAAATCCATATGATTGGATTACTTCATTAAACCGGATGTTCCAAGACCTTGAAGCTTGCTTCAGTTCATAAATGGACCGATTGAGCTTGCACACTAGATGCTCTTTGCCTTTTTCAATGCACCCTTCTGGTTGCTTCATATGGATGTTCTCTTCAAGACTTCTATTAAGGAAAGCTGTCTTGACATCCATTCGCCAAATCTCATAATCCATATGAGCAGCAATGGATAAGAGTATCCGGATAGACTTAAGCATGGCTACCGGTGAAAAGGTCTCCTCATTATCGATTCCCTCTTTCTGAGTGTACCCTTTCGCAACCAGCCTAGCTTTGAAGGTTTCTACCTTCCCGTCTGTCCCTCTTTTCCTTTTGTAGATCCACTTGCATCCGACGACTTTTACACCATCAGGTGGTTCTACAAGCTCCCAGACCTTATTAGAGTACATAGACTGTATTTCAGAATTCATTGCCTTTTGCCAAGATGCTACATCTATATCTTGGAGTGCTTCGTCATATGTTCGGGGATCAGGTTCATGTTTACCCGGGATCAAGTCCGAAGACTCTCCCAAAAATATGAATCTCTCAGGTTCCCTCACAACTCTCCCACTACGACGAGGCACCGTCTGTGGTTGTGTATCATGTGTAACACGTGTTGCAGTCTCTTGTGGTACTTCATCTTGTACTGTTGGTACTAAAGTAGACGTGTCCTCTCTAAGTTCTTCTAGAACAACTTTGCTACTGGGCTTGTGATCCATTATATAGTTTTTTTCTAAAAACTGGGCATTGGTGCTAACAACGACCTTTTGGTCTTTAGGACTATAAAATAAACCACCTTTCGTTCCTCTGGGATAACCCACAAACACGCGAACTTCTGTACGAGATTCTAACTTATCAGCATCTGGTTTCAGCACATGTGCTGGACTACCCCAAATCCGAATATGTCTTAGACTGAGTTTTCGCCCATTCCATAATTATGTAGGAGTAGAAGATACTGATTTAGAAGGTATTAAGTTCAGAATGTGCGCTGCCGTTTTCAGGGCGTATCCCCAAAACGAATTTGGTAATTCTGAATAACTCATCATTGATCTAACCATCTCCATAAGAGTCCTATTCCTTCGTTCTACCACACCATTCTGTTGGGGTGTACCACGTGCGGACAATTGGGATTGAATCCCGGCCTCTGATAAGTAATTCCTAAACTCTCCTAAGAGGCATTCGCCACCACGATCAGATCGTAGTGTCTTGATACTTTTACCTAGTCGTTTCTCCACATCAGCCTTGTACTCTTTGAACTTATCAAAGCACTCGGACTTGCAGTGCATTAGGTAAATGTATCCGTATCTTGAATAATCATCTATAAAAGAGATAAAATATTCAAAACCACATCTTTCCTGGATAGACATAGGACCACACAAATCAGAATGAATCAATTCTAACACTTCTTTGGCTCTATACCCCTTGGCTTTAAAAGGCCTCTTGGTCATTTTACCTTCCAAGCAAGATTCACAAGTTGGAAAATTTTCCAACTCTAATGAACCCAAGAGTCCATCGTCTATAAGCCTTTGAATCCTACTTAAGTTAATATGACCAAGTCTTAGATCCCAAATATATGTTTGGTTCATTTTCGAAGGTTGTTTTCTCTTATTAGTGTTAGAAGATTTGTTATAAATTTTTATATTTTGCTTTGTGGGAGAAATTAGATTTAAAGTATATAAATTGCCAATTAATGCACCAGAACAGATAATTATTTTATTTCTCTTTATAACTACATTGTTATTAAAAGAAAAAGAATATCCATCCAAAAACAGTTTAGAAACTGAAATTAAATTTTTTCTAAAACTGGGTACATAAAGACAATTTCTTAAAACCAATTTTCTATTTCTATCAAAAGATAAGTAGACATCTCCCACTGCAACAACCGCCACCTTAGTAGCATTGCCCATATAGACGGTTATCTCTCCTTCATATAGTCGTCGGGTTTCCTGGAACCCCTGCAAAGAATTGCAGACATGATCAGTGGCTCCCGTATCTACACACCAGGTGTTGGTAGATAACACCACTAAACATGTTTCAACAACCAGAGTATGAGATATACTTTTGTTGTTTTGATTCCTACGAGGACAGTCCGCCTTCCAATGCCCTGACTGCTTGCAGACGAAGCACTTGCCCTTCGGCTTCTTCACTCCAGCTTTAGGTCCTGTACTCTGAAATTTATTCACCTTCTTTGCTGAGCTAACTTTTTTCTTCTTCTTCTTTTCTTTCGGTCTAGAAGTAGAACCATTTTCAGCATAGTGAATCTGAGAATTGTGACGAAACAAACCTTCTGCTGCCTGAAGTTCTGTCAGTAGTTCTGCCAATGAATATACCCTTTTATTCATATTGTAATTCAGGCGGAATTGCTTAAAACTTCTAGGTAGCGTTTGGAGGATCATATCGATATGTGTTTCTCCATCAATTCCTCCTCCAAGGATTTGTATTTCATTTAGATAAGCCATCATCTTTAGGATATGATCCCTTACGAGAGTACCCTCTTGTATGGTGGCTGTCATTATCTTTCTCATGGCTTCTTGCCTAGAGGCCCGATCCTGGTGACCAAAGAGTTCCTTGAGATTGTTCATAATATCATAAGATGTTGGTAAATCTTGATGCTGATGTTGCAATACATTTGACATTGAAGCCAAAATGTAACACCGCGCCATCTCATCTGCTTTTACCCATTTCTTATGATATTCAATCTCCTCTTGGGTAGATTCACCAGTGGGTGCATCAGGGCAAGGCTCAGTCAGTACAAACTTATAGCTCTCAGCAGTAAGAACAATGTCCAGGTTCCTTTTCCAATCTATATAGTTAGGACAAGTAAGTCTGTTCTCTTTTAGTATGATGGCCAGTGGGTTGAAAGTCATCCTAAGAATCACAAATAACTTTTGGTCAGAACTCTAAATTTAGAATAATATTGATTCCTCAAACAATACTATTTTAAATTAACCAACACCTCAAAACACCGTGAATTTTGTATGCGATGATAGTGTGGACGTATACAAATTCAACATTTGTAAAAGGAGGGTTTAACCCATTAATTTTATTATCTTGTCAACCTAACTTTTTGACAAATAAAATTAATAGTTGGTTTCCTTTGGTCACACGAATAATAGCAGTGACTCCGATGGGGAGGATACTATTAGACGTGACTAAGTGTATACCATTACTTGACACTAAGTCCATTAATAAGATTGTGCCCCTTCCGATGGGGAAGATCACACGCTCTTAATTAACTTCCTATAGTCATCCAAAATGGAAGTTTGTTCTAGTGATCCACATACAAACTCATCCGATATGGAGGAAGGCACTCAGAGCCAACGCGCAAGTTTGTTTGCATCACTTACAAACCAGTAATGGAGACCGTGAAATTTATTTAAAATCCCTCTCCCACTTAGTTATTTAAAGTGAGGAATTTTGACTATGCTAGCCTACTAAACATGTATACTAACATGCACACATAGCACAGTATAAAAGCAATAAATAGAAAAACTAATTTTCAACTATTATGACTTTTATCTATTGTTGTCCTCCGCGTGTTGTCATCCCTAGCTGCTGCCATTTTTGGCCACCGCCACCGGGCCTAGTTGTCGCATCCATCTTGCTCCTTGTTCCCCTGCGCCTCTGGTTCTCAAAAGGTTCCACGCCTTGCAAGATTCGATCCGCGACATAAATAGAATTTTACATTTTTCGATCCTATATTCCTCGAAGGAATGTACATGTATCTAGATCAAAAAAATAAAATCCTAATAAAACTAAATACAGCTCCTGCTGTATTTTATAATACAATCATGCTTACACAATAAATGCCCTTGACATGTCTAAGGGTCCAATCACACATATAATAACTATAAGCCATAATAGTTGGATCCTGCATCCACAAAGTTAGCACATCCTATTATTAACCTGCCTAAATTATGTATGACATGTGCATAATTAAACTAATACCAAATACACAGAGGCAAAACCCTAGCTCTGATACCAATTGTTAGTTGCTACTCAGAAAACCTAACGGTTCCACTGTACAAAAATTTTGTACAAAGGTCTGAACCTTTTCCTAGCTACCATGTGTTCTTTTAAATTAAACTTGGATCGCCTGCGGAACTTAACACGTTTGATCCTAAGTTTAATTTATTTGTTCTTTTAGGTTTAGACTTGGATCTCCTGCGGAACTTAACACGTTCGATCCAAATCACCTAGGTCACGAAGACAATTAAATATCTATTTCCAAAATCGGCTTCCAGTACTGCATGGCGAGGCACATGACCTTCTTGGATATGGGAGCAACCACCACCGACTAGACAAAGCCTTTTAAGGAAATTAAATATTTAACCTTCCCATAGTAACCCTAGGTTAACCTCTAAAAACAATCAAATCACAAGGAAAAGAAAAAACAAAAGAACACAATTTCGAAAACTAATTCGAAAAACTAGAATCACATGTCTCTTGTATTTGATATTTTTACATGGAGATAAAACTAACATGATGCGGAAAATAATATTAGTTATACCTTACTTAGTAGATAATGACCTTTTGATCTTCTACCGTATTCCTCTTCTAATCTCGGACGTTGTATGGGCAACGATCTTCCGAGACGAGGACCACCTAGCACCTTCTTCTTCTTCTTTCAAGTTTCGGCCAAGCAAGACTTCCAAAGGATGAAGATCTTTTTCCACCAACAAAGCTCCAAGGGATGCAAGCTTTCTCTCATTCTTCACGAAGCTAGGATTCGACCACCACTTGATCTCCAAGAGAGAAGAGAGTTTCGGCCACAAGGATGGAGAGAAGAGAAAGGGAAGAGCCGGCCACACCAAGGAAGAAAAGAGGGAGAAAAATAATAGAGGTTGTTCACCTTGAAGGCACCAAAACCCCCCTCTTTTATAATCTTTAGCTTTGGCAAATAAGGAAATTTAATTACAATAAAATTTCCTTAACTTTCCTTAACATGAATTAATCAAGAAAAATTAAATAAAATTTCCTAATTACCCATGTCATGGTCGACCACCTCATGGAAGAACAAATAAGACAATTTTCAATCAACCAATTAAAATTCTTTATTTGTCTCCGGAAATTTAAAAAAATAAAATTTCCCTTTAAAATCTCTTCATGGTTGATAAAAAGAAATTTTTATAATTTTAATTTTTCAACATGTGAATAAAGAAGAAAAATAAAATATCCTTTCAATCTACAAATAAGGAAAGAGATTTAATCTCTTTTCTTAATCTTTTGTAGAAACTTAAAAGAGATATTTTAATTTTTATTCTCTCCAATAAATTATATCTTCCACATAAGAAAAATTTAAAATTAAAATTCTTTTCTAATTTAATAGGGCCGACCACCTAAGCTTGGGTTCAAGCTAAGGCCGACCACCCATTGATCAAGGCTTGGCCGGCCCTAGCTTGGTCCTCAAGCTAGCTTGACGGCCCCTACAACATGGGTATGAAGGTGAGTATAAGTGGGTATAGTACTTTATAAATAAGAGACTACGATAGGGACCGAGAGGAGGAATTGGTTTTGGTCTCCCGATAAAATTAAGCATCCCATGTTCGCCCCGAACACACAACTTAATTTTATCAATAATAATTCATTCTACTAGAGAACTATTATTGAACTACCGCACCTGTATCGCCCCGCCCCTCTTGCTAGGGCGACGGGGGTTACTTTAACATACATACCTACTTACTACAGCGGAAGTCTTATTTATAGAAATTAAAAACTTTTCTTTTCTTTAAAATCACCATGACTAATCACATGGACATATAAAACCACATATCGTACTTAACATGATTTTTAAGTCATAATACTCAAACACATAATTAAATGTCATGGAGTCATAAAGTAGTAACATAAACTAGGCATAGTTCTTACTAAACAAAAGCAGGTCTTTCTCCTTTAGCCAAGCCACTACCACACACATCCTTTTAGCCCCTCCTGCTGCTCCCCTAGTTCATCCATTCCTTGCTTTTATCTGTGGTACAAGAAAGTAAGCTGTGAGCACTCATGGCTCAGTAAGTTCCTTTCCTACTCACAAAAACCGTATAATATATCAAAATCACAAGACATAACGCATGGATACAAATTCATCATATCATGCAGCATATCATGGCATATCGTAACATAATCGTAAGGTATCATGGCATAATATAACATGGTCATCAAATGCATCCTGACATATCATAATATCATCATAAATATCATGGCACAATCATAAGGTATATGCAAGGTAAATTTCTAAACATGTATCATGAAAACATATGCAACATGTCTTTTGAAAACTTATAATATACATATTTAAACATAATCTCAACATAAGGGGGGCCCCGACTTGTACCACATACATAAATGTGCGCGTCCTATGTATGTCCAAGGTAGCAAGTCTTGAACCCTACAAGGCATACATACTAGGCCCGTTTCTTAGTTCATCGACCTAGGGGCACTTAGGAGCTCATCCCTAACGAGGCCCGTTTCTTAGTCCATCGACCCCGGGGCGCTTATGGAGCCCACCCTTGGTACAAGCCTTAAAAGTAAAGTAGCATGTCATACATATCATAATTCTTAACCTATCATTCATGTCATATTCATATCATGAAGAGTGCTCCTAGTCCCAACTGATAGGGAAGCAACTCTTAGGCATAACATAAAGCATGTATAATTGGGCACACAGCACATCATGAATTTGGGCACATAGCACATCATGATCACATGCATAATTGGGCACACAGCACATCATGAACTTGGGCACATAGCATATCATAAACTTGGGCACATAGCATATCATAAATTTGGGCACATAACATATCATAAAATTGGGCACATAGTATATCATAAATTTGGGCACATAGCATATCATAAATTTGGGCACATAGCACATCATCATGCATAGGTCATAAGCATACATAAATGAGTATAGCAGCATGACATATTCTTATCATATCATAAAGCATTGCATGAGAGGCACATGAGAAATCATAATTAGGTCTCTAACCCTAATATCATGTAGTGGCCGAAACATATAGTTGTAGCCTAGGTTAGCAAGCAACATAAAAGCATGTGAACCCTAAACCATTATCCTATCAAATATCATAAGGAACACCTTGAGCATGTTTAGTTTGGGTTCTAAGCTTCCTAGGTCTTTTACTTATATCATGGTCGAAACTTATCAAGCATCAAATTAGGTTATAAGCAACATACAAACATGTAAACCCTAACTAATGTCATATCATATACCATAAGGAACAACTTAGGCATGTTCAGTTTGGATTCTAAGTTCTCTAAGCTTTTAACCTTATCATGGCCGAACCCTAGCAAGCATGATTCTAGGTTACAAGTAGCATGAAAGTGTTGAACCTTAAATCAATATCATAACACATATCATGAGGAACATCATAAGCACATTTAGTTTAAGTTCCAAACTTCCTAAGCCCTTAAATCTAAGGTGGCCGAAACTTGTTAAGCATGGAAACTAGGTTTCTAGTGGCATAAGAGCATGGAAACCATCAACAACTTTCATAGCATTTATTACAAGAAACATCATGAGCATATCTAAGTTGGGTTCTATGTTCTCTAAGCCCTTAAACTAATGGTGGCCGAAACATGTAAGACATAGATTAGTTTTCATGTGACATAAAAAGCATGGAAACCCTACATAAATTGCATGACATTTATTACAAGGAACATCATGAGCAAACTTAGTTTAAGTTCTAAGCATCCTAGGTCTTAAAACCTTGTGTGGCCGAAAGTTATAGAGCATGTAACCAAATTTCTATGCAACCAGCAAGCATAAGAACATCAAGTTAGTTTCATATCATTTCATCAAGAAGGTCATGAGCATCATAGACTTGTTTTAAACTTTCCTAGGCCTCAAATCTTAACATGGCCGAATCTTTATAAGCATGGAATAGAGTTCAAATCAACATATAAACATGGGCATATCATATTAGCTTCATATCTTATCTTAGGGAAATCATGGCATGCTTAGTTTTAGGTTTAAAACTCTTTTAGGCCCTTAGATCTACCATGGCTGAATGTTCATGAGCATGAAAATGAAGTTCTAATCAACATACAAGTAGGAGAAAATGTTAACAACACCATTAACATAGGGTACATATCATAAGAACAAAAGGGGAACATATTTAGTTTGAGTCTTAAGCTTACCTAGTTCTTTTGTTCATGTTTGGACGAGAGTCTAGGATCATGAATTTAAGTTCTAACTAAACATTCTAGCATAGAAACATTAAGTTAACCTCCTACCATAAGATACATGTCACAAGAAATATGATGAGTATATCTAGTTAGGTTTTAAAATTCCTTAGATCCTTTATTTTTGTCTTGGCCGAAATCTCCATGAAGCAACCCTAGGTTTTTAAGCAATCTATCTTCATGAAAACCACATGAGCTAATGTACCACAGGTGAGGGGAAGCTTACCTAGTTTTTGCTTGTTGATCCTTAAGGAAGTGGTACCCTTGTGAGGAGGGAGGAGAAGTTTCTCTTCCTTATCTCCCTTTTTGTTTTTCTTCTTCTTGTATGAGGTAGCCCTTGAGACTCCTTGCTAGTATTTGTTTTCCCTTAGAGAGAAAACCTAAACTTGGCTTTTGGAGATGAGGGAGGAGGGCTCTAGTTCTCGGTGGAGAAAGGAAGGAGGATGAGGAAGAAGAAAATTTTAGAATTTCTCTTTCTCTTTTCTCCTCTAATCCCTTTTATTCAACATGGGAAGGATTATTGTCCTCATTCATTCCTCCCCTTTAATTCACTTTAATTCCCACGAAAATGAGAAGGGAGAGAAGAGAGGAAGGCAATTCACCTTTTGCTTGCTTCTTCTCTTAACCAAGAGGAAGAGGAGGTAAGTCACTTGGTTTTCTCTTGCTCTTTTCTTAGTTTTCTTTTATTTTTCTCCTCTCCTTTAAATAAATTTTTCATTCCTTCCTATCCATGTATTATTCATTATCCTAGTGGTTATCATACATCAATCTATCTTCATTATTTGTAGGAGGTTCAAGGTTCAATCCTTGACCTCACCTCTTTTTATTTCTATTATTTCTTTTTGATTCCTCTTACTTTCATGCTCTAAAGAAAATATTATCCATATACTTATCTTAAAATTTCGTGGGTGTTACAGTACCCCATACCTCATAGAAAGTTCGTCCTCGAACTTAAAACAGCGACGTCAGGTGGTACCAGACTTCCTGCTGAGTGCATCAGCCACCTTGTTCGCTTTACCGGGGTGATAAAAGATTTCGCAATTATAGTCCTTGACTAGCTCGAGCCATCTGCGTTGTCTCATATTTAGGTCCTTCTGCGTGAAGAAATATTTTAGACTCTGGTGGTCTGTATAAATCCTGCACCGGGCCCCATATAAGTAATGCCTCCATGTTTTTAGAGCGAAGACCACAGCTGCTAGCTCTAAATCATGAACGGGGTAATTCCTTTCATGCTCTTTGAGTTGTCTAGAGGCATAGGCAATGACATTGCCATCTTGCATAAGTACAGCTCCAAGTCCTATTAAGGAAGCATCGCTATACATATCAAAGTCTTTGTTACTTTTCGGAAGAGTAAGAATCGGAGCACTGGTCAGTCTCCGTTTCAGTTCCGTAAAACTCTTCTCGCAGTCGTCCGTCCATTCATACTTTTTGTTCTTCTTGGTGAGGACTGTCATCGGGGCTGCTATTTTGGAGAAGTCCTCTACAAACTTCCTGTAGTAGCCTGCTAGCCCGAGAAAACTTCTGACTTCACTAGCGTTCTTTGGCCTATTCCAGTTGCTTACAGCTTCAATCTTATTTGGATCTACCATTACTCCGTCCTTGGAGATAATATGACCCAAGAATGATATTTGATCGAGCCAGAACTCACATTTGGAGAACTTTGCATATAGTCGTTTCTCTCGAAGGATCTGCAATACTATTTTCAGGTGTTCAGCATGCTCTTCTTGGGTTCTCGAATAGATGAGGATATCGTCAATGAAGACGATCACAAATTTGTCAAGATAAGCCGTAAATACCCGATTCATCAGATCCATGAATACAGCAGGAGCATTGGTTACTCCAAAAGGCATAACTACAAATTCATAGTGTCCGTATCTTGTTCGAAATGCCGTCTTCGGAATATCATCCTGTTTCACTTTTACTTGATGGTAACCAGACCTGAGGTCAATCTTGGAGAAAACGGTTGCTCCCTTCAATTGATCAAACAGATCATCGATCCGTGGAAGGGGGTATTTGTTCTTGATTGTCGCGTAGTTCAGTGCTCGGTAATCTATACACATTCGCATAGCCCCATCCTTCTTTTTCACAAATAGTACCGGAGCTCCCCATGGAGAGTGACTAGGGCGAATAAGTCCCTTGTCGAGTAACTCCCGTAGCTGTTCTTGAAGTTCCTTCAACTCAGTCGGCGCCATCCGGTACGATGCTTTAGAGATTGGTTTAGTACCCGGAACTAATTCAATCGTAAATTCTATTTCTCTATCGGGTGCTCATCCCGATAGTTCATCAGGAAATACTTCTGGATAGTTGCATACTACCCTGACCTCTTCTAGCTTCTGGCTCCTGGTTTGTCTTGTATCAACCACGCGCGCTAGAAATCCATTACATCCTTTGTCTAACATACTCTGTGCCTTTACAGCTGATAAGAATCTTTCAGTTTCTTTCCCAGATTCCCCAATAAATTCGAACATCAGTTCGGCTTCAGGTCGGAAGACTACCTTCCTATCGCGACACTCAATTGAGGCGCCATACTTGCTCAGGAAGTCCATGCCCAGTATAATGTCATAATCCCGCATGTCCAGTACTATCAGATTGCAGTAGAGTTCTCTGTCTGCTATTCGGATAGGTACGGCCCGCAGCATATGATCCGATGGCATAACTTCCCCGGATGGTAAGGTTGTTAAGAACGTGCCATTTAGTGCTTGGGGTGGTATGCCTAATTTCTTTGTAAATGATGCTGAGACGAACGAGTGTGTCGCCCCAGTATCAAATAATACTAATGCATACTGACTGAAAATAGGCAGCGGACCTGTAACGACGGTAGAGGCGTTCGCCACTTCTTCTTTAGTAAGCGAGAAAACCCTGGCGTTCGTTGTATTTGGCGGGGCTTTTAATCTCCTTTGGCTGATCGAAGTCCCTTCTATAGCAGTTTGCATCTGGTGTAGCTGTGGAGGGGCACTCCTGTTCTAGTTATTCTGCTAGGGTGGTACCTGAAACTGAGTAGGACAGTCTCTAGCCAAATGTCCTTCCCGTCCACAATTATAGCATTTTCTTGTACCTTTGTGACATAAACCGGAATGCAGCTTCCCACAAATAGTACACTGAGGGTACTTCGGTTGCTTATTCACTGCACCACCTTTAGCATTATCCCATTGCTTCCTTTTCCCGGTAGGGGTTCCTTTCCAGCCTGTTTTGGTACTCTGAGGTCTCTGTCTTTCTGCTCGTGCCTGATTCTTATTCTCGTTCATTGCTTTATGATAGTCTTCTGTAATTAGGGCACTGTTGACCAGTTCCTCTGTAGTCTGCGGCCTATTAATTCCGTCGGCCACATTCAGTGCTATCTCAGGTCGGAGCATCTTCAGCATCAGTCTGACCCTTTCTCTTTCTGTGCGAACTAACTCTGGACAAAGGCGTGCTAGACGGTTGAAGCGCTTTACTGCTTTGTTTACTGATAAGTCACCTTGTCGGAACTCGGTGAACTCGTCGTAATGCCGGTTCGTCACTTGCATATGGAAGAGCTCTTCGAAGAACTCTGTCTCGAAGTCCATCCAATTCATCAGATTAATCTGTCTCTTAGCTTTAACTCTTTCCCACCACATTCTCGCGTCTCCGGAAAAGCAGAAAGATACGCATTTGATCTTCTCCAATTCGGGCCAGTCCAGTAGTTCCACTATGCTTTCTACTGTCTTGAACCAGGCCTGGGCATTCCATGGCTCGCAAGTACCCGAGAAGTTCTCCGGCTTCAGCCTCAGCCACTGTATCAAGTAGGTCTCCTGTCGAACCACTGGGGCAGGGGCTACCGGTGGTACTGGTGCAACTATTGGCACGACGGGCACTGTATTCTGATTTACTGGCGGGGTGGCAGGAGTTCCTTGTTGACCCATTAAAGTCGTGATCAGCTGTTGTTGTTCCGTGATTTGACGTTGGAGGTCGGTAACTACTTGAGTCAGATCTGGTGGCGTTACTGTCTCGTCTGCTCGGGTAGTACGTCTCCTAGCCATGCTTATCTTCATAATAATAAATTATCGTTATTCCTATTCGACTGTCATAAGGTTATTACTATTCCTATTCTACCATCATGCATACCTAAACTAAATCAAAAGAATAAGTAAACATGCATAATATTAAAGCATCATAAAAGAAAATTTAAATTAAGCATATAAATTCTTACTTGGAGCGGCAGGATGGAGGCTTGACATGTGTGTAGTGAAAAGGCTAACCTGGCTCTGATACCAACCTGTAACGCCCCGCCCCTCCTGCTAAGGCGACGGGGGTTACTTTAACATACACACCTACTTACTACAGCGGAAGTCTTATTTATAGAAATTAAAAACTTTTCTTTTCTTTAAAATCACCATGACTAATCACCTGAACATATAAAACCACATAGCGTACTTAACATGATTTTTAAGTCATAATACTCAAACACATAATTAAATGTCATGGAGTCATAAAGTAGTAACATAAACTAGGCATAGTTCTTATTAAACAAAAGCAGGTCTTTCTCCTTTAGCCAAGCCACTACCACACACATCCTTTTAGCCCCTCCTGCTGCTCCCCTAGTTCATCCATTCCTTGCCTTTATCTGTGGTACAAGAAAGTAAGCTGTGAGCACTCATGGCTCATTAAGTTCCTTTCCACACCAATCCCAAATTATATTTTTGGGCTCCTTCTTATTATGAGTGTGTTAGTCTCCCTGTGTTTAAGATGTCGAATGCCCACTAATTAAGTGAGTTACTGACAACTCATTTAATTAATATCTTAGTCCAAGAGTAGTACCACTCAACCTTATCGTCATGTCGGACTAAGTCCACCTGCAGGGTTTAACATGACAATCCTTATGAGCTCCTCTTGGGGACATTATCAACCTAGATCACTAGGACACAGTTTCCTTCTATAATCAACAACACACACTATAAGTGATATCATTTTCCAACTTATCGGGCTTATTGATTTATCGAACTAAATCTCACCCATTGATAAATTAAAGAAATAAATATCAAATATACGTGCTTGTTATTATATTAGGATTAAGAGCACACACTTCCATAATAACTGAGGTCTTGTTCCTTTATAAAGTCAGTATATAAAAGAAACGACCTCTGATGGTCCTACTCAATACACTCTAAGTGTACTAGTGTAATTATATAGTTAAGATAAACTAATACCTAATTACACTACGACCTTCCAATGGTTTGTTCCTTTCCATTTTGGTCGTGAGCTACTGTTTATAATTTATAAGGTACTGATAATATTATCTTCTGTATGTGACACCATATACTATGTTATCTACAATATAAATTAATTGAACAACTACAAATAAATGTAAATAATTTGACCAAATGTGATTCTTTATTCAAAATAAATGTTTACAAAAGCTTAGGCTTTCAGTATACACTCTAACAGTAACGTTGGCAATGCTCCTAAACCCATTTAGAAGCATAAGTAATGAGCAGTATCTAGCAACACATCATTACTACCCAAGCTACAAGAATGTTGAGATCCAACATCACCTTGTGACTACTAATTGTGACTCTTCACAATATGTGACAATGTCCTTCTATCTTAGACATCTAGATTGATCAAATATGAGGCATAGACGGTGTCATCCTCTGATCAATGTAAATCTTGAACTCCAAGTAGACTCACTCTAATCAAATGAGCTCAATATCTCATATTGACTCACTTGGGTATGACCATGCACTTAGTGGTCTCACTCTATCAAGAATAACGATGTCACTCCTGTTATATAGGAGGGATAGATCCCATCTACATCACTCACATCCCTCCGCATAATTTGTTACATACCCAGTAATCGCCTTTATAGGCTACCCAGTTACGGGTGACGTTTGACGAAGCCAAAGTATGTAACTCTTTATGTAGGGAACCATGGTGACTTCAGGTCCAAGGACTAATAGTCATACTAATAGCCACATGAGAAAATATATGACACTCATATAACGATCCATGATACTTTCTCATGGCGGGTCATTCAGTATACATTCTCCAATGCATACCCATGTGTCAACTTGATATCTCTATATCCATGACTTGTGAGATCAAGTCATCGAGTTGACCTACATCCTAGTCTCGTCGCATTAACATTGTCCCTGAATGTTAATACTTGACTAGGAATGATTAAGAGTAGTGTTCCCTATATCATCTCACTATCGATTCAACCAATCGATTGATATAGGTAAGAACGTTCTACTCAAGGACGCTATTATACTTAGTTATTTGGCACCAATACAAGTAAGTATAATAACCATAAACAAATGCCTTTATATACATAAGAAATATGATACAATGAGTCCATACAACAATCATCAAATGATTGGCTCTAGGGCTCTAACTAACATTTCCTGGTTGAGTAAACATCCTGCACACTCAGTCAACTTGTTAGATCACAACAAGACTTAACTTGAACCTTTGACAACATCAAAACTCAGGTTTGATTCTCGTGCAGCTTGCACCAACAAGAGCATCTTGAATGTAAGCTCAATCGGTCTATGGACTAAAGCAAGCTTCGAGATCTTGGAACATCCGGTTTAATGAAGTTATCCAGTCTTATGGATTCATTCAGTGTCCGGATGAGTCTTGTGTATATAAGAAGCGTGATGGAAACATGGTGGTATTTCTTGTACTATACGTAGATGATATTTTGTTCATTGGTAACAATGTCAAAATGTTGTCAGAAGTATGGATATGGTTGTCCAAGTGTTTTGATATGAAGGACTTGGGAGAATGTTGACATATTTTGGGATCAAAGTAATAAGGGATCGCAAGAAAAGATATTGTCCTTATCCCAAGCTTCCACTACAAGAGAAACCCTCATAGACATCGGTTTTCCACCGCTGTCTATTACAAAATCGACCGATGTCTATGAAGGTGATGTAAAATGTCTGTCATTTTAGACATTGGGTTATAACCAATGTAGTATCACTTAACGACACCGATTTTTGAATCGATTATGAACTGGTGTAGTATCACTTAGCGACACTGGTTCAGCAACGGTGTAAAACCAATATAATATATGTTAATAACACCAATTTTGGTAGCGGTTTACGACTGATGTAATTTTAACAACACTAATTCCATCAACGATGTAAAACTGATGTAATATCAATTAATGACACCAGTTTTGACAGCGGTGGAAAACCAATGTAATATCAGTATTGTTTAACGACACTGATTCGATTTCCGAAATAGTGAAAAATCGATATTATACAACATTTTAATAGTACAAAATTTAGTTAATATTTTTATACATCGATGTATCTAAACACACCAAGTCAATATCCATGTAACCAACACATAAAAATTATTCTTACAACATAAAAAGATAATATATATTGTACACATCAAGTCTGTATCGATAAATTACACAAATATTCTTCTTACAACACCAAAAGGTAATAGATATTATACACATCAAGTCAGTATCTATAAAATACACAAATATTCTTTTTATAACATCAAAAGGTAATAAATATTGTACACATCAAGGTATCATCCGCAATTTACATTCCATGCAAATGCATGCATCATCCAAAGTTTTCAAAAATCAAATACCTTTCCTACTCAAATGTAATCTAGCATGCATTCAGCCCACTCAAACCACACTTCATCAATTTCAACTATGGAGTACTTGAGATTTGTAAACTGTAACAACACATAAAAACAGATATTGCAGCACTTTCATTTTGTGAATTTTTAAAAAAATAAAAGAGACATCATTGAGGAAAATAAAAAAGTAAAAGGTGTTGATTACAAAGAAACTTACTGGGACTTGTAAAATATCTTCACAAGCTAATGCACCATCCAGTAGAAGAAGGCATACACGGAGAGCTATTTGCTGCATAGGAAAAAATAGCAAGGTAGAATAAAACGATTCATCTTATCAATAACTCATAAGATGATTAAATTAAGGCATACCTCTTCAATTGGCTTGATATTCTGGAACAGCTTTTTGAGAACTGATAATAACTATGCATACTCATGGATATGGTAGAGAATGATTGCCTGTGACGAACCAAATTAACAAAATTACTAAGAAGAGAGCAATTTATTAACTCATTCACTAATTATGGAAAGAAAATTTTTGACAAAATGCGTTGAACTACATACAATATTCAGCATTGTTACTGAAACATCAAACTCTTGGGCATGGACAACTATACTGTTATTGATAGCAGCACTTTGATGAATTGAAGCACTATTAGCTTTAGACCCTGAAACCATATAGCCTAGGCAGCTATTCTCAGAGTCAATCTAGTCCATAAAAGTATGCGCAAGCTCTTCACTCTGCTCCTATAACCAATATAGTTATTAATAAAAGAGTGCATGTAAAATATCTTTTCAGTTGCAAGAACAATGCTAGTTTAAGAAATCATAGAATATTGACTGAATGGATAAACATGGATTAAATTATTTCCAACTTTGAAAAAAAGATAGAGAAAATGGTGAAATTACATGAAATAGATAATAAAATATTAGAAATATTCAAAATACTATGATTTGGAGAAGACATGATTCCCAAGGAACAACAGACTTTTCTGCTATAGAAGAATGAATGATTCTAAAGATCATGTTTAACCTTATCATACATGTTAAGTATAATCATGTCATATAATATCATATGTTTAATATGATTATAGCTTTAATGTTTAATAATTTGTTTCCTCAAGAATGTCAGTATGAAGATGAGAAATTATTTTCATAAATTAATTCAAAAAACTAATTACCTATGATTCAGTAAACTTACTTTAACCTTGTTTAATGCATCAAGGAGATTCCTAGGATCAGTACAACCATCTCAAAAGTATTCTACAACAGCAATGTTATGAAGAACCTAAAATAAATAGAAAATAATTAAGGTTCACACAAACACGAACTACACATAGTAAATAAATTTCCCTTCTTTTGTATGCAAGTCAACAACAAATCATCATGTACTTTAAAAATGAGTAAGATATTAGTTAAAATAGAAATAATTAGAGGAAAAAATAGGCATGTTTCATATAGCAGCCAATTAATACATTTTGACATGGAGAAGCAACATCAAACCTTGAGTTGCAACTATTAGGGAGACCTAAAGACAAACAGTGTAAAAGCCTTCACACAAAAAGTAGAAGTGTGGATACCAAATATGCAATTTCTTCTTTCATATCAAACCCAGCAAAGAATCATTGGATCACTGTCATCTTTGGGAAACAATGAGATTTCAATTAAAATAGAACAAATTTGAGGAATTTTACATTCTTGATTTGTATAATAACTGGTCAATTGATTTTCGTATGGAGAAGAACCAAGTAAAATACAGTCAGTGTAAAATCCTTAAGAGTTGAAGTTGAATTATATTTCTACTAAAATACAGATTAAATCAATGACAAATGATAATCAAAGTGAAGAAATAAACAAGTAGACAACAGGTTCCATTATCACAACAATTCACAGAACCTAAACATTCTAAAAATACTAAATCTAAGAATTTATTTGTGGTAAAGAATCTAAGCTTGTTGCGCATGAAATGTAATGAATCTGGAATGCAAATGCTAAACACACTAGAAGTTGAGGTCTTATTAAAGGTCAGGTGTAAGAAAAGGTGAGGAGGGCCCCTTGAGGTTTAATCTTAACAACTTAGCATCTAATATTTGGACACTAAAGTTAATGTAGGCTGATGATTTTGACTCTGAAATCTACAATATCCACAGTTCACACATGATTACAGTACACTCTTCTTCATAGCAAACAACACAGAGTAGGAATCTACAAGTTCCGTTATGCAAGGTTGACCATAGAGAAAGTTAAAATCCTGTTGCTCTTACTTGTTGGTCTCATAGTAGAATTACATCCATCATGCATTTGCTGCAATTTCATAAAAAATATTCTTAGGTCATTAAGCCATGTGCAAGCTCTGTTCATCTTTTCACCATTTTTTAAGCCCTAAAATCTTATATATTTTTCATCATAAAGGACCTTTCGTTTACTCATAGCTTGGACATGTAGTAGTGTCTGCATATGCTAGAAGATTGATATAAATGCTTGAAGTAATTATTGGACTAAGGGAGACTTGTCTTCTTCAGTTATCTATTTTACAAACTGTTAAGTCATCATTCGAGCAGCACTTTCCATTGAGAATTAGTATTCGGAATCCCCCTAACCAGAAATGTACTAGACAACATAATCACAGTATAACGAAAGATAAATTAGACGCACCTTCGCATCGCCTCTCTTTTTATCAAAAACATGGCTCAATATTTCAATGCACTCCTGGAACCGCCAGTTCTGGAACAAGAAAGCAGCTTCCTTGGCAAGCCCTTTGGCATCAGAGAGATTCCCTTCATCGTTGGCAGGCCCATCCGTGGTCCCAGCTAGAGCCACTGCGGCCGAGGGAGAGGCTGGCGAATCCTTAATGATCATAATTAACTTGGTCATGAATCGATTTAACAAGAAGGTCAAAATAAAATACTCACTTAATGATCAAAGCCTTTAAGTTGTATATGTAGCGCATCTAAGAAGCCCAACACACAAATCCTGTAGAAACAACAACAACAAAAAGTGGTAAATTTATAAACCAGAAAACATGACATATCAGTGAAAAGAATTAGCATATACATAAAAGGAACTTGATAGTTCAAGGAATACATAAAACCAACTTAGCAACAGGAAATAACAACTCCTTAATCTAGCAAACAAAAATGATAAAATCAACTCAGGGTAGTGTTTGAGGAAATTCATCAAACATATTGCATGCATCAATCAATTAATACTTGCAATCAAGAGATCAAGAAGATGAAACTGTCGAAGATGAGGAAGGACTTCAGTAGCCACGATGGATAAAGGAAAAATTACCGGAATGCCAACGACGAGGAGGAAAGTGGTGGCGGCGTCGATCTAGGAAGGGGAAGAGGAAGGGGAGTCGATCATGGCTTACATATAGCATGATAATGTTAAAATGATGATCTAGCCAGCAAGGAAAATAAGCATATTGTGCTGATTTATAACATCAAGAAGGTGCTTCTCTCAGTCACGATTACCAATTTCTATGCAAAGCTTGACGAAGTCTGCATAGTTTGGTATCTAAATTTAGTTAGTCGATTCTCCGAGACGATAAAATGGACAATAGGAGGTGAGCTAGACTCATAATCATCATGGCTTACATGTAATATATATCTTGTTATTAAGATGACAATTATATTGTGAAGATTAAGATATTATAAGAGCTTCAACCTTAAGACACAACCATAGTCTTACTCGACATTCAAATCTACTATGTTTGATGAGTAAATGTGAAACCAAACCATTTTTCTGAAGCTGAAACATGAGGCATGAACAAGAGATGACCAAACTAAACTTATTCTTTTAGCAATTTACCTTCAATTCAACAAGGATCTCCAGCGTGCCCCTTCCAGAGGCGCATATGAGGAACATAAATCCAAACTTCTCCTAATAACGGATATTCCAGTCCACCAATTCCTACAGTTTGACCAAAGAAAAAGAATTCAAATATCAAATTAAAAGAATAATCTCTAAAATAAAGAGGGGAACATGATCAGATCCACCTGCAATGTGGTATCAATGGCAGTAGCCATTGCAGCAGATTGTTCTTCCTTGGACCACCTAATCCGGGCAACAATAAAAAGTTAAAAGGATTCCAGAATAGAAAAAGGAATGAGAGGGATTGGAAGAATAGTGACTGCAAAACGGAGGGAGAGATGGATTCGATCGGTGGGTGAGCTGCGAAGGCCTCGAGCCATCAGGCGACATCGATCTGAAGAATTAGAAGGTGAGGAAAGGGGTTGGCGAGGGTGATCGAGAATAGAGAAGAGGGGGGCAAAGGTGCGACCTTGTTGAACCAGATCTCGCAGGCGGACTGGATTGCGTGGTGGAGGTCGGAAAACGGCGAGGCGGAGGTGAGCTCCTTGGCGAAACACTTGCTACCGCAGCACCGTAGCACATCCTCCTCCGTCCATGAAAAAGACTCCATCTTTCATAGATCTAGGAAGGGGAAGAGGGAGATGAGGCGAGGAGGAAAGTGGTGGTGGCGTCGCGATGATATGCGGTGGACGACGTGATATAGGTTTAGGTTTGGAGGGAAGAGTGAAGTGTTGCAAATTTTGACTAAGTATTGGTAGGAAAATTAAATTATTTTATTTTGGTTTATTAACACCACTTTTAACAACGATTTTTTACTATCCGATTTCGTAGATAGAACAAGGAAGCTATCATAGATACCAGGTTTTAAAAACTGCTATTAAAATCGATGTCTATTAACGAAAAAAAGGCGCTCATAGACATCGGCTAAAAAAACTGATGTCTATGAGCGAAAATCTGCACTCATAGACACCGATTTTTGGAAAAATCGGTGTAAAATACTCAAAGACATCGGAATTTGCTTAAAACCGTTATTGTTCCATCGATATCTATGAGGATTTTTCTTGTAGTGTTCATACATCAATACTATCCTAGCTCGTTTTAGCATGCAAAACTCCAAGAAAGGTTTTCTACCTTTTCGGCATGGAGTACCTTTATCTAAAGATATGTGTCCTAAGACATCAAAGGAGATAGAGGACATGAAGGCAGAACTCCTTATGCTTCGGCTGTAGGAAACCTATTGTATGCGATGCTATGTACGAGACCGGATATCTGTTTTGTTGTAGGCATGGTTAGCAGATATTAAAGTAACCCAAGATAAGGACATTGGACTACCGTAAAACATATATTAAAGTATCTGAGAAGGACTAGAGATTATATGCTGATTTACTAGGCAGATGATTGGTTCCTTGTGGGTTATACAGATTCTGACTTCCAATCAGATAGGGACAATAGTAAGTCTACCTCGAGGTATGTGTTTACTTTGGGAGGTGAAGCCATAACATGGAGGAGTGTTAAGCAGAAATACGTTTCGGACTCCACCATAGAAGCTGAGTATGTGGCAGCCTCTGAGGTAGCCAACTAAGATGTATGGCTTAGGAACTTCTTGATGGACTTAGATGTGATTCCTGGTTTGTCCAAAATCATCACAATTTATTATGATAATAGTGGTGCAGTAGCAAACTCGAAGGAACCACGAGCCTATAAGGTGAATAAACACATTGAACGCAAGTACCACCTGATACGAGACATTGTAAAGTGAGGAGAAGTTGTTGTTGCCAAGATTACATCAGCAAATAACCTAGCAGATCCTTTCACTAAGGCCCTTCCAGCGGTAGCTTTTGATCGACATGCTGAGAGGATGGGAATCAGATGTATGACAACATTTATGGAAGCATAGTCTTTTAGTATAAGTGGGAGATTGTTAAAATGTATACTAAAAGTCTAGCTTTTCGTATAAATATTTATTTTGAAATAAGAATCACATTGGTCAAATGTCTACATTTATATGCTAAATGTAGTTGTTCATTTAATTTATATTGAAGATAACATGGTGTGTGGTATCACATAGAAGATCATGTTATTAGTTCCTTATAAATTATAAATAGTTGCTCACAACAAAGATGGAATGAGACAAACAATTGGAATGGTTGTAGTATAATTTGGTATTAGTTTATCTTGACTATAAAATTACACTAGTACACTCTGAGTGTATTGAGTAGGACCATTTGAGGGTGTTCTTTTTATATTGATTGTAAAAAAAGAACAGGACCTCTATTATTATGGAAGTCGTACTCTTAATCATGATATAATAACTGTTGGAACCCCAAGGTTGTTTTGGTGTGATCAACAAGTTAAGTTAGTTCCTGTGTGTTTCTAACCTTGTGTCTAAGTGTGAAGGAGCTTAGGAGCACAGGTAGTCGAGCAGAAGACGCAGCTAGCGAGAAGGATGATAGTCCGAGGGACGAGGTGCTGCGGAAGAGTACACCGGCAGACGAGAAGGAAGCGTGCGGTGGTTCCGAGGGACGAAAGCCGGATCGGAAGATTGTTCGGGGAGCAAGAGACGCAGCTAGTGAGAAGGATAGCACGCGGTGCGTTCGAGGGACGAAGACTGCGGATGAGTACGCCGGTGGATGAGAAGGGAACACGCGACGATTCCGAGTAACGAGAAGCCGGAGGGAAGCTCGCTCGAGAAGACCGGAAGTTGGGTTCGGGTGAGCCCTTTTTCGGATGGCAGAGATCACCCAATCAAGCGGATCCGGAGTAGAGGACCCGGATGAAAGTCAACCAGAGTTGACTCAGTTCGGGGCGCCCGGAGCAGTTCGGGGCGCCCGGAGCAGTTCGGGGCGCTCGGAGCAGTCCGGGGCGCCCTGAGCAGGCCGGGGCGCCCGAAACCCTTCCAGGCGCCCGAAACCTGAATTTTGACCAGATCGAGCTTTGACTCGATCTGAACGTTGGGGGATAAAATTTATCCCCCCAAGGCGCCCGGAACCCTTCCAGGCGCCCCGACCAAGGCTATAAATATAGCCTTGGTCCAGAAGCTTTGAATCAACTCAAAAATTTACATTCCAAACACTTGTGCACTCCTGTTCTAGTTTAGCTTCTGTCTTTCATGCTTTCACTGCTGTAAGAGGCTTCTCCGCCTGAAGGAGATATTTTAGTGCACGTTCATTTCTTGGATTAACAATCTCCTTGGTTGTAATCAAGTCAAGTTGTGAGTCTCTTCTTTCTGTTTTATTTACTGCTAATTTACTTTATGCAAGTGTTAGCTTAAGAGTTTGAGAAGGGTTGTTCGTTTTGATTTTACAGGCTATCCAACCCCCCTTCTTGCCGGTCGCAACGGTCCAACAAGTGGTATCAGAGCCGAGACGCTTCAGGAGGACTAACCGCCGAACGAAGCAACAAGATGGCCGGATCTAACATCCACTCGCCAAAATTCGAGGGGGACTTTGCAAGCTGGAAGAAACACATGGAGGTATTTTTCGGTACCGATTTCGATTTATTACTTACAATGGAACTCGGTTTTGAAGCTCTCGAGGGAAAAGCAAAAAATTCATGGACAAAGAAAGAGCAGGCCGAGTACGTGGCAAACAAGAAAGTAGAATTCCGTCTGCTAAGCGTACTTCCACCACAAGAAGTCAACCGTGTCGGCACTTACAACTCGGCAAAGGAGCTTTGGGTGAAGTTCCTTGAACTACACGAAGGAACATCCGAAGCTAAGCTTGCGAGACGGGACTTAATTTGCAACCAGCTCACCAACCTCCGTCTTGAAGAAGGTGAAACAATTGCACATCTACACTCAAGGATACAGGAGCTCATCACCGGACTTTCGAATCTCGGAGAAGAGGTAAGTAACCGAGATTCGCTCAGGTACGCTTTAAATTCCTTTCCGAGAAATTAAAAATGACCATCACTAGTAGATGCCTTTTATATTTCAAAAGACCTAGAAAAAGTTTCTTTAGAAGAATTTTTTTCAACATTTGAAGTGCACGAATCAAGATGTGCAGGTTCGAAGGAGCCCAAGAACAACATCGCGCTCAAAGCATCGAGAGACGAGCCTGAGTCAGAATCTTCTCTCGACGACGAGGAAATGGTAATGATGGTAAGACGATTTAAGAAGTTATATAATTCTAGAAAAACTAACCATCTACAGGGTAGAAAGAAAAGAACGATCCGCTGCTACCATTGCGACGAAGAAGGGAATGTCAAGGACAATTGCCCCAAGCTAAAGAACAAGGATAAAGATAAAGGGAAAAAACCTGTTCAAAAGTGCAAAGCCCTAAAAGCGACGTGGGACGATACATCGTTCGAATCGGAAGTCGAAGCATTCTCCGGACTCGCACTGATGGCGAGTCATCAAGACGACGATTGCGATTCAAGTTCCTCCGAGATGAGCATCGAAAGCATCGATGAAGGGGGAGCTTCGTCGGAAGAAAGCAGCAGCTCAGGGGGAGAAACGGATAACGAGATCGACAAGGTAAGTCAGGTACGATCTCTTCCTCCCGATAAAATGTTTAAGTTCGTTAAACTTTTAACAAAAGATTGCTGCAAATTAGAAAGTGAAAATAAAAATTTAAAAGTAATTCTAGCTAAGTCTTGTCCCTGAGAAGAATTAGATAAATTAAAACTAGCAAATGAAAAATTGAAACTTGAAAATGATGATTTGAAAATTCAAGTAGATAACTTGAAAAACTATGCATGTTCATCTAAAACCAATGTTAGAAGATTTAATAATTTAAATTGGTATTATAGATATCACCAGGGACAAATTAGGAATATCTCTAGAAAATATGTCCCTAAGAAATTTTTAATCAACCCAGTAGGCTGGAACCTTTATTGGGTTCCTAAATCTTACTTAATCTAAATATTAATAAAAGTTAGCACTTTCAGTGAGAAAATTAAACAATGAATTTCTTTATAAGGCTTTGTCTAAGGAAGTGGTTGTTGATCCAATAACCAAGAAGGCCTAGTGCCTCGCCACGACCTGGAAGCTAAAATATTGAAATAAATATTTAATTAACTTTCTGTCAAAGCATTAAAATTAGAATTAATTAATGCTTTCAAAGTTTTTCAAACTTTTTTTCAAAATTCTTTTTACTTAGAATTCTTTTTTGAAAATTCTCTTTAACACTTAGAAAAATTCTTAGAAGATTTCTTTAGTTAAAGGTTATAATGAAATTGAAAATTTCTGCTTCAAGTTTTTTTTAGAAAATAATTTGTTTTTCATAAATGCCTAAGTGTGAAAATTATTGCAAATTTTTAAAGATCTCAAAATTTTCTAAGTCTTTAACCCTTAGATTTTTTTTAAAACCCCATTTTTTTGTGATCAACGGGGGAGAAGGATTAGTATAAGTCTAGGGGGAGGTAGACCAACATATTAACTTATTTTTGCACTTAAATTGCAAATTAAGTTAATTTACTTAATTTTATTTAATGTCTATTTTACCCTACCTTAACTTGGGTTGATCACACCAAAAAGGGGGAGATTGTTGGAACCCCAAGGTTGTTTTGGTGTGATCAACAAGTTAAGTTAGGTCCTGTGTGTTTCTAACCTTGTGTCTAAGTGTGCAGGAGCTTAGGAGAACAGGTAGTCGAGCGGAAGACGTAGCTAGCGAGAAGGATGGCAGTCCGAGGGACGAGGTGCTGCGGAAGAGTACACCGGCGGACGAGAAGGAACCGTGCGGTGGTTCCGAGGGACGAAAGCCGGAGCGGAAGATTGCTCGGGGAGCAAGAGACGCAGCTAGCGAGAAGGACGGCACGCGGTGCATCCGAGGGACGAAGACTGCGGATGAGTACGCCTGCAGACGAGAAGGGAACACGCGATGATTCCGAGGGACGAGAAGCTGGAGGGAAGCCCGCTCGAGAAGACCGGAAGTTGGGTTCGGGTGAGCCCTTTTCCGAATGACAGAGATCACCCAATCAAGTAGATCCGGAGCAGAGGACCCGGACGAAAGTCAACCAGAGTTGACTCAGCATCTAGGACGCCCGGAACTGTCCAGGGCACCCGGACTAGCCCAGGGCGCCCGGAGCAGTCCGGGGCGCCTTGAGCAGCCCGGGGCGCCTGGAACCCTTCCGGGCGTTCGGAACCTGAATTTTGACCAGATCGAGGTTTGACTTGATCTGAACGTTGGGGGATAAAATTTATCCCCCCAGGGCACCCGGAACCCTTCCAGGCGCCCCGACCAAGGCTGTAAATATAGCCTTGGTCCAGAAGCTTTGAATCAACTCAGAAATTTACATTTCAAACACTTGTGCACTCCTGTTCTAGTTTAGCTTTTGTCTTTCGTGCTTTCACTGCTGTAAGAGGCTTCTCCGCCTGAAGGAGATATTTTAGTGCACGTTCATTCCTTGGATTAACAACCTCCTTGGTTGTAACCAAGTCAAGTTGTGAGCCTCTTCTTTCTATTTTATTTACTGCTAATTTACTTTATGCAAGTATTAGCTTAAGAGTTCGAGAAGGGTTGTTCGTTTTGATTTTACAGGCTATCCAACCCCCCTTTTAGTCGGCCGCAACGGTCCAACAATAACAAGCGCGTATACTTAATATTTATTTCTTTAATTTATCAATGGGTGAGATTTAGTTTGGTAAATCAATAGGTCCAATAAGTTCGGAAATGATATTATTTATATGGCGTGTTGTTGATTATAGAATGAAACTGTGTCCTAGTGATCTAGGTTGGTGATGTCTCCTTGAGGTGCTCATAAGGATTGTCATGTAAACCTTGCAGGTGGACTTAGTCTGACATGACAATAAGGTTGAGTGGTACTACTCTTGGAGCTAAATATTAATTAAGTGAGTTGTCAGTAACTCATCTTATTAGTGGGCATTCGATATCTTAAACACAGGGAGACTAACACACTCATGATAAGAAGGAGCCTATATTATAATATGGGATTGATGCTGTAGTGCAATAATAACTCTTTAGCAGTATGAGTTATTATTGATGAACTTGAGTTGGGTGTTCGGGGCGAACACGGAAAGCTCAAGCTCATCGGGAGACCAAAACCAATTCCTCCTCTCGGTCCCTGTTGTAGCCTCTTATTTATAAAGCCTTATATCAACCTAAAGCCCAGCTTCTTACCCATCTTGATGTGGCCTGCCAAGCCAAGCTTGGAGCCTAAGCTAGGGCAGGCCAAGCCAAAGTGTGGAGCTAAGTTGTGGCCGACCACATAAAATTAAAAGGGTATTTTAAATTTTAAAATCTTTCCTTTTGTGGAAGCCATGATTTTAAAAAAGAGTTTTTAAATTTTAAAATCTTTCCTTTTATAGCTTTCTATAAAGGATTAAGAGAGAGACTTGAAATCTTTCTTTATTTGTAGTTATCTATAATGTTTAAAAGAAAGATTTTAATTTTTGATAAAACTTTCCTTTTTTGTAACCATCCACATGTTTTTTAAAAGAGAGATTTTAATTTATAAAATTTTCCTTTTATAACCAACAAGGGATTTAAAAGAGAAATTTTTTATTAAAATTTCTTACTGGAAACAAATAAGGAAGTTTTAATTTTATGTTTAAAACTTTCCTTGTTTGGATCACTTGGGTAGGACCAGCAATGACAACCATTAAAAGGAAGTTTTAATTTTTTGTTTTAAAACTTTCCTTTTTAGTCATTGGCAAGGAAAATAAGGAAGTTTTAATTATGTTTAAAACTTTCCTTTTTTGCCAAGACCAAGGATTATAAAAGAGAGGGAGGGGGTGCCTCATGAGATAACATCTTCTATTCCTCTCTTCCAATCCATTGGTGGCCGACCCTCATCCTTTTCTCTTCTCATCTTGTTTTCTTACCTTGAGGCTGATAACACTTGAAGAAGGGTTTTCATCTTGGTGGCCGGTTTCTTGGAGAAGAAGAAGAAGAAGAGAAAGGAAGCATCCCTTGGAGGTTGTTGGTGGCCGAAAGTTAAGGAAGCAAAGGAAGGCTTGGGTGGATTTCATCTTGGTAGATCGTCGCCCACACGACGCCCAAGAAAAGGAGAGGAATACAACAGAAGATCAAGAGGTCTACAAGCTACAAAAGGTATAACTAGTTATTTATTTCCACATCATAACTAGTTCAACCTTTTGTATAGATCTTGAAAAATCAAACACAAGAGGCTATCTGTTTTAGGTTATCATTTTGTTCTTGATTTTATTTTTTGATTTTATGTTTCGATATTGTGTTTCTATTGAGGTCTCTGTAGTTAAACCTAGTTTACTGTAAGAAGTTAAATATCCAATTTCTTTGAAATACTTTGTCTAGGAAGTGATGGAAGATCCCATACCCAAGAAGGCTTAGTGCCTCGCCATGTTTAACCTAGAAGCCGAACTTTGAAATAGATATTTAATTAACTTCTGTAATATGATTTAACTTATGAAGAACACATCGGTTAAACTTGGAGTAAAAATGTTAAGTATCGTTTCCAATCCAAGTTTAACTTCTGAAGGACAATTTAGATTAATAATGTTAAGCATCGTTTGCAATCAAAATTTAACTTCAGTAGAGCGCATGGGTAGCTAGGATAGTTCTATGCTTGTACAAATTTTTGTACAGGGGAACTAGAACGGTATTTCGAGTAGCAACCAACAGGTTCCTCCTGAACTACTACTTTAGCCATACAGACCCACCACGACCAGCTCTCGACCCCCATCCGAGCGGAGTGAGACTCCTCTTTCACCCTTGTCCGAGCGGGGTGAGTCTTCCCTTCCACCTCCTAATCAGGGCCTTGGGGAATTCCCTGTGTCTCTATCCTCTGACCGGACACCTTCACTGTCCGGGCTACCTCAAGGGACGATCTGCGCACCACCGATCACCTTCATACCCCCATCTCTGCCGGTGGCGCAAGTGTCCCACATCTGATCGATCTCCTCACAGCCCATCGGCTGGACGACTTCTGCACCTTTTGGCCTAAGCGGCCAGAGATCGATAACGACAATCATCCACTTGCCGACTGATGAGTACCTCCATCCAGATGACCCAGCGCCCCTCACCCTTGAACATCAAATAAAAATCTAAGGGTTGCTCGCACAGATATGGGCTGACGCACGAGCCCGTGCAGCGGTGGTAGCTCCGGGGGAACTGACGAATAGCCACACCAAGATGTGTACTGGGGTATGTATATCTTTTTCCCCTTTCTTTCATCCACTCAGTTTGTATAATGCTTAACATTCTTTGCAATATTGGGTGGAAAGCTTGGCAATGTGCCATAAGTTTGCTTACTTGAAGCGTGAAGTCCAGCAACTCCATGGTTCGAGTGGCCAGTCATCTGCTTCTCAAGCACAATTGGAGCAGATGAATGCTGAGATGGCTCAGTTAAGGGTTGATTTGAATAAAAGCTCTGAGCAGCTTGAAGCGGAGAAAGGTAAGAGCGCCGAGCAAGCGATACAGCTGGCCCGACTTAATAAATAGGTCGCCTCATTTGAGTCCAAAATCCACTCGGCCAATACCAGGAAACTCCGAGCCACTAAATATATAGAGATAAAAAATAAAGAATTTCGTGTGTTGGCTCAGAACCTGAAGGAGGCTGAGGCCACTTTGAAGGACGAGCAGGATGGGTGATCGGCAGACCAGACCGTAGTGAAGACCCAGCTCGCTATAAAAGATGAAGAGCTGAAGGCTTCCCGCACGGCCTTAGAGACTTACCAGGGAGCTGAGTCGAGCAGGTTTGATCTTATGAAACAAGCCTACATCCGCTCGGATGCTTTTAACGATAAGGTCACCGATCGGGCACTCCGTCTATTCGACCTAACTATCGACGAGACGCTTGATCAACTGAAGGAAGGCGGCTACCTCCCCTCCGCCCTGACAAGCAAGATAATCAATCTGGATAAGCTGACTGAGTCGGTGTCCGACGATATTTTAGATTATTTGGAGTGATCCTGTTGAGAGTTTCACCTCTATAAATTTTTTTTGAAGTATCCATGAAGACTTGTTCGTCCGGCTAACCCTTATATGTTTTCTCACCGTTGAGTATTTTAATTTTTCAACTTTTAGTTCAAGCGTTGTCACACAAACTCAAGTGTAGCCTAGATGGTTGGCAACGAGTCATCTGTGTAGCCGACCGATCATTTTCGGATTTAAGGTCACCGCTCGATCGTCTAATGGCGAAGACATGGGTTCAAGGTCGCCGCTCGACTATCGGTGAAGACATAGGTTTAAGGTTGTCGCTCGACCACTGATAACGACATGATTTTAAGGTTATCGCTCGATCGTCGGTGAAAACATGAGTTTAAGGTCGCCGCTTGACCGTTGATGAAAACATGGGTTTAAGGTTGCCTTTTGACCACTAATGATGACATGAGTTTAAGGTCGTCGCTCGATCGTCGGTGAAGACATGGGTTTAAGGTCGTTGCTCGACCGCTGATGACGACATGGGTTTAAGGTCACCGGTCGACCGTTGATGAAGACAAGGGTTATGATTTTATTCATATTTGTCCTGCATTAGGAAGACATGTATGCACATACAGGTAAATATAATCATTCACACCTCTTACCCGACCCTATAGGGTTGGAGGTGGTTCGCACTCCACGGATGCTTGAGCCATCTTCCTCTTCATCTTTCAGATAATATGCTCCCGAGCGGAGTTTCTGCACGATCTTCTAGGGTCTCATCCATGGAGCTTCGAGTTTGGTGACGTTGCCTACCGGTTTTATCCTCTTCCACACTAGATCGTCGATCTGGAAGGACCACGGGATAACCCTCCGGTTGTAGCTCTATTTCATCCGCTGTCGGTATGCCATCAGCCAAATGACAACCTTTCTTCATGCTTTGTCGACCAAGTCTAGCTCAATCAGTCTCCGCTTGTCGTTCTCTTCGCCATAGTGCTGCACCCGATCGGACTCCACTCCGACCTCCACCAGGACTAGTGCTTCACCGCCGTATACTAAATGGAATGGAGTCATGCTGGTCGCCTCCTTTGGGGTCATGCGCAGGGCCCATAGGACGCTAGGGAGTTCTTCAACCAAGCTGCCTCCTGCGTAGTCGAGACGAGCTCACAATCCTCTGAGAATCTCCTATTGGTGACTTCCGCTTGGCCATTGCTTTGGGGGCCCACTACAAGAAAATTAGGATTTTACAACACTGAAAAGACAATACTTTTTTAAAAAACGTTGTCTTTTTTTTTAACAACGCTTTTAGTAAAAAGTGTTGTCTATCTCTTTATTTGCTTACTAATAGACAATATTTTTTTAAAAATCGTTGTCTATTATTGATTTTTTGGGGTCAAAGATAATGCTTTTTGAAAAGCATTGTGTTTGAACATTTTTTTAATCTAGATTGTTGAGTTCAATTCAATCTGAGTCACACATTTATTTGAATCAAGGGTTAGATTGGAGATTAAAAGAGAAGAAAAAACCCTAAGATAGGGGATCTCCTAATTGCCTATTACTGCTCACATCTCCACCCTGACGCACGCCCACCTTCTTCCTCTCCTCCATTTGTCCGGCCGATGGCCTCCACCTCCTTCATTACCGCCGCCAGCCAACCCTTCCTCTTCACCACCATCCCTTGTCGACCACCGCCTCTCCTCCACTCCTCACATGCGGACAGAATCAACCTAACGCCAACACAGAATCAACTCACGAACGAGGAGCTTCCTAAGGGCATCTACAGTGGGAGGTTTATAGCATGCAATTTATGCTATAAATCTCTCAATATAAACCCCTCCTCCACTACATAGGTTGGGTTTATAGTGTCTTTATAAACCTATATCAAAATCTTGGGACCAGGTTTATAAAAAAAATAGTGGAGAGAGGAGAGAGAGAGAATTTTAAAAGAAGTGGAGTTTTTAAAAGAGAGAAGTTTTATGATAATAGAGAGTGATTTTTAAAAGAAGTAAGGTTTTTAACTTTTGATGTAACAATGATATGGCAGAACAAAACCTCTTTAAGAGGTTTACAACTGCAGATGCCCTAACACCATCCCGATGTCGTTGACTTCCTCATTTTCATCCATCTCTTCCCTTTAGGTTAGAAGGGAAGAGAGCAAGGGGTCTCCTCTTCGGGTTATAAGAGGAGCTTCTTCCGACCATCCACAACCCTTCATTGTCATCTAGCGGCCCTCTTCCCTCTCCTCTTCGGGTTAGAAGAGGGGAGGACAATTTCTGTCACTCTTGATTGTTCCTTCTTCCACACCGACGGTTCCATCAACCTCTCCACTCTCCTCTTCAGGTTAGAAGAGAAGAGGGCAGCCCCATCACCACCTTCGAAGCTTCACAGTCCCCTCTTCTTCGAGTTAGAAGAGGAGGAGAGTTTGCCCTTCTCCGACAGCCCTCTTCTCTTCGGGTTCTTCATCCGATCTCCGTCTGTATTCACTCATTCCATTCGATAATCAAGGATAAGCTTCTTCCGTCCGTGAACTTGGGTGATGCGCTTTTGGGTTATCTTTTTTTGTGTTGGGTTGTTTATTCATGTTGATTGTTGAATTGTATTTGAGTTAAATTGTAGTGAAGTACTAACTCCCCATGTTAAGATTGCACCTGCATAGTTTACTTTGATTCATGCATGTTAAGTGTTTGATGAATTTCCTCAATCACTTGTGTTTCTTCATTTGTTGCTATTAGATTAGTTTAATTATTGTTTGTCTTGTCTCTTTCAATTGCTATAAGTTCTTGGTTTTATTCGGATGCAATTAGATTAGATTAGTGTAGGTTTTGTTAATGCTTTACTTTATGTTTCGTTTAATTCTCTTGCAAGTGTAGTTTAGTTAGGTTAGATTTTATTAATTTCACTGTCTTTCATTTATTAGGGTTAGTTTCATACTTGCATTATTTTTCATTGCTCACGGTCATTTCTCACTAATTATATGGTCTGTATAGTTGTCATTGGTTTGTGCATAGTTGCCATAGTGGCGAAGAACATGCTTGCCAATGAAGGCTTTAGCTCATTTTACAATGTTTGCTTCTCATCTCTTTTGGTGGAAGGTGTTGCAGAGACAGGTATGGTGGAATTAGGCGATCTTCAACTGTCTTCTTACCTTGCAAAAAACTGCATTCGAAGGATAGTCATTCTTTTGGAATGGTACATTTTTGTAATATATATATATATATATATATATATATATATATATATATATATATATATATATATATATATATTTTGTTAAAAAGATGTTGATTGAAATTCTTTTATTTAAGGTAAAAACCATTTAGGTTTACCTATTTGATACTTGATAATACCAGTTACCTAGCATTGCATATTGCTTCATTTAACATCAAATCAAATAGCATCATTGCTCATCTTTCCGCATTAGTTTCTTTTTGCTTTGGGTATCAGTGGCTACGAACATGTTGTGCAAATATTATTACATCCTCAATTTGGTCATGGTGTTAAATAATGCCACTAGTGGGTTCCCTCTGACTCCTAATTGCCATTTTTTATGGCTTATAGGCAAGATTGCCAACCAGGCTACGTCAATGGTGGTATAGTGTTCCGTTTATTACTTCTGGCATCATATTCACTTGTGGAATTATTTATCTGGTCTACTTGTTGATTGGTTATGACTCCTTTAGTCAGATATGCTTCTCACCTATAGAAATACACTGCATAAAAGATAATATAATGGCTTACTCTAAGATTCTTAAATCTGCTAAAGATATATTGTGTTGGATCGAGACGCGCTAGAGGATGGGGGAGGGGAGGGGGGGGGTGAATAGTGCTCCTGGTTTTCACTTTTCGTATCGAAAATCTTACGAGTAACACAACGAAATAACTAATAAAGCACACACAAAAAGACCCAAGTATTTTTTACTTGGTTAGGAGCCTTGGGCGACTCCTATTCCAAGGTCCACGTTTGTTGAGCATTTATTTTGGGCAACAACTATAATAGTGCAAATGTTTACAAGAATATTACAATTAAATTAAACAGAAATTATACCGACAACAGGAATTTAAAATTCACAGTTTCAGGTCATCAGGATCTTGAAATGGCACAGCCGGAATGTCTCGTTAGTAGCAAACGGTTGAAAGATCACTTCGGTAAGCGTTTATTAGAGCTGTTGGTCGAGACCTCCATATAAGGGTTGTTGAAGGAGCCTCCAAGCCCCTTGAGGGTGCCTCCATCACCTCCGGATCCACAGCGTGGATCAGCGCTGAAGAAGTCTTCGCCTATCCACTTGAGGGCGCCTCCAATCCCCTAGAGGCGCCTTCAATGCCGTCCAAGGCACCTCAAGCCTCCATGAGGGCGGCTCTAGCCTGACTTCCTGCACAGCTTCTGCCTTGCACCTGAGGCGCCTCCAAGTTCCATGGAGGGCGCCTCGGGTATTGTTCATCTGAGGCAAATTTTGTTATTTTGTCTCTACAAGATATGTTAGTCCACAAAATAACAATATATCCTACAAAACAAAGTTAGCACATAATAATACTATAAATATAAATGTTTGACAGTCAATGAACTGTCCGGTTTTGACTTCAGATTTCCGACTAGAAACCCTAGGTCGAACCGACGCCTACTGTTCCCTCCGCGGGGAACGCACCCTCACCTACTCTACTCAGGAGAGCATACCTTCTGTTAGTCCGGTCCTTCAGACCGACTGGACTTTTTACCTAGGGTTACCACCCCCTAGGGGTTTTCGCCACCTAGGGTTACCTCCCCCTAGGACCTAAGTTTCCCGCCCCTTAGGGTTTACCACCACTTAGGGTTACCACCCCCTAGGACCTAAGGTTGCCGCCCCTTAGGGTTTCCCATCACCTAGGGTTACCATCCCCTAGGGTTTTCCTCCTGCCTAACCGTAATTAGGACTTTCCTGAAAACTCATTCACACATATCAAATAACAATTAACCTTAACTTTGAATCCTTTGCCATTATCAAAACTTGGATTCGATCGTCGGATGCTTCCCGCATCGACAATCTCTCCCTTTTTTATTATGATAACTTAAATTCAAAGTTAAGTAAAAAGACATACATAATAAGGAAATGTTATAAAGAATTTTTAATAGTAGGGCAAGCATGACAGATAATAGCATAAGCATAATTTTAGTGCAAAGCCTCCTCTTCGATAGAAGTTTAAGTAAGAAACTCCCCCTTAATAAAAGCTCCCCTTTAATAGAATTTTCTTTAGACTTTTTAAATTTTCAAATTTATTTTCTCTAAATTTATTTTCTTTGAATTTTCTTATACTCTCCCTCTTTGCCATATAAAAAAAAAATAATAACTCAAAAGTAAGTATAAGAAAAGTTGAGCATAGGTGGTAAGAAAAAAGGAAGGATAAATCTTTAAAAGAACTTTAGCCTTAGTTTTAAAGAACACTTTAGCAAAAGTTGAACTTAGCTTTAAAAGGAAGGGAATTTAATAGGGGTTGGAATGAAATACTTAGCTTTGAAGACCAATTTTTCTTGTAAGACTTTTTAGCTAAGTAAATGAAAAAAGTTAAGTAGGAAAACTAATTTGATTTTTTGAGAGAGTATTTAGATTTTAAAAGAAAACCTTTTCCTTAAAAAAAATTCAGAAACAAAGTTTGTAAGAAAAATACTTATCTAAATTTGGAAAACTAAACTCTTAGAAAGATTTTGACAAAAAGTATTGATAAATAACTTAAAAAGGTTTTCTTGATAGAAGTTTAGTTTAAGTACTTAACTTAAAAAGGAGGTTCATAAAAGCTTAGCTTAAGTACTTAGTTTTGAAAACATTTAACTTTAAGAAAGGTTTTTAGATAAGAAGCATACTTAAAAGATTTTAAAACTTGCTTTTTCAAAATGCTTCAAATTTCTTTGAACTCCCCCTTAAATTAATGCTTTAATAAATTCTTCGGGTCCTAGAGTCCAAGCATGAGTAATTTTGAAACTGAATACTTAATTTCCTTAGCCAAATGTCTAGCCATTAGCTATTAGCTGTTTACCTAGAGAGCAACAGATTTCACTTGGTTAGTCAAGTTCAGTCAGTGATCCACTTAGATTTGACTAAGACATGATAACTTAACTTGATTAATGTAAGTTGGTATTTATAGCTCGAACTTATGTCGATGCTCAGAAATAAGCATTCTTAAGTCCAGACACTATCATATGCATCTCACACCATTCTAAGTATTTTCAAACACAAGCAAGTTAAACTTAGTGTGCTTGTGAGATGCTCTGGTTGAAACTAGGGGTACATGATTTCTAGGGGGTAACTTCCTAGGCTAAGTCCGAATTTTTGAAAACTAATAGAAATTAGAATTTTGAAAACTATTTTTCCTAGAATTTTTATGGATAGTTTTAAAAGCAAACTGATTTAAATTCATAGCAAGCAGAAATAAGTTCTATTCTACTAAGCACATCCCTATTTGTCTTCTAAGTGCACCGAACTCAAGTTCAGATAAGGGCTTTGTGAATATGTTGTAGGTTAGTCCAAGGAAAATCGTACCGGTTCCACTGTACAAAAAATTTATACAAGTGTCGAACCTTTCCTTAAATAATCTATTGTGTTCTTTAGAAGTTAAATTAGGAATCACAAACGAAACTTAACATCATTGATTCCAAATTTAACTTATCTGTTCTTAATGGTTTAGATTCAGATCGCAAGCGGAACTTAACACTATTGATCCAAATTCACCTACGTTATAAATTTAATTAAATATTAATTTCCAAAATTAGCTTCCAGGACTGCATGGCGGCACATGAACTTCTTAGATATGGGAGCATCCACCACCGCCTAGACAAAGCCTTTTAAGGAAAGCTAATATTTAATTTCCTTATATAACTCTAGGTTTAACCAAAGAGAACAATCGAATCACAAATTCGAAAAATAAAGAAAAACACAAACACGAATTACTAATTCGAAAAACTAGATCTAATGCCTCTTGTGTTTGGAATTCATACAAAGAAAAATAACTAGCATAATGCGGAAAACAATTGCTAATTATACCTTTTCTTTGCAAGCTAATGACCTTGAGATCTTCTACCGTATTCCTCGCCTCGCCTTGGACGTCGTGTGGGCGACGATCCTCCAAGATGAACACTACCCAAAGCCTTCTTCTCCTTCTTCTAATTTTCGGCCACCACCACCACAGAAGAAAAGAGAGCAAAGGGAAAGGAAGAAGAGAGAGGGTCGACAACACCAAGAGAACTACCAAGCAAGAGAATAAGAGTTGTGTCTCATGAGGCCTCCTCACCCCTTCTTTTATATTACTTTCCCAAGGCAAATAAGGGAAGAATTTTTACAAAAATTAAAACCTTCCTCTTATTTTTCCTTTTCCCTTTTATTTTTTCCTTTTCTTTCCTCTTGATTGAATCAATCACCAAATCATTAGATGATGATTTTATTTTTATTTTTATTTGGCCGAACCCTTGCTTGGGCACCAAGCAAGGGTGACCGGCCCCCTTCAAGAAGAAGGAAATATATTTTTTTTTTATAAAATTTTACAAGAAGAAATCCTCTTATAAAATTTTACAAGCTCTCTTTCCTAAAGTGGATGTTTAAAAAGAAAGTTCTAAAAATTAAAACCATGTTTTAAAATTTAAAACTTCTCTTCAAAAATTTCCTTTTTTTAACATGAATAGAAAATTTTAATTTTTTAAAACTTCTCTTCCTTTTTTCTAAAACCATGAGGATGGTTAAAAAAGGAAAGTTTTAAAACTTTTAAAACTCTCTATTAAACCATGTTGCCTAATTCGAATAAGGAAAGTTTTTTTAAAAATTAAAATCTCTCTTTTAAAAATTATAGTTTTCTACAAAGAGAAGATTTTAAAAATTCAAAACACCCCTCCTATTTGAATTTATTTTGGCCGGCCCCTACTTGCTTGGTCACCAAGAAAGAGGGCCGACCCTCTTAAGGAGATGGTGGCCAGCCATTGCTTGGTCACCAAGCAATGGGTCGGCCTCCTTTCTTGGACACCAAGAAGGGCTTTTAATGAGTGATTTATAAGGCACTAATGAGGCTACGACAGGGACCTAGAGGAGAAATTGGTTTTGGCCTTCCGATGAGCTTGAGTATCCCGTGTTCGTCCCGAACACACAACTCAAGTTCATCAACAATAACTCATTCCACTAGAGAGTTATTGTTGCACTACCGCACCAATCCCAAATTATATTTATGGGCTCCTTATCATGAGTGTGTTAGTCTCTCTGTGTTTAAGATAACGAATGCCCACTAATTAAGTAAGTTACTAACAACTCACTTAATTAATATCTAGCTCCAAGTGTAGTACCACTCAACTTCATTGTCATGTTGGACTAAGTCCACCTACAGGGTTTAACATGACAATCCTTATGAGCTCCTCTTGGGGACATTCTCAACCTAGATTACTAGGACACAGTTTCCTTCTATAATCAACAACACATACTATAAGTAATATCATTTTCCAACTTATCGGGTCTATTGATTTATCAAGCTAAATCTCACCCTTTGATAAGTTAAAGAAATAGATACTAAATATATAGCTTGTTATTATATTAGGATTAAGAGTACACACTTCCATAATAACTAAGGTCTAGTTCTTTTATTAAGTCAGTATAAAAAGAACTTACCTAAAATAATCCTACTCAATACACTTAGAGTGTACTAGTATAATTTATTAGTCAAGATAAATTAATATCTAATTACACTACGACTATACTAATGGTTTGTTCCTTTCCATCTTAGTCGTGAGCAGCTGTTTATAATTTATAAAGAGCTGATAACATGATCTTCTGTGTATGACACCACACACCATGTTATCTACTTTATAAATTAATTGAACAACTATATTCAACAAATAAATATAGACATTTGACCAATGTGATTCTTTTATTTCAAAAATAAATGTTTACAAAAGCTAGGCTTTTAGTATACACTCTAATAATCTCCCACTTATACTAAAAGACTAAGCTGCCATATCTGCTGCCATACATCTGATTCCCATCCCCTCCACATGCCGATCAAAAGCTTTCGCCGGAAGGGCCTTAGTGAAAGGTGTTGGAACCCCAAGGTTGTTTTGGTGTGATCAACAAGTCAAGTTAGGTCCTGCGTTGTATTTAACCTTGTGTCTAAGTGTGCAGGAGCTTAGGAGCACAGGTACTCGAGCGGAAGACGCAGTTAGCGAGAAGGACGGCACGCGGTGCGTCTGAGGGACGAGGTGCTGCGGAAGAGTACACCGGCGGACGAGAAGGAAGCGCGCGCGGTGGTTCCAAGGGACGAAAGCCGGAGCGGAAGATTGCTCGGGGAGCAAGAGACGCAGCTAGCGCGAAGGTCGGCACGGGGTGCGACTGAGGGACGAAGACTGCGGATGAGTACGCTGGTGGACGAGAAGGAACACGCGGCAATTCCGAGGGACGAGAAGCCGAAGGGAAGCATGCTCGAGAAGGCCGGAACATGGGTTCGGGTAAGCCCTATTCCGGAAGGCCGAGATCACCCAAGCAAACGGAGCCGGAGCGAACAGACCCGGATCGAGATGAGCTGGATCGAGACGAGCTGAACCGGAGTCGAAAAGTCAACTTATGTTGACCTTAGGGCTCCGGGCGCCCGGAACCATTCCGGGCGCCCGGAACGCCCGGAACCCTTCCGGGCGCCCGGAATCGACTTTTCAACAGGATCGAGCTTTGACTCGATCCGACCGTTGGGGGATAAAATTTATCCCCCCCAGGGCGCCCGGAAGCCTTCCAGGCGCCCGGACCAAGACTATAAATATAGCCTTGGTCCAGAAGCTTAGATATGACTCACTGATTGTAAATCCAGTGCTTGCACACGCTCTTTTAGTCTAAGCTTCTGTTTTCTACACTTCAACGTTGTACGAGGCTTCTCTGCCCGAAGGAGTTTTATTGAGCTTAATCTTCCTTGGATTAACAACCACATCGGTTGTAACCAAGTAAATCTTTTGTACCTCGCTTTTCTTTATGCTTTTAATTTATCTGCTTAACTTAATTATGCAAGTGTTAGCCTAAAGAGTTCGAGGAGGGTTTGTTTTCTTTTTTGTGGTAGCAGGATATCCAACAACCCCCTCCTAGCCGGCCCAACAGTCCTACAAGTGGTATCAGAGCCGAATACGCCTCAGAAGGACTAACCGCCGTCTGACGCAACAAAAACGATGGCCGGAGCTAGCGACTACCCACCTGCATTCGAGGGGGAGTTTTCCATATGGAAACAAAACATGGAGGTATACCTTAACTCAGATTCTGACATTTCTTTAATAATGAAATTTGGTTATGAAGAACCAAAGAACACGAACGGAGATGGACTCGATCTACGCCTCTGGAACGAAAAGCAACGTGAGGAGTCCATGGCAAATGGACGGGCAAAATATTATCTTCTTAATGTAATACCAAAGGAAGATTTCAAAAAGGTCGCAGATTATGAAAGCGCAAAAGAACTTTGGGAAAAGTTCTTGCAGCTCTACGAAGAACCTTCAGAAGCTAACACCTCAATAGACACCGAGCCACCGACAGAAGAGTCCGAAATCGAGGTAAGTACTACAACAGCCGAAGTACATCCCGAGATCGATGAAGGGGGAGAATCAATTACTGACAAGGTAAGTCAGGTATGGACTCGAACCCCTGATCAATTGAATGATTCAATCGAAGAATTGCCTGAAAATTTTTGCGAATCATCGAAAGAGTTTTTTATATTAGAAAATCAATTGTCAAACTTATCCTGCAAATTTGAAATATTATCGAAAGAGTTCTTCGAATTTCAAAATATCTTAACAAAAGAATTTTGCAAGTTGGAAACTTTGCTAAAAAACTTTTGTGAATCACAAAGAAGTTTTTCGAAAGAATTATGCAACTTAGAAATATTATCGAAAACTTTTTCTGGTCCTAAAAATTTGGAATTACAAATTACTTTATTGAAAAAGTTTTATGAATTAGAAATTGATTTATCGAAAAATATTTTCGGATTAAGAAACCTATTATTAATAGATTCCTGCAAATTCTTATTGTTAAAAAATTCTGGCAAATTACAAAATATTCTTTCAAACGAATTTTGCACATTGCCGAAAGATTTTTTTATATTATTGAGGAATTTTATCAAGTTAGAATTTATACTATTTGAATATTTTTGTGAAGTTGAAATTCAAAAAATAATAGAAATTAACATGATACAAATTGTTGCATGTTTAATATTTGTGGCTTTAAATTTGAAACAGTGTGATTTAAGAAGTTTTGATAAATTAAAACGGGAATTTAAATCCTGTTGATAAAGAGCATTAGAACAACAATTAAATAAATGCAAAGAAAATTTTTTACGTTATCAATTCTGATAAATTTTCTTGCATAAATATTTGGGCTTAGAATGATTTTTTTTGTGAAAATTACTGCAAAATTTTCAAAGTTCTCGAAATTGCTCTTAATGACTTAGAATTTTTTTTATTTAGAGATATTTTTTCTAAGTCTTTAACCCTTAGATTATTTTTCTTGAAACCCCATTTTTATTGTGATCAAAGGGGGAGAAGAGAAAGTATAAGTCAGGGGGAGGTAGAGAAAATTGAAATTTTCTGTTAAATTCTGTTAAAATTTAATTTTATCTATCATGTTGCATGTTATTGCAATAAACTGTTTAATTTCATATCTATTTTTGTCCCTAGCTTAACTTGGGTTGATCACATCAAAAAGGGGGAGATTGTTGGAACCCCAAGGTTGTTTTGGTGTGATCAACAAGTCAAGTTAGGTCCTGCGTTGTATTTAACCTTGTGTCTAAGTGTGCAGGAGCTTAGGAGCACAGGTACTCGAGTGGAAGACGCAGCTAGCGAGAAGGATGGCACGCGGTGCGTCCGAGGGACGAGGTGCTGCGGAAGAGTACACCGGCGGACGAGAAGGAAGCGCGCGCGGTGGTTCCAAGGGACGAAAGCCGGAGCGGAAGATTGCTCGGGGAGCAAGAGACGCAGCTTGCGACTGAGGGACGAAGACTGCGGATGAGTACGCTGGTGGACGAGAAGGAACACGCGGCAATTCCGAGGGACGAGAAGCCGGAGGGAAGCACGCTCGAGAAGGCCGGAACATGGGTTCGGGTGAGCCCTATTCCGGAAGGCCGAGATCACCCAAGCAAACGGAGCCGGAGCGAACAGACCCGGACCGAGATGAGCTGGATCGAGACGAGCTGAACCGGAGTCGAAAAGTCAACTTATGTTGACCTTAGGGCTCCGGGCGCCCGGAACCATTCCGGGCGCCCGGAACCCTTCCGGGCGCCCGGAATCGACTTTTCAACAGGATCGAGCTTTGACTCGATCCGACCGTTGGGGGATAAAATTTATCCCCCCCAGGGCGCCCGGAAGCCTTCCAGGCGCCCGGACCAAGACTATAAATATAGTCTTGGTCCAGAAGCTTAGATAGGACTCACTGATTGTAAATCCAGTGCTTGCACACGCTCTTTTAGTCTAAGCTTCTGTTTTCTGGACTTCAACGTTGTACGAGGCTTCTCCGCCCGAAGGAGTTTTATTGAGCTTAATCTTCCTTGGATTAACAACCACATCGGTTGTAACCAAGTAAATCTTTTGTGCCTCGCTTTTCTTTATGCTTTTTATTTATCTGCTTAACTTAATTATGCAAGTGTTAGCCTAAAGAGTTCGAGGAGGGTTTGTTTTCTTTTTTGTGGTAGCAGGATATCCAACAACCCCCTCCTAGCCGGCCCAACGGTCCTACAAAAGGATCTGCCAGGTTATCTGCTGATGCAATCTTGGCGACGACAACTTCTCCTCGCTTGACGATGTCTCGTATCAGGTGGTACTTGCGCTCTATATGTTTACTCGCCTTATGGGCTCGTGGTTCCTTCGAGTTTGCAACTATACCGCTATTATCACAATAAATTTTGATGATTTTGGGCAAACCAAGAATCACATCTAAGTCCATTAGAAAATTCCTGAGCCATACAACTTCTTTGGCTACCTCAGAGGCTTCCATATACTCAGCTTCCATGCTTGAGTTTGAAACACATTTCTGCTTAACACTCCTCCATGCAATGACTCCACCTCCTAAAGTAAACACATAGCCTGATATAGACTTACTGTTATCCATATCTGATTGGAAATCTGAATCCGTGTAACCCACAGGGAGTAAATCGTCTGCTTGGTAAACTAGCATATAATCTCTAGTCCTTCTCAGGTACTTCAATATATGCTTTACAGCAGTCCAATGTCCTTGTCCAGGGTTACTCTGATATATGCTAACCATGCCCACAACAAAACAGATATCAGGTCTCGTACACAGCATTGCATACATAAGACTTCCTACAGCCAAAGCATAAGGAACTGCCTTCATATCCTCCATCTCCTTTGATGTCTTTGGAGACATCTCTTTAGATAAGGCTACTCCATGACTAAAAGGTAATAAATCTTTCTTGGAGTTCTACATGCTAAAACGAGCAAGGATTGTATCTTTATATAAGGCTTGAGATAGACACAACATCCTTTTCTTGCGATCCCTTATGACTTCGATCCCAAGGATGTGTGCACATTCTCCTAAATCCTTCATATCAAATTGTTTGGACAACGATACCCTTATGTCCGATAACACTTTGACATTGTTGCCAATTAACAAAATATCATCTACGTATAGTACAAGAAATACCACCACGTTTCCGTTACACTTCTTGTATACACAAGACTCATCCAGACACTGAATAAATCCATATGACTAGATTACTTCATTAAACCGGATGTTCCAAGATCTTGAAGCTTGCTTCAGTCCATAAATGGACCGATTGAGCTTACACACTAGATGCTCTTTACCTTTTTCAATGAACCCTTCTAGTTACTTCATATGGATATTTTCTTCAAGACTTTCGTTAAGAAATGTTGTCTTGACATCCATTTGCCAAATCTCATAATTCATATGAGCAGCAATGGATAAGAGTATCTGGATAGACTTTAGCATAGCTACCGACGAAAAAGTCTCCTCATAATCGATTCCTTTTTCTAAGTATACCCTTTCACAACAAGCCTTGCTTTGAAGGTTTCTACCTTCCCGTCTGTCCCTCTTTTCTTTTTGTAGATCCATTTGCATCCAACGGCTTTTACACCATCTGGTGGTTCTACAAGCTCCCAGACCTTATTATAATACATAGATTATATTTCGAAATTCATTGCCTTTTGCCAAGATACTACATCTATATCTTGGAGTGTTTCGTCATATGTTTAGGGATCAAGTTAATGTTTACCCGGGATCAAGTCCGAAGACTCTCCCAAAAACATGAATCTCTCAGGTTGTCTTACAACCCTCCCACTACGACGAGGCACTGTCTCTGGTTGTGTATCATGTGTGACACATGTTGCAGTCTCTTGTGGTACTTCATCTTGTACTGTTGGTACTGAAGTAGACGTGCCCTCTCTTATTTCTTCTAGAATAATTTTACTTTTGGGCTTGTGGTCCATTATATAGTCTTCTTCTAAAAACTGGGCATTGATGCTAACAATGACCTTCTGGTCTTTAGGACTATAAAATAAATCACCTTTCATTCCTCTAGGATAACCCACAAACACACGAACTTCTGTACAAGATTCTAACTTATCAGCATCAGCTTTCAGCACATGTGCTGGACTACCCCAAATCTGAATATGTCTTAGACTGGGCTTTCACCCATTCCACAATTCTGTGGGTGTAGAAGGTACTGATTTAGAAGGTACTAAGTTCAGAATGTGCGCTGCTGTTTCCAGAGCATATCCCCAAAATGAATTTGGTAATTCTGAATAACTCATCATCGATCTAACCATCTCCATAAGAGTCCTATTCCTTTATTCTGCCACACCATTCTGTTGGGGTGTACCAGGTGCAGACAACTGGGATTGAATCCCGACCTCTAATAAGTAATTCCTAAACTCTCCCAAGAGGTATTCACCACCACGATCAGACCGTAGTGTTTTGATACTTTTACCAAGACGTTTCTCCACATCAGCCTTGTACTCTTTGAACTTATCAAAGCACTCAGACTTGCGCCGCATTAAGTAAATGTATCCGTATCTCGAATAATCGTCTATAAAAGAGACAAAGTATTCGAAACCACCTCTTGTCTGGATAGACATAGGACCACACAAATCAGAATGAACCAGTTCTAACACATCTTTGGCTCTATACCCCTTGGCCTTAAAAGGTCTCTTGGTCATTTTACCTTCCAAGCGAGATTCACAGGTTGGAAAATTTTCCAACTCTAATGTACCCAAGAGTCCATTGGCTATAAGCCTTTGAATCCTACTTAAGTTAATATGACCAAGTCTTAGATGCCAAAGATATGTTTAGTTCATCTCCGAAGGTTCCTTTCTCTTATTGGAATTAGAAGATGTGTTATTAATTTCCATTCGTTGCTTTGTGGGAGAAATTAGATTTAAAGTATATAAATTGCCAACCAATGCACTAGAATAGATAATAACCCTATTTCTCTTTATAACCACATTGTTATTGAAAGAAACAGAATATCCATCCAAATACAGTTTAGAAACTGAAATTAAATTCTTTCTAAAACTGGGTACATAAATACAATTTCTTAAAACCAAACTTCTATTCATATCAAAAGATAAGTAGACATCTCCCACTGCAATAGCCGCCACCTTAGTAGCATTGCCCATGTAGACGGTTATCTCTCCTTCAAATAGTCGTCGGGTTTCCTGGAACCCCTGCAAAGAGTTGCAGACATGATCAGTGGCTCTAGTATCTACACACCAGGTGTTGGTAGATAACACCGCTAAACATGTTTCAACTATTAGAGCATGAGATATACCTTTATATTCCTACGAGGACAGTCCGCCTTCCAATGTCATGACTGCTTGCAGATGAAGCACTTGCCCTTCGGCTTCTTCATTCCATCTTTTTGTCCTGTACCCTAAGGTTTATTCACCGTCTTTGCTGAAAAGGCCTGTTTCTTCTTCTTCTTACCTTTCGACTTAGAAGTAGAACCATTTTCAGCATAATGAATTTGAGAAATGTGACAAAATATTCCTTTTGCTGCCTGTAGTTATGTCAGAAGTTCCGCCAACGTATACTCTCTTTTGTTCATGTTATAGTTCAGGTGGAACTGCTCAAAACTTCTGGGTAGCGTTTGGAGAATTATATCGACCTGGGTTTCCCCATCGATTTCTCCTCCAAGGACTTGTATTTCATTCAGATACGCCATCATTTTGAGGATATGATCCCTTACGGGTGCCCCCTCAGACATGGTGGCTGTCATTAACTTTCTCATTGCCTCTTGCCTAGCAGTCCGACTCTGGTGCCCAAAGAGTTCTTCGAGATTATTCATTATATCATAAGTCGTCGGTAAATCTTGATGCTGATGTTGCAATACATTTGACATTGAAGCCAAAATGTAACACCGCGCCATCTCATCTGCTTTTACTGTCACACCCGCAAAGGAGTCTCTGCTAGACAAAAATCCGACAGCATCTCCCCTGTACCGGTGACAATCTGAAGCATCAATACAAGCAAAATACATCAGCCACATGCGGCTGGAATATTTATATACACAATCACACAGTTATAATCACAACCCACTCGGTTGGAATGAAACAATCACAACCATGCAGTTATATATAAAACAACCCACACGGCTATACAAAAAATACAACGGAAAAAACGAAGGAAAGCCCACCCAAACCAAATAAATACAATGCATGCCGGCATGGCTTAAACACAAATACAACACCAAAAGAATAAGATAACCACATGGCTAAACACAAATACAATGCCAAAAATAAGAAAAGAATATACAAAAGAAAACAAACACTAGGTGAAGTCATCTTCAGATGTGACGTAGGACCCGGCAGACAGGAAACTCCGAGCGACACCAGCCATCTACAAGCTACCTGAAAACATAAATGTATACATGCGGTGGTAAGTATAGGTAACTCAGCGGGTAATAGAAAAGATAGCGCATGGTCCATAAACAAACATGGAGATCACAAGTATACAATCTCAGTAGGGAATAAAGAACATGATCATACTATCATAATCAATGCACCTAAACATATCTGACATAATAACCTGACATATAAATTGTACAAACCACAACTAACATAACGACAGATACATACCCAATCTGGAATCGACAGATGGTACAATGATCAGTAAACTCACTGGATCTGCAACAGATATACCCGTGACACTTGTGCAATATAAATACGTACGACTGCATATACATGTAAAATAAATGACATGTATGCAGCATGACAACCAAATGCAACAACCATATCTCAAACAAGTGCAACATATCACAATCACATGCAACTAGTATCTACTAGGCATGTATGCAAATGCAGATGCACCGCACATCAAATGCAAGAATAATAACTGTGTATGCATGCTCCATGGTCACCCCGACACCTCTCCAGACATCACGACCCCAGTATGGCCGAGAGGCTTGGGTTCGTGACAACCGTACAAGCCTCATACTCCAAACTACTATAAAGCAGCTGAGGCAGACAGAATGCTAAGTAGTTATCTAACTACATAGCATCAGGGTCCCTGACTGCTCACAACGCCTGATCTCACTAAACCTCGTGACCGGGTGGCACGACAGGACGAGCGGCAACTGCTCCAGCTACCACTACTCATGAGTGGCCGAGTGTGCGGCGCTAAACCAAACCGATGACTCTCAACCACAAGGGAGACAATGGTCATCAGATGCAATGAATGATGAACATGATATATATATATATATATATATATATATATATATATATATTTTTTTTTTAGATATATATGTGATTTATTATTTTTTATTGTAGTATATATATATATATATATATATATATATATATATATATATATATATATATATATAATCATCATCCATGCAACACCCCAAACCTCATAAATACCTCCAACATGAGTATAATCGTCATGATACCTCCACGTATCCCACCAAACATATGTACACACTACACATGTATAATCAATCAAAAATCTCCAATAATCCCACTAGACACATGTACACAAAATATAAGTACAATCAACATGTATCCTCCAGTAAAAACACAACAAACATGTGTATATACCCCAAACATACAATCAACACAACTCCTCCAAAAGTACATGACAAATACGTATGTACACACCACATGTAAATGCACAGTCAACAAGATAACTCCTATACGACATACCAACCTACGTACAATGCACATCCTATGCAAAATTAGTATGGTAATACCAATAACCCAACAATCTCTACAAGACCTACTCTACACGTGTAATCACAAGAGAGTAGATATCAAGAGTTGAGACTGCACATGATATAACTAGATCATCTCTAAGCTCAAGCAGAAGTATCAAGTAGGAAGTCAACAAACGAACACGATATAAGATAAAACAGCTTAATCTATCGAATATCAATCATGCACTAAGCTCAAAGAAAATCTACATAGAGACAAAGGAAGAAATACCCGCCTTTAATCTATCGATCATGATAAAATAAATCCCACATCGTGATGAACATCCCACATCAAAGTCCTGCATAAATCAATACATATATTTCATTTAGCTAAATTCATATGAATCAAACAACTAAAGAAAAGCCCTAACCCAATTAAGATCACTCCAACCAAATCTGATATCTAATTAATCCTCCAATTAATCCTCAATCCAACTTCTCCTAGATCCAAACATAATCCACAATCTATTAATCAATCCAAAACTCATTAATCAACACATCTTGAATCCATCTCACATAATTCATCCTCAATCAAACACTAATCCAAACTCATCATAAATACTTATAAATCCACCAATCAATTCAATGATCCTAAGAATGATCACATAACAATCCACATCAACCAATCACCATATCCACAAATTCCAACCCAATACAAACCCCAATCAATCCAACACATACCAATAATGATCATGTATCCATTTACATAAATCATTCACCAAATAACCATCACAAATCAACTTATCACAACCAAGTATAGACATGAGATTAACTTCAAAACTCACCTAAAACTGGATGAATTGCTGTTGACCCACAATTGAAGAACTGATGTCGTATCCCGCTGGAAACTCATAGCCGAAACCATAGTAAATCCACTGCACCTTTCAATTCAAACATCCCAATTCAATATCCATATAACCACAACCAAGAATTTAACTCTAATTCATGATTCATAACATTTAACTAATAACTTACCTCCAATATTAGCCACCTCTCTTCCCACTGAATCCCCTACTATAGGATGCATCAAAGGAATCAACATTCGGTTCACCAAGAATCTGAGTAACCAGCCTTGTTGATGTTCTGTATCCATCCCGATACTAAACTAGGGCATAGTAGGCCTAGCTGCCAGCAAGATCAGAGAAAGCAAAACCTTAAATCTCTATGGTCACAATCACACGAAACAACACCAACTCCAAGAGAAATCAAGAATGGAAGCACTGACCAAAGCATAGATCAGCTGGAGAGATTCAGGTGGTCATCCCTCATATCCATGACAGAATTCAATCAAGAAGAAGGTTGCGTCAATTGAACCGAAACTAGGGCTTGGGAAGTGGTGGCGATGCCCAAAGCTAGGGCATGAGATTCCCCTGGCGCGAGGAGTAGAGCACGGTGTCGATGATCGATCAACAATGGTGGAGGATCAGGAAGACTCCCACTCGGAGAAATCGCCTGTGTGATCGGGCTTTATGGCATCGAGATGCGTCGGCCGGAGATGGTAGAGGACAAACGATCGCCAGACGAGCTCGATCGATGGAGGAGATAGAGTGCTCAACAGAAGGAGGATCGACCATGGTTGCGTCGGTGGACGGTGGCGTGCTAGGCGTCGCTCGGAGAGAAATCGCCGGAGAGGAGGGGTTTCGGGCAGAGGAAATCGGGGAAAAGAATCGGTGAATTCGTGGAGAGAAGAGCTCAGGAGAGAAGAAGAGGAAAAAGAATTTAAAACTTAGGTTTTAAATTAATTAAACCTAAGTTAAATCCTCAATCAATTCCCATTTAAATGGGTATCCCACACAGGGTTTCTCCGTCCAATAATCTTATCCCCGGAAAATGAGTCATACGAACTCCATTTAAATCCCGAAAATTTCTAAAAAAAATTCTTGAAAAAATCCAATAAGATTTTTCGTCCAATAATATTTATTATTTAATTTTGCGGTATCTTACATTTACCCATTTCTTATGATACTCAATCTCCTCTGGGGTAGAGTCACCGTTAGGTGTATCTGGGCATACCTCTGACAGTACAAACTTATAGCTTTCAGCAGTATAGACAATATCCAGGTTTCTTTTCTAATCTATGTAGTTGGGACTAGTAAGTCTATTCTCTTTCAGTATAATGGCCAGTGGGTTGAAAGTCATCCTAAGAATCATAAAAATAAACTTTGGTCAAGACTCTAAATTTAGAATAATATTAATTCCTAAAACAATACTATTTTAAATTAACCAACACCTCAAATCACCGTGAATTTTGCATGCCACGATAGTGTGGATGTATACAAAATCAAACATTTGTAAGAGGAGGTTTTACCCATTAATTTTATTCTTGTCAACCTAACTTTATGACAAATAAAATTAATAGTTGGTTTCCTTCGGTCACACAAATAATAACAGTGACTCCGATGGGGAGAATACTATTAGACGTGCCTAAGTGTATACCATTACTTGACACTAAGTCCATTAATAAGATTGTGCCCCTTCCGATGGGGAAGATCACACGCTCTTAATTAATTTCCTATAGTCATCCTAAATGGAAGTTTGATCTAGTGATCCGCAAACAAACTCATTCGATATGGAGAAAGGCACTCAGAGCCAACGCGTAAGTTTGTTTGCATCGCTTACAAACCAGTAATGGAGACCGTGGAATTTATTAAAATAAATCCCTCTCCCACTTAGTTATTTAAAGTGAGGAATTTTAAACTATCCTAGCATACATCACATGCATACACACACATCACAGTAAATAAAAGCAATAAATATGAAAATTTATTTCCAACTATTATGGTCTTTTTCCATCACTGTCTTCAGTATGCTCCAACCCTAGATGCTACCATCTTTAGCCATCGCAATCGGGTCGAGTTGTCGCATCTATCTTGCTTCTTATTCCGCTACGCCTCTGGTCCTCCAAAAGTACCACGCCTCGCAAGTATCTGATCCGCGACAAAAATAGAATTTTACATATATCGATCCTATATTCCACGAAGAAATGTACATGTAATCTAGATCAAAAATAAAATTTTAAAAATAATACAGCTCCTACTGTATTTGATACATACAATCATACACACAAACTAATGCCCTTGACATGTCCAAGGGTCCAATCACACACAATATATAAATGCCATAATAGTTGGAGCCTGCAACCACAAAGTTAGCACATCCTACTATTATCCTGTCTAAATTATGTATGTCATGTGCATAAATAATTTGAAAACCAAAACACACAGAGGTAAACCCTAGCTCTGATACCAATTGTTGGTTAGTCCTAGGAAAATCGTACCGGTTCCTTAAAAAACCTATTGTGTTCTTTAGAAGTTAAATTAGGAATCGCAGACGGAACTTAACATCATTGATTCCAAATTTAACTTATCTGTTCTTAATGGTTTAGACTCGGATCGCAAGCGGAACTTAACACTATTGATCCAAATCCACCTACGTTATAAATTCAATTAAATATTAATTTCTAAAATTGGCTTCCAGGACTGCATGGCGAGGCACATGGCCTTCTCGGGTATGGGAGCATCCACCACCGTCTAGACAAAGCCTTTTAAGGAAAGCTAATATTTAATTTCCTTATATAACTCTAGGTTTAACCAAAAAGAATAATCGAATCACAAATTCAAAAACAAAGAAAAACACAAACACGAATTACTAATTCGAAAAACTAGATCTAATGCCTCTTGTGTTTGGAATTCATACAAAGAAAAATAACTAGCATGATGCGGAAAATAATTGCTAATTATACCTTTTCTTTGCAAGCTAATGACCTCGAGATCTTCTGCCGTATTCCTCGCCTCGCCTTCGACGTTATGTGGGCGACTATCCTCCAAGATGAACACCACCCAAAGCCTTCTTCTCCTTCTTCTAATTTTTGGCCACCACCACCACAAAAGAAAAGAAAGCAAAGGGAAAGGGAGAAGAGAGAGGGTCGACCACACCAAGAGAACCACCAAGCAAGAGAATAAGAGTTGTGTCTCATGAGGCCTCCTCACCCCTTTTTTTATATTACTTGCCCAAGGAAAATAAGGGAAGAATTTTTACAAAAATTATTTCTCTTGTTTTTCCTTTTCCCTTTTAATTTTTTCTTTTCTTTCCTCTTGATTGAATCAATCAACAAATCATTGGATGATGATTTTATTTTTATTTTTATTTTTATTTGGCCGGCACCCTTGCTTGGGCACTAAGCAAGGGTGGCCGACCCCCTTCAAGAGGAAGGAAATATTTTTTTTATAAAATTTTACAAGAAGAAATCCTCTTATAAAATTTTACAAGCTCTCTTTCCTAAAGTGGATGTTTAAAAAGGAAAGTTTTAAAAATTAAAACCATGTTTTAAAATTTAAAACTTCTCTTCAAAAATTTTCTTTTTTTAACATGAATAGAAAATTTTAATTTTTTAAAACTTCTCTTCCTTTTTTCTAAAACCATGAGGATGGTTAAAAAAGGAAAGTTTTAAAACTTTTAAAACTCTCTATTAAACCATGTGACCTAATTCAAATAAGGAAAGTTTTTTTAAAAATTAAAATCTCTCGTTTAAAACTTATAGTTTTCTACAAAGAGAAGATTTTAAAAATTCAAAACACCCCTCCTATTTGAATTTATTTTGGCCGACCCTTACTTGCTTGGTCACCAAGCAAGAGGGCTGAACCTCTTAAGGAGATGGTGGCCGGCCATTGCTTGGTCACAAAGCAATGGGCTGGCCTCCTTTCTTGGACACCAAGAAGGGCTTTTAATGAGTGGTTTATAAGGCACTAATGAGGCTGCGACAGGGACCTAGAGGAGAAATTGGTTTTGGCCTTCCGATGAGCTTGAGTATCCCGTGTTCGCTCCGAACACACAACTCAAGTTCATCAACAATAACTCATTCCACTAGAGAGTTATTGTTGCACTACCGCACCAATCTCAAATTACATTTATGGGCTCCTTCTTATCATGAATGTGTTAGTCTCCCTGTGTTTAAGAAAATGAATGTCCACTAATTAAGTAAGTTACTAACAACTCACTTAATTAATATCTAGCTCCAAGAGTAGTACCACTCAATTTCATTGTCATGTCGGACTAAGTCCACCTGCAGGGTTTAACATGGCAATCCTTATGATCTCCTTTTGGGGACATTCTCAACCTAAATTACTAGGACACAATTTCCTTCTATAATCAACAACATACACTATAAGTAATATCATTTCCCAACTTATCGGGCCTATTGATTTATCAAGCTAAATCTCACCCTTTGATAAGTTAAAGAAATAGATACTAAATATATATGCTTGTTATTATATTAGGATTAAGAGTACACACTTCCATAATAACTAAGGTCTAGTTCTTTTATTAAGTCAGTATAAAAAGAACTTACATAAAATGGTCCTACTCAATACACTTAGAGTGTACTAGTGTAATTTATTAGTCAAGATAAACTAATACCTAATTACACTACGACTATACTAATGGTTTGTTCCTTTCCATCTTAGTCGTGAGCAACTGTTTATAATTTATAAAGAGCTGATAACATGATCTTCTGTGTGTGACACCACACACCATGTTATCTACTTTATAAATTAATTGAACAACTATACTCAACAAATAAATATAGACATTTGACCAATGTGATTCTTTTATTTCAAAAATAAATGTTTACAAAAGCTAAGCTTTTAGTATACACTCTAATATATGTCAGCCAGATTTGATTTGGACTCAATATAGTTAAGCACAACATCACCCTGAGCTACGTGATCTCTTACAAAATGGTGTTTTACTTCTATATGTTTAGTTCTTGAGTGGTGAATTGGGTTTTTGGTTAGATTAATTGAACTTATGTTATCAATTGAAATTTTTGTATTTTGATATTCTAGTTGATAGTCTTTTAGGGTATGCATCATCCATAATAATTGAGATGCACATTCACCTAGAGCTATATACTCAGCTTCAGTGGTAAATAAAGTAACACAGTGTTGTTTTTTGCTTGATCAACTTACTAGGCATAATCTGAGTCAGAATAGCCAGTTAGATCAAAGGTGCAAGACCTAGGGTACCAGAGTTCTACATTTAGGGTTCCCTTAATATACCTAAGTATTCTTTTAACGTATGTTAGGTGTGACTCTTTTGCATAGGATTGGTATCTTGTGCACATACCTACTACAAAAAGAATGTCTGGTCGACTTGCAGTTGTTAGGATGTATACTAAAAGCCTAGCTTTTTGTATGAACATTTATTTTGAAATGAGAATCACATTAGTCAAATGTCTGCATTTAGTTAAATCCAGTTGTCCATTTAATTTATATTGTAGATAACATGGTGTGTGGTGTCACACAGAAGATCATGTTATCAGTTCCTTATAAATTATAAATAGTAGCTCACAACCAAGATGGATTGGGACAAACCATTGGAATGGTTGTAGTGTAATTTGGTACTAGTTTATCTTGACTATAAAATTACACTAGTACACTATGTGTGTATTGAGCAGGACCATTTGTGGTTGTTCTTTTTATACTGATTGCATAAAAGAACATAACCTCTATTATTATGGATGTGCGTACTCTTAATCCTGATATAATAACAAGCACATATACTTAGTATTTATTTCTTTGATTTATCAATGGGTGAGATTTATTTGTTAAATCAATATGCCCAATAAGTTGAGAAATAATATTATTTATATGGTGTATTATTGATTATAGAATGAAACTTTGTCCTAGTTATCTAGGTTGATGATGTCCCCTTGAGGAGCTCATAAGGATTATCATATAAACCCTGTAGGTGGACTTAGTTCGACATGACAATGAAGTTGAGTAGTACTACTCTTGGAGCTAGATATTAATTGAGTGAGTTGTCAGTAACTCATTTAATTAATAGACATTTGATATCTTAAACACAGGGAGATTAATGCACTTATGATAAGAAGGAGCTTATAATGTAATATGAGATTGGTGCGGTAGTTCAATAATAACTCTTCAGTGGTATGAGTTATTATTGATGAATTTGAGTTGAGTGTTCGGGTCAAACACAGGAAGCTCAAGCTTATCAGGAGGTCAAAACCAATTCCTTCTCTCGGTCCCTGCTGTAGCCTCTATAAAGCCTCGTATCCAATCGAGTCCACTTCTTACCCAAGTAATGGGCCGAGCACATCCTTGCTTGGTGCCCAAGCAAGGGTCAACCAAGCTTTGCTTGGAGCCCAAGAGGTGGTCGGCCAAGCCTTGCTTGGTGCCCAAGCAAGGGGCTGGCCACAAGGAATTAAAAAAAGGGAGTTTTAATTTTTTTAAAATCTTTCCTTTTATAGTCATCCTCTAAGGGATTTAAAAGAGAGATTTTAATTGTAAAAATCTTTCCTTTTATAGTTATCCCACAAGGGATTTAAAAGAGAGATTTTAATTTTTGTTAAAATCTTTCCTTTTATAGTAATCTACAAAGGATTAAAAGAGATATTTTAATTTTAAAATCTTTCCTTTTTTGAAGTCATCTACATGGTTTTAAAAGAGAGTTTTAAATTTTAAAATCTTTCCTTTTTTGTTACTATCTATATTGGTTTAAAAAGAGAGATTTTAATTTTGATAAAACTTTCCTTTTTTGTAATCATGATTTAGAAGAGAAGTTTAATTTTAAACTTTCCTTTTGTAGCGATCACAATAGGAAATTTAAAAGAGAGAGATTTTAATTATTATTAAAATTTCCTTTTTTTGCCATGACCAAGGATTATAAAAGAGAGGTAGAGGGTGCCTTATGGGAATAACGAATAACACATAACACATCTCCATATTTTTCTTGTTCCCTTAGGGCCGAAACCTAAGCTTTTCCTCTTCTCTTTTCCTTGGTGGCCGGTCCTTCTCTCTTTCTCTTCTCCCTTTGTTTTCTTCTCTTAAGGCCGATAGCACATCAAGCTCCATCTTCTTGTGGTCGGTTTGCTTGGAGGGGAAGAAGAAGAGAAGGAAGTTTCCTAGTTTGGCATTCCTTGGGTGGCCGAAACTTGTAGGCAAAGAAAAAGGTTCAGGTGGATTTCATCTTGGTAGATCGTCGCCCACACGACACCCAAGAGAAGGAGAGGAATACAACATAAGATCAAGAGGTCTTTAGCTACAAGGAAAGGTACAACTAGTTCTTTATTCCGCTGTGAACTAGTTTAGTTTTTCTTTATATGGATCCTGAAATACCAACACAAGAGGCTAGAGATTTTGTGTTTCGATTTTATGCTTCAATTTTGTGTTTCGATCTTGTGCTTCGATTGAGGTCTCTTTAGTTAAACCTAGGGTTTACTGTGAGGAGTTTAAATATTCAATTTCTTTGAAATGCTTTGTCTAGGAAGTGGTGGATGACCCCATAACCAAGAAGGCTGAGTGCCTCGCCAACGACCTGGAAGCCAATCCTTGAAATAGATATTTAATCAACTTCTGTAATATGGTTTAACTTCTGAAGAACACATGAGTTGAACTTAGAGTAAAAGTGTTAAGTTTCTTTTCCAATCCAAGTTTAACTTATGAAGAACACATGGTTTGAACTTGGAGTAAAAATGTTAAGTTTTGTTTCCAATCCAAGTTTAATTTTTGAAGAACACATGAGTTGCTAGGAAAAGTTCTGTACTTGTACAAATTTTTGTACAGGGGAAACAGAACGGAATTCTGAGTAGCACCCAACAGCAGTTAGGTACAGTAGACTCCCTATCGCACTTCGATAGTATTTCAAGTCTACTGGGTTTGCTTCTAAGTCTGAGTCAATTTTAATGTTAGTAGTCATTGGTGTATTAATATTTTTTTGAATTTTCCATTCCAAATTTCCTAATTAATTCCTTAGCATATTTTGTTTGGAAAATATAAATTCCATCTTTGGTTTGTTTAATTTGTAAATCTAAGAAGAAGTTAAGTTCTCCTACTAGGCTTATTTCAAACTCATTTTCCATTAACTTGCTAAATTCTTTTAAAAATTTAGAGTTGGTGGAACAAAAAATTATGTCGTCTACGTAAATTTAGGCTAAAAAATATCTTTTTCTAAGATTTTTACAAATAGGGTTGGATCTATTTGTCCTTAGTTAAACTCTTTAGATATTAGATAATTTGATAGACATTTATACCAAGCCCTAGGTGCTTGTTTTAGTCCATATAGGGCCTTCTTTAGCCTAAAAACATGGTTTAGGTGTACTAAGTCCTCAAATCCTGGGGGTTGGCTTACATATACCTCTTCTTTGATAAATCCATTTAAGAAGGCAGATTTTACATCCATTTGATATAGCTTGAATCCTTTATGTGTTGCATAGGTCAGCATCATCCTGATAGATTCAAGTCTGGCTATAGGGGCATAGGTCTCATCATAGTCTAATCCTTCTACTTGGTTGAACCCTTTAGCTACTAATCTTGCTTTTTTTCTAACTATTTCTCCCTGATCATCTAACTTGTTCCTAAAAACCCATTTAGTATCAATTATAGTTTTGTTAATGGGTTTAGGTACTAGTTTCCAGACCTAGTTTCTTTCAAATTGGGCTAACTCCTCATGCATTGCTAATGTCCAGTCTGGGTTTGGTAGGGCTTCATCTATATTTTTGGGTTCAATTTTGGAGATAAGGGCTATTTGACTTAGATTCCTATAAGATGACCTAGTTCTGACTCCTAGAGTCGGATCATCCAAAATTTGGTCGGATGGATGATAAGTACTTGCTCTTGTTGGTCTTATATTTGAGTCAGTTTCTGGTTCTTGTAATTCACTAGGTTTAGGTTGAATATCTTCATCATCTTCTACGTTCCTAACATTTTCTGTATTAATATTTTTATTTATTACATTGGGTAAGTTATTTTCTTCATCAAAATTTACATTGGTTGATTCTTCAACCTTTAGGGTGTTTTTGTTATAAACTCTATATGCCCTACTAGTTGTTGAGTACCCTAAAAATATTCCTGGGGTTGTTTTTAACGTAAATTTTCCTAAATAGTCTTTGGTGTTTAGAATGAACATTTTACAACCAAACACCTTTAAATAGTTTAAGTTGGGGATTTTATTATAATATATTTCGTAAGGTGTTTTATTTTGAAATTTATTAATTAAAATTCTATTTTGTGTATAACAGGCTGTATTAATTGCTTCAGCCCAGAATTGATTAGATAGGTTGTATTCATTCAACATGGTCCTAGCAGCTTCTTGTAGAGTTCTATTTTTACGTTCTACTAGACCATTTTGTTGGGGGGGGGGGGGGCCTAGGGCATGAATATTTGTGTTTATATCCATTAATTTCACAAAATTCAATAAATTTATGATTTTCAAATTCTCCCCTATGGTCACTTCTAATTCTTTTTATCTGAGTGCCTTTTTTATTTTCTATTAATTTACGAAATATTTTAAAGACTTTGAAGGTTTCATCTTTAGTTTTTAGTAATTTTACACAAGTAAATCTTGAGTAGTCATCGATTATTACTAAGTAATATTGGTTTTTGCTTAGTGACTTGGCCCCGTGTGAATCAAACAAGTCTAGGTGAAGGAGCTCATGTATCGAAGTTGCTCTATTCAGGTTGGTTAACTTATGGTTTGACTTGGTTTGTTTACCCTATTGACAAGCATTACAAATTGAGTTTTCAATAAATTTTAATTTGGGCAAACCTATAACTAAACTATTTTGAACCATTTTTGCAATGAGTCTTCTGTGCCACAACTCAATTTCCTCTTGTTGTGTTAATAGACACTCTAGTGAGGAGGTTGGTAGGTCTATTGTATAGATGTTCTTTTTCCTAATTCCCTTAAGTGTGATTTCAGGATTTTTAATATTCTTAATAATGCACTCAGTTTTTGAAAATATGACTAAGTATCCTGAGTCACATAATTGGCTAATACTAAGTAAATTAAAACTAAATTGTTCAACCAATAAGACTTTTCGGATGTAAAAATCAGAATTTAATTGGATATTACCTATTCCGATTACCTTAAGGGTTCCGTTATTGCCGAATGCAATGGACCCTAGGTTCTTGAGTTTCAGCTTAGTGAATTTCAATCTATCTCCAGTCATGTGTTTGGAGCATCCACTATCTTGCATCCATTGATCCAAATCTTTATGTTCCTACATAAAGTTATTTGATTTGAGTCAATTTAATGGATTCAGAAGATAGCTTGATTGAAATTAACTCCTTAATGCTCCATCTCACTCAATCTAGATGATCAAGCAAGGTATTCCTATGGGTGATTGTGAGATGATTTATTACGTTATATTTAATTTAATTAAGTTGATTTATTAGTCAAGTTAATTACTTAGATTAAGTTAATTAATTAAATTAAGTTAATTAACTAGATAAGTTAATTAACTAGATTAACTTAATCATTTTGAATAGGTTAATTAAGTAGTTAAGTTAATTAATTTTGATTAGGTTAAGTTAAATTCGTTAAGTTAATTTAATTAGATTAAGTTAATTTTGTAGATAAGTTAATTAGTTTTGATTAGGTTAAGTTAAATTCGTTAAGTTAATTTGATTAGATTAAGGTAATTTGTTATTAAGTTGATTAATTTTGATTAGGTTAAATTAAATTCGTTAATTTTGACTAAATTCATCCTAGATCCATCTCACCCGATTCTAAGTTATCAATCAGGAAATCTTAAGTAGTTTTGTGAGATGGTTATCTTTAATTTAGATTATTTCTAAGGATTAATTTACATTTGAGTTGGACTTAGGTTTTCCAATTAGTTAATTAAATACACATTTCAAAGATTGACTCCCAGGCTGTGGCGAGACACTAGGCCTTCTTGGGTATGAGATCATCCACCATTTCTAGACAGAGCCTTTCAAAGAAATCATATATTTAATTTCCTTTTTAAAACTCCTAGGTCTAACTAATTAAGTGAAAATTACACCTAGGTCCTTAATCTATCCTAGTCTAAGCATGAATATTATAAAGAGGAGAAAAAATAATCATCAAACAATTTTAATTATTTATAAAGATAGTTTTTCTATTGGCTCCCCCTGGATCATAGCCTCGATATGGTCTATCAAGGTAATGGACTTGATCCTTGGGGATCCAATATTGACCAAGTCCAACTTGATTGCCCAAGTTGGACTTATGTATCCATGCTTGGACTATCTTTCTATTTGGTCTGTTAACAAGTGATAGATAAGACCGATATTTTATTTTAGTTCTAAATCCTAGTCTGGATCGATTGTATACGACCTTCTATTTTTCAAGAATCAGGTTAAGATTCTTGGAACCCATTGTAAACCGTTCCAATGCTATCTTTAAATCTTTGACTTGAGTTTTCAGGCTGGAATTCTCTTCCTCAAGCTTTTGGACTTGAGTTGAGGTTCCAGTCTGAACAGAGTCAGTCAAGGATTCGGAGTTAGTTACTTCTTTAAGGGTTGTTACCTCCTTTAGAAGTGACTTGATCTAAACATTAGATTTAGCTAATTTATGCATCAAATAATTAATTAAATTGTACAAATGAGAAGTACTTACAGAGGGGTTGGGCCCTTCAGAAATGGATACGGATCCGTGGCTTCTCTCGGACTCAGCTTCCGATTCATCCTCACTTTCGGATTCATTGATTTGATCCAGGGCGTTATTGCAAGAAAACTCGTCTGTTCGAGCTCATCATCGTCGGATTCTTCTGAGGAAGACTTGTCCCAGGTTGCCTTCAGAGCCTTCTTCTTTCTTTGTTTCTTCGCATCTTTCTGGTTCGAGCAATTGACTTTGATATGCCCCTTTTGGTTGCAGCCGTAGCATGTTACTTCGAATTTCACCTTTGGTTGGGCCTCCATGGACTGGATCACCTTTTTAACGTCTGTCTTGTTGAAGCCCTTCTTCTTTTTGTAGAGCTTCCTCACCAAATTGACGAGTTCGACTGTGAGGTTATCGTCATCATCGCCCGAGTCTGGTTCTTCTTCTGACTCCGCTTTGGTTCTGCGTCTTGGTTTTGATTCGCGCAATCTGCCTGTACTTGCAATCAAAGCCATACCCTTCTCGGTCGATTGTGCATTAACTTGTTCATGTAATTCAAATTCAGCAAATAGTTCATCTAATTTAATTGAAGATGATTCTTTAGAAACCTTGTAAGCATCATTCTACCTTGGATGCCCACAAGGTGTTCCTTAGGAAGGCGTTTAGGGCATACCTTAGGATGTCGCGGTTCTCTACTTTTTTTTCTGATTGCGTGGAGTTCGTTGAGTAGATCTTGTATCCGGGCATAGAGATGGCTAGCCGTCTCACCTTCCTGCAATTTTATATTATATAATTTGTTGAGAATTAGATTCCTCTTACTTACCTTGGCGTCAGATGTTCCTTCATGTAATTCAATAAGCTTCTCCCATAGTTCTTTGGCGCTCAAGAACGAGCTGACGCGGTTCAACTCCTCCTTCGTCAGTCCACATTGGAGGGTGCAGGTCGCCTTGGTGTTGGCTTCTACTTTCTTTATCAGAGTTGCGTCCCAGTTCTCATATGGTATTTGTTTGCCGGCACCGTCAGTTGGTAGTTCCAGCCCGATTTTGACGATTACCCAGACTTCAAAGTGAGTCAGAATGTATGACTCCATCCGACCCTTCCAGTAGCCAAAGTCTTCTCCGGTGAAGAGCGGTGGGCGAGCGGTGCTATAGCCTTCTTGGAGTGCCATAAAAACGAAATCAACTGCGCAAAGAAAAATAGAAAAACTCATCCTAGGACTTGATCCTGGATTAGTAGTGCGGTTTAGAAGAAAAAAAAAGTACGATCTCGAGTGATGTTGCACCGACTTCGAGAGAAGAATTCGATTACGAAAAAAAACTGAATCGGAAGGCGGCAAGAATACTGATTCAGATCGACTTCGAAAAACTGAAAAACACCACGAAAATGTACTTGACTGGTGGTTGTACCAAATCAAAGCGACCCCGCTCTGATACCAATTGTTGGATCGAGACGCGCTAGAGGGGGGGGTGAATAGCGCTCGTGACTTTCACTTTTCGTATCGAAAATCTTACGAGTAACAAAGCGGAATAACTAATAAAGCACACATAAAAAGACCCAAGTATTTTTACTTGGTTCGGAGCCTTGGGCGACTCCTACTCCAAGGCCCACGCTCGTTGAGCATTTACTTTGGGCAACAACTATATTAGCGCAAATGTTTACAAGAATATTACAATTAAATTAAATAGAAATTATACCGACAACAGGGATTTGAAATTCACAGCTTCGGGTCGTCGAGATCTTGAAATGGCTCAGTCGGAATGTCTCATTAGTAGCAAACGGTTGAAAGATTGCTTCGGTAAGTGTTTATTAGAGCTGCTAGTCGAGACCTCCATATAAGGGCTGTTGAAGGCGCCTCCAAGCCCCTTAAGGGCGCCTCCATCATCTCCGGATCCACAGCGTGGATCAGCGATGAAGAAGTCTTCGTCTATCCACTTGAAGGCGCCTCCAATCCCCTGGAGGGCGCCTTCAATGCCGTCTGAGGAGCCTCAAGCCTCCATGAGGGCGCCTCCAGCCTGGCTTCTTGCGCAGCTTCTGCCTTGCACCCGAGGCGCCTCTAAGCTCCATGGAGGGCGCCTCGGGTACTGTTCATCCGAGACAAACCTTGTTATTTTGTCCCTGCAAGATATGTTAGTCCACAAAACAATAATATATCCTGCAAAACAAAATTAGTACATAATAATACCATAAATATAAATGTTTGACAGTCAATGGACTGCCCGGTTCTGACTTCAGATTTCCCACTAGAAATCCTAGGTTGAACCAACGCCTATTGTTCCCTCCGCGGGGAACGCGTCCTCACCTATTCCACTCAGGAGAGCATACCTTCTGCCAGTCCGATCCTCTAGACCGACTGGACTTTCTACCTAGGGTTACCACCCCCTACGACCTAGGGTTACCACCCCTAGGGTTTTTCGCCACCTAGGGTTACCTCTATCAGAGTCAGGTTTCTGATGCTTGGTTTTCGTATTTTGGTTTTGCGTGTTAATCTGATACTAATTTAGTTGGTATCAGAGCGGGTTACGATACCTATTTTTTGTGCTCTGGACTTTTGAGTTAATCTGATACCAATTTATTTGGTATCAGAGCAGGTTTTCGATATCTGTTTTATATGTTTTGGATTTTTGAATTAATCTGATACCAATATTTTTAGTATCAGAGCCCAGTTTGCGAGTCAATCTGGGTATTTTTCATATTTATACGGATTTTCGTCAATATTTTCGTTTCAAAATTTCGAGGTATTATTTGACCTCGTTAAGGAAAGGTTATTTTGGGGACTAGACAACGACGGAATATCTCCAGACGACAGATAGGTATGATGTTTTAATTTTATAATTTTGGTACTATATTAATATTTGGGTAACATAGATATCTTTATTGGTCATAAGGAGATGTGTAGTCTATATTGAAATTAGCTTCATTGTTAATAAGTTATGGTGTGGTGTCCTTCTCATAAATGTGGCATACTTACTAGATAACATGTATAAGACCACTCTGTAGCTTATTATCACATAGAAGCACTTATATTAAGACAAAGCATAATGATACTTAATCCCTGATATTAGAGAATGAGATAATTAAAGAAATCCTTGTGAATTACTTATGGAAAAGAATAACCTATCTCTGTAGGGTATTATGTGGTATTTTTGCATGTACCGTTTTCATGTAATTGGCCACACATTGCTTTTATACCTTTGTTATGTCAAACCTTAGCATAGAAATTTTTAGCTACGTCAATCTAATTTTGATCTCAGATGGCAATGAGGATAAAAGGAGTCTATCTTGAGTGGAGTTGATTGAGTTGCAGGTTCTGTTCAGTAGAGCTTGACGATGTGGAAATGTGATGTGTTAGCCTCATTTGAAGTAGAACTCATATGGATTCAATTCATCAAACTGCAAGTGGTCCAAATGGGTAAATAAAAGGATTAGACTGGCTTAGATCCTGCTGAAGAGCTTACTAGGTTGCCTACCTATTAAACTGACACAGTAGTTATGGTTAAAACGTTATTCACATAGCCATTTTCAAAAAAAAAAAATGTTCTACTTTGGGCTGGACCTTAGTATGAAGAGCATGTCAATCTCAAACTTTACCAAACATCCAACTGGTTTAAAATGGTTGGAACCAGCTCCATGTATAAACCTACTTGTTCACTCTTAATGGTTTGATTAGTAGATAGGTTAGATTTACCAAATGGTTCTGGTCAAGGTTTTTGTTTAACCTATACAGATCTAAAGAAATCATCGTTTCCTAGATAAGCAAATTTTCACTGATGAGGTAATTTATTTTCTTTGGTAGGTCCACTCATTATCCAAAGATAGCTAAACCAAGTTACTGATAGTTCACCCTTCTAAGCCACAACCCACAACCTATAAAGCACCCACATCAACCCACAACCTCTTCCTTGGGAAATTATAGTCATCCTAACTCAAGACTGTTGACCTATTCATTAAGGCATGAAGTTCAACTTATAATTCAGAATCATCCTTAGTTGGTGAAGAAATATCCAATAATGGCAACTCCGGTGCCATATGCTGCTGTTTTAGATTTGCTACTTTTCTGGTTTTATGAATGTTGACATGAAATATAGGAACTTCTCAGATCAAATAGACAAGTGTTAATCAGTAATTACAAGCCTCTACCAAGTTAAGTTTCGGCATCAATATTTAATTCACTGAGCATGATAGGCCAGAGAATGGCCTATTAGCTCAGTTGGTTAGAGTGTCGTGCCTTTATGAGGGAGATGTGTAGACTATCTACTCTTAGAGCGCAGCGACTAACCATCTCCCTATCGTCCGGTGATATTTTGAACGTCACTCAGGAGGTCAGAGGTTGCCGTTAGATTTTGGCAACATGATACTCATGGTTGATTTATTATTACTGGAAATGGTCGAGTTCGACATTATCCTTGGCATAGATTGACTGTCTGCATATCATGCCACGGTTGATTGCCAGACGAGGTTTGTCACATTCTGACCTCCGAACCAAATCTCGTGGGATTTCACTGGCATTAGGGATGACGGTATATCAATCATTTCTGCGATTTAGGCTCAGAAGCTATTATTGCATGGCTATCGGGGATTTCTTTTATCTTTGATTAACACTGACGACAACAGTAGTTCCCAGCTCTCAGACGTTCCAGTGGTCTGAGAGTATCTGAATGTATTTCCAGATGAGCTACTAGGCTTGCCCTCCCCCCGAAGTCAAGTGGAGTTTGCTATTGAGCTGATTCCGGGGACCGCGCCAACATCGAAAGCTCCATACCGAATGACACTGGAAGAGTTGGACGAGCTAAAGGTCCAACTCCAAGAGTTATTGGACAAGGGATTTATTCACCCTAGTGTTTCTCCGTGGGGTTCTCCGGTGTTGTTTGTCAAGAAAAATGATGGTACTCTGAGGTTGTGCATAGACTATAGACAGCTGAATGCAGTGACTGTCAGAAATAAGTACCCCTTACCTCGGATCGAGGATTTATTTGATCAGCTCAGCGGTACATCAGTGTATTCTAAGATTGATCTGCGGTCTGGATATCATTAGCTGAGAGTCAAAGAATCTAATATTCAAAAAATAGCATTCCGTACCAGATACAACCATTATGAGTTTTTGGTAATGTCATTTGGGCTTACCAATGCTCTAGCGGTATTTATGGATTTGATGAACCGCGTCTTCCTGGAGTATCTTGATCAGTTTGTTATCGTTTTCATCGATGACATATTGGTCTATTCGCGTTCCGAGGAGAAACATGCGCAACATCTTCGCACAGTCTTGGAGACTCTTCGACGACATCAGCTATATGCGAAGTTCTACAAGTGTGCCTTCTGGCTATCTTCAGTCGGTTTTCTGGGTCACGTGGTCTCTAGCCGAGGTATTTCAGTAGACCCTTAGAAGATTGAGGCTGTCACCAGTTGGGAGCAGCCGAAATCAGTTCAGGAGATCCATAGTTTTCTAGATCTGGCTGGATATTACAGACGGTTCGTCGAAGGTTTCTCGCGTATCACTATGCCGCTGACACGTCTGACCAGGAAAAGCGTGAAGTTCACGTGGTCCGAGGCTTACGAGACTAGTTTCCAGGAGTTGAAGTGGAGACTAGTAACAACACCAGTTTTGGTTTTACCCTCCGGAGAGGACAGATTTGTACTTTACACCGACACATTTCTACAGGGTTTGGGCGCTGTTTTGATGCATCACGGCAGGGTAGTCTCCTATGCTTCTCAACAGTTGAAGGAGCATGAGAAGAACTACCCGGTTCATAATTTGGAGTTGGCCACCATTATATTTGCCTTGAAGATTTGGCGGCATCACCTGTACGGTATTACCTTTGAGATTCTCACTAACCATAAGAGTCTCAAATATATTTTCACCCAGAAGGAACTTAATCTCCGACAGAGGATATGGATGGAGTTTCTGAAGGATTATGACTGTACCATTAGCTATCACCCAAGGAAAGCTAATGTGGTTGCCGATGCACTCAGCAGGAAGTCCAGAGGGACTTTGGCTTGCCACCGAGCTTCAGTCACGGACTTGATTTAGGGTTTCTCCGAGTTGGGCCTTGAGGAGCAGGGACAGATAGAGCGAGGTGTTTTGGTTACTATGATTTCTCAGTCGTCAATCAGGACGAGGATCTGGGAGGCCCAGGCTAGAGATCAGCATTTTCAGTTCATTAACAACCAGATAGCTTCCGGGCAACAAACAGAGTTCACCTGAGATGATAAGGATATTATATATTTCCGAGGCCGATTATGCGTACCTCCATCTGACCCGGTCAGGGAGGAGTTACTTTAGGAGGCTCATCGGTCCCAATTTGCTATCCACCCAGGCGGGACCCGCATGTATCGAGATTTGAGGCATTCCTACTAGTGGAACGACATGAAAAAAGACATCGCAGAATTCGTAGCTAGATGTCTTATCTGTCAACAGGTGAAGGCTGAGCACCAGATGTTGGAGGATCTTGCGGCCGGCTAGAAGGGGGTTGAATGGACGGCGCCCCCAAATACTCGCTTCCTACGTATTCGTTAGTGCACAACAGAAATCTAATACGAAATACAAATACGAAAGCTAAATACAAAGACTAAGATGAAAGGAAATGCAAACCAATCGACACGCCGATGTAACGTGGTTCGGAGATTAGGGCTCCTACTCCACGACTATCCGTAAGGTGGACGATCCCTATCCGTCGGCGGATTAGCCCCCGGCAAACTCCGGCTATCTCAAGTCGCTCCTTGTGGGTGGAGAAACCTCACCACAAAACACACCAAGACCTCTTGGATTCCACAAACACTTGAGAGCTTTGGTGACTACTAATTAGGGTTGACCACTTCTAATTTCGTCAACTTGGCCGGCCATCCCAAGCTCCTTCTTATAGAGCTTGGGGAAATCAGCCTGCTGATTTGCCCGTTACCAGTCGACTGGTCCTTGCACCAGTCGATTGGTGCCAGCCCAACGGCTCTCTCAACGGCTATCTACCAGTCGACTGATCCCAGCCATTTCGGGCACAGAGAGCTTCTGTGCTCACCACCAGTCGACTGATCCCAGTACCAGTCGACTAGTACAACCCTAAACCTAGTGTTTCCCATCCCGAGTACATTTCTCTCGCACTCGGACCCTCACGACTCACTTGACTCTTCTTCGCAGCTTTGACCTCTTGCCTTCAAGCCTACTTCCTTTGGCTCTAGTCCCTCAGATGCATCCAAGCCCGCGGCTCGTCCCCAATGTCATCTTTCGCGTATGCCTCGAAGTCGCTTCCATTAGCCCTTGTCCTTGCTGCCTTATTCACGGTCCCTCGGATGCTCCATCCTTCACTGGACCCGAAGCCGTCAACCTGAGTCACATGTGTCACCTGCAGTCCTGCACAACTCAAGTACACATATCAAATAACGAGGGTAATCCTAACTTAAACTTTTTGCCCAAACACCAAAACACATGGTCCCGCGGACCATTGGGATTGCTCCAACAATCTCCCCCTTTTTGGTGTTTGGCAATACGTTTAAGTTAGGGAAAACAAATAGCAAATAAACATGCTAATAACAAATGGACTTACGTTGCCAAGGTTACACATGTGGACTTACACCGCCGAATGGACTTACGTTGCCAGCTACACACTTGGACTTACACCGCTGAATGGACTTACGTTGCCAAGGCTACACACTTGGTAACCGCCGAATGAATGCATCATGCATTTGAACCTATCCTTAGGCTCCCCCTACACCTAAGCTCCCCAATGAGCTAGGATTTTCCCACAGAGATTTTTAAGAACCTATCACAAGGCTCCCCCTTTGCAAAGGCATTTAAGGTTTTTCCAACTAAACCTTCTCCCCCTTTGCCTAACATCCAAAAAGCTCTCCAACAATATCCCAATTGTTGAAAACTTATCATCCAAACTGACCCTAAACTCATGTATTTATCCCCCATGGATCTCATACATCTAAACGAGTTGACATGGTCAAGATCAGCGCTGAAAAACACTTTCAGGCTGGTATCAATCGACTGCCGTAAGTGCCAGTCGACTGCCCCCTTCGACAGAATCTTACAGAATCATTCTGTGGTTGAAATCTACTATTATCAGTCGACTGGTATCTGCACCAGTCGACTGGCACCTTAATTCTGTAAAAATCAGCCTTTTCATGCCAACTTCAGAAATGCACCAGAAATTCCCTAGACCTCCAAAAATTCTCAAATTTTGTGGAGAGGTCTATTGTACCCTTGTCTACTTGATAAAAATACATTACAAAATGTATCTATCACCAATACCAAGATTGACACAAAATCCAAAACTAGTTAAATGATTCAATTGAACCTGCCCTAAAGTCCTAGTTTTGGCTTCCTCCTGATGTATTTGCCCATACCAACCCACAATGCATCCCTAGCATTGGTTTATATGACATCTATATATCAAAAACTAATTATCATGCAATATGACCCCAATTGTCATATTTCCTTGCATGAAACACAATCCATGTGTGTCAAATCCCTAGGTTTGAGAATCAAGTCCGTCTCTAAATCATTTGGCACACTCCATGACTTAACCTAGACTCCCAAGTAAAACCCACCTGTGATCCATTGGCCATGGGTCCCAACATGACTCTTTGAGCTCCCCCTAGAGCTCTTAACCTTAGCCATCTTTTTAGATGCTTTCTCCATTATGGCTAAACCACAGTGGTGCACCTTGGACACATCATCCTTGCCATAATCATATGCAACCCTAGCATATTTCTTCTCATTGGCTTTAGATGACTCTACCTTGCCCTTATCATATGCCACCCTAGCACATGGTCTCCTTTTGGCCTTGGAGGGGCTAGATCGGTATCCCAAACCCGATCTATCATTATTGGATCTTTGACTACCCAACACCATATTTAATCCCTTAGATCCAATAGTGGATCTCTTAAGAAATTTCTCTAACTTATCAAGCTTTCCCCTTAAAGCTTGATTCTCCTTCTCTAGGTTCCTAACCCTAGAGTTAATTTGTCCACCTTGGACATTCCTAGACCTACCCTTTCTAGGCATGTGCCTCCCCTTCTTGGGATTAATGTCTTGGTTCTCTATTACCTTCTTTTCCTTAGGTAATGAGAATTTAACTTTCCTAGGTCTATCATGCATAGGTCTCCTAGGGTTTTGATCGACATGTACCCTATTCCTATCATGATATTTGAAACCAAAATTTTGCATTGTTACATAATGATAATCATTATTTTTCCTAGCATGCATGGGAACATAAGAATTTGAATTTGAATTACGATTCAAATTAGGGTATACCTCCCTTACCCTTGAAGCTCCCCCTTGACTCAAGCTCCTCTTCTTCTTCTCCCATTTCTTTAAATGTGCAAGCTTCTTGATTTCCCTCTTCTTGGGGCATTTGGTGTGGTAGTGTCCCTTCTCCCCACACGTGAAGCATGTAATGCACATTCTCCTCCTTTGGGCTTCTTCATTCCTACAGCCCATGTTAGTATTCAAAATAACTTGATTGGGTTTAGGAGTTACCTTCTTCTTACCCAATGGACACCTACTCTTGTAGTGTCCCTTCTCATTGCAACCGAAGCAAATGATGTGGTCCTTTGACTTTGCTTCGATGGAGGTACTCACTAGGTTGACCTCCAAGATCTCTTCTTCCTCCGTCTTGGATTCTTCTTCAACCCTTGAGGATGTTGACGATGCTTCTTCATCCTCCTTCTCCTCCTCGGAAGTTGAGCATGAGTTAACTTCCGATTGCTCCTCCTCCTCTTCTTGAGCCATTAAAACCATCTCCTTGGGCTCTACCTCTTCATGTGTAAGCAAAAATTCCTCCCATGGAACTTTCTTCACTTTACTCCACAATTCATGGGCGTTCTCATATTTACCTACATGGCTCATCACGTCATTAGGCAAAATATCGATCAAAATAGATATTACCTTATCGTTTGCCTTTGATCGTGTGCTTTGCTCCTCCGTCCAATGTCATGATCAGAGCTTCTTTCCTTTCTTGTCCTTCGGGACTTCAAACGGCTCTTTGACCACCATCATGGTGTCCCAATCCGTGTTGAAGAAGACCTCCATCTTCATCATCCAATATGTGATGTCCCATAAGCCTCCACCTTCAAACTTTGGCGGTTCTATTAAGTCGGTCATCTTGTGCTTCCTTGGCGGTTAGTCCAACGGAGAGCGTCCTCTCTCTGATATCACTTGTTGGAGGATCTTACGGCCGGCTAGAAGGGGGTTGAATGGACGGCGCCCCCAAATACTCGCTTCCTACGTATTCGTTAGTGCACAATAGAAATCTAATACGAAATACAAATACGAAAGCTAAATACAAAGACTAAGATGAAAGGAAATGCAAACCAATCGACACGCCGATGTAACGTGGTTCGGAGATTAGGGCTCCTACTCCACGGCTGTCCGTAAGGTGGACGATCCCTATCCGTCGGTGGATTAGCCCCCGGCAAACTCCGACTATCTCAAGTCGCTCCTTGTGGGTGGAGAAACCTCACCACAAAACACACCAAGACCTCTTGGATTCCACAAACACTTGAGAGCTTTGGTGACTACTAATTAGGGTTGACCACCTCTAATTTCATCAACTTGGCCGGCCATCCCAAGCTCCTTCTTATAGAGCTTGGGGAAATCAGCCTTGCTGATTTGCCCGTTACCAGTCGACTGGTCCTTGCACCAGTCGACTGGTGCCAGCCCAACGACTATCTCAACGGCTATCTACTAGTCGACTGGTCATAGGACCAGTCGATTGATCCCAGCCATTTCAGGCACAGAGAGCTTCTGTGCTCACCACCAGTCGACTGATCCTTGTACCAGTCGACTGGTACAACCCTAAACCTAGGGTTTCCCATCCCGAGTACATTTCTCTCGCACTCGGACCCTCACGACTCACTTGACTCTTTTTCACAGTTTTGACCTCTTGCCTTCAAGCCTACTTCCTTTGGCTCTCGTCCCTCGGATGCATCCAAGCCCGCGGCTCGTCCCCAATGTCATCCTTCGCGTATGCCTCGAAGTCGCTTCCATCGGCCCTTGTCCTTGCTGCCTTGTCCACGGTCCCTCGGATGCTCCATCCTTCACCGGGCCCGAAGCCGTCAACCTGAGTCACATGTGTCACCTGCACTCCTGCACAACTCAAGTACACATATCAAATAATGAGGGTAATCCTAACTTAAACCCTTTGCCCAAACACCAAAACACATGCTCCCGCGGACCATTGGGATTGCTCTAACCAGAGACCTGCTGGATTACTTCAGCGGATTCCTTTTCCTGAGTAGAAATGGGAACACATTACTATGGATTTTGTGGTGGGTTTGCCTAGGACACGACGAGGCCATGACGCGATTTGGGTAATTGTTGATCGATTAACCAAATCGGTACACTTCTTAGCGATCCAGAAGACTGATTCCCTGGATCGATTGGCAGATCTGTATTGCTGAGAGATTATCAGATTACATGGTGTTCCATTGAGTATTATTTCAGATAGAGACCCTCGGTTCACATCCCGATTTTGGCAGAGTCTGCAACAGGCCTTGGGCACTCAGCTCCGTTTCAGTACAACTTTCCATCCGCAGACTAATGGACAATCAAAGTGGACTATTCAGACTCTAGAGGACTTGCTGAGGTCTTGTGTATTGGATTTCAGAGGTAGTTGGGAGGACCATTTGCCATTGGTAGAGTTCGCCTATAACAACAGCTTTCAATCGGCTATCTAGATGGCACCGTTAGAAGCATTGTATGGTAGGCCTTGTCGGACACCCACTCTCTGGGAGGAGGTTGGGGAGGCCCAGCTGCTAGGGCCTTATAGAGCTCAGCAAGATACAGAGTTGGTCCGTACTATCAGACGGAGGATGTCAGAGGCGCATGTTGGTTGCTACTCGGAATACCGTCCTAGTTCTTCTGTACAAAAATTTATACAAGCATAGAACTATCCTAGCTACCCATGTGCTCTACTAAAGTTAAATTTGGATTGCAAACAATGCTTAACATTATTAATCCAAATTTCCCCTTTAGAAGTTAAACTTGGATTGGGAATGAAACTTAACATTCTTACTCCAAGTTCAACCGATGAGATCTTCCTAAGTTAAACCATATTACAGAAGTTATCAAATACCTATTTCTAAGATCGGCTTCCAGGTTAAACATGATGAGACACTAGGCCTTCTTGGGTATGTGATCATCCACTACTTCCTAGACAAAGCCTCACAGAGAAATTGGATATTTAACTTCTTACAGTAAACTAGGTTTAACTATAGAGACCTCAATAGAAGTACAATATCGAAACATGAAATTGAAACGAATATTGATAACAAAAATGATAACTAAAACCGATAACCTCTTGTGTTTGGTTTTTCAAGATCTATACAAAAGATGAACTAGTTATGATGTGGAAACTAATAACTAGTTATAACTTTTGTAGCTTATAGACCTCTTGATCTTTTATTGTATTCCTCTCCTTCTCTTGGGCGTCGTGTGAGCGACGATCTACCAAGATGAAATCCACCCAAGCCTTCTCTTCTTGCTTCCAAGTTTCGGCCACCAACAATCCTTCAAGGATGATGAGTTCCGACCACCAACCAATCTCCAAGGGATGCTAGGAAACAATGTCTCCTTTCTCTATTCCTCCTTCAAGCATAGGACGGCCACCAATATCTCCACAAAGGTTGATGCCGCCGACCATCAAAGAAGAAGAAAAGGGAAGAGGAAGGGCCGACCACAAGGAAAAAGAGGGGAAGAATAATAGATGTGTTGTTGGGTGAGGCACCCCCTTCTCCTCTTTTATATTCCTTGGTCTTGGCAAATAAGAAAAGTTTTAAACATAATTAAAACTTCCTTATATTCCTTGCCAATGACTAAAAAGGAATGTTTTAAAATAAAAAATTAAAACTTCCTTTTCTTCTTGTCATGGTCGGCCATCCCTTTAAATCCAAACAAGGAAACTTTTAAACATGAAATTAAAACTTCCTTATTTGTTTCCGGTAAGAAATTTTAATTAAAAAATTTCTTTCTTTAAATCCCTTGTTGGTTGTAAAAGGAAAATTATATAAATTAAAATCTTTCTTTTAAAATATGTGGATGGTTGCTAAAAAGGAAAGTTTTATCAAAAATTAAAATCTTTCTTTTAACTACAAATAAGGAAAGATATCAAACATTTCTCTTAATCTTTTGTAGAAAGCTAAAAAAGGAAAGATTTAAAATTTTAAAAACTATCTTTTAAAACCATGGCTTCCACATAAGGAAAGATTTAAAATTTTAAAACTCCTTTTAATATTTATGTGGCCGGCCACCCTTGCTTGGGCTCCAAGCTAGGGCCGGCCACAACTTGGCTCACATCTTGGTTTGGTTTGGTCGACCCTAGCTTGGGCTCCAAGCTAGGCTTTGCCGACCACCAAGAAGTGGGTAAGAAGTTGGGTTTTTGGTGGATATAAGACTTTATAAATAAGAGGCTACAATAGGGACCAAGAGGAGAAATTGGTTTTGGTTTCCGATGAGCTTGAACTTCCTGTGTTCGCCCCGAACACCTAATTTAAGTTCATCAATAATATCTCATTCCACTAAATAATTATTATTGTACTACCGCACCAATCTCATATTACTATATGGGCTACTTCTTATTATGAATATGTTAGTCTCTCCGTGTTTAAGATATTGAATGCTCACTAATTAAATGAGTTACTGACAACTCACTTAATTAATATCTAGCTCCAAGAATAGTACCACTCAACCTTATTATCATGTCGGATTAAGTCCACTTGCAGGGTTTACATGATAATCCTTATGAGCTCCTCAAGGGGATATCATCAACCTAAATTACAAGGACACAGTTTCATTCTATAATCAACAACACACCATATAAATAATATTATTTCCTAACTTCTTGAGCCTATTGATTTATCGGACTATATCACACCCTTTGATAAATTAAAGAAATAAATATTAAGTATATGTGCTTGTTATTATATCATGATTAAGAGTACGTGCTTCCATAATAACAGAGGTATTGTTCTTTTATATAGTTAGTATAAAAAGAAACTACCTCAAATGGTCCTGCTCAATACACTCATAGTGTACTAGTGTAATTTATTAGTCAAGATAAACTAATACCTAATTACACTACAACCACTCCAATGGTTTGTCCCATTCCATCTTGGTTGTGAGCAACTGTTTATAATTTATAAGGAACTGATAACATGAACTTCTGTGTGTCTCCTCATACCATGTTATCTACAATATAAATTAAAAGGACAACTACACTTAGCATAAATGTAGACATTTGACGAATGTGATTCTTATTTCTAAACAAATGTTTATACAAAAAGTTAGGCTTTTAGTATACATTCCAACAATCTCCCACTTATACTAAAAGACTATGCTGTCATATACCCTACCATACATCTGATTTCCAACCCCTCAACATGGCCATCAAAAGCTCTTGCCTTTAGGGCCTTAGTGAAAGGATCTTCCAGGTTATCAGCTGATGCAATCTAGGCGACAACAACTTTTCCTTGTTATACGATGTCTCGTACTGGGTGGTACTTGCGCTCTATGTGTTTACTTGCTTTATGGGCTCATGGTTCCTTCGAATATGCTACTACACCATTTATCATTAAACTGTAATAATTTTGGGCAAGCCAGGAATTACATCTATGTCCATCATGAAGTTACTGAGCCATACAACTTCTATGGCTGTCTCAGAGGCTGCCATATACTCAGCTTCCATAGTGGAGTCTGAAATACATTTCTGCTTAACACTCCTCCACTGTTATGTCTTCACTTCCTAAAGTAAACACAAAACCACGAGGCTGACTTACTATTTTCCCTATCTGATTGGAAATCTGAATCCGTGTAACCCATAGGGAGCAAGTTATCTGCTTGGTAAAATAGCATATAATCTCTAGTCCTTCTCAGGTACTTTAATATATGCTTTACGACAGTCTAATGTCCCTGTCCTGGATTATTTTGATATCTGCTAACCATGCCCACGGTAAAATAGATATCTGATCTCGTGCATAATATTGCATACATTAGGCTTCCTACAGCTAAAGCATAAGGAACTTCCTTCATTTCTTCTATCTCTTTTGATGTCTTCGGAGACATCTCTTTAGATAAAGATACTCCATGCCTAAAAGGTAGAAAACCTTTCTTGGAGTCTTGCATGCTAAATTGAGCTAGGATTATATCGATATATGAAGCTTGGGATAATCACAACATTCTTTTCTTGCGATCTCTTATTACTTTGATCTCGAGAATATGTGCGCATTCAATCCAAGATGCAAAATTACCAGAAAGATTCAATCCAAGAAGCAAGATATGTTGGAACTAATATGCATATCTAGTATGTAAGGTTTTTGCTTTTATATAGACTTAACATGGATCCAAATTTTGTGAATTATGTCTACATATTTTCTATTTGAATTGTATGACACATATCTAATTCAATAGTAAGAAGATTGATCAGTTGTACTTTCATGATATTTTAATTGGTATTGTTTATTAGTGTTTAATTATGTAATTCGTGGTGTAAATATAATAGACAATGATTTTGTAAATAAATTTATCTTTTACTAAAAAGTTGTATTTTAAAAAACACAACACTTTTTAAGCGTTGGAAAAATATTATCTTTGTAAAAAAAAATGACAACACTTTTTAAACGTTGCAAAAACGTTGTTGATACGGATATGGCTTGAGGGGTATAGGAGAGATTAAGAGGAAGAAGAGGGGCAATTCGATAAAAGGACTGTTAGGGTTTTAAAGAGAGGAGACACTGTAGCAACAGAGGTAGGGGTTCGGCGTTTTTAGTTGCCACGACCAAGAAAAGGAGGAGCTCTCGGGTTTTTAGGGTTTCCGTCGCCGCCGACCCCGCCCTCGACATCGCTCCTCCTTCGCATCTTCGGCGCCGGCCATCTTCGGCTAGAGAGACCGCCTCTGCGTTTCTCTCCCTTCTCCTCTTCAATCCAGGCTGTCGCCGTCAGCTGAGGCTCGACGCCGCTGCGAGGGATGCATGCTATGCCCTCCTCCTTCGCCAACTACCGTTGTCGTTGGTCAAGGGTGCACAGGACAACCACGCCGCCTCCTCCCCTCTCCGACGCCGACGCCGCCTAGGAAGATCGTTGTCTCCTCCAGTGGCCGTCGCCACCGCCACCCTTGGTTACTGTCAACGCCGCCGCAGCCTCCAGCGACCATCGCCGTCGGCAGCTGCCGCTGCCTCCTCCCGCGGCCATATTCGTCGCCTCCAGCGGGTGTCGCCGCTGGCAGCTACCGTTGTCTCCTACCACGGCCACAGCCGCTGCCTCCAGCGGGTGTCGCCTCCGACAACCGCCGTTGCCTCCTCCCGCGGTCACAGCCTCCGTCTCCAGTGGACGCCTTCACCCTCCGGGCAATCGCCGCCTGCGCACTGTTTGTTCTATCCAACCTTCAAGTCAAGATGGGGTTCAGGCCATCGAGCCATGTTGTGTTTCACTATTGATATTGTTATCATGCTTGTGAGTTACTTGTATCATCCAGCCTGCGAGCCGCTATCATATCTGGCTTGCGTGTCATGTGCCGGCCTGCGAGCCATCATCATATCCCGGCCTGTGAGCCATTGTAGTATTCCGGCTCAGGAGCCGCCGTCCTATTTCGGACGACATGCCACCTCTTAGATCCATGCTGCACCGGATTCCATGTCGTCGCCCCTAGATCCGGTTCCTCATCTGGCTTACACCCATCTACTCGTCTGGGCCACTACAACTCGATCAGCACCACGACCAGCTCACCGACCTATCCGAAGGTACCCCCCGGGGTTAGGGTACATCACTGTACTCGTCTTGTATTTATTTAGTTGTGCTATCATTGTTCGGCTGCTTATATATTCGTGGGACTCGCCTTGAGCATCAGGGTACCAGAGATCGGGGCGACCCGGTCGCTGGTTGCAGGTAATGTTGACCAGAGGACATCGGATAACTTGGTCAACACAGGAGACAACCCACCATCCAGGTCATGGATATGCGGTCAATATTTCAGACACGTCATTCCGGCAGTTCCGTCTTCTTAGCTTCCCGACAAGAACAGTTGTCTTTACAAAAAATGACAATGCTTTTTAAGCATTGCAAAAGCATTGTCTTTCTAAAAAAAGACAACGGTCTTTAAGCATTGTCTTTCTAAAAAAAGGCAATGCTTTTAAGCGTTGTCTTTGAGCAGACTTTTAATAACATTGCTTTTAACAACGTTTTTTCAGCCACATAGACAACGCATAAAAAATGTTATCTTTCAGCTTTTTCTTATAGTATCTCTTTCTAGTGCCCGAAACTAAATTATTTTAATTAAGAAGATTTATTTGATTAATTCAAATTTAATTAAGAATTGAATGATTTAAATAGATAGATTTAGTTAATTAAGTTAGCTCACATTTATGGAATTTGGATTTATCAATTTTATTAAGAAAATGATTGGATATAAATATGTATAAAGTTTATTTTATATCCAAATATATACATAAAAGTTTATAAGACTTAGTGAGTATATAAAAATTTATATAACTTATGGACATAAATCTGTATAAAATTTATTACATATAAATTTTATGCAAGAAATTTAATTAAGATATATGCATATGTATTCTTAAGATAAATATATCTAAATCTGAATTTTATAAAATATGGTTTAGGAAGTATAAATTTATATGTCTCATAAATGCAAATTCATATGATGTATAGAAATTTATTGCACATATATAGTAAGTAATAAATTTGAGATGAAAAATTCGGATGTGTATACAATTTTAGTTGTTATGGAATCTTTCAAAATGTATAAAAAAATTTTATTACATACAAGTAGTATGTAATAAATTTGAGATATGAATATGAATATGAATATGAATATGAATATATATATATATATATATATATATATATATATATATATATATATATATATATATTTGAATTTATTTTTCATAGAAAAATTGATATGAAAAAATAATGTGTATAAAATTTTAGTTGTTATAGAATCTTTTAAAATTTATAAAAAATTTATTACACACATATATAGTATGTAATAAATTTGAGATATGAATATATATAGATTTTGTTGGATTTTTCAGGCCGCAAAAACCGCTTTTTGCGTTGCGAAAACCCCGAAATTCCCATGCCACGGATCCGTGCGAAGTTTATAAAATAAAATTTCGTGTACGAGTTTCTCTAACCTAGATCTACACTAGATCTACAAAGGAAAGGATGTTACCCTTGATGCGAAGCCCTTCGCGTAATCCCGCTCGTCCAAAGGTTCGCCGGATCTCGAGAGTATCAAGGTAGATACTCCTCTAAGTATATCCACACAAGCAAGAGATGGAGAAACCTAACACAAAGGTGTGCTAGCACCTTTGTAAGGTTTGGCCAAGGGTGGAGGAGGAGAGGGAGAGAAAACTCCCATGAGGTGGCATCCCACTTAAGCAACCATGATGATGTGGATCATCATCATTGGCCCACTTCATGGCAACTCACCAATGAGGTGGCAAATGGTCAAGTCAAAATTGACCCTTCATCTTCCTCTCAAGTCAAGTCAAATTTAACCACTTCTCTCCCTTGGTTGATCAAATCTAACTATTGGTTCAAGTCAAATTTAATTTAATGAATCTCTATTCATTGAATTAAATTAATTCAATGAGTCTAAGTCCAAATTAGACTCATCTAATACATGAACCAAATTGAGTCCAACTCAATTAGCCTACTTTGGATTACTCTTAATCCAATTTGGTTCATCACATGAACCTAATCTCCATCTAATTGTCCTTTGTGTGTGACCCTATAGGTTCTTGTAATGTTGGTAATGCTCCTAAACCCATTTAGAAGCATAAGTAATGAGCGGTATCTAGCAACACATCATTACTACCCAAGTTACAAGAATGTTGAGATCCAACATCACCTTGTGACTACTAATTGTGACTCTTCACAATATATGACAACGTCCTTCTATCCTAGACATCTAGATTGATCAATGTGAGGCATAGACCGTGTCATCCTCTAATCAATCTAATTCTTGAACTCCAAGTAAATTCACTCAATCAAATGAGCTCAATATCTCATATTGACTCATTTGGGCATGGCCATGCACTTCGTGGTCTCACTCTATCAAGAATATCGATGTCACTCCCGCCATATAGGAGGGCTAGATCCCATCTACATCACTCACATCCCTCTGCATAATTCGTTACATACCCAGTAATCACCTTTATAGTCCACCCAGTTACGGGTGACGTTTGATGAAGCCAAAGTACGTAACTCCTTATGTAGGGAACCATGGTGACTTCAAGTCCAAGGACTAGTAGTTATACTAATAGCCACATGAGAAAGTATATGACACTCATATAACGATCCATGATACTTTCTCATGGTGGGTCATTCAATATACATTCTCCAATGCATACCCATGTGTCAACTTGATATCTCCATATCCATGACTTGTGAGATCAAGTCATCGAGTTGACCTACATGCTAGTCTCGTCACATAAACATTGTCCCTGAATGTTAATACTCGACTAGGAATGATTAAGAGTAGTGTTCCCTATATCATCTCACTATCGATTCAACTAATCGATTGATATAGGTAAGAACCTTCTACTCAAGGACGCTATTATACTTAGTTATTTGGCACCAATTTAAGTAAGTATGATAACCAAAAACAAATACCTTTATTTATATACAAGAATATGATACAATGAGTTCATACAATAATCATCAAATGATTGGCTCTAGGGCTCTAACTAACAATCTCCCACTAACACTAGTGCCAATCAGTATAGGCTCTAAGGCCCAATGACCTAGTGTGACCATCATGCTTTCTCTGTGCCAAAGCCTTGGTCAAGGGATCTGTGATGTTAGCCTAAGTGGGTACTCTGTAAATCTTCACATCTCCTCTATCGATGATCTCTCAAATGAGATGGAAGCGCCGTAGTATATGTTTGGTCCGCTGGTGTGAGCGAGGTTCCTTAGCCTGCGCAATTGCTCCATTGTTGTCACAATAGAGCTCAATAGGGTCAGCGATATTAGGAACCACCCCAAGTTCAGTGATGAACTTACGGATCCAAACTGCCTCCTTTGCTGCCTCTGATGCAGCAATATACTCGGTCTCTGTTGTAGAATCAGCGACTGTGTCCTGCTTCGAACTCTTCCAGCTCACATCACCACCATTTATGCAAAACACGAACCCTGACAGCAATCGATAATCATCCTGTTCGGTCTGGAAGCTGGCATCACTGTAACCCTTTATAGCTAGCTCGTCATCACCTCCATTTATCAAGAAATATTCTTTAGTCCTTCTCAAGTACTTAAGAATATTCTTGACCGCTATCTAGTGACTTTCACCTGGATCTGACTGGTATCTGCTCGTCATGCTCAAAGCATACGAGACATCAGGATGAGTATATAGCATGGCGTACATGATAGATCCTATGGCTGAGGCATAAGGGATCTGATCCATATGGTCTCTCTCCTCTCTAGAAGAGGGACGTTGAGTCTTTAAAAGACTCACGCCATGTGACATCGGCAGAAATCCCTTCTTGGAGTTCTGCATGGCAAACCGTAGGAGTACCTTGTCAATATATGTACTCTGACATAGGCCAAGCAATCTCTTAGATCTATCTCTATAGATCTGTATGCCTAGAATGCGGGATGCTTCACCTAAGTCCTTCATTGAGAAACAAGACCCTAACCAAGTCTTGGCAGACTACAGTAAAGGGATGTCTTTCCCAATGAGTAGTATGTCATCCACATACAATATAAGGAAGACAACTATGTTTCCTACAACCTTCTTGTAGACACAAGGTTCATCTTCATTCTTGATGAAACCAAACTGTTTGAATGCATCATCGAATCGAAGATTCCTGCTCCGAGAAGCTTTCTTTAGTCCATAAATGGATCTATGCAGCTTGCATACTCTGCTAGTATGCTATGGATCTACAAAACCCTTAGGTTGTGTCATGTACACATCCTCGAGCAGGTTTCCATTCGGAAACACGGTTTTGACATCCATCTGCCATATCTCATAGTCATGGTATGCTGCAATAGCAAGCATGATCTGAATGGACTTAAATATCACTACTGGAGAAAAGGTTTCATCATAGTCAATACCATGAATCTGCTTGAAACCTTTAGCTACCAAGTGACCCTTATAAATAAGTCCATCCATGTCAGTCTTTCTCTTAAAGACCCACTTACACCCAATGGGTTTGACCCCTTCAGGTGGATCAACCAAAGTCCATACTTGGTTAGTGTACATGGATTCCATCTCGGATCTCATGGCCTCTAGCCATTTCTCGGAATCTAGTCTCATCACAGCTTCCTGATAGGAGGTAGGCTCATCCTCAATGAGCACAACGTCATTATGGTCAGACAAGAGAAATGAATATCTCTCAGGCTGACGACGCACCCTATCAAACTTGCGAAGAGGTAAGTCTACTTGAACTGGTTGTTGTTCCTCAACTCCTTGTGGAACAACATCATCCCCAACACTTTGTGGTTCCAGTTCAACTTCCATCAAGGCTTCTGTGCTATGGTCCACATCTTGAACTTCTTCAAGATCGAACGTACTCCCACTAGTCTTTCTAGAAACAAAATCCCTTTCTAGAAATACCCCAGTCTTAGCCACAACTATCTTGTGTTGACTAGGAATGTAGAAATAATATCCCTTCATTTCCTTGGGATATCCAATGAAATAGCACTTATCATATTTGGGTCCCAATTTGTCCTAGACTTGACGTCTAACGTAAGCCTCACAACCCCAAATCCTCATAAAAGACACCTGGGCATCTCTCCCAGTCCATATCCTATATGGTGTCTTTATTACAGCCTTAGATGGAACTCGGTTGAGAATGAAGGTTGTTGTGTCTAGAGCATAGCCCCAAAGATACATAGGAAGATCTGTATGACTCATCATAAATCGTACCATATCTAATAATGTATGATTCCTCCTTTCGGATACACCATTTCACTCTGGTGTTCCAGGAGAAGTGAGTTGAGATAGAATCCCACACTCAGCTAAACAGTCACGAAACTCATGGCTAAGGTATTCACCACCTCGATCTGATCGAAGTATCTTAATACTTTTGTCAAGCTGGTTTTGTACTTCATTCTTGAATTCTTTAAACTTTTCAAAGGATTCTGACTTATGTGTCATCAGGTACACATAACCATATCTACTAAAGTCATCAGTAAATGTAATGAAGTACCTATAACCATCTCTAGCAGTGACATTGAAAGGGCCACATACATCACTATGTATAAGACCTAACAAGTCAGTCGCTCTCTCACTATGTCCACTAAAGGGAGTCTTGGTCATCTTGCCTAGAAGGCATGACTCGCATGTCTCATATGATTCAAAATCAAATGAGTCCAGCAAACCATCTTTATGGAGCTGGGATAAGCGTTTGTCATTTATATGACCTAAGCGACAATGCCAGAGATAGGTTTGGTTCATGTCATTTGACTTGAACCTCTTGGTACTTATGTTATAGATAGGGTTCTCAAGGTCTAGAATATAGAGTCTATTCATCAGAGGTGCACTATAATAGAACATATCATTTAAATAAACTGAACAATATTTGTTCTTTATTATAAATGAAAAACCTTTCTTGTCCAAACAAGAAACTGAAATTATGTTCTTAGTCAAGGCAGGCACATAACAACATTCATCTAATTCTAGTAGAAGCCCAGAGGGTAGAGATAGATGGTAAGTTCCTACAGCAACAGCAGCAACCCGTGCTCCATTGCCTACTCGTAGGTCTATCTCGCCCTTCGTCAATGCTCTGCTATTTCTCAGCGCTTGTACATTAGTAAAAATGTGAGAAGCACATCCGGTATCTAATACCCACGATGAAGAAATAGAGAGGTTGACTTTTATAACATGTATACCTGAAGTAGAAATCTTATTTCTCTTCTTCTTAAGATCTTCTAGGTATCTTGTGCAGTTCCTCTTCCAGTTCCCTGCTTGTCCTTGATACAGTTGACGAAGATGTTCAACCATATCATAAGAACCCATCAACTCGTGTTGCTTCTGAAGCTCAGAGTTCATGGTTGCAAGCATGAGACAAGACACATCTAATGCATCATCTTGATGCTTCTTGTAAGAATCTCGGTCAGCTCGCATGGCAGTGGTAGGAGGTGCCTCCGGAATGGGCTGCTCCAGAACGTACAGTTAACGTTCTTGTGTGAGAACGATTCTCAGGTTCCTGTACCAGTCCAGGAAATTTGCTCCGTTGAGCTTGTCCTTCTCAAGGACGGAACGTAGGGAGAAAGAGTTCGTATTTGACGTCATGATTATCTACAACAGAAAAATACAGAAAATAAATAAATATCATATTCTATTAATCATCTAATTAGGCCTTTAATTAAATGATGCTCCCACTGAATTCTATAATTCATGTGGGACAAGATCCACATCATACTATGCCTTAAGTTAGCTTTTGCTAAATCGCCCAAGACTTAGTATGATCGGTAGGTAACTAATTACTAATTACATCTCTATGCAACTCTTGTTTATAGGATCAAGATCCGCATTTTATATTAAAACTCAAGTTAGCTTTAGCTAATACGCCCAAGAGTTAATATAAACGTGATTTTGACCTATCTACCAACCATTAGAAAATGCCTATAGTTAAACTCGATCCTAATTGAGTTAACTAGTTGCTCAATCTAATTGAGTTGTACTCACCCATGCGTTGATAGACGGGACCAAGATTGTCCCTCCGTACCCTACCAAGATAATATGTGTTGCTCTGCTTTGGCAGATTCAACAACAACATGTGATCGAGGTAGTGATAGGTATCACGGCATGGTAGGCATTACGAGTTGACACGATTGAGATCTAATCTAATCGACGAGGTGTATCATATACGCGATTTAGATCTAATCTAATCATTAGGGCGCATCATGTACGCGATTTAGACCTAATCTAATCGTCAAGGCGCTAATTAATTACTATTCTAGCATGCATCACATATACACACACAAGTAATTAATTAAATATTTTTTGTGATTAGTTATGGCCCTACTACGATCTTCTCAAGCCAATGAGAAGATCGGATGGTCAACCTAAGGTCAACAGCTTCTCAAGCTCCTTCCATTGACCACCTTGTGTTGCTCGCGCCCTCCTCGTAACTCCGTCTCGAGTGGACCTTCCACCGCTCCAATTTTGTACATTACAATTTTGAAACTCGAGTTACATTTGAGTCTAAAAACTATTTTACAACAGGAATATAAAATAGAGGAAGGCACGACGCGCAGGTCACGAATCAAGTACAACACGCACAAACACAAAATGGCACGCAGGTCATATTATGAATTACAACACAATTATTTTTCAATCTAATTGGGTCTTTTGGGCCATGACTATCAAAAAAATAATACATAATTCTAAATTATGTTATTTCTATAAATTTCTGTAAATTTTCCATAATTTTTATAATTTTTATGAGTAAAAATTCCCGACGATCCCGTTTAGCGATTTTCGGGCGCAATCGCGGAACGAAGCCCCTTGCGGGGTCAGGGGCAGCACCCCTACCCACGATATAACCATTGAGAGTGTTCCTTAGCAATCCTACAACACCTTAGCCCGCTGTCCCAAAACGATTTGGGGCGAAACCTTGCCGTTTCAGAAAGATCTTCTCGGTAGTCGAAGCCTACAAGTGTCTAAACACTTGTGCTTCGCTTCTACGAGAAAAATACCCATAAAATCTATAAAAATCACAAATATACAGAAACTTACATATCTGAATTCTTTTCATAAAAACAAAAACAAAACTAGTACACGCTCTGCACGTGGCTCTGATACCACTGTTGGGTTTTTCGGACCGCAAAAACCGCTTTTTACGTTGCGAAAACCCCGAAATTCCCATGCCACGGATCCGTGCAAAGTTTATAAAACAAAATTTCGTGTACGAGTTTCTCTAACCTAGATCTACACTAGATCTACAAAGGAAAGGAGGTTACCCTTGATGCGAAGACCTTCGCGTAATCCATCTCGTCCAAAGGTTCGCCGGATCTCGAGAGTATCAAGGTAGATACTCCTCTATGTGTATCCACACAAGCAAGAGATGGAGAAACCTAACACAAAGGTGTTCTAGCACCTTTGTAAGGTTCGTCCAAGGGTGGAGGAGGAGAGGGAGAGAAGAGAGCTTGAGGAAGAAGATGAGAGTTACAACTCAAAAGCACACAATTGCACTAACTCACTCATCAAAAGTGGCCGGCCACTTTAAGAGGGGATGTAACCTTCATGGAATGCCAAGAGTCACAACTCTTGGTAACTCCCATGAGGTGGCATCCCACTTAAGCAACCATGATGATGTGGAGCATCATCATTGGCCCACTTCATGCCAACTCACCAATGAGGTGGCAAATGGTCAAGTCAAAATTGACCCTTCATCTTCCTCTCAAGTCAAGTCAAACTTGACCACTTCTCTCCCTTGGTTGATCAAATCTAACCATTGGTTCAAGTCAAATTTAATTTAATGAATCTCTATTCATTGAATTAAATTAATTCAATGAGTCTAAGTCCAAATTAGACTCATCTAATACATGAACCAAATTGAGTCCAACTCAATTAGCCTACTTTGGAATACTCTTAATCCAATTTGGTTCATCACATGAACCTAATCCTTTAGGTTCATCAAATGAACCTAATGTCCATCTAATTGCCCTTTGTGTATGACCCTATAGGTTCTTGTAACGTTGGCAATGCTCCTAAACCCATTTAGAAGCATAAGTAATGAGCGGTATCTAACAACACATCATTACTACCCAAGTTACAAGAATGTTGAGATCCAACATCACCTTGTGACTATTAATTGTGACTCTTCACAATATATGACAATGTCCTTCTATCCTAGATATTTAGATTGATCAATGTGAGGCATAGACCGTGTCATCCTCTAATCAATCTAAATCTTAAACTCCAAGTAGACTCACTCAATCAAATGAGCTCAATATCTCATATTGACTCATTTGGGCATGACCATGCACTTCGTGGTCTCACTCTATCAAGAATATCGATGTCACTCCCGTCATATAGGAGGGATAGATCTCATCTACATCACTCACATCCCTCTGCATAATTTGTTACATACCCAGTAATCGCCTTTATAGTCCACACAGTTACGGGTGACGTTTGACAAAGTCAAAGTACGTAACTCCTTATGTAGGGAACCATGATGACTTCAGGTCCAAGGACTAGTAGTCATACTAATAGCCACATGAGAAAGTATATGACACTCATATAACGATCCATGATACTTTCTCATGGCGGGTCATTCAGTATACATTCTTCAATGCATACCCATATGTCAACTTGATATCTCCATATCCATGACATGTGAGATCAAGTCATCGAGTTGACCTACATGCTAGTCTTGTCGCATTAACATTGCCCCTGAATGTTAATACTCGACTAGGGATTATTAAGAGTAGTATTCCCTATATCATCTCACTATCGATTCAACCAATCGATTGATATAGGTAAGAACCTTCTACTCAAGGACGCTATTATACTTAATTATTTGGCACCAATACAAGTAAGTATAATAACCAAAAACAAATGCCTTTATTTATATACAAGAATATGATACAACGAGTCCATACAATAATCACAAATGATTGGCTCTAGGGCTCTAACTAACAGATTTGAATTATTTTCCATAGAAATTTGATATGAAAATTTATGTGTATACAATCTTAGTTTGTTATGAAATCTTGTACAAATTAAATTAGGAAAGGATAAGGTATATAAAGAAAACATACAAATGTTATGTAGCAAATTTATTTAAGGTATAAAATAAAAAGACTTATTTGTGATTTGGTAAGATTTTTATTTATTATTTTTATAAAGAAATCCAAATACTTGATTATATTTTATAAACTAATTGTGGAAAGATTTGTATGAAATTAATTATATGATAGACTTACCGCCACCAATATATATATGCAGCCTTAGAAAAATCTTGCTCCTATTCTTTTGCACTTCCGCTAAACCCCTAGCCTTCACCACCACCGGCCATAGCCTCCACCACCGCCGGACCAAGCTATAAGGGAAGAAGAAGAAGAAGAAGAAGAGGCTTAGTAGCAAGGAGTTAAAGGCATGTTCATCTCATCTTATGAATGTATTGGTTCCTATAAACTATGTATGTTAGATTCCTTGGTAGTTATGTTAAGTTCATATTAGATTAGTTATTCTTATATTTCTCCTTCTTTCTTATCATGAGATCAATAGATGCCACAAGCTAGTTCGGTTCTTGGTTTAGAATGTATGAAATAAAATATATCTAGGTAACTTAGTAATTAATATAGGTTTCCAGATTTGAAGGCTTAGAATGTTAGGAGATAAATATTTTTTAATTAGTTCATGATTAAGGAAGGTTTTGGATTAGGGATTTCAATGCCAAGAAACTATCCATGTTATGCTAACCTTAAGGCATATGTAAATTTCAGATTTTTGGTGTAATTATGCTCAAGTTCTTTTATTTTTGATCATGATCATCTTTAACATCATATGATAATTTTGGAATAGTTTTAGTTTTCTATGTGAAAACCTTGTAGGCTATAGGCTAATTTCGAATATTAGGGTTAGTTGTGCTCATGTTCCTTTTATTCCCTAGCATGTTAGCTTTATGGGTTAGATGGGAGATTTCAGAATTTGCTTAGTTATACTTGTGTTTATTCATACTCCTTACCATGCTCACTTAAATTCTTAGGTTTGGTTCTTATCTTAAAATGGGTTTAACTTCTTTAGTTATAACCTTTAATATGTGTGTTTTACCCATGATACACTTTAAAGAATTTGAAGGTTAGCTATTATGTTTCCCTAAATTCTTAGGTTTTGGATTTGGCATCTATGGGGCTCTCGGTTTCTTTTAGCTTATAGCTTATAACTTATAATATGTGTGCTCTATCCATGTTACACTCTAATGTATTAGAAGATTAGCCACCATATTTCACTACATTTATAGGCTTCGATTTTTGGTTATAACTTATGTGTTTCATCCATGTTGCACCTTGATGATATAGTCACCATGTTATTTAATTTAGGTTTCTATTTGGATACCTATGGCTTTTGAGTTCATGTAAATGTTTAAAAATAATCTTTTGGTCTTACCATTATATTTAGGTTCTTCTGCTTGTCTCAATTAAAAATTAGCAACTTACTCAACGCTCTAGATGTATTGGATAAGTGGGATAATTTCGGATCATGTTGTGTTACGTAGTGCTCACATGCTTAGGTACATAATCATGTTTATGTACATATTTATGGTTATGTACATACTCATGAAGGAATCAAGTTTATGTTAGGTGCATATTTATGGTTATGCTCATGAAATGATCCTGCTCACGTTTATGCCCATTTTATGTTTATGCTCATGCTTGTGTAGGGATCATGCCTATGGTTATGTACAAGTTTATGTTCATGCCTATGTAGGGATCCTATTTATGTTTAGGTACATGGATATTCATGCTTATGTAGTGATCACATGTTTAGGTACATAATCCTATTTATCTCTATATTTATGTTGATGTCCATGCTCATGAAATGATCCTATTTACGTTTATACACATGTTTATATTTATGTTTCATGTTTGTGTAGTAATCATGATTACACTTGTTCAAGGGTAACTAGTGTGACCCTGGAGACCCACGCCCAAGCCACCTACTCAGTTAAGATCTGGGGACCTATGCTCGGAAATCTTACCAATTGAATTAGTTATGTATGTACTAGTAAAATATGTTCCAGGGATCCAAGCCCGAAAAGCTTATCATAGAATTAGTTATGTATGTATGGGTAAGATATATTCCAGGGATTCAAGTCTGAGAAGATTACCATAGAATTAGATATATATGTATGGGGAGGATATGTTCCGGGGATCCAAGCCCGAAAAGCTTCCCAAGTGTTGATCCAGGGAAATCCTACACCCTGGGGAGCTTACCAAGCTACGATCCGGGTGCCGTGTATCACTCCCGTTCTAAGGTTCGAGTGCAGGTACCTTTTGCCCAGGGAGCTTCAAGTTTCGATTCGGGGGTCCCCTCCAGAGTAGCTCACACTATTGGTAAGATATGCTCCGGGCGAGCCCAAGAAGCTTATACCATAGTATCAATTTAAGTATATATGGGAAGAGGTGTCCGTTCCAAGGCTCAGATCCCAACCAATTATGGTAGGAGAAGGGGGATGGGTAAGGTATGTCTCGGGTAAGCCTGTGAAGCTCACTTAAGGAATCAGTTAACTTTATGTATGAGATGGTGGTATGATCTGGGGACTCACGTCCTAGGAGCGCGCCAAACCATGAAGGCTTATGTTCATGTTTATGCTCATGTGTATGTTTATGTTATGTATGTTCATGTTCATGCATATACTCTTATGCTCATGTTCAAGTTTATGTTCATATATGCTTATGTCTATGACTAAGTATGTTCATGCTCATATCTATACTTTTATGTTTATAATCAAGTGTATGTCCTTGCACGTAATATGTTTACGTTCATGCTTTAGTATGCCTATATGAGGAAAATACTTTAATATGAATGAAGATTTAGTTAGGCATGTTTCCCGTTAGGACACATGGATATAGGAACTAATTAATGCATAATATGGTTTGAATGTACTAAGTCTCTCGACTTACACATTTTAACTATTTCAGATAATGAGAGGAATGAGGCAGGAGGCATTGACAGGTCAGTAAGCTTGCTTGGGACAATGGCAATACAACCCGAAGACCTTCCAGTTTAGTTTCCGCATTAGTTAAATATTTTCCTTTGAAGAATAAATCCTAGAACTATATGACCAATACCCAAGGTTGCTAGTAGTTAATATTTTAAGAGCTATTTATGTACCTTAGTTAAATTGAGAGTCTGTTAAGGATGTGTGTGCAATATATATATATATATATATATATATATATATATATATATATATAAAATTTAGGAACATTACACTCTTAAAGAGGATTTTCTAGAGCGATCCTTTTGAAAGGAGGTTAATTTACAACAAGGGGATTAATAATTAGAGGTTAATAAGATTTTTTTCAATTTAGTGTTAGGAAGTCAATTGTGTAATATAGACTATATGACTGGGGGCTCTCATATTACAAGGAATATCCCTTTTACCGATCTTTCTATATTACGTCTTTACTTAATAACATTGAAATTGATGTAAACATGATAATTAGATTTTAATAGATTTTTCCTAATTTAATATTAGGAAGTGACTTTTTAATCTATACTGTATGACCGAGAGGCCCTCATGTGATAGGGGATATCCCTTTAACCAGACTTTCTATGTTACTTTTTTACTTAATAACATTAAAAGTGGGGTAAGCACTCCGGTGTAACCCTCATAGGTTCATACTAGTAATTTTAATAGAATCCTTATAAGTACATAAACATGGAGGTAAGGAGGTGTGTTGGACCCCATTATAGTTTTGATGTGATCAACCAAGTTGGTTAGGTCCTGCGTTTTGTCTGAACCCTGTGTCTGAGAGCGCAGGAACTTAGGAGCGCAGGAAGTCGAGTGGAAGACGCAATTAGTGAAAAGGATGGCACGGGAATGGAGCCGACGGGCTCGGTGCGTCCGAAGGACGAGAGAGCTGCGGAAGAGTACTCCGGTGGAGCGAGAAGAACGTGCGCGGCGTTCGAGGGACGAGAAGCCGGACGGAAGCCTGCTCGAGGAGAAGGCCGAGAATTGGGTTCGGGTGAGCCCTATTCCGGTAGGCTGCAATCACCCATGGAGCCGAACCGAAGCAAGTCAACAGGAAGTTGACTTGTCAACGGTTCGGTCGACCGAACCTCTTGATCGGTCGACCGAACCCCTATTTATCAGAAACCAACCTCAGCAGACACGTCAGATGACACGTCAGAGGCTGAACGTTGGTGGAGCTTATCGGTCGACCGAACATGCTGATCGATCGACCGAAACAAAGATTATCCACAGACCAAGTCGAGCAAGTTGATCGGGCTAACTCAGCTGGAGACCGTTGGTCGATCGGTCGACCGAAAAAAAGGATTGGTCGACCGAACCTAAGCTCAATCCATAGAGACTGTACCTGGACGGAAGAATAGGCAGATACAGCAGGTTCGGTCGACCGAACTTGGGGATCGGTCGACTGATCCCTCTCGAGTCAAACCTGATCCCGAAGGATCAGGTGATCTGATAAGCTCGAGAACCCCTATATAAAGAGGGTCTCGGGCAGCTTTAGAGTACAACGAATTGATACGAAAAAATAACTCTGTAATTCCTGTTTAAGCAACCTCTGTGATCTCAAAGTGTAAAAGGCTTCTCCGCCTTCAGAGAAGGAGTTTTCTTACTGCACTTTTCATCGCCCTGGATTAACAACCCTCTTAGTTGTAACCAAGTTAAAGTTCTGAGTTTTATTTCTTTTCTGTATTTTTGTTTTGTTATTAAGTGTTGCTTTATTTTAAGAGTTGGAAAGCTTTAAGAAAGGTATAATTTTAGTTGCAGGCAATTCACCACCCTCTTGCCGGTCCCAGCTGCACCAACAAGTGGTATCAGAGCCTGACAGCCTCAGAAGGACTAATCGCCGTCTGAAGCACTAAGATCAAGACAATGCCCGGCACGAACATTCATCCCCCGAAGTTCGACGGAGATTTCGCTATATGGAAGCGAAAAATGGAGGTATTCTTTAAAACAGACTTTCGTATTTTAATTACTATGAAATATGGTTTTGCAGCTCCTAAAGACAAAGAAGAAAACACGTGGAGCAAGAAGGAGCAAGCTGATTTCGTTGCCAACGGAAAAGCTGAATTCCACCTCCTCAGCGTTCTTCTACCTCAGGAGGTAAGTCAGATCGGAAGTTACAACTCAGCGAAAGATCTCTGGGAGAAATTCCTGGAGCTTCACGAAGGTACCTCTGAAGTGAAGCTTGCGTGGCGTGACATCCTCTGGACACAACTAACAAACCTCCGGATGAACAACGGCGAGAAGGTAGCGCAACTCCAGCGAAAATCAAGGAGCTGATAACGCAACTAACGAACCTTGGAGAAGAAGTAACCAACCGGGATTCCATCCGATACACACTCAATGCCTTCCCGAGGACTTCAGAATAGGCGTCCTTAGTAGATGCTTACTACATCTCTAAGGATTTTGAGGTAAGTAGTTTAGAAAACTTGTTTTCAACTTTCGAACTTCACGAGTCTCGACTTGCAGAAAAACCAGTAGAGAAGTCGAACCTCAACGTTGCCCTACGAGCTGAAAAAGACGATCCCGACTCCGAAGCGTCAATCGACGAAAACGAAGCTGTGTTAATGGTAAGACGTTTTAATAAGCTTTTTAAATCTAACAAGTTTAGATCGCAGTCAAGTAAACGCCATCAAAAAGGAAGGACAGTCCGGTGCTACAATTGCAACGAAGAAGGGCACATCAAGGATGATTGCCCAAAATTGAAGAGCAAACAGAAAGATAAGGAAAGAAGCAAGAAGCCAGCTCGACCCAAACACAAAAACCTGAAGGCGACATGGGATGACTCGTCATCCTCCGAGTTAGAAGTCGAAGGATTCTCAGGATTGACTCTACTAGCTAACCATCAGCCAGAAGAAGAGTCAAGCTCAGAGATGAGCATCGATGAAGGGGGAGGAACATCAGAAGAGGAAAGCTGCAGTGAAGGGGGAGCTTCACCAAATCAGGTAAGTCAGGTACGCAATCTTACCCCTACTCAGTCCTTTCGCTTTATTAAAGCACTTTCTAAAGAGTTAGATAAATTTGAAAAGGAAAATGAAAATTTGAAATTAGAAAATGTAAAGTTAAAAATTGAAATTCAAGAACTGAAATCTGATGCATGTTTAAAAGTAAATATTTTTCCAAAATCAAAAATAAAGTTATATGAAAAATTAAACTGGTATGTGAAACATCATTAGGGTCAAATTAGAAAAATACCAAGAAACTATGTACCACCTAATTTCCTGACTAATTCAGTAGGAAGGAACCTCTATTAGGTTCCAAAATCTGTGCTAAACTAATCTCTTAAAATTAAAAGCTTTATAGAGAGAAAATTAAACATTTTCTTTATGAAGGCTTTGTCTAAGGAAATGATTGTTGCTCCAATAACCAAGAAGGCCTAGTGCCTCGTCACGACCTAGAAGCTGAAATATTGAAACAAAAATGTTTAATTAACTTTCTGAAAAAGCATTAAAAGTAGAATTAAAATGCTTTGAAAGTGTACAAACATTTTTTTTCCTTTACTAAGTTTTGGATTTTTGGAAATTTTTAACTTAGAAAATATATTTTAACTTAGAAAGATTCTCATAACATTTCTTTTCTTTTCTTTTTTGAAAATTCCAAAAAAAAAAGTACAAGTTTTTGCTGTGATCAAAGGGGGAGAGAAAAGTACAAGTTTAGGGGGAGTTAGGAAAATTAAAAAATATCTGTTTTCTCTCTAAACTATGTTGCAATTTTATTTATTGTAAATTTATGCTATACTTGTTAGTTTAGTAATTTTCTTAAAATTACGTTTGTCTATTTTTAACCCTAACTTGAACTTGGGTTGATGCACATCAAAAAGGGGGAGATTGTTGGACCCCATGGTAGTTTTGATGTGATCAACCAAGTTGGTTAGGTCCTGCGTTTTGTCTGAACCTTGTGTCTGAGTGTGCAGGAACTTAGGAGCCCAGGAAATCGAGCGGAAGACGCAGCTAGCGAGAAGGACGGCACGGGAAGGGAGCCGACGGGCTCAGTGCGTCCGAAGGACGAGAGAGCTGCGGAAGAGTACTCCGGTGGAGCGAGAAGAACGTGTGCGGGGTTCGAGGGACGAGAAGCCGGACGGAAGCCTGCTCGAGGAGAAGGCCGAGAATTGGGTTCGGGTGAGCCCTATTCCGGTAGGCCGCAATCACCCATGGAGCCGAACCGAAGCAAGTCAACAGGATGTTGACTTGTCAAGAGGTTCGGTCGATCGAACCCCTGTTTATCATAAACCAACCTCAGCAGACACATCAGATGCCACGTCAGAGGCTGAACGTTGGTGGAGCTTATCGGTGGACCGAACATGTTGATCGGTCGACCGAAACCAAGATTATCCACAGACCAAGTCGAGCAGGTTGATCGGGCCAACTCAGCTGGAGACCGTTGGCCGATCGGTCGACTGAACAAAAGGATCGGTCGACCGAACCTAAGCTCAATCCACAGAGACTGTACCTGGACGGAAGAATAGGCAGATACAGCAGGTTTGGTCGACCGAACCTGTGGATCGGTCGACCGATCCCTCTCGAGTCAAACCTGATCCCGAAAGATCAAGTGATCTGATAAGCTCGAGAGCCCCTATATAAAGAGGGTCTCGGGCAGCTTTAGAGTACAACGAATTGATACGAAAAAGCAACTCTGTAATTCCTGTTTAAGCAACCTCTGTGATCTCAAAGTGTAAAAGACTTCTCCACCTTCAGAGAAGGAGTTTTCTTACTGCGTTTTTCATCGCCCTGGATTAACAACCCTCTTGGTTGTAACCAGGTTAAAGTTCTGAGTTTTATTTCCTTTCTGTATTTTTGTTTTGTTATTAAGTGTTGCTTTATTTTAAGAGTTGGAAAGCTTTGAGAAAGGTATAATTTTCGTTGCAGGCAATTCACCCCCCTCTTGTCGGTCCCCGCTGCACCAACATGGTGAACAAAACATAGGACACCACTAGCATCATAGTGAAACCGAAATCCTAGAATAATTTCTCCCAATTCCAACTTCTCCCTTTGACTACTTGCCTTCCCTTGACCTTCTTTGCTCTATGCCTCTCTCAAACCTTCTCTTGTTCACATGATTTCACACAACTGTCGATCGTCTTGATAACTTGTTTTGCAAACTCAACTAGTGTTTAATCAATAGTTTATGTGGATCAATATGTTTATTATTTGATGAATAAACTATGCACTTGTAGTTTGACAATAATAATTTCCTAAAATAAAAGGACGACTAATAGAATTTCTTTAAAATAATGAGAGTCTAACAAAATTTCCTTAAAAAAAGAGGGAGGATAATAAAATTTCTTAAAAATGGGGACATCATCTTGACCCAATCCACAATTGTGCTAAATATCATGAGCAGCTCATGGATCATTATGGAAAATTTTCTGTCAAGAGTCAGAAAGGAACATGGCTGTGGCATGTGCCACGAGCTAGCTATGTTCCTTGTTAGAAGTCCTGGTTGATGCTCCAACGTTCATTCTGTCTCCAAGGATGATACATGGTCATGTCTGCTGTTATAGGAAGACCGTGTATCATGCTGCAATGAGTTATCCTTTAGCTTTTCATCTATAAATATGCTCTAATGGTAAGATCTCCACCTTTTGTCAATATAAAACACAAACGGTAGCTATCTGACCTAAAAAGATGAAATGTATGTAGAATGCTTAGAGTTATATAAAATAAGCTCGTTTCATGAAATAAATGTATGCTACATAAGACCAAAAATATATGCATAATTCATACATATCATTGTCTAATTGGTTGACAAAAGAAGTTATGCATCTTCTCAGACAACTGGTTAAAAAATATCAAGAAAAGAAGCAAAATTTCTACATGATATTTATTGACTTAGAAAAACTTATGACAAACTCCCATATGAAATTTTTTGGAGAATTATAGAAAAAAATGTTAGTATAGTGTTGAAACCATTAAGGATATGTATGTTAATAACAAAAGTAAAGGCTCCAAGATGATTAACCAAAGCATTTGCTATAATACATTTAGGATTATCTTCAAAATCTTTTTTACACTAATTATGGACAAACTCACTGAATATATCAAAAGATACATTATTATATTACATATTATTTGTAGATGACATTATTTTAATTAATGAAATACATAAAGGAGTAAATGGTAAGCTCGAATCTTAATGAGAAATAATAGAATGTAAAGTTCAATAGTAATAGATATAGTAAGATAATTATTAAAATAGGAAATAACTAGTTACCTATAGTTGAGAGCGTTAAGTATATAAGACCATTTTTTTTTAAAAAAAAAAAAAGTGGTGCAAAAAGAAAGGGGGTTGATAGAGATATGTTACATAAGATGCAAGTAGGATGATTGGAATAGATGAGGGTGTTAAATGTTCTTTGTAATTATAAAGTAACTCTAAAATCTAAAGAGAAGTTTTACAAAATTGTGATTAGTCCTATTATATTATATGGAATTGAATGTTAGGTATATTTTTAAAACATGAATAAAAGATGAAAGTCATAGAGATAATGATATTATCATGGATATAATGACATACGAAATCAATTTGATAAGGTATGAGAATATTAAAAAGAATATCAAGATTGCATCGGTTAAAAAAAAAATCTAAAAACACATTTAAAATAGTATAAATATATATTTAAGCAATCAATAAATATGCTAATTAGATGAAATTATAATAAATACATACATTAATTGAGGAAGAAGGAGACAAAGAAAACTTAGTTAATAATCATGAAATAAGATAAAATTTATTTAAATATAAATAAAATTAAAGTTAGGATTAAGATATTGTTGTGCTTAGTCCAATGATAAAAGAGTTAATTTTTTTTTAAAAAAAATGTGCAAGAAGTTGAATTGTGTCAAAAAAAAAAAAAAAAAAAGAATTTAATCATATCACTTTTATTTCGAAATAGAATAGTATCACTTAATCCCGATCAAAAAATAACTTTCAATTAAATTAAATTATTGAAGTAAATCAGTTTTATAATGTTAAAAAATAATTTAGTTAGACATTTAATTTATATTATTTAAATAAAATAAATAAAATATTTTTATACCAAAATTGTGGAACTCTTAAACGTACAAAAGTATTTGAAATATTATTTTAAAGACAAATATATACTTGTTGAATACTTTGATAAAAAAAAACTTAAGTAAAATTTATTAAGAAACATAATTGTTTGAGAAACTCTAGCCAAACCTTCTTTTTATCATTGTTATTATTATTTCTATATACTACTCAATTAGTTAGAGGATAACAATTTTATTATAATAAAATAAAAGGTCAATAAAATTTCTCTCATATTTTAATTATGTGACAGTCGACTATAAAATTGAATCTATGATTTACTTTTTTTCATATAATTAAATAACATAGACCACTTAGGATGAAGATAATCATCTTATTTTATTAAATGCTACTTTGGTATCATTGTTATTGCTCCTCTTTCACCGTGTCAATGCTACTTTCCCGCCAGCGTGAGAACGAATTCCATGAACTAGTTAAAAAGACGAACGCTCGCACATCTTTTCCATTAAAACATATTAAAAAATAATCCACGGATAATAAATTATGAAATTCGTCTGCTTATTAAATAAACTGGATAAAATAATACAATTCATGTTTTAACGAACATCTTTCTACAGAAAACAAAGAGTTAGTGTCTTGATCCAATTCCTCTAAAAACACCAACAATCCGACATTCATTAGAGTAATTCCTAGGTTCACTTCCCTGCTTGAATTGCTATCTTTATTCAGTCACCTCCGAAAGAAAATAGTGAGTATTTATGATGCCCCTAAACGTTTTTTTTTGCTCATGGAAGGCACCATATAAATTTAAAACCTATACCACGAACTAATTACATCCCACGATTATACATGTGTGATGAAGAAGATGAGGAAGAGAGACGAATGTGTTGTAATGAACTCTATAAAATGCCATACCTAATTTGCAGGTGAAGGTTGACCCCAGTGCGTTAGCACATCTTCCCAGTCGCAGTACTTCTCGACACACACGTGGCGGCGTGCGTCTGTGATGTTGCGGCTCCAGTGCCGGTCGGGGAAGTTGGCCTTCTCGGCCTTGCGGCGGTTGAACTCGAGCCCAGCCTTCGTCACCGTCTCCAACAGGCAGTGCCTCTGCAGCTGCTCCGGCATGGCGTCGTGCACTCTCCACCACGTGGCGTGCGCCTCATCGCTGGCGAAGCTCCGGTACAAGATGGAGTTCCAGTTGCAGTCGTAGTCGCGGAAGCAGAGCCAGGGCTTGAGACCCAGGTAGTGGAGCACGTAGATCCCCGGTGACTCCGCTGCTAACAGCCGCGTCTTCTTGGCCTTGGTGGCCTCGGTGTCGCCCTCCCAGAAGTGCTTCAGGAAGTTCATGTGGCGGGGGACGCGGTGCCACCACGTGAAGATCTCGTTCAGGTATCCCTGGTCGCCGCCGTTGTACGACGTGATCTCGTGCACGTGCTCCATCAGCAGCCGGAAGGTGCACTCGCTGGGCTCCACCACCATCACGCCCGAGTTGAACAGAGTGGCGTCGTTCCCCGTCGCCGCGATCTCGGGCATGCCGAAGAGAAAGTCGATGTTGCGTAGGACGAGGAGGTCGGCGTCGATGAAGATGACCTTGTCGTACTCAGTCAGCTGCCACAGTCGGAACTTGCTGTAGTTGTACTCATTGTAGGCGTGCTTCTCCGCCTTGGGATTGCGGATGCGCTGGATGGTGCGCACCTTCCACCCTGCCGCCTCCAGGCCGTGTCGGTGCTGGTCGCTGATGGACTCGTCTACCAGAATGACCATGTCCCGCGTGGAGCCGGCCATCCGTATACTCCGGGCCGCGGCAATAGCGCCGCACACATACACCTCCGCCGAGTGGAGGATCGTCGCGAACGCTTCTCGAGCTCCCGCCCCCGTCTCTGGCCGCACTGCAAATTTGAGAAGACGAGAATTTGAGACAGAAACCAACAATTTCAACTACAACAACGAAAATTTGAATATTCTGAATCTCTCACCTTCCGCTTTCAGCGGCACTGCAAGTTGACAAGACCCGATCGGAAGCCGCACCTTCTGCTGCAGTGCTGGTGCATCAGCCTTGTAAAGCCAAACGTTGCCTTCGTGCTTTACGAGGTTCTTGCAACTGAACAGATTGGGAATCGGGAAGCACTCGGTGACAAATAGTACGTGCACCGCCGGGTCTCCTGCGGCCACGGCGAGCTTCGCTGCCGAGAGCTGCAAGTGTAACCTCGCCACATCTCTTGACCAACCCTCTGATCTCCGGCAAGGCAATTTAACGGCCACAATATCAAATCCGGATGCCGTTTTGACTCTGGGCTCAGGAAGAGACGGGCAGGCAGGTACTTCGCTCTCCTCCTCCTCGTCGATCCATTCGGGGTAGAGAACCTCCCAAGTGATGCTTGTGTTCGCGTAATCGAGCTGGACAACCGAGAACTCTGCGCCGGGCAGCGTCTGCCTCCAAGAATTGGCCTCTGTATGGTTAAAGTTCAGCAGCCCAATTCGGAGATTTTTCTGTTTGCCATCGAGAGTTTGCAGCATGCTGTCTATCTGTTGCCACTCAACCTCCAGATTTGACACGTATCGAGGATCTGAGAGTGTTTTCTGCCATACTCTCCCAGCATCTACAAATCTAGAGCTGCATTTGACAGCAGAATTTGCTTTAATTTTTCTTCACGCAGCAGTTTTCGAAATTAAAGTATCAAATCGCAGATGTTAAAAAAGAACCTGAAATTCGGTTGTCGGAGCTCATCATTGGGGGAGATTGGAGAGTAGACAAGTGTTAACGCTGTGCAACATGTAATAATTAGCAGGGCGAGTTTGAGTGGCTGAAATCTGCAACTTGGATTTCTGTCTGCCAACGTCACTCTGTTCTTGTCTTCTCCTCCTTTGTAGTCTCTAAGCTTCATCTTCTTTTTGCTGTCGTCACTGGATGAGAGAGAGGGAGAGAGGTTCAGATATATCACTCACTAATTTAACAGTAATTCTCATGTATAACTGAATTATTGTAAAGCCTAATTGCACTGAATTCCATCGCTTCATAATTCAACAAACAACATAAAATTCCAAATCTACTTTTCAGATGTTCTTCTCTTCGCTCATTTGTTTGGATTTATATCTCTTGTTGAAAGATTTTGCAATTCACCATCTACACCAGCAAATCATTTTGATAAAGAACCCTAAAACTTGTTCAAAACAGCTAAGTCTGATGAATGCCAGTCCATGTGTTATTCGTTTGTCCTACTCGGACAACTCAGGATTGGAGATGCAAAGCTCTGCTGTTTCTTGGAAACTTCGTCCAGGAAAAAGAGTAATTTAATTACGTGCAATCTGTGACTAGCAAATAATTAAACACACACAACGATTAAAACAGGGGATGGCGTCCATGTGCAAACAACGATTCTCTTTGTTTTCGTGTGTGATTTCCAAGTCAAGATGAATTAGTAGAAGATTTTTATGGACGGTATTTTGGGCAATTACAAATCTTTTCTCTTTGCTTTCGCAATTTAGTAGACTAAAGGGCTGGAGTTAGTTAAGATTGATGAAATCATGTTCAAAACCACACTTTATGATCGAGTTTTCATGCCCAAAGTTACATTGCTCAATCTATGGCTAAAAGAAGGAAAGGTAATTCAAATAATAGTTTCAACAAAGTAACATAAAATTCTCAGGTGTTCATATTTTAGCCAGAGTTAGATTTGACAAATCAAAAGAAGTTAAATCCTAAGCAGATTCGTTCAATTACGAAGCAGGAGGCAAGGACAAGGGCTGCTTCAGTTTCTAATACACTTTTTAATAGAAAGACCAATGAGTAAAAGGATTCCAATAAAAGTAATCGAAATATTCCAAACAAACAGATGGAAACTAGACAATCGTGGCGATGGTTGATTGAACTCTCAATAATTCCCATTAGAAAGACCATAATTTCCTCTGCTGTGACTTCATCCATGGTAAAACAAGTGGAAAATCGAAGAAACAGAGCAAGGAAGGGAGAAGAGTACCAGTGGTGGCTCTATACACCACAAAAAGCATTTCGGGAGAGAACATATAGAAAGAAGTGTTTATAAAAATCTTCTCCTCCAAAGTAATATCCAAAAAGTTTCATAATTAACAGATGCAGAAACAACAAAGCAGAGGCAACAAAAAAGAGAGGAAATCAAAGAATCAAAGTGAATGAGTACCTTGGTTCAAGGAAATTGAGGGGAATGATCGAAACTCCTTTCATTCTGCTCAGTCAAATGGAGGGGAAATCTTCGTCTTCTCCCCTTTGAGCAGTCACAAGAACTCGATCTAATCTTTGCGGGTCGTCGATGAGAATATGATAATAGCATGGAAAGCATAACTTTCAGGAGGACTACTTAAAGAAAAGAACAATAATAATTGACTCCGGTGCAGCTGCGAAGAATACAACTGGAACACTCCGCGTCGTTAGAATTCGAACCATAGAAAATAGGATATGGTCCAACAAATACAACGCTGAACAATCATAGAAAATTCACCGCTTATTGAATTACCATACCCTTCTGTCGTTGATGAATCACGCATCAAATAACGTTAGAATATCCCAATTTGAGGGAGAAGCAGTCAGAGCAATGGAGAACTTGAGGGATTCATATCAATATAACTTGTACGACATGGGTAGGGACAACTACAGCGACATGGATAATTTTTTTTTATTTGGAAGCATTTACTGCACGGGACTCGTTTGGTATGGAATTAAATTAACTTCCTGTCCTTGAATTCCTGACGTAATTCCAAGAAAGCAGATTACTATATTTTTTATTTCTTGTTTCTCTTTGATGTGTAAAAATAAAAGAACAAAATGAGAGATGATCCCATGGGACAGGAAGAATGTCATTACATGGGGTGTTATTATTAAGAAGTCTGGAGGTTAATTTTTGATAGTAAAATGTTTGTCAAGTTCTTGTACTTTCCTATGTAATAGTTATTGTTCAAAGGTAAAATCATACGTGATTTACCTCTCTACAAATGACTACGAGACAAATCATGTGAGGTGCTCGGGATCCCTTGTGCCACCAAAGAACAGATGATAGAGTTTTGATGAGCATAATTTTAGTATTAAACATATGTTATTTACTCATCTTAATGTGCTAGGATAATTGTCTTTCATGATTTACTCTCTTTCAAAAAATATGAGAATGTCTGGGAGAGATCGTTAAGATGACGATTTCATATTTTGCTCAAATGACTAAGTAACTTTGATTAGTCAACAAGGCCTAGTGTGATGGTAAAAGGGAGGATTCATTTTTACGTAGGGCACACTTATGATGATTGAACTACGGGTAAAATTGAGATCACAGATTTACTTGGTGAATAGAATGTGAGATCAAACAGTCTATCTTAGGATTAATCTAGTGTTAAGATCTGAATTCTTGGAATATAAAGGGTTGGTCAATAATTTTCTTTATAAGTTCCAAGCGATTAAAAAATTCTTAAATTCGTAATTAATTGTTTTGGTTCTTGTCGCCTTCAGAAGAATGATTAAGTACTATTTGTATTTGGGCTAAGGATGACGTGAACCTCACAACTTGCCTTTAAACTATGTGTCTGAGAGTTGAACTCTTCAACAAGAATGCAGATCCATATAATTTCTTATTATATGGACATGTTTAGCACTATAGTGGATTGGTAACTAAGAATTAGACTTATAGGCTGTCGTTTCGTTTCCCTTGGGCAATGTCAAAACTTGGTGACGCGTCTTCAAGACTCAACTCCTCCTGTTTGGCATGCGATTACGTGTGGAAGTTGATGATCTCGTTGTAGGGTCGGTCAGTCCTTTTCCAAGAAGGAAGTCTGTTCGTGCCGAATTGTCCAGCTCCATGAGCACTCTGCAAAATGGCTCTTAATTATTTAAATTTTGTTTTACTGTTTTTTTTTTTTTAAGAAATTGCGCGAAGGAGATGGAGTTGGTTAAAGGGATCAATAATTGGGGAAGAACAAGCTGGGGAGAGTATAGTCATTTGCAAGACAAATAAGACAACGATTAAGACAAAGGCTGCGTGGGGATGCAATTTTGCGCTTGGTTGGAATGAAATGGAGATGAGGCCGAAGAGCATGTGGTGTGATGGGGTAGACTGAAAGGACCATTGCGTATGGCTTTAGTGCGAAATGAACAGGATTAGAACACGTTAAAGGCATCCATGAAGGTTCTTATAGATCATGATAAGAAAGTGGTCACCGGATTTGGATGGTTATATTCTTGTCCCATTTTTTTTTTTATGTTTTTGGCTGAAACAGAAAACAATCATACGAGTGACGAGTATATCTCATTTCTGAAGATGCTCAAGTGTGACAAAAGATAAAAACATTTGTTTGTAATGTCTCCGTCAATCCGTCTAAGGACTAATACGGAAGAGATAAATCATGGACGACTATTAGTGTCACGCCCCTAAAGGAGTTCCTGTCAGACAAAAATCCGACAGAACCTCCCCTGTACCGGTGACAATCTGAAGCATCACTACAAGCAAAATACATCAGCCACATGCGGCTGGAATATTTATATACACAACCACGCAGTTATAATAACAGCCCACACGGCTGGAATGAAACATATATAAAACAGCCCACACGGCTGTACTAAAAACCAACACAGCGGAAAAACGAAAACTGAAAGCCCAATACAACACAATCAACACTGCTGGCTTATACAACAAATACAACACTAAAACCATAAGATAGCCACATGACTATACACAAATACAATGCCAAAATAAGAAAAGAATATACACAAGAAAACAATCACGATCTTGGATGTGACGTAGGACCCAGCAGGATACTCCGAGCGACACTCCAACCATCTACCGAAACATAAATATATACATGCGGTGGTGAGTATAGGTAACTCAATGGGTAATAAAAGATGCATGGTCTATACATAAAACATGGAGATCACAAGTATACAATAGGAATAAAGAACATGATCATACTATCATAATCAATGCATCTGAACCTACCCGACGTAATAACCAGACATAATCATAACTAACCTACAAACCGACATAATGGTAAATACATACCCAATCAAATCGACGCAAGGTACAAAGATCGGTAAACTCACTGGATCTGCAACGGATATACCGTGACACCTGTGCAAATATAAGTGCAATCGCATATACATGTAAAATAAATGACATGTACAGCATGGCAACCAAATGCAACAACCATATCTCAATCAAGTGCAATAACGACAATCATACGCAACTAGTATCTACTAGGCATGTATGCAAACATATGCACCGCGCATCAAATGCAAGAATAATAATTGCATGCTCCATGGTCACCCCGCCACCTCTCTAGACACCACGACCCGTGTATGGCCGAGAGGCTTGGGTCTGTGACGACAGACTACCCTCCAGCCCACTATATAGTGGTCGAGGCTGACATCCGCTAGTAGCTATCTAACTACATAACATCGTGGTCCCTGATCGCTCACAACGCCGGATCTCACTAAACCTCGTGACCGGGTGGCACGACAGGACTAGCAGCAACTGCTCCAACTACCACTACCCATGAGTGGCCGAGGGTGCGGTGCTAAACCAAACCAACTGATGACTCTCTCACCACAAGGGAGACAACGGTCATCAGATGCAATGAATGATGAACATGATATATATATATATATAATCATCATCCATGCAACAACCCCAAACCTCATAAATACCTCCGACAAGAGTATAGTCGTCATGATACCTCCACGTATCCCACCAAACATATGTACACACTACACATGTATAATCAACCAAAAATCTCCAATAATCCCACCAGACACATGTACACAAAAGTATAAGTACAATCAACATGTATCCTCCAATAAAAACACAACAGACATGTGTATATACCCCAAACATACAATCAACACAACTCCTCCAAAAGTACATGACAAATACGTATGTACACACCCCATGTAAATGCACGGTCAACAAGATGACTCCTATAACACATCTTCACCTATGTACAGTCAACCTCATATACCCAATCAGCATGATAATACCAACAACCCGACAATCCCTACAAGACATACTCTACACGTGTAATCACAACAGAGTAGATATCAAGAGTAGAGACTGTATCGGAATTAAATAGATCATCATAAGGGTCAAGCATAAGTATCATGCAGGAAAAACAGCAACCGATCATGATATAAGATAAAGCAGCCTAATTCATCCAATAATAACCATGCACTAAGTACAAGAAAATCTACATAGAGCCAAGGAAGAAATACCCGCCTTAAGATATCTCGTATCAACAGACCCACCACATCGTGATGAACGTCTCATATCAAAGTCCTGCATAAATCAATACATATATCTCATTTTGCCAAATTCATATGATCAAATAGCTAAATAAAAGTCCTAACCCAATTAGGATCACTCCAACTAAATCTGATCTCTGAGTGATCCTCCAAACAATCCCTAATCCAACTCCTTCTAGATCCAAACATAATCCACAATTTATCAACCAATCCAAAACGCATCAATCATCACATCTTGAATCCAACTCACATATCCACCTCTAAATTACCAATCCACCACATAATAATCTCAATTCATAACAACTTATCATATAAATCAAATATCCATCATAAGTCCACATCAACCTATCAACCAAATCATCAAACTACAATCAATCACAAGCTCCAACACTAATCCACACTCATCACAAATCCTTTTAAAATCCACAAATCAATCCAATACAACTTAGATTTACCTTTCTACAATCCATCTCTACTAATCCAAACCAATGTAGAAATGAAATCACCTCTAGAAGTAAAACCTTAATCCACAATAATCCATCCAATCCACATCACAATACTCATAAATCTAAGCAATACAAAACCCTACCATCCTTTAGAAACCAAAATTTAGCTACATGCCAATGAAACCAATAGAAATACCCTACGGGAAGGACATCTCTTACCTTAATATATGGCAGCCAATCCAGTACCTAATAGTGCAGCACTCCACTGTCCAGAACTACACCAGAACACCCACACACCAAACCTTCCAAGAAACAATCCAAAACCCAATTATGCAGCAAAGAATTGCTGAAACCTTAATCCACAGTACCAAACTCACCTCAAACAGATCCCTAACTCTTCAGCCGAGACCTCCACAACTCCAAGAAATGGACTTGGCAGTGACCGGCAACAGGGAAGATCCACCACATACTGGTCCAATGCTTCCTCTATTCCAGAACAGAAAGAACATCACCAAGAAGATCAATCAAACAAGATCTTGAAGCCGTATGATTCAAGGTGAAGCATACCTCAATTAAACTCTCCCTGGTGATGTCGCCCACTTCGATCCAGCAATTTTGGAGTTGCAAGTCAAACTCCAGTGAACAGATAGAGGAGAAGAACTGAGAGAGCTCAATCTACCGAGAGAGATGCGAACCAATTCCCCCGCTGCCGTGCCCTAGCTCCGCCGGATCACCTCGATCGCTCGCAAGAAACAACCACCAAGATGCCTACTCTGCCGGAGATGATTGGTACCCTTCGAGCTCCAACGTCCTATCTCCGGTAACTCAACAAGAACTCAATCGCAGTGGACGAGACCTCTCCGTCGGCGATCTAGGGCAGGAAGAGGAGGGAGAGGAAGGGAGGAGGGATCCACACCTCAAGAGGGAGAGGACGGAGAACCCGCCCTGCAAAGCTCCGGTGGTTGCTTGCGCCGGCGACACCGAGAGGCGGAGAGGAGAAATCGCCGGAGAGGGGCTCGGGCAGAGGGAATCGGGGAGGAGGAGATCGGCGTCGGGTTTGGGGAAAACGGCACTTGGGAAGGGAATTAAAGGAAAAGAAAATAACTTATAATTATAAACATTTCCTCACCTAAACAGGTATCCCAAACAGGCCTTATCTGTACTCGAAATTGATCCCCTCAAAACTCATCTTACGAGCTCTGAAAAATTCCCAGAAAATTTCTAAAAATTTCGAAAAAATTCTATAAGGCTATTTCCCAAATAACCCTATCTATTTAAATTTTTTGATATCTTACATTCTCCCCCACTAATAAAAAATTTGGTCCCCAAATTTACTGGTCAACTCAGGGATCTTCATCCAATGATAACCTCCAAGCAACATACTCGCATACCACTCTATCCAAGTATGATGAACAAATCTCCAACCCTAAAGAATGACTCTGTGGGTTATGAGTCCACCCTACTTCCGCTTCTCTCACACTGCCATCTAGCCAACAGTGGATAAATCAACTACCTCTAAAATCTAAAATTTACTATCCTCAGATCCTCCAACATCTGTATAAGGCGGTCCAGCTATCCATCAGTCTAAGGGTAAAAATCTATACTAAAGTGAAACTCCTAATCCAAAGTCTGCTGTAACCATAATCAAAACCATGATATGAAATCACTGATCTCCATCCACAACCATACTCAGAGATACATCATCCAGTCTGGAAATCCCTCTAGAGTATAATCCTGCTACTCAATCCAAAAGAATCTGTCCTACAAATCGATAGCTAGGGAGCAAGTCGTCGCCCCATAATGATTACCCAAACCATCATATCCTCTTCATGTCCTGGATAATCCCTCAACAAAATCCGTCATAACCTACTCCCACTCCACTCCAGTAACCAAATCAACGGAGATAATCCTACTCATCTCTGATGTTCAGCCTCCACTTGCTGACATGTTAGACATCAAGCTACAAATCCGCGATGTCTTTCTTCATATCATCCCATCAATAAGAATACTCCAAGTCTCCATACATCAGGTATCAATCGAATGTATCACAAATCTCGATCAATGTGTTTCCTGCAGTAACTCCTCCCGAATAAGAAGTGACTCGGAAACACACACATAATCTCCCATGGCAATAAAGAATCTCATTCTCATTACACGAGAATTCTAACTACTGGTACGAGACTACTCCGCTCATGCTACATCAGAACTACACCAAACCCCAAATACGATACATCTGTGTAGAGTGCAAATCCGTCTACACTAGAAAGTACGGCTAAGATAGGTGCAGCTATCTAAACTGATCTCGCAAGCATCTAGCCAAGAAAGTTTCATACCATTCCTAGACAGTCCAGTCAACGGCATAATGCGGAATAAACCCTCAACTAATCTCCGATAATATCCAGCCAGACGAACAACGAATCTCCGGTATAGACTATGACTACTTCCAACTGATAACAACTTCTAACTCCCATGGATCCACTAATATCTCTCTACTAAAGACAACGCGTCCAGAAATCTCGCAGAAGACAATCACAATACGTACTACTAACTTCACATATAGATGTTCCCGTCAAAACATCTCTAAAACTATGTGAAGATAGTGTACGTAATCCACATCGGATCGGGAATAGATCACAACATCGTCAATGAAGATAATGAAAACTGATCCAAACACCCTAATGATATCAAGCACATCGAATCCATAAAACGTCTAGGGCACGGTATGCCTAAAATGGTAACACCAATGACCCATAATGTACATACCATAGGCGCACTCAACCGTAGGATCCCCAACAACAAGCCTATGATCAAATCACCAACTACAAATCACCAAATCCATAAATATCACAGACATATCACTCCATGTCACTAACAACATCAAACACCAAATAATAGACCATCAAGTCAAATATCCACTAATAGATCATCAAAAGACAGCCTATCCCCACACCTGATCTCCTAATATCTATCAATCCCAAATCATCCTCAACATCAATCAATCATACCAGATAGTCTCCTAAACACAGATAGAGAAAAAGGAAAGCATCCAATCTTCCACACCCACTACCAACATACTAAATGTATCCAAAAGGTCTACCAAATCTCATCATCTCATCCTCTTAGATACTCATATATCCATAGTAAAAGAAGGTCAATCCGAAGTCAAAGGGTCACACAACCTTCTGACTAAGAGTCTACCCATCCAGAAGATATCTCCACAACCCTCATAATCATCCTATAAATGTCCCTCGACAAATATCGATAAAAGGTCGAACCCTCTTATATAAGATATAGACTATAAGATCTGGTAAAATGATCACGTGGTCAAGGTCTTAAGCCACCTGATAGAGACAATGTTAGCTGAGTCGTCTAACCATTGTCTTGTACCCCATCATACTGTGATTGCTCCCCCCTGAGGTTCAGAAACCTCCCGTATCGAGCAATGAACACAAAGATAGAGGAATGCTACAACTGAATAACTGATCAAAATATCTGTCAATCGACGCTCTACCCTTCGAAGATCATCATCTGAGATTATACCTAGTTATGATCGGAACTTCTAGGTATTACTCAACTAATACCACTACCTCCGTATTATTACAGGTCGTAGTTCACTAGGTACATCAAGGATATCTAATCATATCCAATAGTTCCATGAGTCAGGATCTCCCATGGAACAACGTTAGGCGAGTTGACTGATCATCGCCTTATAATCCATCATGCTAACGAAGAAGTAGAGAACTATTCTCTCTCCAAACACCTCAAGGAAATCACTAAGTAATGCCCTGATCTCCAAAAACATTCTCTGCTTCTTCCTTCACGTGGTACCGGGTCACGTAAAGGTTAAGCAGCTAACTTCAACTCTCCTACGCCAGTACAAATCATATATTCAAATGTACTCTCCAACTCATACACCCTAGTAATGGATATATCTCATAAGTGTTAAGCAGGTAGCTTTACACTCTTCCACACCGTACGGTATCCTATCTGAATGTACCTTCTAAGTCATCCGACCAGGTACAGACAGTCCATGATCAAAGTCCCCATGAAATCGGATACGACAATCCTCTACAGACTGACTAAGCCGATATTGGTATACGGCCAATTCAGTCCTTTCTACCCCGGTACAAGTCAAAATATCTAACCGAGTATGAAACATCCCACAGATAGGAATCTCTAAAAATAGAGTAAGTCAGTCCCCTACTGGTCGGACCAACAAAATAAATCGATCATCTCCTAACCGATCCAATAAGAGTAAATTAATCATCCACTGATGAAACTAACTAAGGTAAATCGATACACCACTACCCAAGTCAACAAGGGTAAATCAGTCAAACCATAACTACTCAAGTCAACCAAGTAAATCAATCATCAACAGGAGTAAACCGGTACTCTACTAACTGAGTCAACATGGGTATACAGATATCATCCACCATCTAGCTAATAGTAACCAAGACTAGTATGAGACTCTAACTCTCAACCAACTAGTAGTATGATATGAGGAAATCCCCTGAGACTGTAAATCCTTGATCTCCAGTAGGTCAACCGTGATCAGTGATTGACCCTACACATGAAATGTATGGTACAAACAAATAGGCAAGTACTAACAAAAGTACTAACACATGTCATAACTATATGAGCAACAATACATACACCAACAGAAATGCATGATAACAATATGCAAACATACCTCCTATGGCCTGGAGATGTCCTGCTGCTGCCTGGTCCAAAACCCCGAAAAGTCACATCAAGAAAACCGAATCACGAAATCCAAAACACGAACAATAGGCATCGTACCTACTCTGATACCAAAAATTGGTATCAGATAAATCTCGAAAATCCAAAACAAAACAAAGCAGGCATCGTACCCGCTCTGATACCACTAAATTGTCACGCCCCTAAAGGAGTTCCTGTCAGACAAAAATCCGGCAGAACCTCCCCTGTACCGGTGACAATCTGAAGCATCACTACAAGCAAAATACATCAGCCACATGCGGCTGGAATATTTATATACACAACCACGCAGTTATAATAACAGCCCACACGGCTGGAATGAAACAATCACAACCACGCAGTTATATATAAAACAGCCCACACGGCTGTACTAAAAACCAACACAGCGGAAAAACGAAAACGGAAAGCCCAATACAACACAATCAACACACTGCTAGCCGGCTAGGCTTATACAACAAATACAACACCAAAACCATAAGATAGCCACACGGCTATACACAAATACAATGCCAAAAATAAGAAAAGAATATACACAAGAAAACAATCACGATCTTCGGATGTGACGTAGGACCCGGCAGACAGGATACTCCGAGCGACACTCCAACCATCTACCTGAAAACATAAATATATACATGCGGTGGTGAGTATAGGTAACTCAGCGGGTAATAGAAAAGATAGTGCATGGTCTATACATAAAACATGGAGATCACAAGTATACAGTCTCAGTAGGGAATAAAGAACATGATCATACTATCATAATCAATGCATCTGAACCTACCTGACGTAATAACCAGACATAATCATAACTAACCTACAAACTGCACAAACCGCTGCTGACATAATGGTAAATACATACCCAATCTGAAATCGATGCAAGGTACAAAGATCGGTAAACTCACTGGATCTGCAACAGATATACCCGTGACACCTGTGCAATATAAGTACGACTGCATATACATGTAAAATAAATGACATGTATGCAGCATGGCAACCAAATGCAACAACCATATCTCAATCAAGTGCAATAACGACAATCACATGCAACTAGTATCTACTAGGCATGTATGCAAATGCAGATGCACCGCGCATCAAATGCAAGAATAATAACTGCGTATGCATGCTCCATGGTCACCCCCGCCACCTCTCTAGACACCACGACCCCTGTATGGCCGAGAGGCTTGGGTCTGTGACGACTGTACTACCCTCCAGCCCACTATATAGTGGTCGAGGCGGACAGTCCGCTAGTAGCTATCTAACTACATAGCATCAGGGTCCCTGACTGCTCACAACGCCGGATCTCACTAAACCTCGTGACCGGGTGGCACGACAGGACTAGCAGCAACTGCTCCAACTACCACTACCCATGAGTGGCCGAGGGTGCGGTGCTAAACCAAACCAACTGATGACTCTCTCACCACAAGGGAGACAACGGTCATCAGATGCAATGAATGATGAACATGATATATATATATATATAATCATCATCCATGCAACAACCCCAAACCTCATAAATACCTCCGACAAGAGTATAGTCGTCATGATACCTCCACGTATCCCACCAAACATATGTACACACTACACATGTATAATCAACCAAAAATCTCCAATAATCCCACCAGACACATGTACACAAAAGTATAAGTACAATCAACATGTATCCTCCAATAAAAACACAACAGACATGTGTATATACCCCAAACATACAATCAACACAACTCCTCCAAAAGTACATGACAAATACGTATGTACACACCCCATGTAAATGCACGGTCAACAAGATGACTCCTATAACACATCTTCACCTATGTACAGTCAACCTCATATACCCAATCAGCATGATAATACCAACAACCCGACAATCCCTACAAGACATACTCTACACGTGTAATCACAACAGAGTAGATATCAAGAGTAGAGACTGTATCAGAATTAAATAGATCATCATAAGGGTCAAGCATAAGTATCATGCAGGAAAAGAAACAGCAACCGATCATGATATAAGATAAAGCAGCCTAATTCATCCAATAATAACCATGCACTAAGTACAAGAAAATCTACATAGAGCCAAGGAAGAAATACCCGCCTTAAGATATCTCGTATCAACAGACCCACCACATCGTGATGAACGTCTCATATCAAAGTCCTGCATAAATCAATACATATATCTCATTTTGCCAAATTCATATGATCAAATAGCTAAATAAAAGTCCTAACCCAATTAGGATCACTCCAACTAAATCTGATCTCTGAGTGATCCTCCAAACAATCCCTAATCCAACTCCTTCTAGATCCAAACATAATCCACAATTTATCAACCAATCCAAAACGCATCAATCATCACATCTTGAATCCAACTCACATATCCACCTCTAAATTACCAATCCACCACATAATAATCTCAATTCATAACAACTTATCATATAAATCAAATATCCATCATAAGTCCACATCAACCTATCAACCAAATCATCAAACTACAATCAATCACAAGCTCCAACACTAATCCACACTCATCACAAATCCTTTTAAAATCCACAAATCAATCCAATACAACTTAGATTTACCTTTCTACAATCCATCTCTACTAATCCAAACCAATGTAGAAATGAAATCACCTCTAGAAGTAAAACCTTAATCCACAATAATCCATCCAATCCACATCACAATACTCATAAATCTAAGCAATACAAAAACCCTACCATCCTTTAGAAACCAAAATTTAGCTACATGCCAATGAAACCAATAGAAATACCCTACGGGAAGGACATCTCTTACCTTAATATATGGCAGCCAATCCAGTACCTAATAGTGCAGCACTCCACTGTCCAGAACTACACCAGAACACCCACACACCAAACCTTCCAAGAAACAATCCAAAACCCAATTATGCAGCAAAGAATTGCTGAAACCTTAATCCACAGTACCAAACTCACCTCAAACAGATCCCTAACTCTTCAGCCGAGACCTCCACAACTCCAAGAAATGGACTTGGCAGTGACCGGCAACAGGGAAGATCCACCACATACTGGTCCAATGCTTCCTCTATTCCAGAACAGAAAGAACATCACCAAGAAGATCAATCAAACAAGATCTTGAAGCCGTATGATTCAAGGTGAAGCATACCTCAATTAAACTCTCCCTGGTGATGTCGCCCACTTCGATCCAGCAATTTTGGAGTTGCAAGTCAAACTCCAGTGAACAGATAGAGGAGAAGAACTGAGAGAGCTCAATCTACCGAGAGAGATGCGAACCAATTCCCCCGCTGCCGTGCCCTAGCTCCGCCGGATCACCTCGATCGCTCGCAAGAAACAACCACCAAGATGCCTACTCTGCCGGAGATGATTGGTACCCTTCGAGCTCCAACGTCCTATCTCCGGTAACTCAACAAGAACTCAATCGCAGTGGACGAGACCTCTCCGTCGGCGATCTAGGGCAGGAAGAGGAGGGAGAGGAAGGGAGGAGGGATCCACACCTCAAGAGGGAGAGGACGGAGAACCCGCCCTGCAAAGCTCCGGTGGTTGCTTGCGCCGGCGACACCGAGAGGCGGAGAGGAGAAATCGCCGGAGAGGGGCTCGGGCAGAGGGAATCGGGGAGGAGGAGATCGGCGTCGGGTTTGGGGAAAACGGCACTTGGGAAGGGAATTAAAGGAAAAGAAAATAACTTATAATTATAAACATTTCCTCACCTAAACAGGTATCCCAAACAGGCCTTATCTGTACTCGAAATTGATCCCCTCAAAACCCATCTTACGAGCTCTGAAAAATTCCCAGAAAATTTCTAAAAATTCCGAAAAAATTCTATAAGGCTATTTCCCAAATAACCCTATCTATTTAAATTTTTTGATATCTTACATTCTCCCCCACTAATAAAAAATTTGGTCCCCAAATTTACTGGTCAACTCAGGGATCTTCATCCAATGATAACCTCCAAGCAACATACTCGCATACCACTCTATCCAAGTATGATGAACAAATCTCCAACCCTAAAGAATGACTCTGTGGGTTATGAGTCCACCCTACTTCCGCTTCTCTCACACTGCCATCTAGCCAACAGTGGATAAATCAACTACCTCTAAAATCTAAAATTTACTATCCTCAGATCCTCCAACATCTGTATAAGGCGGTCCAGCTATCCATCAGTCTAAGGGTAAAAATCTATACTAAAGTGAAACTCCTAATCCAAAGTCTGCTGTAACCATAATCAAAACCATGATATGAAATCACCGATCTCCATCCACAACCATACTCAGAGATACATCATCCATCCGAAATCCTCTAGAGTATAATCCTGCTACTCAATCCAAAAGAATCTGTCCTACAAATCGATAGCTAGGGAGCAAGTCGTCGCCCCATAATGATTACCCAAACCATCATATCCTCTTCATGTCCTGGATAATCCCTCAACAAAATCCGTCATAACCTACTCCCACTCCACTCCAGTAACCAAATCAACGGAGATAATCCTACTCATCTCTGATGTTCAGCCTCCACTTGCTGACATGTTAGACATCAAGCTACAAATCCGCGATGTCTTTCTTCATATCATCCCATCAATAAGAATACTCCAAGTCTCCATACATCAGGTATCAATCGAATGTATCACAAATCTCGATCAATGTGTTTCCTGCAGTAACTCCTCCCGAATAAGAAGTGACTCGGAAACACACACATAATCTCCCATGGCAATAAAGAATCTCATTCTCATTACACGAGAATTCTAACTACTGGTACGAGACTACTCCGCTCATGCTACATCAGAACTACACCAAACCCCAAATACGATACATCTGTGTAGAGTGCAAATCCGTCTACACTAGAAAGTACGGCTAAGATAGGTGCAGCTATCTAAACTGATCTCGCAAGCATCTAGCCAAGAAAGTTTCATACCATTCCTAGACAGTCCAATCAACGGCATAATGCGGAATAAACCCTCAACTAATCTCCGATAATATCCAGCCAGACGAACAACGAATCTCCGGTATAGACTATGACTACTTCCAACTGATAACAACTTCTAACTCCATGGATCCACTAATATCTCTCTACTAAAGACAACGCGTCCGAAATCTCAGAAGACAATCACAATACGTACTACTAACTTCACATATAGATGTTCCCGTCAAAACATCTCTAAAACTATGTGAAGATAGTGTACGTAATCCACATCGGATCGAATAGATCACAACATCGCCAATGAAGATAATGAAAACTGATCCAAACACCCTAATGATATCAAGCACATCGAATCCATAAAACGTCTAGGGCACGGTATGCCTAAAATGGTAACACCAATGACCCATAATGTACATACCATAGGCGCACTCAACCGTAGGATCCCCAACAACAAGCCTATGATCAAATCACCAACTACAAATCACCAAATCCATAAATATCACAGACATATCACTCCATGTCACTAACAACATCAAACACCAAATAATAGACCATCAAGTCAAATATCCACTAATAGATCATCAAAAGACAGCCTATCCCCACACCTGATCTCCTAATATCTATCAATCCCAAATCATCCTCAACATCAATCAATCATACCAGATAGTCTCCTAAACACAGATAGAGAAAAAGGAAAGCATCCAATCTTCCACACCCACTACCAACATACTAAATGTATCCAAAAGGTCTACCAAATCTCATCATCTCATCCTCTTAGATACTCATATATCCATAGTAAAAGAAGGTCAATCCGAAGTCAAAGGGTCACACAACCTTCTGACTAAGAGTCTACCCATCCAGAAGATATCTCCACAACCCTCATAATCATCCTATAAATGTCCCTCGACAAATATCGATAAAAGGTCGAACCCTCTTATATAAGATATAGACTATAAGATCTGGTAAAATGATCACGTGGTCAAGGTCTTAAGCCACCTGATAGAGACAATGTTAGCTGAGTCGTCTAACCATTGTCTTGTACCCCATCATACTGTGATTGCTCCCCCCTGAGGTTCAGAAACCTCCCGTATCGAGCAATGAACACAAAGATAGAGGAATGCTACAACTGAATAACTGATCAAAATATCTGTCAATCGACGCTCTACCCTTCGAAGATCATCATCTGAGATTATACCTAGTTATGATCGGAACTTCTAGGTATTACTCAACTAATACCACTACCTCCGTATCATTACAGGTCGTAGTTCACTAGGTACATCAAGGATATCTAATCATATCCAATAGTTCCATGAGTCAGGATCTCCCATGGAACAACGTTAGGCGAGTTGACTGATCATCGCCTTATAATCCATCATGCTAACGAAGAAGTAGAGAACTATTCTCTCTCCAAACACCTCAAGGAAATCACTAAGTAATGCCCTGATCTCCAAAAACATTCTCTGCTTCTTCCTTCACGTGGTACCGGGTCACGTAAAGGTTAAGCAGCTAACTTCAACTCTCCTACGCCAGTACAAATCATATATTCAAATGTACTCTCCAACTCATACACCCTAGTAATGGATATATCTCATAAGTGTTAAGCAGGTAGCTTTACACTCTTCCACACCGTACGGTATCCTATCTGAATGTACCTTCTAAGTCATCCGACCAGGTACAGACAGTCCATGATCAAAGTCCCCATGAAATCGGATACGACAATCCTCTACAGACTGACTAAGCCGATATTGGTATACGGCCAATTCAGTCCTTTCTACCCCGGTACAAGTCAAAATATCTAACCGAGTATGAAACATCCCACAGATAGGAATCTCTAAAAACAGAGTAAGGCAGTCCCCTACTGGTCGGACCAACAAAATAAATCGATCATCTCCTAACCGATCCAATAAGAGTAAATTAATCATCCACTGATGAAACTAACTAAGGTAAATCGATACACCACTACCCAAGTCAACAAGGGTAAATCAGTCAAACCATAACTACTCAAGTCAACCAAGTAAATCAATCATCAACAGGAGTAAACCGGTACTCTACTAACTGAGTCAACATGGGTATACAGATATCATCCACCATCTAGCTAATAGTAACCAAGACTAGTATGAGACTCTAACTCTCAACCAACTAGTAGTATGATATGAGGAAATCCCCTGAGACTGTAAATCCTTGATCTCCAGTAGGTCAACCGTGATCAGTGATTGACCCTACACATGAAATGTATGGTACAAACAAATAGGCAAGTACTAACAAAAGTACTAACACATGTCATAACTATATGAGCAACAATACATACACCAACAGAAATGCATGATAACAATATGCAAACATACCTCCTATGGCCTGGAGATGTCCTGCTGCTGCCTGGTCCAAAACCCCGAAAAGTCACATCAAGAAAACCGAATCACGAAATCCAAAACACGAACAATAGGCATCGTACCTACTCTGATACCAAAAATTGGTATCAGATAAATCTCGAAAATCCAAAACAAAACAAAGCAGGATACCACTAAATTGTCACGCCCCAAGGGAGTCTCTGCCAGACAAAAATCTGGCAGCATCTCCCCTGTACCGGTGACAATCTGAAGCATCACTACAAGCAAAATACATCAGCCACATGCGGCTGGAATATTTATATACACAACCACGCAGTTATAATAACAGCCCACACGGCTGGAATGAAACAATCACAACCACGCAGTTATATATAAAACAGCCCACACGGCTGTACTAAAAACCAACACAGCGGAAAAACGAAAACGGAAAGCCCAATACAACACAATCAACACACTGCTAGCCGGCTAGGCTTATACAACAAATACAACACCAAAACCATAAGATAGCCACACGGCTATACACAAATACAATGCCAAAAATAAGAAAAGAATATACAAAAGAAAACAATCACGATCTTCGGATGTGACGTAGGACCCGGCAGACAGGATACTCCGAGCGACACTCCAACCATCTACCTGAAAACATAAATATATACATGCGGTGGTGAGTATAGGTAACTCAGCGGGTAATAGAAAAGATAGTGCATGGTCTATACATAAAACATGGAGATCACAAGTATACAGTCTCAGTAGGGAATAAAGAACATGATCATACTATCATAATCAATGCATCTGAACCTACCTGACGTAATAACCAGACATAATCATAACTAACCTACAAACTGCACAAACCGCTGCTGACATAATGGTAAATACATACCCAATCTGAAATCGACGCAAGGTACAAAGATCGGTAAACTCACTGGATCTGCAACAGATATACCCGTGACACCTGTGCAATATAAGTACGACTGCATATACATGTAAAATAAATGACATGTATGCAGCATGGCAACCAAATGCAACAACCATATCTCAATCAAGTGCAACAACGACAATCACATGCAACTAGTATCTACTAGGCATGTATGCAAATGCAGATGCACCGCGCATCAAATGCAGGAATAATAACTGCGTATGCATGCTCCATGGTCACCCCGACACCTCTCCAGACACCACGACCCCAGTATGGCCGAGAGGCTTGGGTCCGTGACGACTGTACTACCCTCCAGCCCACTATATAGTGGTCGAGGCGGACAGTCCACTAGTAGCTATCTAGCTACATAGCATCAGGGTCCCTAACTGCTCACAACGCCGGATCTCACTAAACCTCGTGACCGGGTGGCACGACAGGACTAGCAGCAACTGCTCCAACTACCACTACCCATGAGTGGCCGAGGGTGCGGTGCTAAATCAAACCAACTGATGACTCTCTCACCACAAGGGAGACAACGGTCATCAGATGCAATGAATGATGAACATGATATATATATATATATAATCATCATCCATGCAACAACCCCAAACCTCATAAATACCTCCGACAAGAGTATAATCGTCATGATACCTCCACGTATCCCACCAAACATATGTACACACTACACATGTATAATCAACCAAAAATCTCCAATAATCTCACCAGACACATGTACACAAAAGTATAAGTACAATCAACATGTATCCTCCAATAAAAACACAACAGACATGTGTATATACCCCAAACATACAATCAACACAACTCCTCCAAAAGTACATGACAAATACGTATGTACACACCCCATGTAAATGCACGGTCAACAAGATGACTCCTATAACACATCTCCACCTATGTACAGTCAACCTCATATACCCAATCAGCATGGTAATACCAACAACCCGACAATCCCTACAAGACATACTCTACACGTGTAATCACAACAGAGTAGATATCAAGAGTAGAGACTGTATCAGAATTAAATAGATCATCATAAGGGTCAAGCATAAGTATCATGCAGGAAAAGAAACAGCAACCGATCATGATATAAGATAAAGCAGCCTAATTCATCCAATAATAACCATGCACTAAGTACAAGAAAATCTACATAGAGCCAAGGAAGAAATACCCGCCTTAAGATATCTCGTATCAACAGACCCACCACATCGTGATGAACGTCTCATATCAAAGTCCTGCATAAATCAATACATATATCTCATTTTGCCAAATTCATATGATCAAATAGCTAAATAAAAGTCCTAACCCAATTAGGATCACTCCAACTAAATCTGATCTCTGAGTGATCCTCCAAACAATCCCTAATCCAACTCCTTCTAGATCCAAACATAATCCACAATTTATCAACCAATCCAAAACGCATCAATCATCACATCTTGAATCCAACTCACATATCCACCTCTAAATTACCAATCCACCACATAATAATCTCAATTCATAACAACTTATCATATAAATCAAATATCCATCATAAGTCCACATCAACCTATCAACCAAATCATCAAACTACAATCAATCACAAGCTCCAACACTAATCCACACTCATCACAAATCCTTTTAAAATCCACAAATCAATCCAATACAACTTAGATTTACCTTTCTACAATCCATCTCTACTAATCCAAACCAATGTAGAAATGAAATCACCTCTAGAAGTAAAACCTTAATCCACAATAATCCATCCAATCCACATCACAATACTCATAAATCTAAGCAATACAAAACCCTACCATCCTTTAGAAACCAAAATTTAGCTACATGCCAATGAAACCAATAGAAATACCCTACGGGAAGGACATCTCTTACCTTAATATATGGCAGCCAATCCAGTACCTAATAGTGCAGCACTCCACTGTCCAGAACTACACCAGAACACCCACACACCAAACCTTCCAAGAAACAATCCAAAACCCAATTATGCAGCAAAGAATTGCTGAAACCTTAATCCACAGTACCAAACTCACCTCAAACAGATCCCTAACTCTTCAGCCGAGACCTCCACAACTCCAAGAAATGGACTTGGCAGTGACCGGCAACTGGGAAGATCCACCACATACTGGTCCAATGCTTCCTCTATTCCAGAACAGAAAGAACATCACCAAGAAGATCAATCAAACAAGATCTTGAAGCCGTATGATTCAAGGTGAAGCATACCTCAATTAAACTCTCCCTGGTGATGTCGCCCACTTCGATCCAGCAATTTTGGAGTTGCAAGTCAAACTCCAGTGAACAGATAGAGGAGAAGAACTGAGAGAGCTCAATCTACCGAGAGAGATGCGAACCAATTCCCCCGCTGCCGTGCCCTAGCTCCGCCGGATCACCTCGATCGCTCGCAAGAAACAACCACCAAGATGCCTACTCTGCCGGAGATGATTGGTACCCTTCGAGCTCCAACGTCCTATCTCCGGTAACTCAACAAGAACTCAATCGCAGTGGACGAGACCTCTCCGTCGGCGATCTAGGGCAGGAAGAGGAGGGAGAGGAAGGGAGGAGGGATCCACACCTCAAGAGGGAGAGGACGGAGAACCCGCCCTGCAAAGCTCCGGTGGTTGCTTGCGCCGGCGACACCGAGAGGCGGAGAGGAGAAATCGCCGGAGAGGGGCTCGGGCAGAGGGAATCGGGGAGGAGGAGATCGGCGTCGGGTTTGGGGAAAACGGCACTTGGGAAGGGAATTAAAGGAAAAGAAAATAACTTATAATTATAAACATTTCCTCACCTAAACAGGTATCCCAAACAGGCCTTATCTGTACTCGAAATTGATCCCCTCAAAACTCATCTTACGAGCTCTGAAAAATTCCCAGAAAATTTCTAAAAATTTCGAAAAAATTCTATAAGGCTATTTCCCAAATAACCCTATCTATTTAAATTTTTTGATATCTTACATTCTCCCCCACTAATAAAAAATTTGGTCCCCAAATTTACTGGTCAACTCAGGGATCTTCATCCAATGATAACCTCCAAGCAACATACTCGCATACCACTCTATCCAAGTATGATGAACAAATCTCCAACCCTAAAGAATGACTCTGTGGGTTATGAGTCCACCCTACTTCCGCTTCTCTCACACTGCCATCTAGCCAACAGTGGATAAATCAACTACCTCTAAAATCTAAAATTTACTATCCTCAGATCCTCCAACATCTGTATAAGGCGGTCCAGCTATCCATCAGTCTAAGGGTAAAAATCTATACTAAAGTGAAACTCCTAATCCAAAGTCTGCTGTAACCATAATCAAAACCATGATATGAAATCACTGATCTCCATCCACAACCATACTCAGAGATACATCATCCAGTCTGGAAATCCCTCTAGAGTATAATCCTGCTACTCAATCCAAAAGAATCTGTCCTACAAATCGATAGCTAGGGAGCAAGTCGTCGCCCCATAATGATTACCCAAACCATCATATCCTCTTCATGTCCTGGATAATCCCTCAACAAAATCCGTCATAACCTACTCCCACTCCACTCCAGTAACCAAATCAACGGAGATAATCCTACTCATCTCTGATGTTCAGCCTCCACTTGCTGACATGTTAGACATCAAGCTACAAATCCGCGATGTCTTTCTTCATATCATCCCATCAATAAGAATACTCCAAGTCTCCATACATCAGGTATCAATCGAATGTATCACAAATCTCGATCAATGTGTTTCCTGCAGTAACTCCTCCCGAATAAGAAGTGACTCGGAAACACACACATAATCTCCCATGGCAATAAAGAATCTCATTCTCATTACACGAGAATTCTAACTACTGGTACGAGACTACTCCGCTCATGCTACATCAGAACTACACCAAACCCCAAATACGATACATCTGTGTAGAGTGCAAATCCGTCTACACTAGAAAGTACGGCTAAGATAGGTGCAGCTATCTAAACTGATCTCGCAAGCATCTAGCCAAGAAAGTTTCATACCATTCCTAGACAGTCCAGTCAACGGCATAATGCTGAATAAACCCTCAACTAATCTCCGATAATATCCAGCCAGACGAACAACGAATCTCCGGTATAGACTATGACTACTTCCAACTGATAACAACTTCTAACTCCCATGGATCCACTAATATCTCTCTACTAAAGACAACGCGTCCAGAAATCTCGCAGAAGACAATCACAATACGTACTACTAACTTCACATATAGATGTTCCCGTCAAAACATCTCTAAAACTATGTGAAGATAGTGTACGTAATCCACATCGGATCGGGAATAGATCACAACATCGTCAATGAAGATAATGAAAACTGATCCAAACACCCTAATGATATCAAGCACATCGAATCCATAAAACGTCTAGGGCACGGTATGCCTAAAATGGTAACACCAATGACCCATAATGTACATACCATAGGCGCACTCAACCGTAGGATCCCCAACAACAAGCCTATGATCAAATCACCAACTACAAATCACCAAATCCATAAATATCACAGACATATCACTCCATGTCACTAACAACATCAAACACCAAATAATAGACCATCAAGTCAAATATCCACTAATAGATCATCAAAAGACAGCCTATCCCCACACCTGATCTCCTAATATCTATCAATCCCAAATCATCCTCAACATCAATCAATCATACCAGATAGTCTCCTAAACACAGATAGAGAAAAAGGAAAGCATCCAATCTTCCACACCCACTACCAACATACTAAATGTATCCAAAAGGTCTACCAAATCTCATCATCTCATCCTCTTAGATACTCATATATCCATAGTAAAAGAAGGTCAATCCGAAGTCAAAGGGTCACACAACCTTCTGACTAAGAGTCTACCCATCCAGAAGATATCTCCACAACCCTCATAATCATCCTATAAATGTCCCTCGACAAATATCGATAAAAGGTCGAACCCTCTTATATAAGATATAGACTATAAGATCTGGTAAAATGATCACGTGGTCAAGGTCTTAAGCCACCTGATAGAGACAATGTTAGCTGAGTCGTCTAACCATTGTCTTGTACCCCATCATACTGTGATTGCTCCCCCCTGAGGTTCAGAAACCTCCCGTATCGAGCAATGAACACAAAGATAGAGGAATGCTACAACTGAATAACTGATCAAAATATCTGTCAATCGACGCTCTACCCTTCGAAGATCATCATCTGAGATTATACCTAGTTATGATCGGAACTTCTAGGTATTACTCAACTAATACCACTACCTCCGTATTATTACAGGTCGTAGTTCACTAGGTACATCAAGGATATCTAATCATATCCAATAGTTCCATGAGTCAGGATCTCCCATGGAACAACGTTAGGCGAGTTGACTGATCATCGCCTTATAATCCATCATGCTAACGAAGAAGTAGAGAACTATTCTCTCTCCAAACACCTCAAGGAAATCACTAAGTAATGCCCTGATCTCCAAAAACATTCTCTGCTTCTTCCTTCACGTGGTACCGGGTCACGTAAAGGTTAAGCAGCTAACTTCAACTCTCCTACGCCAGTACAAATCATATATTCAAATGTACTCTCCAACTCATACACCCTAGTAATGGATATATCTCATAAGTGTTAAGCAGGTAGCTTTACACTCTTCCACACCGTACGGTATCCTATCTGAATGTACCTTCTAAGTCATCCGACCAGGTACAGACAGTCCATGATCAAAGTCCCCATGAAATCGGATACGACAATCCTCTACAGACTGACTAAGCCGATATTGGTATACGGCCAATTCAGTCCTTTCTACCCCGGTACAAGTCAAAATATCTAACCGAGTATGAAACATCCCACAGATAGGAATCTCTAAAAATAGAGTAAGTCAGTCCCCTACTGGTCGGACCAACAAAATAAATCGATCATCTCCTAACCGATCCAATAAGAGTAAATTAATCATCCACTGATGAAACTAACTAAGGTAAATCGATACACCACTACCCAAGTCAACAAGGGTAAATCAGTCAAACCATAACTACTCAAGTCAACCAAGTAAATCAATCATCAACAGGAGTAAACCGGTACTCTACTAACTGAGTCAACATGGGTATACAGATATCATCCACCATCTAGCTAATAGTAACCAAGACTAGTATGAGACTCTAACTCTCAACCAACTAGTAGTATGATATGAGGAAATCCCCTGAGACTGTAAATCCTTGATCTCCAGTAGGTCAACCGTGATCAGTGATTGACCCTACACATGAAATGTATGGTACAAACAAATAGGCAAGTACTAACAAAAGTACTAACACATGTCATAACTATATGGGCAACAATACATACACCAACAGAAATGTATGATAACAATATGCAAACATACCTCCTATAGCCTGGAGATGTCCTGCTGCTGCCTGGTCCCAAAACCCGAAAAGTCACATCAAGAAAACCGAATCACGAAATCCAAAACACGAACAATAGGCATCGTACCTACTCTGATACCAAAAATTGGTATCAGATAAATCTCTAAAATCCAAAACAAAACAAAGCAGGCATCGTACCCGCTCTGATACCACTAAATTGTCACGCCCCCAAAGGAGTTCCTGTCAGACAAAAATCCGGCAGAACCTCCCCTGTACCGGTGACAATCTGAAGCATCAATACAAGCAAAATACATCAGCCACATGCGGCTGGAATATTTATATACACAACCACGCAGTTATAATAACAGCCCACACGGCTGGAATGAAACAATCACAACCACGCAGTTATACACGGCTGTACTAAAAACCAACACAGCGGAAAAACGAAAACGGAAAGCCCAATACAACACAATCAACACACTGCTAGCCGGCTAGGCTTATACAACAAATACAACACCAAAACCATAAGATAGCCACACGGCTATACACAAATACAATGCCAAAAATAAGAAAAGAATATACAAAAGAAAACAATCACGATCTTCGGATGTGACGTAGGACCCGGCAGACAGGATACTCCAAGCGACACACAACCATCTACCTGCTACCTGAAAACATAAATGTATACATGCGGTGGTGAGTATAGGGAACTCAGCGGGTAATAGAAAAGATAGTGCATGGTAAATAAGCAAGTATGGAGATCAAAAGTATACAGTCTCAGTAGGGAATAAAGATCATGATCATACTATCATAATCAATGCATCTGAACATACCTGACGTAATAACCAGACATAATCATGACTAACCTACAAACTGCACAAACCACTGCTGACATAATGGTAAATACATACCCAATCTGAAATCGACGCAAGGTACAAAGATCGGTAAACTCACTGGATCTGCAACAGATATACCCGTGACACCTGTGCAATATAAGTACGACTGCATATACATGTAAAATAAATGACATGTATGCAGCATGGCAACCAAATGCAACAACCATATCTCAATCAAGTGCAACAACGACAATCACATGCAACTAGTATCTACTAGGCATGTATGCAAATGCAGATGCACCGCGCATCAAATGCAAGAATAATAACTGCGTATGCATGCTCCATGGTCACCCCCGCCACCTCTCTAGACACCACGACCCCTGTATGGCCGAGAGGCTTGGGTCTGTGACGACTGTACTACCCTCCAGCCCACTATATAGTGGTCGAGGCGGACAGTCCGCTAATAGCTATCTAGCTAAATAGCATCAGGGTCCCTGACTGCTCACAACGCCGGATCTCACTAAACCTCGTGACCGGGTGGCACGACAGGACTAGCAGCAACTGCTCCAACTACCACTACCCATGAGTGGCCGAGGGTGCGGTGCTAAACCAAACCAACTGATGACTCTCTCACCACAAGGGAGACAACGGTCATCAGATGCAATGAATGATGAACATGATATATATATATATATAATCATCATCCATGCAACAACCCCAAACCTCATAAATACCTCCGACAAGAGTATAGTCGTCATGATACCTCCACGTATCCCACCAAACATATGTACACACTACACATGTATAATCAACCAAAAATCTCCAATAATCCCACCAGACACATGTACACAAAAGTATAAGTACAATCAACATGTATCCTCCAATAAAAACACAACAGACATGTGTATATACCCCAAACATACAATCAACACAACTCCTCCAAAAGTACATGACAAATACGTATGTACACACCCCATGTAAATGCACGGTCAACAAGATGACTCCTATAACACATCTTCACCTATGTACAGTCAACCTCATATACCCAATCAGCATGATAATACCAACAACCCGACAATCCCTACAAGACATACTCTACACGTGTAATCACAACAGAGTAGATATCAAGAGTAGAGACTGTATCAGAATTAAATAGATCATCATAAGGGTCAAGCATAAGTATCATGCAGGAAAAGAAACAGCAACCGATCATGATATAAGATAAAGCAGCCTAATTCATCCAATAATAACCATGCACTAAGTACAAGAAAATCTACATAGAGCCAAGGAAGAAATACCCGCCTTAAGATATCTCGTATCAACAGACCCACCACATCGTGATGAACGTCTCATATCAAAGTCCTGCATAAATCAATACATATATCTCATTTTGCCAAATTCATATGATCAAATAGCTAAATAAAAGTCCTAACCCAATTAGGATCACTCCAACTAAATCTGATCTCTGAGTGATCCTCCAAACAATCCCTAATCCAACTCCTTCTAGATCCAAACATAATCCACAATTTATCAACCAATCCAAAACGCATCAATCATCACATCTTGAATCCAACTCACATATCCACCTCTAAATTACCAATCCACCACATAATAATCTCAATTCATAACAACTTATCATATAAATCAAATATCCATCATAAGTCCACATCAACCTATCAACCAAATCATCAAACTACAATCAATCACAAGCTCCAACACTAATCCACACTCATCACAAATCCTTTTAAAATCCACAAATCAATCCAATACAACTTAGATTTACCTTTCTACAATCCATCTCTACTAATCCAAACCAATGTAGAAATGAAATCACCTCTAGAAGTAAAACCTTAATCCACAATAATCCATCCAATCCACATCACAATACTCATAAATCTAAGCAATACAAAACCCTACCATCCTTTAGAAACCAAAATTTAGCTACATGCCAATGAAACCAATAGAAATACCCTACGGGAAGGACATCTCTTACCTTAATATATGGCAGCCAATCCAGTACCTAATAGTGCAGCACTCCACTGTCCAGAACTACACCAGAACACCCACACACCAAACCTTCCAAGAAACAATCCAAAACCCAATTATGCAGCAAAGAATTGCTGAAACCTTAATCCACAGTACCAAACTCACCTCAAACAGATCCCTAACTCTTCAGCCGAGACCTCCACAACTCCAAGAAATGGACTTGGCAGTGACCGGCAACAGGGAAGATCCACCACATACTGGTCCAATGCTTCCTCTATTCCAGAACAGAAAGAACATCACCAAGAAGATCAATCAAACAAGATCTTGAAGCCGTATGATTCAAGGTGAAGCATACCTCAATTAAACTCTCCCTGGTGATGTCGCCCACTTCGATCCAGCAATTTTGGAGTTGCAAGTCAAACTCCAGTGAACAGATAGAGGAGAAGAACTGAGAGAGCTCAATCTACCGAGAGAGATGCGAACCAATTCCCCCGCTGCCGTGCCCTAGCTCCGCCGGATCACCTCGATCGCTCGCAAGAAACAACCACCATGATGCCTACTCTGCCGGAGATGATTGGTACCCTTCGAGCTCCAACGTCCTATCTCCGGTAACTCAACAAGAACTCAATCGCAGTGGACGAGACCTCTCCGTCGGCGATCTAGGGCAGGAAGAGGAGGGAGAGGAAGGGAGGAGGGATCCACACCTCAAGAGGGAGAGGACGGAGAACCCGCCCTGCAAAGCTCCGGTGGTTGCTTGCGCCGGCGACACCGAGAGGCGGAGAGGAGAAATCGCCGGAGAGGGGCTCGGGCAGAGGGAATCGGGGAGGAGGAGATTGGCGTCGGGTTTGGGGAAAACGGCACTTGGGAAGGGAATTAAAGGAAAAGAAAATAACTTATAATTATAAACATTTCCTCACCTAAACAGGTATCCCAAACAGGCCTTATCTGTACTCGAAATTGATCCCCTCAAAACCCATCTTAAGAGCTCTGAAAAATTCCCAGAAAATTTCTAAAAATTCCGAAAAAATTCTATAAGGCTATTTCCCAAATAACCCTATCTATTTAAATTTTTTGATATCTTACAATTAGTTTTTGGAATAATGACTAACACATAAGGGAGGTATTTTCCTCGGCTTTGTCGAGATTTGAACCCCAGACCTTATTGTGGCAACACCTCATGTGCTAGCCACTAGATCCATCCGAGGGGACATTTCTGAAGATGCTCAAGATCTAAGGTCAATAAATTGCACCCTTTGACTGAGGTGCCAGGTTCGAGCACCCTCCTGCACAAACTCTTATCAATTAAGTGGTACCGTTCACCCAAAAATCCCTTCGGGGGTTTCTGATAAGGGATCGTTTCGGCAGTGGTGTCGGTCACTATAAAAAGTTTACCCATACAATTTTTTTGTCCCTTCGAATAGGCCTAGTGGCTAGCACATGAGGTGTTGCCACAATGAGCACCCCCTGCGCAGGCTCTTATCAATTAAGTGGTATCGTTCACCCAAAAATTCCTTTGGGGGTTTCTGATAAGGGGTCGTTTCGGCGGTGGTGTCGGTCACTATAAAAAGTTTACTCATACAGTTTTTTTGTCCCCTCGGATGGGTCTAGCGGCTAGCACATGAGGTGTTACCACAGTGAGGTCTGGGGTTCGAATCTCGGTAAAACCTAGATAAATACCTCCCTTATATGCTAGTCACTATTCCAAAGGCTAGTAGCCGCCCGTGATTTATCTCCTCCGTATAATTTATCTCTTCCGTGTTAACCTTGGAACGAGTTGACGGGGCACTGAGGATGAGTATATTCACCTTTTGCCATAATAAACTGTGGCAGTGTGGCATGCTCCATTTAGGAAATGATATGATCAAATTACTATACAATAGTCATTATGATCTGGCATACATCTATTGTTGGTAGTTTTGAGAGCATGAAAACTTAAACGAAGTAATTAAAATAATAATGCGGAAACCATAAACACTCACATTGATCTCCCGAAGAACCGCAACCGAAGACGCCGGTCGATGAAGTCGCCGATGAACCGCCGGAGACGTCGCTGCTAGGCGTGAAGATCACCCAAGCCTCTCGAACTCTTCCACAAACCAAATCCCGTCCCTACGGATGTTCTCCCTTTGCTCACACGATCACATCCACTGCTCTTCTGCACACCTCTGATCGCCAGAAGCTATCCTCACACCCCTCTGATTGCCTTGGACGCCTCTTATAAGAAGGCTGAGGAAGACGAAGGGGAAAGGACGCCCCTTCGTCTCCCTGGCATTTGCAGCAGCGAAAAGGACGAACCCTTTCGTCTGCCAAGTGTAAGGCCAACATCTCCCACTCGTCCAAGTCAATCCATATGGTCACATAGACTATGTTAGTCACATAGACTACAAGGTGATCAAGTCACGAAGACCGGAGCGAAATTAGTCACAAAGACCAAATAAGTCACGAAGACTTTATGAGGATTAAGTCACGAGGACCAGAGCAAAATTTAGTCACAAAGACCAAATAGTCACGAAGACTTTATGAGGATCAAGTCACGAAAACCAGAGCAAAATTTAGTCACAAAGACCAAATAAGTCACACAGACTTTATAAGAATCAAGTCACAAAGACTAGATCAGAACATCCATTCCATACATTAGGGAAAATGGTTCGTGCGACAGCAAGCACAGTGAGCATTCAATTGCTAAGAAAATTGTCACACCTTACTTAGCTGCTCCATAGAACAAATCAGAGACATAAATGTCCATAGAACAAATCATAGACATAAATGGCTTGCCTTTACCCCAGATTAAATTATTTACATCATCATGAACATCTCTAATCCCTCATATTGACCATATGTCAAGAGCATGTTCAACACATCCAATCAAACAAATTATTCACAATTACATTTTATGTACTGAACTAAAAATGTAACCGGTACCAGTGAATAAATGTCGCAGATATAAATCAATCTTAATATTCCTTTTTAGCTATAATCCATTCACTCTAATCAGTTGCTTTCCTAGTTATGCTCCATAGACCGAATCATCCATAGCCAATAGGAAACATGCTAAAGTAGCAGACACTAATCAGAACTTCAAGTAGATAGCTAAATAGTCACTTAGGGTAAAATCGAGATTAACTTATAATCTCAAGGGTCTCACATAGTAGAGAAGCAGGGATCCATTCTCTTACAACCCTTCTTGTCGCCATAGCACATGTGGTATGAATCACATGCTACGATGTTATTCTCTTTACCAAAAAGAGCGCATGTTTTTCCCAAATTTAACATCGTACATATTTCGATCTAGATATTCCCAATGTCTAACCTGAATTCAACATATTAATTCTAATCTGGCCTCAAGCAGATTCAGTAAATGGTGGGTGCATTTACTCCAATCATTACACAAATGATCTCATCTTGACACAAATATCAAGGCGACCTTAACTTATGAGTATGTCTCTATTCACAGCTACATAAGTTGTCTCATAAGCAACGGTCTTACCTCTATTCGTACTTAACAATTAGAGATGATTGTCCATGTGAGTGGATCAATCCCAATCTGTCAACATGCTTATCGAGACTTTTTGTTCGAATGTAACCGAGACATATACACTGAATAGATCATGACATTTTTCATTTATCAAAACATCTTTACAATTGTTACATTCTTCGAAGTCCCAAAGACTTCATATGCCCATGAAATGACTCTTTAGTCAATGGCTTAGTAAAAGGATCAACAAGCATATTCCGTGTAGGGATGCACTCAAGAATAACCTTTTTCTTGTCAACAATATCCCTTACAAAATTATACTTAATTTCTATATGCTTGCCTTTGCTGTGGTATTTGGGATCCTTGGAATAAGCTATTGCAGCTTGACTGTCACAATACACAGTAACAGGACTCCCACATTCCTCAACAATCTTCAGATGCTTCAGGAACCTTCTTAGTCAGACAGCCTCTTGCACAGTCGCTGCACAAGCCACATACTCGGCTTCCATTGTCGACAAGGCTACACAAGCCTGCTTCTTGCTGTTCCATGAGATGGCGCCATCATTCAGCAAGAAGACATAGCCAGATGTGGATTTTCTGTCATCAAGGTCCCCTGCCCAATCTGCATCTGAGTAGCCACTTAGGCTCATATCTGATCCTTGGAAACAGAGGCAATAATCAGCTGTTCCTTTAAGATATCTGAATATCCTCTTCACCGCTTTCCAGTGTCTCGATCCTGGGTTTGACTGGAAACGACTAACTAAGCCAACAGCATAGCTTATATCGGGAGGAGTACACAACATAGTGTACATCAAACTACCAATAGCACTGGCATATGGTTTCTTCTTCATTTCGGCTATTTCCTCAGGAGTCTTTGGATACATACTTTTGCTCAAGACAGTACCTTTCGCAATAGGCGTCTGTTCAATATTGCAATCTGACATATTGAAGTGTTGTAGCATCTTAGTGATATAAGCTTCTTGAGACAAACTCAAAAGCCTCTTTGATCGGTCTCTAACGATCTTCACTCCTAAGATGTACTCTGCTTCTCCCATATCTATTATGTCAAATTGTGATGAAAGCCAACTTTTGACTTCTATCACACACTTTATGTCACTTCCAGCTATTAGCATATCATCAACATAAAATGATAAAATGACAAGCTTTCCTTTTTTCCTTCCTTAGGTAAACACAATGATCCTCATTGATCATTTCGAAACCATAAGATAATATTACTTCATTAAATCTTATGTTCCATTGTCTTGACGCTTGCTTTAGCCCATATATAGACTTCCGAAGTCTACATACTCTTTTCTCTTGGCCTTCAGCAACATAACCTTCTGGTTGTACCATATAGATTTCTTCGTCAAGATTACCATTAAGGAAAGCCGTTTTTACATCCATCTGATGTAATTCCATGTCATAGTGTGCTACTATAGCTAGGATGACACGTATTGACACAAACTTTACAACTGGGGAGAATGTCTCTTCAAAGTCAATACCCTCCATTTGGGTATATCCTTTTGCAACTAATCGAGCTTTGTATCGATTAATCGATCCATCTGCTTTCCTCTTTACTTTGAGAATCCACTTATTCCCAATAGCCCTTCGGCCAGGAGGAAGATCGACTAAATCCCAAACTTGATTCTTTCTCATTGACTCCATTTCTTCATCCATTGCAACTTTCCATTCTTTTCTAACTGAGCTGCCCATAGCTTCCTCAACTGTTCGAGGTTCCTCATCGTCAACTGGGAGAACCATTAATGCCTCATTCTCAATATCAAACCTTCTTCGTGGAATAATCTGACGACTACTTCTTCGAAGGTTAGACTGTTGAGAAACTGACTCATTCAGTGGCAAATTACTCCCACTCGGTTGACTAGATTCAGGCATCTCCTGATTTGTTGATAAAGGAACATTATCCTCCTCCTCTATCTCATATAGAGGAATTGTCTTATCAACTTCACCTCGTGTTGGGAACTCAGTTTCTAGAAAAGTAACATCTCTTGACTCTATTTCAGAGATGGTTCCATCTTGTCGCTCACCAATAAAAACATAACCTTTAGAGGTCTCAGAGTACCTTATAAAGATACACTTCTTACCTCTGGGTCCTAGTTTTCCATATTCGTGAGTCTTATCATGAACGTAGGCAGCTGACCCCCAAGGTCTCAGATTACTCAAATCCGGTTTTCTGCCTGTCCAACGTTCATGTGGGGTAGATGGAACTGACTTTGAAGGCACTTTGTTAAGTATATAGGTCGCTACTAGCAATGCATCTCCCCAATAGGAGATTGGCAAATTAGCTTGCGCCATCATAGACCTAACCATTTCAAGAAGAGTCCTATTTCTTCTTTCAGCAACCCCATTTTGCTGTGGAGTTCCAGGGATAGTTAGCTGTCTAATAATCCCTTTCTCATTACACATTGTCTTGAACTGATCAGACAAATATTCTCCTCCACGGTCAGTGCGCAAGGTTTTAACCTTACGTTCCAATTGATTCTCAACTTCGTTCAAGTAACGAATAAAGCAATCCAATGCTTCAGATTTGTGAGAAATCAAATACACATGACCAAAACGTGTGAAGTCATCGATAAATGTAATGAAATAAGAACTCCCATTTCTAGCCTTCACATTCATTGGACCACAAATATCCGAATGAATTAATTGCAATGGTGAATCAGACCTAATAGCCTTACCAAATGGTTTCCTAGTCGCCTTTCCAGCAAGACAATGCTCACATATAGACAAGTTAATCTTAGCATGAGTGCCTAATAGGCCCTCCTTAGCTAATCTATTCATTCGTTCTTGTCCTATATGTCCCAATCTAGCATGCCAAATTTCATCATTAACATCAGCATTACTAGTAAGAGCAATGTTTGAAAAATAACTATTATTATTTGATTCTACATCAAGAACCATAAAACCATTTGTTACATAACCATATCCAATTAACACAGAGTTAATTCGAAGTTCCACACAACGGCTATAAAAATTTACATTGTAACCTAAATCAAGAAGACAAATAACGGAAACCAGATTCCGTCGAATCTCAGGAGCGTACAGGACATCATGTAGAAACAAAGTGCCTCCACCACGTAGGTTGAGCTTGCAAGTGCCAATTCCTTTGACTTCTATTCTTGCATTGTTTCCTACATATATCCATTTGTTGCCAGCTGGTACCCGATGGTACTCCACATATGTAGCTCGATCACGAGCTACGTGGTTCGTTGCTCCTGAATCTATAATCCACAAAGGATACGAATCAGCTAACAACACTGTACTTGCAACATATTGCTCGTGGAAAGAAGATAAAAATGGATTTACCTTTTTAGGCTCAGTACAATCCCGAGCAAAATGGCCCTTCTTGCCACAGTTGAAGCAAGTCAACTTGCTCCTAGGTTTTTGTCCATTTTTCTTTCCTTTCTTCTTGATTTGGTTTTTCGCAGCAACAACATTAACCTCCTTTCCTTTCCCCTTTCCTTTCTTGAACCACTTGTTCTTATTCTTGGAACCAGAACCTTCAGCTACAAAAGCTTGATCCGAAATCCTTGCGGATTCAATCCTCTCCGCCTCTAGTTCCACATGGCGTGAGACATCAGTGAAAGTCTTGATACTCTCACTATGGGTCAGGTTCTGTTTCATCATTTCCCAAGAATAAGGAAGGGAACGGATAACTGCCTGAACCTGTTGTTCATCGGTCAACGTATAACCTGCAGTCTTCAGCTCTCGAATCATGTTACCCATCTCCCTGAGATGTTGGGCCATGGTAACATTCGAGCGCTTCTTACAACTATCAAACTTGATAGTTAGCTGACGGAGCTTACTCAGACTGACTCCACTGTACTTCTCTCTAAGGGCTACCCAGACAGCATGAGCCGATGGTAATGGCCCATACTCAAATACCAGGTCATCCACCATTGAACTAATCAATATACCCTTAGCAATGGAATCCTTCCTTTTCCATGCCTTATAGGCATCAAGGTCACGTCTGTGCTGTGCTGTGGAACCATCAACCGGTTCCTCCATGATTTGGTTTACAGCCTCCAGAACTTCTTGTTCCCCAAGAACATATTGTATCTTGAGGTGCCAGATTTTGTAGTTATCCCCATATAATTTCTCACCCTTATTGAGTTCAGCTATGATGTTTTTAGTTGCCATAATCTACATAAATAAACAAATTATTTATTATTTCAGTGTAATTCATATATGTGCAACTATTTATTGACTCAGTGTAAATTAGAATTAGTTTACAAAATCAAGTGATAACATTGTTTCCACTCATCATTTGTATGTTCTAATTTAATCAACACTGATCAATTATATTACACATATCCCAACTAATGAACAAATCATTTTATATGAACGAATCATATTTATATGAACTAATCATATCATGAAATGAACTAATCATTTCCAAGTTAGTTAACATATAACATAACTTTTATTATATAATTCTGTTTATACAAAACAACAGAAATTATTACATGACTCAAAAAACTAGATGAGCTAACACTGCTCGTACATAACGACAGCAAACAGAACACTAATAAACTAGATAGGCCAGCATTGCTCCCACTAGGACAAACACTAGTATAGCAGCCAACACTATCCCTATTAACCTGGACTCATTTGGGATAATCTCAGATGGGGTTGCTTCAGGATTCTCCATTAGATCCATTTCTGGATCTTCCTCGAGCATCTCCTGGTCCTCTTCAGACTTTTCAGGCTCTTCTTCACCCATATGGTGAAGTAGTTCCTCACACAGTACTGAATATGTGACACTAGGGATGTAAATGAACCAAACGGTTCGCGAGCTATTCGGAGCTCGATTCGGTAAAAAGCTCGTTCGAGTTCGTTCGTTTATCTTATCGAGCCGAGCTCGAGCTCGATTTCGAGCTCGACAGTTTTATCGAGCCGAGCTCGAGCTTAAGGATATTCGGCTCGTGAGCTCGCGAACATGTTCGTTTATAGGCTCGCGAGCCAAAAAAACGAGCCTTAAAACGAGCCTTAAATCGAGCCTTAAAACGAGCCTTAAACGAGCCAAAAAAACGAGCTCTAAAACGAGCCAAAAAAATGAGCTCTAAAACGAGCCTTAAAATGAGCCAAAAACGAGCTCTAAAACGAGCCAAAAACGAGCTCTAAACGAGCCCGAAAACGAGTCCGAGCTCGCTTAACGAGTTAGGCTCGTTAACTTTGATAATCGAGCTAATAACGAGCCGAGCTCGAACTGTTCGCGAGCCTGATAATTCTAAAACGAGCCGAGCTCGAGCCTTGTGATAAAAGCTCGCCGAGCTCGAGCCTGATACTGTTCGGCTTGGTTCGGCTCATTTACATCCCTATGTGACACGCCCTTGATGACGCCCCCATACATAGTCTGCTATTATCCTGGGATACTCTGGCAATGCATGCATCAATGCCCAGATCCTATAATTGTCCAGGACTGGAAACTCTTCTTGCTCAAGTTTCCAAAATAGTCTATCCAGCCGTCTAACATGTCCGTCAACTCCATAAGCAGACTTATACTCTATCTCCTGAATCTCCTCTCGGAGCTGGTTTCGCCGCACTTCGCGACGAGTCAATGTGGTAATCGTCTGTGCCATCTGAAAAATTGAATTTAAATAAGTCAGTACAAAACCGACAAACCAGTACAAAACCAGTTTAATTCAATTTATACAGGCATACCATCATTATACATCAAGAAAAACAAATCTTCTCGATTTTCAGGAGTTTAAGTCGACTGACCCATTAGACCGGTCAATCAGGAGTCTGGATGTTAAACTTAGTCTATTGTCCTCATTAGTACTAATCTAATTGGACCTATGTTCTGTTCTTATTTAAGCCCATTTGAGTCAATCACGGACTTATTAATCAAACTCAGGTTCGTTTGACTCGTCTAATTGCCCATTGGATTAAGTCTGACTCATTAGAACAAATCCAATGTTTCTGATCAAATTTTGACACAACGGAACTAATCCGGTCATATTCGATCTGCCCAACTTATGGAATCAAGAATACCCAACTTCTTTAGTTAAGATCACCCTTATTAATTCAATAATAAACTGAGCTGGTTAAACCAACAAATAATTTGAACCAGTTTTAGATATTATTGAATCAAATTGGTCTGCTTAAATTAACTAATAATTTAAACCAGACCGGGGTTTGATCGATCAAGTTGGTAGAGTTCTATTTTCGATAAATTGAACCATAAATTAATTAAATATATTTATTAATTAATAATACATATCTATATGTATTTAATTAATAAAAATATTTAATTAAATTTACTACTGTTCATGTCGTGAAGAAGGAAAATTAAAATCAACATGCATACATTTTTTTTTCTTTCTTACACGATTTTGTTTTTTTGTTTTTTTTTTCACAGTGCTTCATTAAACATACTGTTCATGCTTTTTTTTTTTTTTTTTCACTCTGGAATCGATTCATACCTTCTCTTGAATCGATTCATGTGCATGATATACTGTGCTTCGAGAAAAAAAATCTATTCATGCCTTTAATCGATTCATGAATCGATTGAGTTCATTTTTTTTTTCTTCGTCAAACAGCGCTCTGTACATGATTTTAAATTCTCTTCAGTCGATTGAAATTTTCAATCGATTAATGAATCGATTCAGTACATGCATAGTATTTTTTAATCGATTCATTCATAGTGTTGAATCGATTCTGTGCAATTTTTTTCTCTGTTGCGATTTTGAATCGATTGGAATACAATTTCAATCGATTCATCCCAATTGAATCGATCGATCAATCGATTCAATTGATGAACAGTATCGTCTTCTTCGCGACAGAAGAAGAAAAACGCGAGCTTTTTCGCGTCGATTTCCATACTTTCAAAACTATGCATGCTCTGATACCATTGCTGGTAGTTTTGAGAGCATGAAAACTTAAACGAAGTAATTAAAATAATAATGCGGAAACCATAAACACTCACATTGATCTCCTGAAGAACCGCAATCGAAGACGCCGGTCGATGAAGTCGCCGATGAACCGCTGGAGACGTCGCTCTGCTGTCGCCGAGAAGATCACCACACGGAACCTTCTCGAACTCTTCCACAAACCAAATCTCGTCCCTACGGATGTTCTCCCTTTGCTCACACGATCACATCCACTGCTCTTCTGCACACCTCTGATCGCCAGAAGCTATCCTCACACCCCTCTGATTGCCTTGGACGCCTCTTATAAGAAGGCTGAGGAAGACGAAGGGGAAAGGACGCCCCTTCGTCTCCCTGGCGTTTGCAGCAGCGAAAGGGACGAACCCTTTCGTCTGCCAAGTGTAACGCCCAACATCTATTGCATCATCACTTAAAAAAAAAAAATTTCCTGTATAAATTGAGGTTTTTTTTAAACTTTTAAGAGTGTTTTTTAACACTTCTACCCTTTTATGCCGATTACAAAATTATTTTTTTATTGTCTTCCTTATAGGGTATATCCTATAGAAGTGATTTCTATAACCATTGGTAAAAATAGAAAAATCATTCCTATTATTTTTTATAGGGTATATCCTATAGAAGTGATTTCTATAACCATTGGTAAAAATAGAAAAATCATTCCTATTATTTTTTTGGGTACGATTTGAAATCAATCTTACACATTGTGCATATAACAATAATTTCAAATCGCTTCTGTAACTATAAATTTAGGAGCGATTCAAATAACTCTGAAATCCTTTAGGTGTAAGAATAATTTTAAATTACTCCTTCACTCATGGATATAAGAGCGATTTTGAAACACTATTGATGCTACAAATTTAGCAATAGTTCAAACTGCTCTTAGAACTCATTGAGTATAAGAACAATTTTCAATATATATGACATGGATATCCAAGTGATTTTAAACCACTTCTGAAGCTAGGAATTTAATAGCAGTTGTGAATCACTCTTGAAGTCGTTGGGTATAGGAACTATTTTGAACCAGTCATGATGCCAAGCATATTGGATCAATTTCCAATTCTTCTTGAAAGTAATGGTTTTAGAATCGTTTTGAAACCATTATTGAAACTATAAATTTGGAGCTATTTACAAGCACTCTTCAAGTCATGAACATTAAGCCATTTTAAACCATTCGTAAAACAATACATATAAAAATATCTTTTAGTCATGAATTTAGAGCAGTTTACAAATGACCGAGTAAATTGCATACAACTCAATGTTGAAGAAAATCTGATTCTATCAATGGTGTAATTGTTCAGGGATCTCTACATAGAATACATCTTGCAAACCTTGAGGCGATAATTCCAAATGAAAGCTAGCCATATTCCATTTTTGAATTATGAGTCGCAACAAAGATATTGCACTATCTATCATTCAGAATATTGTGATGTCTTTTTTGGTATTATTTATTCTTTTGCATGATTGGATTGTTAATTGAAGCATTGAAGAAGAATTTCGGTAGCCTATAACTTGTTGCTTTACTCCACGGATCTTAAGCCCTCTCACCACATATTCGATAAGCGAGTTGGATGCCCTTAGGCATGATGGTCGCCCTCTTGTCATGGATCGCATAGAGGTTGGTGTCTTCAAAGAGTCTTAACAAAGTATGCCTACAACTTCTTGCAGGGCGGTGATGGCAGAGCTCTTGAAACAAAGGTTAGTCTTCAAGTCCTATGCAAGCTCACGCACCAAGTGCTGGAATGACAACTTCTGAATCAGTAACTCCATGCTCTTCCTGTACTTCTGGATCTCCCTTAGCACCACCAAGCCCAGAAGGATCGATGGGGCTTTTTCACACCGCCAGTTGCGGGGATTGACTTCCTCACGACCTTCGTCGCCAATTACTGCACCATCTACTTCGTCCTAACCATCACACTACTTAAGAAATACAAGTAGATGTGCATCAAATAATGAATAAAAGTATATATAATTAATGCATATCACATCCCTAGACTTAAAATTTAGTTGTCCTCATGGAAAAACTTTCAATCTAGACTCATGAGTAGGTGAGTACATCATAATGCTCAGTGGATTAATTTAACTCTATCTGTCACGCCCCGGAGGAGTCTCTGTCCGAAGAAATTTCGGCAGCATCTCCCCTGTACGGCGGACAATCTGAAACTTTTCTACAAGCACTATATACCTCAGCCACATACGGCTGGAATAATAACAATAAAAGAAAACAAACACCACACAGTTAATATCAAATTCAGCCTCTGGCTGACACAACCACGCAGTTAAAAATAAAGCAGCCCACTCACCTGTACCAAAACCAAAACACAAAACTGCTAGACGGCTAGGCTTACACAACCAATAACAAATACAAAATACCACATAACAACATCAACACTCCAAAAATAAAACCAGAGTACAGAGCTAAACAAACTGATACATAAAACAAACAAAACATACGTGAAACCGATAAGTCTTCTGATGTGACGTAGGGACCAGCAGACAGGATGCTCCAAGCGACACCATAAATTACCTGAAAAGATAGTGTCAACGGGGTGAGTTCAACAACTCAAGAATACCAATGGACATGAGTAGTAAGATATATCTATCAGCAATAAACATGGAATACAACTTCCTAATCATATATAGGAATATGCAAACCGAAAGGCGAGGAAGTCAGACTCACCGTGAACTCTATCCGGACAAAGGGGTCAAACCGAAGTGTCAATAATCACATGCGGTCAAAGGTATCATCCAACCAAATGCAAAGAATCGGAAACACAATCACAATAATATAAATACATCAATGCGTATGATGCTAATGATGCGTCTGGTCACCCCGCCAGTCAGTCCTCTCACACACAAATGGCGAGACCGAGTGGGTAGGGCTATGACAACAGTGCACTCTGTCGTCTTGCTCGATGAGTGACCAGGTGGACGGGATCTTTGGAGTACTCTGTCTTGTGACCCCAAATCATAAATGGGGAGCTCGATGCTCTCAACTCCGACACGTACGATGGCGGGAGGTATCTCTGGCTACCACCGAGTCACCGACCAGCGGAGCCAAGCAGAGTCCACCGTCTCACGGCTACTCTGTTGCTACACTAAATGCCGAGCAAACAGAGGCGGGCACGGCTACCATCTTGGGTCATATGACCAACGGAGCCAAACAGCAGAACCGCCACACACCTGCCTGATATACCACTACACCATGAGCGGGGGTGTGTGCAGTACATGTAACTGGCGATGGGCTCAACCATAGTGGAGCCGACAATCGCACAGCATGCAATCATGATGCATGTCACTATGCATAACAAAAACTGATCAACATAACCATATCCATATATACAAAATGGGTACTGTAAAAGCGATGGTCACATACCAAAATCTAGGGTACCCAGGTCAGATAGAATATCAAAACATATGTCCCGAACATAACAAGTATGGTATATCCTGATCAGCATAGAATAATCCATATATATATAATATGGGTACCACAGTATCAGTAGGTCAAATCCACGGATCTAGGGTATACAAGTCCTCTAAGGTATAACAACCTAGATCCTAAACATATCCCTCTTCCATAGCATGTGTACCAACAATATACACAGATCCAAGAATCAAGGTCTAGGCACACGAATCATATATGATATACAAATAGAGGTACACACGTCAGGTATGGTATAAAAACCTAGGTATCAGATAATCTAGATACACATGCCAAAAAAATAAAATCCAGAACCTAGTCCGAACCTCAGTAGGTATGGTATGCCACTTACTCTAGGAACCAAGGTACTCATGGCAATAATCCTGAAAAGTAAACATGGATACATAACAAACGGCCAACAGATCATGCTATGGGTATCAAACCGTGACATACCAAGGCAAACATGATCATTGCTTGCAGCTATAAAATACTATGCATATCCAATAGACAATATCATAAAGATAAGTCAAGAGGTACCCACCTTCATACGCATGTCGTATCAACCGTCCTCAACAAGTCCAAGAGATCGCATCCAACTCAAATCCTTCACATCAATTTAATCCAAGAACACATAAACTAAGTCTATAATCCATTAGATTAGACTACACATTTATCAATGCTAACCACTCACCAGAATTGATGGCTCCACCAATGACGTATAGCTGGTATAACTCTCTGCCAGCGTAGATGAAATCACTGTCCCTCCCAAATCTGAGGACTCTACAGTTGCCTTGCGACCGAAACATCCTCCTGTCGATAACAGTGGTCAACACTAAGAGAAATTACTGCCCAACCAAACCATAAACTCTAAATTAGCAATCCCACACCCAATCATCACAATACTGAGATGAGATGCACAAATCACAACTGAAATCCAGCAGTAAAATAATCTCACTTACCACTTTAACCACTGCTAGGGCACGGTACAACAAAACGGGACCACAGGAACGACTTGAATGCTCTGCTTCTGTCCACAACCCGAAGAAGAAGATCAGTGGTCGGAGAGAACTCCAATTCCAGTGACTGTCCTAGAGGAGAGCAGCAACCACGACCGGTAGTGAAGAATCAGAAGGGAAAAATGGGCTTGGTGGTGGCTGTCGGCATCGGAGTGGGGCGTCGGCTGAGGCTAGGGCAGAGGAGCGGCGGCGGCTGTGAACCCAACTAGGGAACGGTCCTCTCCTCCTTTGGCCGTCACCTAGGGCAGAGGTGCGGCGGTGCTCGGGTGGCTCGTAGCTAGGGCACAGGTAACGGTGCTAGCTTCCTGTGGCCGGTGATCTGCGCACGGCTCGGCGTGGATGAGGAGGAGAGGAAATTTGGCTCTGGGAGGAAGAACGAGAAGAGAAGAGGAGGAGAAAACCGCTCGGCCGGCGGTTAGGGCACCGAAGGAGAAGGTGCGCGGCGGCGTCGGGAAGAAGAAGGAAAGGGTGCGGGGTTTGCTCGGGTTCGGCGACAAAAGCAAAGGAAAAGAAATAAAGAAATAAAAAGGAAAAGGATATATCAATATAATCTTTTCCTCGCTTAAATCGGGTAGCCTAAACAGGCTTTTTCGGACCCCGTTCTTGTCCCTGTTAACTCGTCCATACGAGCTCCGAAAAATTCCCGAAAAATTTCCAAAAATTTCAGAAAATTCCCTTATTAATATTCGCCTATTCTCGGTATTTTACATTCTCCCCCACTAATAGAAATTTGGTCCCCAAATTTCGTTATCTACCATCAGCAAGTACTAACAACAGATATATAGTATAAATGCTGAATGATAAACTAAATCACACACCTCAAGTGAAAAGATGGGGATATCGAGCTCGGATAATATCCTCGAGCTCCCAAGTAACCTCCTCGTCCAAATGATACTGTCATCCGACTTTAACCAGTCGGATAGTCTTGTTCCGCAACTGACACTCTTTCTGGTCGAGAATCCATACCGGAACCTCCTCATAGGTGACGTCAGGCTGAATAGAAATTAAGATATTTGTCTGCACATGTGTCGGGTCGAGTAGGTATCTGCTAAACATAGACATGTAGAACACATCGTACACGCCTACCAAGGATGGTGGTAGTGCTAACCAATAAGCTACCGCTCCAATCCTCTCCAAGATCTGAAAAGGACCAATATATCGCGGAGCTGGCTTACCTCTGAGGTCAAATCTCTTCACCCCTTTCGTGGGTGGAACTCGCAGAAATACATGGTCGCCAATAAAGAACTCTAGGGTCTGCGTCTCCGATCAACATAACCCTTCTGACAATCCTGCGACTCTGGCATCCTCCGTCTGATAGTACGGACCAACTCTGCCTCACACTGATCTCTGTAAGGTCCCAACAACTGGGCCTCCCCAACCTCATCCCAGAGGGTGGGTGTCCGACAAGGTTTACCTTACAACGCTTCAAACGGTGTCATCTGGATAGCCAAATGCAAACCGCTGTAGTAGGCGAACTCTACCAATGACAAGTGGTCCTCCCAACTGCCTCGAAAATCCAATACACATGACCTCAACAAGTCCTCTAAAGTCTGAATGGTCCGCTCCGACTGTCCATCTGTCTACGGATGGAAAACTGTACTGTAACAGAGCTCAGTGCCTAAAGGCTGCTGTAGGCTCTGCCAGAAACGAGACGTGAAACAGGGGCCTCTATCCGAAATAATAGTCAACGGGACACCATGTGATCTGATGATCTCCCGGCAAAACAGATCTACCAATCGATCCAGGAAATCAGTCTTCCGGATCGCTAAAAAGTGCGCGGATTTGGTTAATTGATCAACGATTACCCAAATCGCGTCTTGGTCTCGTCATGTCCTTGACAAACTCACCACAAAGTCCTTAGTAATATGTTCTCATTTCCACTCAAGAATAGAAATCTAATGAAATAAGCCGGCAGATCTCTAATGCTCGGCTTTCACTTGCTGATAGACGAGACATCTAGCTACAAAATCTGCGATGTCTTCCTTCATGTCGTTCCACCAATAGAAACACCTCAAATCTTGGTACACGCGGGTACCGCCTGGGTGGACAGCAAATCATGAGCGATGAGCCTCCGGAAGTAACTCTTATAAGACCGGATGAGACTGAGGTACGCATAATCTACCTCGGTAATATATAATACCCACATCAACGCGGGTGAACTCTGTTTGCTGCCCAGAACCTAGCTGGTTGCCAATGAACTGTAAATACTGATCACCAGCCTGGGCCTCTCGGATCCTCGTCCTGATCGACGATTGAGCAACCATGGTAACAAGAATACCCTGCTCTATCTGTAGCCACAACTCGGTGGCAAGCCAAAGTCACTCTAGACTTCCGGCTAAGTGCATCGGCAACCACATTAGCTCTCCCCGGGTGATAGCTAATGGTATAATCATAATCCTTCAGGAAGTTCATCCATCCCCCTGTCGGAGATTAAGTTCCTTATAAGTAACCAGATATTTGAGACTCTTATGGTCAGTGAGAATCTCAAATGTAACGCCATATAAAACAATGTCGCCAAATCTTCATGGCAAAAATAATGGCGACTTGCTCCAGATCATGTACAAGGTAGTTCTTCTCATGCTCCTTCAACCGACGAGAAGCATAGGAGACTACTCTATCGTGCTGCATCAGAACAGCGCTCAAACCCTGAATAGATGCGTCGGTGTAGAGGACATATCCGTCCTCTCCAGAAGGTAAACCCAAAATCGGAGCCGACACTAGTCTCCGCTTCAGCTCCTAGAAGCTGGTCTTGCAATCCTCAGTCCAAGTGAACTTTACGCCTTTCCTGGTCAGGCATGTAAGTAGCATAGCAATCCGTGAGAAACCCTCAACGTATCTCCAGAAATATCGAGCCAAACAAAGGAAGTTGCGAGCCTCTTATATCAACTCCATCTACTACCAACGGTAACAACCTCGATCTCCTGTGGAATCACGGTATACTCCTACTGGTGACCGTGTGTCCAAATCATCATCACATAAGACAATCCAAATAAGCACTACTGATCATCACATATAGATGTTCTCGTCGAAACATCTCTAGATCTAAGCAAAGGTGGTGTACGTGACTCACCGCAGATCCGAAATAGATCACAACATCGTCAACAAAGACAATGGAAACCGATCCAAACATTCTAGGGATACCCAAATCATCGAGTCCATGATAACATCTAGGGCACCGCAAGCACTAATGGTAAAACCAAGACACATAATGTCCGTATCACAGACATTCCTAACAATAAGATCCCCAACAATAAACAGATCTAATCACCAAGGATATATAATCACCAAAGAATAGAACCTCCAGTGTGAGAGCAATGATCTATCACACGAAATACCACATATGTGGGAGCAACGCTCTACCATAAGAAATCCTCCATATGTGGGAGCAACGCTCCACCACAAATAATCCGAAAATGTATCTGCAATAGATATGGGAGCAATGCTCCGCTATAAGCAATCCGCAATAGGTGGGAGTAACGCTCCACCACAGACAATCCATAACATGTGTGGGAGCAACGCTCCACCACCAACAATACATAAGTGTCCAAGGCACCTAACTATCTAGCTAGAGACTGCACGAGATCTCTCTACCACAGATCACTGTGGTTAACCTAGGGTATCACAATCCAGTAATCAAATCAAATCCATAGTCAACTATATCATCATCCTAGTGGGTCGGTCACCCACTAATAGGAGAATTAGTTGACAGGGTAATACAACTAATGTCATAATATAGACATTTAACATTCTACATTCCACATAAGTAGACTCATCATGATGCTACCAACCATACACCTAACACACGTGCACACACAACATAAGTATGATCAGCATAATCCTCTAATTAGTGCACACCCAACATACTCACAATATAGGTGTAAATCACCGTAATATCTCCAACAATACATACCGAACCCGTATGCATATATCATCGTAGGTAAAATCAACAATACCCTCAAACAACACTCACCTGACATATATAAACATATGCCAAGAGTATAATCAACGTAATACTTCCAACAAGGCATACTAAAACCCAGGTGTTTTCACAAATCACACATAATCAACAAGATACCTCAGATACTACACCAAACACATATGTACATATCACAACACAGATTTAAATCAATAAGATACCTCCAATATGTTAATCAGACACGTACAGCTAACTAAATAGCTATAATCCACAAAGAACCTACAATAACCACATCGAGATGGGAATACCCACACTATCTGCAAATGAACTATCCATCATAGAATTCCTTCAACTCATAACAATCATATCTACACACCACATAAATATGCATAATCAACATTTTTTAAATCCAATCTACCACACAAACCCTACGCCACCTTCTAAGTTATCCTATTAGGTACATACAGTCTAAAATTAAAGTACTCATGGAATAGGCTACATCGATCCTCTATCGACTGACCAAATCATCAATAGTATATGGCTAATTCAATCCTTTCCCACGTTAGTATAAGCTAGGTACTCGATGTGCTCAAGATATCCAACTAAGCACGAATAACCCAAGATTCAAACATCTAGAAGTAAAGTAGGTCAATCCCCTACTGATCGGATCAACAAAACTAATCGGTCATCTACTAACTAATCAAGAATAAATAAAGCCTCTACAAGCATCTAAGGTAAATCGATCACGACTACCCAAGTCAACAAACATCAATCTATCTTCTACTGACCGATCTAACAAGAGTAAATCAATTATCTACGGATGAAATTAACTAAGAATAATTGGTATACTACTAGCTAGGTCAACATAAAGATATAGATACTATCCACTACCCAGCTAATAATAACAGAGGCTGGTATGTGCCTCAATTTGCTAATCAACAAGTAATAACAGAAGCTAAAAACTACTGGTGGTACGATATGAAAAATCACCAGAAACTGTAACCCTTAATCTCTATCAAGGTCGATCATCATCAGTGGCTATCCCATCACATATAATATGTGCTACCACAACCAGACAAATACTAATAAAGAATGCTAATACAGATGATAAACTGTAATATAGGGCATATACTAACAGAAAGGTAGGATAACAGTATATACCAACATACCTCCTATAGCTTGGAGATGTCCTGCTGCTGCCAGGTCCCAAAACCCGAAAAGTCACATCAAGAAGACCAAAACACAAAATCCGAAACACAGGGAAAATAAGACTCGTAAGCCGAGCTCTGATACCACTAAATTGATATCAGATAAATCTCGAAAATCCAAAACACATAGCAAGTATCGTATACCTGCTCTGATACCACTAAATTGTCACGCCCCGGAGGAGTCTCTGTCCGAAGAAATTTCGGCAGCATCGTGGACAATCTGAAACTTTCTACAAGCACTATATACCTCAGCCACATACTGGAATAATAACAATAAAGAAAACAAACACCACGATTAATATCAAATTCGACCTCTGGACACAACCTGTGATTAAAATAAAGCGACCCACTGTACTCAAAACAAAACACAAAGCGCTAGCCGGCTAGGCTTACACAACCAATAACAAATACAAAATACCACATAACAACATCAACACTCCAAAAATAAAACCAGATAGAGCTAAACAAACCGATACATAAAACAAACAAAACATACGTGAAACCGATAAGTCTTACGATGTGACGAGGGACCGTGAGACAGGATGCTCAAGCGACACCATAAATTACAGTACGAAAAGATAGTGTCAGCGGGGTGAGTTCAATAACTCGTGAATACCAATGGACATGAGTAGTAAGATATATCTAATAGACAACAAACATGGAATATAACTTCCTAATCATATATAGAAAATATGCAAAACGAAGGGGAAGCAGTACTTACCAGGAACTCCTATCCGGACAAAAGGGTCGTCAAACCGAAAGTCAATAATCCTGTATGCAGGTCAAAGGTATGCATCCAACCAAAATGCAGCAACCAAATGCAGCAAACACAATCACAATAATATAAATACATCAATGCATATGATGCTAATGATGCGTCCTGGTCACCCCTGACGCCAGTCAGTCCTCTCACACACAAATGGCGAGACCGAGTGGGTAGAGCTATGACAACCGTGCACTCTGTCGTCACTGCTCCTGATGAGTGACCGAGTGGACGGGATGCTGTCGGAGTACTCCTGTCCTGTGACCCCAAATCATAAATGGGAGAGCTCAATGCTCTCAACTCCCGGTACACGATGACGGGGAGGTATCTCTGCCGGCTACCACGCTGAGTCACCTGACCAACGGAGCTACGCTGCTACACTAAATGCCAGCGGAGCCAAACAGAGCGGAACTGACTGCCGGCTACCACGCTGGGTCATATGACCAACGGAGCCAAACAGTAGAACCGCCACACACCTGCCTGATATACCACTACACCATGAGCGGGGGTGTGTGCAGTACATGTAACTGGCGATGGGCTCAACCATAGTGGAGCCGACAATCACACAGCATACAATCATGATGCATGTCACTATGCATAACAAAAACTGATCAACATAACCATATCCATATATACAAAATGGGTACTGTAAAAGCGATGGTCACATACCAAAATCTAGGGTACCCAGGTCAGATAGAATATCAAAACATATGTCCCGAACATAACAAGTATGGTATATCCTGATCAGCATAGAATAATCCATATATATATAATATGGGTACCACAGTATCAGTAGGTCAAATCCACGGATCTAGGGTATACAAGTCCTCTAAGGTATAACAACCTAGATCCTAAACATATCCCTCTTCCATAGCATGTGTACCAACAATATACACAGATCCAAGAATCAAGGTCTAGGCACACGAATCATATATGATATACAAATAGAGGTACACACGTCAGGTATGGTATAAAAACCTAGGTATCAGATAATCTAGATACACATGCCAAAAAAATAAAATCCAGAACCTAGTCCGAACCTCAGTAGGTATGGTATGCCACTTACTCTAGGAACCAAGGTACTCATGGCAATAATCCTGAAAAGTAAACATGGATACATAACAAACGGCCAACAGATCATGTTATGGGTATCAAACCGTGACATACCAAGGCAAACATGATCATTGCTTGCAGCTATAAAATACTATGCATATCCAATAGACAATATCATAAAGATAAGTCCAGAGGTACCCGCCTTCATACGCATGTCGTATCAACCGTCCTCAACAAGTCCAAGAGATCGCATCCAACTCAAATCCTTCACATCAATTTAATCCAAGAACACATAAACTAAGTCTATAATCCATTAGATTAGACTACACATTTATCAATGCTAACCACTCACCAGAATTGATGGCTCCACCAATGACGTATAGCTGGTATAACTCTCTGCCAGCGTAGATGAAATCACTATCCCTCCCAAATCTGAGGACTCTACAGTTGCCTTGCGACCGAAACATCCTCCTGTCGATAACAGTGGTCAACACTAAGAGAAATTACTGCCCAACCAAACCATAAACTCTAAATTAGCTATCCCACACCCAATCATCACAATACTGAGATGAGATGCACAAATCACAACTGAAATCCAGCAGTAAAATAATCTCCCTTACCACTTTAACCACTGCTAGGGCACGGTACAACAAAACGGGACCACAGGAACGACTTGATTGCTCTGCTTCTGTCCACGACCCGAAGAAGAAGATCAGTGGTCGGAGAGAACTCCAATTCCAGTGACTGTCCTAGAGGAGAGCAGCAACCACGACCGGTAGTGAAGAATCAGAAGGGAAAAATGGGCTTGGTGGTGGCTGTCGGCATCGGAGTGGGGCGTCGGCTGAGGCTAGGGCAGAGGAGCGGCGGCGGCTGTGAACCCAACTAGGGAACGGTCCTCTCCTCCTTTGGCCGTCACCTAGGGCAGAGGTGCGGCGGTGCTCGGGTGGCTCGCGGCTAGGGCACAGGTAACGGTGCTAGCTTCCTGTGGCCGGTGATCTGCGCACGGCTCGGCGTGGATGAGGAGGAGAGGAAATTTGGCTCTGGGAGGAAGAACGAGAAGAGAAGAGGAGGAGAAAATCGCTCGGCCGACGGTTAGGGCACCGAAGGAGAAGGTGCGCGGCGGCGTCGGGAAGAAGAAGGAAAGGGTGCGGGGTTTGCTCGGGTTCGGCGACAAAAGCAAAGGAAAAGAAATAAAGAAATAAAAAGGAAAAGGATATATCAATATAATCTTTTCCTCGCTTAAATCGGGTAGCCTAAACAGGCTTTTCCGGACCCCGTTCTTGTCCCCGTTAACTCGTCCATACGAGCTCCGAAAAATTCCCGAAAAATTTCCAAAAATTCCGGAAAATTCCCTTATTAATATTCGCCTATTCTCGGTATTTTACACTATCAAATAGTTTCATTAATGAGCATGATAATAAAATAATTTGAGTATGACCTAAGTAGAAGTCTTCCATGCTCAATGCGATAAGTGGCCGAAATTTTTCATGTTTTAATCTCTAAACTTAGTTAAGTCATCATCTAACTATATTCTCTATGCTTCCAGCTATGGGTACTTATCTACCACACACTTGGTTCATCCATCTCAAACTACACAAAGTCTCAAAGGAGTGCTCAAAATTAAGAAAAACATAGTAGTTATGTCTCTGATAACCTAACTCAGTCTCAAAGGGGTAACCTACTAGTTTCCACTCATGACAACTATTTTTATATTCCTTATTTAAATGATTTTATGGTTCTTTAAAGACGTAGAACTAACACAAATACAACTGTACACATATGCAAATATAGGGATATTAATTTTTTAAAATGAATTAACATTATTCGTCTATCCAATAACCAAAATGTAATAGGGAGATCACCATGGAAACACAAGTACTAATCAAGTTCTGTGAATCATGACTATTTTCAGAATTATCTATCATTAGAATTAGACAAAGTGAAAGAGATCCTAAAACTAGGTCATTACTCAAATTTTTAATAAAAGCACTGCTTACTTCAATCTACTATAGATAGAGAAAAGTATATCACCAAACATACTAGCATTATGAATCACGACCGCACAAGTTTAGAACAAGCTTGCTAGAACTTTTGCTATGAGAGCAAATCAGTAGTAAAGTAATGACTAATGCACTACATGCCATAGATGAATCTAAACTAAACTGAAATAAAACTAAATCAAAATTCATAAAATGCAATCAAATTGAAACAAATGCTAACAAACTGAAATAAACTATGACTAAACTAAAACAAAACAAGTATGTACATATGTACAACTCTCCTCTAGACATGGACTATTCATTGTCACAATGAAATTAATACGGAGGTGGAGGATGATATGTGGGAGGATGTTGTGATGGAGGATAATATGGTGGAGGGGGAAGATCATCCAGGTGTGGAGAACGTAGCCTAGGAGGGAATCTAGGCACTCATAGTAAGTTGCCAAGGTGCTCATGATACTGAAAAAGCATGGCAACCTGCTATCTAGTCATGTCCATGGAGCTTCTAAATTCCCTCATTCTATCTCGTTGATCATAGTAATTGATCCTGACTGGGAAGCTTGACAAAATGGAAAGTTGGGGAGAGAACTTACTATTGATGAAGAAGAGCACTTGAGAATTATGATCCGAGAAAACCAAAGCGGATCTGGAAGAATAAAGCCACCGAACACCCTCCTTATACGAAGACCCAAGGACGAAAGGAGGGATCCACTGAAGAACACCAAGATCTGGAGCTTCCCCGACTTCCTGCACACAAGAGACCAACTAACACTATTGTCAGTGACCTAAGACCGGGGTGGGAATCTCTGGCTAAGCCCTCCAACGCTCAAGTCAGTGATCTCTCTTAGTGTCGAAGAAAGAAGATGAACCGTGATTGAAATTAGGGTTTGTAATGGATAGTTGTGAGTGTGGTGAGCGTAAGCATACCTGGCCAACGGAGAGGATTCCCCTTTTTATATCACTTCATATAACCTCCGTAGTTATGAGGTAGACCCCGATTTGTTAGAGTTTGTTATGAGGTGACGTAAGCCATGTACTTGCAGAAAATAACTTTTAAGGAATCTTTTTTGTACCCCAGATGTATCTTCTTTACCGCCTAGTGCTTGTAGAAGAGTCTAGAAACATTCTTCCAGCCAAATTAGTAAACTTGTACAATAACATACTACAAATATCTTCATTAAGCTATTTATGAATATTCTTGAAATATTTGTTCTCGCCCTGTCTTATAAGCTATATGGAGATATATTTATTGTTCATACCTGCTTACCCTGTTTTTATTATGTTACAAACAGTTCGATCTTATACTATGATTTGTATCGAACGGAATTGAACCTAAGTTATGTCCGAGCGAGTTACTACTATTGTTCAACATACGTCCTAATCGTCTGATAATATACTAGATCTTGTAAGGCCTTGTATCTTTTCACATCCAGATATACTAATTTAGACAATCTTAAATTATCTATCTTAAATGCTTAACCCCTGCCGATATTGGCCTACTTTTCTTAAGGTATTATCCCGACCGATATTGATCTATCCTTCTCAAGGTATATCCCAGACGATATTAGCCTACTTTCTTAAGGTATATAGCGGACGATATTGGTCTATCCTTCTCAAGGTATATCCAAACCGATATTGATCTATCCTTCTCAAGGTATATCCTGAACGATATTAGCCTATTTTCTTAAGGTATATAGCGGACGATATTGGTCTATCCTTCTCAAGGTATATCCCGGCCGACATTAGCCTACTTTCTTAAGGTATATACCGGACGATATTGGTCTATCCTTCTCAAGGTATATCCCGACCGACATTAGACTACTTTCTTAAGGTATATACCTGACGATATTGGTCTGGTATATAATAAATAAAACCTAAAAATATACATAATTTTTGTAAGGGAATAGGTTGCTTAAACACGCAAACGCGTAGCAAAAAAACCTATTTCCTCCAGAAGATCCATGCGAAGGGAAACATAATCTTATACTAAGTTAGATCTAAAGACATGATAGAGTTATACCTTTGAAGCGTGCTCACGATCTCCCGACAACTCATATCACAGCACGATCAAGCGTTCGTGCCTCTACGGTATCCACACAAACAAGCATTGCCTTCGTTTGTCTCACAAACTCAACAAGATGGAGAAGGAAACACACAAGGTTGTGCTAGCAACCTCAAATATATTTTTTGGCCAAGCAAAGGAAGGAGGAAGAAGAAGATGCAAAGAGACTCTTCACCTTCTCAAGTGATGAAAATCTTATGAAAAATATCATCCAAATGATATTTATAACCATCCCATGGAATACCAAGAGTCTCCACCCTTTCATCTTCTAATCCAATGGCTCAAAATCAACCATTCAATCCAATGGTTGAATTTTGACCATTCAACTTCCTTACTGAACTCAAGTTCACCCAATGAGTCTAACCCATTGATTCCCATGCAATTCGACTCTATCCAACAATTGGATCTATTTGAGTCTAACTCAATGAGTCTAATTCGGATTATACTTAATCCAATGAGTGGGTTCATTCGAGTCTAACTCAATGATTAATCCAAAAAGCCTAATCATCTCATGATTAGCTCTTAGGGCTAATTACTAACAATCTCCCACTAGCACTAGTGTCAATCACCACTAAGATGACACCAACACTTTGAATTTACCCATTATTCTTAATATCCTTTGTATTTTAGTCAAACTAAAATACTCATCTCCATATCTACTTGTTCTTTGTGTGTGACCCTGTACGCTCTCATAACGTTGGCAATATATCCAAATCAACATTTACGATACATAAGCAATGAGTGGCATCTAGCAAGGCATCATTACTACCCAAGTGACAAGAAAGTCGTGATCCGACCTAACCTTTCCGTGGCTATCATGTTGTATGATTTGGTCCCTCTATCCTTGATATCTAGATTAATCAATGAGGCATAGACAGTGTCATCCTCTTATCAATCTTTGTGTTTCTTGATCTCCAAGTAGACACACTCAATCAAATAAGCTCAATATCTCATATTGACTCATTTGCGCATGGTCATGATTTCTTGTGTCCTACTAATCAAGGGGCCCACAGATATTGCTTCCATCATATGGAAGGGATAGATCTCATCTACATCACTCACATCCCTCCGCATAATTCATTGTATACCCAGTGATCGAATTTATAGTCCACCCTATTACGTGTGACGTTTGACGATACCAAAATATAAAACTCCTTATGTAGGGAACCGTAGTGACTTCAGGTCTAAGGACTATTTATACCAATAGTCACATGAGAATATTTATGACACTTATACGACGATCCATGAAACATTCTCATGACGGGTCATTCAGTATATATTCTCTAATATATACCCATGTGTCAACCTGATATCTCATATCCATGACTTGTGAGATCAAGTCATCCGTTGACCTACATGCTAGTCTTAACGCATTAATATTGTCCTTGTATATTAATGCTCGACTAGAAATAGTTAAGAGTAGTGTTCTCTATAATATCTCACTATCAATTCAACCAATTGATTATTGTAGATAAGAACCTACTACCCAATGATATTATTATATTTATTCAATCGGCACTGAACTGCAATAAATATAATAACCATAACCTTTGCCTTTTATTAATAGTGATATATGATACAAAATGAGTCATTTACAATCATCTCATAATTGGTAATAGAGCTAATACTAACAATCCACTAGCACTAGTGTCAATCATTGAGGTATCGAATACCCATTGATCTAGTGTGACCATCATGCTTTCCCTGTGCCAAAGCTTTGGTCAAAGGATCCGCAATGTTAGCATTGGTTGGGACTCTGCATATCCTTACATCGCCTCTATCGATGATCTCTTGAATGAGATGGAATCGCCTGAGTATGTGTTTGGATCTCTAATGAGAGCGAGATTCTTTAGCCTGTGCAATAGCCCCATTATTATCACAATAGAGGTCTATTGGGTTCGCTACACTAGGAACAACACCAAGCTCTGTAATGAACTTCCTAATCCAAACAGCCTCCTTTGTTGCAGCTAATGCAGCAATGTACTTAGCTTCTGTTGTAGAATCATCGACTGTGTCCTTTTTCGAACTCTTCCAGCTCACAGCACCACCATTTAAGCAAAATACATACCCTGATTGCGATCTGTAATCATCCTTATCAGTTTGGAAGCTAGCATCGGTGTAACCCTTTACAACGAGCTCTTCATCACCTCCAAATATCAAGAAATAATCTTGAGTTATTCTCAAGTACTTAAGAATATTCTTGACTACGGTCTAGTGACCTTCACCTGGATCTGACTAGTCTATGCTCGTCATGCTTAACGCATACGAGACATCTGGGCGAGTACAAAGCATGGCGTATATGATCGACCCTATAGCAGATGCATAAGGGATCTGATCCATGTAGTCCCATTCTACCTTAGAAGAGGGGCATTGAGTCTTCGAAAGACTCACACCATGTGACATAGGCAGGAATCCCTTCTTGGAATTCTCCATGGCAAAATGTTTAAGCACCATGTCAATGTACGTACTCTGGCTTAGGCTAAGCAATCTCTTAGATCTATCTCTATAGATCTTAAGATCTAAAATATAGGCTGCTTCACCTAAATCTTTCATTGAAAAACAATTTCTAAGTCAAGTCTTCACTGACTGAAGAGTAGGGATATCATTTCCAATGAGAAGTATGTCATCTACATACAATATGAGAAAGATAATTGTGCTCCCACTAACCTTCTTGTGGACACAAGGTTCATCTTTATTCTTAATGAAACCAAACATTTTGATCACATCATCGAATCGAAAATTCCAGCTTCTAGAAGCTTACTTCAATCCATAAATGGAAATTTGCAACTTACAAACCTTTCTAGCATGCTCTGGATCTACAAAACCCTCAGGTTGTGTCATATACACATCCTCGAGTAGATTTCCGTTAAGAAATACGGTTTTGACATCCATCTGCCAGATCTCATAATCATAGTAAGCAGTAATAGCAAGCATGATCCGAATGGACTTGAGCATCGCAACTGGTGAAAAGGTTTCATCATAGTCTATACCATGAATCTGCTTGAATCCTTTGGCCATCAATCTACCTTTATATGTATGCATACGTCCATCCATGTCAGTCTTCACCTTGAAGACCCACTTACACCCAATGGGTTTGATCCCTTCAGGTGGATTAACCAAAGTCCATACTTGGTTAGTGTACATGGATTCCATTTCGGATCTCATGGCCTCCAGCCATTTCTCAGAATCTGGGCTCTGTACAGCTTCTTGATAAGATGTAGGCTCATTGAGACCAATAAGCTCTACATCACCGTGGTCAGACAAGAGAAAAGAATGTCTCTCAGGTTGACGACGAATCCTATCAGATCTGCATAGAGCTTGTGCTACTTAAACAGGTTGTTGTTCCATAACATCTTGTGGTGCAACAAACTCCTGATCCACAACATCTTGTGGTACCTGTTCAATTTCTATCAAGGTGTCAGTGCTAGTATCTTGAACTTCTTCAAAATTGACTTCACTCCCACTAGTTTTTCTAGAAATAAATTCCCTTTCTAAAAATATACCTGTAAAATACCGAAAAATGACGAATAATAATAAGGAAATTTTCCGGAATTTTTAGAAATTTTTCGGGAATTTTTCGGAGCTCGTATGAACGAGTTTACGGGGATAAAAACAGGGCCCCGGGAAAGCCTGTTTAGGCTTCCCACTTGAGCAAGGAAATGTTTATTTTCTTAATTTCCTTTTCTATTTTCTTTTCTTTCTTTTATTTCTTCACTTCCTCGCCGAAACCGTGCGCGCCGAGTTCTTCTTCGTCGTGCCGAGTCGCCATCTCCTCCCGTGCCCTAACTGCCACTCGGTAATTCTCTACTTCCTCCTCGAGCCGATCTCCCCTCTTCTTCTTCCCTGGATTGCGCCACTTCTCCTCCATCCGGCTGTGCCCTAGTTCACCCTCTATCCTCACAGCGAATTTGCCCTAGCCGACTGCCACAATCTGATCGCTCACCGCTGGCCGAACCCTTCTTCTTCTTCCTTCCTCGCGTCTTCATCGCCGTGATCCGATCTCCCCTCTTCTTCTTCCCTGGATTGCGCCACTCCTCCTCCGTCCGGCTGTGCCCTAGTTCACCCTCTGCCCTCACGGCGAATTTGCCCTAGCCGACTGCCACAATTGATTCGCTCACCGCCGGCCGAACCCTTCTTCTTCTTCCTTCCTCACGTCTTCATCGTCGTCGGCGTTTGAGTATCACCCGAGCCTTCGCCTCTTCGGGTCGGGGAGCCGAGCACCCAAGTTGATCTGTTGTCGGTGCCCTAGCCACTGCCTACCCCTTGAAGTGGCGTCGACGCCGGCTCGCCGCCATCTGAGTCTGGTAGCTCTCTGGTTGGACATCCATCGACCGACCATCTTTTCCTTTACTGCTGGATCCCTGTTCGTTCCCTCACCGGCACAGATCTGCTGCTGATCTCTTAGCCACCGTCTATTTAGTCTTCGATGAAGGGAAGGTTGCCAACACAGATTTAGATCTGGTCGAATCGACACCAGCAGTGAACATTTGGTATAAACAAGGTAACAACTAGAGAGTTTGGATTTAGGGATTTTGCTTAGATTGTATTTGATCACTGGTTGTAGTAATCTTTCAATCTGAGGTTGGGTTGCAAAATCCAATCAGTGCTGATTTTGGGTATTTGATGTAGGGATCGGTAATTCCAGGTAGTTGCGGCTAGAAATTTGGCAGTAGACTCCTCAGGATTTGAGCAGCGCTGAGGCATCAGAATTTGGGTAAGTTTCGTGTTGAGTTGTTATTGAACTAAATATTGAATTAGGTCTGAGGTAGAGGTAAGGTGTATAAATTTGCTCTGGTATTAAGTTTGTATTTGGAAGAGTTCAAGTTGATTTAGGTTTAGACCTAAATCAAATTGTATAGTGGAACGAATTAGCGTTCTGGTAAATAAGAAATTTCTTTAGCTATATGATATGTATGTAGCTAAATTAAATATGGCTATTACAGGATTTTTATTCGAGACGGTATCTCAACGAGGGATCTATTTCGGATTGGACCACTGCTATTTGAGGCGGGTACCTCTTGACTTATCTTTTATGATATTGTCAATTGGATATGCATAATATTTTATAGCTACAAGTAATGATCATGTTTACCTTTGGTATGTCACGGTTTGATACCCATAGCATGTTCTGTTTTGTCGCTTGTTATGGATCCATGTTTATACCTCGCGATTATTGCCATGAGTACCTTAGTTCCTAGAGTAAGTGACATACCATGTTTTACTGAGTTTAGGACTAGATTCTGGATTTTTATTATCTGGCATGTGTATCTATATTTTTATATCATATCTGATCTGTGTACCTAGACCTTTTGCTTTGGTTCATGTATATTGTTGGTACATATTTTATAGAGATGGATATGTTCAGGACCTAGGTTGTTATACCATAGAGGACCTGTATACCCTAGATCTGTGGATTTGACTTATTTGTACTAGGGTACACATTTTTATATATATATATGTAGATTTGGTTCAGGATATTGTCATGCTTAGTGTCATGCACCATTCGTATAATTGCATGCTGCGTGATAGGCTGCTCCATTATTGTAGAGCATATCGCCAGTTTCATTACTGTTCGGTGCTCCGCTGGGACGCTCATGGGTGGCGTGACGCAGCGTGGTAGCACGTCAGTTTTGCTCTTCCGGTGCTCCATTGGTCCGCTCATGGGTAGCGTGACGCAACGTGATAGCACGTTAGGGATCCCTCCCCGTCATGGTGTACAGGGAGATGAGAGCATTGTGCTCCCCCATTTATGATTTGGAGTAGGAGTATGTGTGTACTCCGATAGCATCCCGTCCACTCGGTCACTCATCAGGGGTAGTGATGTCAAAGTGCACGGTTGTCACAGCCCTATCCACTCAGTCTCACCATTGTGTGTGAGATGACTGACTGGCGTCAGGGGTGACCATGTCATTGGCACCATATGCATTTATTGCATTTATTTGCTTGTGTTTGCTGCACTTATATGCTGCATTTTGGTGGATGCATTTGTTTGACATGCATACAGGAGGCATATTGTGTATCTGGTTTGACGACCCTTTAATTCTAGATAGGAGTTCCTGGTGAGTACAGCTTCCTCAGTTACCTTTCAGTTTTGCATATTTCCTATATATGATTAGGAAGCTGTATTCCATGTTTATTGCTGTTAGATATATCTTACTAGGCATGTCTATTGGTATTCGCTGAGTTGTTGAACTCACCCCCGTGGACACTATCTTTTTCAAGTATCAGGTTGTTTATGATGTCGCTTGGAGTATCCTGTCTGCTGGTCCCCACGTCACCTCAGAAGATCTATCGGTTTCATTTATGTTTTGTTTGTTTTATGTGTCAGTGTGTTTAGTTTGTGCTCCGGTTTTGTTCTGGAGTGTTGAAGTGGTTATGTGATATTTTGTATTGGTTGTTGGTTGTGTAAGTCTAGCCGGCTAGCATTTTTGTGTTTGGTTTGTATTTAGTTTCTGTCATTTTTCATTGTGTTTTGGGTTTGGTACAGCCGAGTAGGCTGCTTTACATATAACTGCGTGGTTGTGTTTTTATTGTATCAACCGAGTAGGCTGTATTATAAACTGCGTGGTTGTGTGTATATTCCAGCCGCCTGTGGCTGATGTATATTATGTATGTAGAAATGCTTCAGATTGTCACCCGTACAGGGGAGGTGCTGCCGAAATTTCTTCGGACAGGGACTCCCCCAGGGCGTGACAATACCAATTTTGGCAACAAACACCTTGCCAAGTGTGAGATTATAGAAGTAATATCCCTTTGTTTCCTTGGGATATCCAACAAAGTATCACTTATCCGATTTGGGTCCTAGTTTATCTGAGACTTATCGTCGAACGTAAGCCTCACAATCCCAAATCTTCATAAAAGACAGATTGGGGCTCTTCCCTGTTCATATCATATATGGTGTCTTTATGACGACCTTGAATGGAACTCGATTAAGTGTGAAAGCGGCTGTCTCTAGAGAATATCCCCAGAAGGAAGTAGAAAGATCTGTATGACTCATCATCGATCGTACCATATCTAATAAAGTACGGTTCCTCCTTTCTGATACATCATTCCATTGTGGTGTTCCAGGTGAAGTGAGTTGAGATATTATCCCACACTCAACGAAATGGTCATGAAACTCTTGGCTAAGGTATTCTCCACCTCGATCTGATCGAAGTATCTTAATACTCTTACCAAGTTGATTTTGTACTCCATTCTTGAATTCTTTGAACTTTTCAAAGGATTCTGACTTATGTCTCATCAGATACACATAGCTGTATCTACTGAAATCATCAGTGAAGGTAATGAAGTAATGATAGTCTCCTCTAGCTGCTATTCTGTAAGGGCCACATACATCAGTATGTATGAGTTCTAACAAATCATTAGCCCTTTCGCCATGTCCACTAAATGGAGACTTTGTCATCTTGCCTCGAAGACAAGATTCACATACCTCATATGATTCAAAATCAAATGAGTCCAAAAGTCCATCCTTATGGAGTTGGGATATACGACTTTCATTTATGTGACCTAAGCGACAATGCCAAAGATATGTTTGGTTCAGATCATTAGATTTGTACCGCTTGGTATTAATGTTATAGATTGGGTTTTCAAAGTCTAGAACATAGAGTCCATTTATCAGAGGTGCACTACAATAAAACATGTCATTTAAATAAATAGAACAACATTTGTTCTTTATTATAAATGAGAACCCCTTCTTGTCTAAACAAGACACAGAGATTATGTTTTTGGTTAAAGCAGGCACATAACAACAATCTTCAAGTTCTAAAACAAGCTCAGTGGGCAAAGATAAGGAGTAGGTTCCTACAGCGACGGTGGCAACTCTTGCACCATTGCCTACTTGTAGGTCCACTTCGCCCTTTGTCAATAATCTACTATTTCTCAGCGCCTGCACATTAGTACAAATGTGAGATGCGCATCCGGTATCTAATACCCATGAAGAAGAAATAAATAGATTGACTTCTATAACATATATTCCTGAAGCAGAAGTCTCACTTCTCTTCCGTTTCAGTTCCTCTAGGTACACCTTGCAGTTCCTCTTCCAGTGGCCAGTCTCACTACATTGGAAGCATGTTCCTTCCTTAGTAACCCCTTCTTTGGGTTTCAATGCATGAGCTTTGCCCTTGCCTTTGGCTTGGGTCTTACCCTTACCTTTAGGCTTCCACTTGCCTTTGCCCTTAGATACCATCAGAATGGAACTAGGCTTTGTCTTCTTAAGGTTGATTTCAGCAGTTCTCAACATTCTTAACATCTCAGGTAGTGGTTTGTCAATTTCATTCATGTTGTAGTTCATGACAAACTGACTATAACTGTCAGGCAATGACTACAAGATAAGGTCAGTGGCCAATTCTTGGCCTAGTGGGAATCCCAACCTTTGCAAATTCTCCACATACCCGATCATTTTGAGCACATAAGGCCCTACGGGAGTTCCTTCTTACATTCTGCATTGAAACAGTGCTTTAGATATCTCAAATCTCTCATGTCTTACTTGTCCTTGATATAGTTGTTTAAGATGTTCAACCATATCATAAGCATCCATGTTCTCATGTTACTTCTGAAGCTCAAAGTTCATAGTGGCGAGCACGAGGCATGACACATCTACTGCATCATCTTGATGCTTCTTGTAAGCATCCCTATCAGCTCTAGTGGCATTAGCAGGGGGTGCTTCAGGAATAGGCTGCTCTAGGACATACAGTTTTCGTTCTTATTTGAGGATTATTCTCAAGTTTCTATACCAGTCCAGGAAATTAGCTCCATTGAGCTTGTCCTTATCAAGGACAGATCGTAAAGAGAGGGTATTTGTTGTACTTGATGACATGGTAATCTACAACAGTGAAATGCAGGTCTTAGTATCATATATCTATCATTTAATTAGGCCTTTAATTAAATAATTCTCCTACTAAATTCTAAAGCTTGATAGAAGCAAGTCACTACTAGTTCTATACCCATAAGCAAAGACATTTTAGTGGGACAAGATCCACATTATACCTCATCTTGAGTTAGCTTTGGCTAATCGCCCAAGACTTGTATAAATAGGTAAGCAACGTGTACCAATTGGACAAAATCCATATTATACTTTTCTTGAGTTAGCTTTGGCTAATTGCCCAAGATATGTATAACTTAGGTAGACAACGTTCACCAATTACATCCTATGTAACTCTTGTATCCTTAGATGAACAACACTTTTTGTTCGTTTTCCCATCTTATGAAATACATATTATAATTCATCTTGAGTTAGCTTTGGCTAATTGCCCAAGACTAGTATAATATGATTTACATCTTATGGGATATTTCTTTAAGTTCTCAATCCAATTGAGGTAACTTAATTAAGTCATACCCAAAGGTCGGTAGTCGGACATCACAATTGTCCTGTCGCACTCTACCAAGATAAAACGAGCCACTTTGCTTTGGCAAACCTGACTACAAATGATCGAGGTAGTAATGAGTACCAAACTCTGGTAGGCATATGTAAATAACCTAATTACGACAGCTACACATGCATCACATACATCATGGCATATCATGGCATATATCAACATATACACAAGTAACGTGACGTGGTTATGGCCCCATAAACTACGATCTTCTCAAGCCAATGAAAAGAGCGATAAGTCAACCTAGGTCCAACCAGCTTCTCCAAACGCTTCCTTGGTTGCCGTGTGTTGTTGTCCTTCTTCCTTTTCACCCGTCGTCCAGAAGACTATCTCTTTCTAATTTTGTACATTACAAAATCTAAAGAAACTCGAGTTACATTCGAGTGTAATCTAATTACAACAAGTATAAAGGGGATGAAGGCACGACACGCAGGTCGTATTATAAATAACAACATTACACACATCCAATCACATTGGGGTTAAAGGACCATAACCATGCACCATGTCATTTATATTCACAATATACTAATGACATAAAATTTTACTATGATTGGAGCAACTAATTATGAGCCGCAACGTCATGACGGTCCCGCTAGCCGGTTAGCGGGCGGGGTCAAGGGGCGAGGTCAAGGGTCAGCGCCCCTTGCGGGGGTTTCAGGGGGCAGCGCCCCCAAAGCAAAATTAATTTTGCATACTCGTTTAGGAGTTGCTGCCGTGCCCGAGACACTACCCACAATACCAACTATGTTTCGTTCTAAACAAAGCATCTCTAGCCGAGACCTTATTGGTCATACACCAACTTCGTTTTGTTCCAAACAAAACAACTCTATCCGAGACCTTGTTGGTCACACACCAACTTTCGGTCAAGAGTCAAGATTTGGCCGAGTTGGTCACACACCAACTTTTGGTCATGACTCAAGATTTGGCCGAAACTCCGAATCTAGCCAAGACTCATAGTCTGGCCGAGACCCATAATCTGGCCGAGAGTCAAGTGTGGCCAAAACTCACAATTTTGCCAATCATAGAAAACCCTATCATGCAATTTCTATATCATATATAAAAATTCTAATAACTTAGCATATCCCTTCGCAAGTGGCTCTGATACCACTGTAAGGGAATAAGTTGCTTAAACACGCAAACGCGCAGCGGAAAAACTTATTTCCTCCAGAAGTTCCATGCGAAGGGAAACATAATCTTATACTAAGTTAGATCTAAAGACATGATAGAGTTATACCTTTGAAGCATGCTCACGATCTCCCGACAGCTCGGATCACAGCACGATCAAGTGTTCGCACCTCTACGGTATCCACACGAACAAGCCTTGCCTTCGTTTATCTCACAAACTCAACAAGATGGAGAAGGAAACACACAAGGTTGTGCTAGCAACCTCAAATGTATGTTTCGGCCAAGCAAAGGAAGGAGGAAGAAGAAGATGCAAAGAGACTCTTCACCTTCTTAAGTGATGAAAACCTTATGAAAAATATCATCCAAATGATATTTATAGTCATCCCATGGAATACCAAGAGTCTTCACCCTTTCATCTTCTAATCCAATGGCTCAAAATCAACCATTCAATCTAATGGTTGAATTTTGACCATTCAACTTCCTTGGTGAACTCAAGTTCACCCAATGAGTCTAACCCATTGATTCCCATGCAATTCGACTCAATCCAACAATTGGATCTATTTGAGTCTAACTCAATGAGTCTAATTCAGATTACACTTAATCCAATGAGTGGGTTCATTCGAGTCTAACTCAATGATTAATCCAAAAAGCCTAATCATCTCATGATTGACTCTTAGGGCTAATTACTAACAATTTTTGCATAGCATACCCCCAAACTTAAACCTTTGCTTGTCCTCAGGCAAAAACCTGCAATCTAGATTCCTGTGGTGAAATAGTGTATTATAATCTCTAGTGAGTCAATCTAATCCTATCATATGGTTTCATTAGTGAGCAATATACAAAAATTATTTGTGTATGGCCTATGAAATAATTTTTCATGCTTGGTGCGATGAGTGACCTAAAATTTTCAAGTGTTAATCTCCAAGCCTAGTTAAGTCATCATCTAAATATGCTCCTTATGCCTCCAGCGATAGACACTTACATGTTACATGCATGGTTCATCCCTCTCAAACTACACAAAGTCTCAAAGAATTACTTGGAATCAAGAGAAATATAATATTTATTTTCTTGGTAATCTAACTCAATCTAAAAGAGATAACTTGTTAGTTTCAACTCACAACAACTATTTTTTTATTCCTTATTCCTAAATATATATTTTATTTTTTTTAAAAAAAAATCGGTGCTTGCAAGATGCAACACTATAACAAACACATGGATATTAATTTTTCCAAATGAGTTGACATGATTCAAATTTGTCCAATGACCAAAATGTAAGTGAGAGGTCATCTTAGAAACACAAGTACTAATCCGATTTTATGAATCATAACTATTTATAGAGTTATCTACTATCAAAATTAGGTAAAGTGTAAAAAGATCCTAAAACAAGGCTAGCACTTCTCATAGTAAAGATAGTGCTCACTTCATGCTACTACGGATAGAAAAAGATAAATCACTAAATATACTAGTACCATAAATCATATATAGTAGCCACATGAAATCTAGAACTAGTGTACTAGTATTTTTGTATTAAGGACAAACAACAATATTGTGATGACTAATGTAAATGACATATTATAAATGAATCAAGATAAAATCAAAACAAACTGAATCAACCAAGACAAAACTAAGTAGATGAAAGTAAACTACAATCAAGACTGAAACAAATAAAGCATGCAATAAAAATAATATGTACATATGCACAACCCCCGAAACTTGGACCTTTCAGTGTTCAATGAGGTGGAAATGAAGGAAAGTCAGGGAAACCCAAAAATCTAAGAAGTTTAGAAAACCAATAGTTTTTCATGTGCGTGCGCTTATGGTAACTATACATATCATCAATTCCCAAACCAATAATTCGCAGTAAAGTTCAATTTTCCTCCCATTTTTCCAATTCTTTCTTTTGAAGTTCAATGAAATTTATGACCGACTTCAACATTTCTTCTCACCTCCTAAAGTGCTGCCATAAAATGTGAAATTGATCATTTGACATAATATGATGTTGCTTTAAAAGATTTGTATGTATAGAATGATCAGAGTGAAGCATATATAGTATGGAGCAGAACTCAAAAAAAGTCAAATCTACAGAGGGAAGACTAACTATCGGACTCAAAAGTAGAGGAAGCATGACTATGTGAAGGTGTTACAAAGGATTTCTCAACCTAAGAGGGAACTTGATGTTGACAGTTGAATTTGATTAACCAGTATTCTTTTACATGAATGGTAGTTAAATCATAATTTGACAAATTCAAAGAGGAATTATCTTTCAAAATTAGAATAAATCCATTACCTTCTATACAGATAATGTGTATTACCAAACATGAATCGATATCAATCCTAGTGTTACCTACCACTCACAACTTCTAAACCCTCTAGATCAACACCAAGGACTAGTGAGTATCCCACCTAAAATGGTAAGACTAGTGAAAAAAAAATCTACCCAGCTGAACTAAGTATTTGACAAAATAAAATCCCGTATCGACATTAACTTCCTCGAGTATAGCCCATAGATAGAGTAATTCACTCTGACTCACTACTCCTTCGTTATCACTCTATCCAAAAATTTGATGTCTCATAACTTGATGAAGGTAATAGCAAATAGGATTAACTATGTAAGTAGCTGTAGAAACTAAGGGTTTAAAATTAGCATTACCACCAAGTGAATACCATAGATTTACATCATGGAAATTATTAGGGATTATTCTTTTTGCCCATATGGCAATCCAAAGCATGCATTTAAATCATCAATGGTCCATTCATAATTGTTATTGAATAGGCAGAATGAAACACTTCCTACCTGAAACTTAATAGAGCTTAAAATTTCCAAGACTATCGTAGGATATGTGGGGTAGTTTATAATCATAAACTTTTCCATCCTATCCTATTTATTAACCATTCAATGTCATCCTTGAGACCCAAAATATCTAATGTATTATAATCTAAAAATTTTGTACAAATAATTGGACGGTTAAATAAAGAATTAAAATGAGATTTTTGCTCATTGTCATGAAATATAATTCCATAAACATTTTCATTACCTTTATTTGTGCTTTTCCCTTTCCGTTATTCCATAACTTTCCTTTCGCTGGTGCTACCCATCTTTCGAGTTGCTTCAATATTTAGTGTGGTCACAAGTTGAGGAGGGGAAATTGGTTGGTTTGGGAAAGAAGAGAAAATAAGGGAAGAGAATCCTTGCTTGAGAGTTTAATGGAAGAAGGGGAATAGAGAACTTGCCTTAGAGAGTTGAAGAAGGAAGAAGTGAAGAAGCTTGGTTTCCTTGGAAAGAAAATCTAAGGTTGTAAGAGGAAGATAAAGAAGAAAGAAGGGGAGGAGTTTTTGCGGTGCCACCACTGTGTGATCTAGAAACACGTTCATGTCTTAGGGATTTAAAGGGGTCGGATCTAGAGGTACGGTTGTGTCAACAGACACAACCTTAGCATAATACATATTGGTTGTGGGCATGACCATGTCTTTTGACATGACACTGTCATAATTGGCTTTGTAAAAATCTTAGAGAAGATACAAGATGGCACGACCATGTTGCCGTGCCTGTGAGGTACGTGTTGGGGAATGACTGATGTGGTGTGTGCTAAATCATATTTCATAAACATGCATAGCAAAAATAAAAATAATAATAATTCTTAATTATTGAATCACATACACCACACATATGCAAGGATACAACACGGATAGACATGATCGCATAATTAAAATTTTACGAAAAGTATATTTATGCTAGGCATACCTAACAATTCGTGATCGAACCTTATAGATAGCGTTTGCTAGCCTCGCAAGGCAAGCCTCCTTCGAAATCAATGAGCAAGTGGCTGATTGATGAGGACTGGAATTGGAATCAATCAAGCGACACTCGAAAGGTTTGCCTCTATTCATATCCATGCTGAGTTGTCATTGAGATGGTTTCACGAAGTCACGAGCCATTCATCTTCGATCTGTACTAGCTAAGCTTGAAGATGAAGGAATCCGAGAGAACTCCCACAACATGATTTAGAGAGCGGTGTGACACTAAATTCATCGACACTGAATTCATCAACATCAAAATGATCGACATCGAAATCATTGGCATTGAATTTGTCGGCACTGAAATCATTGACACCAAATTTGGTGGCTGGAGATGGCCAACGGTAACTCTTGGGCGGCAAGAGCTTGGGTGGCAGCTAGAGAGAGAAAGAGAGAGAGGGACAAGAGGATGAGAAGTAGCCCTAATTAAATTAGAGTTTTCTCTTAAAAATAAAATCACTATCCTCTTCTACTCATAGAGGGCATTTATATACTTCTACATGACTTGGGGAACAATATTGGTGTAGGGTGCACTAGAATCAAATCTGAGTTTTGATATTACCAAATATTCAAGTTAAGTCTTGTTGTGATCTAACAAGTTAACTAAGTGTTCAGAATATTTACTCGATCAGAAAAATCTTAGCAGATCGTGGAAGCCAGGCAGAAACCCAAGTGGGTTGAGAGGACCCGAGACTTGACAAGGAAGCTCGATATGTTTGGAGGATCGAAAATTGAGATAAAGTCCTGGTTAGCCGATCCGATGCTAAGCGGCAAAGTCCAAACAAGTCTGGAAGACCAATATTTGGCAGGTACATTGAGGTAAGCAATTGGAGAGCAGCGACAGTGAGGTAATGTTTTAGAAAGGAGCAAACCCTAAGTCACTAATCCAACTGAAGAAATTGGGAAGATTTCTAAGTTGAGATCAAGATAGTTCAATTGGCATTTATTACTCATGCATATTATATTACTATCCTAACTTTATTTTGCAAGAATATTATATTTAATACTGTTTTGCAGGAACAAGCCAGATCAATTGATTGAACCCAGGGATCAGTCGACCGAACTAAGTTGATACAAAACAAAGATCAACTCAAAACCTATGGATCAGTTGACCGAACCAAGACACTGTGGCACAGATCATATTGATCAAAAGTAAAATTGGAAGCCAGTTTGATCGATTGACTAAACCCATGGATCGGTCGACTGAACATTAAATACAATTAAACGCTCATTGATGGAGAATCTCGACGAATAGGGAAACTACACTGATCAGTTGACCGATCAAGGGGATCAATCAACCGAACATTAATTGCTAATAATTGCGCGAAGATCAGATCTCTACGAAGAATGAAGTAAAGTAGTTCAGTCAACCGTTAGGAGGTTCAATCGACCGAATGTATTAGTCGACTAAACGATTTATCAATCAACCGATAAAGACATATATAAGCAGAGCTCGAGGTCCGAGGTAAAGTAACAATTTTCAAGTCAATGATGTGCAAAGCTCCTGTTCATTCTACTACTCTGTGCTCATCTTCTACCTAGTGTCGGTATAACTTTAGTTAATGCTTGCAATGTTTTAATTTCTAAAAGATAGTTGTATGTTACTATCTTATATTCTTCATATTGTACGCATTGCTTCTTTTCGAAAGATTTAGGAAAGAAGAGTTATAGTAGATTATCCATCGACACAATCAAGGATTGCGGATCTTGGAGTAGGAGTCGACATAGGCTCCGAACCAAGTAACCATCTGAGTCATCTATATTGTTTTTTCTTTTATATTTCGTTGCCACGATTTACAAATCGTTACAAAAAGAAAAAGTTTTAATGAGCGATATTCACACCCCCCCCCTCCTCTATCGCTTCTTTTAGATCCTTCAATTGGTATCAAAGTAAGTTTGCTTTGAAAATACTTAACCATTTTTCGAGCAAATTTAATAAAAAAAACTTTTTCTTTTCCTTGAAGAAATTTGTATACACTTGTTTCTTTATCCCGCACTACTGATCCCAAGATAAGAGTATTGAAAATTTTTTCTTTTAATTCTTTGATTGCAAGAATGTCGAATTCCTACCTAGAAGGGTATAGCACCGTCTGCCCTCCACTGTTCAAAGGGGAGAACTTCAGTTACTAGAAGAATAGGTTGGAGTGGTACCTCAAGTCTGACATCAAGCTTTGATTCACCATACTCAAAGGAGGCACACCTCCGATGGTAGATGGAAAGCCAATAGAACCAGAAAACTAGACTCCCCCGATGATCAAGAAGGCACAACTAAACTACAAGGCAATCAACACCATCTAATGCGGGCTACCTATGGAAGAGCTAAAAATGCAAAAGAACTTTGGGACCATCTAGTAAAAGCTACATGAAGGAACCGATGAATTTAAGGTAAATAAGAGAGATCTACTATTAAATAATTTATTCAATATTAAAATGCTTCATAGAGAGACGGCCACGCAACTGCATGGTTGACTAAAAGGTATTCTCAACAGCCTACATCTGATCTAACACAACCTAGAAAATCATGACATAATTGTTGGAGTGTATACTAAAAGCCTAGCTTTTGTAAACATTTATTTTTGAAATAAAAGAATCACATTGGTCAATATCTGCATTTATTTGTTAAATGTAATTGTTCAATTAATTTATATAGTAGATAACATGAAGTGTGGTGTCACACTCAGAAGATCATGTTGTCGGTTCTCTATAAATTATAAACATTTGCTCACGATTAAGATGGAAAGGAACAAACCATCAGAATAGTCGTAGTGTAATTAAGTATTAGTTTATCTTAACTAATAAATTACACTGATACACTTTAAGTGTATTGAGTAGGACCATTTAGGTAAGTTCTTTTTGTACTGACTTAGTAAAAGAACTAGACCTTAGTTATTATGGAAGTGTGTGCTCTTAATCCTAATTAATAACAAGCACATATATTTAATATTTATTTCTTTGACTTATCAAAGGGTGAGATTTAGCTCGATAAATCAATATGTCCGATAAGTTGGGAAATGATATTACTTATAGTGTGTGTTGTTGATTATAGAAGGAATATGTGTCCTAGTTATCTAGGTTGAGAATGTACCCAAGAGGAGCTCATAAGGATTGTCATGTTAAATCCTGCAGGTGGACTTAGTCAGACATGACAATGAAGTTGAGTGGTACTACTCTTGGAGCTAGATATTAATTAAGTGAGTTGTCAGTAACTTACTTAATTAGTGGACATTCGTAATCTTAAACACAGGGAGACTAACACACTCATAATAAGAATGAGCCCATAATGTAATTTGGGATTGGTGCGGTAGTGCGGTAATAAATCTTTAGTGGAATGAGTTATTATCGATGAACTTGAGTTGTGTGTTCGGGGCGAGCACGGGATACTCAAGCTCATCGGAAGGTCAAAACCAATTTCTCCTCTAGGTCCTTGTCGTAGCTTCATTATAGCGTCAAGTCCATCCAAATGTAAGACTCTTCTTGGTGTCCAAGAAGTGGGCCGGTCCAATACTTGGTGACCAAGCAAGGGCCGGCCACATCCTCTTTATAGGGGTTGGCCCTTTGCTTGGTGACCAAGCATGAAGGGGCCGTCCACAATATTCAAACAAGGAGGGTTGTTTTTGAATTTTTAAAATCTTCTCTTTGTAGAAAACTATAAGTTTTAAAAGAGAGATTTTAATTTTAAAAACTTTCCTTATTTGAATTTGGCCACATGTTTTAATATAGAGTTTTAAAAGTTTTAAAACTTTCCATTTTTAACCATCCTCATGGTTTAAGAAACAAAGGGAGAAAAATTTTAAAATTAAAATTTTCTATCATTATGTTAAAAAGGGAAATTTTGTAAGAGAAGTTTTAAATTTTAAAATATGGTTTTAATTTTTAGAACTTTCCTTTTTTAACTCCTACTTTAGGAAAGAGAACTTGTAAAATTTTATAAGAGTTTTCTTGTAAAATTTTATAAAAAAAATATATTTTCTTTTTCCCCTTGATGAGGTGGCCGGCCACCTTGCTTGGTGCCCAAGCAAGTGGCCGGCCATATTAAAATTAATTAAAATCATCACAAAATTAAAATTGGTGATTGATTCAATCAAGAGAAAAGAAAAGGAAAAAGGAAAAACTCTTGGATGATTTTATTTTTTGTAAAAAGTTTTTCCTTATTTTCCTTGGGCAAGTAATATAAAAGAAGGGGTGAGGGGGTTTCATGAGATACAACTCTTATTCTTTGGCTTGGAGACTCTCTTGGTGGCCGACCCCTCTCTCCCTCTCTTCTCCCTTTACTCTCTTTTCTATTGTGGTGGTGGTGGCCGAATATTATGAGGAAAAGCTCTTTTGGGTGGTGTTCATCTTGGAGGATCGTCGCCCACACGACGTCCAAGGCGAGGAATACGGCAGAAGATCTCGAGGTCATTAGTTTACAAAGGGAAGGTATAACTATTAATTTTCTTCCGCATCATACTAGTTATTTTCTTTGTAAGAATTCTAAATACAAGAGGCAATTAGATCTAGTTTTTCGAATTTATTTTTCGAGTTTGTGTTTTCTTTTTTTCGAATTTGTGATTCGATTGTTCCTTTTGGTTAACCTAGAGTTATTTAAGGAAATTAAATATTAGCTTTCCTTAAAAGGCTTTGTCTAGGCGGTGGTGGTTGCTCTCATATCCAAGAAGGTCATGTGCCTCGCCATGCAGTCCTGGAAGGTAATTTTGGAAATTAATATTTAATGAAATTAATAACTTAGGTAGATTTGAATCAATAGTGTTAAGTTCCACTTGCGATTCAAATCTAAACCATTAAGAACAGATAAGTTAAATTTGGAATCAATGATGTTAAGTTCCGTCTGCGATTCCTAATTTAACTTCTAAAGAACACAATAGGTTATTTAAGGAAAGGTTCGACACTTGTACAAAAATTTTGTACAGTGGAACCGGTATGTTTTCCTAGGACTAACCAACAATTGGTATCAGAGCTAGGGTTTGCCTCTGTGTGTTTAGAATTCAAATAGGTTATGTACATGTCATACATAATTTAGGCAGGATAATAGTAGGATGTGCTAACTCTTTTGTTGCAGGCTCCAACTATTATGGCTTATTGATGTTGTGTGTGATTGGACCCTTAGACATGTCAAGGGTAATATTTTGTGCGTGCATGATTGTATGTATCAAATACAGCAAGAGCTGTATTATTTTTAGAATTTTATTTTCGATCTAGATTACATGTACATTCCCTCGTGGAATATAGGATCGATATATGTAAAATTCTATTTTTGTCGCGGATCGGATTCTTGCAAGGCGTGGTACTATCTGAGCACCAGAGGTACAGCGGAATAAGAATCAAGATGGATGCGACGACTCGACCCGATGGCGGTGGCTATAGATGGCAGCAGCTAGGGTTGAAGCATACTGAAGACAGTGAAGGAAAAGGCCATAAAAGTTGGAAAATTAATTTCCAAATTTATTGTTTTTATTTATTGTGATGTTTATGTGCATGTGATGTATGCTAGCATAGATTAAAATCCTCATTTTTAAATAACTAAGTGCGAGAGGGATTTTAATAAATTCCATGGTCTCCATTACTGGTTTGTAAGTGATGCAACAAGCTTGCGTGTTGGCTCTGAGTGTCTCCCTCCACAACGGATGGGTTTGTTGCGGATCACTAGATCAAACTTCCTTTTATGGATGGTTATAGGAAATTATTTAGGAGCGTGTGATCTTCTCCAACTGAAGGGGCACAATCCTATTAAATGGACTTAGTATCAAGTAATGGTATACACTTAGACGCATTCAATAGTATCCTCTCCAATGGAGTCACTGCTATTGTTTTGTGTGACCAAAGTAAAACCAACTATTAATTTTATTTGTCATAAAGTTAGGATGACAAGATAATAAAATTAATGGGTCACACCCTCCTGTTACAAATGTTGAATTTGTATACGTCCACACTAACGTGGCATGCAATATTCACGGTGATTTGAGGTGTTGGTTAATTTAAAATAGTATTGTTTGAGGAATCAATATTATTCTAAATTTAGAGTCTTGACCAAAGTTTATTTTTGTGATTCTTAGGATGACTTTCAACTCACTGGCTATTATACTGAAAGAGAACAAACTTACTGGTCCAAACTATATAGATTTGAAAAGAAACCTGGACATTGTCCTTACTGCTGAAAGCTATAAGTTTGTACTGACTGAGGCTTGCCCTAATACACCTGACAGTGACTCTACCCCAAAGGAGATTGAGTATCATAAGAAATGGGTAAAAGCTGATGAGATGGTGCGGTGTTACATTTTGGCATCAATGTCAAATGTATTGCAACATTAGCATCAAAATTTACTAACAACTTATGATATAATGAACAATCTCAAAGAACTCTTTGGGCACCAGAGTCGGTCTGCTTGGCAAGAGGCAATGAGAAAGCTAATGACAACCACCATATCTGAGGGGACACCCGTAAGGGACCATATCCTTAAAATGATGGCTTATTTGAATGAAATACAAGTCCTTGGAGGAGAAATCGATGGGGAAACCCAGGTCGATATAATTCTCCAAACGCTACCAAGAAGTTTTGAGCAGTTCCACCTGAACTATAACATGAACAAAAGAGAGTATACGTTGGCGGAACTTCTGACAGAACTACAGGCAGCAGAAGGTATTTTTCGTCAAAGTTCTCAGATTTACTATGCTGAAAATAGTTCTACTTCTAAGTCGAAAGGCAAGAAGAAGAAGAAACAGGTTTTTTCAGCAAAGAAGGTGAATAAACCTCAGGGTACAGGATAGAAAGCTGGAATGAAGAAGCCGAAGGGCAAGTGCTTCATCTGCAAGCAGTCTGGACATTGGAAAGCGGGTTGTCCTCGTAGGAACCAGAGCAATAAAGGTATATCTCATACTCTAGTAGTTGAAACATGTTTAGCGGAGTTATCTACCAGCACCTGGTGTGTAGATACGGGAGCCACTGATCATGTCTGCAATTCTTTGCAGGGGTTCCAGGAAACCCGGCGACTATTTGATGGAGAGATAACTGTCTACATGGGCAATGCTACTAAGATGGCGGCTGTTGCAGTGGGAGATATCTACTTATCATTTGATAGGAATAGGAATTTGATTTTAAGAAATTGTCTTTATGTACCCAGTTTTAGAAAGAATTTAATTTCAATTTTTAAACTGTATTTGGATGGATATTCTGTTTCCTTTAGTAACAATGTCGTTATAAAGAGAAATAAGGTGATTATCTGTTCTGGTGCATTGGTTGACAATTTATACACTTTAAATCCAATTTCTCCCACAAAGCAAAATATGGAAATTAATAACACATTTTCTAACTCTAATAAGAGAAAAGAACCTTCGGAAATGAACCAAACGTATCTTTGGCATCTGAGGCTTGGACATATTAACTTAAGTAGGATTCAAAGGCTTGTAGCCAATGGACTCTTGGGTTCATTAGAGTTGGAAAATTTTTAACATGTGAATCTTCCTTGGAAGGTAAAATGACCGAGAGACCTTTTAAGGCCAAGGGGTATAGAGCCAAAGATGCGTTAGAACTGGTTCATTCTGATTTGTGTGGTCCTATGTCTATCCAGGCAAGAGGTGGTTATGAATACTTCGTCTCCTTTATAGACGATTATTCAAGATACGGATATATTTACCTGATGCACTACAAGTCTGAATGCTTTGACAAGTTCAAAGAATATAGGGCTGATGTGGAGAAACGTCTTGGTAAAAGTATCAAGACACTACGGTCTGACCGTGGTGGCAAATACCTCTTTGGAGAGTTTAGGAATTACTTATCAGAAGTCAGGATTCAATCCCAATTGTCTGCACCTGGTACACCCCAACAGAATGGTGTGGCAGAACGAAGGAATAGAACTCTTATGGAAATGGTTAGATCGATGATGAGTTATTCAGAATTACCAAATTCGTTTTGGGGATATGCTCTGGAAACAACAGTGTACATTCTGAATATGGTACCTTCTAAAACAGTTCCTTCTACTCCCATGGAATTATGGAATGGGCGAAAGTCTAGTCTGAATCATATCCGGATATGGGGTAGTACAGCACATGTGCTGAAGGGAGATACTGATAAGTTGGAATCACGTACAGAAGTTTATTTGTTTATGGGATATCCTAAGGGAACGAAAGGTGGTTTGTTTTATAATCCTAAAAATTAGAAAATCATTGTTAGCACCAATACTCGATTTTTAGAAGAAGATTATGTAATGAACCATAAGCCTATGAGTGAAATTGTTCTAGAAGAAATTAGAGAGGACACGTCTACTTTAGTACCAACAGTACAAGATGAAGTACCACAACAAACTGCAACACGTGTCACATATGATACACAGCAAGAGAAAGTGCCTCGTCGTAGTGGGAGGGTTGTGAGGCAACCTGAGAGATTCATATTTTTGGGAGAGTCTTCGGACTTGATCCCAGGTAAACATGAACCTGATCCCTGAACATATGATGAAGCACTCCAATATATAGATGTAGTATCTTGGCAAAAGGCAATGAATTTTGAAATATAATCTATGTATTCTAATAAGGTTTAGGAGCTTGTAGAACCACCTGATGGTGTAAAAGTCATTGGATGCAAGTGGATCTACAAAAGGAAAAGAGGGATAGATGGGAAGGTAGAAACCTTCAAAGCAAGGCTTGTTGCGAAAGGGTACACTCAGAAAGAGGGAATCGATTATGAGGAGACTTTTTCGCCGGTAGCTATGCTTAAGTCTATCCGGATACTCTTATCCATTGCCGCTCATATGGATTATGAGATTTGGCAAATGGATGTCAAGACAGCTTTCCTTAACGGAAGTCTTGAAGAAAACATCCATATGAAGCAACCAGAAGGGTTCATTGAAAATGGCAAAGAGCATCTAGTGTGTAAGCTCAATCGGTCCATTTATGGACTGAAGCATGCTTCAAGATCTTGGAACATCCGATTTAATGAAGTAATCCAGTCATATGGATTTATTCAGTGTCCGGATGAGTCTTGTGTATACAAGAAGTGTAACGGAAATGTGGTGGTTTTTCTTATACTATACATAGACGATATTTTGTTAATTGGCAACAATGTCAAGGTATTATCGGGCGTAAGGGTATGGTTGTCCAAACAATTTGATATGAAGGACTTAGGAGAATGTGCACACATTCTTGGGATCAAAGTTATAAGGGATTGCAAGAAAAGAATGTTGTGTCTATCCCAAGCTTTATATATAGATACAATCCTTGCTCGTTTTAGCATGTAAAACTTCAAGAAAGGTTTCTTACCTTTTAGGCATGGAGTAGCTTTATCTAAGGAGATGTCTCCGAAGACATCAAAGAAGATAGAGGACATGAAGGCAGTTCCTTATGCCTCGGCTGTAGGAAACCTTATGTATGCAATGTTGTGTACGAGACCTGATATCTGTTTTACCGTGGGCATGGTTAGCAGATATCAGAGTAACCCTGGACAAGGACATTGGACTGTGGTAAAGCATATATTAAAGTACCTGAGAAGGACTAGAGACTATATGCTAATTTACCAGGCAAATGATTTGCTCCCTGTGGGTTACACGGATTCAGACTTCCAATCAGATAGGGATAACAGTAAGTCTACATCAGGCTATGTGTTTACTCTAGGAGGTGGAGTCATTGCATGGAGGAGTGTTAAGCAGAAATGCATCTCGGACTCAACCATGGAAGCTGAGTATGTGGCAGCATCTGAGGCAACCAAAGAAGTTGTATGGCTCAGGAACTTTCTAATGGACTTAGATCTGATTCCTGGTTTGCCCAAGATCATCACAATTTATTGTGATAATAGCGGTGCAGTTGCAAACTCGAAGGAACCACGAGCCCATAAGACAAGTAAACATATAGAGCGCAAGTACCACCTGATACGAGACATCATCAAGCGAGGAGAAGTTGTCGTCGCCAAGATTGCATCAGCAGATAACCTGGCAGATCCTTTCACTAAGGCCCTTCCTGCGAAAGCTTTTGATCGGCATGTGGAGGGGATGGGAATCAGATGTATGGCAACATATATGACAGCTTAGTCTTTTAGTATAAGTGGGAGATTGTTGGAGTGTATACTAAAAGCCTAGCTTTTGTAAACATTTATTTTTGAAATAAAAGAACACATTGGTCAATATCTGTATTTATTTGTTAAATGTAATTGTTCAATTAATTTATATAGTAGATAAAATGGAGTGTGGTGTCACACTCAGAAAATCATGTTGTCGGTTCTCTATAAATTATAAACAGTTGCTCACGACTAAGATGGAAAGGAGCAAACCATCAGAATAGTCGTAGTGTAATTAAGTATTAGTTTATCTTAACTAATAAATTACACTGATACACTTTAAGTGTATTGAGTAGGACCATTTAGGTAAGTTCTTTTTGTAATGACTTAGTAAAAGAACTAGACCTTAGTTATTATGGAAGTGTGTGCTCTTAATCCTAATATAATAATAAGCACATATATTTAATATTTATTTCTTTGACTTATCAAAGGGTGAGGTTTAGCTCGATAAATCAATATGTCCGATAAGTTGGGAAATGATATTACTTATAGTCTGTGTTGTTGATTATAGAAGGAATATGTGTCCTAGTTATCTAGGTTGAGAATATCCCCAAGAGGAGCTCATAAGGATTGTCATGTTAAACCCTTCAGGTGAACTTAGTCCGACATGACAATGAAGTTGAGTGGTACTACTCTTGGAGCTAGATATTAATTAAGTGAGTTGTCAGTAATTTACTTAATTAGTGGACATTCGTAATCTTAAACACAGAGAGACTAACACACTTATAATAAAAAGGAGCCCATAATGTAATTTGGGATTGGTGCGGTAGTGCGGTAATAACTCTCTAGTGGAATGAGTTATTATCGATGAACTTGAGTTGTGTGTTCGGGGCGAGCACGGGATACTCAAGCTCATCGGAATGCCAAAACCAATTTCTCCTCTAGCTCCCTGTCGTAGCTTCATTATAGCCTCAAGTCCATCCAAATGTAAGGCTCTTCTTGGTGTCCAAGAAGTGGGCCGGTCCAATGCTTGGTGACCAAGCAAGGGCCGACCACATCCTCTTTATAGGGGTCGGCCCTTTGCTTGGTGTCCAAGCATGAAGGGGCCGATCACAATATTCAAACAAGGAGGGTTGTTTTTGAATTTTTAAAATCTTCTCTTTGTAGAAAACTATAAGTTTTAAAAGAGAGATTTTAATTTTAAAAACTTTCCTTATTTGAATTTGGCCACATGTTTTAATAGAGAGTTTTAAAAGTTTTAAAACTTTCCTTTTTTAACCATCCTCATGGTTTAAGAAAAAAAAGGAAGAAAAGTTTTAAAATTAAAATTTTCTATCATCATGTTAAAAAAGAAAATTTTGTAAGAGAAGTTTTAAATTTTAAAACATGGTTTTAATTTTTAGAACTTTCCTTTTTTAACTCCTACTTTAGGAAAGAGAACTTGTAAAATTTTATAAAAGTTTTCTTGTAAAATTTTATAAAAAAAATATATTTCCTTTTTCCCCTTGATGAGGTGGTTGGCCACCTTGCTTGGTGCCCAAGCAAGTGGCCGACCATATTAAAATTAATTAAATTCATCACAAAATTAAAATTGGTAATTGATTCAATCAAGAGGAAAGAAAAGGGAAAATAAAAAAGGGAAAAGTAAAAACTCTTGGATGATTTTATTTTTTGTAAAAAGTTTTCCTTATTTGCCTTGGGCAAGTAATATAAAAGAAGGGGTGAGGGGGCTTCATGAGATACAACTCTTATTCTTTGGCTTGGAGACTCTCTTGGTGGCCGGCCCCTCTCTCCCACTCTTCTCCCTTTGCTCTCTTTTCTATTGTGATGGTGGTGGCTGAATATTACAAGAAGGAGAAGCTCTTTTGGGTGGTGTTCATCTTAAAGGATCGTCGCCCACACGACGTCCAAGGCGAGGCGAGGAATACAGCAGAAGATCTCGAGGTCATTAGCTTACAAAGAGAAGATATAACTAGTAATTTTCTTCCGTTACTAGTTATTTTCTTTGTAAGAATTCTAAATACAAGAGGCAATTAGATATAGTTTTTCGAATTTATTTTTCGAGTTTGTGTTTTCTTCTTTTCCGAATTTGTGATTCGATTGTTCCTTTTGGTTAACCTAGAGTTATTTAAGGAAATTAAATATTAGTTTTCCTTAAAAGGCTTTGTCTAGGTGGTGGTGGTTACTCCCATATCCAAGAAGGTCATGTGCCTCGCCATGCAGTCCTGGAAGCTAATTTTAGAAATTAATATTTAATAAAATTAATAACTTAGGTAGATTTGAATCAATAGTGTTAAGTTCCGCTTCCGATTCAAATCTAAACCATTAAGAACATATAAGTTAAATTTGGAATCAATGATGTTAAGTTCCATCTGCGATTTCTAATTTAACTTCTAAAGAACACAATAGGTTATTTAAGGAAAGGTTCAACACTTGTACAAACATTTTTGTACAGTGGAACTGTATGTTTTCCTAGGACTAACCAACAATAATAAGGTACACACTAAACATCTTCGAAAATCATGACACAATAAGGTACGCACTAAATGTCTTCCCGAGAACCCCTTTGTGGGCATCAATAGTAGATCCATACAAATTTTTAAGGGATCGTTCCATTTTTAAATTAGATAAACTTTTTTATGAATTAGAATTACACAAACAGTCTAATTTGAGTCAAGTCGAGAAAGGAATTGCCCTATATGCAAGATCAAGCAAAGAAACAAAGACCAAAACCAAGAATGAATCAAAAAGTGAGTCTGACTCAGACTCAACCAATGAAGAAGAGCTGATCAACATGGTCCGAAAACTACTAATAAGGAAGAAGTTCAAAGGGAGCACCATAAAGACACTAATCAACAGACGCAAAATAAATCAGAAATGACTTGTTATAGATGCAACAGGAAGGGGCATTTCAAACACGAATGCCCAAACCGGATGGAGGAAAGATCAAAACTAGCCAGAAGGAAGAAGGCCCTCCATGCGACGTGGGGCGAGTCATCTTCCAAGGAGTCCGATGGGGAAGAACCAAAGCACTCGAGCCATCTTTCCTTTATGGCAAGAAATGAAGATTCTGAGTCTGAGGAAGAGTATGAGTCTGTCACGCCCCAGAGGAGTCCCTGTCCGAAGAAATTTCGGCAACATCTCCCCTGTACGGCGGACAATCTGAAACTTTTCTACATCATCAAATACATCAGCCACATGCGGCGGGAATAATAACAATAATAAATAAACAACAACACAGACAACCACGCAGTTTATATAAATTTCAGCCTCTGGCTGACACAACCACGCAGTTTAATAATAATCAAACTGAATAGTAGTACAATGACTCGAAAATAACCCTACTCAACTACACTCATAAAGCTCAAAACCGACGATAAAACCAACTTACCTCTTCTGCCATCTAGGCAGGCATGTAGTAAAAGTAAACCCAAATAAAAGTCATCCACAAGTAAAACAATCCATACAAGATCCAAAGTATCCAAAACATAACAAGTTCAAGACATAGTCTAGTAAAGAAGAAAACCAAAAGATCAATAAGTCCTCGTGGTCTGCAGGGGACTAGCAACTGGAACTCTCTCCTGACAGCATCAACCTGAAAATAATAACGGAGGCGGGGGTGAGTCCAACGCTCAGCGGGTAACAACTGATATACATAGTAAGGAAGTAACATCTAGCACTAATCATGCGTACAGTCTCCTGACGAAATAAAGGTAAATGCAAATCTGAAATGAACAGGAGAATACTGTACTAACCAGGACCTGGTACAAGGACAAAATAGTCCGAGAGGTATAGAAATCCTGTATGCATGTCAAGCATGGGTATCCAACCAATATGCAGCAAATAAATACAGCAAACACAATCACAAGAAATAAATACATCAATGTGTATGATGCCAATGCAGTCATGGTCACCCCTGACGCCAGTCAGCCATCTCACACCCAATGGTGGGACCGAGTGGGTAGGGTTGTGACAACCGTGCACTCTGCATCACTACTCCTGATGAATGACCGAGTGGACGGGATGCTGTCGGATTACACACATACTCCTACCCCAAATCATAAATGGGGGAGCGCAATGCTCTCATCTCCCGGTACACGATGACGGGGAGGGGTCTCGACATGCTACCACACTGCAATCACACTACCCATGAGCGGACCAACGGAGCACCGAACGAGCAAGCTGACGTGCTACCACGCTGCGTCACGCTACCCATAAGCGTCAACAACGGAGCCCCGAACAGTGATGAAACTGGCGATGTGCTCGACAATAATGGAGCAATCTTTCACACAGCATGCAATCATGCGAATGGTGCATGACACTAAGCATGGTAATATACTGAACCAAATCTATATACATATATGATGTGCACCATAATCAATAAATCATATCAAGGGTACACAGATCAGATAAGGTATCACACCTAGGTCCTGAACATGGTGAAGCATGGTTATAACACTACCCCTAATCATGTATAATCAGGTAAGCCATAACATGAGATGCAAAACAAGCAATCAACCAAGCATGTAACAGGTAACGGGTAGTGACTAACCGAAACAAAATAATAAACATAATTTTTGCTATTTGTTAAATTCACTACTATGCATATCAAAGACATAAAGTCAAAAGTACCCGCCTCCAATAGAAAAGGATCGTATCCAAAACAGATCCCCCGTCAAGACACCGTCTCGAATCAATGTCCTGTAATAAATCGTACAGTTTAGCTAAGTTTAATTATAACTAAAATAGCTAAACCAAACTATTTTTCTTCAGGAACCCTAATTAAATTGAACTCAAAATCAATTAGGATTAGCTCCATTAACCCTAACCATTCTACTATTCGATTTCATTAAAACCTACACATGAATCCACGTTAACAATTATTGCTAACTCGACTAGGAAGCCAATTATCAAAATATATCCAAGTCCTACACCTCGCCTCAATTCAAGAACTTGGTCGAAGAAGGTGCTGCTGGACTAAAGGGCAACTGTTGGAAACTGTGGCCGGAGTCACTGCTGTCACAGTTTTGTTGTCGTCACTACTCAAGAACCACTGCTACGCATCCTTCACAGTTAGACCATTCCCATAATGATATCAAAACACAAACCTCTACGAATCTTGCACCCCAAAAGTAAACAGACTTACCCCAATCGGCAGTTTACCTCTCTGGCGGAATTGGCACAGTGAAGAGAGGCGAGGCGTCGGCTGCGCCAGGAGGTGCTGAGGGGTTCTGGGCAATGCTGGCCGAACAGCGGCCTCAATAGTAGTGGTGAGCGGAAGACGGCTAGGGCAAGAAGGGACGACGGCTGTGGCCCAAATCTAGGGCATAACACAAGAAGAAAGATGGCTCAGGGAGACTCAAGTGAGCAGTGGAAACAAACTAGGGCACGCGAGGAAGGGGGCGTTGTGGGAAGAGGATAAGTGTCGGCACTGGAAAGGCGGCCGGCTGTCGGCTGTGGTGGCGGCGGCGCGTCGCTCAGCGAGGAGGAAGAGCACCCGACGGCGCTGTCGGGTGGAGAAGGCGTAGAGAGGAGAGGGGTTCGGCTCGAGGAGGAAGAAGAAGAAATGATCTGTGGCAGGAGAGAAGTAGCGTCGGGTAGAAGGAATGAAGAGGAGGAGAACCGCCGAGCGGTTAGGGCACGGGTCGCGACGGGGGAGAAGGCTCGGCGCGCAAGGTTTCGGCGAAGAAGAAAACAGAAGAAAGAAAATAAAGGAAAAGAAATAAGAAAAAGGGAAAAAAAAAGAATTTATAAAATAAACAATTGCTCGCTTAAATGAGTAGCCTAAACAGGCTTTCCCGGAGCCCCATTTTTATCCACGTGAACTCGTCCATACGGTCTCCGAAAAATTCCCGAAAAATTTTAAAAAATTCCCTTACTAATATTCGCCATTTTTCGGTATTTTACATTCTCCCCCACTAATAAAAATTTGGTCCCCAAATTTTCGTTATCTACCATCCGCAAGTACTAAATACAGGTAAAAAGTATAAATGTCGAATGGTAAATTAAATCACATACCTCAAGTGAAAAGATGGGGATATCGAGCTCGGATAGTATCCTCGAGCTCCCAAATAGCCTCCTCATCCGAATGATGCTACCATCCGACTTTAACCAGCCGGATAGTCTTGTTCCACAACTGACGCTCCTTCCGGTCCAAAATCCGTACCGGAACCTCCTCATAGGTGACGTCAGGCTGAACCGAAACTGAGACATTTGTCAGCACATGTGTCGGGTCAGGTACGTATCTCCTCAGCATAGATACGTGGAATACATCGTGGACGCCTGCCAGGGACAGTGGTAGTGCTAACCGATAAGCTACCGCTCCGATCCTCTCCAAGATCTCGAAAGGGCCAATGTACCGCGGAGCTAGCTTACTTCTGAGGCCAAATCTCTTCACCCCTTTCGTGGGTGAAATTCGTACGAAAACATGGTCACCAATAGAGAACTCCAAGGGTCTACGTCTCCGATCAGCATAACTCTTCTGGCGGTCCTGCACCTCTGACATCCTCCGTCTGATAATACGAACCAACTCTGCATCCTGCTGAGCTCTTTGAGGTCCCAACATCTGGGCCTCTCCAACCTTATCCCAGAGGGTGGGTGTCCGACAAGGCCTACCATACAACGCCTCAAATGGTGCCATCTTGATAGCCAAATAAAAGCCGTTGTTGTAGGCGAACTCTACCAATGGCAAGTGGTCCTCCCAACTGCCTCCGAAATCCATAACACATGACCTCAACAGGTCCTCTAGAGTCTGAATGATCCGCTCTGACTGTCCATCTGTCTGTGGATGGAAAGCTGTACTAAAACGAAGTTGCGTGCCCAAGGCCTGCTGCAGACTCTACCAAAAACGAGACGTGAACCGTGGATCTCTATCCGAAATGATAGTCAAAGGAACACCATGTAATCTGATGATCTCCCGGCAATATAGATCTGCCAATCGATCCAGGGAATCAGTCCTCCGGATCGCTAAGAAGTGTGTGGATTTGTTTAATCGATCAACGATTACCCAAATCGCATCATGGCTTCGTCGTGTCCTCGGCAATCCCACCACAAAGTCCATAGTAATATGTTCCCATTTCCACTCAGGAATAGGAATCCGCTGAAGTAATCCGGCAGGTCTCTGATGCTCAGCCTTCACCTGCTGACAAACAAGACATCTAGCTACGAAATCCACGATGTCTTTCTTCATACCGTTCCACCAGTAAGAACGCCTCAAATCTCGTTACATACGGGTCTCGCCTGGGTGGATCGCAAATCGAGAGCGATGGGCCTCCTGAAGTAGCTCCTGTAAGATCGGATGAGACTGAGGTACACATAATCTGCCTCGGAAGTATATAATACCCTCCTCGTCTCGTGTAAACTCGGTCTGCTGCCCAGAAGCTATCTGACTGCTAATGAACTGCAAATGCTGATCACCAGCCTGGGCCTCTCGGATCCTCGTCCTGATCGACGACTGAGCAACCATGGTAACAAGAATACCCTGCTCTGTCTGTCCCTACTCCTCAAGGTCTAACTCAGAGAAACCCTGAACCAAGTCTGTAACTGAAACTCGGTGGCAAGCCAAAGTCGCTCTGGACTTCCTGCTGAGTGCATCGGCAACCACATTAGCTTTTCCCGAGTTGTAGCTAATGGTACAATCGTAATCCTTCAGGAACTCCATCCATCTCCTCTGTCGGAGATTAAGCTCCTTCTGAGTGAAAATATATTTAAGACTCTTATGATCATTAAGAATCTCAAATGTAATACCGTATAGATGATGACGCTAAATCTTCAAAGCATATATGATGGTGGCTAACTCCAGGTCATGAACTGGGTAGTTCTTCTCACGCTCCTTCAGCTGACGAGAAGCATAAGAGACTACTCTGCCGTGCTGCATCAAAACAGCACCCAAACCCTGTAGAGAAGCAACGGTGTAAAGTACAAATCCGTCCTCTCCAGAAGGTAAAACCAAAACTGGAGCCGACACTAATCTCCGCTTCAACTCCTGAAAGCTGGTCTCGCAATCCTCTGTCCACGTAAACTTCACGCCCTTCCTGGTAAGGCATGTCAGCGGCATAGCAATACGCGAGAAACCCTCGACAAAACGTCGGTAATATCCGGCCAATCCCAGAAAACTGCGGATCTCCTGAACTGACTTCGGCTGCTCCCAACTGGTGACAGCCTCGATCTTCTGAGGATCAACTGAAATACCTCTGCTAGAGACCACGTGTCCCAGAAAATCGACTGAGGATAGCCAGAACGCACACTTGCTGAACTTCGCGTACAGCTGATGTCGTCGAAGAATCTCCAAAACTGTGCGAAGATGCTATGCGTGCTTCTCCTCGGAACGAGAGTAGACCAATATATCATCGATGAAGACGATAACAAACCGATCCAGATACTCCAGAAAGATGTGGTTCATCAAGTCCATAAAGACCGCTGGAGCATTGGTAAGCCCAAATGGCATTACCAAAAACTCATAATGACCGTATCTGGTACGGAAAGCTGTCTTCTGAATATCTAAGTCTCTGACTCGCAGCTGATGATATCTGGAACGCAGATCAATCTTAGAATACACGGAGGTACCTCTGAGCTGATCAAACAAATCCTCGATCCGTGGCAATGGATATTTATTTCTGACGGTCACTGCATTCAGCTGTCTGTAGACAATACATAACCTCATGGTGTCGTCTTTTTTCTTGACAAATAACACTGGAGAACCCCATGGAGAAACACTTGGGCGAATAAATCCCCTATCCAAAAGCTCTTGGAGTTGAACCTTCAGCTCGTTCAACTCTTTTGGTGTCATATGATAAGGAGCTTTCGATGCCGGTGCGGTCCCCGGAATCAGCTCAATAGCGAACTCCACTTGCCTTCTAGGAGGCAAACCTGGCAGCTCCTCTGGAAATACATCTGGGTACTCCCGGACTATAAGAACGTCGGAGAGCTGCGAACTACTGCTGTCCTCAGTACTGATCAAAGATAACAGAAAACCCTGACAACCATGCGACAGCAGCTTCTGAGCCTGAATCGCCGAAATGATCGATATGTCGTCGTCTCTTATGCCAGTGAAATCCCACGAGGGTTGGTTCGGAGGCCGAAAGGTGACCACCCTCGTCTGGCAATCAACTGTGGCATGATATGCTGACAAACAGTCCATGCCAAGAATAATATCAAAATCAACCATTTCTAATACTAAAAGATCCACCGTAAGTATTAGGTTGCCAAAATCTAGCGGGCAATCTCTGACCTCTTGGGTGACGCCCAAAGTATCACCAGACGGTAGAGAGACAGTCAATCGCTAGGGGTCTGCAAGTGGGTAATCTACCAATCTCCCACATAAAAGTATGAGATATAAAAGAATGCGAGCTACCAGTATCTATCAGTATATCTGCAGATAAGGCATAAATAGAAATCATACCGCGGAAAACGGATCCGTCGGCTCGCTGCGCATCCTCTCTGGTCATCACATGAATACGCCCAGTCTCTGGCGGAGGAGGAGGTGGTAACGCTGCCAGCAGCTGCTGCGGCTAGGCAGAAGCCTGCCACTGAGGCGCTGCTGGATAATGTGCCAGAGAAGATTGAGAAGGCGGCGACTGATACTGTGTCTATGGCTGGGACTGAGTCTGGTACTGGCCTAGAGGCTGAGGCTGCATCTGATACTGCCCCTGCGTCGGATAATAAGATCCCGGAACAGAACTCTAAGGTGCTATAGAAGCACTGGAGTACTCCTGTCCAAGCATGCCAAATGCTACTGCAGGTGAAGCTGTCCCCTGCTGATGATGTGAGGGTTGGAATCTCCGCCCTCCTCGTCGAGACCCTGACTGACTGTGCTGTCCTCCCTGAGCAGTAACTCCGGGAGCAGTATGCTGAGCCTTCAGCTGGCAATCTCGACTTGGTGCCCAGGCAGTTTGCAATAAAAGCAAACTGGTTGTCCTATAGTACATACAGGCTGTGGTGATGTGATCTTTGGACCCACATCTGAAACACCGAATGTCGCTGGCGGGTTATTTCCGGTTCTACTGTGAAGACCGGAAACGTCTTGAAGAAGACTTCCTTGATTTCTGAGGCCTACGAGATACCCCAGAAGTACCCTGATCTGACCGACTACACCTGCTCTGCTGTGGTGTAGCCTGTGACTACTGGATCTGTCCAGATGCCTAACTCGGCTGCTTCCTTTTCCTATCCAGAAAAACTCTCTGTTGAGCTGACTCAATAATGAGGGCTCTGTCCAACATCTCCGCATAAGACGTGATACCAAGACCGGCAAGTCTTAGTTGCAAATGTCCATCCAGCCCCTGAATGAACTGCTGCATACGTGAACTGTCCTCAGCAACTAGCTCTGGACAAAATCTGGCCAACCTGTCAAACTCTATATTATACTCTGTCACTGTCCGATTGTTCTGTCGCAAACTCAGGAAATCCTACCGGCGAGCCATCTGATAAGCTCGTGGAAAGAAACGGCTCTCAAAAGCCTCTCTGAATCTGGCCCAAGTGATATTCTGCTCACCGATGATGGAACGCTGAGTAATCCACCAGGTGTCGGCCACGTCCCGTAAGTGAAAAGCAGCCAGCTCTGCTTTCTCCCACTCGGAGCAAGCTATATAGAAGAAGGTCCGCTCCTTAGTCGCAATCCAAGATAGGGCCATACTCGGATCACGGTCTCCTCGGAAGAGTGTGAATCGACTCTTCATCGACTCTGCCAACACTGGAATTCTGGCTCGTGCCGCAACAATGTCAGTGAGGTGTGTTGGAACAGCTGTCGGGACTGGCGGAACCACTGGAGCTGGTGCTACAGGTGGTACCATTGCATAAACCGGAGGAGGTTCTCCCGGTGCTGCTGGGTAAACTGGAGCATATGCCGTCGGTGGCACTGTAGGGTGAACATAGGTGGCCGCGACTGGAGGTACAGTAGGTAATGGTACCGGATGTGGAGCAGCCGATATCCCTGATGCAGGTGCTGCTGGGTACACTGTATGTACTGGGGGCACAGGTGCTGCTGGTGCCGGATACACGGTGGGTCCAGTTGACGGTGGTGCCGGGTACACCGTAGGCTGCGCTGAAGCAAGTGTCGAGTATGCCAATGGTACCCCTGATGGTACCGTAAATACGGTGGAGTGGATACCGTCGGTGCAGCCAAAGTAGGTACCTCTAAATGAGCCATCGGGGTCTGAGAGCCCGACGCGCCCGCAGTACCCTGAGTCTGTCCCTGACTAACAGGTTCATCAACAGTAGGCATCTCTGGCATATCCAGAGATCCCGCGGTCCTCGTACGTGGTCGTCCAGCACCACGTCTCGTAGCAATATGTGTAGATCTCCTCATATCTGTTAAATTATATCACAGATATTACTACAAGTATCAACAATTACCAAATAATTTCATACCTAATTGTTGTCTGGAGATGTTCCGTCACTGTCCAGTCCCCAAATTGATCTCGGAATTTTGTACGGGAAAATCACCGGAAATCCGTATAAATCCGAAACGAAAGTCCAAAACATATACGTAATGGAAAACTCGTGCAACCAAAATAACTACCCAGTTTGACTCGCAAACTAGGGCTAGCACAATATATCCAGAAAACTAAAAGCAGGTATCACACCCTGCTCTGATACCAATAAATTGGTATCAGATAAATCTCGAAAATCCAACACACGGAAATCAAACAAGTATCGCCAAACTTAGGCGCTCTGATACCATATAAATTAGTATCAGGTTATCCCAAATATCCAAAATACGAAAACAAAGATCATAAAACTTGGCTCTGATACCACTAAATTGTCACGCCCCAGAGGAGTCCCTATCCGAAGAAATTTCGGCAACATCTCCCCTGTACAGCGAACAATCTGAAACTTTTCTGCATCATCAAATACATCAGCCACATGCGACTGGAGTAATAACAATAATAAATAAACAACAACACAGACAACCACGCAGTTTATATAAATTTCAGCCTCTGGCTGACACAACCACGAAGTTTAATAATAATCAAACTGAACAGTAGTACAATGACTCGAAAATGACCCTACTCAACTACACTCATAAAGCTCAAAATCGACGATAAAACCAACTTACCTCTTCTGCCATCTAGGCAGGCATGTAGTAAAAGTAAACCCAAATAAAAGTCATCCACAAGTAAAACAATCCATACAAGATCCAAAGTATCCAAAATATAACAAGTTCAAAACATAGTCTAGTAAAGAAGAAAACCAAAAGATCAATAAGTCCTCGTGGTCTGCAGGGGACTAGCAACTGGAACTCTCTCCTGACAGCATCAACCTAAAAATAATAACGGAGGCGGGGATGAGTCCAACGCTCAGCGGGTAACAACTGATATACATAGTAAGGAAATAACATCTAGCACTAATCATGCGTACAGTCTCCTGACGAAATAAAGGTAAATGCAAATCTGAAATGAACAGGAGAATACTGTACTAACCAGGACCTGGTACAAGGACAAAACAGTCCGAGAGGTATAGAAATACTGTATGCATGTCAAGCATGGGCATCCAACCAATATGCAGCAAATAAATGCAGCAAACACAATCACAAGAAATAAATGCATCAATGTGTATGATGCCAATGCAGTCATGGTCACCCCTGACGTCAGTCAGCCATCTCACACCCAATGGTGGGTCCGAGTGGGTAGGGCTGTAAAATACGATGCCCAAATACTAATTAAATAATAAGGTTATTTAATAAATAATCTTATTGGATTTTTCAAGAATTTTTAGAAATATTTCGGGAATTAAACGGGGTCCGTATGACCCGTTTTGAGGGGATGAATTTAGGGTACAGTGGAGACCGGTTTGGAATACCCATTTAAGTTGGGAGTAAATTAAGAAGTTAACCTAGAGTTTAATTATATTAACCTAGGTATTTAATTAAAACCTATTCCCTAAAATTCCCGATTTCTTCCTTCCTCCCCAAATCATCGCCGACGCTCAGTTCTCCTCCAGATTCCCCATCGCGTGATCTTCGGCCACCGGGCATCGACGCCGACGACCGTCTCTTTGCCCTATCGCCTCCTTCTTCCTCTCGCTTCGATACTCTGCCCTTCTCCTCTGATCGTCGAAGCCGATGCACCGCAGGCTGAGTTTCCCCCCCCCCCCCTCTCATATCGTCGTGGCACGTAGTCCGTGAGATGTTGGCGCCCGTCGCTACCCGCCATCGACGCCACCGTCCCTGTTCGTTGCCATCTCCCATCACCGGTGCTGACCACCTGAGCTCTGATCCGGTCGTCACCCTCTCCCTTCCCTCTTATCGTCGTGCCCTAGATTGTCGATCACCTCTCCTCGTCGTTGGATCTTGGACCAAGGAGGGTCAACGCTGTCTCCTTCCACCTGAGCAATTGTATACCTTTCTCGGAGCCCTGCCCTAGCCTCGGTCAGCATCGCATTGCCCTATATCGCCGACGTCACTTTACATTCTGTCGTTGCTCATGATCACAGTAGCAGCATTCGTCCGAGAAGAGTTTATGGAACTGGATTGATCTTGAAGGTATTTGGTTCTACTCTAGCTCTTGATTTAGGTATTAAGCCTTTTCATGGTATTGATTTGGAGAGTTTTGTTTTGGAAGGCAGCAACGTTTCTTGGTGTGGAACATTTCTTGGTGCTAGTCACCACATCACCGTAGTCAGCAGCTAACTCTGCCAGTGCTGTGCCATCAGTAGCAGCTAGAAAAGAGGAGGTAAGGAAATATGTAGGATACATGTTTTGAGGATTTTACTTTGATAGTTGTTGATATTGATTGAGGATTGTTGGAGTTTGTGGTTGATTATGGTTTGATGATTTAGTTGATAGGTTATTGTAGGTTGATATCATTTGTGTTGTGGATGGATAAATCAAGATTTGTATCATATTATATTGGAGATTTTGTGATCTGTGGTTGTTTGGATAAATTGTTAGAGGTGAATCATGAGAATGATTAAGTATGTTTGATTTATGATGTATAGTAGATAATAATGGTATGTTGGAGTTTATGATCGGTTATGGATTTGGGATTCATTTGTGGATTGAGTTAAACCTAGTTAGATTAATTTGGGTGGATGAATTTTATATGATGGATTCATGATTAGCTTATTCTAATTGGGCTGTGTGATTAAGGATTATTTGGAGATTAATCGGATATCAGATTTGAGTGGAGTTATCTTAATTGAGTTAGGGATTTTATTTAGCTATTTTAATTCATATGAATTTAGCTAAATAAGATATATACATATTGATTGATGCAGACCTTGATATGGGATGATTATCACGACGTGAGATTTATTTTGGACACGATCTACAGATAAAGGCGGGTACTTCTTGCTTTATCTCTTTAGTATTTTGATCCTAGTGCATGAGCTTATTGTTCAGATAGTTGCTGTATCTATCTTGACTCCACTCTTATTTTTCCTGCGCTTGATACTTCCACTCAATCTTTGAGCTACTCATGTCTGTTTCTATACAGTCTCTTGTTGCTATCGATGATATTTAGCAGATACTATAGTACTAGGTATTGGATATCAGATACCAGACATTAGATAGAATGTATTGGATATATGGACACCTGATACCATGTTTACCTGCTTTGATTGCTGTTTATTTACACACCTTGCTGAGCATGCTGGCTTCATGTAGCATACATGTTTCTGTTTATATATATATGATGACTGTTGCATTACTCGCATCATGTCATTGCATACATGCCGTCGACCATGTCTCCCTTGTGGTTGAGAGGGTCGTTGGCTAGAGCCGCACGCTCGGTCGCTCATGGGTAGTGGTAGCTGGAGCGTGCCGCTTGTCCTGTCATGCCACACTCGGCCACTCATGGGTAGTGGCGGCTGGAGTTGCGAGGACCCCGTCAGACGTAGCTATTCACTACTATGCACATCCATCCGGTCACCAAGAGTAGTGGCGGCCTTTGGGTGGTACAGTTGTCATCGATCCGCCTCTCGACCATACAGGGTCGTGGTGTAGAGAGGTGGGCGGGGTGACCATCCGTATATACGCTGTTGTTATTATATGCTTGTTTACTTATCTTTGTTTATTTATGCTGCTGTTGCTAGATTATGCTGCTGTTGTTTATTTATGTTGTTATGCTTACTTAGGTTGAGATTTATACCTGTGTTATGTGTTTAGACACTGGCTTACTTACTGTTGACCTGTATATACCTCACATGATACCATGTAGTTATGAGCAGTACTGTAGCAGGACTTTGCTACATCTACCTTCCCTTACTAGCCTAGGATATGGTTTCAGGTATGGACACTTATTATGATATCACTGTAGTATCTGCTATTTCCATACGATACTGTATACCTTTGCATCTCTAGTTCTTTACTATACTCATGCACTATCTGTCTATTACCCGCTGAGTCTTTATACTCACCACCCCGTATGTTGGTAATTTCACCAGGTAGCAGGCAAAGGGTTTATGGAGTCGCCTGGAGATCCTATCCGCCAGTTCCACGTCACATTCGAGGACGACCTTACGATTTTGGTATTTCTTACGCTATTTGTATTTTGGGTTTTGTAACTGTTTATGTATTTGTATTCTCTTGTATTTAGTTTGATATTATTGTGTCAAGCCGAGCCGGCTCGCAGTTAGTTGCTTTGTGTTTTGTGATCGTTGTTTATGATTTCCGCTGTGTTGATTTTAGTACAGCCGTGTGGGCTGATTCATATATTTATATAACTGCGTGGTTGTGTTTATTTCTATTTCTGCCGAATAGGCTGATTATATAACTGCGTGGTTGTGTAGATATATTCCAGCCGTATGTGGCTGATGTATATTGAATGTATGTATGCCTCAGATTGTCACCCGTACAGGGGAGATGCTGCCGAAATTTTTCGGTAAGGACTCGTCTGAGGGCGTGACAAGGGCTGTGACAACCGTGCACTCTGCATCACTACTCCTGATGAGTGACCGAGTGGACGGGATGCTGTCGGAGTACACACATACTCCTACCCCAAATCATAAATGGGGGAGCGCAATGCTCTCATCTCCCGGTATACGATGACGGAGAGGGGTCTCGACGTGCTACCACGCTGCAATCACACTACCCATGAGCGGACCAACGGAGCACCGAACGAGCAAACTGACGTGCTACCACGCTGCGTCACGCTACCCATAAGCGTCAACAATGGAGCACCGAACAGTGATGAAACTGGCGATGTGCTCAACAATAATGGAGCAATCTATCACACAGCATGCAATCATGCGAATGATGCATGACACTAAGCATGGTAATATACTGAACCAAATCTATATACATATATGATGTGCACCATAATCAATAAATCATATCAAGGGTACACAGATCAGATAAGGTATCACACCTAGGTCCTGAATATGATGAAGCATGGTTATAACACTACCCCTAATCATGTATAATCAGGTAAGCCATAACATGAGATGCAAAACAAACAATCAACCAAGCATGTAACAGGTAGCGGGTAGTGACTAACCGAAACAAAATAATAAACATAATTTTTGCTATTTGTTAAATTCACTACTATGCATATCAAAGACATAAAGTCAAAAGTACCCGCCTCCAATAGAAAAGGATCGTATCCAAAACAGATCCCCCGTCAAGACATCGTCTCGAATCAATGTCCTGTAATAAATCGTACAGTTTAGCTAAGTTTAATTATAACTAAAATAGCTAAACCAAACTATTTTTCTTCAGGAACCCTAATTAAATTGAACTCAAAATCAATTAGGATTAGCTCCATTAACCCTAACCATTCTACTATTCGATTTCATTAAAACCTACACATGAATCCACGTTAACAATTATTGCTAACTCGACTAGGAAGCCAATTACCAAAATATATCCAAGTTCTACACCTCGCCTCAATTCAAGAACTCGGTCGAAGGTGCTGCTGGACTAAAGGGCAACTGCTGGAAATTGTGGCCGGAGTCACTGCTGTCACAGTTTTGTTGTCGTCACTACTCAAGAACCACTGCTAGGCATCCTTCACAGTTAGACCATTCCCATAATGATATCAAAACGCAAACCTCTACAAATCTTGCACCCCAAAAGTAAACAGACTTACCCCAATCGGCAGTTTACCTCTCTGGCGGAATTGGCACAGTGAAGAGATGCGAGGTGTCGGCTGCGCCAGGAGGTGCTGAGGGGTTCTGGGCAATGCTGGCCGAACAGCGGCGTCAATAGCAGTGGTGAGCGGAAGACGGCTAGGGCAAGAAGGGACGACGGCTGTGGCCCAAATCTAGGGCACAACACAAGAGGAAAGATGGCTCAGGGAGACTCAAGTGAGCAGTGGCAACAAACTAGGGCACGCGAGGAAGGGGGTGTCGCGGGAAGAGGATAAGTGTCGGCACTGGAAAGGCGGTCGGCTGTCGGCTGTGGTGGCGGCGGCGCGTCGCTCAGCGAGGAGGAAGAGCACTTGGCGGTGCTGTCGGGTGGAGAAGGCGCACAGAGGAGAGGGGTTCGGCTCGAGGAGGAAGAAGAAGAAATGATCTGCGGCGGGAGAGAAGTAGCGTCGGGTAGAAGGAATGAAGAGGAGGAGAACCGCCGAGCGGTTAGGGCACGGGTCGCGACGGGGGAGAAGGCTCGGCGCGCAAGGTTTCGGTGAAGAAGAAAATAGAAGAAAGAAAATAAAGGAAATGAAATAAGAAAAAGGAAAAAAAAGAATTTATAAAATAAACAATTCTTCGCTTAAATGGGTAGCCTAAACAGGCTTTCCCGGAGCCCCGTTTTTATCCACGTGAACTCGTCCATACGGTCTCCAAAAAATTTCCGAAAATTTTTCTAAAATTCTGGAAAATACCCTTACTAATATTCGCCATTTTTCGGTATTTTATAGAGTCTGAGACCGACACCAAGTTCGAGAGAAGCCACAGATCCATATACATTTCTGAAGGTCCCGATATGGTTACATTTTATTCCAAGTCAAACTTACTTAAAGTAGTTAAATTCTCATTTGAAAAATTGACAAAGTTTTAAAAATAAAATAACTTACTACTTAAGGAAATTGACCACCTTAAGGAGCAAGTTAACTTGAGTAAGTCAACTAACCAAGTTCAAGTCGAAACTTCAACTCAAGTTGTAAAACTTGAGGAAGAAAATTTCAACTTGAAAGATCAAGTTGAGCGACTCAAGAAAATGTTGGAAAAGTTTGAACTGAGATCCAAGTGTTTAAATATAGTACTTGGATCGCAAAGAGCCGTGTACAATAAATCAAGACTCGACTACAACTAAAACAACACAAATAAACCATATCGGTCATGAATTAGTCAAAACATTAGAAATCAAGTCTAAGCATGGGTTCCTAAAAAAATGCTTAACTAAACTAATCAAACCAAACCAATATTTGATCCCAAGGAGTCAAATTCACTACTTAGATCATATCTAAGCAATGACTCACGGGAAGAAAATAGAAAAACTATTCAACCTACTTGATTAACTAACTATGCGTGCTTAGGAATAGGTTTACTTTTCTGTTTAGATTAGAATGGTTACTTAAAAAGGTTTACCAAGCTCTAATAACATGACATCAGAATGGATTGGGATGATAGTACATCAAGGAAGGTTTGTCGAAGGCATGCCTAGGCTGAATCTTGTGTATTCTACCTAGTACACTTGACGTAGTGGATCTAGCCAAAGTTACCCCAGTCAAACATGAGCTAGTTAGACCAAAATATAGTATTAATTTTTTTAGATAGGACTATTTTAGAAAGTATTCAGAAAGTGGTCCACCGTTGATACATAAGAAGGTTATATGTCTCGCAACTGACTGAAAGCTAAATTTGAATCTAACATGGGTTCAACAACCTTTTTCAAAATTCTTAATAAAAAACAAATAAAAAATACAATAAAAAATAAAACTAAATTAATTAAAAATTAATTAAAATCTAAAACTAAAATTAATTAAAACTTAAACCTAACATTAATTATAACTTAATTAAATTAAATAAATATTTAATTAAACTTAACTAAAAGTTTAATCTTAAAATTAAACTAAAATTAAAACTTAATCAAATAATAAATAAAAATTAAATTTAAAATTTATTAAACTTAACTTAAAACTAAAATTAATTAAAACTTAAACCTAACATTAATTATAACTTAATTAAATTAAATAAATATTTAATTAAACTTAACTAAAAGTTTAATCTTAAAATTAAACTAAAATTAAAACTTAATCAAATAATAAATAAAAATTAAATTTAAAATTTATTAAACTTAACTTAAAACTAAAATTAATTAAAACTTAAAACTAAAATTAATTATAACTTAAAAACTTAACTCAATGACTTAATTTTAACTTAAAATTGTAAACTAAAACACAAACTAAATCAACTCAAATTATTTAATGTACATAATTAATTACTTTAAACAACTTAAGTACATTAACCTTAAACAAAATTAAATCATTAATTTAACCAAAGCACAATTTGAATCAAAATTAAAAACTTAATTCAAAATTAATTTTAAAATTGATTAAAACTAGCTTAGAACTTAAACTTAACTCAATAACTTAAAACTTAAATTAATTAAAACCAATTAACTCTAAATTAAATGATTATTAATACTTAACTTAAAGCTTAATTTTTAAAAAATAATAAAATGAAAATTAATTAATCCTTAATTAATTAGTTAATTAACCTTGAAATTTCTAAACCAAAATATAAATTAATTAACAAGCAATATTAATAATGATAATAATGTTACTATTAATATTCACTTAGTCTTAACTAAAATTCAAACACTTACACATAATTAAAATATTAATTAAGACTTAACTTAATACTTAAACTCAAATTTTAATCAAATTCTAAGTAAACCTAAATACAAAACTTAATTAAATACTTAAACTTAGAATCAATTAACTTAATCAAAATTGAAACACTAAAACTTAAAATTCTATTAATCAAATTTTGATCTAACTCCTACGTTATGTGTAGGAATTCAAAGCTCTGGATAAATAAATTTTGGATAGTGACTGCTCGAGCCATGTGACTGGGGACCAGCACAAATTCACTAGTATCAAGTTCAAAAACCTAGGATCAATTGTCTTTGGAAATAATAGCAAACTAAAGGTAATTGGTACAAGAGAAATTCAATTACAATCGAATATTTTAATTAAGAAAGTATTTCTTGTTGAACATTTTATTTATAATTTACTTAGTGTAAGTCAATTATGCGACTCTAGATTTAAAGTAAAAATTTTATCTTTTGAATGTCAAATAAGTTACACAAATTCAACCAATATATTATTGAAAGGATTTAGAGATAAACATATTTACTTAATATATCTACCAAAAACCTCAGCCACGTGTCTTTTGACACAACACGAAGAAATATGGTTGTGGCATAGGAGATTAGCTCACATCTATGTTAGAAATTTACTAAAATTAAATAAAAATAGTTTAATTAGAGGTCTACCAATATTAGGAATCCTTGAAAATAAAATCTATAACCCTTGTCAACGAGGAAAACAAATTAAATCGACTCATAAACCAACTAATCAAAACAAAACAAATAAAATATGTGAATTGCTACACTTAGACTTATTAGACTCTCATGGAGTTTAATCACCAAATGGAAGTCTTTACTGCTTAGTTATAATAGATTATTACTCCAAATATACCTAGGTAAAATTCTCAACTCATAAATTTGAAACTTTTGAAATATTTAGTAATGTCTGCAAACAAATAAAAAATGAAAAAAGAAGTAAAAATCAAGAAAATCATAAGTGATAATGGTGGTGAGTTTAAAAATTAAAATTTTATAAATTTTTATCTAGAAAATGATAAGCATCATGAGTTTTTATGCCCCAAGACTCCACAACAAAATAGACTAGTAAAATGTAAAAATAAAACCTTACAAGAAGCTGCAAAAATAATGTTAAATGAATATGATTTACCTAAATATGTTTGGACTGAAGCCATTAATATGACTTGTTACATCCAAAATAGAATTATAATAAACAAATTCCTAAATAAAACATCATATGAAATTTATATTAATAAAATTTCAAACATAAAATACTTTAAAGTATTTGGATATAATATACATATTTTAAACCTTAAAGATTACTTAAGAAAATTTACTTTAAAAACCCAACAAAGAATTTTCCTTGGATATTCATCTACAAGTAGAGTCTATAGAGTTTATAACAAATCCACTCTAAAAATTGAGGAAACAACTGTTAGTATTAGCCCTAATACCAATTATGAAATGATTGACAAGGATACTTTTTGTATCATATTTCATTAATTAATAAAAGATAACATTTGTTATTATATTTACTTTAGTTCAATGCCGAATGAATAAGTATAATAATGTCCTGAGTAGTAGGTTCGAGTCTATAACATATCAATTAGTGGAATTAATAGTGGGATGTTGTACATATATATAGAACGCTACTCTTAACTATTCCTAGTCAAGCATTAATATAAAAGGATAATATTAATGCATTGAGACTAGCATATAGATCAATGGATGACTAATCTCACAAGTCATGAATATGAGATATTAGGTTGACACATATGTATATATTAGAGAGCATGTATTGAATGATCTGTCAGGAGAATGTTTCATGGATCATTATATGAGTGTCATAAACATTTCCATATGACTATTGGTATAAATAATCCTCAGAACTGAAGTCACTATGATTCCCTACATAAAGAGTTGTGTACTTTGGTATCGACAAACGTCACCTGTAATAAGGTGAATTATAAAGTTGATCACTAGGTATGAAATAAGTTATATGGAGAGATTTGAGTAATGTAGATGAGATTTATCCCTTCCATATGATTGAAGTAATATATGTAGGCCTCTTGATTAGTAGGACACAAGAATGCATGGTCATGCTCAAATGAGTCAATATGAGATATTGAGCTTATTTGATTAAATGTGTCTATTTAGAGATCAAGAAACACAAAGATTGATAAGAGGATGACACGTTCTATGCCTCATTGATCAATCTAGATATCAAAAATAGAATGATTGAGTCATACAAGATAATAGATACGAAAAGGTTAGGTCGAATCTCTACATTCTCATCACTTGGGTAGCAATGATGTCTTGCTAGATGTCACTCATTATTTTTGTATCTAAAATAGCTTTAGAGACATTGCCAATGTTACAAGAACCTATAGGATTACACACAAAGAACAAATTGATTTGAAGGTATGTTCATATGATGGATCATTAGATTAATTCTAATTCAAATTGGGCTCATTGAGTTAGACTCAATTTGATCCAACTATTGGATTGAGTCTAATTTGAATTAAACTCATTGAGTCAATTCAGATTGATGATTAATGAATTAGGCTCATTGAGTGATTTGATGAATTTGAATTCATAAAGGATGAGGAGTGTTTAATTTAGAATTGATCATGCATTGGATGAAGAGTTGTCAAATTTAAATTGCTCATGCATTGGATGAAGACAAATATTAATGTCAATTAATGCAATTGACATTACGGCAATTTTCATGAATGAGTACAAAAGGGGTTTTGATTCATTTTCATGAAGAGACTAGTGTGTTCTTGCTCTTCTTCTCTCCTCTTCCACTTTTGGCTGAAATCTTCCTAAAGGGTTTGCTAGCACAACCTTTGGTTGATTTTCTTCTCCACTTCTTGAGTTTGTGAGATGGAAGGAAGACTTGTTCGTGTGGACACCGAAAGAGGAACAGACACATGATCATGCTGAGACCCTAGCTATCAGGAGTTCGTGTTCACACACCAAAGGCATAACTCCCTTCATGAAACTTTGTATGTGGTTTTTCCTTCACATGGATCTTCTGGAAAGGAACTTATTTTTTCGCTACTCATTTAGCACTCTAGTTCCTCACAACAACTAATGTCACTTTCGATGAAAATGTTAATAATGATATAATTAACCTTGAGAAAATCAATAATCAACCTAATTCAACAAATCAAGAAGAAGAAGAACAATTAACACAAAACAAACAAATTGAAAAACCAACCCATGAACAATACGACTAAGCCCTGATCATCCAATTCAACAAATAATAGGAAATCCTGAGTTAAGAGTTCAAACCTGATATGCTTTTAAGAACTTAAGCCAAATAGCACTAATACCTAAAATTAAACCCCAAATCATAGATGATGCATTATATGAACCTGATTGAATAATTGCAATGCAAGAGAAGTTAGGTCCATTTGAAAGAAATCAAGTGTGGGATTTAGTCCCTCCATCCAAACATAAGTCATTTATTGACACTAAGTGGGTCTTTAGAAATAAATTAGATGACAAAGGAGAAATAGTAAGGAACAAAGCTTGTCTAGTTAACAAAGGGTTTAGTCAAGTCGAATGACTTGATTACGATGAGACTTATGCTCCGGTAGCTAGGCTTGAATCCATAAGAATGTTGCTAGCCTATGTAGCACACAAAGGATTCAAGTTATATCAAATGGATGTTAAATCTGTATTCCTAAATGGGAAAATAAAGAAGAGATCTATATAGGTCAACCACCAGGCTTTGAAAACCTAGAATACCAAAACCATGTTTTTAAACTTTAAAAAAATACTATACGGATTAAAACAAGTACATAGGGCTTGGTATAAAAGACTCTAGCTTCCTAAACTCAAAAGAGTTTAAAGAAAGTCAAATTGATCCTACACTATTTATTAAAATCATTGACTCTGACATATTCATAGCTCAGGTATACATAGATGACATAGCCTTTGGGTCAACTAACTCAAATTTTTAAAAGAATTCATAACTTTAATAGAAAATGAATTTGAAATGAGTTTGTCGGAGAGTTAAACTACTTTCTAGGACTACAAATTAAACAAACTAAAGAAGGAAACAATGTACACCAAAGTAAATACATAAAAGAACTTATTAGGAAATTTGGTATGGAAAACTCTAAAGAACTAAAAAAAACACCTATGACAAGTAACATAAATCTAGATAATTACCCAAATGGTAAATCAATTGACTTAAAATACTATAGAAGCATGATAGATAGCTTACTATACTTAACTGTAAGTAGATCTGACATATTATTTACAGTTAGTATGTGTGCTCGATATCAAACATGTGCTAAAAAATCCCACCTATCTTATGTTAAAAGAATAATTAAATATCTAAAAAGAATCATTAATCTAGGACTACTAAGAAGGGAATTAACCACATTCCAATTGGAGAACCAACTCCTTCCTCTTCACACTCCTATCCTATCCGTTAGGAAGTTGAGAAAGACTATCCAATTGAAGACCCTCTAATGAGGAAATATGTGCCACCAATTCCTTTCCCTCAATGAATTACAAAGGCCAAGAAGGATGAAGAATTCAATAAGTTTCTTGAAAAGGTTAAAGAACTCTCCATAGAAATTTGTCTCATTGATGCATTATAGCAGATGCCCAAATTCGCCAACTTTATGAGAGAAATTATCTCCAATAGATGAAAAAAAGAAGGGTATGAGGCCATTGCCTTAACTGAGGAGTGTTGTGCACGAATTCTAAACACACTACCTCCAAAGCTCAAAGATCCAAGGAGTTTTTCTATCTCTTGCAGAATTGGCACAACATTGATAGATAAAATATTCTGTGATTTGGGAGCAAGTATAAGTCTCATACCTTACTCTATATGCAAGAAACTTAGGTTAAATGACCTTAAGATTACCACCAAGAACTACAACTAGCAGATCAATCCTGTATGTACCCCATGGGTATTATTAAGGATGTGCCAGTGGAGGTGGGGAGCTTTATTGTCCCTATAGACTTTGTTGCTTTGGAAATGAATGAAGACCCAAAAATTTCCATTATTTTGGGAAGGTATTTCCTCGCCGTTGCAGAGTTATGATAGATGTGAAGAACACAAGTTCTCCTTGAAGTTGGCGAAGAAAAAAAAGAATTTGATTTATCCAAGGCTACTGATTCATTTATAGTTGTTAAAAGTTTGAGTTATAGGTTAAATGGAGTCCAACCAGAAAAGAAAGAACCTCATGCAGAAGAAAGACCGCCGGACATAGCAACTAATTCAGTAAGTGGAGAAAAGAAGCTCATGACAAAGACAGATAAATATACCATCCTAGAAAGAGCCTGGATGAAGGAAAGGCAGGAAGTCTTTATCCTGCCATGTTGAAGGGACACCCAACCCCTTCAAGGCGAAGGCTCCAAGAAGCTCGTTGTTTCTTTTCAATTTTTGTTTTCAATCTCTTATTTTATTTCTTATTTGAGTTTTAGTTTTTAGGGCTTCCAACCTTCACAAGTTAGCCATGGTGTTTACCACGGGCATGGAGGACTTTCAAAGAAAGATTGAAGATAGGTCATGCCCAAGAGGCATTGTTGTGTCTCATCAGTAACATTGCTTGAAAAGCTTATGGCAGGGTCGTTCCTAACTGGCACGGTCCTGCCACTCTCAGTGCTAAGGCCAGTGTGTTTTATGGCATGATTATGTCTTTTGACATGGTCGTTCTAGACACACAAAAGGAATTATGCAAAGGTTGTGCCTCATAAGCACAACCATGCCAATTTGAATAGGCAGAGTTTTTCCATGGCATGGTCGTGTCTAAAGACAGCCATGTGACACAAAGGTTAGGGCGATTAATGCCCTAAACATGGTCATGCACCTCATTTACACGGTCGTGTAAGCTCTCCCTCCTCCTTCAACAAATCTTCCTCTTCCCTCAATGATTCCTTCTCCTCTCCTTAGATCTCCTCTCCAAAGCTTCCTCTTCTCCTTCTACTCTTCCAAAGCAAGATCCCTTCCTTCTTCTCAATTCTCCCTAAGAAGAACTTCTTCTCCTCCCCCCTATTCTATTTCTTAATCTAGACCCAATTTGGATCCAAGATCTCTCTTCTTCCTCAAGATCTTTTTCTTCTCCACTCCTCGATTCCTCTCCTTAAATCTTTGGATCGAAGATCCCCCACTTTCCTACAAATTCTTAGGCAAGGAATTTGTTCCTTGCCTTCTCTTCTTCTACCTCAACCAACCACTCACCCCTCCTTTATCTGCAACCATACGAAATGTTGAAGAGACTTCAAAAATTGGGTGGATCTAGCGAAAGCGACGACTCTGAAAAGGGGAAGGGGAAGGCTCTCGACAAAGGCAAATGTCGAGCATGCTACGAGGGTAACGAAAATTCTTTTGGAATTATTTTTCATGAATAAAAGGATAGATTTGATATTCTTGTTACCCTTAAATTAATGTATACACGATATCTTGACTATTACACTATGAATGTTTTAGAAATTAGGAATGATATAGATTAATTGATTAGTAACTTAGGTTGGAACGACCTGATGAGCCTTAATTATCCGACCTATCTCCGTATTAACCTTGAGTTCCTAAGATCGATATAGAGACCTATTTTGCTTTTGATAATGATAATGAGGGGAAGATTAGTTTTCGTCTTATGAATCATGATTACCAATAGTTTCTTTTTTATTTCAATAATTATTTTGATTTTTCCACTAGGGATCTCATAGTTTGATTGCTTTCAATAGCAATACATTTTGGAATGAAATTACAGATATGGTATGACTCTTCTTACTTCAAGGCTTCATCTCTTCAAAATTGTCCACGGGGTTATGGTGTCACGGTAGGACATCCAGATTGTCACCCAAGCACTCTCGGTTCGATTCCCATCTATGGGGTATTTGTAGAAATTTTTCCTCCAAATGGGAGACGCAATCAAAGGATGTTGGACTTTTGGGCTGGCCACCGTGTGCGCTTCCCGATTTATCCTAGTGGCGGGTGGAAAATTTTTATGGGGCCAGGTCGGTAACCCCCAGGGATAGTCAATGAGACTATCCAAGATTATGATTTTTTTTTCATCTCTTCAAAACTTAGTTTTTCGCTACCTCTACCGTGTTATGAGTAAGACTATTTTCGATCGAGGTGAGAGTGATGGTGTGATTAGGAAAGTTGAGGTTTATTATTTCTGGACTATGTTGAACAAAATCAATTTTGATTCAAGATTCCATTTTCTTCAAACCCTAGCAAGATCCAGTAAGATATCTTCAGGTACAATTATTTTTTCCAGATTAATTACACATATTGCTAAACACTTGGAGTGTGAACTATTTAGTTTAGGAGCTGTGATACTCATCTAGAATTTTCATCTAGAAAATTCATCTAGATAGACATATAAATGATGGGACCCACCATTTCACTTTTTGTGGGCCCATCATTTATGTGTCTATCTAGATGAATTTTCTAGATGAAAATTCTAGATGAATATCATTTCTCTTAGTTTAGATATTATAGATGACAACTCTATGATTGATCTTGACACATGTCTAGTAATGAAGATGATTTTTCAGGAAGAGAATGGATTTGGTTTTATTAGGAGAAATAGATTTCCCCTTCTCTTACCTAACTCCGATCGTATCACAGTTTGAAACCTCGCCAATTGGGTTGTTAAGGACTTGGTACCCGAACATGCCCCCATCCCCAGGATTGATTAGAACCCTTCTCCTCTAGACTCGATCTGGCTAGATATTCCGAGCCTGCTAAACATTCATTTTCTTATGGAAATACGGGTCAGTCTAGATTTGATATGGACACTATTCATAAGGTGCATGTTGTCCACCAACACTTGTTGGAGGGATATGTTTCCCTAACTCTAGATCAGCTTCAAGAAGTGTAAGATCATTTTGGGAGGATAGATTACTAATTTTGTTGATAATCAATGTCGAGAGTGGGAAAGAGGAGGATTTAATACATTTCATGGATTTGATGAGGCAACATGTTGCTACTCTTTTTTAGTACCATTAACATCTTGGCTCCCTGCCCCATCTACCTAAATTTCCTCCTGGTACACATCCCCCCCCCCCCACCCCCAAATCATCCATTCCCATCTTATTGATCTTCGTTTCATTGAGGGCAATGAAATATCCAAGTTTAAGAGGGTTGTACATGTTAGTGTAATCCCTAAGAGTCAATCAAAAGTTGATTGACTTAGAACATATTGCATTATATTTATTAATAAAAGATAATATTATTGTTATTATATTTATTTCAGATCCATGTCAGATGAATAAATATAATAATGTTGTAGGGTAGTAGGTTCTAGTCTAGAACATATCAATTGGTTGAATTAATAGTGAAAAATTATAGATATATATAGACACTACTCTTAACTATTCCTAGTCAAGTATTAATATATAAGGATAATATTAATGCATTGAGACTAGCATGTAGGTCAATTAATGACTTAATCTTATAAGTCATGGATATAAGATATCAAGTTGACACATGGGTATATATTAAAGAATATGTACTGAATTGACCTGCCATGAGAATGTTTCATGGGGCATTATATGAGTGTCATAAATATTCTCATAGTAACTATTGGTATAAATAGTTCTAGACCTGAAATCACTATGGTTCCCTACATAAGAAGTTGTGCACTTTAGTATCGGCAAATGTCACCTATAACAAGGTGGACTAGGTATGTAATAAGTTATGCGAAGGGATGTGAGTGATGTAGATGGGATCTATCCCTTCCATATGACGGAAGTGATATTTGTGGGTCCCTTGATTAAGTAGGACTACTAAAATGCATGGGCATACTCAAATAAGTCAATATGAGATATTAAACTTGTTTGGTTAAGTGAGTATACTTAGAGATCAAGAAACACAAAGCTTAATAACAGGATGACACTGTCTATGCCTCATCGATCAATCGAGATATTGAGGATAAAAGGACTAAGTTATACAAGATAATAAATACAGAAAAGTTAGGTCGGATCTTGACATTCTCGTCACTAGGTAGCAATGATGCATTGCTAAATGTCACTTATTACTTATATATCTAAAATGATTTTAGATATATTGCCAACGTTACGAGAACCTATTAGGTTACACGCAAAGAACATGTTGGTTTGGAGATAGGTATATTTTAGTTTGAGTAAAATATGATGAAACCTAAGATTATAGGGTTAAGTCTAGTCCAAATTAGACTCATTGAGTTAGACTCATATGAATCCAACCGTTGGATTATTGAATTGAGTCTAAACTGAATTAGATTCATTGGATTAGACTCAACCACTAAAAAGGATTAGATTCATTAGGAATAATGTCCATTAAATAGTCTAATGGAGTATTAATGAGAGGAAGATCAAAGGGAAAAAACCCCTTGATATTCATTGGATAAATATAAAAGATTTTTGGCATTGTATTTTGGTAGAGAATTGCATCTTCTTCTTCCACTTCTTCTTCTCTTGTCCGAATCATCTAAGTTGCTAGCACTACGAAGGTGGTTCTTCTCCAAATGCTGAGTTCGTGAGATGAATGAAGGGCATGTTCATGTGGATACCGAAGAGGCATGGACATTCTGATCGTGCTAAGATTCGACAAATCAAAGATACTGTCGGGATTGTACCATTCATACAACAAAGGTAACTATTCTATCTTGATAAAGTAGAATAATGTGTATACTGCATTTGCATGGATCTCTGGAGGGATCCACTTTTTATTGTGTTTATCTATTATTTTTCTCATAAGATCCCTATAGTACATATGTACATATTCTTTTTAGTACTTGTTTCATTTATTTCAATCCTGTTTGTAGTTTACTTTGTTTGTTTCAGTTTGTTTTTATTTCATCATATTTTATCTATAGCATGTCAGCATCATTCATCACATTATTATTATTTGTCATTAATGCAAAAATGTTAGCATGCTAGTCCTAGATTTTCATGTTGCTATGATTTATAGTGCTAATATGTTTAGTGATCTACTTTTTCCTATGAGTAATAGCATTAAGTGAACAATATTTTTACTTTGAGAGTTTGAGTTATAGACTTGTTTTAGGATCTCTTTACACTTTGTCTAATTTTGATGGTAGATAACTCTAAAAATAGTCATGATTCATAAAACCAAACTAGTACTAGTGCTTCTAAGATAACCTCTCAATTATATTTTAGTTACTGAACAAATTCGAATCCTGTCAACTCATTTGAAAAAAAATCAATATCCCTGTGTTTGGTATAGTGCTACACCTTGCAAGCACCAAAACAAAAAAAAAAATATTACACATTGTAATCACTTAGCAAAAAAATAGAGAATAAGGGATAAAAAAATATTTATCATGAATGGAAACTAACAAATTGCCCCTTTGAGATCGAGTTAGATTAGTAGAAAAATAAATGTTGTGTTTCTCTTGATTCCGAGTATTCCTTTAAGACCTTGTATAGTGTGATAGGGATGAACCATGCGTGTGACACGTACGTGTCTATCATTGGAGGCATAAAGAAGATGGTTAAATGACAACTTGACTAAACTTGGAGATTGACACTTGAAAATTTTAAGCTACTCATTGCACCGAGTACGGAGAATTATTTCTTATGTCATACTTAAATAATTTTTGTATCATGCTCACCAATGAACTATATAATAGGATTAGATTGACTCACTAGGGACTATGATGCACTATTTCGCCACATGAGTCTAGATTACAAGTTTTTACGTGAGAATAAGTAAAGGTTTAAGTATAGATGTGTGATGTACGTAGATTATGCATGCTTTTAGGTATTGTTTATCGCACATCTACTTACATTTCATAAGCATGATCTACATTTATCACACCGTATTTTATTATTGTGTCATACTTCTACTCTTTTGGATCAGAGATCTACTATCTTTGTATTTTGATTGACAGGACGCATTTTAGAGTGGAAACGAAGTAAATCGGACGTTGGAGCGAACTTGAGTAGCACACAGTCGTGCCTCTTAGGCACATGACCATATCTTCTAGAGATAGGTCTTGCAACATATTTTATGGTCCGGTCGTGCCTATCCTTTAGCAGTGATTATGCCTCGATCATGGTTCCTAGACACGGTCGTGCCCTACACCTTTAGAGCAATAGATTCCATGTCATGGTCGTGCCTCATAGGCACGGTCAGCCTGGTCATGCCTCATAGGCATGGTCGTGCCTTCATTTTAGAGACTCCTATGCCTGGGTCATGCCTAAAAGGCACGGCTATGTCTTTCGACCAGTGGCTTCTATACCACCGGCATGCCTCATGGGCACGACCATGCCCTATTTTCAACACAAATTATGCCACAGTCATGCCCCCTAGGTATGGTCATGTGGCGAGAAAAAAAAGGGACCTATGCCCTATTATAAAAGGTGAGCCATATCCCCTTTTGAAGGAAGGAAGGGTTTTTCCTTCAAGGGTATCATCAAGGTCCAATTCCGCGGAATTCTCAACGATCCATCCATAATCCCATGTTGATTTCATCGATCCATCCACCATCCAAGCAAGGAGTTCATCCTAAGACATCGGTTATATCAGGCTAAGCATTTCTTCCTCTCTCTCTTCTCCATTTGGGTTGTAAGAATGCTTATTTCATTATCTTGTGATTATATTTCTCTTACTATAGAGCAGATCTCTTAGATTTTATGATGTAGGGAGTATTCATGATGTGATGTTGATGTATTAACCATGGATTTGCCCATTTCTCTATTCAATGAAATGTTTGTCTTATTCTTGTTTGATTGAATGTATGTGATGAATGAATTCTAGCATGTGTTATTTGATTGAATGGATGTGAAAGATTAGTCACCGTGTAGGGGAAATATTCTAAATTGTATGATCGAGGGACCCTTAGTGATAAAGGGTATTTTTTTAACCGGACTTTCTAAAGTATCACCTTGAAAGGGGACTAATTCTCTATAAGAGATTAGCTAATTAGAGTTTAATAGGTTTCTATCAATTCAATATTAAGCAATGACTCGTATAATCTAGATTGTATGATAGGAGCTCTTATGTGGTAGGGGGTACCTTTTCTACTTAATAGTGTTGGATCGAAAGCGCTAGAAGAAGGGGGGGTTGAATAGCGCTCGTGACTTTCACCCGTTTCGTATTCGTAAAACGATCAAACACAGAGGAAATAAATAAACAAATACACACAGAAGACTAAGGTATTTACTTGCTTTGGAGCTTGTGACGAATCCTACTCTAAGGCCCGCGATCGAAGATCGCTTTCGGTGGGCAATCACTATCAATCCGAAATTCTTTTACAATTAAAGAGTACAAGTGCTGAATAAAGAAATAATACCGACAATACACAAGACAGTCCGAGGCTCGTTTTATAGCCTTTATGGATCTGATCCAGATCCTCGAAGTTCGGGATCAGCTTTGACCCGAGGCGGATCGGTCGACCGATCCCCAATTCGGTCGACCGATCAGACGATCTCCTCCTCATCCGATCCGCTCGATCCGCTCGCTCCACTTCGATCTGGTCAAGTCTAATCCCCGGTTCAGTCGACCGAAATCCCGGTTCGGTCGACCGATCCCCTGTTCGAGCCCGGTCCACTCGCTGGAAGTCTGATCAGCTACTTTGGGGGTTCGGTCGACCGATAACCCGGTTCGGTCGACCGATCCTGGTCAATTCTGACCCTGCACAGAAATTGATAGAAATGTTCTCCTGTAAAACAGAGTTAGAATATAGCAGATAATATATAAGTAAATAAATTGACAGTTTTCGGACTGTCCAGTTCTGACTTCGGATTTTCGGCCGGAAACCCTAGGTCGAACCGACGCCTACTGTTCCCTCTTCCGGGGAACGCGTCCTCACCTACTCCACTCAGGAGAGCATACCTTATGCCAGTCCAGTCTTCCAGACCGACTGGACTTTTCGCCTAGGGTTACCATCCACGAGGACCTAGGGTTACCACCCCCTAGAGTTTTTTTGCCACCTAGGGTTACATCCCCCTATGACCTAAGGTTACCCCCCTTAGGATTTTCACCACCTAGGGTTACCACCCCCTAGGATCTAAGGTTGCTGCCCTTAGGGTTTTCCTCCACCTAGGGTTACCACCCCCTAGGATCTAAGGTTACCGCCCCTTAGGGTATTCCTTCACCTAGGGTTACCACCCCCTAGGATTTTCCACCTGCCTAATCACAGTTAGGACTTTTCTGCAATCTCATTCGCACATGTTAGATAACAAAACAACTTAACTTGAACTCTTTGACATAATCAAAATATAGGTTCAATCGTCGGATTCTTCCTGCACCAACAAATAGTATTGGAAGAAAATGGTGTAAACACTCCGATGCAACCTTCACAAGTTCATGCTGGTAATTGGTTAAGATCCGTACAAGTGTGTAAGTGTGAAGATAAAGAGATGAACAATTGATAAAACATTAATTAGCATCATGATAAAACTGAAATTCTATGATCGTTCTCCAATTCAATTCCCTTCTCGTCGATTACTTGCTCACCTTGGATCTCTCTCTCTCTCTCTCTCTCTCTCTCTCTCTCTAGTTCTCAAGCTTTCACACAACCTTGATCCTTTAGATAACTTATTTTACGGACTTAATTAGTACTCAATCAATAATCTCTGTGAATTTGACATTTTATTACTTGACGACTTAACTATATACTTACAGTTTTGACAACATTAAGCCAGTTGAAAATTTTGACGGAAAATAAAAAACAACAATATTATGAGGCTTGTGAAGAAAGAGGGCATACAATTGTAGCAAGTTATGCCAGTTGGAAATTTTGATGGAAAACTTTTTTGCAACTCAAAACAACCAGAATGAAGAGGATAAAAACACTGAGGTATCACTTGAAGAAAAATATTTAGTTGTCTTCTTATGGAAAATATTTTCTCGAACATAAAAAAATGAAAGCGTTAGAAGATACTAAGACATCGCATGAAGAAGAATTTGAGAAACAGGAAATTGGGACTGTGAAAGAGTGCATTGCTTTAATTTAGTTATATCCCAACCCTCGAAATTCTAGAAAGTTTTCCTCAACTGCAATCGAAGCATATTAACTAATGTTGAATTCTTTCTAGTGGACGGTAAAGACAAATTTCATTTGATTTATCCAATACTACTAATCAAATTTTTGTTGAGCATATTTGTTGTAGGGAATTTTTTCCATAGTGGATGGAGATAGAAGGATCACATGGACAACCTCATGATGACCCTATGAAACTGAGTATGTTCAATCAAGGACGAAGGGGCAGGGCAAGCAAGTACCTGACCCCTCCACGAGTAATGTTTAAGAGATGTGGCAAGTCAAAGAGGATGTCAAGACACAAAAATAAGAAAGTCTGGAAGTATCTTATTCCGACACGAGTAAGACTTAAAAGATACTGCATTGAGAAACCTAATAAGAAAAGAAGGGGCCACGACACCTTAAACCATCCCCCCCTTGTCCCCCGCGCTCAAACTGAAACTAATAAGGGGGTTAAGCTAATGATCAAAAATAAACGCTTCTTAAGAGACAACCCTAGTTATTTCTTGTTTTCGTTTACGTTTTTCTCTTGTTTGATAGTTTTAACTCTTTTTTTTTGTTTAATTTCAAAGTCAAAAACAACCACAAGCAGGTGGTGGCATCCGCCACAAGTGTGGAAGGAGATGGGGAGAAAAGGAAGACATGTCATGCCATCATATTTTGAGCTAGCAAAGACCAACACAGGCAGGTCGTGCCAAATAGGAATGACCATGGCTTTTCTCGACACGATGGACAAAGCTAACATGGTAGAGTCATGCCATTTTGGCATTAGTTTTGTCATGTTTTTTTACATCATAAATTTTTCTTTTACATCATGTCACGTTATGTCATGTCATTATGTTTTGCATTGTGTTATTTGCTTGTTCCTCATAGCAAGATGGTGGCATTGCTAATTTTAGATGTCTATGTTTGTGATAAAGTATGCTAATATGCCTAATGATCTATTATTTCCTATCCATAGTAGCATGAAGTGAGTATTATTTTTTTGGAAGAGTTTGAGTGTTGGCCTAGTTTCAGGATCTCTTCACAACATGCTTGACTTTGATGATAGATACTTCTAAAAATAGTCATGAATCGTAAAACCAAACTAGTACTCTTGCTTCCTACATGACCTCTCAATTATAGTTTGGTTACTAAAAAAACTCAAATCATGTCAATTGATTAGGAAAAATCAAAATCGTAGAAAAGAAAAAGAGAAAAAATGTTTGTTCAAATGTTACACTTTGCAAGCACTTAGCTAAAAAAAAGAGAGAATAAAAGATAAAAAAAAACAGTTATTGTGAGTGAAAACTAACAAGTTATCTCTTTGAGACTGAGTTAGGTTATTAGAGAAATAACTATTATATTTCTTTTGATAACGAATATTACTTTGAGACCTTATGTAGATTTTGAGAGAGAAAAACTTTGCGAGTTACAGGTAAATGTCTATCACTGGAAGCATGAGGAACATAATTAAATAACGATTTAAATAAACTTAGAGATAAACACTTGAATAGATTAGGTCATTCGTTGCATTGAGCATGGAAAACTTTTACTTAAGTCACACTCAAAACATTTTATTATCTTGCTCATTAGTGAAACTACACATAGGATTAGATTGATTTACTAGGAACTATGATGCATCATTTACACACAAATCTAGATTGCAGGTTTTGTTTTAGGGCAAACAAAGGTTTAATTCTGAAGGTGTAATGGATGTAAATTATGCATATTTTTAAGCATTGTTTAGTATATATTTTATTGTATTTTGAGTATATTTTGCATTCGTGCACTTACGTTCTATGTATTTTCATTACTTTTATTCTTTTAGTTCGGAGAACTGCTCTTTTCTTATTTTCATTAATAGGACGTGTTTTAGGACTAAAATGGAGTATAAAACCTTTATAACGTAGAATTAGAGTAAGGAGCACGCTCTAGCCGTGTGTCTAATGGCATAGGTGAACTCCTATGGCTAATGAAAGACAAAGAATAGAGTGTAAAAAAGCTCAACCCAAGCACGGTTATGCCGATCATCGAGCCTCATCATCAAGCGAACACAAAGCATATGGGAAGAAAGACAACAAAAATCTATAAAAATGAAGTTTTAATCAAGGAACACACTTTAGTCTCATGACACAAGTGTGTTCCTCCAAATAAAATTTGACACAAAATAGAACTAAAACGAAGTCTACAACCTCCAACATGCCTCGGTCGTGCCCCTTTTAGGCATGGCCATGTCAAATCTACAGATTTTCTAGAAATGAACGCAAGACGATCGTGCCTCTCAGACACAATCGTGTCAGCTTTCGACCTAAACTATAAAATAAACTTTGAACGATCATAACTTTCAATTCGGTTTGAGCTATGAAACGTGCAACCTATCAAAATATAGATAATTTTAATATCTACAAATTTAGTTTAGAATGCATACTGATAAAACCCGAAAAGGGGCGAAAAATCCATTTTTGCAAAGCTCTACAAATTTAGCAAATTTAAAAGGCTTAGGGAAAATATAAAATGGTAAAAAATAAATAAAAATAAAAATAAAACCCTCATTTAAGCCATCTTGAGCCAAGAGGCTCTGCCCCCTTCTTCGAGGAGGGTTATCTCCTTTCTAGAGAATCCTAGAGCATCCTTCTTAGTCGTCGTAACAATCCGTTCACCAAAGGAGAGAGGAATCCATCCAAAGACACCGGCATCACATTAATAAACATTCTCTATCGGATTGAACTGTAAAAACATAGAGAAAAAAAAATGCACTTAAGGAATCAACCAACATTATAATGAAATCAAAATCCTAAAATCATTCCTTCAATCCAAATCCCTTTCTTCCATTACTTACTTTCTCTCTCCTCTCATCTCTCTCTCTCTCATGAATTCATTCATCTTCAATAGTCTAGATAATTAGCCGTGCAACCTCATTTAATGTTTAATCAACAATCCTTGGGCATCAATATTTTTATTACGATAAATCATATACTTGTGATTCACGTCATCGTAATATAAGTTGCTGTATGAAATTAGGATAGATAGTGCGAGCACACAACAGAACTAGCATCTGCAAATAGATTTAAAAAAAAAAAAGTGATTATCCCACGAGCCTCCAAGCTGACCTCCGCTAAAGTTGGCACTGAAAGTTTAAGTAGTTAACTAGTCCAAGATCAACAGCAGATATTGATTTCCGGGCAAGGTTTGATCACTTGGGCGTTTCCTGTGGCCTGCTTATTCTATTTGACCACTCAATGGAGCAACCTCGTCGATGTCCAGCTCTTGTTCAACCCCTTTAACCTGTCAAATAAGAGGATAGTTAAGTTATTGCAACTGCATGGTTATGATAAAAATTCACGTTGAATGGAATATGGAAAACAGAACTCTAAAAGCAATGTTCTCAAACATATCAGCTGCCAGTTTGGCGTGTGCATGCTGATGATCCGAGAGAAGATGTTGCAACACATTTCATTACAGTGCTTCAAGGCAGCTCAGCTAGTCCCCGGAGCTACAGTGCCGCAGTAGAATATCCAGATTACCACCCAAACACTCACGATTCGATCCCCAACTATGACGTATTTATAAAAATTTTCTCCAAATGGGAGGCGCAACTAAAGGATGCTGGGACTTCTGGACTGGCCGCCGTATGCGCTTTCCGATTTACCCTAATGGTCGGTGAAAAACTTCTGTATGACCAGGCCGATCACTCCCAGGAATAGTCAATGAGACTAACTAGGATTAGTATTTTTTTTTAAAAACAGCTCAGCTATAGGTAAACTGCTAATTCTTACCAAAAGTTTAATGGTAGCATGGAATAGCACCAAATATATAAATGATATTTTCATAGCTATTTCTATGGGTGTCTAATTGGCTAGAGACAAGATTTAAAATCTCGACCCGTACCGAGGTTTCGATCCCAGACCGAAACGATATGATTTCGGTATCATATCATGTCATGTCAATACAGTTTTGTTATTTTTTTATTTATATATAGTAATTATTAGATAAATATATTTATTGTATATAATTTAAAAATAAATTGTATATTGATTTTTATATAAATTCTTTATTATTAAACAACTTAATATTGTTAAAAAAATAATTAAATATAATTTTCTTTAAAGAAAATTGGTCTATCAATAATTCGCATTAAAATTGATACATAATTTTTAAAGTTCTCCAATGTCAAGATCAAATAATCATAATTATATAAATTAATATAAAATATTATTTTATATATAATTAATATAAAATATTATTTTATATATAATTAATATAAAATATTATTTTATATATAATAATTTAAATAATATCTATTTAAAATAGTAAAAAAATTACAATATCAATTAAGCATTAAAATAGTAAAAATAAAAATAAAATAATTTTAAAAATATCAGAATATAAATTTGAACTATTATATTTTTTTATTTTATTTTTATTTTTTTAGAATTTTTTTTAAAAGAATAGAATTTATAAATAACATTAAAAACATTAAAAATAATTTTAGAATATTATTTAATAAAATTTATTAAAATTTTAAATATATTTTTTATATTTTATTGGGATAATTTAATTGGGATTTATGAAAGCCTCTTTAAAATATCACACTTGGACATGGGAATGGGAATAGGAATTGTTTGATTTATTAAAGGAATATTAGTTTTGCACAGTACTCTTCCCGACACGACGCTCGCGACGCAACGCCCGCGACGGTGCCGAAGGCCATCCGGCGATGCCTCCGGCAGCACCGGAAACGTCGGGCTACGCTTTCGGCGCCGCCGGAAGCGTCCCGCACTCCGCTATCGCAGATGCCATCGCTTGTGATGTTGACGCCCAACCGACGCCTCCGACGACGCCGAAGGTGTCTGGCGACGCCTTTGACGGCACCAGAAGCGTCTGACGACGCCTCCCTGCTGCTCGAGATGCGCGCGCATAACGTGCTTGTTTCGGTTCATCGGCGGAACGGTAAAAACCATCCGTACCGAGCGGCACAGAACGGTATTTCAATCGCTAGCTAGAGGATGGCAGATTTACTACAATTGAATCGGAATCAATTTCCGACGGACACATGCTCTCAAAGAAAAAACTCCTCCCACCCCCTAACTACCGGTGTCGGCTATAATATGACTCTCTGATTTACCTCCTTTCACAAAATCAGATTTAATACTAGATAAGTTTTAAAAAAAATCAAAAATCAAAAATTTAGGAAGGATCGACCTCAGCCCACAACAAAGTTCCAAACACTAGTTCTACCATATTTCCATATTTGTATTTAAGATTAACCATTGTATTTTGCAACACTATATTATTAGTAATGTCTAAATTAATTTTTATCAACTTAACTAATATTTGTATGATCGATCGAGAAGGACAATATTAATATATAAAAAAAAGTAGGGCAATATAGCAAGGGGAAAGAGAGCATATAGTTTTGATATGTTTGGCAAAAATTTTAAATATTATAGTACTCATGCTACGGTGTGTCAAAGTTTGCTTGTGCAAATAAATAGAATAAAAAATTTTTAGAAATCTCCATAATAATAGTATAATATTGTCCACTCTGGGCTTAAAGTCTTATGGTTTTGCTCTTAGGCTCTATCTAAAAAGCCTAATACCAATGGAAATATCTTTTTCTTATAAACGCATGATCTTTCTCATGTGCTTTCAATATGGAACTATGTTTACAACTTTACAACCCCAATAATCCCTCCCTCAAACAGAGGACCACAGAATTCTCCCTCAAACATCTGGTCACTCTTGACTTGCTTAGGGCCTCCCCTCGAGCATCGGGTCACTATTAACCTGCTCAGGGTATCCCCTTAAGCATCAGGTCACTAACCTACTCAGAGCCCTACTTCGTTCAAGGTTTCACCTACATAGTTTGATCTTGGATCATGCCTCTAGCTCGTGCTTCTTTCGGCGGTTAGTCCTGTGAAAAGTGACGTTGCTCTGATACCAATTGTTAGGACCAAAAGAAATTTAGATATTTCCACAATGACATGATATTGTCCACTTTGGGTCTAAGCCCTCATGATTTTGCTCTTGAGCTCTACCCAAAAGGCCTCATACCAATAGAAATACCTTTTTCTTATAATTCATGATCTTTCTCATGTCCTTTCAATGTGGGACTATATATTTGCAACCTTGTAACCCCAACACAAGTTTGCTTGACATTTACATTATGGGGCAATACGAAAGTGTAGAGAAAAATCCAAAGGCAAAGCCTCCTAACCGACAAAAGGAAGTCCCAATTGGTCAATGTCAATCTAATACTTAGTAGATAAGGAAGATCCAAAGGTTAGGCCTTTGATAAACAAGAAGTGTTGGTAGGTCAACATAAAATGGATTGTGTAGATGAGGAAAACCTGAAGGTGAAACATATTGATGAACGAGCAGTTTTGATAGATCGAGGACGATCAAATACCAAGAATGAAAGAAGTACAAGAGGTAATCTTGACATACGAGTTAAAGAGAGATATGTATCATGGACGTGGGTAATTCTCTTTTCTCAGGCAAAAATTCGACTAAGAAATAAGTGTCTCAGGGTTAAAGTCAACAAGTCAACTGATAGTCTAGTTGACCATCATGGAGTCTAGTTTAGTTGATTGAATGACACTTCACTAATAATTTTAAACCAAATTATTATAATCATTAAACAAGATATGGCTTGAAAAAGTTGACCGTTATAAATTGAAATCGATAGTCGATTAGAAGAGTCCTAGTGCAACAATCATTAGAAGATTTCATTAAAGATAGACTTGGATCATTTGAGTCAATTGATGACAGGGAAACAAACAAAATGGTCATGATCCAAGAGAGTTGATCATGAGTCGATCTAAATTAGTCAACTAATAGCAAAGTACAGACTGATGGTACATGGTACAGACACCAAAACGGTTAAGATATAAATAAAACAATAACAATCCATTAGACCATAACAAAGTTTGAACCAGTTTAGTGGACTAAACAAACTACTAGTGATAAAGAATGAGTCAACAAAAGGCAGTAACAATCAATCAGGCAACAATTGCTACGTATAGAGTTGGAGAATAATGGATAAGTCGACTATTGCTACAGATAGAGTTTGAAGAACAATGGATAAGCTAACTGATGGTAGTTACTCCATTAGTCAACTGCTCAAACCCTGAGTCACAACTTTATGATTTCGGGTTCATTAGTCAACATAACCATTTTCATCGGTCAACAATTGTATCCTAAATTTGACCAAATCACAACTTAAGCACCATGCCAATAAGCCTCTAGGCTTTTAGGAGTTTCACTACCTGCCATCTAGTCACTTGCTAGAACTTCCACTGCTAAGTTCTAGTGTAGATTAGGAACATGGTAAGGAGGGTTAACTATTCTTGGAGGCGCCATCCTTGATTTGTTATGCTTGATCAAACAAGTTTAACATTGTACTCTGCCTTACGACCCCTTTAATTTCATACTTGTTATTACTTGACGATCCCACCATTGCACATAGGAGCTTTCCTTGGTTGTTGATGGTGTCTATAGGTAGCACTAGGGGTTGTTTTCATTTGTTCATTTACAATGTACAAATAAAACCAACCACCTATACAAAACGCAATTAACAGCCAAGGTGTTAATGTGATTTCCCTCGCAGAAGCCCCTAAAATGGAGAGGTAAGGTCCAGTCACGCATAACAAAAATCAAGAAAAACAGTCGCCTCCAAAACTAGTCGGAAGCCATACTGCCACTTTAATGTCCAAGTTCCCCTACGGGCTTTTCTCCTACCTTGGAGATTCCTTGAACATTAAATCTAAAAGTTGGGATGAGGGTTCCGATGTAGGTTCGGAATATGGCATAACTCGAGCCCGCACCTTAAAGACTTAATAATCAGGTGACTGTGGTCCTCATTGACCTACTTGGACTTTGACTATCAAATACCTGATCCTCATTGACTTACCTCGAACTCCACGATCAAGTATTCGGTCATCATACCTCGACTTCCTTCATATGCTACACATCTCGTCTACCTTAAGTCCTTAACCCTTCCACCTTGTATCAAACTTCCCGTCTATCTTGACCTTTTTAAACTTCAATCACTTGCTAAACACACCGTCTACTTTGATATGTCTCAACTTCCACTGCCAACACATGTTGGACTTTCCATAGTGTTGAGAATCTAGTCGACCTTGGGATAGATAGCTCCATTTATAGAGCAAACCTATAAATATGGCTAGTCGACCGATGTCTACAAGATGAACTGAAATTTAGTCACTGATAAAAGGTTGGGCAGCAATGAAAACTTGACAAGACATATTAGTCGACTAATGGGTAGAATCCAAATAGCCTTATAAAAGGAGTTTCAAGGGGGTGCTTAAGTAGTGCTTGGTGAGATCTTTTGCAATGGTTATGAGACAGTTCCAATGCTCATCTGAGCGAAGAGATGTTAGTAAAGGTACTTCAGGTACTAAATGTAAACTGATAATTATTGCCAAAAGTTTAATGGTAACATGGAATAGCACCAAATAGATGCATGATATTTTCATTACTACTAACAAAATAGTAGCTACAAGCTTTAAATACTAGATAAACTAAAAATTCCAAAATTCATAGATTTGTGAAGGAAACAATCTACTGCAGCCCACAACAAAGTTCCATACAAGATTTTTACTATGTTTTTATATTTATGCAACTATTTAAGATTAACTACATAAATCTTAATAGAGCATTGTATTTTGCAACACTATACAATAACAATTAAGAATCTATTTTGTAACACTATATTATTAGTAATGTCTAAATTTATATTGTAGTTAGTCATGCTATGTATCAAGTTTACAAGTGCACGTTTTTTCAATACTTACATTGTAGGTGTCATAGAAAAGTTCAATCAGTGCTTCTAGAAATCCAAGTGGGGGTCAACTAGATACTGAGCAAACAAATTCACTGTAAGTCAAGCTCGACTGGATATCTAATAGATGAGGTAGTCACAAAGGCAAGGTCTCTCAACAATTGAAGTCCCAATAGGTCATAGTCAATCGAATACCTTACAAATAGGGAAGACAAGGAATGGCCTCTTGGTAGACAAGAAGTCATAAAAAATCAAGGTTGATTAAATACTAGGCAGATGAGAAAGACCAAGAGGTGAAGTCTCTTGGCAAACAAGAAGTCCTGATACGAGAAGGCAAACCAAATACCTAGCAAACGAGGAAAAGCCAACGAGAGACCTCTTGGCAAATAAAAAGTCTTAGTAGATCGAAGACGACTAAATACCTCGCATGGAAGAAGTTGAGGTAATCTCTTAGCATATGAATTGTAACACAGCAATATGTATTATGGATGTGGAAAATTCTCTTTCTTAGAGAGAACTCAAAAACAAATGTTTCAAGGTCAAAATCAATTTAACTGATAGCCACGTTTATTCGAATGATTTGTTTAACCAATCAAGGAGTTGATTGAAGGCAAGAGACTTAAAAGAGAATAACTTTTATTTCAAGTTGAGTTGAGTGGACGACACTTAAGTCAGACTGATGATTTTAAATCAAAATATTATAATCATATATAGGATATGCTTGAAGAAGTCTATGATTATGTTATAATCTGAAGTCGAGTGGTGAAGTCATTAGAATATTTTATTAAAGATAGACTTGGATCATTTGATTCAACTAATGACATAGGCAACAGAAACAGTTCAAAGGTAATTGGTCACGATTTTTATACACTCACTGGAAAAACCAGTCAAAATCTAGATGAAACGATAACAATTAAATAGACCATATTAAAGTTTAATCCAATTTAGTCGACTGAAAAGTCATTTCAATCGGCTAAAATTCATACGGTCAATTTGTGACAAAGAATGAGCTGATTGAGGTAGTAACAGTTAGGCAATGATCGATATGGATAGATTTCCGAGAATAGTGAACAAAGGCACCTCGAAAAGTAAAACAAACACTACATCTACAACAATATTGTGTGATTCTAAATTCTTTACTATTTTATTTAAGCACCTCTAAAATTTAAAGAGATGTTCTATAAAGCGGTTAGACATGTTATGTTATATGACACTGAATGTTGAACTATGACTCGAACACATAAGCAGAAGATGAAAGTTGCAGAGATGAGGATGTTAAGATGGATATATGGACATACGAGGATGGACAGAATAAAAAAATAAGAGCATTAAAGAAAAAGCCGGAGTTGCATCTATTGAGGAAAAACTCAGAAAGATACGTTTAAGATGGTACGAACATGTACTTAGATGGCCAATAAATGTCCAGTTAGGCGATACGGAACTATAATAAATACGCACATCAAACAAGAAAGAGGAAGATCAAAAAAAATACTTAGTTAGCAATAATAAAATAAGATAAAATTTATTTAAATATAGACAATGATATAGTAGGGGATAGAGCCACGTAAAAAGATTCATATAACCAACCTCACCTAGTGGGTTAAGGCTCGGTTATTATTGTCGTCGTCACTTTTCTTTAGTTATTCTTCACTCATTTTTTTCAAGCTTAAGGTCTTTGCATTCAAGATATATATTTTTTTACCATTTGTGCCTTATTCCTTGTATAATAATATTGTAAAGGTGTTTATACACCTCCAAGAGGTTTCGAGATGAAGAAAGATACTAGATTTTCAAGGGTTGGCTCACTTCACAAGTTCATACGTTGTAGGTTATGGAAGAGGATCTAAGCATTCCAAATCAGATAAATACTGGTGTCTTCCTTTTTTTCTTGTCTTATTTTCTAATAACATTCATTTTATTACTAAATTATATTGTTTGTACTAGCTAGGATATATGATTTTTCTGTTGTGCTTAATCACAATTGTTCTTGTGCTTAATATTATATTTTTGTTGAATTTTGTCTTTTAACTCTACCCATGATGAACCAATCAGGGTAGGTCACAAATCTGGATAAAAGAGAAGGACTGTGTTAAGTTGTCAATCAACGTTAAAACTATGACAAATGTTCAATGAATCTAATTGTGTTGATATTAGGTTCCCAAAAAGAACGCATTGCAAGGTCCAACTTTAGTATTTCTCCACAACTCAGGTGTAGTGCTAAATATGCAAGAGTTCGCGTTGCAGGGCCCGACTAGAACGTATTACCAAGGACCTCTATATCTCCATAAGAACTTGGGTATAGTGTTAAATAAACAAGAATTCTCACATCATAGGTTGGATAAGAACAAATATAATAGAAAAACTAATAATCTAAAATTTGGAACATGGAACATAGGAACCCTCACTGATAAATCAATAGAGATGGTAGATACAATAATTAGGAGAAGAATTAGTATTTTGTGTGTACAAGAGATAAAATGGATAGGCAAGAAGGCAAAAATGATAAAGAACTCAGGTTTTAAGTTATGGTACACAGGAAAAAGTAAAGCAAGAAATAAAGTGGATATTGTTGTAGATAGTTCGTTAAAAGATGAAGTTGTAGTAGTTAGAAAAGATGATAGAATTATAGCCCTTAAAATTATAATGGCGAAAGAAACTATAAACATAATTAGCATATATGCACCGCAAGTAGAATTAAATGAAGCTACCAAATTAAGATTTTAGGACGACTTAGATGAAGTATTACAAAACATTCCGCCAAATGAAATGATTTTAATACAAGGTGATCTAAATGGACATATCGGAGTGAAAAATGAGAAATATGAGAGGGTACATGGGAGGTTATGGGTTTGAAATGAGAAATGAAGGAAAAACTATATTAAATTTTGCGATAAGATATGACCTTATATTAGCTAATATATTTTTTAATAAAAGAGGTAAACACTTAGTCATGTTCAAAAATGGGCATAATAAATCGCAAATTTACTTTCTTATAGTTAGAAAGAATGATAGAAAGATTTGTAAAGAACTATCCAACATATGTTAGTAGTGTTGGATATACGCCTCAAGCATAATATCCATAGAAAGAAAATATATACAACTCTTAGAATTAAGTAGTGGAAATTAAAGGATGGAAAGTAAAATATATTTAAGGAGAAGATAGGAGTACAAATATTAGGTGATATATATGGTGACTCTAATATGACATGGGATAAGATGGTATCAAAGTGAAAATAGTAACTAAGAGTGTATTCGATGAGTCAAAGGGATATGCACTACTAAATAAGGAATCTTGGTAGAATGAGAAAGTACAAGAGAAAATGAAAGAAAACGAACAACTTATAAGTAATTATATATTTGTAAGAACAAGAAAAACTTAAAAATATACACCAACTAAGAAAGAGGCTAAGAAAATAGTGAATGAAGCGAAGAATGAAACTTTTAAACGATTATATCAAAAATTGGATATAAAAGAAGAGGAAAAAAAACATTTATAAAATAACTAAAGTAAGAAAAAGAAAGACAAGAGATTTTATCAAAATAAAATGTATTAAAGATAAATGTCATAGGGTACTAGTAAACAATGGAGAAATAAAAGAGCGGCGAAAGAGATATTTTCATCAACTTTTACATGAAGGTTTAGGTGACCAACTTAAATAATTTAAATAGGTCAAATGAGTATAAAAATTTAAATTTTTATCTTAAAACGCAAACTTCAAAAGTAGAATAAGCTTTAAATGGAATGCACAATGAAAAAGTCGCTGGACTAAATGATATTCCGATAGAAGTATGGAAGTATCAAGGGAAACAAAGTATTAAATGACTTATAAAATTATTTAACATAATATTAAAAATGAAAAAAATATCTGATGAGGGTAAGTACTCTAGTTCCCTTATATAAGAATATGAGATACATATAAAATTGTGCAAACTATAGAGGTATTAAACTAATGAACCATACCATGAAATTTTGAAAAAAAAATAATAGAAAAAAATTAAGGAATGAGACCACGGTGATCGAAAATCAATTTAAATTCATACTTGAAATATCGACATTAAAAGCTATACATCTTAGACAACTAATTGAAAAATATCGGGAGCAAAAAGAATATCTACACATGGTATTCATTGACTTAGAAAAATCTTATAATAGAGTCTCAAAAGAAATTATATAGATAATCTTGAAAAGAGATGTGTTAGCGTAACATATATTGAACTAATTAAGGATATGTACGAGGATATAACGACCAAAGTAAAGACTTCCGGTAGAATAGCTGAAGTATTTCAAATAAAGATAAGGTTACATCAAGGATCAGCTCACACTAATTATGGACGAACTCACTAAACACATTTAAGGTACAGTATCGTGGTGTATATTGTTTGTAGATGATATTATTTTGATAGATGAGACACCTGAAGAAGTAAATATTAAACTAGAATATTGGCAAGAAACAAACACTACAAGTGAAAGGTTTTAAGCTTAGTAAAGATAGAATATATGAAATTTAAGTTTAACAATATTAGACGTAATGAAACAATTGTTAAGATAGGAGATAACGAGTTGTTCAGAATCGAGAGTTTAAATATTTAAGATCATTTTTACAAAATGATAGAGGAATTGAAAGGGATGTCTTACATAAAATACAAGCAGGATGGTTGAAATGGAGGAGAGCGTCGGGTGTTTTATGTAACCGTAAAGTACCTCTAAAACTTAAAGAAAAAATTCAAAATCACAGTTAGACCTGTTGTGTTATACGGAGCTGCATGTTGGGCTATGACTCGAGCACATGAGCAAAAGATGAGAGTTGCAAAGATGAGGACGTTAAGGTGGATGTGTGGACATACGAGGATAGACAGAATAAGAAATGTGAGTATTAGAGAGAAAGTCGGAGTTGCACTTATTGAGGAAAAACTCCGAGAGACGCTTAAGATAGTACGGGCATGTACCTAGACGACCAATAAATGTTCTTGTTAGGCGATGTGAAACTATAACAAACGCACACATCAAACGAGAAAGAGAAAGACCAAAAAAGACTTGGTAAGTAACAATAAAATAAGATAACATTTATTTAAATATAAATGATAATATAGTAGGAGATAGAGCTTAATGACATAAAAGGATCCACATGGCTGACCTCATCTAATGGGATAAGACTTGATTGTTGTTGTTAAATTTTATCTTTTACTATGAAAAATTTAAATAATTTTTATTATATTATCCACTGCCACTCTTTAGCAACACACTTAATCTTACGACACTACCAATCTTACATAAAAGAGAGTGGTTATGAGATTAATAGTTAGTATAATAGAAGTATAAGTTAGCAAAATAGATATAAGCTAGTATAACGTAGGAAATAAAACAATGAAATAAAATCCAATATTTAAGCACAAGGAAAGATATAGAATGCAGTGTAGTTATTAACATAGCATAAGTAATAAAATATCTTTAAAAACATTTGATTAGTAAGAATAAGAAAAACAATAAGTGAGACAAGAAAGAAGACACGAAAATTTGTATGGTTCACAACCCTCATGTATGGTTCGGAACCCTCAACTCCTACTCCGAGACCCATGGACTCAGGAATTAATCCATGGAAATCCACTATCTTTCACTTGCTACAAAACCTTACAAAGAAAGAGAAATCCTTTACAAAATCTAATACAAAAGATATGAAATAAGCGCTGTTATGAGAAACAAGGGTAGATAAGTCTTTTTATCTTTTGTTAATAAGTTGATGCTTAGGATTGTGTGGCTATATAAGCATATGTAATTTTCCTGAAATATTATGAATATTAAAAAACTCTTTATTTTAACATGGTATCAGAGCAAAGTTCCGATCCCTAACCCTAACCCTAGCCGTCGGCGCATCTTCTTTCTCTTTGCCCTAGCGCCGACCAAGCTTCCTCTTCCTTTCTTCATCGCGATCCCACCGCCCCAACTTCACCGGCAAAGCTGCAGTGATCTGCTAGTCACCGGAGAGCAGCAGCTCCTTCAAACTGCTGTGAATTCCTGCACTTCACCTTCTCTCGAATTCTTTTTCTTCAGCCCAGTCTACTGCCGTCGCCCCTTCCAGACAAATTTTAATGGCGGACAACGCTAGCGAAACCTCGGGGATTTCTGCGAACCCTATGTCTTCTTCAGGACAGGTACAACCGGTTTTCACAATGGCAGGCACTGGAGGGTCCGGTCTTCAGATAGTATTAGAAAAATTGTATGAGACAAATTATGCATCTTGGGCAGTTGCTGTTGAACTTTATGTCGAAGGTCATGATAAACTTGATATTCTTCATGGCACTAAAGTGAAACCAGATGAAAAGGATCCTAGCTTTCGCACTTGGCGGCGTGACAATATTCAATTAATGACTTGGATGTTTAACTCTGTTAATTCTGACATCAAACAAGTCATTCTTCATAACAAAACAGCGTACGACATGTGGAAGACACTGGAACAGATGTATGGACGTCGACATGATATGCTGCGTACTTATCAGATCAGCAGTCAAATTTTCAAACTTGAACAAGGTTCTATGTCAGTCACCAACTATTTTGCTACTCTGAAGGGACTGTGGGATGAGTTTGACTACTACCGGATGGAAAATTGGAGTTCCACTGATAATCATCAGAGATATTTAAAGCTTCTGGAAAAAGACAGAATTATTAAATTTTTAGATGGACTTACTGCAGAGTTTGAGAGTTTAAAAGGGCAAATTCTTGGTCTTGATCCTACTCCTTCTCTAGAACAGATTTACTACAAAATTCTAAGAGAAGAAGGTAGAAAAAGGACCATGAACAACAAGGGGATTTCCACTGGAGGTCCTCCGATTGGGGAGACCTCTGTCTTTATTGGTTCTGCAAGTTTTGGAACTAACTGACAATGTCCCAGCTATTCACGGAACGTGAGAAGCAGATGAATAATCATCTGCTTCCGGAAGAAATCGAAGAATTTCTTGGGAATCCTACAAGATCAATTCGCGGAACGTGAGAATTAAGTGTTACTGGTCCCAGTTTTTATAGCCCCTGGGTCATTGATTCAGGAGCTACGGATCACATGACAAATGCTGCTAACTCCTTTATTTCTTTTTCTTTATCCTCTGGGCAGGAGAAAGTGATCATTGCAGATGGAACCAAAGCCACTGTTGCTGGCAAAGGTTCCATAAAACTTACAGATCATTTTTTCCTATCCTCTGCACTTCACGTTCCTTCCGTCTCTATTAATTTACTTTCTGTTAGTAGCATTACTAAACAACTACAGTGCTCCGTAACCTTTTTCCCTAATCATTGTGTCTTCCAGGATCTCGAGACCAAGCAGACGATTAGGACTGGCCGTAAAGTAGGGGGTCTTTATTATTATCAGCTTAAAACAACATCTGCTCTGAAATCTACAGCCAAAGTGTTTGGGAACTAAGCATCAAGAAATTCTTTTATGGCATTCTCGGTTGGGACATTTGTCTTTTCAGTCTTTGAAAATTTTATTTCCTAGTCTGTTCCTTTCTGTTTCTCCTCAGTCATTCCAATGTGAAATCTGTCAGTTATCCAAACATTGTAGAACACATTTTTCTGAGTCTTTAAAAAAGAGTTTGTCTCCATTTGATCTTGTTCATTCGGATGTGTGGGGGCCCTCTCCTGTGACTTCTTTGGATGGCTATCGATATTTTCTATCTTTTATTGATGACTACACCCACTGTACATGGCTTTATTTGATGAAAACCAGGGAAGAAGTTCCTCGTCTCATTCAAAATTTTTGTAGAATGGTTGAAACCCAATTTAATCCAAAGGTGAAGATTCTTCTTTCTGACAATGCCCGTGAGTACTTTGCACAGTCTCTAAATACTTTTCTTGAAGACTCAGGAATTATTCATGAGTCATCTTGTCCCTACACACCACAACAAAATGGAGTGGCTGAGAGAAAGAATCGTCATATTCTTGAAACAGCCCGTGCACTATTATTTCAACGTCACTTACCCAAATATTTCTGGGTTGATGCTGTTCTTGCCGCTGCTTATCTTATCAATCGATTGTCATCTAAAGGTCTCGGGAACCGGTGTCCTCTCACTATTCTTCATCCTAGCGTAGAGTTATTCTCCCTTACGCCTCGAGTTTTTGGTTCACTTTGTTTTATACATGTTCTTGGTCCCAAATCTTCTAAACTTGATCCTCGTTATATACGAGGAGTTTTTATAGGGTATTCCACTTGCCAAAAAGGCTACAAGTGCTTTGATCCTATTACTAGGACGAGATATATCTTGAAGGATGTTACTTTCTTTGAATCTGAGTCTTATTATTCTCCTCAGTCTCATCCTCAGGGGGAGAATATTACCTCTTCCTTTGTGCCTCAAGTGGTCGTTCCTCAAGTTCCTCAAGTGATTTCTTCCCCTATTCCACTGGATGTCATAGAAAATAGAAAAGATGTCCCATCACTGGGAAAAGATGCTCCATCACTGGGAGCACAGTCTTCACTAGATATTATTACGTATAAACGACGAAAACACAAGCAAGAACCTACTATTGATCGGCTAGTTGAATCGGATGCTCTGGCTCCTGATCCTGTGAAGCAGTTATCCTCATCAGTTGAGCCAACCGCACCTCTAAATATGAACGAGCTGAACCTTCCGGTTGTTGTTAGAAAAGGTGTCAGGTCATGTACTCAACATCTTATCTCCAACCATGTTTCATATTCTCGTTTGTCTCCTTCATATCATGCATTTGTTTCACAATTATCCAACCATGCTATACCTTCTTCCTATTATGAAGCTGTAAGGGATTCAAGGTGGCAGGAAGCAATGAACGAAGAAATGAAGGCTCTTAACAGAAATGGTACTTGGGAATTAGTTGATCCCTCAAAGGGGAAGAACTTGGTTGGTTCTAAATGGGTCTATGCTATCAAGTATAACTCAGAGGGTGAAGTGATTAGATATAAAGCCAGACTTATTGCCAAGGGATTCACCCAAACATATGGGGTAGATTACTTGGAAATTTTCGCACCAGTTGCAAAGCTGAACTCAGTCAGGGTAATTCTTTCTCTTGTTGCTCAATATGATTGGCCTCTATTTCAGTTAGATGTTAAAAATGTCTTCTTGAATGGTGACCTTTATGAAGAAGTATACATGTTGCCACCGCCTGGAATTGAAACAAAAGGAAGGGTTTGCAAGCTAAGAAAAGCTTTTTATGGGCTTAAACAATCTCCCAGAGCATGGTTTGATAGGTTTTGCAAAGTCATGATATTGTTTGGTTTTAAACAAGGGAATGCTGATCATACACTCTTTATAAAAAGGAAAAAGGACAGCACTACCATTCTTTTGATTTATGTTGATGATATGATAGTTACAGGGGATGATGAGGTAGAAATCCAGGCTCTTAAGTCCAAGTTAACATCAGAATTTGAAAATAAAGACCTTGGATCATTGAAGTACTTCCTGGGTATTGAAGTCGTTCGATCAAAGAAAGGAATCTATGTATGTCAGAGAAAATATGTGTTGAACTTACTCAAGGAGACAGGGAAGCTGGGTTCTCGGCCAGCGTCTACTCCTATAGAAGTAAATCATGATCTTACTAGTTCTAGTGGGGAAGATCTTACAAGTCTGGAAAAGGGAACGTATCAAAGGCTAGTTGAAAAATTACTCTATTTATCTATGACTAGGCCTGACATCACCTATGCTGTTAGTGTAGTAAGCCAGTACATGCATGCTCCTAAAACTATCCACATAAAGGCTGTTGACAGGATTCTAAGGTACTTGAAATCATGTCCTGGAAAAGGCTTGCTGTTTAAAGGAGGTGGTGATCTAAAGGTGGAATGTTATTCTGATGCAGGCTGGGCTGGTTCTCGAGATGATAGAAGGTCCACTTCTGGCTATTGCACTTTTTTGGGAGGAAACTTGGTAACTTGGAGGAGTAAAAAAAAAATGTTTGTGCACGGTCCAGTGCTGAAGCTGAATATCGAGCCATGGCACATGGTCTTGCAGAGATGTTGTGGTTGAGTTTTCTGTTGACGGACATAGAATTAAAGGTTGAATTACCTCTCAGGTTGTATTGCGACAACAAGGCAGCAATCAATATTGCAAATAATCCAGTACAACATGACCGGACTAAACACATTGAGATTGATCGTCACTTTATTCGGGAGAGACTTGATTTTGGAGAGCTATGTCTGCCTTATGTTAAGTCTGAGGATCAACTTGCTAATATGTTTACAAAAGCTATACCCCAAGTTGTGTTTGACTCTTCTCTTAGCAAGTTAAATATGTTTGATATATATGTTCAACTTGAGGGGGAGTGTTGTGAGAAGCAAGGGTAGATAAGTCTTTTTATCTTTTGTTAATAAGTTGATGCTTAGGGTTGTGTGGCTATATAAGCATATGTAATTCTCCTGAAATATTATGAATATTAAAAAACTCTTTATTTTAACAAGCGCAATAATAGATACTGTAAAAATTATGAAGCTCAAAGGTAAATACATTAAGCTAAAGAAATCAAAGTGAGAGACAACAAAATTGATAAAGCAAAAACTTAGTTAGTGCGAGAACTAAAACAACAATGAAAAAATTATTGCCGAGAACTGAGAATTGTCATATGTTGCTATAGATAATGTATTTATTATTGTTTTTATAATGTGTCTTTGCTTAGTATTTATAGATTATAGTTGATCTCTATCAATCAACTAATCCAATGTTGGCAGCGACCATGCTCAGTCATTACTTCATCCAATTGACTCAATCCTTATGATTAGTCGAGTGTTCCAATTTCAGTTAACTAGCTTGGATTAAACTTTGACACAATCGATTGGATTGTTCTAGATCACGTGTTCACTTGGATCTCAACCAGTTCTTTTGTTAACTACGTCATTAGTCAACTATTTTATCAATCAACTAACATTTAAGTTTTATAGTTGACTCAAATGATCCAAATCTATTTGTGACCAAAACTTCTAATGACTATTTCATCAATCGATTAATAGATCAATGTCATTCAGCTCTTAGTGATAGTTGTCAATTTATTGGAACTATACAACACCAACCAAGCTTTATCCCACTAGGTGGGGTCGGCTATATGGATCATTTTACATCATTGAGTTCTATCTCCAACTATATCATTATCTATATTTAAATAAAGTTTATCTTGTTTTATCGTTACTAACCAAGTCTTTTTTGGTTTTCCTCTTCCTCGTTTGATATGCATATTTGTCATAATTTCACATCATCTAACTAGAACATTTATTCGTCGTCTAAGTGCATACCTGTACCATCTTAAACTTGCCTCTCGAAGTTTTCTTTCAATAGATGCAACTCCGACTTTCTCTCTAATGCTCTCATTTCTTATTCTGTCCATTCTCGTATGTCCACACATCCACCTTAAGATCCTCATCTCTGAAACTCTCATCTTTTGCTCATGTGCTTGAGTCTTAGCTCAACATTCGGCTCCATATAAATAGCAAGTCGAACTACGATTTTATAGAATTTTTCTTTAAATTTTAAAGGTACTTTACTGTCACATAAAAAACCCAACACTCTCCTTCATTTCAACTATCTTGCTTGTATTCTATATAAGACATGTCTCTCAATCCCTCAATCATTTTGCAAAAATGATCCTAAATATCTAAACCTCTCGATTCTGGACAACTCGTCATCTTCTATCTTAATAGTTGTCTCATTATATCTAACATTGCTAAACTTAAATTCCATATATTCTATCTTTATTCTACTAAGCCTAAACTTTTTCCTTCTAATATTTCCCGCCAAATTTATTGCAACTATGATTATAATAATTTGAACTTAAAAGGATCATTCAGTCAAACTCAACTTGAATCAGAGAAGCAAACTTTTTAATTTCAAGTTTCCTATAACTTTGACTCTAAAGCATTTAATAAGCCCTCACCTAAGAAAGAGAGTTACCCACATCTAAAATACATCTAAAAAACATGTTGCTCTTTCTCACAACTTATATGTCAAAAGATTTTCTGAACTTTTTTCATGTCAAGTATCAACCTATCAAAACTTCTCTTCTACCAAGAGGCCTCACTTCCGGGTCTTATCTTACTAGGTATCTAATCGAATTCGGCCTACCAAGACTTCTTTGTCTCCCAAGAGACCTCCACTTTGTGTCTTCCTCATCACGTCTATCAACACCTAATGGTCTTCCAAATTTGCCAACACCTAGCTTCCTTTCTTAAGTGTTCAATTGACTTTGATCCACTTAGACTTTCTACCAAATGTATGGTCACCCGCAACCCATTTAAACTTCAATAATTGTTATTGTAATATCAGTGTCAACATACACAATATGAATAACTTTAAACCTTCTCAACCTCATCAAAACCATATGGTGAGACTCAACCATCTGATATTTTCATTGCTCTTTCTATATCCTTTATTCCTACAATTTAATAGATTCAAGATTCAATAGAGGTGACAATAGCGGTAAGCTGGAGGCACATTTGAATAATTACAAGGGAGTTTGTTGTTGTGGCTAAGGTGGGTGATTAAAAAGGGGAATTATTCTCTATATTTAGTCTATTATCAAAAGGTCTTCTTATATAATCTTAGAAAGGATAGTTTGCATTTAAACTGAGGACATTGTTTGAAATTTTGAATCATATCGATGTCTCAATTTATAACCAAAACTATATTGTGTCATATCAATATGGTTTTCATATTTTTTAAATATAAAATATATTAATTAAAAAATTAAAATAAAATTTTTAACCTAAATATAAAAAATATTAAAAATAATAATTTTAAAATAGGGATCCGACAGCCTCCGTGACCTCGCGGCGGTCACCACGAGATCTGGTAGCCTCGCGACCTCTCGGAGGTCGACGCAGCAACCTCCTCCAACCCATGGAGGTCGACGCGGGATTACAACAGCCTCTGCGACCCCACGAAGGTCACTACTGGATCGCAACAACCTCCGCGATCTTGCAAAGGTCGCCACCAAATCGCAATAGCTTCCATGACCCCGCGGATGTCGCCGCAAGATCGTGATACATCCACGACCCTACAAAGGTGGCCACAAGATCGACAAATTCTGGTGCAATGCTGGTAACAATGTTAGACGATGAACGGAACAGCAAATTTTGTCCATATAGCCGAAATTTTAAACCATAGCTAAGGATGCGTTCCATCTACAACGTCAAAAATAATATTTTGTGAAAACCTAATTCTTGATCAGGTGATTCCAAAAGCCATTAGTGCAGGGATAAGACAATATTGAGTTGCAAACATAAGTTAATCAACAATCTATGGACTAAGTGAACTGTGGTGAATTGTTGGAAAACTTGGTTATACATTGGATCTGTTTGCAACAAAGCTTGCAGCCTCAACAAGTTTAACTAAGACAAATTACCTCTTGCTATTCCTTCATATAAAATTGTTAAGCAAGCGGGTTGATTCAGATAAGATTAAAACTAGTGAATAACCACCTTATTTGTTAGCACCTCAGCCAACACATCAACCACTTGCTACCATATCACATTATAATCTATCAAATAAGACTCCAACATTCTAAAGTAGGCAGCCACCTATAGATGATCAATGAAAACAAAATTATTAATCACCTTTAATTAGAGAAGTTCTTTTAAATAATAGTGGATCTTTTATTTTTCATGAACTATATTAAAAAAAATATGACAGAGAAATTTTTATTGGTGCAGGTTGTACCAGAATTGAACCTGAGTTTTAAAGTTGTCAAAGATTCAAATTAAATCTTGTTGTGATCTAACAAGTTGACTAAGTGTGCAGGCTGTTTACTTAATCTGGAAAAAGTCTTAGCAGATCGTAGAAGTCAGGCAGAAAGCCCAAATGGGTCAAGAGGACCCAATACTTGATAGGAAAGCTCGATAGGTCTGGAGGACCGTAGATCGATGGAAAGTCCTGGTGAACCGATTCAATACTAAGCGGCAAAGTCCAAACAGGTCTGGAGGACCAATGTTTGGCAGGTAGGTTGAGGTAAGCAACTGGAGAAGAGCGACAATGAGGACGTGTTCCGGGAAGGAACAAACTCTAGGTCATTGATCCAACTGAAGAAACCGGGAACGTTTCCAAGTTGAGATCAAGTCGGTCTTATTATCGCTTATTATATTACTATGCTAACCTTTGTTTTGCATAGGTATATTGTCTAACTCTGTTTTGTAGAAAAACACTTGATCGATCGACCAAACTCGAGGATCGGTCGACTGAACAAAGCTAACTCAGACCATATACTAGTTCAGACCAAAGCAGAGCAGAGTTCGATCGAAGTCTGATCGGTCGACCGAACGCGAGGATCAATCGACCGAACGAGAGGATCGGTTGACCGAACGAGAGGATCGGTCGACCGAACGAGAGGATCGGTCGACCGAACGAGAGGATCGGTCGACCGAACGAGAGGATCGGTCAACCGAACCTTGATGATGTGGCGCAGATCATACCGAGCCAAAGTAGAGAAGGAAACCTGGCTGATCGGTCGACCGAACTATGGGATAGGTCGACCAAAAATCATCTCATTAAAGTAGCATTAAGTGCGAATCTCGGCGAATAGAGAAATTCACTGTTCAATCGACCGAACAAGATGATTGGTCGACCGAACCATTAAAGATCATAAATGCTCATAGATCGGATCTCAACGAAGAATGAAGGAAGTGTGTTCAGTCGACCGAACCCGAGGATCGGTCGACTAAACGATAACGATGCTTATAAAAGGGGAGCTCGAGGTCCGAGGCTGATTATCTATTTTAAGTTCATCTCTGTGCAAAGTTGTTGTTCATGCTGCTACTACTCATCTTCATAAGCAAGTTACTGCTCCACGAAGTGCCAACAAACTGCATCCTTATTCTTCTGTCGGTATAATTTTTATTTAGCTTGTATTGTACTTATTCGAATAAGATAGTAGGTTGTTACTTATCTTATACTTTTTCATTGTACGAATTGCTTCTTTCCAAAGATTTCGAAAAGAAGAATTATAATGGATTGCCTAACGGTGCAATCAAGAGTTCACGGGTGTTGGAGTAGGAGTCGATCTAGGCTCCGAGCCAAGTAACCAAAACGAGACATTTATTTTCCGCTGCACTGCTCTTGTTTTACGTTACCAAAAGAAAAGTTTTTAACGTACGATATTTAACCCCCCCCCCCCTCTATTATCGTTTTTTGAGTAATTTTAAAAAACTTTTTCTTTTTCTTTAAAAGTGTTTTCTTTAATTCTTAAATAATACTTTTTTATCCCGTACTACTAATCCCTAGATGAGAGTTTTGGAAATTTTCTTTCTTTTTATTCTTTGTCACAAGGATGTCGAACTCCTGACAAGAAGGATATAGTACCGTCCGCCATTCATTGTTCAAAGGGGAGAATTTCAACTACCGGAAGAACAGAATGAAATGCTACCTCAAATCTGACATCGAACTTTGGTTCACCATACTCAAAAGATACATTCCCCTAATAGTAGATGAAAAGGCGATAGAACCAGAAGACTGGACTCCCCCGATGATCAAAAAACCGCAACTAAACTACAAAGCAGTCAACACAATACAGTGCAGCCTGACCATGGAAGAACTAAACCGAGTCAGGCCCTACAAAAATACAAAAGAACTAAGGGATCATCAGGTAAAGCTGCACAAAGGAACCGATGAATCCAAGGTAAATAAAAGATTTATTATTAAATAATTTATTTAATATTAAAATACTTCCCGAAGAGACGGCCACGCAACTACACGTTCGATTGAAAGATATTCTCAACGGCCTACATCTATTCGGACACGACCTGGAGAATCACGACACGATAAGGTACGCACTAAACGCCTTCCCGAGAAATGTTTTGTGGGCATCAATTTTAGATGCATACAAAGTTTCGAGGGATCTTTCCATTCTTAAGTTAGATGAGCTTTTTTGTGAAGTAAAAATACACGTACAGTCTAACTTGAGTCAAGTAGAGAAAGGAATTACCTTGTATGCAGGATCAAGCAAAGAAATGAATACCAGAACCAAGGATGAACAAGAAAATGAGTCTGACTCAAACTCAACAAATGAAGAAAAGTTTGTCAACATGGTCCAAAAACTACTAACAAGAAAGCAGTTCAAAAAGAACACTAAGAACACACCAATCAACCAGACGCAAACAAATCAGAAATGATTTGTTACGGATGCAACAAGAAGAGTCATTTCAAACACGAATGCCAAATCGAAAGGAGAATAGACCAAAAATAGCAAGAAGGAAGAAGGTCTTTCAAGCGACATGGGACGAGTCATCTTCCAAGGAATCCAATGCGGAAGAGCCGAAGCACTCAAGCCATCTTGCCCTTATGGCAAGAAACAAAGATTCCAAGTCCGAGGAAGAATACGAGTCTGAGACCGACACCGAGTCCGAAAAAAGCCACGGATCCGTATCCGTTTCCGAAGGTCCAAATATGGTAACCTTTTATTCAAAATCAAATTTACTTTAAAGTAGTTAAATATTTGTTTACAAAATTAACAAAATCCGAAAAACAAAATAACTTACTACTTAATGAAATTGATCATCTTAAGAAGCAAATTAACTTGAGTAATTCGACTAACAAAGTTCAAGTCGGAACTTCAACTCAAGTTGCGAAACTTGAGGAAGAAAATTCCAACTTGAAAAGTCAATTCAAGCGACTTAAGAAAATTATTTTCAACCTTAATTATTTTAAAACTTAATTAAAACTTAATTATTTAATTAAAAGTTAATTTAAAAGTCGAAAATTAATTAAACTTAACACACTTAACTTAATACTTCACTAAAACTAAATAACTAAACTCTAGTTAAACTCAAAACACTTAAAACTCCATTAACCAAATTGTGGTCTAACTCCTACGTTATGTGTAGGAATTCAAAGCTCTGGATAAATGAATTTTGGATAGTGACTGCTCTAGACATATGACTGGAGACCAACACAAATTCACTAGTATCGAGTTCAAAAACCTAGGATTAATTGCCTTTCGAAATAATGGTAAACTAAAGGTAATTAGTACAGGTGAAATTCAATTACAGTCTAACATATCAATTAAGAAAGTATTGCTTGTCAAACATTTTCATTATAATTTGCTTAGTATAAGTCAATTTTGTGACTCTAGTTTTAAAGTTAAATTCTTGTCTTCTGAATATCAAATAAGTTACACAAACTCAACCAATATATTATTGAAAAGATTTAGAGATAAAAATATTTACTCATTTAATCTACCAAAAACCTCACCCAAATATCTTTTGACATAACATGAAGAAATATGATTATGGCATATGAAATTAGCTCACACCCATGTTAGAAATTTACTGAAATTAAATAAAAATAGTTTAGTTAGAAGTCTACCTAAATTAGAAACCTCTTAAAATAAAATATATAATCTTTGTCAACAAAGAAAATAAATTAAATCAACCCATAAACTAACTAATCAAAACAGAACTAATAAAATACTTTAATTATTATATTTTGACTTATTTGACTCTCATGGAGTAAAATCACTAAATTAAAGTCTTTACTGCTTACTTATAATAGATAATTACTCGAAATATATATGGGTTAAATTCTTAACTCATAAATATGAAACTTTTGAAATATTTAGTAACTTCTGAAAACAAATAGAAAATGAAAAAGAAATAAAAATTAAGAAAATTAGAAGTGATAATAGAGGTGAATTTAAAAACAAAAATGTTACAAACTTTTGTTTAAAAAATGATTATCATCATGAGTTTTCATGTCCCAAGACCCCACAACAAAATGATCTAGTCGAACATAAAAATAGAACCTTACAAGAAGCTACAAGAACAATGTTAAATTAATATAATTTACCTAAATATTTTGGGTTGAAGCTATTAATACAGCTTGTTATGTCTAAAATGGAATTATAATCAAAAAATTTCTAAATAAAACATCTTATAAAATTTATTTTAATAAAATTCCAAATATAAAATACTTTAAAGTATTTGGATGTAATGTATATATTTTAAATCTTAAAGATCACTTAGGAAAATTTATCTCAAAAACCCAACAAGGAATTCTTCTTGGATATTCTTCTACAAGTAGAGCTTATAGAGTTTATAATAAATCTACTTCAACAACTGAAAAACCCACTAATGTAACTTTTGATGAAACTAACAATATAATTAATCTTGAGAAACCTATTAATCAACATAGTTCAACAAATCAAGAAGGAGAAGAGCAATTAACACAAAACAAAAAAACTAACCGACGAACAATACGACTAAACCCTAATCATCAATTGAACAAATAATAGGTAATTCTGAGTTAAGAGTTCAAACCCGATCAACCTTTAGGAACTTAAGTCAAATAGCACTAATATCAAAAATTAAACCCAAAACCATAATTGATGCATTGTCTAAGCCTGACTGGGTAATAACAATACAAGAAGAGTTGGGTCAATTTAAAAGGAATCAAGTTTGGGATCTTGTACCTCCACTAAAAAGTAAGTCAGTTATTCACACTAAGTGGGTATTTAGAAATAAGTTAGATGATTAAGGAGAAATCATAAGGAATAAAGTCCGACTAGTTGCCAAAGAGTTCAGTCAAATCAAAGGACTCGACTATAACAAAACTTATGCCCCGGTAGCTAGGCTTGAATCAATTAGGATGCTGCTAGCCTATGCAGCATACAAAGGATTCAAATTATATCAAATGGATGTAAAATCTGTTTTCCTAAACGGGCAAATTAAGGAAGAGATCTATGTAAGTCAACCCCTCGGTTTCGAAAGCTTAGAATACCCAAACCATGTCTTTAAGCTAAAAAGGTATTGTACGGATTAAAACAAGCACCTACGGCTTAGTATGAAAGACTATTTAGCTTCCTAAATTCAAAAAGGTTTAAGGTTAAATCGACCCTACACTTTTCATAAAAAACATTCTCAGACATATTCATAGCTCAGGTTTATATAGATGGCATAGTGTTTGGGTCAACTAACTCAAAATTTTTAAAAGAATTTATAACTTTAATGGAAAATGAATTTGAAATGAATCTAGTTGTAAAGTTAAACTACTTTTTAGGATTACAAATTAAACAAACTAAAAAAGGAAACTACGTACATCAAACTAAATATATAAAAGAACTAATTAGGAAATCTAGTATGGAAAACTCTAAAGAACTAAAAACACCTATGGCAAGTAACATTAATCTAGATAGTGGCCCAAATGGTAAACTTAAAATACTATAGAAGTATGATAGATAGCTTACTATACTTAATTGCAAGCAGACCTGACATATTATTTGCAGTATGTGTGCTCGTTATCAAACATGCGCTAAAAAATCTCACCTATCTTATGTTAAGAGAATAATTAAATATCTAAAAGGAACCACTATGTAGGAATGTGGTATCCAAGAACATCACATTTTGAATTGGTTGGCTATACTGATTCGGATTTACCGGCTGTAAGTTAGATAGAAAGAGTACAAGTAGAGGATGTCAACTACTAGGATCTTCTTTAGTCAGTTGGTTTAGTAGAAAGCAACATTATTTTACCTTATCTACTACTGAAGCCGAATACATAGCAATGGGCGAATGGGTAGCTTAATTGTTATGGATGTCCCATACTTTAAAGGATTTTAATCTAGATTATAAAAATGTGAAAACATATATTGATAATATAAGTTCTATAAATCTAACTAAAAATCCAGTACATCACTCTAAAACTAAACACATAGAAGTAAAACATCACTTCGTTAGGGATCATATCACTAAAGGAAATATCGAACTTAACTATATTGACTCTAAATCTAACCTAGCTGATATATTTACCAAACCTTTACATGAAAATAAATTTAGTAACTTAAAAAGACATTTAGGTATGTGTTTTATATAATAAATTTGTTTATCTCTTAACATATTTTTAAAAAATATTACTTAGTAGTTTTTCAAAATTCCCCTTTCAAAATTTATTTTCAAAACAGATTTTAAAAAATTTATCTTTTTGGAGTAGCCTAGGTTTTAACGTAGAAATGTATGTTCCTATAGTTTTAGCAGCCAGCATCTCACAAGCACAGTAAGTTACCTTGCTTGTATATTTAGAAACATAAAACGGCGTAGCATGCTTAGGCTTAGTCTAAGATTTTAAATGCTTAAGTTAGTGCATTGCTATAAATATGGGCTTTAAACAAAATACATTGATCAATTTGAATAATCTAGCTAGTAACAAACTAGTTAGAATCAAATGTTCAAATTGACCTATCTGAATCTGAAGTTGCTATCTTATAATAGCCAGCTAAGTATGAAGGTTGGGCATTTCATCATAAGGACATTTTTCTAATTTTTACAACCATACTTGGACTTTTAGGTACCTATCAATTTTAAGGGAGCTTCAATATCATTTTCTCAATTTTTAAATTTTTTCTTCTTTACAAAATATTTTCAAAATCATTTTCAAATCTTTCTAAATTTTTAAAACCCACATTAAATTTTTCAAATTTAACTTTACAAATTTTCAAGTTCACTTTCAATTTTTTTTTCTCTTTATAAAATTTTTAAAATTATTTTTAACTCTACAAATTTTTAAAATTATTAACTTAACAAATTCTTCAAAATTATTTTTAAAACCTTTACCTTAACAAATTTTCAAAATTATTTTACCTTAACAATTTTTTTAAATTTAACTTATCAAATTTTCAAAATTATTTCAACTTTTACAAATTTACAAACTTAAAAAATTTTCAAAAAATTAACTTTAACAAATGTTCAATCTTACTTTCAATTTTTACTTTACATATTTCAAACTTCCTTTTTTTTAAAAATACTTTCAAATTTTTGCATATATTATTAACTTAACTGTGAACTTTTATTGACAAACATAAAAAGGAGGCATTATTGGTGCAAGTTACACCAGAATCGAACCTGAGTTTTAATGTTGTCAAAGGTTCAAATTAAGTCTTGTTGTGATCTAACAAGTTGACTAAGTGTGCAGGCTTTTTACTCAACTTGAAGAAAGTCTTAGCATATCATTGAAGCCAGGCAAAAAGCCCAAGTGGGTCGAGAGAACTCGACACTTGGCAAAGAAACTCGATAGGTCTGGAGGACCGTAGATCGAGGGAAAATCCTGGTGAGCCGATCCAATGCTAAACGGCAATGTCCAAACAGGTCTGAAGGACCAATGTTTGGTCGGTAGGTTGAGGTAAGCAACTGGAGAAGAGCGACGGTGAGGGCGTATTCCGAGAAGGAACAAACTCTAGGTCACTAATCCAACTGAAGAAACCGGGAAGGTTTTTAAGTTGAGATCAAGACAGTCTTACTGCCTACTCATGCATATTACTATATTCTAACCTTTGTTATGCAGGGATATATAGTCTAACTCGTCTAACTCTGTTTTGCAGGAAATGACTTAATCGATCGACCGAACCCGAGGATCGGTCAACTGAACAAGGCTAACTCAAACCAGAGACTAATTCAGACCAAAGCAGAGCAGAGTTCGATCGAAATCCGATCGGTCAACCGAACCAGAGGATTGGTCGACCGAACTTTGATAATGTGGCACAGATCAGACCGAGCCAAAGGAAGGAAACCTGGCTAATCGGTCGACCGAACCAAGGGATAGGTCAACCGAAAGATCATCTCATTCAAGCAACATTAAGTGTGAATCTCGACGAACAAGGAAATTCACTATTCGGTCGACCGAACAAAGTGATCGGTCAATCGAACCAGGGGATAGGTCGACCAAAAGATTATCTCATTAAAGCAGCAATAAGTGTGAATCTTGGCGAACAAGGAAATTCACTATTCAGTCGACCGAACAAGGTGATCCGTCGACCGAACCATTAAAGATCATAAATGCTCAAAGATCGGATCTCAGCGAAGAAGGGAGCGTGTTCAGTCGACCAAACCCGAGGATCGGTCGACCAAACGGTAACGATGCTTATAAAAGGAGAGCTCGAGGTTCGAGGCTGATTATCTGTTTTAAGTTCATCTTTGTGCAAAGCTGATGTTCGTGCTACTACTACTCATCTTTATAAGCAAGCTACTGCTCCAAGACGTGCCGACAAGCTGCATCCTTATTTTTCTGTCGGTATAATTTTTATTTAGCTTGTATTGTAGTTATTCGAATAAGATAGTAGGCTGTTACTATCTTATACTTTTTCATTGTACGAATTTCTTCTTTTCGAAGGTTTCGGAAAGAAGAATTATAGTGGATTACCCAATAGTGTGATCAAGAGATCGCGGGTGTTAGAGTAGAAGTCGACCTATGCTCCGAACCAAGTAACCAAAACGAGTCATTTATTTTCCGTTGCACTGCTCTTGTTTTTATGTTACAAAAAGAAAAATTTTTAACGTGCGATACTCACCTCCCTCTATCGCATCTTTTGATCCTTCAATTATTATATTATTGTACTAAATAGGGTTATAATAACTTTAGACATGACAAATATTCCATCTAAGATTTAGGCATAGGATTACAGCTTGGAGCATAAATATTTCCTATGTTTTTCATAAAAGAAAAAAAACACAAAAAGGAGAATTGACAAAAACATTTTTGACAATAAAAACAAAACCACCATGCTCGTGTAGTAAAATAAAGATAAAAGATATAAGAATGTTTGATCATCTCCGTTTTTGGCCACCAAAATTTACAAAGTAGCAAATGAAAAGGTCTAGAATTTATTGATCAATTCTCGAACGGATGGAGGAAAATGAACAAATGGTGGAAAAAGAATCTTCAAAAGATCAAAACTATTGAGAAGGAAATAAGAGGAAAGGAAGAAAATAATATAAAAGAGAAGGAAAAAACAAGAGGCACAATTAATTGTTGTGATCTACTCTATCTAGCTGCCACAACCTCACCACGAGCTCTCCACAAGGGGACAAGCCTCACGGCTAGGCGTGGCCGCATTAAGGCTAAGCGAGGCTTGTACGAGAGGCCTCGCAACTAAGTGAGGCCGCCATAAACTCACAAAGATCTCACGGCCAAGCAAGGCCACCGCGACCTCTCAGACAGGCAAGTCCATAGTGACCTCGTGGACAGGCGAGGCAACAGCGACCTACGAGGCCACCATGACCTCATAGACACATGAGGTCGCTGCAACCACACAACCAGGTGAGACTCCACAACCTCAACTAACATTATCATTGAATGTTAGTTGTGTTATGTGGACGCATATAAAAGGATCGTCTAAGTTTGACAAAAGGAAACTTAATTCCACATGGACAGACTAAAAATAAAGGAAACATTGATTCATAGACGATTTTAGAATCTATCCTTCAAATTTTCATCAAGTAAACGAGGAAAAGTATATTGACTCTCAAACAATTCATCCTCTTTTTCATCCATCCTTAGGAGTGCACGAGACATTACTCATGCTCTTAATAATGGGGACAATTTGGTTAGTGTGTTAGCTAAAATTTATTCACATATAAGAACAATGTGAAGTCTTTAATTCTCTTCAAGGCATGGATAACATCCTCTAGCAGAAGATATCTTGGCTATTAAGAAAAATAAACATGAGGACATTTCATATAACCTGAAACAACAACAGCTAGAATAGCTCATTTCAATTGTAGTGCAAATTGAGAGTGGATAGAAAGGAGAGGATCGAGAAGAAGAAAAGTGATCAAAAGTTATATACTTGGATTAGCAGGAAGGAGTGGAAATTTTAAATTCCATTCTATGCTTCTTCAACTCTTTTCTACTCAAGTTGGAAAGGCACAAAGGATGGTATCCAGTGGTAGTTTGGCCATAGTCTGACAACATTGAAGGTGGTCTGGCCAACGAATCTCATGCCCATCAATGGTCCAACAATGCGATGGCCCAGCAAATGGTCCAACGACAATAGATGATGATACAATAACGAAACTGAAGTATTTCCTAGAAAACTTTCTGAGGATGAGCTATTGGAAAACAATAGATTGATCTAGGGATTACCTCCGGTACATAATGCATGAGCATGTTCTCAATGCCAGACTTTAATGTCACAGATGAGCTTGGGCAGCCACTGCAGGCACCTTGCATCTTTAACTTGACAATTCCAGTGTCTCTGTAAAGAAAACAATAAATAAAATTCAAATTAGGCTAAATATGCAGAAGTTTGTTTTCAGTATGATGAGAAGCAAAGAGGGTAGGTCAGAGAGATACGAATCAAATCCACAATACTCAATATCACCACCATCATCTTGCACTGCAGGACGAATTCGTGTCTCCAACAATTCTTTGATCATTGCAACAATTTCTGAATCATCCTACAAATGTCCTACTTTTAGACGAGCATCATCACAAACTTTAATATCTGATCCTAATTGCAAATTTGAACTACCCAAACGTCAAATTGTACTTATTTCATAAAAATTGTAACAAAAGATGATTACGCTCACCCCAAGCGCTCCTCATAGCCTATCACCGGGTTTACTTAATTCATATCAAGAATCAAGCTTCAGAAGTTTATAATTGAATCAAAATTGTTTATCTCTTTTGAAACATTTGATATAAAACTCCAGGAACCCCGTTAGAGCTGACCATTAACAAGTCAGCAATCTCCATCTAGCAACTAATATATCCTTTTTTGGAAAAAAAATTATAAGACACCAAAGAACACTATAACTTCAGAAGTACACTCAATTTCATTGCAATATCTAGCAATGCTGAAAATTTCTAATACAAAGATTGACCAATAAGCTAGAAACCAGCATCCGAGGTATTTCTGTACCAAGCTTCTCAATTCAATTTATTTCACAAGAAATTTGATTTCCCTTTCTGATCAATTCAATAGCTAGGTGAATTGTCTTTGTTCTAATTCAAAAAATAAACCAACTAAAGTTTACATAATAAATCTGTTTAAATGTTTGAGTTCCTCAACTGCAGCAAATATAAAAAATTCTGGAATCATTGTACAATTTACAAGAATACCTCCAGTATGGCTGTGTCCATGGAAGCAACAACATTTGAATCTAGAAATAGTGGTTTCCCAGATGAATAGAAGTCCATAATTGCTGCAAAAATTTCAGGCTTAAGGAAATCCCATGAAGCTTTTTCCGATTTTGTTACTGTAACAAAATCTGATGCAAAGAAGACTCTTGTAACTCCTAAATTTCCACCAATTAAAATAATTTTAGAATATTTCAATGCCCTCAAGTATCTGACACCGTAAAAGGAAAAGCATAATAATAAACATAAGCTGAAAGGAGAAGTATATGTCCAGTATTCAAGGAAATGGAGACTTAAACAAGAAAATTTGCCTTGCTAGGAAAAGATTTTCCTGCTGGCACTACAAGACAACCAAACTTCATAAATACTAGAAATTTGTGTGAAAGAAAGAAACCAACAGTGGATAATCGTCCATGGCAATTCATGAAGAAATAACACTAGAAATGTTGAAAGTACATCAACTAAAGTCTTCTTTGGTCCGCATGCCTTATACGTGTTGAATCGTGGTGATAACAAAGTAAACATGAGCACTAGAGGGGGAAGAGGAGTGAATAAAATGCCTGCAAATAAAATTAATGTTTTCTCTTGCTGCGATCCCAACAAGATCACAAAGCACAATTTAACAATGAAAGAATATAAAAGAAACATAATATATTTAATGTAGTTCGACAGCCTCAGGCTCCTAATCAACAACTTATAATCTATTCAGTGGATCACTCCCAGAGTCTCTTTCTCCTCTTAGGTAAAATATTGGAGGTGAAGAAACCGCTTACAAGATCATCAACGGATAGCATTGGAAGCTTATAACAAAATTCTAAGATTTTACAATGAGGCCAGACAGCACGACTCTAATCACATGTCGACTGAGGTGGGAAGCCCAAGGTCCTAAGATAATAAGAACGTCAATCCCATGCCAACCAAGGTGACAAGCTCGATCCCACAGAGGTATTGGGGATAATAGGAACAACAATCCTGCACCAACCAAGAAAACAAGCCCAATCCCATTAAGGTCCTAGGGAGAATAAAAATATTAATCGTACGCCGACCAACCGCGGTGAGAAGTTCGATCCCGATGAGATTCTAGGGATATTTTTAGAAATTTATTTATTTTTCATTTTTATTTTAAAAAATAAAATTTTTTTATTTATTATTTTTCATTTCTGACCGTTAATTTAAATTTCTTCCCCTATTTTTCCTTTTTAATTATTTTCTCCTTGATCCATTAAGTTTTATCTCCTTATTAATTTTTTCTTCTTTATCCATCCATGAGGTAAAAAGAGAGGAAACAAACCTCTACCTCTTTATCAATGATTAATTTCTTTCCGCTATCTAACCAAGAAAAAAAATTCCTCTTAAATGAGTTAATTTTTTCCCTCTATCTTGAATCATAGTACACACGAAGAAATAAAATAAAAAATAGCGTAGGTATTGTTGTCCATATTTCACTAAAGGATAAACTAGTAGTAGTTAAAAAGGGGATAAGATTATACCTCAAGATAGTGGTGGAGAAAAAATTATTAATATAATTAGCATATATATGCACTTCAAGTAGGATTAGATGAACACATCAAATCTATATTTTGGGATGACCTAGATGAGGTAGTGCAAAACATTCTCCAAAATGAGCGTGGAGTGAAAAATGACCTAGATAGGGTGCATAAGAGTTATGGGTTTGGAACAAAAATAAAAAAGGAAAAATTATATTGAATTTTACAATAGCATATGACATTATATTAACTAGTATATTTTTAAAAAAAAACAGAAGAACATTTGGTCACGTACAAAAATAAAAATAATAAATTGTAAATTGACTTTCTTATTATTAGGAAGGATAAAAAGATTTGTAAAAATTACAAGGTTATCCTGGGAGAAAACTTAACTACCCAACATAAATTAGCACTGTTAGATATATCTAGTATCAATAGAAGAAAAATATACACGACTCTTAAAATTAAGTGATAAAAATTAAATGATAGCAAGTAAAACATATTTAAGGAATGGGAAAGAGCAAGTATTACGAGAAATATATGGTAATTCAAATACAACATAGAATAAGATGGTATTAAAGGTAAAAATAGTAACCAAAAGTGTACTTAATGAGTCAAAAGACTTGCACTACTAAGTAAAGAATTTTGATGGTGGAATGAAAAAGTACAAGAGAAAGTGAAAAAAAACTAAATAACCTATAAGGTATTATATACTTGTAATAAAAAGAAAAAATTTTAAAAAACATATAGTAACCAAGAAAGAGATCAAGAAAGAAGTTTAAATAAAATTTTTGAACACTTATATTGAAAATTAGATACAAAAGAACCAAAAGATATTTATAGAATAATTAAAGAGAGAGGAAGGCAAAAGATCTTACTCAGATATCAAACGTTATCCTACTAGGTGGAGTCGGATATCCACTCATTAAACAACAATCTAGCATTATCCTACTAGGTGGAGTCGGCTATCCATTCATTAAACATTTATCATAGTTTAACGTTAGTTGGCAACCTAATACAACCCTCCTCCTTTATCTGAGCCTTAGACCCTCTTCCTTTATCATAATAAGATGTATTAAAGATGAATGGGTATTAATAAATAAAGAGGAAATACAAGAGTGATAGAAAATATTTTTTCATCAACTTTTTAATGAAAATTTAAGTAATCAACTTAACTTAGATAATTTAAGCAAATCAAATCAATAAGAAATTTAAAATTTTATCGTAAAATTCAAATTTCAAAAGTAGACAAGCTTTAAATGAGAAACACAATGGAAAAGTAATTGATCGATAGAGGTGTGAAAATACTTAGGGAAACAAGGTATTGAATAGCTTACAAAGTTATTCAATTTGATATTAAAAAGGAAAAAAAAAATATCTAATATGTGAAAGGTAAATACTCTAGTTCTCTTATATCAGAACAAAGGAGACGTATAAAATTATACAAACTATAGGGTTATTAAATTAATGAGTCAAACTAAGAAACTTTGGAAAAGAGTAATAGAAAAAAGACTAAGGAGACAATGGTGACTGAAAATCAATTTGGATTAATGTTTGGAAGGTCGTCAATAGTAACTAATTGAAAAGCATCTGGAACAGAAATAATTACACATGATATTCATCGACCTAGAAAAGTTTATGATAGAGTCCCATAAAAAATTATATAGAAGATTTTTAAAAAGTAGGGTATTAACATAATGTATATTGAACTAATTAAGAAAATATATGAGGATATAGTGACAAATAAAGACTCGGAGCGGATTAACCAAAGCGTTTCCAATAAGGATAGGTTATATTAGCTTTAAGTCGCTATCTTTTTATACTAATCATGAAAGAATTTGTAGGATCGAAAAGAATTTAGATATCTCTATAATGACATGATATTGTCCACTTTGGGTCTAAGCCCTCATGATTTTGCTCTTGGGCTCTCCCCAAAAGGCCTCATACCAAATGGAGATATCTTTCTCTTATAAACTCATGATCTTTCCCATGTATTTTCAATGTGGGACTATGTTTGCAACCTTGCAACCCCAACAATCCCCTCTCAAACAAAGGACCACAGGCCTCCCACATCCGATCCTCGACCCACCAGGTCTTCCTGCCCCTCGGTCCACCCGACCTACTAAGACTTCCTTCCCTAGCCGCAACTAGGACTTCCTGCTTGGTGTCTGGTCCTCTTGATCCGAACATAAGAGCCCCCACTTTCTTTGTTCGAAGTCAATATTATACCCACATAGCTCAATCAGATCATAACTCTTGTGCACAGTCGGCGGTTAAACCTTCTAGCAATCTAGGCTCTGATACCAATTGTAGAATCGAAAAAAATTTAGATATCTCCACAATGATATAATATTGTCCACTTTGGGCCTAAGCCCTCGTGGTTTTGCTCTTGGGCTCTCCCCAAAAGGCCTCATACCAAATGGAGATATCTTTCTTTTATAAACCCATGATCTTTCCCATGTGTTTTCAATGTGGGACTATGTTTGCAATCTTACAACCCCAACAGAATTCACTGGACACATCCAATATATGGTACAATCGTGGTGCATGTTGTTTGCAAATGATATTATTTTGAGTGATGAGGCACATGAAGGAATAAATTCTAAACTCAAATCTTGACGAGCAACACTAAAAGTGATAGGTTTTAGACTTAGTTGAGTAAAGACAAAATATATCAAATTTAAATTTAGCAATATTAGACGTAATAAAATAATTGTTAAATAAAAGATGGCAAGTTTCCTGTAATTGAGAGTTTTAAATACTTATGATGCAGGAGGATTCGTTGGATCATTTTATTACTTTTAGTAAATTATTCTCTTTTTTTTTGTAATTTTTGAATCTTTTTTTGGAATTTTAGGTGTTTTTGATAATTTCTATCTTTCATATTTTAAGATTTTGAGTTCTTTTAGGGATTTTAGGATAGTGAATCTTTTTATCTTTTCTATTAGGATTTTTTTTACATCTTAGGATTTTTGGTCTATATAAGCATATGTTGTTGTTTAAGGAATTATCTTCTATTATTGAATAAAATTTTATTTTTTGAAAAACCTGGAGGACAGTGGTTTCTCTTCTTATTTTCTACACAAATTCTCCTTCTCGTCAGCCCACAAGATAATCGCTCCACCTGGTGTTAGTTGGTATCAAAGCAAGTCATATCCAATGGAAGGTCATCGTAGTCGTGATCACAACAACATGCAGGTTGAGAAGGTCGAGCACCGTGATCGTAGCATTCAGGATATGATGACGATTGAAAATTTAAAGAGGCAAGTGGTAAAATTAACCCAGCGTCTAGCGGCGATGGTGTGAAATCTTAAAGATTGTGAGATTTCAAATCAAGAATCTGAGTCTACCTTTGAGAACACAAATCACCATCAGGCTACATACTGGGAACGCTGTGGTCGAGAGGAGCTCTATGGAGACCTCAATTTTCAAGTTGATTTGCCTGAATTTTCTAGTACATTACAAACAGAGGGCTTCATTGATTGGATCAACGAAATAGAGAGGATCTTTGATTACAAAGAAGTTTCAAATCAGATGAAGGTGAAACTATCCTCATGACAGGATGACTTTTGTGGCTTGTGGTCATCCTTTTTGCATCACTTGTTGGAGAGGTTACATTAGCACATCAATAAGTGATGGCCCGGGATGCTTAATGTTAAGGTGTCCTGCTGTGGTGCTGCTGTTGGCTAAGACATGATTGATCTCTAGGCAACCCATGAAGATAAAAAGAAGTATTCTCGGTATCTTCTAAAATCGTACATTGAAGACAACAGAAAGACAATGGTGTCCTGCTCCTGGTTGTGAATTTGCAGTTGAGTATATAATGGCAGTGGAAGCAATTGATGTGTGCTGCAATTGCTCAAATGGCTTCTGTTGGAATTGCACTGAGGAAGCTCATCGACCAGTTGATTGTGATACAGTGGCAACATGGATATTGAAAAACAGTGATGAATCTGAGAATAGGAACTGGATATTGGTAAATTCAAAACCCTGCCCAAAGTGCAAGCGTCCAATTGAGAAAAATCAAGGATGTATGCATATAACCTGCACACCTCCTTGTAAATTTACGTTTTGTTGGCTATGCCTTGGCTCATGGTCAGAACTGGTGGCTGGTGGCTTCTATGCATGTAATCGCTATGGTGTTGCAAAGCAAGAAGGACCGTATGATGAATCTGAAAGGAGAAGAGAAATGGCTAAAAATTCTCTTGAGAGATACACCCATTTAGTCATCAAGGCAAAAGGCACTTTCAGATCTGCATAGCATGCAAAATGAAAAGCTTGAGAAGCTTAGCGACTAGCAAAGCCAACCAGAATTGCAGCAGAATCAGTTAGCAGCATCACCTAATAGCATTCCCTTCAATTTTGCCAATTTGGTGTTAGAAGATCTCCCTCCTGCACTAGCACCTAATATTACTCAGAACTCATGGACGAGTTCTTTTCAACCAATGGCGACTAATATAAGGAGAATTCGTTAGATCTTTTTATTATTTTTAGTAAATTATTTTTTTTTGTAATTTTTGGATTTGCGGTATTTTTGATAATTTCTATATCTTTTGTATTTTTAGATATTAAGTCCTTTTCGGAATTTTAGGATCGTGAGTTTTTTATCTTTTTTGTTAAGATTTTTTTTCTTTTCTTGCATCTTAGAATTTTGGGTCTATATAAACGTTTGTTTAGTTGTTTAAGAGACTATCCTCTATTATTGAATAAAATCTCCTTTTATTGAAAAACCTTGAAGACAGGCGGTTTCTATTGTTTTCTCCACAAATCCTCCTCTCGTCAGCTTGACACCCATTACTGCCCAATGTCGATGCCAATTGCTGCCACTCCAGTACCTTCCTCTCGAATCAAACTACCAGAGGTGTAGGAGTGGTAGTCACCAACTCTTCTTCAGCCGCAAACGAGAGCCACCGCACTGTGTTGCCTCTTTCGTGCCCTAGATCACCGACTGCCTCTCCCTCTTCACTCCCCAGCAGTTGGATTTACTTGCCTCGGCTTCTCTCTTCTACGTCGACCACCGGATTTCTTTGTCCGACGACGTGCAACCGATCCAGCGCGCCCCTGCCTTTGACACAGCCGCAGTCGCCGCCGTGAGGGTTAAGTCACCGGTCTCCCCGTAGCGCACCACCAGTGCCACCACGGTCGGCCAGTCATTGCTCTAGCGTGGATCAGTGTCACCTTGCCCTCTTCCTCTCTATCATCAACTAATCACTAAGTGACCGGCAGACCCAATAATGGAGAGGATTCTATCGGTATTAGATTGAGGTGAAGGCATGTTTAGAATTGGATTAGCAGAGATCAGTTTTGCATTCTTGGTATTGGGATGTGGAGATTTGATGCTTGGCTAGTCTTTGTAGCTTCGGCCAGTACTGTTTGCCGGCGATCCACAGTTTCGACAATCGTGTTCTGACATTGAACCCTTCCGACTATGAGCCACCAGCGATTACTTTGGACTTAGGTGAGTTTTAAGGGTAATCCATGATTATAAACTCTAATTTAATTAGGTTATGGTACGATGAAGATTAATTATTGGATTAAACCAAAAATAGTCAAAAAGATGGATTAATTAGGGTTGATGATAGGGTTAACCCTAATTTGATTACTGGATTAGATTAAGTGAAGTTGATCATTAAATTAGGATTAATTAATGATCGTTCGATTAGGATTTTTCCCAATTAGTTTGGGGATTGGATTTAGCTGTGAATATTACATATACAATTAACTAAATTAAATATGTGATGCAGGACTTTGATTCGAAACGAGCGTTACGACGTGGGAATTGCATAGTACGATCGACAAATAAAGGTGGGTACTTTTTACCTTGTTTCTCTAGTACTTTGACCTTAGTGCATGAACTATGTTCGGATAATTGTCGTATTTACCTTGACTCCACTCATATTTTTCTTGAGTTTGATACTTACCTGCTTGATCTTTAAGATGATCGAATCCATATCTAACAGTCTCTCGTTATCATCCATGATATTTAGCAGATACCAAATACCATGTTTATTTACATTGATTGTTGTTTATTCATGTACCTATTTGAGCATGTTGATTTTATTGTAGCATAATCGATTGCTATTTATATATGTGATGACTGTTGCATATTGCTCATCATATCATTGCATCCTTGTCAACGACAAATTCTCCCTTGTGGTCAAGAGAGTCATTAACCAGAGCCGCACACTCGGTCACTCATGGATAGTGGTAGCTGGAGTACGTGTCGTTTGTCCTGTTGTGCCCCCACTCGGCCGCTCATGGATAGTAGTAGCTGGAGTACGTGTTGTTTGTCCTGTTGTGCCCTCACTCGGCTGCTCATGGATAGTAGTAGCTAGAGTTGCGAGCAGCAAGGACCCCATTGCTATATAGCTAGTTAGCTACTAAACAAACTGCCCACTCAATCACTCAAGAGTAGTGGCAGCTAGAGTGTTGTACAATTGTCATTCTCCTGACCTCTTGACCATATAGGAGTTGTGGTGCAGAGGGGTGAGCGGGAGTAACCATATCGTGCATACGCTTATGTTACTATGCTTACTTATGCTGTTGTTTTTATTGTATCTGTATGACTGCGATATGCTTACATATGTTAAGTTGTATACATGTTACATGTATTAGACACTGGCTTATTTATTGGTAGTATATATATATACCTCACTATTCCTGACTTTCTATTACTAGCTTAGTATATGGGTTCAAGTATGGACATCTATTCATGATATCTCTGTAGTTTATGATACTTTTCCCTATGAGACTTTAAACCTTTGGATCTCAAGTTACATATTATGTTTATGCACTATCTGTCTATTACCTGCTGAATCACCAGCACTCACCACCCCTTGGACTAGTTTTTCTTTCGCCAGGGAATAGATAGATGGTACAAGGACACTTAGAGGATCCTAACTGTCGGTCCCACATCACATCCGAGGACGGATTTCTGATTTTAATTCCTATTTTATTCGTGTTTTGAATTTGTGAACTTGGCATTGTAATAACTCGATGTGAACTTGGAATTTAGCCTTGTGGCATCTTGTATTTATTTTGGTGTCAAGCCGAGCTGACTCACAGTTAGTTGTTGTGTGGTTTTGCGTTCGCTATTTTGTGACTTTCGCTGTGTTTTACTTCTAGCCGTGTGGGCTACTTATAAACTGCATGGTTGTGTTTACATCCAACCGTGTGGGTTGTTGATAGCTTGTGTGTAGCCTTGTGTCATTGTATACATATTTCATTTATCACTGCTACAAGAGAGGTGTTGTCCGATTTTGTTGGACAACCTTACCCTCGAGGCGTGACATATAGAATACAAATAGGATGATTGAACTGGAGGAGCGTCAGGTGTTCTTTGTGATCGTAAAGTACCTCTAAGACTTAAAGAAAAGTTTTACAAAATGACGATCAGATCTGTTATGTTATATGGAGCTAAACGTTACGTTATAACTTGAGAGCAAAAGATGAGTCACAGGGATCAGAATGTTAAGGTTAATGTGCGAACATACATGAAATGAAAATATTAGAAAAAAAGTCAGGTATACACCTATTGAGGGAAAATTAAGACGCGTTTAAGATGGTAGAAGCATGTACTTAAACGATTAATAAATGCTCTGGTTAGTCAATGCAAAACTATATCAAATATGCACATCAAACGACGTAGACCAAAAAAAGATTAAAATAAGATAAAATTAATTTAAATATAAATAATGATTCAGTAAGGGATAGAACTTAATAGCGTAGAAGGATTCATATAACCCCACCTAATAGGATAAAGTTTTTTTATTGTTGTTGTATCTATTCACATGGTAAATAGAAGAAAATAAACTTTTTAAGAGGGAGAAAACAAATTGTTAAAAAAATAAAAAATATATATAATATAACTCCTAACCTTATAAAATATATTACTGTGAATTAAATTATTGGTTTGATAGACATTCGCTAGAAATCTAACACAACCCCTAACCTTTTTCATATGGATTTGGGATCAACATTGGCGATTTTACAATGAATTAAATTATTATATATAAAAATGTAGTTTGATTTTAAATTAGTCCAAATAAATCCAAATTAAATTCAATTTATAAGTCTTCGTGATACTATCATATCTACTTGGTGGACTTTAACTAATTCTAAATTAATTTTTACTCAATAAAAATCAAATATTTTATGAGAAAATTTTAAAATTTTAACTCAATTTTCAACATATCAAATATAACACAACAGTAAATATTTATAATAATCAAATATTTATAAAAATATTTTTTAATTAATATATTTATATTTTTAAAAAGTACCAAAATCGTATTAGCACATTATGATATAATATCAAAATCATACTGACATAGTCATACACCGAAACTTCAACACGGCTTGAAATTTTAAACCTTAGTTAAACTTATAATTTGATACTTCTTCCTACCAATTGCACTCAATATCTAAATAGGTGACTATTCTTAATGTGCCAATGTTTAAAAAAAATACAATAAATTCTAGAAAATCTAGAAAAACATATAATTTGTTTCACCATATATTTTAGAAAAATATTTTTCATTATTAAATTAATTTTTCAAAATTTGATTATATCATAATGCAATTTAAATGTCAAGTCAACCATAAACATATTTTAAATTCATTTAAACTATGGTTGGCTGGCCTAGGGTTTTCAAAATGTTAAGAGCTATTTTGGCACACAATAATTTAGTGTCAACTGCATTTCCTAGGTATTTTTAAATATTAAGCTTTTCCAAAGATTTATAATTATCATTTCTCCCCTAAGAGCTTGTAATCCAAAATTTAAGTTAAGTCTATATACACTAAAGCTTCCTTTATACATCCTATTTTTAGCCAATGGAGAATTTTCCTAAGGATACATTAATGGTTTCTACATGTTCCTTAATCCTAATTTTCAACCTCTAATTTCTTAAAATTTAGCATGAATTTTCTAATTTGGATTCAAGTGAGTCTTACTAAGTTCTTCATGTCTAGATATTTACCTCCAACTTTATTTAAAAATTTTGACAACAATTTAATTGCATCATACAATTTTTTAAAAGGTAAATTTCTTACCTCATTGTCTCATTTGAGTCATAAGGTGTAACTCCCCCTTTACTTGATCTTGGATGGCTTTCGATGTAGAGGCAATACCATCATGTGATCCATCTCCTAATTTGAGAAGGGTGATGTGTCGTCCCATATAACTTTTAGGTCCCTCACCTTGGATTTTTATCTTTACCCTTTTTAGTCTCAATTGAGAAAGAATTTGATTAGGATTTCTTCTCTATTGCTCCAAAAGTTTTAGTTTCTTCTATGTCTACAAATCTAGACTTGTGTAATTCCATGATTGAGAAGAAATCTCCAAATCAATTAGCTTGCCTCGAAATCTTTTGACATGTAAAATGCATTGACCATGAAGCTAAGTGTTCTAGGAAAGACATTTATTGCACTCTTTAATATCTGAATTAGACATTGTCTTACCCAAGTTATCTAAACCTATGATTAGTTCCTTGAGCCTTGCATGAAGGTTTATCATTTTTCTTCTTTCTAATCTATGTCACTAATTTGATTTTATAGACAAATTAAAAAATACAAAAATGTCCTAGGCTATCGAAAGCTCTTCATAGAGATTAACTCTCCCTTAAACTAATTTTTTTTAACCTACAGCACTATCTATTTTGTGGAATTTTAGTCTTCTAACTTAACTACTCCCTCTTTACCAACATAAAAAATGGGGTTTCTAAAATACACTGGATTTAACCTATAATTGAATGCTTTTACATAACACTTGACTAATATTTGAAATAGTTGATCATGATGGATTTCTAGTAAAGTAGTTATATGTCCCAATGTTAAAAAATTATGCAATAAATTCTAAGAAAATTATTTTTTTTCTTATATTAAACGAATTGTCAAATAACAAGAAGGGTAGACTGTCAGAACTTTCGGTGCTTAAATGGTTCTGTGTAATCATAGATTTTGATATTTGAGTAAAGAGTTTAAGTTATATTTGATGTAGGGATTTAGGGTTACACACGTGAAGTACCCAATGGCTCAAAGTCCATAAAAGGTCGAAGGGTGATATGGGGCACCCAAGTGACCATAGGACAAGGTGCATTAAAGCAATTATGCCTAAGAAGCAGAGTACACAAGAGGAGGAAGAAAGATGGCACAGGGAGGGAGCCAAGAGTTCGGTGCCTTTGAGGGACGAGAAATTTAGCAAAGATTGTTGGAGACACTACATAAACAGAGCGAGAAGAATAACATAGGAAGGGAAAGAGAGAGCTCAGAGCATCCATCCCTAGATTGAAGGCAACAGATCTCGTGATGAATGATAGTTGTTCTGAGATAAGAGTCGAGTGAAAATATACTCAGATGTGGATAGATTTCAACCTGGATGTACTTAGAAATTAGATGGATTGAAGTCAAATTAGCAGTCGACTAGGGCAATCAATTAGTGCAGTCATCTCAGTCAACTAACAAACTTAATGTGAGTTTTGTTTCTGATTGTGTAGTCAACCAATTGTATAATCAACTAGTGCAATCAATCTACTAAAAAATATTTTATATCATGTTTTAATTGGAATCTACTAATCGTTCAATTGCAAGCTGCAATATTTAGTCAAAATTATTTACTATTGATTGATTTTCAGTCAACAACCTTAGATGAAGCAATCGTCACAATAATTGATCACGAACCATGAGAATCAATTGTATCAATTGACTGATTAGTCAACTAATGGGTTTCACATCAATAAGACTGTCAAAATTTTACTGTGTAAAGCAGGCTTTATAAAAGGATTTAGAGGCCACCAAGACAACACAAATTAATTAATTTGTTATTTTAATTGCTAATTTGTTTAGCCTCATCGTAAAACCTAGAATTCAGTTGTAAGCCTCCAAAGTTGTCCATTAATGATCTTGTAAGTTTTTCCACCTATAGCATTTTATTGAAAAGCATTCTAGGAGTGAGCCAGTGACAAAACATGGGTTGTGGACTAGGAGTCTAGGTGCTACCGAACCACGTTAAATCATTAGTATCATTATGTGTGGTATGTGATTGTTTCATTTATATTTTTCCACTACTAATTGTGTTTTCTGACTTTGTGATAACAATCATTTTTGACGTATTATTTCACTCTTATACTCAATGTTTTAATTCTCTCGTATGCTTAATTGTTAATTCATATCATATTTGATGAGCAAAGGTTTATTTAGAACTTCATTGCAATTCTTCTACATTTAGAGCATTAGTTACTAATACTTGAACTTTATCTTTTAAGGGAATCAAAAGAGAGTAAAATCAGAGTCAAAAGAGAAGCTGAAGCCCACTACAAAAACCAACACGGCTTGGCCGTGTCTCATCCTGAAGCTCGATTCGGAGGCAATTCAAGTCAACACGGCCCAGTTGTGCCACTACCCCCACAGCCTCCAGCAGGGTTTGGCCATGCCTATGGGCACAGCCATGTCGGATGGAAGAACACTCGGAAGCTATTCACAACGGCTGACACAACCGTGTCACAAGTCCATTGAAGGGAGTATTTAAACCAAACTCAAATCTAGGGTTAGGAGAATCTCTCTCTAGCAACCCTCCTTCACCTCCATCAACCCTAGTCACCTCCCTTCCTCCAGATTAGCAGGAAGGGAGTTCATCTCCTCCTCAACTTCTCGGATTAGAGAGGAAGAGGATCCATTCCATCTCCGACGGCATTCCTCCAATCTCAAACAGATTAGGGAGAGCTAGGATTGTTCATCACACTTAGGATGCGTTTGGTTCAAGTTATCATGTATAACCTTGATTATGTGATTACTTGGTAATCACATAACTAAAATTATGGGGAATAAAACATAACCAAATGTTGTTTAGTTCAACCTAGATAATGCAACAAAAACTTGTTTGTTTCAATATTTTAATAAATAACCTAGTTTAATATTTTACTATATTATCCTCAGTTACAAAAACAACTATACATAATAATAATAATAATAATAATAATAATATTATTATTATTATTATTATTATTATTATTAAAACTTTACATTTTTCTTTTTTTTTGTTTTCTTTTTCACATTTTTTAAATTTTTTATGCTTCTTTTTATTTTTTTCATTTTTTATGTTTTTTAATTTTTTTATGTTTTTCTTTTTTCTTTTTAACTTTTTTTTCCTTTATTTATTTTTTTATGTTTTTTACATTTTTTTAATGTGTTTTTTTACTTTTTTCCTTTTTTTATGTTTTTTAATTTTTTTTATGTTTTTTTATTTTTTTTATGTTATTTTTTATTTTTTATTTATTTATTTATTTATTTTTAAATTTTTTATTGTTTTATTTTTTTACGTCTTTTTTCTTTGTTTTTTTAATTTTTTATATTTCTTTATGTTTTCTTTTTTCCACATTTTTCTCTTGTCGGAGGATATTTTTTGTTAAAAAAAATTGTTAACCCCGGAATCAAGAAAAACCTCAATTCTCCTAGATTTTCCGATTCCGGGTTGCATGCCCCTTTTGCTGATGTGTCTGGCATAGAACATTACTCAGGAATCATCAATTACCAAAACTAAATAGGGTTTTCGTTGATAACCTTAGACGAATAATCAAGGTTATCAAAGATAACCCCCAACCAAACGCACCCTTAGGGATTACAAAGTGTAATCCGTTCATCGCCACCACTCCGTCAACATCATCTCTTCATCAGATTTTAGAAAGATGATTCATTCGCATCGATGAGCCCCGCCAGAATCCGCATTCACCATCAAAGAGAGAGATCTCCATCTTACCTTAATCTTAGCTTGCTTAGTTTTTATGCATGTCAAGTGTTTCTTTAAATGCCCCTTACACTTTGTTTACTTTAGTTAATGCATTTCAATTCGTATAATTACTTGCATGCTTGTTTTGTTTAATGCTTTAAGTTCTTGTCATCAATTTGGATGCAATTAGGTTAGAGTGGATTAGGTTTCATTGAATGCTTGTGGTTCCTTTAATTCTCTTGCAATCGTAGTTTAGATTATATTAGAATGTCTTTCATTCATTAGTCTTAGCAACCTAAAATCCAAACCCCCAATTACAATATCAAAAACTCAAAGCATTAAGTCGATCCTAAGAATTATCATCCTAACGTTACATGCATTAGGAGTCGACTTGAGTTATCCCAATGTTACATTAGCATAGAGAGAGTTCGATAATTTAATTGAGTTTGAAATCGTGGTACGACAACGCGGTTATTATTTTGCTAATAAAAGAGTAATTTAATTTGCAAACAAGTTATTCGCCCTCTAGCGCTCACATCACTTCACTATCATCATGATCCAACTTTTAATAAATTCAATCCTTCAAATTATAAAATTAGAACATGTCCAAATCATCTCAACCTACTCACCATCTAACCATAAATTGGAACCAAGTCAAATTACCTCAGCAACTAGTTAAGCCGACCAATACACAAATGTTTAAGCAAAGGAAGTAAATGAATAAATAAGGGAAAAAAAATAGGACTAACCATCGATGCCAAATAATGATTTAGCAAGTGGTGAAATCATAGCTGCACGAATGGTTGGAAAATCGGAACTTCCAATTTCCATTACCGGTTTTCCTGGATAAAACATGAGGGATAATGGATTTGGTGTTGACTCTGTTTGAATAAACATGCTCCTCCTCTGTCCTGTGCAAATAATCATCACAAAATGAGCCATCCATAAATCGGCAAATGACACCAAATAATTAATTTATAAGAAAACAAAATCATTATTCACAACTGCAACATTACCAATGTGACATGATCATTGTGAGTTCATTATATGCAGGTAATGCACCAAAAGAGAGACCACTGGTAAAAAATTCAATTAAGAAAACCCACAATCCAGCCTGCTACAGCCTGCACATACATGTAACCTACGAACTCTACCAAAAACTACAGAGATACATTGATTACTTATTTGGTAGAGCTGTCTGATGCATCAAACTCAATTAGCCAAGTTAATACATCTCCCCAACATGAGATAAAAACAACCCCTTTATGCACCTAAGTAGTCATAAGCAACGAATTCAACAGACCTTCAAGGTTAAACAGTCTTGTCAATGAACTGCCAATATAATCATATTAAAAAGATAATTTAATCAAAAGCTTAAACCAAGGGATTTTTACACCATTATATATCTCATAGCATATAACACCTCGATGTGAGAATTTGCTCTAAACCCATCATATATCTTATAATACATCTTGTGCGAATTTGCCTTACCATCCACTAAGAATAAAATCTGTACTAAAGAAGGGAAGTCCCCTCGGGACGGTCTAGTGGCTAGCGCATGAGGTGTTACCACCATGAGGTCTGGGGTTCGAATCTCAGCAAAGTCGAGGTAAATGTCTCCCTTATGTGCTAGTCATTATTCCAAAAGCTAGTAGTCGTCCGTAATTTACTTCCTCCGTGTTGACCCTGGGACGAGTTGGCGGGGGCGCTGGGACGAACATATTCGCCTTTTGCCACCATGTACTAAAGAAGGGAAGCATAAAAGAATCCTGAGAAATGGCTGATTCTATTCTGAGGTTTGATTTCACAAAATTAAAATGAATTTTATAGAATAAAATCAAAGCATAACTAATGTCTAATTTCCCAAATCCTGTTTGTTTTGTTCAGGGGTAAAAAAATATAAAATTATTTGCTGAAAATAGGTTGTGCATTCCATATGTTAAATCTTGGAGTGAATAAAATAGAACCACCATTCCACCGAAATGATTCCACCTGTTAAGATGAATTAAATAGATCCAGTGCAAGCATTTCACCCAATGCCTCATTTTAGCACCCCAGACATACAATAAGTGGATTACCACACAAGGAGCATCTTAACAATTAACTAAAAAGAATGCAACAGATAAATTTCAAAGCTTATTGAATAACAGAAGGTGAATCATTGTAACACGGTAAACTGTATAATCAGTCCTTGCACAAAATTGATATCCATAATGTGGCTATCAACAGGAGTTCGCAGAAAAAATAAAGAAATACATAAAAATAATAAGGATCCTCATGAATTTTCTTCGAATAAAAATGAAAATTTTGTGTCACCCTACATGAGCTAGGTTAGTTGTGAAGCCTAGCTTCGCTTTCTATGCATGAACTACAATAACTTGAGATCAAAAGCTTAGAACATGGATATATAGAAAAGATGTGCATAAAATTAATGATTAAAAGATAATCACAATTTACTATTAATTTCCTTTTCAACTATGTATCAACATTTAAAGTCAATTATTATTATCATCTTTTATCACAAATTAAAATATTTTTATAATCATTTTCTTTTCAAACAATTCAAAAGTACAAAATTATGTGAATTATAGTCATTAAGTTAATGAGTCATACTATGAAACTATGAAAAAGAGTGATAGAAAAAAGATTAAGAAAAGATATCAATGTAACAAAAAAAAAAATCAATTTGGATTCATGTCTAAAAGTTCATCTTCTCAAACAACTGATTGAAAAATATAAAAAAAAAAAGTATAACTTACACATGATATTTATTAATGTCAAAATAGTTATGAGTTATTGATAGAATTTCAAGAAAAATTATGTGAAAAATTTTAAAAATGAAAGGTATTAGCATAGCATAAATTGAAACATTTAAGGATATGTATAAGGATGTAATAACGAGAGTGAAAGACTTCAGGCAAATTAATCAATGTGTTTCCTATAAAAATAGAATTACATTATTGATCGGCTCTAAGTCCATATTTTTACACTAGTCATGGATGAATTCGTTGGACCACGATGCATCTTGTTTGCATATGAGACACATAAAGAAATGCTAAGCTATTAAAAGTAAAAGCAAAAGATTTTAGACTTAGTAGAGTAAAATCAGAATATTTGAAATTTAAATTTAATTGTAGTAGGCATAGTACGGCAATTGTTAAGATAGGAGATAATAAGTTATCATAACTAAGAGCTTTAAGTATCTAGGTTCGTTTTTGTAAAAGGATGAAGTTAAGATAATTGAAATGGAGGAGGGTATTGGATGTTTTTTTATGATTATAAAGTGTTTTTAAAGCTTTAAAAAAATTACAAAACGATAGTTAAACATGCTATATATATTATATAGAGCTAAATGTTAAGCTATGAATCGAGCAAACAAGCAGAATGTGAGAATCACATAAATAAGAATGTTAAGATGGGTCTATGGACATACGAGAACATTAGAGAGAAAGTTAAAGTTACATCTATTAAGGGAAAACGCCAAGAGAGCTTTTAAAATGATATGAACATGTATTTAGCAACTAATAAATATCACAGTTAAGCAATGTGAGACCGTAACAAATACGTAGATGAATTAAGGAAGAGACCAAAGAAGCATTACTTAACAATAATCAAAGAGGATAAAATTTATTTAAATATAAATGATGATATAATAGGAGATCAAGTTCAATGGTGTAAAAAGATCCATATAGTAAATCTCATTTGGTGGGATAAAAGCTTGGTTATTGTTATTATCTTTTAAATCTCCACTAATAAATTTGTCATTAATAATATATCTCTAACAAATCACTATGCAATGAATCACTAGAGCTAAGAAGCTTAGAGTATAATTATGTTATTTGACGTATGGGTCATAGCCCTTACTAATAATATACAACACTATAATGTCCATAAACAAATCTTATCTACAAGCGACCACTTGCTACTAAGTCAAGTACTCTAGTATAAGGTTAGATTTAAATTTTTATTTTATGATACTTCTTTCACTTCACTTAAAATCATTATTATTTCACTTTAAATATTTACACCACAATTCCTCTACTCTAGATGTATATTTATCGATTAATCAGAACAACTAACTTTAATCAATTTTTTAATATAAGTTATGCTAATTTAATTGTGTATTAGCATCTAGCTTAGATATAAGAGATATTCATTATAAAATACAAGTATCAGAATCTAAGCTAAAAAAGAACATTGGAGGTAAATTAGTATAATGAAATAAGTAAAGAATATTCAAAGTATCATTTTAATTTTTTAAAAATAATCTGTCCCAATGTTAATCCCTATTGTCCACATATAAGATGAAAAGAAAATCAATTATTTAACTACTCGATGATTTAATTTATTTTAAAACTATTTCATCATTTAAAATATTATTTTAATCTCATTTTTCAAAAAGGTTTATAGCAAAATAGGTAATCCATTTTATCCGTTATTCATGTATAAGAATCATGTGAGGAAGTCAAAAAATAAATTTACACATCTCAAGTGAAGAAATCACCACCACATGTAATTTACTTTTGAGGTTCTATAGTCAATGGATACATGAGGATTTCTTCATTCTAGGGTAAAGCTATCTATTGATTTCCTTCTATGTTTCCTTAAATGAAATTTAAAATAGTGAAATAAGTTTGAAATAAATTAAACTATTGAGGGGTTAAATAATTGATTTTCTTTTAGTATTTAACATATATGGGTGGCTATGTTTAACATGAGAAGCTTTATTTTTAAGAATTAAAATGATCTTCAACAGATTTTACTTTCCATGTTATATGTTGCCTTAGATGTTCATATGTATACATTTATAATGAATACCTCATATATGTAGACTAGATGCTAATATACAATTAAATTACCATAACTTATATTTAAAAAACTAATTCAATTTACTTGTTCATACTAGCTAATAAGATGTAAATTTAGAAGAGAATAATTGTGGTTTAGTGTAAAGATTTGAGTGAAATAATAATAATTTTAAATTAAAAAAAAATACTAAAAAGTGAAAACATTAAGCCTAAACTTATATAATCTAGAGTTATAACTGCCCATATAAGGTTGTGGTAATGAATGTTCCCTCACAATCGCGATTTATTTGCACATGGATATTATATTATTGTATAACGGTGAGGGCCTTGGCACATACATGTTATCACATTCTAAAAACTCTAGCTCCAATGATTCACTTTTTAATGATTTATTCGTGATGAATTTATTAAAATTTTATTATTGGTGATAGATTTATCAATAAAGACTTAAGAGAAAATGATAATTAAATATTATCTTAATTTGTGATAAAAGATTAATCGGTCACGGCCCGATTACAAGACCGAATAGAGGATTGTGTTAGGTTGTAAGCCAACTTCAAATAAGGCAAATGTTATGTATGGATCTATCAGACTATTATGTTAATACTATGTTGCTCCCAAAAGGAATGCGTTACAGGTCCGACAAGGATAGCTACATTTTCATAAGAACTTAAGTTAGTATTAAATATGCATAAGTTCTCAAACCCTATAAGAATATTGATTATCTATTTACAACATGGAACATAAGAACACTTAGTATCAAAGCAATGAAGTAGTAGATGCGATAATTAGAAAAAGAATTAATTTTTTGTATTTATAAAGGGCTATATGGGTAGGGGAGATAGCAAAGTTATAGAAAATTCAAATTTTAAATTATGGTACACTACAAAGAATAAAACAAGAAAATAGAGTATGTATTATTATAGACAATTCTTTAAAAGATGAAGTAGTAGTTAGAAAGAGATATAGAATTATAACTCTAAAAATAGTTGTAGTAAAAAAACTATTAATATAATTAGTATATATGTACCTTAAGTAGAATTAGGTGAAGATGTTAAATATAGGTTTTGGGAAGACGAAGATAAAGTCATACAAAACATTTCCAACAAAGAAGATGATTTTAATAGGAGATTTAAATAGACACGAAAAATCGAATATAAAAGGGTGCATCGAGGTCATGCTTTAGACCAATAAATTAAGGAAAAGTTATATTGGATTTCGCAATAGCATATAAACTTATAATAGTTAATACATTTTCCAAGAAGAACATCAAGTTACAGTTTAAAGTGAGAACAATAAGTTCTAAATTGACTTTTTTATAATAAAAAATTATAGAGATTGTAAGAGCATGCCTAGAAAAAATTTAACCACCCATAGATAAGCGCCTCAAGAATACTTCCAATAGAAAAAAAAATATGCATGGCTCCTACGCTCAAGTGGCGGAAGTTAAAAGATAGGAAGCCAAATATTTTTAAGGAGATGATCGGAGTACAAATATTAGGAGAAATACATAGTGATTGGGCGATAACATGGGATAAGATGGTATCAAATTTGAAAACGATAGGCAAGAGTGTACTCAATAAATTAAAAAGATAAATAGCACCAAATAAAAAATTTTGATGGTAGAATGAGGAATTATAGGAGAAAGTGGTGGATTACAAAACTGCCTATAAGTTACCGTACACTTAAGAACGAAGAAAACTTAAAAAAGTATGCAATAGCTAAGAAACAGAAGAGGAAAAGTACATCTAAAAATAGTTAAGTGAAAGAGAAAAATAATGAATTTTATTCAAATAAAATGCATCAATAGACTACTAGTGAAGAATGAGAAAATAAATGAGCATCCATTTTTTAATAAAGATTTAGATACCAATTTAACTTATGAAACTTAAATAGGTTAGAGTACATGGGTAGGCAGTGGCAGGGAAGTTAGTGACCAACTACTGCCTCAACCGCTGCGGTTGAATTTCTTTTACTATTTTCATACATAATATTAATAAAAATTAATAACCATATTAATAACTAAATATAAAATATATTAACTAAATATAAAATATATTAACTAAATATAAATTAGTTAATCTGCAAATTTTTATAAAAATAATAATATTTTAAATATATATATTATATTAATAGAATAATTTAAATAAGCTTAACCCAATCACAGCTAGGAATTGATTAAAATTATTAATCTAAAGTACTTGATTAAACCCTAAGTTAAAAGAAAAAACCTAAGTTTCAAATTTTCGACTTCATGCCTAGGAGGCCTCGTGCAATGGACGCCTTGCCAGACCTGGGCATCGCCGGACGCCTCGCCTGGCAGGGCAATAGGTCCGGACGAGTCACCGAGCTCTTGTCATCTGGCTCGAATGACGCGTCCGAGCCCGTTGCCAGGCTCGAGTGACGTGTTTGGGCCCGCGCGACGGGTTGAAACTTGTCGTCGAGCTCAGGCAAGGTGTTGTGGCGCACTGACACCTGCGTATGCCACCAATCCAGACGAAATGAGACAAGATTTCAATATATATAAAAGCTTAACCTAATGACAAGCAACGAGCGATGATATCAACAACAACGAGTGGCAGCAGTGATAACGACGGCAGTTGCGACAGCTCAAGGCGAAAGGAGGTGAGTTTTTTTAAATCAAAGCACCGAAGGGTTTTTTTAATCTACTATTGCTTTGACCACCATAAAAGGCCACCTTCGCCAAAACCAGAGCAGGTGATGTCCGCCTCCCACCTAGGCGCCGCCTAGGGGTTGCTTAGGCGGCCGCCTCAAGCGTCATTTAGAACACTAAGAAATTTAAATTTTTATCTAAGAATTTAAACTTTACAAATAGATAAAGTGTTAAATAAAACCCAAAATAAAAAGGGTTGGACTGAATAACATTCAAATGAGTTATGAAAATGCCTGGGAAAATAGAGTATATAGCTTACGAACTCATTAAACCTAATATTGAAAATAAAGAAAATGCATGATCGATGGAAGGTAAGTACACTAATTCTCATATAAAAATAATGGAAATGCACAAAATTGTGTAAATTAAAGAGACATTAAGTTAATGAGTCATACTATGAAACTTTAAAAAAACGTACTACCAATCAAATTAAGGAGGCTAACGTGACAAAAAATTAATTTAGATTCATGCATAAAAGATCAGCAATAGAAGCTATACATTTTCTCAGAAAAACTAATTGAAAAGTGTATCAAGAAAAGAAGCAAGACTTACATATGGTATTTATTGAGTTTAAAAAGTCCCGAGGAAAATTATATAGAAAATTCTAGAAAAGAAAGATGTTATTGTAGTGTATATTAAAACAATTAAGGATATATATGAAAATATAATAAGTACATCCTCTAAGTCCATACCTTTTTATATTAGTCATAATGAACTTATTGGATACATCCCAAATAAGTTACCATGATGCATGTTATTTGCAAATGATATTATTTTGATCAATGAAACAAGTGAAGGAGTAAATACTAAGTTGGAATTTAAGCTAGAAACACTCAAAGTAAAAGGTTTTAAATTAAGTAGAGTAAAAATATAATATATGAAATTTAAGTTTGGTAATGTACAAATAAATGCAATTGTTATACTAGAAGATGATGAGTTACATTTAAATAAGAGCTTTAACTATCTAGGATCATTTTTGCAAAAGGATGAAGTGGTTGACAGAGTTGTTTTACATAGAATATAAGTAGGATGGTTAAAATGGAGGATGACGGGTGTTCTTTGTGATTATAAAGTACCTCTAAAGTTTAAAGGGAGTTTTATAAAATGATAGTTAGACCTATTATATCATATGAAACTAAATATTGAACTATGAAGCGACCACATATCAAAAGATGACAGCCGCAAAGAAGAGAATGTTAGGTGAATGTATGAACATACAAGGATGAACCGATAAAAAATGAGAATATTAGAGAGAGAACAAAGTAGCACATATTAAGAAACACATTTAAAATAATGCAGACATGTACTTAGGTGTCCAATAAATGTCATAATTAGGCTATGTAAGCCTATGACAAATATGCACATAAATAGAAGAAGCAAGAGATAAAAAAAACCTTAGTTAGCAATGATAAATTAGGATAAAATTCTCTTAAATATAAATAGAGATATAATAGGGGATCAAGCTCAATGGCATAGGAAGATTCATATAACCGACCCCACTTAATGGGATAAAAATTTGGTTGTTGTTATTGTTGTGATAAAAGCTTATGATAATAGTTGTAACTCACTGTTAACAAATAATTGAAAAAAATAGTTGACTATACATATATATTAAAAATAAATAAATGAGATCTTAAAGTTGTAAAATAAATTATAAGTTATTAGATTAGTTTAATCTTTTAATGAAGATCAAATTCATTAATATCTTTCCTGTATACTCACTTTGCATTTTTATGTTTTTTTTTCACCTCAAAGTTATTTGCTAAGATTTGCACAAAATACGAATGGAATTTCTACAAAGGCATGCATTTAATTAGTTTAATTAGGTTTTGTATATAGTTTTAGGGGGTAAGCGAAGCTAATTTCACAACAAACCTAGCTTGTGTAGGGCATGACAATTTGCAATAGAGATTCCATGGCACATTAACTTACATGAAATTCAACTACTTAAAACTACGAATAGGTGCACTTTCTAAAGCTTATTGATCAATGAAGGTCTACAAGATAACAAAAAAACCTATATGTATAATTCAAAAGTTATAAAAATGTTAGTTCAACAATGTAACTGAATGTTATACTAATTCTCTTGAATATTTTAGCAAAGAAGAAAGATTCATAATGGAACCTCACCAATTTAACAACTTGTGATGTGTTTGGTGCACTCAATGGAAGAGAGAAGGAATGGAATGCCTTCTATTTTATTCCTTAGTTTGGTTTATGAAATAAAATTACCATAGAATAACTATTCCTATGTTTGCCTTATAGAATGTCTAAAAATAGACAAGGGACATTCTATGCAATGGACAAGGAATAACTCCAGAAGACCAAAACACCTTGTTTAACAATTTCAACCCAATTAATTGGTTTGCTTGTTAAACATAATTCGTCAAACCCATCCCATTTATCTATGCAGTCTAGCCTATTTGTCCTAGTTGTTCCTCTTAGTTTGTTCTAATTAGATCGTTTAATTTGTCCACCTCTGCCTACTTAATTCACCTACACCCTTTAGAGCAAATCAATCCATCCAATACCTAGATCCATTTAGCATGCCTAGCTCAGGGTCCATTAAGCATGATCGATCTACCCAACTCTCCCTTTCAAATGAGTGAAGCAAACTACCTAATATATTTGGTCCACTTGGCGAAACTTGATAAACCAAATGACCAAGCGAGCCAAACAAGCCAAACAGAAAGTTCAAATCAAACCAACCTTTCTTGTGTAGCTTATTAAAAATCTCTTCCTTAGATAATTAAATAAAGTAAAAAATAAGGCATTAAGTATAGCGTCTCTCTAATTTTATAGACTTGGTTGGCCTATTATACATGCATGTTGATTGGCAATTGTTGCCTTTAAGTAAAAATAAGGCATTAAGTTAGCATGAAGCAACGAGTTCTATGAAGAGACAACACACACAAGAAACACATGATCTATTCGACAATTTTACTAAAGATGAGATATCACTTTTCAAATGTCAAGTTGCTAATGGTTATTTGACCAATAAAGATTTTAAAAGTGTATGCAAGCTACATATGATTAGCTCATTGTATAATGTATATATATACTATAGTTGGCAGATATCTAGTCAACACTAAACTAAAGTTAAAAATATTGAATGATAAAAATGATTTAATCCAACCGAATTATGTTTACAATACAATCAAGATTTTGCGGTATGTATGTTTTTTTCTCTAGTGTTTTGATAAACAAATCACAAGCTTTGATACAATGTCTTTCATCTTCTTCTTTATATTGTTGTTTTCCTTATTTGTTCTTAGTAATTCCTTATCTAGTTGTTTCTTTTGAAAAAATATCTTATATTTGAAAATATGTAAGCCTAGGTTCTTTTGACTGAATAAGGAACCTAATTTTTCTACTTCTATTTTACAATGAGGACACCTCACAATTTGTCTATACGCCAATGCAAATTTTTTTGAACAAATAATCTCTTAGGGGAAAATAGAGAAAAGTCTCACCTCCAAACCCAATCCATGGAGCCAAGCGCCAAGAGTCGTATGGATTTCGTGAAATCATCCACTGGTTTTGAAGGGAAAGGGGGATTGATGCAGAGGAGACCACATGACGGGAAGAATGGAGATAATATGCGCTCCCTCCTCTCAACAAACTTGAACTTGGCTTTTGTGCCCTACCAGCAAGATAGGATCTTGTGAGTAACCTCGTAAATCCCTTCATCCCTTCTTCGTTTCGCTTCTCCTTACTTGTACAATGACAGGAAACAAAAATCAGAAGTGCGCAAATCATGAAAGCATCACAACTCTTGACTAATAGGATGATATTCATAGTCTGAAAACTCAGCCGTGGCCAGTCAGAGGTTCCCCGATTTCTCGGAGATGGTGCTAGAAGCATGAAGAGAAGTGTGTGGCAAAAGGTGGATTTAAAACAGAATCTGATGAGATGAAGAGATCTCAAGGATCAATCGGTGGTGGTATCTCGCAACACCGATCGAAATCTAGTTGGAGATGAGAAACACACCTGTGAACTTCTTGCGAAGATGGAGGAAAAGAGGCGGAGGAGAAAGAGACGAGGAGAGAGTCGAGGTCGTCGCCGACGGAGGAGGCAGTGGAAGGACGGTCGACGTGTCACCGGAGATGAAGCTGGAGGTTGGGGAAACAACAAAGAAATGTTGCCCTATTTTAACAATGTTTTCTCAATATTGAATATTTCAATTAGCACCGGATGTTTTCAATATTATATTTTTTATTTTTTAATTACCACTCTCAATTGTTTTATTTTCAATTTCATCCCATAATTTAAAAAAAAAGTTCAACTTCCTTGAAATTTTCTAACTCCCCAGTTTAACCTTCCAACTTTTCTAAAACCTCCTGTTTCTTTTCCTAAATGTAAAACTTTTTAATTTGTCCCAATATTTTTATTTTTTCAAAATAATCGATTTTATGTTTAGAAAGAATGCCTAGCAATCTTAAATTTCATATTTAAATTTTAAAAAATCTAAAATTGTTAAAATGCTTCCATTTTTTTCAAGTAGATTTTTGAAGTTCTTTTTTTATAAGGAATATAAATATTATTTATTAAAATAAAAATATTTACATGAGATTTTCTTCCTAATCTACTCTCATAAATTGATTTTCATGATATCTTGTCTGTTTCACAATTCCTTCTCAACTATTTTTCCTTGATCAACTATTGACGTTCAGTGTTCATATAAGAACAGAATTTATAGATAAATCACAAATACTATTTTATATACCCGCATTTATATTTTGTATAGCGGTCGTAGAAACTATCGAGGCTTCAAATATTGTTTAATTATGTACTTGTTACATTGCATGTCAATACTAATCTTCGAGTATGATTTGTCTACGATATTTCTCTTGCCTCCGTAGTTCTCTATTTGCAAGCACATTTTAGTGTTCTCGTAGCTTTAGATATATATTTGTTAAATTATATTTATTTGTTTATAATTTTTAATTAAATTTGGATTTTTTTTTATAGAATTCAGGATTTCTTAATTTAACTATATAAAACTTTATACTTTATATTAATTTTAAGATCCAATAAGATAGTTAGTTTTTTCCTTCTCTTAATTTTTACATGATATCAGACGGTTCTTCTTCTTTAACTTAATTTTTTTTATCGTCTCCTGTTGTTCCTTCCTGTTACCGTTATTGTCTCCTACTACTGCTATTGATTTCGGTATCGACATCTATTTTCTGTCCTGCTGTTGTTGATTTCGGCGCCGATATCTATTTTATGTCGATTTCGACATCGACATTATTTTCTGTCGATTTTGGCGCCAACCTTATTTTCTACCGATTTCAGCACTGATGTCTTGTGTTGTCAATTTTGACGTCGACGCTCTTTTCTACCAATTTTGGTGCCGAAGCCCTAAGTTGCCGATTTCGGCACCGACATTCTTTTCTATTGATTTTGACACCGACACCCTATGCTACTGATTTCTACATTTGACATCCTTTTCTACCTCAGATTCTTTGTGTGACCACAGGTCATCCTAACATCAGTTTTTTACAGATCATACAAATGTGTATCCTTATAGTTTGGTTATTCTGAGAATTATTCGTTCTGTCATCATACCTGATCGTGCAGATGCTTCATGGAAATCTAATTCATATATATTTGAGCAGTTTCAACAGTTTCTTGCTTCACAGCTCTCTACTATGTCAACTTCCTCTTATATAGGTTTATCATCGTCTGGTATTTCAGGTATATCTTCATTCTTGTGTATTTTGGACTCTGGTGCCTCCCATCATATGTCATCCAATTTGTCATCTTTTGTTTCTTTTTCTCTCAGTTCATCTATATATATTATGACTATTGATGGTACTCCTATGTCATTAGTAGGTGTTGGTTCAATTGTTACATTTTCTTTATCTCTTACTAATGTTTATTATATTCTGAGTCTTACTTTAAATCTTGTTTCAGTTAGTCAATTATGTGAGTCTAGATACCTAGTTTCTTTTTTTTTCATCCAATTGTTATATTTAGGACCCACAATCTCAGAAGATGATTGGGACAGGCCATAAGCAAGGAGGACTCTATGTTTTAGATCAACTCAAATTACCAGAAGTTGTAGCTTCGAGTGTGAATTTATCGTCTTTTCATCTGAGTCGTTCATCTTTTGATTTTAATTTGTGGTACTCTCACTTAGGTCATGTTTCAGCGCCTCGTTTGTAGTTTTTAGCCTCTACAAGAGCATTAGGACCTTTAAAAAGTTTCTGATATTTCTGATTGTAGTGGTTGTAAACTGCCTAAATTTTCTGCTTTACCATTTTCTAAAAGTCTTTCTTTTTCTTCTGCTCCATTTGATCTTATCCATTCTGATGTGTGGGGACCCTCTCCTATTCCAACAAAAGGGGGGGTCAAGGTATTATGTTTCGTTTATTGATAATTGCACTCATTACTCTTGGGTCTATTTTATGAAACACAGGTCTGATTATCTTACAATTTTCAACAACTTTAGAGCTCTTGTGAAAACTCAATATTCTAGTGTCATAAAGTGTTTTCGTTGTGATTTGGGGGTGAATACACTTCGAATCAATTTTTACATTTACTTGTTTCTGATGGTACTATTTATCAAACTACGTGTACAGATACTCCTGAACAAAATGGCGTGGTTGAACGAAAATATAGACATTCTGTTGAAACAACCCGTTCATTTTTATTGTCTTCTAGTGTTCCTAGTGTCTTTTGGGGGGAAGCAATCCTTACTGCTGCTCATGTCATTAATAGAATTCCAACCTCACACAATTTAGGTTTGTCACCTTTTGAAAAATTGTATGAGTATGCTCCTGTCTATTCCTCTTTGCATGTTTTTTGTTGTACTTACTTTGTCATTCGTCCACATGCAGAGCGTAATAAGTTAGTCTCTCGGTCTACTCTTTGTGTCTTTCTGGGTTATGGTGTTAGTCAAAAATGATATCGTTGCTTTGATCCTATTAGTCAAAAATTGTATGTCTCTCGTCATGTTGTGTTTCTTGAGCATATTCCATTCTTTTCTATTCCGGCTAGTTCGCATAATATGACAAAGTTAGATCTGCTTTACATTGATCCTTTCAATACCGATACTGAGGAAGATTCATCCACAAATCCTACTGGTAGTTCAACTAAATCTGGTACTTTGGTTCCCGAAATATCCGCTTAACATGTTCCTCCTTCTGCCACTACTCAATTATTATTGAGGTTGCGGATGATCCTTCTCTCCACCGTTGTTAATCCACTCGCGTTCGTAAGTCTACTAAACTACCAGATTTTGCTTACTCTTGTTATTCTCATTCTTTTGCTTCATTTGTTGCATTTATTCATTGTCTTTTTAAGCCTGAATCCTATAGAGAAGCTGTTTCTAACCCACTTTGGCAAAGTGCTATGGCTGAGGAACTAATTGTTTTGCATTAGAGTCATACATGGGATTTTGGTTCCATTGCCACCAGGAAAACATACTATTGGTTCTCGTTGGATATATAATATCAATACTAAATCTGATGGATATATCGAACGATACAAAGCTCGTCTTGTTGCTAAAGGTTATTATTAGGAGTATGACATGGATTATGAAGAAACATTTGCTCCTGTTGCAAAAATGACAACTGTTCGTACTCTGATTGTTGTTGCTTCTGTTTGTCGATGGAGAATATCTCAAATGGATGTCAAGAATGCATTTCTAAATGGTGATCTTCATGTAGAAGTTTATATGATACCTCCTCCTGGTATTTCACACAAACCTGGTGAAGTTTGCAGGCTTCATAAAGCGTTTTATAGTCTCAAACAAGCACCTCATGCTTGGTTTGAGAAGTTCTCTAGAGTGATTACTTCGTTTGGTTTTCATCTCAATAATCATGATTCAACATTGTTTGTCAGATGTACGAGTGCAGGTCATATTCTTTTATCATTATATGTTGATAACTGATAACTAGCATTTTTATTGATTATTTTTGCTCTTAGACTTAGCATTTTTACCTTCTTGCGTGCTTAATAATGTGTTTATGTTATATTTTGTGAGTAGAATTTATTTTGGACTTAATTGTAAATTTTCTATAATTGTGAAATTTAATTTCATATTTTTATGTGATTTTGTAGGAAATTCAAAGAGCCATGAATTAGGGTCGAGCCGGATCAAATTTGGCCCAATTTGGAGGTTAAACGGAGGAGATCAAGCTGAATCAATATGGACTGTTGATCCTGATCTAGAGAGATCTTGCCTTTTCAGTCAGATCAAGTGATCTAGCCCTTCATCCTGATTTAAAGAGATCTGGACCATTCATAGAGATCATCCTCATCCATTCCAATTCATCTCCAATTTGGATCAAGAGAAGAGCCCAATTTGAGCCAACAATTCAACTCTTAAAGCCCACTCTTCAAGCCTAATTCCAAAAATCCAATTTCAATTTCTTATTGGATTCGGATCTAAACTCTAATGAATACCCTTTCCTTAACCCAAACCCGATCCACTAAGAAACCAAGTCCCCTTTTCTTACCTTCACGTGGAAGAACAGAATCAAGCTTCTTCTCACGACTTTCTTCTTCGCGCGGACTAGGGCACGCAACTCTCCCCACCGCCGGCCACTTCTTCTTCCTTCTCTCCAGCTGGCGGCTCTTTCTTCTCTTCATTGCCGTCGGTCGGCCAACCACAGTCCACCTCTTCTTCTCGATTCTAATTGGCTCCCACCACTGTGCTGCTGCCATCGCCTATTAGAATCGAGAAGAAGAGGTGGACTGTGGTTGGCCGGCCGACGGTAATAAAGAGAAGAAAGAGCCGTCGCCCGGAGAGAAGGAAGAAGAAGTGGTTGGCGGTGGGGAGAGTTGTGTGCCCTAGTCCGCGCGAAGAAGAAAGTCGTGAGAAGAAGCTTGATTCTGTTCGTCCGCATGAAGCTAAGAAAAGGGGACTTGGTTTCTTAGTGGATCAGGTTTGGGTTAAGGAAAGGGTATTCATTAGAGTTTATATCCGAATCCAATAAGAAATTGAAATTGGATTTTTGGAATTGGGCTCGAAGAGTGGGCTTTAAGAGTTAAATTGTTGGCTCAAATTGGGCTATTCTCTTGATCTAAATTGGAGATGAATTAGACTAGATGAGGATGATCTCTATAAACAGTCCAAATATCTTTAAATCAGGATGAAGGGCTAGATCACTTGATCTGACTGAAAGGGCAAGATCTCTCTAGATCATGATCAACGGTCCATATTGATTCAGCTTGATCTCCTCCGTTTAACCTCTAAATCGGGCCAAATTTGATCCAGCTCGACCCTAATCCATGGCTCTTTGAATTTCCTACAAAATCACATAAAAATATGAAATTAAATTTCACAATTGTAGGAAATTTACAATTAAGTCCAAAATAAATTCCACTCATAAAATATAACATAAACACATTATTAAGCATACAAGAAGGTAAAAATGCTAAGTCTAAGAGCAAAAATAATCAATAAAAATGTTAGTTATCAATGACATGATTATTACTGGTAATTATTCTGATGGAATTGCTTCCTTGAAGTCTGAGTTGGCTCATTATTTTGCCATGAAAGACTTGGGTATACTACGCTACTTTTTGGGCATTGAGGTTGCTTATTCCCCGAAAGGTTATCTTTTATCTCAGTCAAAATATATATCTGATCTGTTTGAGCGTGTTCGTCTTACTAATAATAGAGTTGTTGATACTCCTATTGAGACTAATGCTCGATATTCTCCATCTGATGGCTTACCTTTGTCGGATCCTAGTTCTGTAAATACCATTCAGTGCGACTTAACCATGGAGGAGCTAAATCGAGTCAGACCCTACGAAAACATAAAAGAACTATGGGATCTCTTAGTAAAATTGCACTAGGGAACCGACGACTCCAAGGAAACTTTATCGAATGCATGTCTAGGTTGAATCATATGTGTTATGCCTGGTGCACTAGACCTAGTGGATCTGACCGAAGCTACCCCAATCAAATATGAGTTAGTTAGACCAAAACCTAGTATTAAGTTCTTTGGGTTGGCTCTTTTTGGAAAGTTATCTTAGATATGGTTACTCTAATGATGCACGTTGTATCTCACCATAGTCTAGAAACATATCCTATAAATTCCTTTATGATGAACCCAAATCTACGTTTGAATCTAACAAAGGTTAAACAACCTTTTTTTAAGAATTCGTAATATTTCAATTCAATTTAATTAAATTAATAAAAAATTAACTAAGATAATTAATAATTAATCAAATTTAAAACTAATAATCAATTCTAAATAAATCAAATATTTAACCAATTCAATTAATAAATTACTTTAAATTCAAAATTAACTATTCTAATTAACTTAACTTAAAATTAATTAATAAACTAATACTGAACTAATATTAACAATATAAAATCTACCTTAATTAATTAGATTCGAAATTAATAAATAAATAAATTAGTTATTTTAAATTTAACTAATTATTAAATTACCTCAATTATTTAATCAATAACTTTAATTGAACTTTACTAAATTACTTTAATTATTTCAAATTTAATTCAAGATTAATTTGTAAAATACCAAAAAAGTACGAATAACCATAAGGGAATTTTTCAAAATTTTTAGGAATTTTCTAGGAATTTTTTGGACCTCGTATGACTTAAGTTTCGGGGATCAAATATTAGGCCCCGGGAAAGCTTGTTTAGGTTACCCCATTTTAATGAGGAAAAATTTATTTATTTTATTTCTTTGCTTTTTCTTTCTTCTCCCATCGACGTTTTCTCTCCTCTTCCCCTTTTCTCCCACAACGCCGAGCCGTTACCTCTCCCAGCCAACCCGACGCCGTCTTCTTCTCTAAACCGTCGCCACGTCGGTTCCTCTCTTCTCCTCCGGTACAAAAGGAGTGGCCAAAGGAAGCCCTAGCCATCTCCTCAATTGCCACTTGCCCTCTTCCTCTCTTCCTCTCTTCTACCGACGCTGACTTCACTACCAGCGCCAACTCCGATCACCCCTCTTCCTCTCCTCGAGCCTCCTTCCCTCTCTTCGCGAACACTAGGAGCCGCCGGAAAGCGAGCATTCGAGCCCTATTTTACTGTGCCCTAGTCTGAAGCCATCGTCGCCGCGCCAGTTGCTATGAGCCCTTACTGTCAAGCGCGACTTCTTCTCCTAACTCTCGGTTGCCACTGCAAGAAACCCTAGCGCCGACCACTAGCTCCTCTGCCGAACTTCACTACATCTCCTCTCCCGATTGCCGCGAGCCACTATGTCGAACCACTTCTCACAACAGGTCTATTCTCGGGAATGCGCCAGATATTGCTGCACAACTCTGTGATGTTTTAGGTCGGAGGACAGCAACCCTAGTTTGCTTCGACCACTGGTTTCCGACGTTTTCCGACAACAGGCACATTCGGTAGTGACTCAACAGTCGAGCATTCAGATTTGGGTGAGTATTTGGATTGAGTCTTTGGGTTGAATGCTTTGATACGGATGCGATGATATTTTTTTTATTTAGGGATTTTAGGATCTACTGTGGCAATCTTGCTTCGGCTGAGGACATCAAGAAAAAGGTTGCTGAGGTGAGTTTTCATGATAAGCTTTAATCCGAGCTATGAAGGAAATGTGGGTTAATTAAGGAAATTACAATGCTGGGTTAAACCTAATTTAATCAAGAAGATAACTTAAGTATAGATCTAAGTCTAAATGGAATAATTACAGTTAAGGAAACTAACCCTAGTTGACCTTTGAGTGGTATTAATTGAGGTAAAAATATTGGATCTAAGCAAAGCTTCAGGTTAGATCTGATTTCTAATTTATGTAGTTAGCAGGGATTAAATGGAATTAAAAACCTAGTTTCTTAATCAGATTAGGATTTAGGTTTAGCTATTTTTTTTACAATAAAACTTAGCTAAACTGTATGATTTATTATAGGATTTGGATTCGGGACGAGCACTTCGACATAGAGGTTGATTAGCTTGATCTATATGTTAGGATGTATACTAAAAGCCTAGCTTTTGGTATAAACATTTATCTAGAAATAAGAATCACATTCGTCAAATGTCTGCATTTATGATAAATGTAGTTGTTCAATTAATTTATATTGTATATAACATGGTGTGTGGTGTCACACACAGAGGATCATGTTATCAGTACCTTATAAATTATAAACAGTAGCTCACGACCAAGATGGAAAGGAACAAACCATTGGGAGGTTGTAGTGTAATTAGGTATTAGTTTATCTTAACTATATAATTACACTAGTACACTTAGAGTGTATTGAGTAGGACCATTAGAGGTCGTTTCTTTTATACTGACTTTATAAAGGAATAAAGACCTCAGTTATTATGGAAATATGTGCTCTTAATCCTAATATAATAACAAGCACATATATTTGATATTTATTTCTTTAATTTATCAATGGGTGAGATTTAGTTCGATAAATCAATAAGTCCGATAAGTTGGAAAATGATATCACTTATAGTGCGTGTTGTTGATTATAGAAGGAAACTGTGTCCTAGTAATCTAGGTTGAGAATGCCCCCAAGAGGAGCTCATAAGGATTGTTACGTTAAACCCTACAGGTGGACTTAGTCCGACATGACGATAAGGTTGAGTGGTACTACTCTTGGACTAAGATATTAATTAAGTGAGTTGTCAGTAACTCATTTAATTAGTGGGCATTCGACATCTTAAACACAGGTAGACTAACACACTCATAATAAGAAGGAGCCCAAAATGTAATTTGGGATTGGTGTAGTTAATAATAGTTCTTTAGTGGAATGAATTATTATTGATGAAATTAAGTTGTGTGTTCGGGGCGAACACGGGAAGCTTAATTTCATCGGGAGACCAAAACCAATTCCTCCTCTCGGTCCCTATCGTAGCCTCTTGTATATAGAGATTTATACCCACCACATACCCACCTTCTTACCCATCCAATGGGGCCGACCAAGCTAGCTTGGAGCCCAAGCTAGGGACGGCCAAGGCCAAGTGGATGAACCAAGTTGGTGGTCGGCCAAAGCTTGGATCCCAAGCTTAGGTGGCCGACCACTAGAATATTAAAAAGGATTTTTTATTAAAATTATTTCTTATGTGGATATCATGGTTTTAAAAGAGAGTTTAAAAAATTAAAAATTTCCTTTTATAGCTTTCTACAAAAGATTAAGAGAAGAGATTAATCTCTTTCTTTATTTGTAGATTAAAAGGATAGTTTTAACTTTCCTTATTTGTAAATCATCCATATGTTTAAAAGAGAGTTTAAAATTTGAAATCTTTCCTTATTTGTTGATTAAAATGTAGGTTTTATATTATAAGAAAAGTTTTCTTTTTAACCATGCTCATGATTTAAAAGAGAGTTTAAAAAATTAAATATTCTCTTTTATAAGTTTCTACAAAAGATTAAGAAAAGATTTGATATCTTTCCTTATTTGTAGATTAAAAGATATTTTAATTTTTTAGAGATAACTTTCTTTTTATCCACATGTTTAAAAGAAAGATTTTAATTTCCTTTTTATAATCCACCATGAAGGGAAATATTATTGGAGAAATTTTTATAAATTTTCGGAAGCAAATAAGGAAATTTTAATTTGTGTTTAAAATTTTTATTTGCTTGGAGATTTGAATGTGGCCGACCATGATATGTGAGAAAAGGAATTTGATTTTAATTAATTAAATTTTCTTTTTCATGGAAAAGGAATTAAGGAAATTTTTATTAAAATTTCCTTTTTTGCCAAGACCAAGGATTATAAAAGAGGGGATAGAGGTGCCTTCAAAGCTAAGATCTCTATTCTATTTTTCCTCTCTTTTCTCCTTGGGTGTGGTCGGCCCCTCCTTTTCCTCTCCTCTCCTTTGTGTGGTCGAAACCTTCTCTTGGTGGAGATAGCTTTGGTGACTGGATCTAAGAAGGAGAAGGAGAGAAAAGAAGTCTCTTTTCTAGCATCCCTTGAAGCATTGGTGATGGTTGAATCTCTTCATCCTTGGAGGTGCTCTTGTTGTGGCCGAACCTTGCAAGGAGGAGAAGAAGGTACTTTGGTGGTTTCTCATCTCGGAAGATTGTTGTCGAAGAGGAATACGGTAGAAGACCTAGAGGTTTTTTGCTTTCAAAAGAAAAGGTACACTAGTATTTAATTTCCGCATCATACTAGTTTTATTTCTTTGTAAAAGTACCAAATACAAGAGGCATGCGATTCTAGTATTTCGAATTAGTTTTCGATGTTGTGTTCTTTTATTTTTCTTTTCCTTGTGATTTGATTGTTCTTTTTGGTTGACCTAAAGTTATTTAAGGAAATTAAATATTAGCTTTCCTTAAAAGGCTTTGTCTAGGCGGTGGTGGTTGTTCCATATTTAATGGAATTAATAACCTAGGTGATTTGGATCAACGTGTTAAGTTCCGCATGAGATCCAAGTCTAAACCTAAAAGAACAAATAAATTAAACTTAGGATCAACGTGTAAGTTCATGCAGGCGATCCGAGTTTAATTTAAAGAACACATGGTAGCTAGGAAAAGGTTCATCCTTTGTACAAATTTTTGTATAGTGGAACCGTTAGGTTTAGTAGCAACCAACAAATGGTATCGAGCTAGGGTTTTGCCTCGTATTCGTATTAGTTTAATTACGCATACGTATTTGGTTGCTACTGAAAGCCTATAGGTTCCATGCAAAAAATTTCAGACAAAGGTGAACCTTTCCTAGCTACCACGTGTTCTTTAAATTAAATTTTGGATCTCTGCTGAACTTAACACGTTCGATCCAAAACTTAATCTATTTGTTCTTTTAGGTTTCGACTTGGATCTCCTGCGAAACGCTTGATTCAAGTCCACCTTTGTTATTAATTCCATTAAATATCAATTTCCATAAAAGGTTCCCAAGATCGACGTGGCGAGGCACAATACGGGAGCAACCACCACCCTAAAACCTTTAATGAAAGCTAATATTTAATTTCCTAAAATAACTTTAGGTTAACCAAAGAGAACAATCAAATCACAAGGAAAAGAAAGAAACAAAAGAACACAACTTCGAATCCATATTCGAAATACTAGAACGTAAGCCTCTTGTATTGATATTATTTCCATAAATAACTAGCATGATGCGAAATAGAAATTACTAGTTATACCTGTAGAAAACCTCTGATCTTCTACCGTATTCCTCTTCTAACCCTGGCACGTGTGGGCAACGATCTTCCAAGACGAAACCACCAACCACCTTCTTCCTCCTCGCAAGGTTCGCCAACAAAGGGAAACTTCACCAAGGAGGAAAACAAAATACTAACCAAGCTCCAAGAGATGCTAGCTTTCTCTCTTCTTCTTCTTCTTCTCCAAGTAGTATCCGGCCACCACAAGAACTCCAAGGAGAGGGAGAGGTTCGGCCACCACAAGAGGAAGAGAAGGAGATGATGCCACCAAGGAGCAAAAGAGGGAGAGGAATAATAGATGTCGTGTGTGAAGGCACCCTCACCCTTCTTTTATATTCCTTGCCTAGGTAAATTAGGAAATTTAATTACAACAAATTTTCCTTAATTTCGACATGATTTAATTGAGAAAAATAAAATAATATTTCCCAATTAAACAATGATGGCCGACCAAGAGGAAACAAATCGGACAAGTTTTTAATCAACAATTAAAACTTTCCTTATTTGTTTCGTAAATTTTAAAAATAAAATTTCTCTTTAAAAATCTCTTCATGGTTAATAAAAGGAATATCTATAATTTTAATTTTATTAACATGTGAATAATTTTAAAGAGAAAATAAAACTCTCAATCTATAAATAAGGAAAGAGATCTAATCTCTTTCTTTAATCTTTGTAAAACTTTTACAAGAGAGATATTTTAATTTTAATTCTCTTTAAAATATATCTTCCACATAATAATAAAATCTAAAATTAAATTTCTTTTTATTTAATTATGGTCACCTACTAGCTGGGTTGTAGTACCACCTTAAACTGCTTAGGTTCCCAAGCTAGCTGGCCCCTTTAGGTGGGTATAAAGGTGGGTATATGTGGGTATAGACTATAAATAAGAGGCTACGATAGGGATGAGAGGAGAATTAGTTTTGGTCTCCGATAAAATTAAGCATCCGTGTTCGAACACAACTTAATTTTATCAATGATAATTCATTCCACTAGAGAACTATCATTGAACTACCGCACCAATCCCAAATTACATTTTGGGCTCCTTATTATGAGTGTGTTAGTCTCCGTGTTTAAGATATCGAATGTCCACTAATTAAGTGAGTTACTGACAACTCATTTAATTAATATCTAAGTCCAAGAGTAGTACCACTCAACCTTATTATCATGTCGGACTAAGTCCACCTGCAGGGTTTAACATGACAATCTTTATGAGCTCCTCTTGAGGACATTATCAACCTAGTATCACTAGGACACAGTTTCCTTCTATAATCAACAACACACACTATGAGTGATACCATTTCCCAATTTATCGGGTTTATTGATTCATCGAACTAAATCTCACCCATTGATAAATTAAAGAAATAAATATCAAACATATGTGCTTGTTATTATATTAGGATTAAGAGCACACACTTCCATAATAACTGTGGTCTTTGTTCCTTTATAAAGTCAGTATAAAAGGAACGACCTCAAATGGTCCTACTCAATACACTCTGAGTGTACTAGTGTAATTATATAGTCAAGATAAACTAATACCTAATTACACTTATTTTTATTGGTACGATGCTATTCGGAGTGAAATAGAGCAAAAACACACACAAGAACTCTAGAAGAAATCAAGCTCAGGTCATGTGAAAGCACACAACCAAGCTCCCCCGTGGAGGCAAAGCAAGGTAGGCCGTGTGGTTTCACACAACCATGCCCCCCACTAGAGGCAAAGTATGCTCAAGCCGTGTGAACCCACACGACCGTGTCAATCTCCTGTGGCTAGGCAGCACACGGGCGCGCCAAAAGGCACAACCGTGCCATTCTTCTATAGCCGAGAAAGACCACGGTTATGTGAACCCACATGGATGTGTATTTTATCTAGAGAATGAGAAGACCACATCCATGTGGATTCCACAAGGCCATGTGGTTAAGAAGATGAAGTCGTGTCACGTAAAAATAGAGTCATGTTGAATTCCGAGCAGATTACAGATTAATCATAAAATGACATAACTTTGGACTCGCTTGAAGTTATGAGTTGTTCTTTATACTAAACATAGATAACTTCAAGATATACAACTTTTTTTTAGGTTCAACAAAGAGATAGCAAAGTCTATCCATGATAAAAGGCACGACCGTGTCTCCCAACTGAGGCTTCAATGGGACCTCTGCCCAGACTATAGACCAAACTTTGAACTAGCATAAATTTTGTCTTGGTTGTTGCCAAGGATCAATCCAAATATCAGATTACAGACAATTTTAAGGGCTATAACTTTGGTTCAGGGTGAATTATGAGAAAATTGGATTTAATTGGTGAAAAACTAGGTTTATCGGCCCCCTGTAATCTTGATTGTAATAGGTAGTTTGGAGGAGGTATAAAAGGGTCAAGAACCCCATTCTTTGACTCTTCTTTGAATTGAGGACTTCTTCTCTCTCCTTGGGAAAGGGTTCTTCCCTTAGGGGGAAACTCTAGGGCTTCATCCACCTCCATTCCTTCAAGATCCGTCCATCTCCAGAGCAAGGTAGCACTTCCAAGGATGTTATGTTTCAAAGATAAGCATCTCTTCTCTCTATCTCCATGTATCGAGTTATAGCTTGCTTCTTTCTTTGTCTTTGGACTATAATCCCTTGTAATGGAGTAGATTCTCTCAATCTAGGATGTAGGAAGTAACTATAATATGATATGATGTATGAATTATGTATTTGAACACCTTCTTATTCAATGAAGTGTTTGTGTCATGTTATATGTATGTTGTGCCTTCTATGTGTTTGATGAAATGTTTGAATGGTCTAAATATGTAGATATGTATTGATTGTTCACCCCGTATGGGGGGGGGGCTTAGATTATATGACCGAGGGGCCTTAGTGATAGGGGTAACCCGTTAACGAACATCTAGGGTATCACCTTGAAAGGGAGGAGAATTCTCCACAAGGAAGAAGAGAATTTGACATAATTGTTATTTCTATCTCAATGTTATAAATTGCTAGTGTGTTCTTATGATTTATGACCGAGGGGTGCTAGTAATAGGTGTAACCTGTTTACGGACTTCATAGAAATCATTACAATTTAGTAGCATAGGATATGGATCAAGATAGCATTCCGGCTTGACCACTGCAGGGAAGAGCCGATAATGAATCTAACTTCCTGCATGTGCATAAGGATTGAGGTAAGGAGATGAATAATGCATAGGGATATTAAATAGAATCATAGTAAAATTGAAATCCTAGCATCTATCATCCTTCATTAACCTACGCTTATTTTCTTTCTCTTTACTCTCTACTCTCTTGCTCTCTCTTTTCCTTTCTCGTTCTCTCTAGTGTTTGTGAGCCAACCTTTGACTATATAGATAATTTATCGTGCAAAGTTAACTAGTGCTTAATCAAAAGTCTCCATGGGATCGATATTTATTACTGACAATGTAGCCGTGTACTTGTCGCTTCGTAACAAGTTTTTAGAGCCATTACCGGGGACTATTTTCGATTAATATTAGTTGATTAACATATGAGTTACTCTAGACTTGTTAATAGTTTTATTTATTTATTTGTTTACTTTTATTTCTACATTTTCTTTCTTGTTTTCATTATGCATTTTATTTCTTGTCTTTAATTCTATATTTTTTTTGTTTTCCTAATTTTTTTTCTTAGATATCATGACCACTAACATGTTAAGCAACCCTTCGAGAGAATTTTTCACACCCTTGTATGCAAGAGAAAGATCTCCCATTGATGAAAATTATGATTCAAATGATGATCAATTTGAGTTCCATTGTAAAATGTGTGGTAGCACGTCTCATCTAACTGTTATTGATACTTGTTCTAAAAAGCTACTAATACTCTGGAACTTTAGTATTTGGTTTTGTTGGTGCAGGAAACATCCGACGATCGAACCTATATTTTGATTATGTCAAAGGGTTTAAAGTTAAGGTGTTTTGTTATCAGATATGTTGAATGAGCTTTGTAGGAAAGTCCTAAGGTTTCTTAGGTAAAAGTCCTAGCTGCGGTTAGGCAAGTGGAAAACCCTAAGGGCGGTAACCCTAGGTTCTAGGGGGTGGTAACCCTAGGCGGAAAGTCTTGGCGGGTCGGAGTTTCGGGCAAAAATCCTAGGGGTGGTAACCCTTGGTTGAAATCCTAGTGTCGCGAACCAGGTGGAAGTCTGGACGCGTTGTGGACCGGACATCCAACATGAAGACCAGAAGCATCGGATGCTGCTCAGTCAATCTGGAGGACCGAACTGGCAAAACATAACTTCTCCTGAGTGGAGTAGGTGAGGGCGCACTCCTCGAAAGTGGGAACAGTAGGCATCGGTTCGACCTAGGGTTTTCGGTTGGAAATCTGAAGTTAAAATCGGACAGTCCGAAGACTGTCAAACTTAGTTTTCTAATATATTATCTATTATGTTCTAACTTTATTTTATAGGAGACTAACATTTTGTGTAGGGGTAGAACTGACCGGGATCGGTTGACCGAACGTTTGGATTGGTCGACCGAACCCCCAAGCAGCAGGACAGTTTTCCATTGAGTGGACCAGGCTCGACCAAGGGATCGATCGACAGAACCTGGTTATCGATCGACCGAACCAGAGATAGGAGTTGACCAGATCGAAGCGGAGCGAGCGGATCAGGCGGATCGGATGAGGAGGAGATCATCTGATCGGTCGACCGAACGTGGGGATCGGTCGACCGATCCGCTTCGGGTCAAACTTGATCCCGAGCTTTGAGGATCTAGATCAGTCTTGCAGAGGCTATAAAAAGGAGCCTCGGGGAGCAGCTTCAGAGATCAACTCGAACATAACATCCTGTGTACTTGTACGCTGCTCCGAATGCTCAACCGACGCTCCGCTGCTTCGACAACTGATGACTAACTTTCCTCATCTTTTGTGTTGTCGGTATTGTAATTCTTTATTTAGCACTTGTAATTTTAGGTTGTAAAAGATTTACGAATTGATAGTGATTATCGACCGAAAGCGATCAACGATCGTGGGCCTTGGAGTAGGAGTCGCCCAAGGCTCTGAACCAAGTAAAAAACTTAGTGTCTTTATTCTTTATGTTTATCTTTATCTTATTTCCGCTGCGAGTTTTCTGAAATGCGAGTGAAAGCCACGAGCGCTATTCATCCCCCTCTAGCGCTTCTCGATCCAACAATTGGTATCAGAGCGGAGTCACTTCGATTTGGTGCAACCACCAGTTAAGCACGTTTTTCGTGGTGTTTTTAAGTTTTTCGAAGTCGATCAGAATCGATATTTTTGCCGTCTTCTGATCTAGTTTTTCGTAATCGAAATCTCTTTTCGAAGTCGGTGCAACACCACTCGAGATCGTAATTTATTTTTTATTCTTACTCCCACACTACTAATCCAAGACCAAGTCTTGAAACATTCTTTTTGTTTTTCTGTGTGCGAGATATCTATTTTGATTAATGACCCATCAAGAAGGATACAACACAGTCTGCCCACCGCTCTTTTCTGTCGAAGACTTTGGCTATTGGAAGAACCGGATGAAATACCACCTCAAGACACAAGGCGAGATGTGGATCATTATCCAGACCGGTCTCGAGTTACCACGTGACGACACTAGAGAACTAGTCTCATGCATCAGCTGGGATGCTAGCATAATGAAGAAAGTTGAAGCCGATGCCAAAGCAACCTGTATGTTACAATGCGGATTGACAAAAGAAGAACTGAACCGAGTCGGGTCATTCTCAAGCGCAAAATAGCTATGGGAAAAACTAATCAAGCAGCACGAGGGGCACTCCCGACACGAAGGTAAGCAAGCGTGATTTATTGTTTAATAAATTATATAACTTAAACATGTAGGAAGGAGAGACGGTGAGCCAACTTCATGCGCACATCCAAGACCTGCTGAACGGTCTTCACACAATCGGCCAGAAAATAGAAAATCATGACATAGTAAGGTACGCGCTTAACGCTTTTCCAAGGAACACTTTGTGGGCATCCATAGTTGATGCTTACAAAGTTTCCAAGGATTTATCTTTAATTAAACTAGATGAACTTTTTTCCGAGTTTGAATTGCGTGAACAGACTAATGCACGTCCAGCCGAGAAGGGTATTGCCTTAATTGTAAGTACAAGCAGAACCCGAGAAGCTAAAACAAAGCACAAAACCAAACCCAAGTCCAAAGACGAATCGGACTCAGAAGACGACGATGCGATTACCTCCGAACTAATAAGGCTTGTACGAAAGATATGCAAAATGAAAAAGGTGACTCCAACGAACACGAAAGTCAAGCCTTGAGTCACCTCCTACGACTGTAACCAGAAGGGGCACTACAAGCCAGATTGTCCAAATAAGAAGAAACGAAGAAAGAAAGTGTTGAAGGCAACTTGGTCTGAGTCATCAGATGAATTCGAGTCCGATGAAGAAGAATCGACAAGCTTCCTCGCTTTACCAATGCAAGCATATGTTGCTGAAACCGAGTTTGATTCAGAATCTGAGAGCAAATCAGAAACCGAGTCCGAGCAAAGCCATGGATCCGTATCCATTTTCGAAGGACTTAACCCCACTGTAAGTTCTCTACTCGTCGAGACTCAATTAGACGATTTACAAAACTTAGTTCCTTATTTGTTAAAGAAATTGACTAAATCCAACGTTCGGGTTAAGTCACTCTAAAAGAAGGTAACATCCCTTAAGGAAGCGACTGACTCAAGTTCTTTGACTGAGTCAGTTCAAATTGGAAGTTCAACTCAAGTCCAACAACTTGAGGAAGAAAATTCTAATTTGAAAACTCAAGTTAAAGAACTCAAGGACACGTTAGAATGGTTCACCCTGGGTTCCAAGAATCTTGATCCGATTCTTGGAAAACAGCGAGTCATTCACAACAAATCCAGACTTGGATTTAAAACTAAGAGAAAGTACAAATCATATTTATCCCTAGTTAATAGAAATAATAGAAAAATAGTCCAAGCATGGACCCCCAAGTCAAAATTGGTTAATCAAGTTGGACTTGGACACTATTGGGTCCCCAAGGATCAAATTCATTACCTTTATAGACCTTATTGAAGTGATGACCCAGGGGGAGCAAATAAAAAGATCATTTTTATCATAAAATGAATTACTTGATACTTGTTCTTACTACTTTTTGTACATACTTAGACTAGGATAGTTAAGGACCTAGGCATGATTTACACTTGACTAATTAGACCTAGGAGTTAAAATAAGGAAATTAAATATTCAATTTCTTTGAAAGGCTTTGTCTAGAAGTGGTGGATGATCTCATACCGAAGAAGGCCTAGTGCCTCGCCATAGCCTAGAAGCCGATCTTCGAAATAAATATTTAATTAACTTATTTTAAAACCTAAGTCTAACTCAAATGTAAATAAACCCTTAGATGGAATTTAAATCAAAGTTAACCATCTCACAAAATTATTAAGGTTCCCTGATTGATAACCTAGAATGAGCGAGATGGATCTATAATTAAAATTATAATTAATTTTAAAATTATACTTAATTAATTTCCAAAATTATAATTAATTTCAAAATCATACTTAATTTTTAAAATTATAATTAATTTCAAAATCATACTTAATTAATTTTCAAAATTATAATTAATTTTAAAATCATACTTAATTAATTTTCAAAATCATACTTAATTAATTTTAAAAAATTATAATTAATTTCAAAATCATATTTAATTAATTTTCAAAATTATAATTAATTTCATAATTAATTTTAAAATAATAATTAATTTTCAAATTATATTTAAAATCTTAATAATAATTAATTTTAAAAACATATTTCCAAAATCATAATAAAATTAATATCATTATTTACAAAAAAAATATAATTCTCAAATCATAATCAAATTTTAAAATTATTTATTCTTAGATATTCAAAATATTAATTATATCTAATTCATTTAATATGGAAGATTATTAATTTTTAATGTATTTTTGAAGCTTGAAAATATTAAATGTTTACTCATATTTTAAAATCTAAAAATCAAAATTATATTATAAATCACAATATTTTAATTACAATTAATTACGTCTCACACTCACTCATAAGCTAAACATGCTTGATAACCTAAAATAGGTGATATGGAAAATTAGGAAAATGTAGAATAACAATTATTTTTTATGCTTGGACTTTAGGATCCTCAAAATTTCTAAGGCATTAATCAAGGGGGAGTGAAGGGAGTCAAGTCTTTATGTTAAAGTTTTTTTATTTCATCAAGTTCAAATATTTTTGTGTCTAGAAAAATAAGTTTTTAAGTTTTAATGTACTCTTAAAAATCTTTTCAAAAGCTAAGTACTTGATACTTTTTTTAAAAATTTTTTTGCTAAATATTTTTAGAAGGAAATATTTTTAAAGGCTCAGTATTTTTCAAGCTAAGTACTTGACAATCCATTTTAAAACAAATACTTAATTAAGCTTTTATGAAATTTTATTTACATATTTTAAAGCTAAGTACTTGACACACTTAAGTTTGTAAGTTTTGGCTAAGTTATCTTTGAAAAATCAAGTTAAAATGATTTTGAAAATGTTATGTTATTCAAGCTAAAGTTTTTTAAGTACTTAACTACGCTTTTATGAAAAACCCCGCTAAGCTAAGTACTTAATTAAGTTTTCTCAAAAACAATTATTTTCAAAGTCAAAAATTTAGCTAAGTGCTACCCTTCAGGGAGAGTTTAGTTTTAAATAAAATATTCTTCTATTTTTTTTCTCTCTACTTATTCATTTTGATTTATGTCAAAGGGGGAGAGAAAAGTCAAAGTCAAGAAAGGGGGGATATAAGAAAATTTTTTAGAGCATAAGGAAGTTTGTTTTTACTCCATTACATTTATATTTTTATGCTTAAAAATCCTTATATTGCTGTCATATTTTTACTTAACTTTGAACCGTGTTGCCATAATAAAAAAGGGGGAGATTGTTGGTGTAGGAAGCATCCGACGATCGAACCTATGTTTTGATTATGTCAAAGGGTTCAAAGTTAAGGTGTTTTGTTATCTGATATATTGAATGAACTTTGCAGGAAAGTCCTAAGGTTTCTTAGGCAAAAATCCTAGCTACGGTTAGGCAAGTGAAAAACCTTAGGGGGCGGTAACCCTAGGTCCTAGGGGGTGGTAACCCTAGGCGGAAAGTCTTGGCGGGTCGGAGGTTCGGGCAAAAATCCTACGGGGTGGTAACCCTAGGTTGAAATCCTGGTGTTATGAACTAGGTGGAAGTTTGGATGGGTCGTGGACCGAATGTCCAGCATGAAGACCGGAAGGATCAGATGTTGAGCAAAAGACCAGTCGGTCTGGAGGATCGAACTGACAAAAGGTAACTTCTCCTGAGTGGAGTAGGTGAGGACGCGTTCCCCGGAAGTGGGAACAGTAGGTGTCGGTTTGACCTAGGGTTTCCGGTTGGAAATATGAAATCAGAACCGGATAGTCCGAAGACTGTCAAACTTATTTTTCTAATATATTATCTGTTATGTTCTAACTCTATTTTGCAGGAGACTAACATTTTGTGCAGGGGTAGAACTGACCGGGATTGGTCGACCGAATGTTTGGATCGGTCAACCGAACCCCCAAGTAGCAGGACAGTTTTCTAGCGGGTGGACCGGGCTCGACCAGGGGATCGGTCGACCGAACCTAGTTATTTGTCGACCGAACTAGAGATAGGAGTTTGTTAGGACCTTCGGATGCGGCTAGAGAGGGGGGGTGTAAATAGCCGACCCCAAATTCTCGTTTCTTCCTACAATTTGAGTTAGTGCAGCGGAAATAAAGAGATAGAAACGAAACGGGAGAATATCAAACCTCAAACGCGACGATATAACGAGATTCGGAGATGATACTCCTACTCCTCGGCGTGTCCGTAAGGTGGACAAATCCTATCAATCCGTCGGTGGATGAGACCCCGGAAAATTGGCTAATAAAAACTCCTTCTGGGTGGAGAAACCTCGCCACAATCTCTCTTGGAACAGCAAGATCGGAGTACAAGAAATACAGCAAGAAGCCAAGAACAATATGAATGTAAAAACACTAGTTTGCTTGCCTTCTTGTCGACTGTTGATGAAGCAGCAACTTCACGGATGCTGTAACGCCCGAAAATTCTCGAAACTATATTATAAATGTTCTATGATTTTTCTGGAATTTTTAGATATTTTTTTGGAATTTTCCGAGTAGCGGAAGCAACAAAAATAATTAGAACCGCAAAATAGCTTAGGCGGGAATCGAACCCGAGACCTATGGCTTAGGGATAATGTTGGGAACCAGTTGAACCCAGCAGGGCCGTGCTGAAAGGAAAGGGGACCAATTATATTTATAATTGGGTTGGCCGAATTAGTTACTTAGTATAAATAGGAAGGTTAAGTTGGGGGTTGGTTTATTTTGAGAACTTGGTTCGGCAACATCAAATTTCACCGTGACCTATCCCTCTCCCAAAAACCTTCACCGCCGCCCACTCCTCTTCTTCCTCCTCTCTCGGCGCCCAAGCCCCAAGGGCTCTCGGATCACCTTCCGGCGACGACTCCAACACGAAAGAAGTTCTTCTCCGCGAGAGGAACGCAAAGACGTGAGCGGATCGTCGAGAAGGTCATCTCCCCCGGAATTCGAGCGAATAGAATCGTAAGAAATTACGAACAGGAGGTAAGAAACCCCTCGCCTGCAGTATAATAGCTACTGTTTGATGTTCTGTGCATTAGTTTAGTTTTATGCGTATGTTTTCGACACGTAGTGTGTATTTAACCCTCCTCGCGGATTTAGGGATTTAGTGAGTACCTTTAGATGGGCCAGACACGTCTTTTCTCCTTCAGTTGTAGGTTTAGATGCTGTTGGGTGCCTAAAGGTAATCTCCCTAATAGAGAGGGGAGTTAAAGCACGCTAGGTGTTCGATTAAATAACCAGCTTAGAAAAGAATGTACCTTAGGCATTTTTATTAGCACAGTTGAATGCATTAGAAGCATCTAAATTAGTAAATCAGTTTATTCTAGCTTATATGGGACTACGGTCCAATGGGTGGGCTCCCACAGTCGCCTCTAGGTTCAGACAACCTAGCTCTAGGTTCAGATAACCTAGAAACAGCAATTTAGAACAGTTTAGCTATACTCAGTATTTTACTTTTCAGTTGGCACTGTACTGGATTAGATATCCATTGGGCTGGGCTCCCATAGTTGGTCCCTAGGTTTAGATAACCTAGTAGCTCTACTAAATTCGGGACTTGCAACCCTGGGTCTAGTTAGAGATGCGCGCATAGCACGTACAGTTGCCGGGCCCATCAGCAGCATGTTTAGTATTTTCACTTATTATATGTATAGCTTTGCAAATTCACAATCAGTTATGTGAGATCAGCTTAGTTTCGGTTTCAGCTTTAGTTCAGCTCTTCCTTGTTGGTACATTATGATAGCTTCTGTTCAGCTCTTGATTGTTATGCTTGTATGATCACATGCCATGCCATGTTTAGCCTAGTCAGTATATTTCAAATAACATGTTTTAAAAACCATATCTGCATCGTATGCATGTTTTTGTGAGGTAGATGGTTTCTTACTAAGCTTTTTAGCTTACAGATGCTACTTTTCTTATACTGCAGATACAGGTAAAAGAAAAGTGGACTAGTGGAGGCTGGAGGGCAATGCAAATCAAGATGTGTGTGGAAGGAACTAGAATAAAGATCCTTGGGATCCAGCAAATTCAATTAAACATATGAACTCTAGTATTTCTATTACTCTTGGTTTTAGCATGTTAAACGCCATGAGCTAACGAACCATGCTTTAGATTATGCTTAGAATGTTAAATATATGATGTTAGAATGCTAGTTGTCATTGTTAGAGTGTTTCCTAGCCATTTTAGAACTTATAATGTGATTGAGGCACGAAACAGTGTTGAAATCAGAGCTTAGATGCGAAATCAGAAACTCGAATCGATCAGCTGATCGATTCGGGGGTCCTCAATCGATCGGTTGATCGATTGGGCAATCTGTTCCGCGAACAGTAGGCTTCTGGATCGATCAGCCGATCGATCCAGTAATTTCTGTCACGAACAGAAGGTTCTGGGATCGATCACTGGATCGATTAGCCTGCCTGGATCGATCAGCTGATCGATCCAGATAATCGTCCCGAGCACAGTAGCGTGCTGGATCGATCACTGGATCGATCCTACATTCCGATCGATCCGTGGATCGATTGAGAGGTATGATAACAGCCAGAAAAGGGTTATTTCAGTTCCTTGACCATAGGGGATGTAGTATATGTTAGGTATACTTTAGATTACATCCACCAGTACATGTAGAACGAAGAATAGTTATCAGTTAGCGACTAAAATTCAAATTAGATCAGTTTTCCGCACAGTAGCTCAGCATAACTGTAGCGATCGGCCTTACAGTCTAGTAGTAGAAGGTGGGTCGTTACAGATGCCAACCACAGCAGCAACTGATCAGTTGGAGTCTAGCCGATGGAAGCTCACACGAAGCTTCAACAGTGGAGAGCTCAACAAAGCTCAGATTGCAGAAGCAAGAAGAGTAATCTACAGCTTTGTTGATGTAGATGCCCTTTATATCCTGAACCTGCGAAGAAGACAAAGAAGAAGCAGAAATCTAGCTGTTGTGACTCAACGGCTAGACCTGGACCGATCAGGCTCCACCCTGATCGGTCCAGGGAGGATCTGATCGGTCAGGGGACCGATCAGGCCCTACGCTGATCGGTCCCCAGACCGATCCCAACTCTCACAGAGAGTTGGTTGCGATCCCTGATCGGTCTGTGGACCGATCAGCCTATAGATGGATCGGTCCACAGACCGATCCCCTATTGTTTTCTGAATCCCGTCGCTTATGCGATCGGTCACCGGCCGATCGATAACCCACGAGAGCTATCACAGAGTTACCGATCGCCACGAGACCGATCGATAACCATCCGATCGGCCGATGCACCGATCCGCAATCATCCTGGATCGGTCAGCGGACCGATCCAACTTTCTGGTTTCCAGCCCTAAACCCTAACGCCTTCCTAGTCTAGAGAACGAGCTCACCGAGCCCTCTCGACCTAGTCCAGAATGAGCTCTCGAGCCCTCTCCGACTTCAGGTCCGGAGAAGAGCCACGAGCCCTCTCCGACCTGAGTCCAGAACGAGCTACCGAGCCCTCTCCCGCTCACTTCCGGTCCAGAGAACGAGCTGCCGACCTAGTCTGGAGAACGAGCCACCGAGCCCTCTCCGACTAGAGAACGAGCCACCGAGCCCTCTCTCCGTCCAATCGAACGAGCTCACCGAGCCCTCTCCGACTTCCACGTTCGGCCCGAGAACGAGCTCGAGCCCCTCTCGACCTAGTCCCAGAAGGCAGCTCGAGCCCTCTCCGAGGCTTAGTGGGTGCAGAACGAGCTCCCGAGCCCTCCCCGCCCTAGTCCGGAGAACGAGCTACCAAGCCCTCTCCAACTTCGTCCGGTCCAGAGAACGAGCTACCGAGCCCTCTCTGACCTAGTCCGGAGAACGAGCTACCGAGCCCTCTCCGACTCCATCCAGTTCAGAGAACGAGCTACCGAGCCCTCTCCGACCTCCCATGCCAAGCTTCCATACTTGGACTTTTCCCCGTGCCAAGCTCCCTGCTTGGACTTTTCTGTGCCAAGTCTCCATACTTGGACTTTTCCCGAATCAGGTCAACTCAAGTCGGGTCAACCAGATCAACCTTGACCAAAGGTTGCACCCACAATCCCCCAAGTTCCTATTCTTGTCAAACATCAAAATACAACTTCTCTATTCTTGTCAAACATCAAAATACAACTTCTCTATTCTTGTCAAACATCAAAATATACCTCGAGTCAGGTCAACTTGAGTCGGGTCACCCAGGTCAACCTTGACCTAAGGTTGCACCAACAATCTCCCCCTTTTTGATGTTTGACAAAAACCATAATTAAGTTAGGTTAACCCGATAACCTAACTCAGGTTTTCCAATAGTTCTCCAATGTTCTTCCTTGAACATTCTCTGAACATTCTCCCCAAACTCCAATGTTCTTCCTTGAACATTCTTTGGACATTCTCCCCCTTTTTGACACACATCAAAAAGAGTGAATCAAGGTCAAGAGTTTCTTCCTAATGAAAATCTCATACCTTTCATTGAAACCCTTAATTTCTCCCTTGATACTAAAATCCACAGTCAACTTAGTGATAATCCCATATCACTCATCCTCAGAAATCTTGACGAGTAAAAACTCCTCCTAAAGGTCAACTCCCCCTTGACTATTAGGTAAAACTCCCCCTAAAGGTCAACTCCTCCTTGACCATTAGGTAAAACTCCCCCTAAAGGTCAACTCCTCCTTGACCATTAGGTAAAACTCCCCCTAAAGGTCAACTTCTCCTTGACCATTGCACCAACAATGTCTTGGAGAGTTTCAACCCTTTAGAAATCTAAAGCACCAACTTCCATAGCTGAAATTTCAGACAATAGTCGAAAATCAGCATTTTGGCACGCTCTGATCGGTCACCAGACCGATCAGGACTCCACTGGATCGGTCACCAGACCGATCCACACTTCCCTGGATCGGTCACCAGACCGATCCACACTTCCCTGGATCGGTCCAGTGACCGATCCAGACTTCCCTGGACCGATCAGGATCTTCTCTGATCGGTCCACAACTCTCTGATAAGGATTTTTGATTTTTCTCCCGAAATTCAGAAACCCCTAAAAAAAAATTATAGAAAATTTCAAATATTGTAAAATTTTGAGGATACATTCCTCATAACATATATTATCATGGAAAAATAGTTTTCTATGAAAATAACTCCCATTTTTTAATCTTGATACAAAGTTCGAAATACTTTGAAATAGCTCAAGGTTAATCCATCTTTGTATCAACTTGCTCAATGATGAATGCTATCACTAGAAAAGCTTCATCAAGGGTTTTTAAATCAATTTTGAAATGATCTTAAACCATTCAATTTAGGATCACAATCTTAGGGCTAAATATACATGACTTGTACACCAGTTTTCCCTATGATCCTCAAATTCGAATTAGGCTCATCTAGGTACAAGAACTATGCACCTTGATCCTAACTCATAATCCTAATATCTCACACACATCTAAGGTGTATCAAACACATCCAAGTCAATTTTGATGTGAGATATGGGTTTAGGTCATCTTAAGCTAAGTTCTCATGCATTTTCTAAACAACAATTAGATCTCCATATCAAATTGTGTTTTTATCCTTAAATCAATTTAATTGATCATAAATGCAAGAGATGATGACATGACATAAAATAATATCATAAGTGAAAATATGTGCCAATGTCATGATGTCATGGCATAAAGTATGAAACTTAAATAAGGCATGACATATAACTAACCTAAGTATTATCATGATATTTCAAATGATAATAAAATAAATATGATGTCATGACATGACATATGACAAACAATGTATGACAAATAACATATAGAGGTATAGAAAATATCTAATTCTAGCCTTAGTTGACATTTTTGATAATTTTGATTATTTTACCATAAATTCTATATTCCTAAGTGTAATAGACCTAAAATCATATACTAAAGATTTTTAGATCACTATGTGCCAATTAGATTGACCCTAGAAAACTCCTCAAATGTGGTTGGCACATCCTAATCACCTTATGAATAATTTTTACTTTCATTTTCAAGGCTTGATTACACCTTGAAAATTCCTAAAATGTCACCTTTTGCCATGAGTAGGTTAACTACCTATCCAATTAAGGTTGGCACACCCTAAACCATCTAGTGTGAAGGGATCATGCTCCTAGGAACCCAATACCTATTTGAGCTCATTGGGTTCACTAAATATTCACTAGGGATGACTTCCCTAGCAACCCTCCTAATGACCCTCCTAGGCTTTAAAGCCTTGGTCATTTGGGACTCATCAAGATCAACTCTAGGGGTGACTCCCCTTGTGACCTTGGTGATGATCTTCTTAGCCCTAGGGCTTGTTCCATAATCGAATGGAACATTATGATAAGCGGGCTTGACCACTTGAGACTTAGGTTTGTGACCCAAACCTCTCATGTCCTTGGGCTTTGATTTTTGACCCTTAGACCCTAGAGTTGACTTCTCCAAATTCTTAAGAGCCTTTTCTAAGGTGTCAAGTCTTGACCTCAAGACTTGATTTTCGTTCTTTAATACCTCAAGCTTTAATTTTCCATTTTTCTTTGAGGTATTCCTAGGCATATGTCTAGTTGTTTTGGGATTCCTATCTAGGTTTTCCTTAACCTTAGATGAGTTAACTCTAGGGTTGGCATTTCTAGCATTGTCCTTATCTAGGCTAACATGTTTGGCACCTAAGCACATGTATCTGTTTCTATGGTTATCATGCTTATCATTATTGACAATTGCAATAAAACTACTAGCACGTGTCTTATTAGAATTGCAAGAATGTGCCTTAAAGGATACCTTAGGGTTTGCCTTAGCTCCCCCCATAGATGTGCTTGGTCTCTTTTCCTTGTGAGGTTGCCTCCCCCTTGGACATTGACTCCTATAATGTCCCCTTTGCTTGCATTGGAAGCACACCACGTGCTCCTTGCCCTTGCGTATTGGGACTCCGGCTTCCTTAACTTTTGGTGCCGATGGAGTCTTCCTAATCCTCTTTGGATATTTACTTTTGTAATGCCCATATTTCCTACACTCAAAGCACATTATATGTAATTTACTTGAAATTAAGTTGCTTGAGTTACCTAGGGTTGAGGATGGATATAAGCTCTCTCCTTCATCCCTTCCGGAGGTAGAGGCTTCTTCTTCTTGCTCCAGTCTTGAAGAAGAACTCTCCTCCTCTTCTTCCTTAGATGTTGAGTAGCCCTCAACTTCTAATTCCATACCTCCATGATGTGAGCTACTTTGCTCACTTGACTCCTCTTCATGACTTGAATTGGAGCTCTCCTCATGGAACTTAGCCAAGTTGTTCCACAACTCCTTGGCATTGTTGTATCTACCTATCTTACACAAGATATCATTAGGTAATGAAAATTCAAAGATTTTCGTTACCTCGTCGTTGATTATGGATTGGTGGATTTGTTCCTTCGTCCACTTCTTCTTTTCGAGAGGTTCTCCTTCTTTATCCACCGGAGGAATAAAACCTACTTGTACACAATTCCAATTTACTAGGTTAGTCATAAGAAAATACTTCATTCTTACCTTCCAATACGCGAAGTCGTCGTGATCGTAGAAGGGTGGAATCATGACGTCTTCTCCAAGTTGATCCATTCTCTAGCTCGTGCTCCCCCGGGTGTTAATCCGACGAAGAGCGACCTCGCTCTGATACCACTTGTTAGGACCTTCGGATGCGGCTAGAGAGGGGGGGTGTGAATAGCCGACCCCAAATTCTCGTTTCTTCCTACAATTTGAGTTAGCGCAGCGAAAATAAAAGATAGAAACGAAACGGGAGAATATCAAACCTCAAACGCGACGATATAACGAGGTTCGGAGATGATACTCCTACTCCTCGGCGTGTCCGTAAGGTGGATGAATCCTATCAATCCGTCGGTGGATGAGACCCCGTAAAACCGGCTAATAAAAACTCCTTCTGGGTGGAGAAACCTCGCCACAATCTCTCTTGTAACAGCAAGATCGGAGTACAAGAAATAGAGCAAGAAGCCAAGGACAATATAAATGTAAAAACACTAGTTTGCTTGCCTTCTTGTCGACTGTTGATGAAGCAGCAACTTCACGGATGCCAACCACAGCAGTAACTAATCAGTTGGAGTCCAGCCGATGGAAGCTCACACGAAGCTTCAGTAGTGGAGAGCTCAACAAAACTCAGATTGCAGAAGCAAGAAGAGTAATCTACAGCTTTGTTGATGTAGAGGCCCTTTATATCCTGAACCTGCGAAGAAGACAAAGAAGAAACAGAAATCTAGCCGTTGTGACTCAACGGCTAACTGACGATCGGCTCCACCGATCGGTCGAGCGATCTGATCGTCGGGACCGATCGGGCCGATCGGTCCTCAGACCGATCCCAACCTCAGAGAGTTGGTTGCGATCCCCGATGGCCTGGACCGATCACTATAAATGGATCGGTCCACGCCGATCCCCATTGTTTTCTCGAATCCGTCGCTTCATCGACGGCCACCGCATCGAGATAACCCATGAGAGCTATGAGTTACCGATCGGTCACGAGCCGATCGGATAACTATCCTTGGATCGGTCGACGTGCATCGATCGAACAGACAAGTATCCTGGATCGGTGCACCGATCCAATGCCTCTGTTGGTTTTAGAGCTCCCAACCCTAAACCCTAACGCCTTCCTAGTCTAGAGAACGAGCCATCGAGCCCTCTCCGACCTAGTCAGGAGAACGAGCCATCGAGCCCTCTCCGACTTCGTCCGGTCCAGAACGAGCTACCGAGCCCTCTCGACCTGGTCCGGAGAACGAGCTACCGAGCCCTCTCCGACTTGGGGTCCAGAGAACGAGCCACCGAGCCCTCTCGGCCTAGTCAGAACGAGCACTGAGCCCTCTCGACCCCCGCAGAAGAGCCAAGCCCTCTCCGACTCCATCCGGTCCGAGAACGAGCTCAAGCCCTCTCCGACTTCCACGTCCGTCAGAACGAGCCAGAGCCCTCTCGACCTAGTCCCGAGAACGAGCTACCGAGCCCTCTCGACCGTCCGGGAGAACGAGCCACCGAGCCCTCTCCGACTCCATCCAGCCCAGGAGAATGAGCTACCGAGCCCTCTCAACTTCCACGTCTCGGAGAACGAGCACGAGCCCTCTCTGACCTAGTCCGGAGAACGAGCTACCGAGCCCTCTCCGACTCCATCTAGTCCAGAGAACGAGCTACCGAGCCCTCTCCGACTTCCCATGCCAAGCTTCCATACTTGGACTTTTCCCCGTGCCCAGCTCCCTGCTTGGACTTTTCCCGTGCCAAGCTCCCTGCTTGGACTTTTCCGTGCCAAGTCTCCATACTTGGACTTTTCCCGAATCAGGTCAACTCAAGTCGGGTCAACCAGATCAACCTTGACCAAAGGTTGCACCCATAATCCCCCAAGTTCCTATTCTTGTCAAACATCAAAATACAACTTCTCTATTCTTGTCAAACATCAAAATATACCTCGAGTCAGGTCAACTCGAGTCGGGTCACCCAGGTCAACCTTGACCTAAAGTTGCACCAACAGAGTTGACCAGATCGAAGCGGAGCAAGCGGATCAGACGGATCGGATGAGGAGGAGATCATCTAATCGATTGACCGAACCTGGGGATTGATCGACCATTCCACTTTGGGTCAAACCTGATCCCGAGCTTTGAGGATCTAGATCAGTCTTGCAGAGGCTATAAAAAGGATCCTCGGGGAGCAGCTTCGGAGATCAACTCGAACAGAACATCCTGTGCACTTGTACGTTGCTCCGAACGCTCAACCGACGCTCCGATGCTCCGACAACTGATGACTAACTTTCCTCATCCCGAGCTTTGAGGATCTAGATCAGTCTTGCAGAGGCTATAAAAAGGATCCTTGGGGAGCAGCTTCGGAGATCAACTCGAACAGAACATCCTGTGCACTTGTACGTTGCTCCGAACGCTCAACCGACGCTCCGATGCTCCGACAACTGATGACTAACTTTCCTCATCTTTTGTGTTGTCGGTATTGTAATTCTTTATTCAGCACTTGTAATTTTAAGTTGTAAAAGATTTACGGATTGATAGTGATTGCCCACCGATAGCGATCAATAATCGCGGACCTTGGAGTAGGAGTCGCCCAAGGCTCCGAACCAAGTAAAAAACTTGGTGTCTTTGTTCTTTGTGTGTATCTTTATCTTGAAGGTGGCCGAATTCTAGCTTGGAGAAGAAGGAGAGAAAGGAAGCATTCCTTGGAGCTTGGTGGTGGTGGCCGAACCACATCTATTCTTGGAGTACTTGTGGTGACCGAATCTTGCAAGGAGAAGAAGGAGCTTTGGTGGTTCTCATCTCGGTAGATCGTTGCCCATACAACGTCCGGGATAAAAAGAGAAATAAGATAGAAGATCAAGAGGTTATTTGCTTATAAAGAAAGATATAACTAGTAATTGTTTTCCGCATCATACTAGTTTTCTTTGTATAGTTATTTTTGGAAATACCAAACACAAGAGGCATATGATTCTAGAGTTTTCATATTTGTTTCAAATTTATGTTTCTTTTGTTTTATTTTTCAAATTTGTGATTCGATTGTTCTTTTTGGTTAAACCTAGAGTTATATAAGGAAATTAAATATTAGCTTTCCTTAAAAGACTTTGTCTAGGCGGTGGTGGATGCTCCCATACCCAAGAAGGCCATGTGCCTCGCCATGTAGTCCTGGAAGCCAATTTTGGAAATTAATATTTAATTGAATTTATAACATAGGTTGATTTGGATCAATAGTGTTAAGTTACGCTTGCGATCCAAGTCTAAACAATTAAGAACAGATAAGTTAAATTTGGAATCAATAATGTTAAGTTCTGTTTGCGATTCCTAATTTAAATTCTAAAGAATACAATAGGTTGTTTAGGAAAAGGTTCGACACTTGTACAAAATTTTTGTACAGTGAAACCGGTACGATCCTCCTAGGACCAACCAACAATGTGTTTGTTATTATATCGGGATTAAGAGTACACACATCCATAATAATAGAGGTTCTGTTCTTTTAAGGAAATTAAATTAAACATACATAGTGTACTAGTGCAATTATATAGTCAAAACAAACTAATACCAAATTATACTACAACCGTTCTAATTGTTTACCCCTATCCATCTTGGTTGTGAGCTACTATTTATAATTTATAAGGAACCGATAACATGATCTTCTGTGTGTCACCACACACCATATTATTTATAATATAAATTAAATGGGCAATTGCATCGACATATATATAAATATAAAATGCAGACATTTGACCAAAGTGATTCTCATTTCAAAATATCTCAAAAATAAATGTTCATACAAAAGCTAGACTTATAGTATACATCCAAACAGTTTTGACACACATCTAGTTATATTTCATGAGCATAATCTATGTTTATTGCACCCTATTTTATTATAATATCGTATTTCTATTCCTTTAATTTAGAGATCTAATCTTTACTTGTTTTGATTGATAAGATGATATTTGGAGTGAAAATGGAGTAAAACACACACAAGAGTAACTCCAGAAGAAATCAAACTTAGGCTGTGTGAAAGCACACAGTCGTGCTCCCCTATGGAGGCAAAGCAAGGGCAGACTGTGTGGTTTTAGATGGTTGTGCCCTCCACGAGAGGCAAAGCATGCTCAGGCCGTGTGAACCCACACGACCATATCAATCTCCCGTGGCCAGGCAGCACACCGATGTGTCAAAAGGCACTACCGTGCCATTCTTCCAGAGCTTAGAAAGACCATGGCCATGTGAACCCACATGGACGTGTCTTTTATCTAGAGAAGGAGAAAACCATAGCTATGTGGATTCCACATGGCCATTTGAAGAAGAACCTGAAGCTATGCCACACAAAAATAAAGTCATGCTGAATTTTGGGCAGATTGAAGACCAATCATAAAATGGTCATAACTCTGTATTCGATTGGAATTATGAGCTGTTCTTTATACCGACACATAGATAACTTTAAGATCTACAACTTTTCTTTAGGTTCAATAGAGAGATAGCAGAGTCTACCAGTGCTAAAAGGCACGGTTGTGCCTCCTAACTATGGCTTCAATGGGACCTCCACTCAGATTGCAGACCAAACTTTGAACCACCAAAACTTTCGGTTTGGTTAGAGCTAGGTCTTAACACAAATATCAAATTGTAGATAATTTTAAGGGATACAACTTTAGTTCAGGGTAAATTATGATAAAACTGGATTTAATTGGTGAAAACTTGATTTACCAGATCCCTGTAATCTTGATTTTCCTGGGCAGTTTGGAGGAGGTATAAAAGGGTCAAGAACCCCATTCTTTGACTCATCTTGGGATTGAGACTTCATCTCTCTCCTTGGAAAAGGTTTCTCTCCTTAGAGGGAAACCCTAGGGCTTTATCCACCTCCATTCTTTTAAGATTCGTCTATCTCTGGAGCAAGGGAGCATTTCTAAGGACGCCACGGTTCAAAGATAAGCATCTCTTCCCTCTATCTCCATGCATTGAGTTGTAGCTTGCTTCTTTATTCATCTTTAGACTATAATCCCTTGTAATGGAGTAGATTCTCTAGATCTAGGATATAGGAAATAATTATGATATGATGTGATATATGAACTATGTATTTGGACATCTTCTTATTCAATGAAGTGTTTATATCATGTTCTATTTATGCTATACCTTCTATGTGTTTGATGAAATATTTGAATGATATAAATATGTAGATGTGTGTTGATTATTCACCCCGTAGGGGGGATGCCCTAGAACATATGACCGAGGGGCCCTAGTGACAGGGGTAACCCATTAACGGGCGTCCAGTGTATCACCTTGAAAGGGAGGATGTTTGGATTTAGTTTAGTGTTTGTCATATTTCTTAGTTTTTGCACATTTCTTTTTACATAATAAAATTTTTCTAGTTGCATCATTCATCACATCATGATTATTTGTTCCTTAATTTAAAATACTAGCATGTTTATTCTAGATTTTATATGGCTTATTGGTTACTTATGGTGATAGTTGTTGGATCGAAAGCGCTAGAGGGGGGGTGAATAGCGCTCATGGCTATTTCAAACGTTTCGGAATCGTAAGAAAAAGTGTATCGAGTTAAAGCAGCGGAAAGATAAGTGGAACAAGCAAAAACACACATAAGATAGAGGACACCAAGAGTTTACTTGGTTCGCAGCCTAGGACGACTCCTACTCCAAGGCCCGCGATCGTTGATCGCTTTCGGTGGGCAACAACTATAGTCTCGAAAAGATGATTACAAATTGAATTACAGTTAAGTGCAAATAAAAGAAAAGCTATACCAATGAAACGAGAACAAAGAGATTTGGAGCTGTAATTCGTTGGAGTAGCAGAGCATTGTTGGAGCGTTTGTAGCAGCGCACGAAGGAGCACAGGTTCTTTTGTTCGTGATGATCTTTCGGCTGCTTCCGAGGCTCCTTTTTATAGGCTCTGTGAGGCTGATCCAGATCCCCAAGTTTCGGGATCAGGCTTGACCCGAGGCGGATCGGTCGACCGATCCCTGAGTTCGATCGACCGATCCCTGCGTTGGGTTGACCGATCCCTACGTTCGGTCGACCGATCAGACGGTCTTCTCCCATCCGATCCGCTCGCTCCACTTCGATCTGGTCAAGTCTCATCCTCGGTTTGGTCGACCGATCCCCTCGTTCGGTAGACCGATCAACCCCTCTGACCCGATCAACCTGGCCTGATCCAGTCGATGCTGATCCTTGGTTCGATCGACCGATCCCAAGGTTCGGTCGACCGATCCTCTGGTTGAGGCTGGTCCAATCTCTGGAAGTTTGAGCTACTGGCTTGAGGGTTCGGTCGACCGATCTCGGTTTGACCTAACCCTGCACAAAAGTGTTAGGTTCCTTCAAAACAGAGTTAGAGCACAAACGATAAGATGCAGAAATGGATTTGACAGTCTCCAGACTGTCCGGGTCTAACTTCGGATTTCTGACTGGAAGACCCTAGGTCGACCCGACGCCTACTGTTCCTTTTGTGGGGAACGCGTCTTCACCTACTCCTCTCAGGAGAGTTTACCTGATGCCAGCTCGATCCTCCAGATCGACTCGACTTTTACTCGGCACTCGATGCTTCCGGACTTTCTACTGGACTCCCGCTTCCCGGCTCGTCCAGTCTTCCACCTGGTTCGCGACACCAGGACTTTCTACCTAGGGTTACCACCCCCTAGGACTTTTGCCTGAAGCCCTCGACTAGCCAAGACTTTTCGCATAGGGTTACCGCCCCCTATGACCTAGGGTTACCACCCCCTAGGGTTTTTCACCCACCTAACCGCAGTTAGGACTTTTGCCTATGTACCACTTAGGACTTTCCTGCAAGCTCCATGAACCTTGTTAGATAACAACATAACCTTAACTTTGAATTCCTTTGTCATTATCAAAACAAAGGTTTGATCGTCGGATGCTTCCCGCACCAACAATCTCCCCCTTTTTGATTATGGCAACTAAAATTCAGAGTTAAGAAAAATAGATAAGTGTTTTTCAGAGTTTAAGTAAGTTAAAAGGAATGTAAGCATAGTTAAGCTAAAACTATCTTAAACTTTATAAGGCTAAGGCTCCCCCTTGATAAAAGAACTCTTATCCTTAATTTGAATTTTTGTCCCTACTCTCACCCTTTGCCATACATCAAAAACTTTGTAGGAAAAACTTAGTAGAAATGTTGAAGCCCAATGACATTTAAAATACCTGGCTTTTAAAGCTTTGTAGGGAAGACTTTGTAGGAAAACTTAGAAAAAATTTTTGCTAAGAAAATAGTTTAAGTGCAAAACAACTCTGTTTAGACAAAATGTTGAAAAAACTTAAGATTTGGTTAAGTACGAAATTTGAATTAAGTTTAAAAAAACTTTTAAAGAAAGGAAAAACTTTTAAAGAAAACACTTAGCCAAGAAAACACTTTTATAATTAATATTCATTGTTAGACTCTTAGCTAAATATTTAAAGAGATAATTTTCTTTAGCCAAATTTGAGACTTAGTTGAAATCTTTTGGGAAAATGGATTTTCAAGCTCTGTTTTCAAATAAACTTTACTAAGTTTTCAAAATACTTTGGAAAAAAATATTGAAGTGAATAATTAATTCTAAAATACTTAACGGGGCCAAGGAGGAGCAATAAGTTCAAACCTTAATGTCCAAGCATGAGTCGAGTTAAATTGATTGTCAATTAACTCACTTCTCTAGTGAGGTATCAGAGCCCTATTATGCAAGTTGAGTAACCGAAAAAAAATCAAACACTTAATTTCTTGGCCACACATGTCTAACCATTTAGCTACTAGCTGATTGCATAGAGGACAACAACTTTCACTTGGTTAGTCAAGTTGAGTCAATAACTCCAGTTAGATTTTACTAGGACTGGATGACTTGACTTGATTACTGTAAGTTGAGTATTTAACGCCCAGACTTATGTCGATGCACTGACATAAGTATTCTTAAGTCCAGGCAGTACCCTATGCACCTCACACCGTTCTAAGTATTTTCAAACACAAGCAAGGTAGTCCTAGTGTGCTTGTGAGATGCTTTGGCTGAATCTAGGGGTACAAGATTTCTAGGGAGGGAAATCCTATGCTAAACCAATTTTTTTTAAAAAAAAATAACAAAATTTGGAGTTTTGAAAATCATTTTTCCTAAGATTTTAAAGCTAAACTAATTTAAAGACAAAATTTTCAAGAAAAGATAAGTCCTATTCTACTAAGCACATCCCTATTTGTCTTCTAAGTGAGCTGAGCTCAAGTTCAGGCAAGGGATTTGTGAAGATGTTAGCTAGGTTTGATTTTGACTCAGTATAGTTGAGTACAATATCACCCTTAGCTACGTGATCCCTTATAAAATGGTGCTTCACTTCTATATGTTTAGTTCTTGAGTGATGAATTGAGTTTTTTGTTAGATTTATTGAACTTATATTATCAATTAAGATTTTTGTTTAATGATATTCCAGTTGATAGTCTTTAAGGGTATGCATCATCCATAGCAACTGAGATGCGCATTCACCTAAGGCTATATATTCAGCTTCAGTGGTAGATAAAGCAACACAGTGTTGCTTTCTACTTGACCAACTTACTAGGCATTGTCCTAGAAATTGACAGCTACCACTTGTGCTTTTTCTATCTAGCTTGCACCCGGTATAGTCTGAGTCAGAGTAGCTAGTTAGGTCAAGGGTGCCAGATCTAGGGTACCATAGCCCTACATTTAGGGTTCCCTTAACATACTTAAGGATTCTTTTGACAAGGGTTAAGTGAGACTCTTTTGCACAAGATTGGTATCGTGCACACATACCTACTACGAAAATAATGTCTGGTTGGCTCGCAGTTAGGTACAGTAGACTTCCTATCGCACTTCGATAGTATTTCAAGTCTACTGGTTTACCTTCTAAGTCTGAGTCAATTTTAGCATTAGTAGCCATTGGTGTATTGATGTTTTTTGAGTTCTCCATTCCAAATTTTCTAATTAATTCCTTAGCATATTTAGTTTGATAAATATAAATTCTATCTTTAGTTTGCTTAATTTGTAAACCTAAGAAGAAATTAAGTTCACCTACCAGACTAGTTTCAAATTCATTTTCCATTAGTTTGGTGAATTCTTTTAGAAATTTAGAGTTTGTTGATCCAAAAATAATATCGTCGACATAAATTTGGGCTATAAAAATGTCATTTTCTAAGGTTTTTACGAAAAGGGTTGGGTCTATTTGACCTTGGTTAAATCCTTTTGATATTAGATAATTGGACAGACGTTCATACCAAGCCCTGGGTGCTTGTTTTAATCCGTATAGGGCCTTTTTTAGTCTAAAGACATAATTTGGTTGTTCTACGTCCACAAATCCTGGAGGTTGACCTACATATACTTGTTCTTTAATAAATCCATTTAAAAATGTGGATTTTACATCCATTTGAAATAGCTTGAATCCTTTGTGTGCTGCATAGGCCAGCAACATCCTAATGGATTCAAGTCTTGCTACAGGGGCATAGGTTTTATCATAGTCTAATCCTTCTACTTGACTAAACCCTTTAGCTACTAACCTAGCTTTGTTTCTAATTATTTCACCTTGATCATTTAATTTGTTTCTAAAAACCCATTTAGTGTCTATTATGGACTTATTAATGGGTTTAGACATTAATTCCTAGACCTGATTTCTTTTAAATTGGGTCAATTCTTCTTGCATTGCTAGAATCCAATCTGGGTCTGGTAGGGCTTCTTCTATAGTTTTGGGTTCAATTTTTGAAATCAGGGCTATTTGGCTATGGTTCCTATAAGATGACTGATGTGCGTAGATTATATACTCTTTTATGCATGTTTTTACGCACATTTACATACTTTGAGCATGCTTGATCTATGCATTTTTATACTTCCAGCTTTCCTTTTAGCATATTTACTCTTTTGGTTCGGAGATCTGCTTTTTGTGCATTTTCTGTACACAGGAGTCGATTTGGTGAAGAATCTACATCTTTGGGCATGCATTGGAGGAGACGAAGGGAGAAAGCACCGGGCCGTGTACCTCACACGGCCCGGGTGGGGTTTGGCACCAACAGAAGAGAAAGATGACATGGCCGTGTGAACCTCGCACTAGTGTCAAGAAGCCAACAGGCGAAGCCTTACATGGCGTGTGGATCTACGGCCGTATGAGACTTCTAGAGACCAAGCGGTGTGGCGTGTGCACCACACTACAGTAGCATTTCCGAGAGCGAAGGGTTACGCCGTGGAGTCACTGCAGTAGTGTTGGCAAGAGAGGGCTGGACATGGCGTGTGAATCTCACACCGTGTCACGGGCCGTGTGGCGCCCGATTCCCTCCTCTATTTAAACCCTTCTTCATGAATTGAAGGATCTCTCCCCTTTGGGAGAAGGCAAGATTTGGTGGTTTCCTCCCATTCTTGGGAGGATTTCGGGCGATTCAAGGGAGTTCTTGGCGATTCCGGCTCCGGAGCGAGGATTGGATCCGAAGACAAGGTTTCTTCGTAGATAAGTTTTCTCTTTTCCCCTCTTCTTGTTTTCTTGGATTGGGGATTCAAGGAATGCTTGTAATCTCTATTCTTTCGGGTTTTCTTCCTTGATTCATGGAGTAGATCTTGTATTCTAGGATTAAGGGAGTATTTGTATGATGGATTGATGTAATCTCTTATGGATTTGCCATTTTCTTGTTTCAATGACATTATCTTGCTTGTATCAATTAGATCTTGAATGATTGATGGTGGTTTGTGCTTAATTCTCATTCTTGATTGATTGTTTGGATTTCTTATGGACTTGGTAAGGATAAACTCTCACTCGATCATCCGAGGGATCCACGTGACAGGTGCAAGCCCGTGTAAGGACGTTTGAGAGATAATCTTGAAGAGGAAATAGGAATATTCAAGAGAGTAGGATGGATTCTATGATTAGCTTCTTGTATCTTTATAGATTAATAAGTTGTGGGCTTCTATGTTGATATCCGAGGAAGGCATAGTAATAGGTGCGCTTCTGTGTAAGGACAACGTAGGTTCATGTCTAATTAATCCTATTTAGATACATTTCTCAGTCCTTAGCCGGTTGTCTATTGCAAGAGGGAACCGACAACTTTCTACATGTTTGGCAATTGAGGAATAAGAATTGGTGAACCATTTACATTCAAGAAATCTTACAAAGAAACCGAAACTCCTAGAATCTCCCTTTATCATAACCCAAAACACTAAACTCTTGTTTGTTGATCTCTAATATTAGATTTGTTTACCTTTACTTTGCTTTTGAAACGATTGGATAGTTGTTTAGCTAATTCGCATTGAGACATTTCTAGTGCTTATTCCAGTCCCTGTGGATACGATAATCTTTTATATTACTTGCGACATTTCCGTACACTTGCGGAGCGTAACAAGTTTTTGGCGCCGTTGCCGGGGACTGCGCTATAACATTAGGAATTATCAATTGAGTTAGACTAAACATAACATTTGTTTTCCTTTCATATTGCATAGTTGTAACTAATCATTAGATTTCTATTTTTTTTACTTTCTTGTATAACTTTCACTTCTTGTTAATTCTTTTTGTACAAACTCAATTCTGCATTTTTGATTCTTCTATTTTTCTTTTTGTGTCGAATTGCTATCTGCTATCTTGTTCTTGTGTATGCGAAGATCTAACTTTGCAGGGGAATTCTTTCCTTTTGACCCTGAGATTGATAGAACTTTCCATAAAAGAAGAATTCTGCAAAGGCAAATCGAAGAACAAGAATATCTAAACATGGTGTGCAAGTCACTAGGAGATTATGGAGCTCCGAAGTCTGCAAAACAAATGGGAGCAATTGTTTACCCTAACATACAAGCAAGAAATTTTATACTCAAACCATCTTTTGTTTCCATGGTTCAGAAAACTCAGTTTGGAGGATTAGAGATTGAAAATCCTTATTCCCATTTGATGGAGTTTTATAGATATTGTTGTACCTTGAAATATGAAGAAGTTTCATCGGATATTATTCACTTGCTTGCTTTTCCTTTTAGTCTGAAGGGTGCTGCAAAAAGATGGTACAATTCTCTAAAGTCTCAAAGTATCAGAACATGGGATGAGTTAGAGCAAAAATTCCTTGACCAATATTTCCCTCCAAGGAAGACTACTTATTTGAGAAGTCAAATTTTAAATTTTAAGCAATTGGATGGAGAAAAATTGTACCAAGCCTGGGAAAGATATTCTTCTCTTCTGCAGTTATGTCCACATCATGGAATTGAGAAATGGTTAATTATGCATTTGTTCTATGTTGGGCTTTCTTTCTCAAATAAGAATCAACTGGATTTAGCATCTGGAGGATCATTTTTGAAAAAGAGTCTAGAAGAAACTTTTGAGATAGTTGGCAGAATCACGCAAAATTCCAATGATTGGGCAGAGCAAGATAGTTCATTCTTGACAATGGATATCATTAGAGGAAAGGATGGTGTTGAAAAAGGGCTTATCTTGAATCAAAGTGATTTCCAAACATTATTTCCTTGGTGTTGTGCATCATTATTAAAAACATTTGGTGAAAAAGCATTTTCAACAGAAAAGGGGGTATGTCTTGGTGATCATAAGGAGGAAGATCTGTCTTTAGACAATGAAGAGTTGTTAGAAGAAAGCTTGGCTGAGGAGGAGACTATGTTGATAGAACAAGAGCCAGTTTTTCCAGAAATAGTACCACTTCAACTTGAACTTAAACCATTACCCCCAAATCTTAAGTATGAATTTCTTGGGCCGAATTCTACTTATCCAGTTATAATTAGTGCTCAGTTAAATGAGTTTGAAACAAAGAGACTGTTGGATGAGTTAAGGTTGCATAGAAAGGCCATTGGATATACAATCGATGATATAAAAGGGATTAGTCCATCTCTCTGTATGCATAGAATTTTACTTGAAGAGGGGTACAAGAACTCAATTGAGCATCAAAGGAGACTAAATCCAAATTTAAAAGAGGTAGTAAAGAAGGAAGTGATTAAACTACTTGATGCAGGGATTATTTACCCAATTTCGGATAGTGAATGGGTGAGTCCAGTCCACGTGGTTCCAAAAAAAGGAGGAATGACTGTTATCAAGAATGAAGAAGATAAGCTAATTTCAACACGAACAGTGACGGGGTGGCGAATGTGCATTGATTATCGGAAGTTGAATAAAGAAACAAGGAAGGATCATTTCCCTTTACCATTTATTGATGAAATGCTTGAAAGATTGGCTAAACATTCTTATTTTTGTTACTTGGACGGATATTCTGGTTTTTTTCAAATTCCGATTCATCCTCAAGACCAGGAGAAGACTACTTTTACTTGTCCTTATGGTACCTTTGCCTATCGTCGGATGCCATTTGGGCTTTGTAATGCTCCAGCCACTTTTCAGAGGTGCATGATGGCAGTTTTTTCAGATTTAATAGAGAAAATTATGGAGGTTTTCATGGATGACTTCTCAGTTTATGGGAATGACTTTGATTCTTATTTGTCAAATCTTTCTACTGTTCTAAAAAGGTGTGAAGATACAAACCTAGTGTTGAACTGGGAAAAATGTCATTTTATGGTTAGGGAAGGGATAGTTTTGGGGCATAAAATTTCAGAGCGTGGTATTGAGGTAGATCCAGCAAAAGTGGAAGTAATAGACAAATTACTCTCACCCATCAATATAAAAGGAGTTAGGAGTTTTTTAGGACATGCTGGCTTCTATAGACGCTTTATTAAGGACTTTTCAAAGATTTCCAAGCCATTAACTAATCTGTTGATTAAAGATGTTGAGTTTTGTTTTGATAGCGAATGTATTGAAGCCTTCAATAAAATTAAGAGTGCTCTTACAACAGCTCCAGTCATTCAAGCACCTGATTGGGATCTTCCTTTTGAAATAATGTGTGATGCTAGTGATTTTGCTGTAGGAGCAGTTTTGGGACAGCGAAGAAATAAGATTTTGCATGCGATCCATTATGCAAGTAAAATACTTGATGCAGCCCAAGTAAACTATTCTACTACGGAAAAAGAATTATTGGCAGTGGTATTTGCTATTGATAAATTTAGATCTTATCTAGTGGGATCAAGAGTAATAGTATATACTGATCATGCAGCTATCCGGTATCTACTTGGAAAGAAGGACGCTAAACCTAGGTTAATCAGGTGGATTTTACTTTTGCAAGAGTTCAACCTTGAGATTAGGGATAAGAAAGGAGCTGAAAATGTAGTAGCGGATCATTTGTCTAGAATATCTCAAAAGTCAGAAAATGAGGTGGATGTTGATTTGCCTATTGATGACATATTCCCGGATGAACACTTACTAGCCTTATCAAGTGTGAAAACTCCTTGGTACGCAGATTTTGTGAATTTCCTTGCTAGTGGAGTGTTACCTCCGGATTTTTCTCATCAACAAAGGAAGAAGTTTTTTTCAGAAGTTAAGAATTATGTTTGGGATGAACCTCTCCTGTACAAGAAATGCAATGATGTGATTTATCGAAGATGTATACCTGAAGAAGAGGTTAGAGATATCTTGTTTCATTGCCATTCTTCGTCCTATGGAGGACATCTGGGTAGTTCAAAAACGATTACGAAGATTCTTCAAGCAGGATTTTATTGGCCAACCTTATTCAAGGATGCTAAGTTGTTTGTTCAATCCTGTGACCAATGTCAGAGAACTGGAAATATAACTAGAAGAAATGAAACGATGTTAAATTACATTCTTGAGGTTGAGTTATTTGATGTTTGGGGAATTGATTTCATGGGACCTTTCCCTCTTTCATATGGGAATAGGTATATTCTTGTGGCAGTAGATTATGTGTCCAAATGGGTAGAAGCTGTGGCATCTCCTACGTGCGATGCGAGAACAGTTATCAAATTATTTAGGAGTATTATCTTTCCAAGATTTGGGGTGCCAAAGGCAGTCATTAGTGATGGAGGATCACATTTTATAGAGAAACAGTTTGAAAACTTACTTAGAAGATATGGAGTGAAGCATAAAGTAGCAACACCTTATCATCCTCAGACTAATGGGCAAGCTGAGATATCTAACCGAGAAATTAAGTCCATATTGGAAAAGACCGTATCTACTTCAAGGAAGGATTGGGCGTTGAAACTAGATGATGCTTTATGGGCTTATCGAACTGCTTATAAAACTCCTATAGGGATGACCCCATTTCGATTAGTTTATGGTAAGGCTTGCCATCTTCCAGTTGAACTAGAACATAAGGCTTATTGGGCAATTGCAAATTTGAATATGGATTTAAAAGAAGCAGGGGAGAAAAGGAAGCTTCAGTTGAACGAACTTGATGAATTAAGGATGGATGCATATGAGCATGCTAAATCTTACAAAGAAAGGACAAAGAAATGGCACGATCAACACATTCTTCGTAAAGACTTTAATGTGGGAGATTTGGTTTTATTGTTCAATTCAAAATTAAAACTTTTTCCTGGGAAGCTTAAGTCAAGGTGGACGGGTCCATATGAGGTAAAGAAGGTTTATCCTTTTGGAGCCGTAGATATTTGGAACAAAGATTTTGGGATAATTAAGGTAAATGGTCAACGACTGAAAAAATATATTCATGGCACGAAAATAGAAGAGGTACAAAGGTTGTATTTTTCTGAACCTCGCCCTCCAGATTGAATTCTTTTAGCTAGTATAAATTCATTTTGTTGGTTTTTACTTGTTTTTTATTTTTGTTTTCAGGATTAGATGCAAAACAAAGCCCGTCCGTGTTCTACACACGGCCTGGCAAAGGTTGCAGAGAAGGGAAGTGCTGGGGCAGTGCCACCCAAACACGGCCGTGTAAAGAATCCCGAGGAGAAAGATGGATAGGCCGTGTCCCAGACACGGCCGTGCGAAGAAACCCGTGAAAGAAGATGTTTAGGCCGTGTCGCAGACACGTCCCGTGTCTGGAATCCAGAGAAGAAAGGGAAGGGGGCCGTGTCACAGACACGGCCGTGCGATGAGAATTGATCATGGCCGTGTGATATCACACGGCCTGATCCACATCTTCTTAAGGAATTAGGGCACGGGGTGGGGGCGGCACACGGCCGTGTACCGCCGCTTGCTCCTTTTCCCTATCTCCCCATTTCTAAAGGATTGAATTACTTCTTCCAATTTTTCCTTCTCATTCTTCTTTAGGAGATTAGATTTTCTTCCATGGAAAACGTGATTGAGGAGACTTTGGCCACAAGAAAAGGGAAGGAGAAGGTGGTTGCAAGAAAGGAGAGGAATGTTTGCTTTAAAGGTATTTCTAATGACTTTGGTATTGTTTTCTCTAGTGATGAGCAACGGTATAGATATTCGTCTTTATGTAAACGACCTCTTTTAGGCACTAGGTTTCTTGATGTTGAAACTTTAGAAACTTTGGGGTTTAAGGATGATTTAGTTTGGCTATTTGAAAGGATAGGATGGAGTGGTTTAGTGAACATGAGATATCCTACTTATCCTAGAATTGTTCTTGAATTTTTAAGCTCAATAGAAGTTGATAATGTTCAAGGAGGGGGGAAGTGTAAATTTCGGTTGTTTAATGAAAATTATGAATGGACGTTGGGAGATTTTAATATTTGTTATGAGTTGCCAAAGAATGATGTGTGTGTGATTTTGCCCCAATTTGAGAATTCACATTTTTGGCAACAAATTTCTGAACAACCGTTATTTGATCCTCATAATTCCAGAGTTTGCCAAATTATCAATCCTATTTTTAAATATGCTTATTTGGTCATGAAAAACACTATATTTGGAAGGGAGGACAAAGAGGGATCGGTAAGACTTGTAGACTTGTATTGTTTGTGGGCAATGGTCGAAAATGTTCCAATTAATTCTGGTTATTTCTTTCTTAGACATTTGGCAAAATTAGGGAAATCAAATTCTACCACACCTATTATTTTGGGGGGATTACTTACTCAATTGGCCTTAGTATTAGGATGTGATTTGAGTGAATTAGAGGTGGTGGAGAGTTTTTGTACGTTGGATTTCAATTCATGTTTAGCAATGAAAATGATTAAGCGTGAAGAGCATGGATTTAGTTTAGTCATTAAAAATGGTTTCCCTTTAAAATTGCCCAATCATGATTTTACTACAATTCATAATAAAGGGAATTGGTGTTTAAAGTTAGCTAGGCAACAATCTAGAGCCTTGTCAACTTTTACTCAAAAAAATGTTTCTAAGGGTAACCAAGAGATTCATAGTTTTATGTTTCAAGAACTTAATTCTGCTTTAAAGAATATTCATAGTGATTTAGATTCAACTAATGAATTTCTTGAAGAAAAGAAGCTTATGGAGGAGGAACTATTTAAAAAGCTACAAGATTGTTTCAAGAGCGAAAGAGAATTGTGTGATAAGATTTCTAAAATGATGAATGCTTATAGGGCTAAAATGGAATTTCATGAAGATCTTAGAGGTTGTATGAGATTTGTGCAGGATGATATTGATAAATTGTTTGAATATCATAATTTTTTCAGAAACGAAGTTAAATGGTTTGTTAAGGATTTTGCATCTTCCTTCCCTGATTTTCCTGATCTTCCACCTCCTCCACCATACTGATTTCATCGGGATGATGAAAAGTTTAAGTCTGGGGGGGGGGTGTCATGTATTGTTTAGTTTGGTTTTCAGTTTTTAGTTTTTGATTAGTTTTTCATGTTGGTTCTTATTTTCATTGCTTGTTGCTTTATTTTGCTTGTTGCTTTATTTTTCTTGTTTTTGAAATAATCATGGCAAAAAAAAAAAATTTTTTGAGAACATCAAATCTTCACTTATATGCTTTCTTGGATTCAAGTGAAATGTTAGCACGATTATTGTCTCGATTCATGATGTTCGCATGATGCTACTAGTAAACTTTGTGTAGTTCTTTTTTCTATCTTGGGAAGCATTAATAAGCTAAGAATCTTATGGTGATGAGTTTTAGTTTTGGTTCAACCTTAAGGATTTTATCTTCACTACACTTGTGCTTGATGCTTGAATAGTTGATGTCATTGAAATAGTCATAATTCATCTTGTTTGCTTAGTACTTGGTTTCCATGGTGATTTCTCAACTTTCATTTTGGTTACTGGATGAGGCTCAAATCATTAAAGCTCATTTGGAAAAATCAAAATATCCCAACATGTGTGCTAAAAGTACATTTGTGAATAAGTTTTGCACAACGCAAACACTTATAAAAAAAAATAATAAAAAAAATAAGGGATATAAAAAACAGTTGTCATGAGTGGAATCTAGCAAGTCACCCCTTTGAGACCGAGTTAGGTTACTGGGGAAATGACTGTTTAGCTTCTCTTGAGATTGAGCACACCTTTGAGACCTTGGGTTAGTTGAGAAATATGAACCAAGTGAATGGTAAGTAAGTGCCTATCACTGGTTACTTGTCTTTCACTGGAAACATTAGGAATTCAAATTTGATGACGACTTGACTAGGACATGGATTGAAACTTGAAGGGTGTTGAGTTACTTTTACACTGCGCACAAGATTCTTATGCTTGAACCATACTTTACTTGTTTCCATGATCATGCTCGTTAATGAAACTTTTTGATAGAGTTAGGAAAGTGCACTGGGTTTTATGAATGTGTTGTAGGACATATGAATTTAGACTGCAGCATTTTTCGGAAGTTAAGTTGATGTGCGTAGATTATATACTCTTTTATGCATGTTTTTACGCACATTTACATACTTTGAGCATGCTTGATCTATGCATTTTTATACTTCCAGCTTTCCTTTTAGCATATTTACTCTTTTGGTTCGGAGATATGCTTTTTGTGCATTTTCTGTACACAGGAGTCGATTTGGTGAAGAATCTATATCTTTGGGCATGCATTGGAGGAGACGAAGGGAGAAAGCACCGGGCCGTGTACCTCACACGGCCCTGCACTGGTATGGAGCTCGGGCCGTGTGGAGTTTAGCACCAACAGAAGAGAAAGATGACATGGCCGTGTGAACCTCGCACGGCCGTGTCAAGATTTGAAGCCAACCAGAGCAGAAGCCTTACATGGCCGTGTGGATCTGCAGTGAGACTTCCAGAGACCAAGCGGTGTGGGTGTGCACCAGAGAGCAGAAGAGTTCTGGCCGTGTGGAGTCACACGGCCGTGCAGGTTTGGCAGAGAGGGAACTGGACATGGCCGTGTGAATCTCACACGGCCGTGTCTCGGGGCCGTGAGGCGCCCGATTCCCTCCTCTATTTAAACCCTTCTTCATGAATTGAAAGGGGATCTCTCCCCCTTTGGGAGAAGGCAAGATTTAGTGGTTTCCTCCCATTCTTGGGAGGATTTCTGGGTCATTCAAGGGGAGTTCTTGGCGATTCCGGCTCCGGAGCGAGGATTGAATCCGAAGACAAGGCTTCTTCGTAGATAAGTTTTCTCTTTTCCCCTCTTCTTGTTTTCTTGGATTGGGGATTCAAGGAATGCTTGTAATCTCTATTCTTTCGGGTTTTCTTCCTCGATTCATGGAGTAAATCTTGTATTCTAGGATTAAGGGAGTATTTGTATGATGGATTGATGTAATCTCTTATAGATTTGCCATTTTCTTATTTCAATGACATTATCTTGCTTGTATCAATTAGATCTTGAATGATTGATGGTGGTTTGTGCTTAATTCTCATTCTTGATTGATTGTTTGGATTTCTTATGGACTTGGTAAGGATAAACTCTCACTCGATCATCCGAGGGATCCACGTGACAGGTGCAAGCCCGTGTAAGGACGTTTGAGAGATAATCTTGAAGAGGAAATATGAATATTCAAGAGAGTAGGATGGATTCTATGATTAGCTTCTTGTATCTTTATAGATTAATAAGTTGTGGGCTTCTATGTTGATATCCGAGGAAGGCATAGTAATAGGTGCGCTTCTGTGTAAGGACAACGTAGGTTCATGTCTAATTAATCCTATTTAGATACATTTCTCAGTCCTTAGCCGGTTCTCTATTGCAAGAGGGAACCGGCAACTTTCTACATGTTTGGCAATTGAGGAATAAGAATTGGTGAACCATTTACATTCAAGAAATCTTACAAAGAAACCGAAACTCCTAGAATCTCCCTTTATCATAACCCAAAACACTAAACTCTTGTTTGTTGATCTCTAATATTAGATTTGTTTACCTTTACTTTGCTTTTGAAACGATTGGATAGTTGTTTAGCTAATTCGCATTGAGACATTTCTAGTGCTTATTCCAGTCCCTGTGGATACGATAATCTTTTATATTACTTGCGACATTTCCGTACACTTGCGGAGCGTAACAATGACCTAGTTCTGACTCCTAGAGTTGGATCACCCAAAATTTGGTCAGATGGGTGATTTGTGCTTGTTCTTGTTGGTCTTATATCATTTGAGTTAGTGATTCGTTCTTCAGATTCAATAGGTTCAGGTTGAATTTCGTCATCTTCTCTGTTTATTGAGTTAGCATTTTCATTTATTATGTTGGGTAATTTATTTTCTTCATCAAATATTATATTTGTTGTTTCTTCTACTTTTAGGGTATTTTTGTTATACACTCTATATGCCCTACTGGTTGTTGAATACCCTAAAAATATTCAGGGGTTGTTTTTGATGTAAATTTACCTAAGTAGTCTTTAGTGTTCAAAATGAAGACTTTACACCCAAATACCTTTAAATAGTTTAAGTTTAGAATTTTATTATAATAAATTTCATAGGGTGTTTTATTTTGAAATTTGTTAATTAAAATCCTATTTTGAATGTAACAGGCTGCATTAACCGCTTCAGCCCAGAATTCATTAGATAGTTTATATTCGTTTAATTTGGTCCTAGCAACTTCTTGTAGGGTTCTATTTTTCTGTTCTACTAGACCATTTTGTTGAGGGGTCCTAGGGCAGGAGTATTCATGTTTGTACCCATTTATTTCACAAAATTCAGTAAAGTTGTGATTTTCAAATTCTCCCCCATGACCGCTTCTGATTCTTTTTATGTGAGTGTCTTTTTCATTTTCTATTAATTTGCAAAAGATTTTAAATGTTTCAAAGGTTTCATCTTTAGTTTTTAAAAATTTTACCCAAGTATATCTTGAGTAGTCAACGATTATTATTAGGCAATATTGGTTCTTGTTTAGTGACTTGGCTCCATGTGAATCAAACAAATCTAGGTGAAGGAGCTCAAGTATTGAAGTTGTTCTATTTAAGTTGGTTAATTTATGAGTTGATTTGGTTTGTTTACCCTGTTGACAAGCATTGCAAATTGAATTTCAACAACTTTTAATTTGGGTAGACCTTTAACTAGACCATTTTGGCTTATTTTTGAAATAAGTCTGGTGTGAGTGTGACACAGTCTCCTGTGCCACAACTCAGTTTCTTCTTGTTGTGTCAAGAGACAGTTTGTTGAAAATGTTGGTAGGTTAATTGTGTATATATTATTTCTTCTAATGCCCTTAAGTATAATTTCAGGGTTATAAGAATTTTTAATTTCAGTTTGTTGAAATAAGTTTTAAAAGAATTTTAAATAAGTTTTAAAAGAATTCAAAAGAATTTTAAATAAGTTTTTTAAAAGAATCTTAAATAGGTTTTAAAAGAATCTTAAATAAGTTTTTAAAAGAATTTGAAATAAGTTTTTAAAAGAATTTTAAATAAATTTTAAAAGAATTTTAAATAAGTTTTAAAAGAATTTTAAATAAGTTTTTTTTAAAAAAAGAATCTTAAATAGGTTTTAAAAGAATTTTAAATAAGTTTTTTTAAAGGAATCTTAAATAAGTTTTAAAAGGATTTTAAATAAGTTTTAAAAGAATTTTAAATAAGTTTTTTTAAAGGAATCTTAAATAAGTTTTAAAAGGATTTTAAATAAGTTTTAAAAGAATTTTAAATAAGTTTTAAAAGAATTTGATTTTAATTTGATTAATTTAATTTTAATTTGAGTTTAATATGATTAATTTAATTTAATTTTAATATGATTAATTTAATTTTAATTTGATTTTAATTTGTTTTGTTCTTAGTCATCTCACTCGATCTAGATTTTTCAATTAGGGGATCCTACAATTTTGTGAGATGCATTATGTTCAATTATAAGGTTTGATTTAACTTTGTGTTAGATTCAGATTTAGCTTTGAGCTCAACAAACATGCATTCTTTGGATAAACCTCTGAGCTATGGTGAGTCACTTGGACATCATTAAAGTAACCATGCCTTCAAAGTTTTCCAAATAGTCCTATCCACTGAACTTAGTACAAAACCTTGGTCTAACTAGTTAGGATCCATAAAGGGTAGCTTCGGTCAGTTCCACTTAGCCAAATGCACCAGGTCGAAGCCATATCTTCCTAGACATGCATAGACTAAGCTTCCCTAACGTACTATCATCCAATACTTCACTAGTACCGTGAGTCAAGTTAAACTTAGCCCTTTTTATTCTAGTGCTAATTACCCTGCTGGGTAGATTACGTTCGGTTACCCTGTCGGGTATATTCCTTTTGGAGGTGCCAGGTATTCTGGAGCCTCCATTATTGATTTTCCTTTAATTATGTTCCTTTAAGATTAAAATAATTTTAATTTAACTAATTATTTATTAAAATGATTCAATTTAACTGTTTGTTTATTAAGATGATTTAATTATTTATTTAATTTATTTGTTTGTTACGATAATTTTTCTTTTTGCTCCCCCTGGATCATAGCCTCGATAAGACCTATCAAGGTAATTGACTTGATCCTTAGGGACCTAATATCTACCAAGTCCAACTTGATTGACCAAGTTGGACTTAGGTATCCATGCTTGGACTACCTTTTTATTTGATCTATTGAATAAGGTTAGATAGGATCGATATTTCTTTTTGGTCTTAAAACCTAATCCAGATTTGTTGTAAACGGCTCTTTGTGTCCCAAGAATTAGGTCAAGATTCTTGGAGACTAAAGAAAACTGTTCCAACATTTTCTTCAAGTCCTTAACTTGAGTTTTCAGACTGGAGTTTTCGTCCTCAAGCTTTTGGACTTGAGTTGAGTTTCCAGTCTGAACTGGGTCAGGCAAGGATTCGAAGTTGGTCACTTCTTTGAGGGTGGTTACCTCCTTTAGAAGTGACTTGATCCTAATGTTCGATTTTGCTAATTTTCGCATTAAGTAGTTTACTAAATTGTGTAAACGCGGGATATTTACAGCGGGGTTAGGCCCTTCGGAAACGGATACGGATCCGTGGCTTCTCTCGGACTCAGCTTCCGATTCGTCCTCGCTTCCGGATTCTTGAATGTACTCCCGAGCTGTCATCGTGAGAAAACTCGTCTGTTCGAGTTCTTCGTCTTCGGACTCTTCCGAGGATGACTCGTCCCAGGTCGCCTTCAGAGCCTTCTTTTTTCGTTGCTACTTCTTTGCGTCCTTTTGATTTGGGCAGTTGGTTTTGATGTGCCCCTTCTGATTGCATGCGTAGCATGCCACTTCGAATTTTACTTTTGACTTTGGTTGAGCCTCCTTGGATTGAATTGCCTTCTTGAGATCCTTCTTGGTGAAGCCTTTCTTTTTCTTGTAGAATTTCCTTACTAGGTTGACGAGCTCAATCGTAAGTTCGTCGTCTTCATCGTCAGAGTCAGGTTCTTCTTCTGACTCTTGTTCAGTTCTGCGCCTCGATCTCGATTCACGCGTTCTGCTAGTACCTGCAACGAGAGCTATACCCTTCTCGACCGAGCGTGCATTAGTCTGCTCATGCAATTCAAATTCAGAAAAAAGTTCATCTAATTTAATGGAAGATAAATCTTTAGAAACCTTGTAGGCATCTACCATGGATGGCCACAAGGCATTTCTCGGGAAGGCGTTTAAAGCATACCTCAAGATATCGTGGTTCTCCACTTTCTGTCCGATCGCGTGAAGCCCGTTGAGTAGATCTTGAATCCGGGCGTGGAGTTGACTAGCCGTCTCATTTTCCTGCATTTTAATGCTATATAATTTATTGAAAAGTAGATCTTGCTTACTCACCTTGGTTTCTGATGTACCCTCATGTAGCTCGCTTAGCTTTTCCCATAGCTCCTTTGCACTTGAAAACGGTTCTACTCTGTTAAGTTCCTCCTTTGTCAGACCACACTGGAGTATGCAGGTAGCCTGTGCGTTTGCTTCTACTTTCTTTATCAGTGTTGCGTCCCAGTCCTCATATGGTAGTTGTTTGCCGGCACTGTCAGTTGGTAGTTGGAGCCCAGTTTTGCCAATCATCCAGACTTCAAAATGAGTCTGGAGATATGCCTCCATCCGACCCTTCTAGTACCCGAAATCGTCTCCGGTGAAGAGCGGTGGTCAAGCGGTACTATAACCTTCTTGAAGTGCCATTTTAAAATCTGCGCACAAAAGACGGGGAATCTGTTCTAAGACTGGGTCTTGGATTAGTAGTGCGGGATGTATAAAGAAAAAAACGAACTCGAGTGGTGTTGCACCAACTTCGAGAAAAAAAATCGATTCGAACGAGAAATAGATCGGAATATAGTAATTATACCAATTCCAATCGACTCCGAAAAACTGAAAATACCACGAAAAATTGCTTGATTGGTGGTTGCACCAAATTAAATCTACCTTGCTCTGATACCAATTGTTGGATCGAAAGTGCTAGAGGGGGGTGAATAGCGCTCGTGGCTATTTCAAACGTTTCGAAATCGTAAGAAAAAGTATATCGAGTTAAAGCAGCGGAAAGATAAGCGGAACAAGCAAAAACACACAGAAGACAGAGGACACCAAGAGTTTACTTGGTTCAGAGCCTAGGGAGACTCCTACTCCAAGGCTCGCGATCGTTGATCGCTTTCGGTGGGCAAAAACTATAGTCTCGAAAAGATGATTACAAATTGAATTACAGTTAAGTGCAAATAAAAGAAAAGCTATACCAACGAAACGAGAACAAAGAGATTTGGAGCTATAATTCATTGGAGTAGCAGAGCGTTGTTGGAGTGTTTGTAGCAGCGCACGAAGGAGCACAGGTTCTTCTGTTCGTGATGATCTTTCGGTTGCTTCCGAGGCTCCTTTTTATAGGCTCTGTGAGGCTGATCCAGATCCCCAAGTTTTGGGATTAGGCTTGACCCGAGGCAGATCGGTCGACCGATCCCTGCGTTCGGTCGACTGATCAGACGGTCTTCTCCCATCCGATCCGCTCGCTCCGCTTCTGTAACGACCCGCCTTCTACTGACTAGGCTGTGAGGCCGATCGCTACATTATGCTGTGCTAAATTACTATTGCGGAAATCTAGATTGATTAAAATTTTACTAAACTGATTACTGTAAAATCTGAACTTAATATTCTAGGTGTACCTAGGAGTTGCACACATGCTAGGGAAGATAATCTATGCCTCTCGGATGTCCTGCTAGCTGTAATTAGGCGTTTCAATCGATCCATGAATCAATTGGGCTGTCGGATCGATCCAGTGATCGATCCAGCTTGATACTGGCATGGAGAGAAACCCTGGATCGGTCGGCTGACCGATCCACAAACCATCTCGCTTCTGTATGCGGCTGGATCGGTCTACCGACCGATCCAGGAGTACACTGATCGGTCGGTAGACCGATCCAATGGCTCACTGATCGGTCGGTTGACCGATCAGTGAGCTTCTGTACCCACTGTTCGCATCTGGATCGGTCGGCTGATCGATCCATAACAGACGCTAACTCTCTGTTTGCGACTGGCGGTCAGCTGACCGATCCAGTGGCACTACCCCATTTCTGATCGATCCGTAGATCGATCTGGGTTTCTGATTTCACACCGAAACTCTGATTTCAGCACTAGTTCATGCCAAAACCTCATACAACAATTATACAATGCATGGAAAACATTCTAATATCCACTAACTAGCATTCTAACATGACATAGTGCAAGGTTTATTAATTCATAGCATTTAAACCACTAGAAATGCATAAAAGTGTCTTAAGAGAAGAAACTAAGTTCTTAATTTGCTAAACTTCCTAAGGATCTTCATTCCAGGTTCCTGCCACACACACCATCTCTTCATTGACCTCCAGCTTCCTCTGCTAGTCCATCTTCCCTTTACCTTTATCTGCAGTATAAGGGAAAATAGTATCTGTAAGCTTTAAGCTTAGTAAGAAACCAACTACCTCACTAAAACATGCAACGATGCAAACATGTTTTTAAAGAATGCTATTTAAAAACATGCACTGAATTTGTTAAAGCATGGCATACTGAAGTTACATGGCATAAATATTGAAACATGGCATGCATAATAAAATCTAAGCATGGAGCTATCTCATGGTATCAACTAGGAGAACTAAACTGAAACTGAAACTAAAACTGAGCTAAAACTATATTCACATAACTAGATTACAAGTTTGAAAGCTATTATCATAATAAGTGAAAATAGTAATCATGCTGCTGTTTGGGCCCAGCAACTGTACTTACTATGCGCGCATCCCTAGCTAGACCCGGGTTTGCAAGTCCCGCATTTAGTAGGGTTTACTAGGTTATCTAAACCTAGGGACGACTGTGGGAGCCCAACCCAATGGATATCTAATCCTGTACAGTGCCACTAAAAATAAAATACTGAATATAGCTACTAATTGTTTATTTTGCTGTTTCTAGGTTATCTGAACCTAGAGCTAGGTTATCTAAACCTAGAGGCGACTGTGGGAGCCCACCCATTGGACCGTAGTCCCATGTAAGCTGAAACTAGACTAATATACTGATTTAAATGCTACTAATGCATTTAACTGAGTTGTTAAAAATTATCTGAGGTAATATTTAGCTACACTAATCACTTTGTCGAACACTTGGTGTGCTCCAACTCTCCCCTCTAATAGGGAGACCACCTATAGGCACCCGACAACGTCTAGAGCCTCCAACTGAAGGAGAACAACGTGTCTGGCCCATCTAGAGGTGCTTAACTAGATCCCTAATCTGCGAGGAGGGTTTAAACACACCCTGGGTGCCGAAAAATCTGCATATAGCTAAACTAAAGGCATGCAATCAAACGAAAGCTACTTATATTGCAGGTGAGGGGTTTCTTACCTCGTGCGCTAGTTTTCTTACGAATCTAGTCGCTAGTTTTCCGGTGGGGACGATCTTCTCGACGATCCTCTCGCGTCTACGTGTTCTTCTCGCAGAGGGGAACGTCCTCGTGTCGGAGTCGTCGCCGGAAGGTGCTCCTAGAGCCCTTAGGGAAGGAACCCTAGGTTGTTCTTGTGGTTGGCGCCGAGAGAAGGAGAAGAGAAGGGGAGTCGGCGGTGAGGGTTGGAGAGGAGGAGAAGTTGCCGAACTAAACAAAATAAACCAAACCCCACTTAAACTTCCTATTTATATTAAGTGGGTACTTTGGCCCAACTCTAATATAAATTAAATCGTTTCCCTTTCCTTTCAGCACGGCCCTGCTGGGTTCATCTGGTTACTAAGGCTAACTAAAAGTTATCGGATCCGAGAGGTCCCGGGTTCGATTCCCGCCTAAGCTATTTTGCGGTTCTAATTATTTTTGCTACTTCCGCTATTCTAAAAATTCTGTAAAAATATCCTAAAATTCTAGAAAAAATCATAGAATATTTATAAAATAGTTTTGAGAATTTTCGGGCGTTACAGCTTCGATCTGGTCAAGTCTCATCATCGGTTTGGTCGACCGATCCCCTTGTTCGGTCGACCGATCAGCCCTTCTGACCTGAACAACCTGGCCTGATCCAGTCGACACTGATCCTTGGTTCAGTCGATCGATCCTCTGGTCGAGCCTGGTCCAATCTCTGGAAGTTTGAGCTGCTGGCTTGAGGGTTCGGTTGACCGATCCCGGTCAGACCTAACCATGCACAAAAGTGTTAGGTTCCTGCAAAACAGAGTTAGAGCACAAACGATAAGATGTAGAAATGGATTTGACAGTCTCCAGACTGTCCGGGTCTGACTTCGGATTTCCGACCAAAAGACCCTAGGTCGACCCGACGCCTACTGTTCCCTCTGCAGGGAACGCGTCCTCACCTACTACTCTCAGGAGAGTTTACCTGATGCCAGCTCGATCCTCCAGATCGACTGGACTTTTGCTCGACACTCGATGCTTCTGGATTTTCTACTGGACTCCCGCTTCCCGGCTCGTCTAGTCTTTCACCTGGTTCGCGACACCAAGACTTTCCACCTAGGGTTACCACCCCCTAGGACTTTTGCCTGAAGCCTTCGACTAGCCAAGACTTTTCGCATAGGGTTACCGCCCCCTATGACCTAGGGTTACCACCCCCTAGGGTTTTTCACCCGCCTAACCGCAGTTAGGACTTTTGCCTAAGTACCACTTAGGACTTTCCTGCAAGCTCCGTGAACCTTGTTAGATAACAATATAACCTTAACTTTGAATTCCTTTGCCATTATCAAAACAACAGTTCGATCGTCGGATGCTTCCCGCACCAACAATAGTATGTTTGGTGATCTATCTTTTTCTATCTATGATAGCTTGAAGTGAGCAATATTTTTACTATAAAAAATTAAGTATTGGCCTTATAGTAGGATCTCTACATACTTTACCTTATTTTGATGGTAGATAACTCTGAAATATTTATGATTCATAGAATTGGACTAGTACTTATGTTTCTAAGGTGACCTCTTAATTATATTTTGGTTACTGGATGATCTCGGATCATGGCAACTCACTTGGAAAAATCAAAATCTCTACATTTGCATTTGTATATTTGCATATATGTTAATGCTATATTTTTAAAGTACCAAAAAAAAGAGAAAAAAATCATATGAATAAGGGATAAAAAATAGTTGTCATAAGTAGAAACTAACAATTTACCATTTTAAGACCGAGTCAGGTTACTAGGGAAATAAATGTTATATTTCTCTTGATTTTGAGTAGTCCTTTGAGATCTTATGTAGTTTTAAAGATATAAATCATGTGTGTGGCAGGTAAGCGCCTATCATCGGAAGCACAAGGAACACACTTTTATGATGACTTGACTAGGCTTAGGGATTGAAATTTGAAAAACTTAGGCCACTATTACACTGAGTAGGGAGAACTATTACTTAGGCCATATTTAAATAAATTTTGTATCTTGCTCATCAATGAAATCATTTAATAGAATTAGATTGGCTTGCTAGAGATTATGATGCACTATTTAACCACATGAGTTTAGATGCAGTTTTTGCTTGATGACAAGCAAAGGTTTAGGTCTAGGGATGCGATGTGCGTAGGTTATATATACTTTTATACATGTTTTGGCATACATATACTTATATTTCATGAGAATAATCTATGTTTATTGCACCCTATTTCATTATAATATCATATTTCTACTCCTTTTATTTGAAGATCTACTCTTTACTTATTTTGATTGATAGGACACTATTTGGAGCGAGAATAGAGGAAAAACGCACACGGGAGCAACTCCAGAAGAAATCAAGCTCATGTCGTGTGAAAGCACACGGTCGTGCTCCCCCATGGAGGCAAAGCAAGGTCAGGTCATGTGGTTTCACACAGTCATGCCCCCCACTAGAGGCAAAGCAAGCTCAAATCGTGTGAACCCACATGACTGTGTCAATTTCCCATGGACAGGCAGCACATGGTTGTGCCAAAAGGCACGACTGTGCCATTCTTCCAGAATTGAGAAAGACTATGGCTATGTGGACCCACACAGATGTGTCTTTTATCTAGAGAAGGAAAAGACCATGATCGTGTGAATTCCACACGGTTGTGTGGCGAAGAAGCCAAAATTGTGGCATGCAAAAACAAAGTCATGCTGAATTCTGGGCAAATTACAGATGACTCATAAAATAGCAGAACTTTGTGCTTGTTTGGAATTATGGGATGTTCTTTATACCAAAACTTAGATAACTTCAAGATCTACAACTTTTCTTCAAGTTCAACAAAGAGATAGTAGAGTCTACCCATGCTAAAAGGCATAGTCGTGCCTCCTAACTATGGCTTCAGCGGGACTTCCACCCAGACTTTAGATCAAACTTTGAACTAGCATAAATTTTATCTTGGTTGTTGCCAAGGATCAATCCAAATATCAGATTGCAGATAGTTTCAAGGGCTACAACTTTAGTTCAGGGTAAATTATGAGAAAATTGGGTTTAATTGGTGAAAAAGTCGATTTACCAGACCCCTGTAATCTTGATTTTCATAGGTAGTTTGGAGGAGGTATAAAAGGGTCAAGAACCCCATTCTTTGACTCATCATTGGATCAAGGACTTCTTCCCTCTCCTTGGGGAAGGGTTCTTCCCTTAGGGGGAAACTCTAGGGCTTCATCCACCTCCATTCCTTCAAGATTAGTCCATCTCCGGAGCAAGGTAGCACTTCCAAGGATGTTACGTTTCAAAGATAAGCATCTCTTCTCTCTATCTCCATGTATTGAGTTATAGCTTACTTCTTTCTTTGTCTTTGGACTATAATCAGTTGTAATGGAGTAGATTCTCTAGATCTAAGATGTAGGAAGTAACTGTAATATGATGTGATGTATGAACTATGTATTTGAACATCTTCTTATTCAATGAAGTGTTTATGCCATGTTCTATGTATGTTGTGCCTTCTATATGTTTGATAAAATGTTTGAATGGTGTAAATATGTAGATGTGTATTAATTATTCACCCCATAGGGGGGATGCCCTAAATCATATGATTAAAGGGCCTTAGTGACAAGGGTAATCCGTTAACGAACATCTAGGGTATTACCTTGAAAGGGAGGAGAATTCTCCATAAGGAATAAGGGAATTGAACATAATTGTTATTTCTATCTCTATGTTATTAAGTGTTAGTGTGTTCTTGTGATTTATGACAGAGGGGCGCTAGTGATAGGTGTAGCCTGTTTACAGACTTTATAGGAATCAATACCATTTAGTAGCATAGGATATGGATCAAGATAGTATTCTAGCTTGACCACTGCAAGGAAGAGCTGGTAATGAATCTAACTTCCTACATATACATAAGAATTTAGGTAAGGAGATGAATAATCCATAGGGACATTAAATAGAATCATAGTAAAATTGAAATTTTAGCATCTATCATCCTTCATTCACCTACACTTATTTTCTCTCCCTCTTAATTACTCTCTACTCTCTCTCTCTCTCTATCTTCATTTCTCTTTCTCTCTAGCATTTATGAGTCAACCTTTGACTGTCTAGATAATTCACCATGCAAAGTTAACTAGTGCTTAATCAACAGTCCCCGCAGAATAGATATTTTTTTATTATTGATGACGTAGTCATGCACTTATGGCTTCGTAACAATAATTCTTAAGCAACTCATAATTAATATTAAAATCTAATAAATCCTAACTCAATTAACTTAATAATTCTTTAATTAACTTTAAAATTTAAACCAATTGAAACTAATAATTTTAAAAGTTGAATCAAAACAATAACTTAATCAATTAATAATAAATTTAAAAGTTAATATGAAATTAACTCAAAACAAATTTAACTTAATTAATTTTCAATCATTTTCAAAAGTTATATTTAATATCAAACTCAATCAAATAAATCATCTTACACAACTATAGATTTGTCCTACTTGAAATCGTAGAAATGGTGAGATGAGTTTAAAAAAAAATAAAAAAAATTTATTAGTCGACTGAACCCTAGGTTTGGTTGACCAAACCCCTCAACATAGATAGTGCAAAATGGTTAACTTGCTTTAAGTTATCAATCAATTGAAAACTTGGTTTAGTCGAGCGATAACATAAATTTGTCGATAGCATATATGAAAAAATCGACCTATCATCAATTTATAAGTTGACTGATTACTTTAATCAGTCGATCAGACATTGACCATCTCCTTTTGATTAGTCGATATTTCGGCAAATTTAGGGATCAGTCGATTGATCCTTTGATCAGTTGGCTAATCTTTTGATCGGTCAACCAATCCTTTGATTGTTCAACTGATCCTTTAATCATTCGACTGATCCTTTGATCGGTCAACCGATAAAGCTTTATATAAACAAGACCCAGTCAGAAAGCTTGATTCATCCAACAGTTCCTCCCGTTCACCTTTTTCTCTCTACACTGCCACCTATAGGCTTTCTTGAAGTCTTCTTACAACTAGATCATGCCTCGGTATTATTATAATACCTCTCTCCTTAATTTAAGATAGTTTATTTATACTCTGTATTCCTAATTGTAGTGAAAAAGTACATAAAACTACTCAAAAGGAAGCTAGTTCCTCGAATCCTAGCCAGGACCCTAGGTTTTCCATAGAGAACCAATCCTTTAGCAACAAAACCTTCTTAGTTGTAGGAACTTGACGCCTTAATCTTCCCTTTTATCAGACCTACTATCCTAATATCATAGATATAGTACAACATGATTCCTTAGATAGTCTAGTCCTCTGTAGATATACATACAATCCCACACTATGTATTGAATTCTATCATAATCTCTATGAGATTGATGCTCATCATTATAAGACTAAGTTGCATCTAGGGATTATACTTTGGAAGAGTTATTTTCTATATTTGATGTTTATGAAACTAGGTGTGCATATCTGAAGGAGCCCAAGCATAACATTGCATTAAAGGCAAAAATGGATGAATCGGAATCCGAAACTTCTCTCGATGATAATGAAACGATGTTCATGGTAAGAAAATTTAAAAAGTTATTTAAAACTAATAAATTTAATCAAGTGCAGGATAAAATAAGAAGAAGAAAGGTAAAATACTACCACTACAATGAAGAAAGACATTTGAAAGATAACCGCCCTAAATTAAAGAGCAAGGGCAAGGACAAGAGCAAGGACAAAAGACTAGTCCAGAAATGCATCAAAATCTAAAGGCGACGTGGGACGAAATGTTGTCCGAGTAAGAGATTGAAGTCATCGCTGGACTTGCGCTAGTGGCAAGTCACCAAGAAGATGACAAAGTAAGTTCATCGGAGATGAGCATTGAGAGCATCGATGAAGGGGGAGGAACATTGGAAGAAAGTAGCTCTACAGAGGAGCATCAGATTTTGAGATCGACAAGATAAGTCAGGTACGATCTCTACCTCCAGATAAATTGTTTGAATTTATAAAAATATTGTCAAAAAGTTCTTACAAATTATAAATTTAAAATAGAAAATATAAAAAAGAAAATATAAAAAAGAAAATGATGAATTAAAACTAACATTAGCAACATCCCGTCAATTAGAAGATTTTGACAAGATAAAAGTTGAAAATGAAAATCTAAAATTATAAATAAAAAATTTGAAAAATTTTGCATGCCCACATGTTTAATCAGCTCGATATTATTCAGGACTTAATTGGTATTATAGATAACATAAGAACCAAATCAGAAAAACTATCACCAAAATATATTATTAAAAAATTTCTTATTAATCCGGTAGGAAGGAATTTGAATTTCAAAATCATGCTTGGATTAAATTTTTATGCATGTCTTACATTTGATTTGATATTTTTATTTCTTAGAAATAATTATTTGATTTAATATTTTTTTGTATAATTTCTATTTGAAATAATTTGATCCTAATTTTTCTAAGAAAGAGGAATTCAATACTCATCTGTAGGAAAAATTTTTAATTTTTTTTATCATTAAATTATTTAACAAAAATCATATTTTTCTATTTAAAATTATTTCACAGAGTTATTATTTCAAACTTTATTTTTCTATGAAAGATTATCGTATTCTCTTTGTAAGATTTTTTTTGAAATTTTTGCCCATTGTTTTATTTTTCTATGATTTTTTTTCTAAAATCATATTTTTTTTTAATTTGGAATTATTTAGGATAACTAATTGTTAAAAAATTTATTTTTCTATAAAAATGCGTCATGTTATCCGTCCAAGAATTTTTTTTTTTTAAAAAAAATTTTGTGACCGTTATTTAATTTTATATAAATTATTTATCCAAATAAAAATTTTTAATGTTAAAAATTCTCAAAAAAAATAAATTTTTTAAAATTTAGTTTTTTTTGCAATGTTACATGCTCTATTACATTTTCAGAAAATATTTCAAGATTTTTTGAGGTTAATAACTTTTTTAAGCATTTTTTTCAAACTATGGCTTTTTGTAGAAAATAATTTATTTTTGCTTAAAATGATATAAATTTATAAATTGAAAATCCAAATTATTGAAACTCAAACTTCTTGATCTTTATTTAGTCAGTTTTCTTTTTAACCCTTAGACTCTATTTGAGATTGATTTCAAAGTTATATTCTTGCTCTACCATCATTTTTAATGTGATCAAATAAGGAGAACTAGAGGTTAAGTCTAGGGGGAGAGTATATTTTTTTAATTTTTGCATAATTTTTCTTATATGCAAAATATGCACTTACCATTTTTAGTACTATCTATATTTTGGTTTACCCTAATTTAACTTGGGATTGCTCACATCAAAATGGGGGAGATGTGTAAGTACCCCGTAGTAGTTTTGATGTAATCAACCAAGTCAAGTTAAGTCATATTTGTTGGTGCAATATCCCTTAGGTCAAGGTTGACTGGTTTGACCAAGCTTGAGTCTTGGTCATAGTTTCGATGTTTGACAATACATGTAGACACAATGGACAATGCAGATGCAGTTGTTCATATGGGGAGATTCTGATCAGGGACTGATCAGGGTGAATGAAGAAGAGTCAAGTAGGTCAAAAGTGACCAGATACCTGACTGGGAAGTCCTAACTGGAAGGTTAGGCAGATGGAAAGTCCTAGTGAGTGAAGCTAGGCAGAAGGAAATCCTGGTGAGTGAAGCCAGGTGAAAGTCCTAGTGAGTGAAGCTAGGCAGAAGGAAATCCTAGTGAGTGAAGCCAGGTGAAAGTCCTAGTGAGTGAAGCTAGGTGAAAGCCCTGGTGAGTGAAGCCAGGCAAGGGAAAATCCAGATGGATCAAGGATGATCGAACATCTGGTGTTGGGAAGTCCAAGTAGGTCAAAGGATTGACCAGATACTTAGCACGAAGAGAAAAGTCCAAGTGGGTCAAAGGGATTGACCAGACACTTGGTGGGGAGTTCTGGCAGGTCAAGGGAGTGACCAGATGCTAGGTATGATGTACCAACAGGTCAAGGTTGACCGGATGTTGGTTTGAGAGGCATGAGACTTGGTTTTGGGCAAAAACCAAGAGCTGGATCGATCAGTGGATCGATCCAGGCCTTTCCTAGCGAACAGAGAGCCTTTGAATCGATCAGTGGATCGATCCAGAGGTCCCAATCAATCAGCCGATCGATTGGGACGCTGCTGCTTCGCACGATAAGCGCTGGATCGATCCGTGGATCAATCCAGGCTTTTTTCCAGAACACAGAGGCGCTCTGGATCGATCCGTGAATCGATCCAAAGCCTCCCCGATCGATTGGGAGTTTTCGAATCGATCGGGATCTGACCGTTGCGTCGTATTTGAGCTGCAGGTGGGCGTCTCCTTCAACACTTCTTCACCGATTCATTTCAGATCTTCACCAGCTCCTCCACAGCTCTTCTCAAGCTCGAGATCGCCAGTTCTTGAAGGTTCTTGGAGGTTCTTCCAAGTCAAGAGGCGGATCAAAGCAAGGAGAAGAAACTAGGGTTAGGGTTTTTGCACTCATTGTAAGCTTGTATTTCATTACCTTTCCCTTTCTTCTTGTATTGAGTCTTGTAGGGCTTCTCCGCCCTTGGTAGTTACCATAAAGGAGAGTTTTATTAGTGGAGGGTGTGTGTGTAGGTGTGGATCCTTGGACTAGTCACCTCTTGTGAGGTGGATACCAAGTAAACCAACCGTGTTAGCGTTGTATGTTGTCTCTCTGTATTTCCGCTATGCATTCTTGAATAAACAAGCAACGATGAGCATCTAGCACGCGAAGAGCTATTCCCCCCCCCCCCCCCCCTCTAGCTACTTTTCGGTGCTAAAAATATTATATTTTGATATCCTGTGTGTAAGTGTGCAGGAACTTAGAAGCATAGGAAGTCGAGCAAAAGATGCAGCTAGCGAGAATGACGACATGAGAGAGAGTTGACAAGCTTGGTACGTCCAAGGGACGAGGCGTTGCGGAAGAGTACATTAGTAGACGAGAAGGAAGTGTGCGACAGTTTCGAGGGACGAGAAGCTGGAGCGAAAGGTTGCTCAAGAAGGTTGGAAGATGAGTTCGAGTGAGCCCTATTCCAGATGGCTAAAATCACCCAAGCAAGAAGAACCAGAGCAAGGGCCCAGAATGAAAAGTCAACAGGATGTTGACTCATTGTCCAGACGCCCGGACCAGGTCTGGGTGCCCAAATCACTTGGGCGCCTCACCCAGCAGGGGCTGTGTCGACCAAGTCTGGGCGCCTAGAACCCTTCTAGGTGCCCAGACCAGAAAGTTTATCCAAACGCACGCTATTATGATTTGGTGCGACGGGGATAAAATTTTATCCCCTGCCAAGCACCTAGAACCCTTCCAGGCACCCCAATCAGGGCTATAAATATAGCCCTGATCCCAGTAGTTGAAAAATAACACTTGTAATCGATTCCATTTAAGTTTATCTTTGTATTGTGAGCCTTGATTGCTGTAAGAGGCTTCTCTGCTCGAAAGAGACTTTAGTGAGCTTTAATTTTCTTGGATTTACAATCTGCTGATTACAAACCAAGTAACTCTTTTTGTGTCTCTTTCTTTTAATTAACTTCTTAATTCTTTTATACAAGTTCTAATTTTAATCAAGCTGTAAAGATCGATAAAGGTGTTTTGTTTGAATTTATTGTGTAGGCTATTCACCCCCCTTCTAGACGACTGCCAAGGGTCCTACATAAGATACCTTATGCATCTGCAATAGGATCTTCCATGATGCTATGTTATGTACGAGGCCTGACATATCATATGCTCTGAGTGTTATGAGCAGATACTAGTTTGATCTAGGAATGGATCACTAGACGACTGTCAAGATGATCCTTAAGTGCTTGAGAAGAACTAAGGATATGTTCTTGGTATATAGAGATGGTGATATAATCATACGCGGATATATAGATGCAAGTTTCTAGACGGATAAAGATGACTCAAAGTCCCAGTCTAGATTCATATTCATAATAAATGGAGGCACAGTTAGTTGAAAAAGTTCCAAGCAAGATATTGTTGCATATTTTACTTGTGAGGCAGAATACATTATAGCTTCAGCAGCAGCAAAGGAAGCAGTTTAGATCAAGAAGTTCGTTGCCAAACTTGGAGTAGTTCCATCTGCTATTGAAGCATTACTTGTTTACTGCGACAACACCGAAGCTATTACGCAAGCAAAGGAACCTATGTCTCATCAGCGATCAAAACACGTGCTTCGCCGCTATCATCTTATCAAGGAGATCATTAGTAGGAAAGAAATACAGCTCAAGAAAATTCCCACTAAAAGGAACCTAGCGAATCTTTTGACAAAGACTCTATCACAAAGTAAGTTTAAGAGTCACATTCATACTTACAGTTTAGGACACTGTGGCGATTGACATTAGGCCAAGTGGGAGTGTTAGATTTTGAGGGATGTCCTAAGGCAATAGTCTTACAATTTTTACTAAATATAGATTCACTATTTGAGTATATATTATATATTTGATTGTCTTAAACTCATTTACTGAATGCCCATAATACAATTGATAACATGAGAGAAATTGTGATTAGATCACAACTAGTGAATATCTTTACATGTGTAATTATGAACGTATTGGAATTTCCCTAGTCGTCAAATTGATGTATTCAGACATCATCAATTCTATAAGACTAGCACGGGTTATACTCCTTGGTTCATCAAACAACTATTTTCTCACTGGCTGGAGACATTAGGATGTCGAGAGTTAAACGTGGATGCTAGTTATGATAACTGGTTCATTAGAGTGACTCATTGTAAGACTTCATATGGTTATCTATATATATAGATATGTCTATGAAGCTCTTACTATAGCTCGAGTGCAAATTTCCTTTGACTTTAGGTATACAAGTCATCTTGGGCATGGAGACTTATACTTTAACATCTTAAGAAAGCACCTCATTGAGGTGTAGACCTGAGATGATTGGGTATAAGTCGAAATACCTAAAGATATTTGGATAGCCCATAGAGGATTCACCACTCTTTGCAAGGAGATGTATACCCTATGACCACTCATTAGGATTATTATTCAAAGTCTTTGGCTAAAGCATCACGAGTTAAGAGTATGAGACTCTTGTACGAGTGATTTAAATTTATAGAACGAGGAAATATTATTTGGACTAGGTGTGGCATAGTCATTCTAGTAGGGGCAAATACATAGACCATGTCCAGAACCAAGTAGGTATAAGATGAGTGAAAGAAACAAGGTATGACTCACTGTAGCTGTTAAAGAGTTTAGAATTAGTTCTTAGATCAATTATGATTTTCCAGCTAATTGGGGATCATGATGTACTACTAGGTGTCACTCATGATCATTCTATAATTAAGTAGTTAATTATGGATGACAAAGATGAACTGGGAACCTATTGGGTCACACATACTAACTAGTCTTTGAAAGACGTAAAATAAGTTAAAGAATAAGATTCTTAGATCAAGAGATAAATATTTGGTTGGACCATACATAAGATAAATATAGAAATATTTGTCATAATGGAAGTGCAGATGGGTTACATCTCTTATGGTAGCATTGGACCATATTTGATTCAATCATGAATTAGTCATGAACCAAGTTAGTTTAGTTGTGAACCAAACCAAGGAGTTAATGAGCTAATTTTTGGTTAAGGATAATGGGTTGGATTTGAGCTTTCTAATCTAACTCATTAAAGAGGATTATATATAGATGTAATTAAGAGAGAATTAGATGCAAGTTTCATTATTTGGTTGATTGACTTTTGGAAATCCAATCCTCCTCTCCCTCTCCTCTCTCTCCCATCGCCAACAAGAGGGCTCTCCCTCTTGTTGCCGTGACCACCACAAGGGAGGAAAACTCTCCCTTTTATGCTTCTCTTCTTCTCCCTCTTGATCCCTCTTCTTCGCTAGCTCGTGGCTTTTAACTTCCGAAGGAGAGACTTATACTCAAGGAATTGTCTTGAGGAGCTCGGTGTGGATACGAATAGAGGAGAGGTTCAACAATGTCACTATGGTTGATGCTCTTCTCGTTACAGGTCATCTGTAAGGTATACCTAGAGTAAATTTACTTCCCGTAAAATTCTAATTATGTAATCATATTTGGCATGTTGTAAGTCTTGTATGCGTGTGGTGTGTGTGATATAATAATACAATAACAAACAAAAAATACCTTTCTTGAAACTTACAACTTGATTAAAATTAACACTTGTATAAAAGAATTAAAAAGCTAATTAACAAAAGGAAAGAGGCACAAAGATTTACTTGGTTTGTAATCAGGGGATTGCTAATCCATGACATTGAAAGCTCACTATAAATCTCCTTCAGGCGGAGAAGCCTCTTATAGCAGTTAAATCACAAAAATAAATAGAAGAAGAATAATTTACAAGCATTCTATTTAGCTACTGGGATTAGGGCTGTATTTATAACCCTGATCCGGGATCTTGGAAGGATTCTGGGCGCTTGGACTTGGATAAAACTTTATCCATGTTGCACCAGATCACGACAGTTAGTCCAGGTGTTTGGTCCAGATTTGGGCACCCGAACTAGGCTAAACCAGCTCTTGACTAGGGTGCACACCTGGGCATCCTAGTTGCCTCGGGTGATCTAGGAGCTCGTACCAAGTCCGGGCACCCGGAATAGCTCTAGGTGCCCTAACCAGAGTCAACTTGGAGTTGACTTCTTGTTTGGGTCTTCTGCTCCGTCTCCGCTTGCTTGGGTGATTTTGGCCAGCCGGAATAGGACTCACCCGAAACCATTTTCCTGGCCTTCTTGAGCAACCTTCCTCTCTGGCTTCTCATCCCTCGGAACCATCACACGCTTCCTTCTTGTCCGCTAGTGTACTCCACTCGCTTGGGTGATTTCGGCCATCCGAAATAAGGCTCACCCGAACCCATTTTCTGACCTTCTCGAGCAACCTTTGACTCCGGCTTCTCATCCCTCAGAAACCCCGTGTGCTTCCTTCTCATTTGTCAGTGTACTCTTCTGTATCACTTTGTCCTTTTGACGCACCAACCCTTCAGCTCTCTCCAGTGTCGTCTTTCTCACTAGCTGCATCTTTTGCTCGACCCCTTATACTCCTAAATTCCTGCACACTTAGACACAAGACATCAAAAGACAACATCACCTAACTTGACTTGGTTAATTACATCAAAACTATTATGAGATACTTATATACTCCTCTCAAGAGAGTGTACCTGATACCAAACTGGTCTTTCAGACCGTTTGAGCTTTTGCTCAGCATCCCCTACCCACCCTGTCTTTTGCTTGGTGTCCGCGACCTCCAGGACTTTCACTTACTATCTTCAACTCGTAGGATTTTCTGCCTGAAATCCTTAACCTGCTAAGACTTTCCACCCAGTCCCTCGGACCATGAGTTCCCTTGCCAAACCATAACTAGAGCTTTCCACCTGCCTAGTATTCAGTAGGAGTTTACCTTGCCTAAGCTCACTTAGGACTTTCCTGCACACTCAGTCAAGCTCATTAGAATAATAACAAACCTTAAGTTTGAACCCTTTGCCATTATAAAAATTTAGGTTCAATCATCTAGTGCTTCCTGCACCAACAATCTCTCCCTTATTTATTATGACAACACAATTCAAAGTTAAGTAAAACATAACAAATTAAGAATAACTTAAAACATAAACAAGTAAGATTTTTCAATTTCTTTTTCAAAGTTTATAATTTCTATGCATACTTTTCAAGGGTTTCCTAAATATTTTAAATGTAAGCTCCCCATGAAAAATAACTCTTAACTTCAAAAAACTTCTTTAAAAATTTAGCTTTTAAAATACTTAGGTTTTGCAAAACTTAACTTTTGATATTTTGAAAAAGAACTTGATTTTAAAATTTATAAAAGTACTTGATTTTGACAAAAAAAAACTTAATTTGAAACTTAACTTTTAATTCTTTTTCTTCCCTTTGACCTATATCAAAAATAATTTAAAAAACTATAAGGAACTCCCACTCAATTAATGCCTTAGTTTTTTTTTAAAAAAAACTTTTAAGTACTTGTTTTGAATGGAAATTTTGAATACAAAAGTATTTAAATCATTATTTTATTTTTAAAAAGTTTGAAAAATTAGGTAACACATGAGTAAAATCCTAGAATCCAAGCATGAAAATAATCAAAGTACATTTTTGTTAAAAAATATTTTAAAATAATCATCTACTTTTCTTAATAAATATCTAACCATTTATTACTATCTAGCTATTAGAAAATAGTAGTTTAGGTAAAATTAATTTTTGAATAATTAATTAAAATTTTAAAAATAATTTAAGTTTTGAAATTTAGTTTAATTTTTGAAATTATTGGAAGTTTTGAAAATGAATTAAGTTTTTCAAATTAATTTAGTTTTAATAAATATTTTAAAGTTTTGAAAATTAATTAAGTTTTCAATTAATTAAGTTTTGAACTTAATTTAAGTTTGAAAATTAATTAAGTTTTGAAATTAATTTAAGTTAATTTAAAGTTTTAAAAATTAATTAAGCTTTAAAAATTAATTTAGTTTTAAAAATTAATTTAGTTTTAAAAATTAATTTAAAAATTAAAAATTAATTTAGTTTTTTAAATTAATTTAAAATTTTGAAAATTTAATTAAGGTTTTGAAAATTAATTAATTTTTGAAAATCACTTTTAAAGTTTGAAAATTAATTTTAGGTTTGGAAGATATTTAAATTTCAATTTTAAAAAATATTTAAGTTTGAATTTTAAAAAATATTAAGTTTTAAAGAAAAATTTAGGTTTGAATTGTGTTAAAGTTGATTTAAATTTGATTTGGTTTGTATTTGACTAATTTATTTGAAATTGATTCAATTGACTTGAATTTAATTGATTTGAATTTGATCAATTTATTTGAATTTGGATGATTTATTTGAATTTGATTCAATTGGAGTTAGATTAAGTAAGTTGATTGATTAGTTTGTGAAAGTCAGGTTAAGCAGGTTGATTGATTAGTTTGTGAAAGTTAGATTAAATAGGTCTAGATTGATTAATCCTAACATCTCATCTATTTCTGAATTTTCAATCAGGGAGCTTATATTTATATTGTTAACACTCCCTTCATACAAGGTTGGAGTACTTGACTTGATTGACCTACCAAAAACTAAATTGATTAAATAAATTTTTAATATAGGTTGCATTTGAGTCCCCGACCTCTTGCTTTGATAGCATGTTCAAGTTGATTGATGTCTCCTCAGGGTGGTGCAGTGGGTAAAGCATGGGGTGTTGCCACACGAGGTTTTGGTGTCGAAACTCGGCATGCCTGAGAATGTCTTCCTCTATGTCTTGGCCACCTATACTAATGTTTAGTAGCCATCCATGATTTACCTCCTCTGTGTTAGCCTAGAGATAAGTTGATAGGAGCACTGAGGGTGAGCGAATCACCTTTTGCCACATGTTCAAGTTGATTGACAAACCACTTGACCCAAACTTGAGTTATTAGGAAACAAACCAATTTATATGTTTATATTGTAAGCACAATCTCAATGCCTAGGTCTTTGGGTAACATCTATTTTCAGTAAAAAGTCATTCTTTTGAGCTTTTTTTCACTGTTCTTAAAAAAAGTAGATCAGGAGATGGACCATTTGTAATTATGGACCAGATTGTGACTATGATCCAGATGCAATTGGTTGCAATCCCTCCCTAGGTTCACTATCCCCGTAGATTATAGTTTGGGTCACGGCGGGTGGCCGGAGGCTACCTGGAGGCCGCCTCTCACTCAACGCCAAGCTGCCTGGTCACTTGGCCAACATCGACGGCCTCCAGGCTACATCCGACCATCCATCCTGACCCAAATTATAGTCTGGGCGGGAGTGAACCCAGGGAGGGATCATAACCAATTGTAAAATTTTTGTATTGCCTGCAGAACAATGTTTCATTACCTTCCAGTTAAAATAAAAAAACATGCCATGTAACAACAATATCAGTAAAAGAATAACATATAATTGATGTGTTACCGCAAGCACATGGTCATCATCAAATAATAAAATTTATAATTCGATCCCACGAGGATTGAGGATTAAATGCTAATTGGTTTTGCACTTTGAATTTAACTAGACAACAATCAATAAATGAGTGTTTTGGATTTTCAACTAGGATACGAAAATAAAAGTAAAGAAAGATAACTGAGGAAGTCCTTTATTAATAAAATATTCTAGGTCAAAGGTTTCATTGTAATGGTGGATGTTGTGTTATGAATTGACCCATTCCAAGTTCTCTGCTTGCATGTTTGTAGGACAGTGTAAACATCTACTGAATTCCACCCCGCGACGGTGTATCAGAGTACTTTCCTTACTAGTAACCAAGTATGTCATCAAGTGAAGAAGTAATTTAGAGAGTCCAGATTTTCAGTAGAGTACCTCCTATCACAAGGTCTCTCTTGAATATACGTCTCTATATTACGTAGGTCACTAGTGTAAAATACGGTGCCCAAATAATAATTAAATAATAAGGTTATTTGATAAATAATCTTATTGGATTTTTCAGGAATTTTTAGGAATTTTCTGGGATTTAATTGGAGCTTGTTTGACATATTTTAAGGGGATCAAGTATTAAGTTTAGAGAAAGCCTCTTTGGAATACCTAAAAGTGAGGAATCAACTTAGACTTTAATTGAGCAAACCCTAAGTTTATTTCGTTAATTCCTTTTTCCTCCCCGATTCCTTTCTCTCCTCTCCTTCATTGCGCCGAACCCTTTTCCCCGAGTCCTCACCCCGCGATTCGCCGCACCACCGCCGACCGCGATGAACCGCACAGCCGGCGACTTCTTCTCCCTCGAGCTATAGCCGCTGGCTCTTCTTCTCGCAAGGGCACCACACAGCTAGCCTTTCCTCCCTCACGCGAGCACCGGAGACAAGCCACGGTACCTGATCGCACGGCGTTGCTCAGGCTGCCGCTCGCCGGAGCTTTCTATTCCTCAGCCTCTCATCAACATCTCTGCTAGATACACACCTTCTCAGACCTTTGCTCCGCACAGCCCGATCTTCAGCGAAAGGGTGGGAAAGCCGAGCCCTAGCTGCCTATTGTGGATGCCGATCTCCCTCTTCATCACTGGATTTGGATCAAGGAGATCCACTGCTTCCCTCATCATCAAATCTTGGACCAAGGAGGTCCAACACCATCTCCTTCCACCAAAGAAATATTCTACCTTCTCGGAGCCCTGCCCTAGCCTAGGCCAGCAACACGCTGCTATTCATTACCGCCTTTGCTCATGATCACAGCAGTAGCATTCATCCGAGAGGAGTTTATGGAATTGGATTGATTCTTGAAGGTAATTAGTTAAACTTGGCAGTAGATTTGGACATTTGATCTTTATGTAGTGTTGATTGGGGGTAGATGTTTGGTAGACAGTGGCTTCGCTTGGCTTCGCTCTTCACATCGCCGATGGTTTGTGGCTGACTCCGTCTGATCCGTGTCAATTTCTGGTTGTTGAAGAAGAAGAGGTAAGAGGATTGTAATGGAGAAATTAATAGATTGTTTGGATGGTTTTCTTTATCTAGTTTGTTGGATGCTTAATTGTTGCTAACCCGTAGAAGTATGTGGATGGATGACATTGAGGTAAAAATCTGATTAGAGGTTGATTATTTAGAGTGTCTGTTTCATTTCTGTAATAAATTGATTATTTGATTATAGAATGGATGGGTTGTACATATTATATGATTAAGGGAGATTTGATTCTTGGCTGTGATGGATTGGGAATCTGTTGAGGCTTGGTTTTGGAATAGGGATGATTTACGTATAAATCTAATCTTGTGAGGTAGATATGGATTTATTTGATGAGTATCAGATTTGGGATTTTAATAATCTGTTGATAATAGAGATTCAATTTAATTAATGGATGACCTAAATTGATTTAATCAATTGGATGGATTAAACTAGGGTTGACAGTGGGCTGAACGTTATTTGACCTTTGAGGTTAATCATTTCGATTAGGGTTTTCCCTAGTTAGTTTGAGTTTTGGGAGTTTAGCTAGATATTACATATGTGATTAGCTAAACTGTACATCGTGTGATTTGCAGGATTTCGATATGAGATGAGCGTCTTGACGTGAGATCGTTTGATATGATCGACATATAAAGGCGGGTATTTCTTGCGTTATTTGTATTTTGGATTTTGTACTTGTTTATGTATTTGTATTGTCTTGTATTGGGTTTGATATTATTGTGTCAAGCCGAGCCAGCTCGCAGTTAGTTGATTTGTGTTTTGTGACTGTTGTTTGTGATTTCCGCTGTGTTGATTTTTAGTACAGCCGTGTGGGCTGATTTATATATCTATATAACTGCGTGGTTGTGTTTATTTCTGTTCCAGCCGAGTGGGCTGCTTATATAACTGCGTGGTTGTGTTGATATATTCCAGCCGTATGTGGCTGATGTATATTGTATGTATGTATGCCTCAGATTGTCACCCGTACAGGGGAGGTGCTGCCGAAATTTTTCGGTACGGTCTCCTCTGGGGGCGTGACAACTAGCGTATCATATGAATAGGGGAAGCCCATTAGGTCAAGTGGTAGACTTATCCATACATAGAACTGTTCTCCCTTAGGAGGTTATGTTCCATATAGAATGATAGTTACCTTAGATATCCAACTTCAAACAAGTATTCTAAGGTCATGCTGAGCTATATTAGAACGTACACTCAAAAGAGACAACAAACTATGCATCTCTCCAATGAAAATTCAAGTTCATGCCCAGTCCCAAATATAGACACACAACAATGCATTTAACTCATAAATAAGGCCTATATATATAGAAATATAATTTAGATAGATAAATTCATACTCATAAGGGAAAGCCTACTTACTAGCATTTCATTGAACAGAACAAGTGTCATACAAGCTTCATCAAACCAGGAAACTAACAATTCAATAGAGTTTACAATATTTCACACATTACAATTACTTCCTACATCCTATAATAATGAAAATCTACTTCATAAGTGAAAGATCTACTATCCAAGAGCTCATATACATAAGAATTTCAAGAACCCTAAAGAGAGGGAAGAAAAACTTATCTTGGAGTTGAGTGAAGCCCCCGGATGAAGATCTTGGAGTGTTGATGAGGATGGAGCAGCAGGATGGCCTCAGATTGCCCAGATGATGCCTTCTGATGCTAAGATTTAACCTAGATGGTCACTTTTCTCTTAGGACCCTCCTCTCAAAATAAGGAGATGAAGTGCCTCTTAAATAGAGGCGAAGCACGAGGTGACCCTACCTCTAGGCACGACCTAACCATTGCTTGGGCTTCTGGCCGTGCCATTTGGCACGACCAAAACCTACTTTGCTCTGGCTTTGGTAGCTTGGCCATGCATTTTAGCATGGCCTTTTCTGCAGCTAGCTTCTTGGCCATGCCATGAGGCATGACCAGAGCCAAATTGGTCTGTTCACATGGCTAGGCCGTGTCATTTGGCACGGCCGAAATAGAGCAACTCTGCTTTTCTTCTTCTGGACCATGCCATTTGGCACGTTCAGCTTTTCAAAACTGCACCTTTAGGTATATGGCCATGCCTCAAGGCATGACCAAGTCTAACTTGGCACTGGAGGATGGCACGTGCATATTTTGGCTGTGTCTCAAGGCACGACTTCTCCCTTTTCTTATGCTATTTTTTCCTTCTAGCCATGTCATTTGGCATGACCATGTCTTCTTTGCTTCCTTGGCCATGCCAATGCACACGGCCACCATCTGGATCTTCATCTGGATGTGCCTCAAGGCATGGCTAGACCCAATTTGGTTCTGAAATGACTTGGGCACTCCAATCCTTGCTTCAGTTAATCTTCATTTGCGTCTTAAGCGTCTTTTTTCGTTCCAAACTGCTCCTGAAAGTGAAAATAAACACCGAGCAGATCTCTAAATGTAAAATAGTAATTATGCTGAAAGTGGTGCAAAACACATAGATCATAAACATAAAATATAAATAGATGTGCATCAAATAGTTCAAAATAGTATATATAATCTACGCGCATCAATAATTCCTTCTAAACAACATAATTCATAAAAAGGAGCATTAATAAGTAAAGACAATATGGGAAGGATGAGCAAGTTTTTAGAAGAAAGGCTTAACATAAAAATCTTGTTTGACAACTTAACATGCCATTAAAAACAATGGAAATGTTGGATTAAAAATTGAGTGGTAAACAAGCCAAGGATAATTTTGCTAGTACAGAGGATATTTGCAATAAAAAGTCGCATTTAATTGATGGAAGCACTAATATGACCAATGAATTCATGAATGGAACAATATTTCATTGTAAAAAAACTTTATTTTTTGTTAATTTGTAGATTCAGATAATACCTTCAGATGGTCACGATGGTTTTTAGCATAAAATTCCACAGATTGTAGGCTCTGCATAAAAAAGTCCTGTAACAAACACAAATATTTGCATGGACACATTCAATTTATCACGGATTGATCATGATGACAAACACGGATTGATAGGATTAACACAGATTGATTATGATGACATACATATACGAATCTAGACACAAATAGTCTTCAGAACTCCAGAGCAGAAAAGCATTCAGTTTTTTTTTTTTTTTGTACATGTGGTATACTTTTCAGAACTACATAGAATACTCATGCAATGTTCCACACCGTCAAAGATTTTTTTTCTCTTTTCGGCAAAGTTGAACATCAGAGAATTAGGGAGGAGATAGTTAAGGTTAGTGGCAGTATAAAGTTGATGCTATGCAGCCACCTCTTCTTTCTCCTCCCTTTTCTCCTCCCATTGTTTCTTCCTCCTCTTCATTGTAGGAATTATATTTATTAATTGTACAAAACAATTAAATATTTACAACAATCTCTTGCAGATCTACAATCGGTGATGGTAGAACTTACTGTCGAAAGAGCGATCACAAAGTCAGAAAGCTCTCTGCAATTCCTCGTACCAAATCCCACCGCCTCAGATGTTCTTATTCCTCTCTTGTTGTCTCTTTTTCCACCACCATGAATGATCCTTAGACACACCCCTTATAAAGGAAAAATAACTCAGAGGTATAATAGACTTTTTTCATTAAGAGTAGTGGGCAATGTGGGCACATTCCCATTTCCTACATCTCCCACTCGTTCAAGGTAAGTCACGAAGACTTGTTCATTCAGGTAAGTCACTAAGACCAGTTAATCACAAAGACCTAATAAGTCACATAGACTATTTGAGAGTTTGGTCACAAAGACCATATTAGAACATTCAATCCATACTTAGAGAAAATGGTTCATGCGACAACAAGTACACTGAGTAATAGTTGCTAAGAAGATTGTTACACCTTACATAACTGCTCTCTGAGCGATCAATGCTAACAAAGTTATTACACTTTACTTAGTCATTCTTCCAAATAAATTAGAGTCACACTCTTCATGGAACATAACCTCTCTCTCCTGGTGGCCCTTTATCTAGGATTTATCCAATCTCCCAGTGACACACAGTCATTATTTTAGAGATACCCATGTCTTGCTATTTATCCAGATTAAATAATCTTCATTTACAACAATATAACCATCTCTAATCCCTTATAATGACTATTATCTCAAGAGCATGCTCCATATTCAAATATTTACTATCATTTCTATACATAACAGAAATAGGTCGACTAGTAAATAACATCAAAAAATATAAATATATTTAATCTTCCTTTTTAGCTAGAATCTATTGATTTCAATCAGTCATTTTTCTAATTATGCTCCATAGACCGAATCATCCATAGCCATAGGATACAAGCTAAAGTAAGAGGCACTGATTAAAACTTCAAGTAAACAACTAAATAGTCACTAAGGACAAAAACTGAGATTAACTTATAATATCAAAGGTCTCACATAGTAGAGAAACAGGGATCCATTCTTCTACTACCTTTATTGTCATAAAAGCACATATGGTATGAATCACATGTTATGTTGTTATTCTCTTTATTAAAAAGAGCGCATGTTGTCTTCAAATTTAATATCGTACAGATTTTGATCTAGACATACCTAATGTTTAACCTTGAATTCAACATATGAATTCTAATATGGTTTTCAACAGGTTTAGTAAATGGTGGGTTCATTTACTTCGATCATTATTAACATATAAATGATCTCAACTTGATACAATTATCAAAATGACCTTAACTTATGGTCTGTCTCTTTTTGTAGCTACTTAAGCTGTCCCATAAGCAATGGTCTTACCTCTATTTGTACTCAACAAATAGAGATGATTGTTCATGTGAATGGACCAATCTCAACCTGCCAACATGCTCATCGAGATTTTGAATGTAACAAAATCATATACATATACACTGAATAAATTATGACAATTCACACAATCAAATCACAAAGTTTGATTGTTATTTCAATATTGTTACATTTTATGAAGTCCCAAAGACTTTATATATTCTTTAAATGACTCTTTAATCATTGGTTTAGTAAAACGATTTGCAAGCATAACACATGTAGGGATATACTCAAGAATTACTTTTCTTTTAGCCATAATATCCCTCACAAAATTATATTTAATTTATATATGCTTGCATTTGCTGTGATATTTGGGATCCTTGGAAAAAGCTATTGCAACTTGACTACCATAGTAGATAGTTACTGGACTCCCATTGTCCTCAATAATCTTTAGATGCTTCAGGAACCTTCTCAACCAGACTGCTTCTTGCACAGCCGCTAAACATGCTACATATTCAGCTTCTATAGTTGACAAAGCTACACAAACTTGTTTCTTGCTGTTCCAAGAGATAACGCCACTATTCAGCAAGAATGCATAGCCCGATGTGGATTTTCTATCATCCAGGTTCCCAACCCAGTCTGCATCTGAATAACCTTTCAGATTTATATCTGATCCTTAAAAATAGAGACAATAATCTGTTGTCACCTTCAGATATCTGAATATCCTTTTTACTGCCTTTCAGTGTCTCGATCATGGATTTGATTAGAAGAGACTGACTAAGCCAACAATATAGCTGATATAGGAACGAGTACACAACATAGTGTACATCAAACTACTAATAAAACTGGCATATGATTTTTTATTCATTTCAACTATTTTCTTTGGAGTTTTGAGACACATACTCTTGCTCAAAATAGTACCTTTCACAATAGGTATATATTCTATGTTGCAATTAGACATGCTAAAATGATGTAACATCTTATTTATATAAGACTCTTGTGACATACCCAAAAGTCTTTTAGGACGATCTCTAATGATCTTCACCCCTAAGATGTACTTAGCTTCTCTCATATCCGTTGTATCAAATTGTGATGACAACCACTTCTTGACTTCATTCACATATCCAATGTCATTTCCAGCTATCAGCATATCATCAACATATAATGATAAAATGACATACTTTCCTTTTTCTCTTTTCAAAAAAATACAATGATCCTCATTGATCATTTCGAAATCATAAGATAAAATGACTTCGTTAAATCTTGTGTTTCATTGTCTTGACGCATGCTTTAGCCCATATATAGACTTTTTAAGTCTACATACTTTCTCCTCTTGGCCTTCAGCAATGAAACCTTCTGGCTGAACCATATAGATTTTCTCGTCAAGCTCACTGTTAAGGAAAGCGGGTTTTATATCCATTTGATGTAATTCCAAGTCATAATTTGCCAGAAAGGCCAAAATAACTCGTATTAATACAAATTTCATTACGGGAGAAAATATCTCTTCAAAGTCAATACCCACCATTTGGGTATATCCTTTTGTAACTAAACGAGCTTTATTCCTAGCAGATATCAAAATAACCCAGGGCCGAGACATTGGACTGTCGTAAAGCATATATTAAAATACTTGAAAAGGACTAGAAATTATATGCTAGTTTACCAGGCAGATGGTTTACTCCTTGTAGGTTACATGGATTCTGACTTCCAATCAGATAGGGACAATAGTAAGTCAACCTCAGGGTATGTGTTTACTTTGGGAGGTGGAGCCATAACATGGAGGAGTGTTAAGCAGAAATGCGTTTCGGACTGTACCATGGGAGCTGAGTATGTGGCAACCTTTGAGGCAGCTAAAGAAGCTGTATGGCTCAAAAACTTCTTAATGGACTTAGATGTGATTCCTGATTTGCCCAAAATCATCATAATTTATTGTGATAATAGTGGTGCAGTAGTAAACTCGAAGGAACCACGAGCCCATAAGGCAAGTAAACACATTGAGCGCAAGTATCACTTGATACGAGACATCGTAAAGTGAAGAGAAGTTGTTGTCACCATGATTGCATTAATAGATAACCTGGTAGATCCTTTCACTAAGGCCCTTCCGATGAGAGCTTTTAATGAGTATGTTGAGGGGATGAGAATCAAATGTATGGCAACATATATGGTAGCATAGACTTTTAGTATAAGTAGGAGATTGTTAGAATGTATACTATAAGCCTAGCTTTTGTATGAACATCTGTTTTTGAGATATTTTGAAATGAGAATCACTTTTGTCAAATGTCTGTATTTTATATTTATATATATGTCGATGCAGTTATCCATTTAATTTATATTGTAGATAACATGGTGTGTGGTGCCACACAGAAGATCATGTTATCGGTTCCTTAAAAATTATAAATAGTAGCTCACAACCAAGATGGATAGGGGCAAACCATTTGAACGATTGTAGTGTAATTTGGTATTAGTTTGTCTTGACTATATAATTATACTAGTACACTATGTGTGTATTGATCAGGACCATTTGAGGTTGTTCAATTTATACTGACTATATAAAAGAACAGAACCTCTATTATTATGGATGTGCGTACTCTTAATCCTGGTATAATAACAAACACATATACTTAGTATTTATTTCTTTAACTTATCAATAGGTGAGATTTATTCGTTATATCAATAGACCCGATAAGTTGGAAGATAGTACCATTTATATGGTGTGTTGTTGATTATAAAGGGAAACCATGTCCTATTTATTTAGGTTGATGATGTCCCCTTGAGGAGCTCATAAGGATTATCATGTAAACCCTGTAGGTGGGCTTAGTCTGACATGATAATAAAGTTGAGTGGTACTATTCTTGGAGTCAGATGTTAATTAAATGAGTTGTCAGTAACTTATTTAATTAACGAACATACGATATCTTAAACACAGGGAGATTAACGCACTCATGATAATTAGGAGCCCATATTGTAATATGGGATTGATGCAGTAGTTCAATAATGACCCTTTAGTGGTATGGGTTATTATTGATGAACTTGAGTTGAGTGTTCGGGTCGAACACATGCTCATGAGTCCATCAGGAGGTGAAAACCAAGTCCTCCTCTCGGTCCCTGTTGTAGCCTCTATAAAGCCTCACATTCATCCATTTTGGTTTTGCTTCCTACCGAAGAAAGGGGTCGGCCACATCTTTGCTTGGTGCATAAGCAAGGAGCCGACCAAGCCTTACTTGGTGCCCAAGCAAGGAGCTGACCAAGCCTTACTTGGTGCCCAAGCAAGGGGTCGTCCACAATAAAAGAAAAAAAAGAGTTATAAAAAAGGGAGATTTTTTCTCAACGGATTTCTAAAAAAATCTATTAATTTTTCCCCTTTTTTATCTAGCGCCAAGGGTAATAAAAGGAGAGGAGGTTGTGCCACAAAATATAAGTGATAAGTTTTATTTTTCTACACAACTAAATAACCCTCTCTTTTTCTCTAGAGTCGGCGCCCTACATCCATTCTTTCTCCTTTTCTTTCCTCTAGGGTTGGCGCCCCACATCCCTTTCTTCCCTCTAGGTGGGTATTGACTTTGAAACTGAAATCAAGTTCTTTCTAAAATATTGTACATAACGACAATTTCTCAAAATCAATGTTTTATTCCTATCAAAAGATAAATAAACATCTCCCACTGCAACAGCCGCCACTTTCATAGCATTTCGCATGTAGACGGTGGTCTCCCCTTCATGTAGTCGTCGAGAGTCCTGGAACCCCTGTAATGAATTGCAGACATCATCAGTGGCTCCCGTATCTACACACCAAGTACTAGTAGATAACACCGCTAAACATATTTCAATAACTAATGAATGAGATATACCTTTATTGTTCTCCTTTCTGCGAGGACAATCCACCTTCCATTGTCAGACTGCTTGCATGTGAAGCACTTACCCTTCGGCTTCTTCACACCTGCTTGCGGTCTAATCCCTTGAGGTCGAAACACTTTCTTTGCCGAACCAACTTGTTTCTTCTTCTTCTTTCCGCCTTTTGGCTTAGAAGCAGAAATATTTTTAGCAATGTGAACTTAAGAACTTTGATGAAATAACCCTTCTACTGCTTGGAGTTCTGTCAAAAGTTCCACCAACGAATAAACTCTTTTGTTCATGTTGTAGTTCAGGCAAAACTGCTCAAAACTCTTGGGTAGCGTTTAGAGAATGATATCGACCTGAGTTTCCCCATCGATTTCAGCTCCAAGGATTTGTATCTCGTTCAAGTGAGCCATCATTTTGAGGATATGATCCCTCACGGGTGTCCCCTCAGTCATGGTGGTTGTCATCAGGTTTCTCATAGCCTCCTGCCTAGTAACCCGATTCTGGTGTCCGAAGAGTTCTTTGAGATTGTACATCATATCATAGGCAGTAGGCATGGCCTGATGCTGATGTTGCAGCACATTTGACATAGAAGCCAAAATTTAACACCGCGCCATCTCATCTGCCTTGACCCATTTCCTATGTTTGTCAATCTCCTCTTCACTAGAATCGCTATCAGGCACATTAGGACATACCTCAAAAAGTACAAACTTGTATCCTTCAGCGGTTAAGACAATGTCCAAGTTTCATTTCTAATCAATATAATTGGGACTAGTAAGTTTGTTTTCTTTTAAAATAACAGCAAGAGGATTGAAAGCCAGTTTGAAATCCTGAGAATCACAAAATAAAATATTTGGTCAAAACTTTAGAATTTAAAATAATATTGATTCCTCGAACAATATAATTTAAATTCACCAACACCTCAAAATACCGTGAATTTCGTATGCCACGATAGTGTGGACGTATACTAATTCAAACATTTATAAGAGTTAGTTTTATCCATTAATTTTATTATATTGTCAACCTAACTTTGTGACAAATAAAATTAATAGTTGGTTTGTCTTTGGTCACACAAATAATAGCAGTGACTCCGATGGGAGGATACTATTAAATGCGCCTAAGTGTATACCATTACTTGATACTTAGTCCATTAATTAGAATTGTGCCCCTTCAGATGGAGAAGATCACACAAACCTAAATAATTTCCTATAATTATCTATAGAGGAAGTTTGATCAAGTGATCCGTAAACAAACTCATCCGATATGGAGGAAGGCACTTAAAGCCAACACACAAGTTTGTATGCATCACTTACAAACCAATAATGTAGACCGTGGAATTTATTTAATTAATTCTTTTCCCATTTAGTTATTTAAAATCGAGAAATTTTAACATGCATACACATCACACATGCACACAAGTACACAAACACAGCATATAAAGGCAATAAATATGAAAATAAATATCCAACTATTATGGTCTCATCCATCACTGTCCTCCGTATGCCACAACCCTAGCTGTCGCCAACCCTAGCCAGGTGAGGAGGAGAAAACCTAGCCGCCGACCCTAGGGTTTATGTCGTCGTGTCTATCTTGCTTCCTTTTTCGTCGTGCCTCCGGTCCTCAAGGTAGCACCACGTATAGCAAGCCGGAACAATAAGAAATAAAAAATTACATTTATTGATCCTATATTCCACGAAGGAATGTACATGTAATCTAGATCGAACAAAATGTAAAATAAACTAATATAGCTCCGGCTGTATTTAATAATTACAATCATGCATACACAAAATACCCTCGACAAGTCCGAGGGTTCAAATCACATACAAACACAATAGGCCATAATAGTTGAAACTAGGATGCCTACAACCATAGAGTTAATCTATTTTTCATATCCTACTATTATTTGTAACGACCACCCTTCTTACTACTACCACACTCTAAGGATGACCGTTACTTGACTACTAACTCTACTTAACCGGTATGATAAAAAAAATCACATGGAAACCCTACCGAAAAATTCCGGCAGAGTCTCCCCTGTACCGGTGACCATATCCGTAAATACATACAGAGTATACTCAGCCACATGCGGCTGGAACATATATTTCCACAACCACGCAGTTTAATAAATCAAAACATGCAGGTAATGAAAAGCGGAAACATAACTTCTTACTACAAAATTTTCTTATCAACTTAATAAGAAATTAAACTAAACAAATTCTTAAACTAAGTGAGTTCTTTAGCTAAGTCTCAAGGATCTCCATAGTCCACACATCACACACCGTCACAGCATCTCCTTGTCGCCTTCTTCCTTATACTTTAGCTTTTCCTTTATCTGCAGTAGGAGGAAAATAGTATCTATAAGCTAAAAGCTTAGTGAGCGCTATCCTACTCACAAAAACTCGATATGCATGTATATAAATAAAAACATGCTAAAACTGAATGCTAACATGTAAAGCTACTCATGCTCATAAATAGAAAAGAAATCAACTAACTGAAAAGCTAACATGTATAGCTACTCATGCTCATAAATAGAAAAGGAATCATGCTAACTGAAATACTAAACATGTATAGCTAATCATGCTCATAAATAGCAAAGAAATCAATTAACTGAAAAGCTAACATGTATAGCTACTCATGCTCATAATAGCAAAGGAATCATGCTAACTGAAATACTAAACATGTATAGCTAATCATGCTCATAATAGTAAAGGAATCATGCTAACTGAAATACTAAACATGTATAGATAATCATGCTCATAAATAGCAAAGGAATCATACTAACTGAAATACTAAACATGTATAGCTAGTCATGCTCATAAACCAATAAAGGAATCATACTAACTGAAATACTAAACATGTATAGCTAATCATAGAACTATCATGTGTATCAATAGGAAACTGAACTGATACATAAGCTGAACTAATTAATGCTAAACTGAGTCTAACTTGTATTCACATAACTAATTTGTGAAGTTTTGAAAACTATTTACATAATAGATTAAAATAATAATCATGCTGCTGATGGGCTCGGCAACTGTACTTGCTGTGCGCGCATCCCTAACTAAACCCGGGATTGCAAGTTCCGAGTCTAGTAGGATTTACTAGATTATCTAAACCTAGGGACGACTGTGGGAGCCCAACCCAATGGATATCTAATCCAGTACAGTGCCACTGCTGAAAGTAAAATACTGGATCATAAGCTAATTAACTTATCTTGCTTTTACTAGGTTATCTGAACCTAGAGGCGACTGTGGGAGCCCACCCATTGGACCGTAGTCCCATATAAGCTGAAGCAAGACTAAATAAGTTATTTTAAATGCTTCTACTACATTTACTGAGCTATTAAAATGCCTACTGTAGCATTATATTGAGCTAAGCATTTTATCAAGCACTTGGGGTGCACTAGAACACACTCTACGTACTGAAAATCTGTATACAAAGCTTAACATAAATCTTCATGTAAAGCTGAACAAAAATCTGCATATTAAGTTTATCAAAATCTGCATACTAAGCTTATCTAAAATCTGCATGCCATACTTATGAAAATCTGCTTATTAAAAATCTGCATACTTTACTTATAAAAATCTGCATGCTATAAAAATGGAACTGCCCATGTTATTCCAATAGCAAATAGGAAACTAGAACAACTTAAGCATGCTGTGAAAGTAAAACAAATTCAACTACTAGGCATGCAATAGAATCTAGAAAATCTGCTCATGTTATTCTAATAACAAAGGAATCTTAGAAAATAAAGGAATCATTGCTGCATGGAATTAACAGAATATCATGCTTACTAAATCAACACAAAAGGATCTAAACTACTATGAATTGGTGGCTGTTCTTGCCCATGAATATGCACAAAAGATCTATCCAAACATACTAGCGTTCCAAATTGTGCGTGCTCATAAATAAAACTGCTCATACTCATTGGATAGTATGGAAGAAAAATAAATTCTGCAGCAAATAAAATCTGCACTTAATGGAACCTAACATTACGAATTGTTTCCAGCAAAACAAGACCTAAGGAACAGCAAATAAAATCTGCAAATAAAAGCTACTGGTGCTTAACTAATAGCAATGAGAACTGTGCATGCCCAATTCATAGCAAATAAATCTAGGAATTAAGTCTGCTCATGCATATTCAATAGCTAAGAAATAGAAATAAGAATCAATACATGGCAATTAACATCAACTAATTCCTACTGATATGAACTACGAATCAAAGGTGAACTCTGACAAATCATGGCAATTAATCATCAACTAAAGACCTACTGTAATGAACTACAAAACAAAGGTGAAAGTTGACAAGTTATGGTAATTAGCAAGGGACTCAAACTGAAGCTAAAGAACCTAAAGTACTTAATGTTAGGGCTGATCTTGTCCCATGATTAGCAAAAGAAAGATCTAAGCCGAATCTCTGAGGGTGTTCTAAAACCAAAACTTGCTGAAACTAAACTTCTAGGGTTTCATGCGTGCTCTGGAAACAAAGAAGGAAACAAGAATCCGAAAGCAAAGCAAAGAAGAAAGACAAAATCACGGAACTACTCCTACTGCAGGTGAGTAGCAACTCACTTGATTCTTGAATTCAAACCGAAGGAGAAAACCTCTAGGGTTTGCGGAGAACTTCAAATTTCAACCCTTCCTCGTGGCCACGAGCTCTCTTCAACGAGGAGACCTCGAATCTGTGAAGAACCGACGGAGAGAAGTGCTCGCCGGCCGCCGGAGACGAAGCCCTAGCTTCGTTTTCGCCCGAGAAGGAATCGGCGCCGCGCACGCGTGAGGAGAAGAGGTGAGAAAGAAATTAGGTTTCGGGAAACCTAAATCCTCTCTTTATAACCTAGGGTTAATTCGATTCCAACTATGCTTTAAATTTATTTCTCCCCATACTTAGTTAACAAAGCCCATATAGCTCAGCTGGTTGAGCCGTGTCCGGTTGGGTCAGTCCGACCCGAGGTCGTGGGTTCGAGCTTCGGTTTTGACAAATTTTTTGTCAACTTCTTTCGTTCAGTAAAAATACCAAACGAACTCCAAAAATTACGTAAAAATACTCTAAAAATTTCTAAAAATCTCTAGAATTTTTCTAAAGCATTTCTAGATTTTTTATAAGGACTTTTAGAACTCGAAATAGGGAAAATTGGGTCGTTACATTATTCTGCCTAAATTATATATGAACAGTGCATAATTTAACCGAAAATCAAACACTCAGAGGCAGAAAACATGCTCTGATACCAATTGTTGGCGCTGGGAATTTCGTTCTGTGTAAATCCCCTGTACAAAAATTTATACAGACACAAAACTTCTCCTAGCAACCCATATGCTCGATTAGACATGTGTCTGATCAATCAAGTAAGTTCTTGATTGATCAAAGCATATATTGATCGAAGCACAAGATCGCTGGCCTCTTGTGTTGGTGTTCAGGATCCATACAAAAAAAAACAAACTAATTGCGCTGCGGAATAAGAACTAATTGTTAGGGCCTTTGCGCCCGCTAGAGGGAGGGGTGAATAGCGTTTTGTTGCGCATGAGTTAGTTTGCTTCTTCTTGATGATGTGCAGTGGAAAATACAAGCAACAACGCTAACTCTAGGGATTTACTTGGTATCCACCTCAAGTAGAGGTGACTAGTCCAAGGATCCACACACTCACGTACCCTCCACTATAAAACCACTCCTTTGCGATAACTACCGAAGGCGGAGAAGCCTTATAAGCTCACAATACAACAAGAATATAAAGAGAAGCAAATACAAGGGAAATCTTACAAGATTTGTACAATAAACCCTAACCCTAGCTTCTTCTTCTTGTTGCAACTTGCCTCTTGACTTGGACATGCCTCCAAGAACCTTCAAGACTGGCAGAGAGAGCTGTGGAGAAGTCGCTATGAAAGTCGCAGAAGAATCGCAGGAAAGAACGCAAAGTTCTACGGAGAAAATGCTCTGCCCACGTTTTAAACAGTGCTCCCAATCGATCCAATTCATCCCTAATCGATTGCCACGTCAGTACCGCTTCATCGTAGCCGTCCATTGCTCGTTTCTCGCATAACGGTCGAATCCCAATCGATCGACCGATCGATTGAGAACATCTGAATCGATCGGTGGATCAATTCAGAAGCGTTCTGTGTTCTCGCGATCGTGCGAGAACTCCCCTGCCCAATCGATTGGTCGTGTTCTCGCGATCGCGCGAGAACTCCCCTGCCCAATCGATTGGTCGTGTTCTCGTGATCGCGCGAGAACTCCCCTGCCCAATCGATCGACCAATCGATTGGGCAGCTCCCAATCGATCGCTCGATCGATTGGGAAAGCTTCTGTGCTCACGATTTCACATCCCAATCGATCGACCGATCGATTGGGCCTTCCCACAATCGCAACACACACTAATCGATTGACTAATCGATTGGACCCTGGTTCAATCGATCACCTAATCGATTGACCAGCCTGGACTTAACTCAAACTCAAGTCCAAAGCCTCCAACCCAACTCCCAGTCAACCGTGACCTATTGGGTCTCCGTGCCTAGTATTTGGCCACACCCGACCAACCTCAAACTAGCCTTCTAGCCTCCTCCATCAGCCTTGCGTCCCTCGGATATCTCCCATCCTTCACGCCTTGCCTTCAGGAGCTTCCTTTGGCCTCATCCTAGTTGTCAGATTATACCACCACACTCGACAAAACTCGAACTAGCCTTCTAGCCTCCTCCATCAGCCTTGCGTCCCTCGGATATCTCTCCATCTTTCACGCCTTGCCTTCAAGCGTTTCCTTTGGCCTCATCCTAGTTATCGATTTCTCCTTTCCAAGTCACACTAGGACTTACCTTGCCAAGACTACATGCTTGGACTTACAACCTGTGCCAAGATCATGTTGGATCGAGACGCGCTAGAGGGGGCGGTGAATAGCGCTCGTGGCTATTTGTTCGATTATCAGAAAACTATTGGAGTAATTAAAATGCAGCGGAATAAAATAAACACAAAGACACAAAGGGATTTACTTCGTTCGGAGCCTAAGGTGACTCCTACTCGAAGGCCCGCGATCCTTGATCGCTTCCGGTGGGTAGCAACTATAAGCTCGATAAGAATTACAGATTACAAAATGTAACAGCAATTAGAATAACTTTGTACCGACAACTTAAAGAAGAGAAAAACGAAGCTCCGGGTCGTCGGAATGTTGCAACAGCACTTCGGAATGACTTTGTTAGCAGCACGTTGAAGAAGGAAAGCTCAGAACTTCATAGCTTGAGATGCTGGTCGAAACCCCCTGATAAAGGGTGTTCAAGGCGCCTTGAAGGCTGTTCAAGGCGCCTTGAAGGCTGTTCAAAGCGCCTCCATGCTGCCTAGTCTTCCGCGTGGATCAGATCTAAACTGGTCGAACTTCATCCCTTGGAGGCGCCTTATACCCTGCTCATGGCGCCTTCAAAGGCGCCTTATACTCCCTTCAAGGCGCCTTCGATGAACTTTCGTAGCCAGCTCAGCTTTGGCACCCGAGGCACCTCCAAGCTCCATGGAGGCGCCTCGGACACTGTTCATCTGAGGCTTTAGGTTGCTCCTTTGCACCTACAAGATACGTTAGTCCCAAACAATATCCTGCAACACAAAGTTAGCACAATAAACATGATAAATGAAGTATAGACAGTCTCCGGACTGTCCGAGTCTGACTTCGGGTTTCCGACCGGAAACCCTAGGTCGACCCGAGGAATGCGTCCTCACCTACTCCACTCAGGAGATTTACCTGTTGCCAGTCGATCCTCCAGATCGACTGGACTTTTGCTCAGCACTCGACGCTTCCGGACTTTCTGCTGGACATCCGCTTCCCGGCTAGTCCAGTCTTTCACCTAGTTCGCGACACCAGGACTTTCCACCTAGGGTTACCACCCCCTAGGACTTTTGCCTGAAGCCATCGACATGCCAAGACTTTCCGCATAGGGTTACCACCCCCTATGACCTAGGGTTACCACCCCCTAGGGTTTTCCCTTTGCCTAACCGCAGCTAGGACTTTTCTCCACCTAGGGTTACCACCCCCTAGGACCTAGGGTTACCACCCCCTAGGGTTTTCACCTGCCTAACCGCAGTTAGGACTTTCCTGAAATACTCATTCAACATGTTAGATAACAGAGAATCTTAACTTTGAATCCCTTTACGATTATCAAAACTTAGGTTCGATCGTCGGATGCTTCCTGCACCAACAATCTCCCCCTTTTTGATTATGGCAACAAAAATTCAAAGTTAAGAAAATAATGCAATTAAAAGATAAGCATGAAAATACAAGCATAATTATAGTTAAGTGCAGAGCTAAATTAAGTGCAGAGCTCCCCCTTTATATAAAGACTCCCCCTTAATAAAAGCTCACTTTTTAAAATTTGAATTTCTTTTAATTTTCTTTAATTCTTTGAATTTTCTTCTACTCTCCCCCTTTGCCATATATCAAAAATCAGTTGAAAGCAAGTTTTAAGATTTTAAGAAAACAATCTTTTTTGAGAGAAGGTAGAAGAAGGCTTGTGAAACTTAGTTAAACGAAATATTTTTCACCTAAGTTTAAAAGGCTAATATATGGATGATTTCGAATGATGCCTTTAGCCACTTTTGAGACTTGGTTGTTTTTAGAAAGACATACCTAACTAAAGTTAGAAAAACTTAGCTATATTTTTTTTTAAAATTTTGGAGCCAAATTGTTTGTAAAGAAATTTGAAGTCTCAATTTACTTAGCAAAAGTCTTTTGAAAGCCATGAGTTAAATTTTGCAAGTAAAGAAATATGCTTTTTAATACTTTTTAACTTAGAAAAGTATTTTAGCATTTAGAGTTAAAATTTATAAGGTGGCTAAGTTTGAGAAAGTTTGAAGGTTGCGATATGAGTCACTTTAGCTAAGCCTATTGCAAACAATGAATTTTGAGAATGTAGGTTCAGTTTAAAAGGTACTTAGCGTTAAAACTTAATTTTGAAAAGATAGGAGTTATTTTTTCTTTCTTTTTTTTTTGGACAAAGAGGGAGTGACTAAATGTTTAATTTAGGTTATTTATTTTAGTTGGTCTTTAAGTCCAAACATGAGGTTAAATAGATTTTAAGTTATCCAGATTGTTTTGTTCAGGTATCAGAGCCCTAAAGTATAAGCATGCTCAAGCTTCAAATCTCCATTTCCTTCAGGGCTAATTCCATATTCTTGTAAGTCTTGTAAATTTAGGGGAGCAAGATTTTCAAGTTAGTTTTTCAAGTATTTTTCAAAGGATTTTTTAAATAAGTTTTTCAAGTATTTTTCAAAGGATTTTGAAACTAGTTTTTCAAATATTTTTCAAAGGATTTTGAAAAAGTTTTTCAAGTATTTTTCAAAGGATTTTGAAACTAGTTTTTCAAATATTTTTCAAAGGATTTTGAAACTAGTTTTTCAAGTATTTTTCCAAAGATTTTGAATAAGTTTTTCAAGTATTTTTCAAAAGATTTTGAATAAGTTTTTCAAGTATTTTTCAGAGGATTAAGTTTTTGAAAAGATTTTGAAATAATTTTAAAATTTTGAAAAGATTTTGAAATAATTTTGAAATTTAGTTTTGTAAAGATTTTGAGATAATTTTGAAATTAATTTGTGAAAAGATTTTGAAATTAATTTTGAAATTAAGTTTTGAAAAGATTTTGAAATAAATTTTGAAATTAAGTTTTGAAAAGATTTTGAAATAAATTTTGAAATTAATTTTTGAAATTAATTTTGAAATTAAGTTTTGTAAAGACTTTAAAATGATTTTGAAATTAAGTTTTGAAAAGATTTTGAAATTATTTTGAAAAGATTTTAAAATAATTTTGAAATTGATTTTGAAAAGATCTTTAAATAATTTTGAAATTGATATTGATTTTGAAAATATTTTTAAATAATTTTGAAATTGATTTTGAAAAGTTTTTAAATAATTTTGAAATTGTTTTTTAAATAATTTTGAAATTGATTTTGAAAAGATTTTTAAATAATTTTGAAATTGATTTTGAAAAGTTTTTTAAATAATTTTGAAATTGATTTTTAAATAATTTTGAAATTGATTTTTAAATAATTTTGAAATTGATTTTGAATTGATTTAATTATCAGTTTGAGTTTAATTACTTAGTCATCTCACTCGATCTAAATTTTCAATCAGGGAATCCTATAATTTTAGTGAGATGAATTGAGGTTCAATTTAAGAGTTTGGTTTAACTTTGTGTTAGATTCAGGTTTAGCTTTGGGTTCAACAAGTAAGCATTCTTTGGATAAACTTCTGGGCTATGGTGAGTCACAAGGAACTCATTAAAGTAACCATGCCTTCGAGGTTTTCCAAATAGTCCTACCCATTGAACTTAATACTAAACCTTGGTCTAAGTAGTTAGGATCCATTTAAGGGTAGCTTCGGTCAGTTCCACTTGGCCAAATGCACCAGGTCGAAGCCATATCTTCCTAGACATGCGATGCCCAAGCTTCCCTAACGTACTATCATCCAAAAATTTCACCAGTACTGTGGATCAAATTAAACCTAGCCCGTTTTAATCTAATCTTAATTACCCTGCCGGGTAATATACTCTTGTTTTACCCATTTCGAGTAGATTAAGTTCAGTTACCCTGTCGGATAGTTCAGTGGGGGGAGCCAGCTATTCTGGATCCTCCATCTATGATTTAATTTTAAATTTTTAATTTGATTTTGATTTTTGAATTTTGAATTTAATTTTGAATTTTAAATTTAATTTTGAATTTTTGAATTTAATTTCAAATTTTTAATTTAATTTTGAATTTTTAATTATTTTTTTTTAAAATTTTTAAGATTGTTTTTCTTTTTGCTCCCCCTGGATCATAGCCTCGATATGGTCTATCGAGGTAGTGTATTTGATCCTTCGGGACCCAATATTGACCAAGTCCAACTTAATTGACCAAGTTGGACTTAGGTACCCATGCTTGGACTACCTTTATATTATTTCTATTAACTAATGATAAATACGATTTGTATTTTGTTTTGGTCTTAAATCCAAGTCCAGTTTTATTGTAAACGGCTCGCTGTTTTCTAAGAATCAGATCCAGATTCTTGGAGCCCAAGGTGAACCGTTCCAACGTGTCCTTGAGTTCTTTAATTTGAGCTTTCAAATTGGAATTTTCTTCCTCAAGTTGTTGGACTTGAGTTGAACTTTCAATTTGAACTGACTCAGTTAAAGAGCTCGAGTCAATCGCTTCCTTAAGGGTTGTTACCTCCTTTTGGAGCGACTTAATCCGGACGTTGGATTTAGCCAACTTTTTTAGCAAGTAAGGGACTATATTTTTTAAATCGTCTAATTGAGTTTCGGCGAGTAAGGCACTTACAGTGGGGTTAGGTCCTTCGGAAACGAATGCGGATTCGTGGCTTCGCTCAGACTCTGTTTCTGACTCGCTCTCCGTTTCGGATTCGTGGCTTCGCTCAGACTCGGTGTCGATAATGTTCGCTAGTACTGGTAGAGCGAGAAGGCTCATTTGCTCTTCTTCGTCCGATTCGGATTCATCTGATGACTCGGACCATGTTGCCTTCAGTGCTTTCTTCGTCTTGTTTGTTCCTGCAAATAACGCAACACCTTCCTCGGCCGGAATAGTATTAGTCTGCTCAAATAATTTATTTATTAAAACATGCTTACCTATTTTCGTATCAGGAATACCTTCGTGTAGGTCAATCAGATTCTCCCACAGCTCCTTGGCACTTGAGAATTGGTCGGCGCGATTCAGCTCCTTATTCGTTAAGCCACACTGAAGTGTATACGTTGCTTTTGCGTTTGCTTCTACCTTTTTGATAAGGTTCGCGTCCCAGTTCTCGTATGGTAGTGGCTTGCGTTGAAGCCCGGTTTTGACGATCATCCAGACTTCAAAGTGAGTATGGAGATACGCCTCCATCCGACCCTTCCAATCTCCGAAATCATCTCCAGAGAAGAGCGGTGGACGAGCAGTGTTGTAGCCTTCTTGATGGGCCATTTTAGAAAGACAATCTCGCAAAATAAACACAATAAAACTTGTTCCAAGACTTAGTCTTGGATTAGTAGTGCGGGAGAGAAATAAAGATAGTGATTCAGGAATTTCGAGAAAAAATAATAAAATATTATTAAAATAATATTAAAAAAATATTACTACAAATTTTTGAAAACGCAATATTTCGCTAATTCCATCCAATGGTGAAAATATGAAAAATGGATTTTTTGAAAACAGTTTTGGAGGGAAAAAAAATGAAAGGCGTACCAGTTCAAAAATGCTTGAATGGTGGTTGCACCAGTTCAAAGCGACCCCGCTCTGATACCAATTGTTGGATCGAGACGCGCTAGAGGGGGGGTGAATAGCGCTCGTGGCTATTTGTTCGATTATCGGAAAACTATCGGAGTAATTAAAATGCAGCGAAATAAAATAAACACAAAGACACAAAGGGATTTACTTCGTTCGGAGCCTAAGGTGACTCCTACTCGAAGGCCCGCGATCCTTGATCGCTTCTGGTGGGCAGCAACTATAAGCTCGATAAGAATTACAGATTACAAAATGTAACAGCAATTAGAATAACTTTGTACCGACAACTTAAAGAAGAGAAAAACGAAGCTCTGGGTCGTCGGAATGTTGCAACAGCACTTCGGAATGACTTTGTTAGCAGCACGTTGAAGAAGGAAAGCTCAGAACTTCATAGCTTGAGATGCTGGTCGAAACCCCCTTATAAAGGGTGTTCAAGGCGCCTTGAAGGCTGTTCAAGGCGCCTCCATGCTGCCTAGTCTTCCGCGTGGATCAGATCTGAACTGGTCGAACTTCATCCCTTGGAGGCGCCTTATACCCTGCTCAAGGCGCCTTCCAAGGCGCCTTATACTCCCTTAAAGGCGCCTTCGATGAACTTTCGCAGCTCGCTTTTGTACCGAGGCGCCCAAGTTTATGGGCGCCTCGACACTGCTCATCCGAGGCTTTAGGTTGCTCCTTTGCACCGCAAGATACGTTAGTCCCAAACAATATCCGCAACACAAAGTTAGCACAATAAACATGATAAATGAAGTATAGGCAGTCTCCGGACTGCTGACTTCGGGTTTCCACCGGAAACCCTAGGTCGACCTGACGCCTACTGTTCCCGCGAACGCGTACTCACCTACTCCACTCAGGAGATTTACCTATTGCCAGTCGATCCTCCAGATCGACTGGACTTTTGCTCAACACTCGACGCTTCCGGACTTTCTGCTGGACATCCGCTTCCCGGCTAGTCCAGTCTTTCACCTGGTTCGCGACACCAGGACTTTCCACCTAGGGTTACCACCCCCTAGGACTTTTGGCTGAAGTCATCGACCTGCCAAGACTTTCTGCATAGGGTTACCACCCCCTATGACCAAGGGTTACCACCCCCTAGGGTTTTCCCTTTGCCTAATCGCAGCTAGGACTTTTCTCCACCTAGGGTTACCACCCCCTAGGACCTAGGGTTACCACCCCCTAGGGTTTTCACCTGCCTAACCGCAGTTAGGACTTTCCTGAAATACTCATTCAACATGTTAGATAACAGAGAATCTTAACTTTGAATCCCTTTGCCATTATCAAAACTTAGGTTCGATCGTCGGATTCTTCCTGCACCAACAGATCACACTTGGACATTCCACCCTTTGCCAAGATCACACTTGAACTTTCCAATTGCCTAACCTCCAGTTATGACTTCCACTACTGCCTAAACTCCAGTTAAGACTTCCACCACTGCCTAAACTCAAGTTAGGAGTTCCATACGCTTAACCTCCAGTTAGGACTTCCATACGCCTAACCTCCAGTTAGGACTTTACATACGCCTAACCTCCAGTTAGGACTTCCATACGCCTAACCTCTAGTTAGAACTTTCCCAGTCATGTCTCCTGTCAACCTTAACCTACTTGACTTGTATTCTCATCAACCTGGCCAACCCTTTGACCATCTCCATAATCGGACGATTGCCCTAGCAATCTCCATATATTGTCAAACATCAAAACTCAACCCCCGACTCAAGCTTGACTCAATTCAAGCTTAGTCAAACTGGTCAACCTTGACCAAGGGAAATTGCCCCAACAATCTCCCCCTTTTTGATGTTTGACAATTCCTCTAAGTTAGTCTAAATCCCATAGCCTTAACTTCTTCTTTATACCAAGGCTAAATCCCATAGCCTTAACATCTTCTTTATACCAAGATTAAATCTCATAGCCTTAACTTCTTCTTTATACCCAGGCTAAATCTCATAGCCTTAACCTCTTCTTTATACCAAGGCTAAATCTCATAACCTTAACCTCTTCTTGACAAGGCATGAATGAAGATTTCCTTCATTCTCTCCCTTCCCTAGAGGGCAAACTCCCCCTACTTGGGATGAAAGTCTAACTTAACCTTTCATTCTCCTCCTTTGTCACACATCAAACACTTCAGAATGCTCATCCTAGAGCATGCATCAACTTCCCAATGAAACTCCCATTCATTGTATTCAATGCTCCCCCTTAAGCAGTAATCTTCTTCTCAATGCTCATCCAAGAGCATTTTCACGTTACCAATGAAGGTTCGATCCCCTTCATTAATCTAATGCTCCCCCTTGAGCAGTAATCTACTCCACAATGCTCATCTGAGAGCATTTATCATCCTAGCAATGAAGATAACCAATCTTCCATTGCTCCCCAATACTCGACCTTGAGTATTAATTCATCATGAAGGTTTAACCCCCTTCCAAGGTCTTTGAAAAGATTTTTATGTTTTCAAAGAGTAACTCCCCCTAAAAATATGGTCAAACTTCTATCATTGCACCAAAATGACTTGTGGTTCCTAAATAATTAGGAAAACCAAAACTCGAAGTTTTGAGGTTCAACATTCAACAATGAAACTAAACCCCAACCTAAACTTCACCTAAGTTGACCTTAACCAATCCATGCTTGATTTCATCATGAAAACTCCCCCTAAGTGTATACAAATATATTCCAAAGGGTTAGTAATGGTTAATGACCCTTGAAAACTAAAACTTGAAGTTTTAAGGTTCCACAATTCAGAATTGAAGTTAAACCTTATCCTAAACTTCACTTTGGTTTCTCTTAACCAATCCATACTTGTTTTCATCATGAAAAACTCTCCCTAAACGTATACAAATGTATTCTAAGGGGTTTGGAGTGGTTAACGGGACTCGAAGTGACTTGAAGTGCTGAAATCAGGCTTTTCAGGCCAAAATCAGACTTCCCATTCAATTGAAGTTGGGACTCAATCGATTGAAATCACTTCAATCGATCCATTGATTTAGATTAGACATTTGTGTATCATTTGTGATACGTGTATCATTTGTGACAAGACACTTTCTGTAATTGTGTATCATTTGTGATACGTGTTGCAGTTTCCTTGTGGTATCTCATCTTGTACAGTTGGTACTAGATTAGACATGCCTTTTATTATTTCCTTAAGAACAAATTTTCTTATGGGCACATGGTTTATTACATAGTCCTTTTCTAAAAATCGGTAATTGATGCTAACAATGACCTTCTGATTTTTAAGACTATAAACCTACTTTCATTTTACTAGGATAACCCACAAACAAGTGAATTCCTGTCCAACTTATCATTGTCTCTCTTCTGCATATGTGCTGGATTACCCGAATCCGAATATGCTTACGCCTATTCAGCAATTCTATATGAGTAGAGAGTTCTGACTTTAGAAGGTACTATATTCACTCCCGTTTCCAGAGTATATCCTTAAAATGATTTTGATAATATTCTTAATAACTCATGAATCTACTTATTTCCATAAGAATCCTATACCTTCCTTTTCCTACACCATTCTGTTGGAGTGTACCAGGTGCAGTTAGTTTGGATTGAATCCCTACTTCTGATAAATGACTCCTAATTCTCCCAAGAGGTACTTGCCACTACGATCTTACCGTAATGTCTTGATACTTTTACTTTGTCGTTTCTCCACATCAGCCTCGTACTCTTTGAACTAATCAAAGCACTTAGACTTGCGGCACATCAAGTAAATATATCCGTATCTCAAATAGTTGTCTATAAAATAGATGAAATATTTGAAACAACCTCTTGCCTGGATGCTCATAGGATCACACAAATCAGAATGAACCAATTCCAATATATCTTTGACTCCATACCCCTTAGACTTAAAAGCTTCTTGGTTATTTTTCCTTCCAAGTAAGACTCGTAGGTTGGAAAGATTTCCACTACTAATGAACCCAAAAGTTCATCAGCTACCAATGAATCCTACTCAAGTTAATATAACCTAGCCTTAGAAGTCAAAGATATAATTGGTTCATTTCCGAAAGTTGCTTTCTCTTAAAGTTAGAAGATGTGTTACTAATTTCCATTTGTTGCATCGTGGGAGTTATTGGATTTATAACTTGCCAACCAACGTACCAGAACAGATAACTTCCCTCTTTTTCTCAATAACAACTTTGTTATTAAAAGAGGCAGAATATCAAGTTTTTTGAATAGTTTAGAAACTGAAAACTAGTTCTTTCTAAACTTGGTACGTAAAGACAATTACTCAAAATCCATGTTTTATTCTTATCAAAGGATAAACATCTCCCACTGCAACAGCTGCCACTTTTACAACAGTGCCCATGTGGACGGTGTTTTTTTTTCATTTAGTTGTCGGGTTTCCTGGAACCCTGCAATGAATTACGGACATGATTAATGGCATCTGTATCTACACTCCAGGTTCTGGTAGATAACACCACTAAACATGTTTCAACTAATGAATTAAATACACCTATATTGTTCTTAGTTCTAAGAAGACAGTTTACCTTAATGTCCAAGTCCTATTTCCAATCATTACAATTGGGATTACTAAGTCTTTCTTATAGTATGACTACTAGGGGATTGACAAACATTTTAAATCCTAAGAATCACAAAAATACTTGGTCAAGATCAATTCCTTAAAATCCCATGAATTTTGTATGCACGATAGTGTTGGGATACAAAATCGAAGAGGAGATTTTATTCATTAATTTTATTATCTCGTCAACTTTACTTTATGACGAATAAAATTAATAGTTGATCTTTCTTTGATCAAATATTTGATCAAAAAAATTTTGAATTTAAAAAATATTGATTCCTCAAACAATATTATTTAAATTCACCAACACCTCAAACACCGTGAATTTTGCATGCCACGTTAGTGTGGACGTATACAAATTCAACATTTGTAAAAGGAGGGTTTTAACCCATTAATTTTATTATTTTGTCAACCTAACTTTTTGACAAATAAAATTAATAGTTGGTATCATTTGGTCACACAAATAATAGCAGTGACTCCGATGGGGAGGATACTATTAGATTTGTCTAAGTGTATACCATTACTTGACACTAAGTCCATTAATAAGATTATGCCCCTTCCGTTGGGGAAGATCACACGCTCTTAATTAACTTCCTATAGTCATCCAAAAATGGAAGTCTGTTCTAGTAATCCACAAACAAGCTCATCCGTTATGGAGGAAGGCACTCAGAGCCAACGCGCAAGCATGTTTGCATCACTTACAAACCAGTAATGGAGAACATGGGATTTACTTAAAAATCCCTCTCCCACTTAGTTATTTATAAATGAGGAATTTTAACTATGCTAGCCTACTAAATATGTAAACTAACATGCACACACAGCACAATATAAAAGCAATAAATAGAAAATCTAATTTTCAACTATTATGGCTTTTTATCTATTGCTGTCCTCCGTGTGTCGCCAACCCTAGCTGCTGTCATCTTTGGCCACCGCCACCTGGTCTAGTTGTCGTATCCATCTTGCTCCTTGTTCCGCTGCGCCTCTGGTCCTCAAAAAGGTTCCACGCCTTGCAAGATTCGATCCGCGACATAAATAGAATTTTACATTTTTCGATCCTATATTCCTCGAAGGAATGTACATGTAAACTAGATCGAACATAAAATAAAATTTACATCCATCGATCCTATATTCCATAAAAGGAATGTACATGTATCTAGATCAAAATAAAATCCTAATAAAACTAAATACAGCTCCTGCTGTATTTTATAATACAATCATGCACACACAATAAAATACCCTTGACATGTCCAAGGGTCCAATCACACACATAATAACTATAAGTCATAATAGTTGGATCCTGCATCCACAAAGTTAGCACATCCTACTATTAACCTGCCTAAATTATGTATGACATGTGCATAATTAAACTAATACCAAATATACAGAGGCAAAACCCTAGCTCTGATACCAATTGTTGGTTGCTACTCGGAAAACCTAGAGGTTCCACTGTACAAAAATTTTGTACAAAGGTCTTAACCTTTTCCTAGCTACCATGTGTTCTTTTAAATTAAATTTTGGATCGCCTGCGGAACTTAACACGTTTGATCCAAAACTTAATCTATTTGTTCTTTTAGGTTTTGACTTGGATCTCCTGCGGAACTTAACACGTTCGACCCAAGTCACCTTAAGTTATTAATTCCATTAAATATTAATTTCCATAATTGGTTCCCAATACTGACGTGGCGAGGCACATGACCTTCTTGGATATGGGAGCAACCACCACCGACTAGACAAAACCTTTTATGGAAATCTAATATTTAATTTCCTAAAATAACTTTAGGTTAACTGAAAAGAAAAATCAAATCACAAGGAAAAGAAAAACAAAAGAACACTATATCGAAAACAAATTCGAAACTCTAGAATCGTATGTCTCTTGTATTTAGTATTATTTCCAAAAATAACTAGTATGATGCGGAAAGAAAAAATACTAGTTATACCTTTTAGAAAAACCTCTTGATCTTCTACTGTATTCCTCTTCTAACCTCGGACGTTGTGTGGGCAACGATCTTCCGAGATGAGAACCACCAAGCACCTTCTTCTTCCTTGCAAGTTTCGGCCATCAAAACTTCTTCTAGGATGAAGAGGTTCGGCCACCACCACCATGCTCCAAGGGATGCTAGAAACGAGGCTTGCTTTCTCTCCTTCTTCTCCTTCCTTGATCCGGCCACAAACAAAAGCTCCACCAAGAGATAAGTTTTGGCCAACAAGAGGAGAGGAGAGAAATAGGGCCGGCCACCAAAACCAAAGAGGAGAGGAAGGAAAAGAATAGAGATTATTCTCAATGAAGCCTTCTCTACCCCCTCTTTTATAATCCTTGGTCTTGGCAAATAAGGAAAATTTAATAAAAATTTCCTTAATTCTTTTTCCATTAAAAAGGAAAAATTATTTAATTAAAAATAATTTTCTTTTTCAAATACAATGGCCGGCCACCTCAAGCCCCAAATCAAGGAAAGTTTTAATTAAAACAAGAATTAAAACTTCCTAATTTGTTTCCGGAAATTTATAAAAATTTCTCCAATAATTTAATCCCTTCATGATTGGTTTATAAAAAGGAAATTTAATAAATTAAAATATTTCTTTTAAACATGTGGATAAAAAGAAAGTTATCTCTAAAAATTAAAATCTCTTTTAATCTACAAATAAGGAAAGATATCAAGTCTTTTCTTAATCTTTTGTAGAAACTAATAAAAGAGAATTATTAATTTTTAAACTTTCTTTTAAATCATGAATATGATTAAAAAGGAAAGTTTTCTTAAAATTTAAAATCCTCCTTTAATCAACAAATAAGGAAATATTTCAAATTTTAAACTCTCTTTTAAACATGTAGATGATTTACAAATAAGGAAAGTTTTTTACCAAAAAATTAAAACCATCCTTTTAAACTACAAATAAGGAAAGAGATTAATCTCTTCTCTTAATCTTTTGTAGAAAGCTATAAAAGGAAATTTTTAATTTTTAAACTCTCTTTTAAAATCATGATATCCACATAAGAAATAATTTTAATAAAAATCCTTTTTAATATTCTAGTGGTCGGCCACCTAAGCTTGGGACCCAAGCTTTGGCCGGCCACCTACATGGCTCACCCATTTGGTCTTGGCCGGCCCTAGCTTGGGTTCCAAGCTAGCTTGGCCGGCCCCATTGGATGAGTAAGAAGGTGGGTATGCGGTGGGTATAAATCTCTATATACTAGAGGCTACGATAGGGACCGAGAGGAGGAATTGATTTTAGTCTCCCGATAAAATTAAGCATCCCGTGCTCGCCCCGAACACACAACTTAATTTTATCAATAATAATTCATTCCACTAGAGAACTATTATTGAACTACCGCACCAATCCCAAATTACATTTTGGGCTCCTTCTTATCATGAGTGTGTTAGTCTCCCTGTGTTTAAGATAACAAATGTCCACTAAGTAAGTAAGTTACTGACAACTCACTTAATTAATATCTAGCTCCAAGAGTAGTACCACTCAACTTCATCATCATGTCGGACTAAGTCCACCTGCAGGGTTTAACATGACAATCCTTATGAGCTCCTCTTGGGGACATTCTCAACCTAGATTACTAGGACACAGTTTCCTTCTATAATCAACAACACACACTATAAGTGATATCATTTCCCAACTTATCGGGCTTATTGATTCATTGAACTAAATCTCACCCATTGATAAATTAAAGAAATAAATATCAAATATATGTGTTTGTTATTATATTAGGATTAAGAGCACACATTTCCATAATAACTGAGGTCTTTGTTCCTTTATAAAGTCAGTATAAAAGAAACGACCTCTAATGATCCTACTCAATACACTCTTAGTGTACTAGTGTAATTATATAGTTAAGATAAACTAATACCTAATTACACTACGACCTTCCAATGGTTTGTTCTTTTCCATCATGGTCGTGAGTTACTGTTTATAATTTATAAGGTACTGATAACATGATCTTCTGTGTGTGACACCACACACCATGTTATCTACAATATAAATTAATTGAGCAACTACATTTATCATAAATGTAGACATTTGACCAATGTGATTCTTATTTCTAGATAAATATTTATACCAAAAGCTAGGCTTTTAGTATACACTCTAACAAATTGAAATTAAGAATTCAATCCTCAAATATTTGTTTGGCACATATTACTCTCTTTAAGGATTAAACATTCAGATTGAGACTTGATTTTGCTCTTAATCCCTTAAGAACATACTAATATCCCAACTAGACATTTCTTATCCTTTCTCCAAGTGTGTCAACTTACCTTTGATGTGATTCCTCAAGGTTTGGCACAACTTACTCTTCCAAAGAGTAATTAATTTGATTAAGGTTTAAATTTTCCCTTAACCCCTCAATAGAATACCAAATTTCTAACTTGGTATTTCTTTTTGCATTTGTGCCAAATTAAATTTTAGTTCAATTCCTCAAGACTTGACACATTTTACTCTTTCAAAGAGTAAATAAAATCAAATTAAGGCTTAGATTTGCCTTTAACCTTCTAAGAAAATGTCAAAACCCCAACTTGGCATTTCTTATCCTCTTCTAAATGTGTCAATTTAACTTAAGTTCAAATCCTCAAAGTTTGACACATTTTACTCTTCCAAAGAGTAAACATCTTACATTAGAACTTAAATTTTCCTTTAATTACCCTAAGAAAATACCAGAACCCCAATTTGATATTTCTTATGTTTTCCCAATTGTGCCAATTTAATTCAACCATAATTTTTTAAGATTTGGCACATGTTACTCTTTCCAAGAATGACCATTTAGATTAAGGTTTACATTTCCCTTAATTCCATAAGAAAATGCCGAATTCCAAATTTGACATTATTTTTGCTTCTCAAGTGTGCCAATTTAACCTAATTTCAAATCCTCACACTTGACACCTTTTTGTCCTTCAAGGCTTAATCACATTTGATTAAATCATGGGGTTTCTCTTAATTCCTTAAGAAAGTATCAAAATTCTAACTCAAATTTTCTTATACTTTTCTTAAGTATGCTAATTTAGATTGAGTTCAACTCTTCAAATTTTGGCACATATATCACTCTTTCAAAGAGTAACCCTATAATCCTTTTCATTTTCAAAGGTTAACAATAACCTTGAAAATGCTCTCAAGTGTCAACTTTTCCCAAGGTTGGGTTAACTACCTTTCCAAATGGAGTTGATACTCTCTAAACCCATTTAGGGTGTAGAGAATATGCTCCTAGGAACCCAAAACCTATTGGTGCTCCTTGGATGCTCTAGGTACTCACTAGGGATGACTTCCCTAGATATCTTCCTAAGGACCTTTCTAGGCTTCTTAGAAGCCTTGGTCACTTCTACTAGGTCAACTCTAGGGACGACCTCCCTTGTGACCTTCTTTGTGACTTTGTTAGACTTCTTAGAAGTTTTAGTCACATTGATCTTGCCAAAAGAACCTTTAGGGATTCCTTCCCTAGTATCTTTGACTTGACCTCTAAACCTAGGGTTGGTCCCATAGCTATATGGAACTCTATGAAAGGAAGTCACATCCTTCTTGGCTTTAGGTTTGTATCCCAAACCTCTATAACCATTGGATGGCTCTTGTCTAGACTTTCCTAGGTTATGCTCATTTTGACCCTTAAGTATATTTTTCATTTTTGCTAGGGTTCTTTCTAAGTTATTAAGTCTTGATCTCAAGACTTGGTTCTTCATCATTAAATCCATAGATTTGGATTTTTCTTGACCCCTATGAGCATTTCTATATTTAGGCATATATCTATAATCCTTAGAGTTATTGCCTAAATTATTGTCTACCTTCCTAATCTTAGGTGTGGTAGTTCTAACATGAGGAGCAATATATTTTCCCTTAACACTATCATGCTTCCTACTTTCATGATAATTTGCATTAAAATGATAAGTGTTATTTCTAACATGTATTTTATCATGACTAAAAGGAATTGCACTATTAAAGGTTACCTTGGGTTTGCTTTTAGAAGCTCCCCCTATATTTGTGCTTCCTCTAATCACCTTGGTTGACTTCTTCCCTTTAGGACATTGACTTCGGTAATGTCCTCTCTGATTGCAAGAGAAGCACACAATGTGCTCCTTGCTTCTCTTTATTGTGGGGTTGGTCTCCTTGAGATTTTCTTTGCCTTTTGTTGCTACTTGGCCCTTCTTCTTGGCCAATTTGGGGCATTTGCTCTTGTAGTGCCCATGCTCCCTACACTCAAAGCAAATGATATGATTTTTATCTTTAATAATTGAAATCTTTATACCTTTGCTTGTAGGGTTGATGCTTGATCCTCCATTTGATTTTTCTTGCAATATAGAGATGACATCATCTTCTATTTCTTCCTCTTCACTTGAGGATGTGGACTCTTCCACTCTTCATCTCTTGAGGATGTGGAAGATCTCTCCTCTTCCACCTCTTCCACCTCTTCCTCTTCCTCCTCTTCCTTTTCCTCCTCGAATGTTGACTTGTCATCAACATCGGATTGCATCTTTTCTTCCTCATTTTCTTCGGATGTTGACCTCGTGTCAACATCGGATTGGTCCTTCTATTCTTGGACCAATGAGCTCTTCTCCTTGGGCTCTTCCACTCCTTGGACTTATGTAGGGTTTTCATGATAGGCAATGATCTTTTTCTAAAGATCACTTGCATTTGTGGTTTCACCTACACTCAACAAAATATTAGAAGGTAGTAAATTATGCAAAATTCTCGTTACCTCCTTGTCCGCCTTCGATTGCTCTCATTGCTCTTCGGTCCAATGCCGAGGTCGGAGGCGTTTACCCTTCTTGTCCGTAGGAGCTTCAAATGGGTCACTCAAGATAACCCATTGGTTTCACTCCATTTGGAACCATGTCTCCAGCCGATTCCTCTAAAAGGCGAAGTCTTCCTTGTCGTATGGCGGAGGAATCCGGATGTCCCATCCAAGTGGACCTCCCAAGTTCATCTTCTTCTTCCTCTAGCTTCTTGCTCTCTTAGCGGTTAGTCCGTAGAAGAGCGACCTCGCTCTGATACCAATTGTTAGGACCTTTGTGCCCGCTAGAGAGGGGAGGGGTGTTGGAGTGTATACTAAAAGCCTAGCTTTTGGTATAAACATTTATCTAGAAATAAGAATCACATTGGTCAAATGTCTACATTTATGATAAATGTAGTTGTTCAATTAATTTATATTGTAGATGACATGGTGTGTGGTGTCACACACAGAAGATCATGTTATCAGTACTTTATAAATTATAAACAGTAGCTCACGACCATGATGGAAAGGAACAAACCATTGGAAGGTCGTAGTGTAATTAGGTATTAGTTTATCTTGACTATATAATTACACTAGTACACTCAGAGTGTATTGAGTAGGACCATTTGAGGTCGTTTCTTTTATACTGACTTTATAAAGAAACAAAGACCTCGGTTATTATGGAAGTGTGTGCTCTTAATCCTAATGTAATAACAAGCACATATATTTGATATTTATTTCTTTAATTTATCAATGGGTGAGATTTAGTTCGTTGAATCAATAAACCCGATAAGTTGGGAAATGGTATCACTTATAGTGTGTGTTGTTGATTATAGAAGGAAACTGTGTCCTAGAGATACTAGGTTGATAATGTCCCCAAGAGGAGCTCATAAGGATTGTCATGTTAAACCCTGCAGGTGGACTTAGTCCGACATGACGATAAGGTTGAGTGGTACTACTCTTGGACTTAGACATTAATTAAATGAGTTGTCAGTAACTCACTTAATTAGTGGGCATTCGATATCTTAAACACAGGGAGACTAACACACTCATAATAAGAAAGAGCCCAAAAATGTAATTTGGGATTGGTGCGGTAGTTCAATAATAGTTCTCTAGTGGAATGAATTATCATTGATAAAATTAAGTTGTGTGTTCGGGGCGAACACGGGATCCTTAATTGTATCGGGAGACCAAAACCAATTCCTCCTCTCGGTCCCTATCGTAGCCTCTTATTTATAGAGTTCTATACCCACCTATACCCACCTTCTATACCCACCAATAAGGGGCCGGCCAAGCTAGCTTGGGAACCAAGCTAGGGCCGGCCTAGGTATATTATTGGGTGGCCGGCCCTAGCTTGAACCCAAGCTAGTGGGGCCGGCCAAATTAAATTAAAAAGGGATTTTAATTTTAGTTTTTATTATGTGGAAGAAATAATTTTTTAAGAGAATTAAAATTAAAATATCTCTCTTGTAAAAGATCTACAAAAGATTAAAGAAAGAGATTAGATCTCTTTCCTTATTTGTAGATTGATGAGTTATTTTATTTTCTCTTTAAAAATTATCCACATGTTGATAAAATTAAAATTATAGAAATTTCCTTTATCAACCATGAAGAGATTTTTAAAGAGAAATTTTATTTTTAAAATTTCCGGAAACAAATTAGGAAGTTTTAATTTGTTGATTAAAACTTGTCTAATTTATTTCCTCTAGAAGTGGCCGGCCATTAGAGATTAAATTGGGAAATTTTATTTATTTTTTCTCAATTAAATCATGTCAAGGAAATTAAGGAAATTTTATTGTAATTAAATTTCCTAATTTGCCTAGGCCAAGGAATATAAAAGAAGGGGTGAGGGTGCCTTCATGGGTGAACCATTATTATTATTCTCCCTCCTTTTTCCTTGGTATGGTGGCCGGCCCTTCTCTTTCTCTCCTCTCCTCTTGATGGCCGAAACCTATCTTCTTGGTGGAGCTTTTGTTGGTGGCCGGATCAAGGAAGGAGAAGAAGGAAAGAAAGCAAGTCTCGTCTCTAGCACCCCTTGGAGCACTGGTGGTGGCCGAAATTCTTTATGCTTGAAAAAAGTTATTTTGGCCGGCCATCTTCTTCTTTTCTTCCTCTTTGTGGTGGCCGAAACTTATATCTTGCTTGGAGCTCTTTTGCGACTGGATACTACTTGGAGAAGAAGAAGAAGAAGGAGAGGAAGCTAGCATCTCTTGGAGCTTGGTTGGTGTTTTGATTTTCTTCCTTGGTGAAGCTTCCTTGTTGTGGCCGAACCTAGCTAGGAGGAGAAGAAGGTGGTTGGTGGTTTCTCATCTTGGTAGATCGTTGCCCACACAACGTCCGAGGTTAGAAGAGGAATACGGTAGAAGATCAAGAGGTCTTTCTAGAAGGTATAACTAGTAGTTTTTCCTTTTCCGCATCATACTAGTTATTTATGGAAATAATACCAAATACAAGAGGCTTACGATTCTAGAATTTCAAATATGTTTTTTCGAAGTTGTGTTCTTTTGTTTCTTTCTTTTCCTTGTGATTTGATTGTTCTCTTTGGTTAACCTAAAGTTATTTTAGGAAATTAAATATTAGCTTTCTATTAAAGGTTTTGTCTAGTCGGTGGTGGTTGCTCCCATATCCAAGAAGGCCATGTGCCTCGCCACGTCAGTACTAGGAACCTTGTATGGAAATTAATATTTAATAGAATTAATAACTTAAGGAGACTTGGGTCGAACGTGTTAAGTTCCGCAGGAGATCCAAGTCAAAACCTAAAAGAACAAATAGATTAAGTTTTGGATCAAACGTGTTAAGTTCCGCAGGCGATCCAAAATTTAATTTAAAAGAACACATGGTAGCTAGGAAAAGGTTCAGACCTTTGTACAAAATTTTTGTACAGTGGAACCTCTAGGCTTTCCGAGTAGCAACCAACAATTGGTATCAGAGCTAGGGTTTTGCCTCTGTGTCTTTGGTATTTAGTTTAATTATGCACATGTCATACATAATTTAGGCAGGATAATAGTAGGATGTGCTAACTTTGTGGATGCAGGATCCAACTATTATGGCTTTTAGTTAATTATGTGTGTGATTGGACCCTTGGACATGTCAAGGGCAATTTATATGTGTGTGCATGATTGTATTAAAATACAGCAGGAGCTGTATTTAGTTTTATTAGGATTTTATTTTTGATCTAGATACATGTACATTCCTTTTATGGAATATAGGATCAAAATGTAAAATTCTATTTATGTCGCGGATCGAATCTTGCAAAGCGTGGAACCTTCTAAGGACCAGAGGCGCAACGGAACTAGGAGCAAGATGGATGCGACAGCTAGACCCGGTGGCGGTGGCCAAATATGGCAGCAGCTTGGGATGACAACACACGGAGGACAACTAGAGATAAAAGCCATAATAGTTGAAAATTAGATTTTCTATTTATTGCTTTTATATTGTGTGTGTGCATGTTAGTATACATGACTAGTAGGCTAGCATAGTTAAAATTCCTCATTTATAAATAACTATGGGAGAGGGATTTTAAATAAATCCCATGGTCTCCATTACTGGTTTGTAAGTGATGCAAACAAGCTTGCGCGTTGGCTCTGAGTGCCTTCCTCCATAACGGATGAGCTTGTTTGTGGATCACTAGAACAGACTTCCATTTTTGGATGACTATAGGAAGTTAATTAAGAGCGTGTGATCTTCCCCAACGGAAGGGGCATAATCTTATTAATGGACTTAGTGTCAAGTAATGGTATACACTTAGACACATCTAATAGTATCCTCCCCATCGGAGTCACTGCTATTATTTGTGTGACCAAATGAAACCAACTATTAATTTGTCATAAAACTAGGTTGACAAGATAATAAAATTAAAGGGTTAAAACCCCTCTTACAAATGATTGATTTTGTATACGTCCACATTAACGTGGCATACAAAATTAACGGTGTTTGAGATAATTTTATTTGTCATAAAGATACGTTGACAAGATAGTTAATGGGTAAAACCCTCCTTTTACAAATGTTGAATTTGTATACGTCCACACTAACGTGGCATGCAAAATTCACGGTGTTTGAGGTGTTGGTGAATTTAAATAATATTGTTTGAGGAATCAATATTTTATTTTAAATTCAAAGAGTTTTGACCAAATATTTGATCAAAGACAGATCAACTATTAATTTTATTCGTCATAAAGTAAAGTTGACGAGATAATAAAATTAATGAATAAAATATCCTCTTTGATTTTGTATACACAAAATTCATGGAGATTTTAAGGAGTTGATCTTGACCAAATATTTTTGTGATTCTTAGGATGTTTGTCAATCCCTAGTAGTCATACTATAGAAAAAAACTTATTAGTCCCAATTGAAAATAGGACTTGGACATTAAGGTAGACTGTCTTCTTAGAACTAAGAACAATTTAGAGGTATTTAATTCATTAGTTGAAACATGTCCAGTGGTATTATCTACTAGAACCTGGAGTGTAGATACAAGATGCCATTAATCATGTCTGCAATTCATTGCAGGGTTCCAGGAAACCCGACAACTAAATGAAAGGTAAATCACCGTCCACATGGGCACTACTGTAAAAGTGGTAGCTGTTGCAGTGGGAGATGTTTATCCTTTGATAAGAATAAAATATGGATTTTAAGTAATTGTCTTTACGTACCAAGTTTAGAAAGAACCTGATTTCAGTTTCTAAACTATTATAGATATTGTGTCTATTTTGATAACAAAGTTGTTATCAAGAAAAATAGGAAAGTTATCTATTCTGGTATGATGGTTGACAATTTATAATCCAATAACTCCCACGATGCAACAAATGGAAATTAGTAACACATCTTCTAATTTTAAGAGAAAGCAACCTTCGGAAATGAATCAATTATATCTTTGGCATATAAAGCTAGGTTATACTTGAGTAGGATTCATTGGTAGCTGATGAACTTTTGGGTTCATTGGTAGTGGAAATCTTTCCAACTGCGAGTCTTACTTGGAAGAAAAATAACCAAGAAGCTTTTAAGTCCAAGGGTATAGAGTCAAAGATATGTTGAAATCGGTTCATTCTGATTTGTGTGATCCTATGACTATCCAGACAAGAGGTAGTATTGAATATTTTGTCTAATTTATAGACAACTATTCAAGATACAAATAAATTTACTTAATGTACCGCAAGACTAAGTACTTTGATTAGTTCAAAGAGTACAAGGTTGATGTGGAGAAATAAAGTAAAAAGTCACTATGGAAGATCGTAGTGGCAAGTACCTCTGGAGAGATTTTAGGAGTCACTTATCAGAAGTTGATCCCAACTAACTACATCTGGTACACCCCAACAGAATGGTGTAGTAGAAAGAAGGTAAAAGAACTCTTATAGAATAATTAGATAGATGATGAGTTATTCAGAAAATTACCAAATTTGTTTTAAGGATAAACTCTGAAAATGAAAGTGAACATAGTGCCTTCCAAGTCATAACTCTCTACTCATATAGAATTGCTGAATAGGCGTAAGCCTATTTTGAAGCATATTCGGATTCAGGTAATCCAGCATATATGTTAAAGAGAGATAATGATAAGTTGGATAGGAGTTCACTTGTTTGTAAGTTATCCTAGATAAACAAAAGTAGGTTTATAGTCTTAAAAAATCAGAAGGTCATTGATAACATCAATGACCGATTTTTAGAAAAGGACTATATAATGAACCACGTGCTCATAAGTAAATTTGTTCTTAAGAAAATAATAAAAGACATGTCTATTCTAGTACCAACTGTACAAGATGAGATACCACAAGAAAACTGCAACACGTATCACAAATGATACACAATTGCAGAAAATGCCTTGTCGTAGTGGGAGGGTTGTTAAGCAACCTTAAAAGATTCATGTTTTGGGAGAGTTTTTGAACTCGATCCCTGGAGGACATGAACCTGATCTTCGGACATATGACGAAGCACTCCAAGATAGATATGAAGCATCTTGGCAAAGAGTAATGAATAATAGAATTAAAATATATATATTCTAATAAAATCTGGAAGCTTGTAGAACCACCAAGTGGTGTAAAAGCCTTTGGGTGTAAAAGATAGAAAAAGAGGGATAGACAGGAAGGTAGAAACCTTCAAAGCAAGGCTTGATGAAAAAGGAAACCTTTTTCACTGGTAGCCATGCTTAAGTCTATCCGGATTCTTTTATCTATTTTGCAAGTGGATGTCAAGACAGCATTCCTTAATGGAAGTCTTGAAGAAAGCATCCATATAAAGCAACCAGAAGGGTTCATTGCAAAGTGCTAAGAGCATCTTGTATGCAAGCTCAATCAGTCTATGGACTGATACAAAGCTTCAAGGTCTTGGAACATCCAGTTTATCAAAGTAATCCACACCTATGGATTTATTGAGTAAACGGATAAAGTTTTGTGTATACAAAAGATGTGATGGAAACGTGGTGGTATTTCTTGTACTATACGTAGATAACATTTTTGGTAGTTGGAAACAATATCAAAATGTTGTCAGAAGTAGGGGTATGGTTGTCCAAATAATTCGATATAAAGGACTTGGGAGAATGTATATATTTTTTTTAAGATCAAAGTAATAAGGGATCACAAGAAAAAATATATTTATTCCAAGCTTGATACATCGGAAAAATCCTTGCTCGTTTTAAGCATGCAAAACTCCTCAAAAGGTTTCTTACCTTTTAAGCATGGAGTGTCTTTATCTAAAGAGATGTCTCCGATGACATTAAAGGAGATTGAGGACATGTAGGCAGTTCTTTATGCTTCGGCAGTTAGACAACCTAATGTATGCTATGCACGAGATCAGAAATCCAAGAGCATAGTTAGCAGATATCAAAGTAACCCTAGACAAGGACATTGGACTGCAGTAAAGCATATATTAAAGTACCTTAGAGGCACTAAAGATTATATGCTAGCTTACAAGGCAGTTAATTTGGTTCCTATGGGTTGTATGGATTTTGACCTCCAATCGGATAGGGACAATAATAAGTCAACCTCAGGGTTTTGTGTTTATTTTAGGAGGTAAAGTCATAACTATGGAAGAGTGATAAGCATAGGTGTTTTTCTGGACTCCACCATAGAAGCTTAGTATATGGAAAGCCTCTGAGGTAGCCATTAAAAGCTGTATGACTCAATAACCTCAAGATAGACTTAGATATGATTTCTGGTTTGTCCAAAGATTATTACAATTTATTGTAATAATGTTGGTGCAGTAGCAAACTCGAAGAAATCATAAGTCTATAAGGCAAGTAAACACAATAGAGCGCAAGTACCACCCAATACGAGAAATCGTATAAACGAGGAGAAGTTGTTGCCGCCTAGATTGCATCAGGTGATGACCTATTGATCCTTCCACTGAGGTCCTTAAGGCAAGAGCTTTGCATGTTGAAGTTAGAATCAGATGTGTTACGAATATCCATTTGTAGTATAAGTGGGAGATTGGTGTTGAGTGTATACTAAAAGCCTAGCTTTTGGTATAAACATTTATCTAGAAATAAGAATCACATTGGTCAAATGTCTACATTTATGATAAATGTAGTTGTTCAATTAATTTATATTGTAGATGACATGGTGTGTGGTGTCACACACAGAAGATCATGTTATCAGTACTTTATAAATTATAAACAGTAGCTCACGACCATGATGGAAATGAACAAACCATTGGAAGGTCGTAGTGTAATTAGGTATTAGTTTATCTTGACTATATAATTACACTAGTACACTCAGAGTGTATTGAGTAGGACCATTTGAGGTCGTTTCTTTTATACTGACTTTATAAAGAAACAAAGACCTCGGTTATTATGGAAGTGTGTGCTCTTAATCCTAATGTAATAACAAGCACATATATTTGATATTTATTTCTTTAATTTATCAATGGGTGAGATTTAGTTCGTTGAATCAATAAACCCGATAAGTTGGGAAATGGTATCACTTATAGTGTGTGTTGTTGATTATAGAAGGAAACTGTGTCCTAGAGATACTAGGTTGATAATGTCCCCAAGAGGAGCTCATAAGGATTGTCATGTTAAACCCTGCAGGTGGACTTAGTCCGACATGACGATAAGGTTGAGTGGTACTACTCTTGGACTTAGACATTAATTAAATGAGTTGTCAGTAACTCACTTAATTAGTGGACATTCGATATCTTAAACACAGGGAGACTAACACACTCATAATAAGAAGGAGCCCAAAAATGTAATTTGGGATTGGTGCGGTAGTTCAATAATAGTTCTCTAGTGGAATGAATTATCATTGATAAAATTAAGTTGTGTGTTCGGGGCGAACACGGGATGCTTAATTTTATCGGGAGACCAAAACCAATTCCTCCTCTCGGTCCCTATCGTAGCCTCTTATTTATAGAGTTCTATACCCACCTATACCCACCTTCTATACCCACCAATAAGGGGTCGGCTAAGCTAGCTTGGGAACCAAGCTAGGGCCGGCCTAGGTATATTATTGGGTGGCCGGCCCTAGCTTGAACCCAAGCTAGTGGGGCCGGCCAAATTAAATTAAAAAGGGATTTTAATTTTAGTTTTTATTATGTGGAAGAAATAATTTTTTAAGAGAATTAAAATTAAAATATCTCTCTTGTAAAAGATCTACAAAAGATTAAAGAAAGAGATTAGATTTCTTTCCTTATTTGTAGATTGATGAGTTATTTTATTTTCTCTTTAAAAATTATCCACATGTTGATAAAATTAAAATTATAGAAATTTCCTTTATCAACCATGAAGAGATTTTTAAAGAGAAATTTTATTTTTAAAATTTCCGGAAACAAATTAGGAAGTTTTAATTTGTTGATTAAAACTTGTCTAATTTATTTCCTCTAGAAGTGGCCGGCCATTAGAGATTAAATTGGGAAATTTTATTTATTTTTTCTCAATTAAATCATGTCAAGGAAATTAAGGAAATTTTATTGTAATTAAATTTCCTAATTTGCCTAGGCCAAGGAATATAAAAGAAGGGGTGAGGGTGCCTTCATGGGTGAACCATTATTATTATTCTCCCTCCTTTTTCCTTGGTATGGTGGCCGACCCTTCTCTTTCTCTCCTCTCCTCTTGATGGCCGAAACCTATCTTCTTGGTGGAGCTTTTGTTGGTGGCCGGATCAAGGAAGGAGAAGAAGGAGAGAAAGCAAGTCTCGTCTCTAGCATCCCTTGGAGCACTGGTGGTGGCCGAAATTCTTCATGCTTGAAGAAAGTTATTTTGGCCGGCCATCTTCTTCTTTTCTTTCTCTTTGTGGTGGCCGAAACTTATATCTTGCTTGGAGCTCTTTTGTGGCTAGATACTACTTGGAGAAGAAGAAGAAGAAGGAGAGGAAGCTAGCATCTCTTGGAGCTTGGTTGGTGTTTTGATTTTCTTCCTTGGTGAAGCTTCCTTGTTATGGCCGAACCTAGCTAGGAGGAGAAGAAGGTGGTTGGTGGTTTCTCATCTTGGTAGATCGTTGCCCACACAACGTCCGAGGTTAGAAGAGGAATACGGTAGAAGATCAAGAGGTCTTTCTAGAAGGTATAACTAGTAGTTTTTCCTTTTCCGCATCATACTAGTTATTTATGGAAATAATACCAAATACAAGAGGCTTACGATTCTAGAATTTCGAATATGTTTTTTCGAAGTTGTGTTCTTTTGTTTCTTTCTTTTCCTTGTGATTTGATTGTTCTCTTTGGTTAACCTAAAGTTATTTTAGGAAATTAAATATTAGCTTTCTATTAAAGGTTTTGTCTAGTCGGTGGTGGTTGCTCCCATATCCAAGAAAGCCATGTGCCTCGCCACGTCAGTACTGGGAACCTTTTATGGAAATTAATATTTAATGGAATTAATAACTTAAGAAGACTTGGGTCGAACGTGTTAAGTTCCGCAGGAGATCCAAGTCAAAACCTAAAAGAACAAATAGATTAAGTTTTGGATCAAACGTGTTAAGTTCCGCAGGCGATCCAAAATTTAATTTAAAAGAACACATGGTAGCTAGGAAAAGGTTCAGACCTTTGTACAAAATTTTTGTACAGTGGAACCTCTAGGCTTTCCGAGTAGCAACCAATAAGGGGGTGAATAGCGTTTCGTCGCGCTTGAGTTGATTTGCTTCTTCTTGATGATGTGCAACGGAAAATAGAAGAACCAAACACCAACAACGCTAAATCTAGGGATTTACTTGGTATCCACTTCAAGCAGAGGTGACTAGTCCAAGGATCCACACACTCACACACCCTCCACTATGAAACCACTCCTTTGCAGTAACTACCGAAGGCGGAGAAGCCTTATAAGCTCACAATACAACAAGAATATAAAGAGAAGCAAATATAAGGGAAATCTTACAAGATTTGTACAATAAACCCTAACCTTAGCTTCTTCTTCTTCTTCTTGCAACTCGCCTCTTGCCTTGGACGTACCTCCAAGAACCTTCAAGACTGGCGGAGAGAGATGTGGAGAAGTCGCTGTGAAAGTCGCAGAAGAATCGCAGGAAAGAGCGCAAAGTTCTACGGAGAAAACGCTCCGCCCAGGCTTTAAACAGTGCTCCCAATCGATCCAATTCATCCCCAATCGATTGCCACGTCAGCACCGCTTCATCGTAGCCGTCCATCGCTCGTTTCCTGCGTAACGGTCGAATCCCAATCGATCGACCGATCGATTGGGAACATCTGAATCGATTGGTGGATTGATTCAGAAGTGCTTTGTGCTCTTGCGATCGCGCGAGAACTCCCCTGCCCAATCGATCGACTAATCGATTGGGCAGCTCCCAATCGATTGGGCAACTCCCAATCGATCGCTCAATCGATTGGGAAAGCTTCTGTGCTCGTGATTTCACATCCCAATCGATCGATCGATCGATTGGGCCTTCCCACAATCGCAGCATACACCAATCGATTGACTGATCGATTGGACCCTGGTTCAATCGATCACCCGATCAATTGACCAGTCTAGACTTGACTCAAACTCAAGTCCAAAGCCTCCAACCCAACTCCCGGTCAACCGTGACCTGTTGGGTCTCCGTGCCTAGTATTTGGCCACACCCGACCAACCTCGAACTAGCCTTCTAGCATCCTCCATCAGCCTTGCGTCCCTCGGATATCTCCCATCCTTCACACCTTGCCTTCAGGAGCTTCCTTTGGCCTCATCCTAGTTGTCGGATTATACCACCACACTCGACTAAACTCGAACTAGCCTTCTAGCCTCCTCCATCAGCCTTGCGTCCCTCGGATATCTCTCCATCTTTCACGCCTTGCCTTCAAGAGCTTCCTTCGGCCTCATCCTAGTTATCGAGTTCTCCTTGCCAAGTCACACTAGGACTTACCTTGCTAAGACAATATGCTTGGACTTACAACCTGTGCCAAGATCACACTTGGACTTTCCACCCTTTGCCAAGATCACACTTGGACTTTCCAATTGCCTAACCTCCAGTTAGGACTTCCACTACTGCCTAAACTCCAGTTAGGACTTCCACCACTGCCTAAACTCAAGTTAGGACTTCCATACGCCTAACCTCCAGTTAGGACTTTACATACGCCTAACCTCTAGTTAGAACTTTCCCAGTCAAGTCTCTTGTCAACCTTGACCTACTTGACTTGTATTTCATCAACCTGGTCAACCCTTTGACCATCTCTATAACCGGATGATTGCCCTAGCAATCTCCATATATTGTCAAACATCAAAACTCAAACCCTGACTCAAGCTTGACTCAACTCAAGCTTAGTCAAACTGGTCAACCTTGACCAAGGAAAATTGCCCCAACACTAATTGTACCTTTCCTTGTATGCTAAGACCTCTTGATCTTCTACTGTATTCCTCTCCTCTTCTTGGACGTTGTGTGGGCGACGATCTACCAAGACAAAACACCCGAACCTCTTCTTCCTTTCCAAGTCTCCTACCACCAAAGAATGCAAAGCAAAAAGGGGCGCCTCCTTCTTCTTCTTTTCCTTCAAAACCGCCGGCCACCTAGGTGCTTCTTCTCTTCTTTTTCTTCTCCTCCAAGCCCCAACCACCAAGGGGAGATGGAGCACCGACCCTAGAGGGAAGAAAGGGATGTGGGGCGCCGACCCTAGAGGAAAGAAAAGGAGAAAGAAGGGATGTGGGGCGCCGACTCTAGAGAAAAAGAGAGGGTTGTTGAGTTGTGTAGAAAAATAAAACTTATCACTTATGTTTTTGTGGCACAACCTTCTCTCCTTTTATAACCCCTGGCGCCAGATAAAAATGGAGAAAAATTAACAGATTTTTTTTAGAAATCTGTTGAGAAAAAATCTCTCTTTTTTATAACTCCCCTTTTTTTCGTTTTTTTTTTTTCTTTTATTGTGGCCACCCCTTGCTTGGGAACCAAGCAAGGCTTGGTTGGCCCCTTGCTTAGGTACCAAGCAAGGATGTGGCCGACCCCTTTCTTGGGTAGGAAGCAAAACCAAAATGGATGAATGCGAGGCTTTATAGAGGCTACAACAGGGACCGAGAGGAGGAATTTGTTTTAGCCTCCTGATGGACTTGAGCTTCCTGTGTTTGACCCGAACACTCAATTCAAGTTCATCAATAATAACCTAGACCACTAAAGGGTCATTATTGAACTACCGCATCAATCCCATATTACAATATGGGTTCATACTTATCATGAGTGTGTTAATCTCCCTGTGTTTAAGATATCGTATGTCTGTTAATTAAATAAGTTACTAACAGCTCATTTAATTAACATCTGACTCTAAGAGTAGTACCACTCAACTTTATTATCATGTCGGACTAAGTCTACCTGCAGGGTTTATATGATAATCCTTATGAGCTTCTCAAGAGGACACCATCAACCTAAATAAATAGGACATAGTTTTCCTTTATAATCAACAACACACCATATAAATAGTACTATCTCCCAACTTATTGGGCTTATTGATTTAACGAATAAATCTCACCCATTGATAAGTTAAAGAAATAAATACTAAGTATATGTGTTTGTTATTATATCAGGATTAAGAGTACGTACATCCATAATAATAGAGCTTCTGTTCTTTTATATATTCAGTATAAATCAAACAAGTTCAAATGATCTTGCTCAATACACACATAGTGTACTAGTGTAATTATATAATCAAGACAAACTAATACCAAATTATACTACAACCGTTCCAATGGTTTGCCCCTATCTTGTTGGTTAATCCTAGGAAGATCGTACCGGTTCCACTGTATAAAAATTTTGTACAAGTGTCGAACCTTTCCTAAATAACCTATTGTGTTCTTTAGAAGTTAAATTAGGAATCGCAAATGGAACTTAACATTATTGATTCCAAATTTAACTTATCTATTCTTAATAGTTTAGACTTGGATCGCAAGCGGAACTTAACACTATTGATCCAAATCCACCTATGTTATAAATTCAATTAAATATTAATTTTCAAAATTAGCTTCCAGGTTAAACATGGCAAGGTACTAGGCCTTCTTGGATATGGGAGCAACCACCACTTCCTAGACAAAGCCTTTTAAGGAAAGCTAATATTTAATTTCCTTATATAACTCTAGGTTTAACCAAAAAGAATAATCAAATCATAAATTTAAAAAACAAAATAAAACACAAACTCGAATAACATATTCGAAAAACTAGAATCTAATGCCTCTTGTGTTTGGAATTCATACAAAGAAAAATAACTAGCATGATGCGGAAGAAAATTACTAGTTATACCTTCTCTTTGTATGCTAATGACCTCGAGATCTTCTGCCGTATTCCTCGCCTTGCCTTGGATGTCGTGTGGGCGACAAACCTCCAAGATGAACACCACCCAAAGAGCTTCTCCTTCTTCTCTATGTTTCGGCCACCACCACCACCAAGGAGCAAAAGAGAGCAAAGGGAAAAGAGAGGGAGAGAGGGCCGACCACAAGAGGATCACCAACAAGAGAATAAGAATTGTTATTTTATGAGGACTCCCCTCCCCTTCTTTTATATTACTTGTCCAAGACAAATAAGGGAAAACTTTTTACTAAAATTAAAATCTTCTTCTTGTTTTTCCTTCTCCCTTTTTATTTTTCCTTTTCTTTTTTCTTGATTGATTCAATCACCAAACAAGGATTGATTGGTCGACCCCTTGCTTGGGCACCAAGCAAGGGTGGCCGGCCATAATAATAAGGAAAGAAATAACCTTTGCAAAAATTTTATAAGCAAAAGAAACACTCTTATAAAATTTTACAAGCTCTCTTTTAATTTCCTAAAGTGAATGTTAAAAAGGAAAATTTTAAAAATTAAAACCAAGTTTTAAAATTTAAAACTTCTCTTCTAAAATTTCTTTTTTTTTAACATGGTTAGAAAATTTTCAAATTTAAAACTTCTCTTCATTTTTTCTTAAAACCATGAGGATGGTTAAAAAAATGGAAAGTTTTAAACTTTTTTAAATTACTTTTAAATCATGTGGCCTAATTCAAATAAGGAAAATTTTATATTTTAAAAACTCTCTTTTAAAACTTATAGATATCTACAAAGAGAAGATTTTAAAAATTCAAAACACCCCTCCTTATTTGAAATATGTGGCCGACCCCCTTAAAGAAGCGTATGGCCGGCCACCTCAAGGAGAATATGGCCGACCCCTTTGGCTTCGTCACCAAGTCATGGGTCGACCCCTTCTTGGACACCAAGATGGGCTTTTAATGAATGGACTTGAGGCTTTAATGAGGCTACGACAGGGACCTAGAGGAGAAATTGGTTTTGGCCTTCCGATGAGCTTGAGTATCCCGTGTTCGCCCCGAACACACAACTCAAGTTCATCAATAATAACTCATTCCACTAGAGAGTTATTATTGCACTACCGCACCAAGTCCAAATTACATTATGGGCTCTTTCATATATGAGTGTGTTAGTCTCCCTGTGTTTAAGATAACGAATGCCCACTAATTAAGTAAGTTACTGACAACTCACTTAATTAATATCTAGCTCTAAGAGTAGTACCACTCAACTTCATTGTCATGTTGAACTAAGTCCACCTGCAGGGTTTAACATGACAATCCTTATGAGCTCCTCTTGGGGACATTCTCAACCTAAATTACTAGGACACAGTTTCCTTCTATAATCAACAACACACACTATAAGTAATATCATTTCCCAACTTATCGGGTCTATTGATTTATCAAGCTAAATCTCACCCTTTGATAAGTTAAAGAAATAAATACTAAATATATATGTTTGTTATTATATTAGGATTAAGAGCACACACTTCTATTGTAACACCCCAAATTTCATGATTTAGAGTTCTAAAAAACCTTATTAAAATCTAGAAATGTTTTAGAAAAATTCTAGAGATTTTTAGAAATTTTTAGAGTATTTTTATGGAATTTTTGGAGTTCGTTTGGTATTTTTACCAAGAGGAAGAAGTTTAAAAAAATAATAGAAAATATATATGTTGAAGCCGGGTTTTGAACCCAAGACATCGGACTCGAATCCGATTCTTAACAAATTCAGCCCAACAATCTGGCCTATGGATGTTTTGTTAATTATATGTGGAATAAAATATATATAAGGTAGAAGTTAGTAATAGAGAATAATAGGAAGGAAATAAGTTGCAGCTGAGGATTTGAAACCCAGACCTTTGATTTGGTCAAAACATGGCTGACCAACTGTTCCGCGGTTATTTCGTGAACAGATAAGAACATGTAATATTGTTAAGTTATAAAAGGACAAGTTAAGAGGGGGTTAAGTTATTTCTTTTCTCTCCCGTGACCTAATTCCTTCGCCCTTTCCTCTCTCGTGCGCGCGACAGCGCTATTCGGGCGACGGCGTCGGCGATCTTCGTGAGCGAAAACGAAGCCGAGGAAGCTAGGGCTTCTCCGACGAGCACCCCTCTCCGTGGAGTCTTCGTACCATCGGGCTCCTCTCATCAAGAAGGAAGTCGGGAGCACGAAGAACAGCCGGGATTGGGAGCTCACCCGAACCCTAGAAGCACTAGGAGGTTTCTCCTTTGGCTGTGAATCAAGGAAACGAAGGTAAGTGCTTCCTCACCTGCAGAAGCGTAGTTCCGGATTCTCGTTTCTTTCTTGTTTTCGAATTGGCGTGAGTTCTTTTCGATTGGCCTCTTTCCGGATGTGTTTGTGAATTGGCTCGAGGTTTCACAGGGGTGCTTGCTCCTTTAGTTTGGATTCGAAATTTAGTTAGTGTTTGCTGTATGAAGGAAGCTCAATGTTCATCAGAAAGGTTTTCCGTGATTCTGTGGTGATCGAGTTATCTATAGTTGAGCTCAGTTCCGATTTCTTAACTGAAGGAATGAGACTTAGATTGGGTTTCTTATGAAGCTCTAGCTTTGGTCTAATGATGTTGTGCAGGTTCTTCCTTGAGATAGCATGGGTATATGGGAGAGATTTGGAATAGATATAGGTTCTTATGCATTTGGCTGTTTAATGTGAAGTTCTGCTCTTTTTTCAAGATGAGCATGGTTAAGGGAATCGTGGTCTTGATATCATGATCATGTTTGTCTTCGATTTAGTTTGGGATAGCTTAATAGTATTGTACGGAATTATGCTGTAGGGTTGATTTTATTCTAGTTCCCCTTTCATGTGTACAAGCTCTTAGTCGTCTCTTCCAAAAGTTGTTTTGTGAATCATATGTTGAATGACAGTATAGCTCCCCTACATGTTTGCATGTTTTAGTACATTACGAGTTAACCTTTGATAGCAGCCGTAACTTTTCCTTAGGCTTAGCTTGGTTGAAGATTTTGTTAAAGATGGTTGCTTTATGCACAGAATTAGGATTTGGAAGAGGTTAAGAATAGCATGCGTGAATTGCTTTCCTTTCTTCTGATTTCCATTGTAGCATGTTAAAGATTTTGTTAAAGTTTATATGCAGAATCTTGTTAAGTTTGTTTGCAGAATACTATGCAGATTTTATAAGAATAGTTTGCAGATTTTATAAGAATAGTATGCAGATTTTTATAAGTATAGTATGCAGATTTTAGTTAAGTTTAGTATGTAGATTCATGTTAAGCTTTGTATGCAGATTTTTTTGTTTAAGCATTTTTAGAATTTGTTTAAACAGTTCGGTCTTGTAAGAAGCATTCTTTTATTAGAAGAATCAATCAAGACATGTTCTGGGATGGTGGTATGATCTGGGGACCTAAGCCCGGTGAGCGCGCCAGAATCAATTAAGATATGTTCTGGGATGGTGGTATGATCCGGGGACCTAAGCCCGGTGAGCGCGCCAGAATCAATTAAGATATGTTCTGGGATGGTGATATGATCCGGGGACCTAAGCCCGGTGAGCGCGCCAGAATAGAGGGGAACTCCGGTCCTAAGATCGGACCCCTACCAACCTAGCGCTAGAGTAGTTGTTTGATCAACAACTTATGTTACGATACTGCTAAGTGCAACTAGATCACCACAATAGTAGGTGTATAAGCACGCATGCAAGTATGTTCAAGTCATGTTCATGTTTATGCCTATGTTTATGTTTATGTTAGACTTGCTTACATGTTTAACATTTCAGTATGCTTTGTTCCTCCCGCTGTTAGGAGAGCATGAGTAGCTTACATGTTTAGCATTTCAGCCTATTTGATTCTTTTACTATTAGATAAGCATGAGCAGTCTTTAGTAAGCATTCAGTTTTAGCATGTTTTTATTTCAGTATATTCACATACATATCGAGTTTTTGTGAGTTAGATAGCGCTTACTAAGCATTTTGCTTATAGACTACACTTCCTCTTACTGCAGATACAGGAAAGGAAAAGATATAGAAAGGAAGGCGACAAGGAGGTGTTCGAAGGATGTGTGATGCCAGGACTATGGAAGCCTTGGGACTAGGAAGGAAGTTTTAATTTTAGTTTCCGCATTTTAGTAATTAATAAACATTTGAGTTGTATTTTAAGTTCATGTCATTTGAGATTATCCTGTTGAGATTGCATGTAGGATGAGTTTAGTTTAGTAAGTAGATATTTGTGTGTTTGATACTTATTTAACTGCGTAGTTGATTGATATGTGTTCCAGCCGCTTGTGGCTGAGTATATATTGCATGTATTGTTAAATATGGTCACCGGTACAGGGGAGATTCTGCCGAAATTTTTCGGTAGGGTTTCTTCAAGGATTTTAATCATACCGGTTAAGTAGAGTTAGTAGTTAAGTAACGGTCATCCTTAGATAGTAGTAGTAGTAAGAAGGGTGGTCGTTACATCTATAATAACTAAGGTCTAGTTCTTTTATTAAGTCGGTATAAAAAGAACTTACCTAAAATGGTCATACTCAATACACTTAGAGTATACTAGTGTAATTTATTAGTTAAGATAAACTAATACTTAATTACACTACGACTATTCTAATGGTTTGTTTCTTTCCATCTTAGCCGTGAACAACTGTTTATAATTTATAAAGAACTGATAACATGATCTTCTGTGTGTGACACCACACACCATATTATCTACAATATAAATTAATTGAACAACTACACTTAACAAATAAAATGTAGACATTTGATCAATGTGATTTTTTTATTTCAAAAATAAATATTTACAAAATCTAGGCTTTTAGTATACACTCTAACAATCTCTCACTTATACTAAAAGACTAAGCTGTCATATCTGCTGCCATACATCTGATTCTCATCCCCTCCACATGCTGATCAAAAGCTTTCGCCGGAAGGGCTTAGTGAAAGGATCTGCCAGTTTATCTGATGATGCAATCTTGGCGACGACAATTTCTCCTCGCTTGACGATGTCTCGTATCAGGTGGTACTTGCGCTCTATATGTTTAATTGCCTTATGGGCTCGTGGTTCCTTCGAGTTTGCAACTGCACTGCTATTATCACAATAAATTGTGATGATTTTGGGTAAACCAGGAATCACATTTAAGTCCATTAGGAAGTTCCTGAGCCGTATAGCTTCTTTGGCTGCCTTAGAGGCTGCCACATACTCAGCTTCCATGGTTGAGTCTGAAACGCATTTCTTCTTAACACTCCTCCATGCAATGGCTCCACCTTCTAAAGTAAACACATAGCCTGATGTAGACTTACTATTGTCCCTATCTGATTGGAAATTTGAATCCGTGTAACCCACAGGGAGCAAATCGTCTGCTTGGTAAACTAGCATATAATCTCTAGTCCTTCTTAGGTACTTCAATATATGTTTTACAGCAATCCAATGTCCTTGTCCAGGGTTACTCTGATATCTGCTAACCATGCCCACGACAAAACAGATATCAGGTCTCGTACACAGCATTGCATACATTAGGCTTCCCACAGCCGAAGCATAAGGAACTGTCTTCATGTCCTCTATTTCTTTTGATGTCTTCGGAGACATCTCTTTAGATAAAACTACTATATACCTAAAAGATAAGAAGCCTTTCTTGGAATTCTGCATGCTAAAACGAGCAAGGATTATATCTATATATGAATCTTGAGATAGGCACAACATCCTTTTCTTGCGATCCCTTATGACTTTGATCCAAAGAATGTGTGCACATTCTTCTAAGTCCTTCATATCAAATTGTTTGGATAACCATACCCTTACGTCCGATAACATTTTGACATTGTTGCCAATTAACAAAATATCATCTACATATAGTACAAGAAATACCACCACGTTTCCATTACACTTCTTGTATACACAAGATTCATCCGGACACTGAATAAATCCATATGACTGGATTACTTCGTTAAACCAGATGTTCCAAGATCTTGAATCTTGCTTCAGTCCATAAATTGACCGATTCAGCTTGCATACTAGATGTTCTTTGCCCTTTTTAATGAAGCCCTCTGGTTGCTTCATATGCATGTTTTCTTCAAAACTTCCATTAAGGAAAGCTGTCTTGACATCCATTTGCCAAATCTCATAATCCATATGAGCAGCAATGTATAAGAGTATCCGGATAGACTTTAGCATAGCTACTGGCGAAAAAGTCTCCTCATAATCGATTCTCTCTTTCTGAGTATACCCTTTCGCAACAAGCCTTGCCTTGAAGGTTTCTACCTTCCCGTCTGTCCCTCTTTTCCTTTTGTAGATCCACTTGCATCCAACGACTTTTACACCATCTGGTGGTTTTACAAGCTCCCAAACCATATTAGAATACATAGACTCTATTTCAGAATTCATTACCTTTTGCCAAGATACTACATCTATATCTTGGAGTGCTTTGTCATATGTCCGGGGATCAGGTTCATGTTTACCTGGGATCAAGTCTGAAGACTCTCCCAAAAACATGAATCTCTCAGGTTACCTCACAACCCTCCCACTACGACGAGGCACTGTCTGTGGTTGTGTATCATGTGTGACATGTGTTGCAGTCTCTTGTGGTACTTCATCTTGTACCGTTGGTACTGAAGTAGATGTGTCCTCTCTTATTTCTTCTAGAACAATTTTACTTTTGGGCTTGTGGTCCATTATATAGTCTTCTTCTAAAAACTTAGCATTAGTGCTACAAATGACCTTCTGGTCTTTAGGACTATAAAATAAACCACCTTTCGTTCCTCTAGGATAATTCACAAACACGCGAACTTCTGTACGAGATTCTAACTTATCAGCATCTGCTTTCAGCACATGTGCTGGACTACCCCAAATCCGAATATGTCTTAGACTGGGCTTTCGCCCATTCCACAATTCTGTGGGAGTAGAAGGTACTGATTTAAAAGGTACTAAGTTCAGAATGTGCACTGCTGTTTCCAGAGCGTATTCCCAAAATGAACTTGGTAATTCTGAATAACTCATCATTGATCTAACCATCTCCATAAGAGTCCTATTCCTTCGTTCTGCCACACCATTCTGTTGGGGTGTACCAGGTGCAGACAACTGGGATTGAATCTCTGCCTCTGATAAGTTATTCCTAAACTCTCCCAAGAGGTATTTGTCACCACGATCAGACCGTAGTGTTTTGATACTTTTACCAAGACGTTTCTCCACATCAGCCTTGTACTCTTTGAACTTATCAAAGCACTCAGACTTGCGGCGCATCAAGTAAATGTATCCGTATCTCGAATAATCGTCTATAAAAGAGACAAAGTATTCGAAACCACCTCTTACCTGGATAGACATAGGACCACACAAATCAGAATGAACCAGTTCTAACACATCTTTAGCTCTATAGCCCTTGGCCTTAAAAGGTGTCTTGGTCATTTTACCTTCCAAGCAAGATTCACAGGTTGGAAAGTTTTCCAACTCTAATGTACCCAAGAGTCTATCGACTATAAGCCTTTGAATCCTACTTAAGTTAATATGACCAAGCCTTAGATGCCAAAGATATGTTTGGTTCATTTCTGAAAGTTTTTTTCTCTTATTAAAGTTAGAAGATGTGTTATTAATTTTCATTTGTTGCTTTGTGGAAGAAATTGGATTTAAAGTATATAAATTGCCAACCAATGCACCAGAACAGATTATAACCTTATTTCTCTTTATAACCGCATTGTCATTAAAAGAAATAAAATATCCATCCAAATACAGTTTAGAAACTTAAATTAAATTCTTTCTAAAACTGGGTACATAAAGACAATTTCTTAAAACCAAGCTTCAATTCCTATCAAAAGATAAGTAGACGTCTCCCACTGCAACAACCGCCACCTTAGTAACATTGCCCATGTAGATAGTTATCTCTCCTTCAAATAGTCGTCAGGTTTCCTGAAACCCCTGCAAAGAGTTACACACATGATCAGTGGCTCCCGTATCTACACACCAAGTGTTGGTAGATAACACCGCTAAACATGTTTCAACTGCTAGAGAATGAGATATACCTTTATTGTTCTGATTCCTACAAGGACATGTTGGAGTGTATACTGAAAGCCTAAGCTTTTGTAAACATTTGTTTTGAATAAAGAATCACATTTGGTCAAATTATCTACATTTGTTTGTAGTTGTTCATATAATTTATATTGTAGATAACATAGTATGTGGTGTCACATGCAGAAGATGATGTTATCAGTACCTTATAAATTATAAACAGTAGCTCACGACTAAAATGGAAAGGAACAAACCATTAGAAGGTCGTAGTGTAATTAGGTATTAGTTTATCTGGACTATATAATTACACTAGTACACTCAGAGTGTATTGAGTAGGACCATTTGAGGTCGTTTCTTTTATACTGACTTTATAAAGGAACAAATACCTCAGTTATTATGGAAGTGTGTGCTCTTAATCCTAATATAATAACAAGCACATATATTTGATATTTATTTCTTTAATTTATCAATGGGTGAGATTTAGTTCGATGAATCAATAAACCTGATAAGTTGGGAAATGATATCACTTATAGTGTGTGTTGTTGATTATAGAAGGAAACTGTGTCCTAGAGATACTAGGTTGATAATGTCCCCAAGAGGAGCTCATAAGGATTGTCATGTTAAACCCTGCAGGTGGACTTAGTCCAACATGACGATAAGGTTGAGTGGTACTACTCTTGGACTTAGATATTAATTAAATGAGTTGTCAGTAACTCACTTAATTAGTGGACATTCGATATCTTAAACACAGGGAGACTAACACGCTCATAATAAGAAGGAGCCCAAAAATATAATTTGGGATTGGCGCGGTAGTTCAATAATAGTTCTCTAGTGGAATGAATTATTATTGATAAAATTAAGTTGTGTGTTCACGGGATGCTTAATTTTATCGGAGACCAAAACCAATTCCTCCTCTCGGTCCCTATCGTAGCCTCTTATTTATAGAGTTCTATACCCACCTATACCCACCTTCTATACCCACCAATAAGGGGTCGGCCAAGCTAGCTTGGGAACCAAGCTAGGGCCGGCCTATGGTCGGCCCTAGCTTGAACCCAAGCTAGTAGGGCCGGCCAAATTAAATTAAAAAGGGATTTTAATTTTAATTTTTATTATGTGGAAGAAATAATTTATTAAAGAGAATTAAAATTAAAATATCTCTCTTGTAAAAGATCTACAAAAGATTAAAGAAAGAGATTAGATCTCTTTCCTTATTTGTAGATTGGTGAGATATTTTATTTTCTCTTTAAAATTATTCACATGTTGATAAAATTAAAATTATAGAAATTTCCTTTTATCAACCATGAAGAGATTTTTAAAAAGAAATTTTATTTTTTAAAATTTCCGGAAACAAATTAGGAAGTTTTAATTGTTGATTAAAACTTGTCTAATTTTTTCCTTCATTGATGTGGCCGGCCATTGGTTTTGATTTGAGAAATTTTATTTTATTTTTCTCAATTAAATCATGTCAAGGAAATTAAGGAAATTTTATTGTAATTAAATTTCCTAATTTGCCTAGGCCAAGGAATATAAAAGAAGGGGTAGGGGTGCCTTCATGAGACACAACCTCTATTATTTTCTCTCCCTCTTTTGTTCCTTGGTGTGGCCGGCCATCCTTTCCCTCTCTTCCTCTTGTGCTGGCCGAACCCCTCTATTCCCTTGGAGCTCTTGTGGTGGCTGGATACTACTTGGAGAAGAAGAAGAAGAAGGAGAGGAAGCTAGTATCTCTTGGAGCTTGGTTGGTGTTTTGATTTTCTTCCTTGGTGAAGCTTCTTTCTTTGTGGCCGAACCTAGCTAGGAGGAGAAAAAGGTGGTTGGTGGTTTCTCATCTCGGAAGATCGTTGCCCACACAACGTCCGAGGTTAGAAGAGGAATACGATAGAAGATCAAGAGGTTTTTCTACAAGGTATAACTAGTAATTTTTCTTTCCGCATCATGCTAGTTATTTATGGAAATAATACCAAATACAAGAGGCTTACGTTCTAGAATTTCGAATATGTTTTTCGATGTTGTGTTCTTTTGTTTTTTTTCTTTTCCTTGTGATTTGATTGTTCTCTTTGGTTAACCTAAAGTTATTTTAGGAAATTAAATATTAGATTTCTATAAAAGGTTTTGTCTAGTCGGTGGTGGTTGCTCCCATATCCAAGAAGGTCATGTGCCTCGCCACGTCAGTACTGGGAACCAATTATGGAAATTAATATTTAATGGAATTAATAACTTAAGGAGACTTGGGTCGAACGTGTTAAGTTCCGCAGGAGATCCAAGTCAAAACCTAAAAGAACAAATAGATTAAGTTTTGGATCAAACGTGTTAAGTTCCGCAGGCGATCCAAAATTTAATTTAAAAGAACACATGATAGCTAGGAAAAGGTTCAGACCTTTGTACAAAATTTTTGTACAGTGGAACCTATAGGTTTTCCGAGTAGCGACCAACAGGACAGTCTGCCTTCCAATGTCCTGCCTGCTTGCAAATGAAGCACTTGCCCTTCGGCTTCTTCATTCCAGCTTTTTGTCCTGTCCCTAGAGGTTTATTCACCTTCTTTACTGAAACAACTTGTTTCTTCTTCTTCTTGCCTTTCGACTTAGAAGTAGAACCATTTTTAGCATAGTAAATCTGAGCACTGTTACGAAATATACCTTCTGTTGCCTGTAGTTTTGTCAGAAGTTCCGCCAACGTATACTCTCTTTTATTCATGTTATAGTTTAGGTGGAACTGCTCAAAACTTCTAGGTAGCGTTTGAAGAATTATATCGACCTGGATTTCCCCATCGATTTCACCTCCAAGGACTTGTATTTCGTTCAGATAAGCCATCATTTTGAGGATATCCCTTACGGGTGTCCCCTCTGACATGGTGGCTGTCATTAACTTTCTCATTGCCTCTTGCCTAGCAGTCCGACTCTGGTGCCCAAATAGTTCTTTGAGATTGTTCATTATATCATAAGCAGTTGGTAAATCTTGATGCTAATGTTGCAATACATTTGACATTGAAGCCAAAATGTAACACCGCACCATCTCATCTATTTTTACCCATTTCTTATGATATTCATTCACCATTAGGTGTATCTGGGCATACCTCTGATAGTACAAACTTATAGCTTTCAGCATTCAAGACAATATCTAGGTTTCTTTTCCAATCTATATAGTGGGGACCAGTAAGTCTATTCTCTTTCAGAATAATAGCCAGTGGGTTGAAAGTCATCCTAAGAATCACAAAAAATAAACTTTGGTCAAGACTCTAAATTTAGAATAATATTGATTCCTCAAACAATACTATTTTAAATTAACCAACACCTCAAATTATCGTGAATTTTGCATGCCACGATAGTGTGGATGTATACAAAATCAAACATTTGTAAGAGGAGGTTTTACCCATTAATTTTATTCTTGTCAACCTAACTTTATGACAAATAAAATTAATAGTTGGTTTTCCTTCGGTTACACAAATAATAGCAGTGACTCAGATGGGGAGGATATTATTAGACGTGCCTAAGTGTATACCATTTCTTGACACTTAGGTGACGTTTGGTTTAGGGGAATAGGAGTGGGGAATGGGAATGAGAATCATTGATTGTCATTATTAATGTTTGGATTATAGGAATAGGAATACAAATAAGGGAATGAATCCTTGAAATTGGGTAATAACTCATTCCCATGTACCTCCCCTTCAATGAGTCATTTCCCTATTTTCATCAATCAAAATATTCCCTTATTCCAAAAATACCATTGACCTAAAACTAAAATTTTCTCCTTTAATATCAAATATCAAAATTTATTTATTTATTTTTTCTTTCATATCACTTCTCTCTCCTTATTCTCTCTCATCATATTTTCTCTCTCATCATTTTATCACACACTTTCTCTCTCCTATCACACTCTCTTTCTTTTTTTTTTCTCATTAGACTTTCTCTCTCATCATAGTTTCTCTCTCCTTAATCTCTTCCATCGTACTCTCTTCCTTCTTTCTCTCTCATCATACTTTCTCTCTCCTCAATCTCTCCCATCACACTCTCTTTTCTCTTTTTTTTCTTATCACATTTTCTCTCTCATTATACTTTTCCCTCATCATACTTTCTCTCTCCTCAATCTCTCCCATCACACTCACTGTTCTCTTTTTTCTCATCACGCTTTCTCTCTCATCATACTTTCTCTCTCCTCAATCTCTCCCATCACACACTCTCTCTTCATTTTTTCTCATTATATTTTCTCTCTCTTCATCCTCTCTCATCATACTTTCTATCACATCATATTTTCTCTCTCATCATGCTCTCTCCTATCAAACTCTCTTTTCTCATTTTCTCTCATCACACTTTCTCTCTTTTCATTCTTTCTCATCACACTTTCTCTCTCATTATTCTCTTTCATCATATTTTTCTATCACATTCATCTTTCTCTCACATCTAATTTTTTCTCTTATTTTCCTTTAAGGGTAAAAAAGGAAATTTTGATTTATTCCGATAGAAAATATGCAACTAACCAAACATTGCTTTTAAGAGTGATATCCATGCTCATACCCATTCTCATTCCACAATACATTGATTCTCATTCCGATTCCTATTCCTAGGAAAGAACCAAATGTCCCCTTAGTCCATTAATAAGATTGTGCCCCTTCCGATGGGGAAGATCACACGGTCTTGATTAATTTCCTATAGTCATCCAAAATGGAAGTTTGATCTAGTGATCCACAAACAAACTCATCCGATATGGAGAAAGGCACTCAGAGCCAATGCGCAAGTTTGTTTGCATCACTTACAAACCAGTAATGGAGACCGTGAAATTTATTTTAAAAAATCCCTCTCCCCCTTAGTTATTTAAGGTGAGAAATTTGAACCTATGCAAGCATACATCATATGCACACACACACACATCACAGTAAATAAAAATAATAAATTTAGAAATTAATTTTCCAACTATTATGGTCTTTTCCATCACTGTCCTCCGTGTGCTCCAACCCTAGCTGCTGCCATCTTTAGCCACCGCCATCGGGTCTAGTCGTCACATCTATCATGTTTCTTATTCCGCTGCACCTCTGGTTCTCTAATAGCACCACGCCTCGCAAGGATACGATCCGCGACAAAAATAGAATTTTACATATATCGATCCTATATTCCACAAAGGAATGTCCATGTATTCTAGATCGAACAAAACAGTAAAATTCTAAAACTAATACAGCTCCTGCTATATTTAATACATACAATCATGCACACACAAAATAATGCCCTTGACATGTCCAAGGGTCCAATCACACACAATATCTATATGTCATAATAGTTAGAGTCTGCAACCATAAAGTTAGCACATCCTACTATTATCCTGCCTAAATTATGTATGACATGTGCATAATCTATTTGAAAACCAAAACACACAGAGACAAATCCTAGCTCTAATATCAATTGTTGGTTAATCCTATGAAGATCGTATTGGTTCCACTGTACAAAAATTTGTACAAGTGTCGAACCTTTCCTAAATAACCTATTGTGTTCTTTAGAAGTTAAATTAGGAATCGCAAACGAAACTTAACATTATTGATTCCAAATTTAACTTATCTGTTCTTAATAGTTTAGACTTGGATCGCAAGTGGAACTTAACACTATTGATCCAAATCCACCCGCGTTATAAATTTAATTAAATATTAATTTCCAAAATTAGCTTCCAGGTTAAACATGGCGAGGCACTAGGCCTTCTTGGATATGGGAGCAACCGCCACTTCCTAGACAAAGCCTTTTAAGGAAAGCTAATATTTAATTTCCTTATATAACTCTAGGTTTAACCAAAAAGAACAATCGTATCACAAATTCGAAAAACAAAAAAAAACACAAACTCAAATAACAAATTCGAAAAACTAGAATGTAATGTCTCTTGTGTTTGGAATTCATACAAAGAAGAATAACTAGCATGATGCGGAAGAAAATTACTAGTTATACTTTCTCTTTGTATGCTAATGACCTCGAAATCTTCTGTCATATTCCTCGCCTCGCCTTGGACGTCGTGTGGGCGACGAACCTCCAAGATGAACACCACCCAAAGAGCTTCTCCTTCTTCTCTATGTTTAGGCCACCACCACCACCGAGGAGCAAAAGAGAGCAAAGGGAAAAGAGAGGGAGAGAGGGCCGGCCACAAGAGGATCACCAACAAGAGAATAAGAATTGTTATTTTATGAGGTCTCCCCTCCCCTTCTTTTATATTACTTGCCCAAGGCAAATAAAGGAAAACTTTTTACAAAAATTAAAATCTTCTTCTTATTTTTCTTTTTTCCTTTTTATTTTTCCTTTTCTTTCCTCTTGATTGATTCAATCACCAAACAAGGATTGATTGGCTTGATTGGTCGACCCCTTGCTTGGGCACCAAGCAAGGGTGGCCGACCACAATAATAAGGAAAGAAATAACCTTTGTAAAAATTTTATAAGTAAAGAAAAACTCTTATAAAATTTTACAAGCTCTCTTTTAATTTCCTAAGTGAATGTTAAAAAGAAAAATTTTAAAAATTAAAACCAAATTTTAAAATTTAAAACTTCTCTTCTAAAATTTCCTTTTTTTAACATGGTTAGAAAATTTTCAAATTTAAAACTTCTCTTCCTTTTTTCTTAAAACCATGAGGATGGTTAAAAAAGGAAAGTTTTAAAACTTTTTAAAATTTCTTTTAAACCATGTGACCTATTCAAATAAGGAAAGTTTTATATTTTAAAAACTCTCTTTTAAAACTTGTAGATATCTACAAAGAGAAGATTTTAAAAATTCAAAACACGCATCCTTATTTGAAATATGTGGTCCGCCCCCTTAAAGACGCGTATGGCCGGCCACCTCAAGGAGAATATGGCCGACCCCTTTGGCTTGGTCACCAAGCCATGGGCTGGCCCCTTCTTGGACACTAAGATGGACTTTTAATGAATGGACTTGAGGCTTTAATGAGACTATGACAGGGACCTAGATGAGAAATTATTTTTGGCCTTCCGATGAGCTTGAGTATCCCGTGTTCGCCCCGAACACACAACTCAAGTTCATCAATAATAACTTATTCTACTAGAGAGTTATTATTGCACTACCGCACCAAGTCCAAATTACATTATGGACTCTTTCATATATGAGTGTGTTAGTCTCCCTGTGTTTAAGATAACGAATGTCCACTAATTAAGTAAGTTACTGACAACTCACTTAATTAATATCTAGCTCTAAGAGTAGTACCACTCAACTTCATTGTCATGTTGGACTAAGTCCACCTGCAGGGTTTAACATGACAATCCTTATGAGCTCCTCTTGGGGACATTCTCAACCTAGATTACTAGGACACAGTTTCCTTCTATAATCAACAACACACACTATAAGTAATATCATTTCCCAACTTATCGGGCCTATTGATTTATCAAGCTAAATCTCACCCTTTGATAGGTTAAAGAAATAAATACTAAATATATATACTTGTTATTATATTAGAATTAAGAGCACACACTTATATAATAATTAAGGTCTAGTTCTTTTATTAAGTCAGTATAAAAAGAACTTACCTAAAATGGTCCTACTCAATACACTTAAAGTGTACTAGTGTAATTTATTAGTTAAGATAAACTAATACTTAATTACACTACGACTATTTCAATGGTTTGCTCCTTTCCATTTTAGTCGTAAGCAACTGTTTATAATTTATAAAGAACTGATAACATGATCTTCTGTGTGTGACGCCACACACCATATTATCTACAATATAAATTAATTGAACAACTACACTTAACAAATAAAATGTAGACATTTGACCAATGTGATTCTTTTATTTCAAAAATAAATGTGTACAAAAGTTAGGTTTTTAGTATACACTCTAACATATCCATCTTGGTTATGAGCTACTATTTATAATTTATAAGGAACCGATAACATGATCTTCTGTGTGACACCACACACCATGTTATCTACAATATAAATTAAATGGACAATTGCATCGACATATATATAAATATAAAATGCAGATATTTGACCAAAGTTATTCTCATTTCAAAATATCTCAAAAACAGATGTTCATACAAAAGGTAGGCTTATAGTATACATCCCAACACTCAATACTTCCTCAATGGATTGAAGTTCATCATTGTCAACTGGAAATGTTATTAATGCCTCTTTCTCAATATCAAGCCTCTTCTTAGGTTTGATTTTACGAACACTTCTTCATAAATTGGGATGTTGAAAAGTCAACTCATGACTTGGCATATCACTCTCACTCGATTGTTTGGACTCAGACATCTCTTTTGACACCTCTCTTGTTGATTATATGTCATCCTTCTCAAATAGGTAACTGTTTTATCAACATCACCTCTGGTTGGGAACTCTGTTTCAAGAAAAGTCGCATCTCTCGAATCTATTTCAGAGATGGTTCCATCTAGTTGCTCACCTATGAAAACATAACCTTTGGACGTCTCATGATATCTTATAAAGATACATTTCTTACCCCTAAGTCCCAATTTTCCATACTTGTGAGAACTATCATGAACATAAGCAGTTGACCCCCTAGGGTCTCAGATTACTCAAATTTGGTTTTCTGCCTGCCTAATGTTCATATGGGGTAGATGGAACTGACTTTGAAGGCACTTTGTTAAGTATATAAGTAGCAGTTAATAATGCGTCTCCCCAATAGGTGATAGGCAAATTAGCCTGTGCCATCATAGACCTAACCATTTCAAGAAGAGTCATATTTCTTCTTTCAGCTACCCCATTTTACTGTGGAATTCCAGGGATTGTCAACTGTCTAATAATCCCTCTTTCATTACATATTATTTTCAATATATTAGACAAACATTCCCCTCTACAGTAAGTGTGTAAAGTCTTAACTTTACATTTTGTTTGATTCTCAACTTCATTTATATAATGAATGAAACAATCCAATGCTTCAGATTTATGAAAAATCAAATACACATGATCGAACCAAGAGAAATCATCAATAAATGTAATAAAATAAGAAGCTTCATGTCTAGCCTTCACATTCATTGGACCATAAATATCTGAATGAATTGACTACAATGGTGATTCAACTCTAATAGCCTTACCAAATAGTTTTCTAGTTGTTTTTCTAACAAGACAATACTTACATATAGACAAGTGAATCTTAGCTCAAGTGCCCAATAGACCCTCTCTAGCTAACCGATTCATACGTTCTTGTCCTATGTGTCCTAATATAGCATACTAAACCTCATCAGTTATATCTGCATCACTAGTTAGAGCAATGTTTGAAAAACAATCATCAATAGCATAATTGATATCTAGTTCTACATCAAGAACCATAAAATCATTGTTAAGAAACTATATCCGATTGACACTGAGTCAATCTTAAGTTTAACACATCGGCTGAGAAAATTAATACAATACCCTAAATCAAGAAGACACGTAACGGAAACAAGATTCCGTCTAATTTCAGGAGCATACAGGACATCATGTAGAAACAAAACACTACCACTATGAAGGTTGAGTTTGCAAGTGTCGACTCCTTTTGACTTCAACTCTTGCATTGTTTCCTTCAAGATCCATTTGTTGCTAGCTGGTACCCGATGATACTTTACAAATGTAACTCGCTCCCGAGCTACATTATTAGTTGCTCCTGAATCTATAATCCACAAAGGATAAAAATCAGCTAACAACATTGAACTAGCAACAAAATGCTCAAGAAAATAAGACACACTTGGATTTACCTTTTTCGGCTCAATGCACTCCCGAGCGAAGTGACCCTTCTTGCTGCAGTTAAAATAAGTAGACTTGTTTTTAAGTTTCTTTCCTGTCTTCTTTCCTATCTTCTTGATAGGGCCCTACCCCACAACAACAACTTCTCTCTTCTTTCCTTTCTCTTTCTTGAACCATTTCTTTTTCATGAATCCAGATGATCCAACAGAATCGACAGCCACATAGGCTTGTCCAGAAATCCTTACGGATTCAACTCTCTCCGCCTCTAATTCTACATGGCATGAGATGTCAGTGAAAGTCTTGATACTTTCACTATGAGTTAGGGTATGCTTCATGGTCTCCCAAGAATCTGGAAGTGAATAAATAACTGCTTGAACCTATTATTCATCGATCAACTTATGACCAGCAATTTTGAGCTCTCGAAACATGTTCAACATCTCCCTGAGGTGTTAAACCATTGATACATTCGGACACTTCTTGTAGCTGTCAAACTTGATTGCCAGCTATTGAAGCTCGCTCAGACTTACTCTAATATATTTTTCTTTAAGGGCTACCCAGACTACATGAGCATAAGATATAACTCATACTAAAAAACCAGGTCGACTACCATTGAACTAATCAATATGCCCTTTGCAGTAGAGTCTTTTTTCTTCCATGCCTTATAGACATCAAGATCTCATCTGTTCTGTGCAGTGGGATCATCTACAGGTTCTTCCATAACCTGATTTACAGCCTCTAGAACTTCTTGTTCCTTAAGTATATATTGTATCTTGAGGTACCAGATCTTATAGTTATTCCCATTAAGTTTTTCACCCTTGTTGAGTTCAGCTATAATATTTTTGGTTTCCATAATCTATCATAAATAAACACATTATTTAGTATTCAGTGTAAATCATATACATGTAATTTATGATTGACTCAATATTAATTGAGTTGGTTTACAAAATCAAGTGACAATAATATTTTCACTCATCATCCATATGACCAATCAAATCAATGATCAATTCTATTACACACATCCCAACAAATGAACTAATCATTTATAATATCATAATTTATTTAATTAAATAAACTAATCATTTAATATATCATAATTTCTTTAATTAAATGAACTAATCATTTAATAAAGATGAACTAATCATACATCATGTCGAGTAAACAACATAAATAAATAAACATATCATTAACATAAAATATTGTTAACATATAACTAACTGACATGAATGAAATGGACTAATATTGTTCATACATAACGACAATAACAATAACAGAACTTTAATAAACTAGATAGGCTACTACCACTCCCACTAAGAGAGACACTAGTATAGTAGCCAAAATAATCCCTTTTAACCTGGACTCATTTGGGATAATCACAGGTGGGACAGCTTTAGGATTCTCCATCGGATCTACAAACAGATCCTCTTCTGGATCTTCCTCGATCATTTTCGAGTTCTCTTCAAACTCTTTAGGATCCTCTTCAACCATATGGTGAAGTAGTTCCTCACACAATTCTGAATATGTGATGCGTCCTTCATGACACCCCCATATATAGTCTGCTATGATCTTAGGATTATCTGACAATAAATGCATCAAAGCCCAGATCTTATAATTGTCCAGGACTGAAAACTCTTCTTGCTCAAGTTTCCAAAATAGATCATCAAGCTGTCCAACGTGTCCGTCGACTCCATAAGTAGAGTTATACGATAATCGTCCATGCCATCTGAAAAATTAAAATTAAATAATTCAGTACAAAATCGACTAACCAATATAAAACTGACTTAATTCAATTTATGCAGGCAAAGAACCAACATAATAAATCAAGAAAAACAAATCTTCTCGATTTTCAGGAGCCTAAGTCGACTGACCCATTTGACCGGTCGATCAGGAATTTAGATCCTAAGCTTAGTTCATTGTCCTTAATTAGAACTAATCTAATTGGACAGAGAGTTTTGTACCTATGTTTTGTTATTATTTGATCTAAGTCTATTTCAGCTAATTTTAGACTTATTGATCAAACTCAAGTCCGTTTGATCAAACCAATGCCCATTGGATTAAGTCTGACTCATTAGAAAAAATCTAATCATTTGATTAAATTTGACACACTAGAACAAATCTGGTCATTTGATCATATCTTGTCTAAGCCCAATTAAATCAATCCAAATTGATTCTGATTTAAATCAACCTGATTTAGTTAAACAAACTAATGATTTAATCTAAAATAGGTCTAATCGTATCAAAATTGGTTTTATCTATTTCTCATAAATAGTGAATTAATTGAACTCAATTTTTAATTAATTACCACATGCAACCAAAATTAATGCTACACTAAGGCTACGTTTGATTGGGTGTAATGTAATCGAGCTTGTAATGTAATTAAAATTGTAATGTAATGTAATGTAATCTTGATTACATTACTACGTTTGGTAATATAATGTATGTAATCTTTGATTACAACGACGATTACATTCTTTTGTTTGATATCTATTATTTTTTATAAGAAATGTAATTCATATTATTATAAAATGACAAAAATATCCTGCGACTACTACCGACGGGTCGCTGCATCTCTGTCAGAGCTTGCGTCCGGTGACCGATGACGGTCGGCGGCGGCGGCCGGTGACCGGTGGTGGCCGGCGACCGACGACGGTGGCGGTCGACGACCGGCAGCGGCGATGGCGACGGCGGCCGGCGACCGGCAGCGACGGCCGGCGACTGGCGGCGGCGGCGGCGGCGGCGGCGGCTGGCAGCCGACGACCGATGACCGGCGGCGGCGGCGACCGGTGACCGATGGCAGCGGCGGCCAACTACCGATGACCGGCGGCGGCGGCTGACGACCGATGACCGGCGGCGACGGCCGGTGGGCGGGCGGCGGCCGACGGGCGATCGACTAACTAGGGATATATTCGGCATTCAAATTTTGGTTAAACAGTGACCTCGTAATGTAATTGGATTACATAGTATTTGCTTTGTAATCCATATTACAAAACTTCACCACCTTTTGTAATCGAGATTACATTACAGGTTTAAAGTTAAACCAAACAAAATAATCAGCCTTGTAATGTAATCCTGATTACATTACAAGGCAGATTACACCCTACCAAACGTAACCTAAACATGCATTAACAAAATTCAATGGTGCATGTTTTTTTTATTTATAAAACCCATTGCATGCAAAAGAAAAAAAAAACATTATTTGATTTTTTTTATCTAAAACAAAAAAAAAATTCTCAAATACTGTGCTTCGTGTTCATCCGTTTTCTCCACCTTAGCGATTTCTCCGCCGCACGCTACCCACACTACTTCCACTGTGCAACCACAATGGACACGGTCGTCGACCATGCCAACCTCTTGCCGGCTAATAGGGAAGGTCGTTGGTCCTTTCCCGCACTTGACTCCAATCGCTCTCGGTTTGATAAGGTTGCCTGCTTTTGTTGTGCACGTCCCAACCACCAGCGCATTGTCGGCCAGTCGAGATGCCATCTCCGTCCATAGAATGCCGTTGTCGGCATATCCCCACGGCCCGAGCCCAGCTCAGATGGAAATCACAACCCTATCACAATTTTGGCGCAGTACACTGACGAACGGCAATGCTATTGCCGACGGCGATTCAATCGTTGACCAACGACCCTGTCGCTTGTCTCCTACAGCTTTAATGTAGTCATCGACCCTCCTTTGAAGCGACCAAACCATCGGCTATAGGAGCACAGAGATTTCTAGCCGAAAGTCACCTTCGTGACTCGTTGCGGTGTGATCAATGACGAGAAATCATAACAAGATATAATTCCTAATGCTTTGATACCAATTTAGGAATTATATCTATTAAGTACATAAAATAATTAAATACTTACAGTGATCTTCAGCAGATCTGTAATCGGTGATGGTAGAACTTACTATCGAAAGAGTGATCACAAAGTCGAAAAACTCTCCGCAATTCTACGAACCAAATCCCACCGTCTCAGATGTTCTTCTTCCTCTCTTGTTGTCTCTTTCTCCACCACCATGAATGATCCTTGGACACACCCTTATAAAGAAAAAATAATCTAGAGATATAATAGACTTTTTTTATTAAGAGTAGTGAACAACATGAACACATTTTCACGTTCCCATTTCCTACATTCATATGTTGCCTACTTTCCTCCTTCGTCTTCCTTTCATAGATGATGTTGAAGGTACGATGCTAGGTGCCACCGCTTTTCCATCTTTTTATTCTTTTTTCTCCTCCACTTTATTCCTCCTCCCTGTGCCTCTTCCTCTATAGTCCCACTCTTCTTCCACCACTTGCTATTTCTCCTAATCTGTTCCTCCTCCTCTCCCCTTCTTCTCTATCTCCACTTGGTCGACGCTGACCAACACCAACTTGCACCAACACGCATGCTTGCCAGCACTAATGGCATCAAATTCGAGCCAGGCATTGAGACAGTAGCACAAAGCAAGACTTTGAACCAAGTTTGTCTTAGTTAAAAATATTATTAATCAATAAAATTTATATAAGTATTTCAATGATTGTGGGTGCACAAGCTTCATTCCTTTTACAAACAAAAAAAAAATAGCTGAATTAGCACGGGATGCTTCTGCTTGTGAAAAAATAGTTTTGGATTTAATAATTTCATTTGAAAAATATATTCCATTCAAGCCAAACAAAAGAATCATGATAACCTTAGATAGAGCATCTACACATGGAAACACGTTTCTAGTTTCGTGTTTGACCATAAAATTAAAATCACTACAACAAATATGATTTTCTGTAACACATCATTAACCGCACATATTTATAGCACGCTGTTAATAATAATTTTCACAATGCGCCAATTAAAACATGTTACGGATACTATTATATTTTTATAAATAATAGCATGTAAACATAATATGCTATTAAATTTAATTTTAACCGCGCTCAATGCATGCTATTAATATTAATTTAAAATAGAGCATCTGTAGTGCATAGGATACACTATTAAAAATATTTTTTAACAGTGCATTTGTAACTTGATGTGGATGCACTATTAAAAATCTGATTTCATTCCTGCATTATCTAAAAAATCCCTCAATTTTTCACTTAAAAAAAAAACCATTTCTCTCTCTCTTCATGGAAGTCGCTGTCCCTTCCTCTTCACATGAGCGAATTCGTGCTCTTCGCGCAAACCCCACAACCCTATCAGTGCCGCCCCTTCCCCTTTCCCTCCTTCTTCGAGCTCTAAGCACCCCACCCCCCTTCAAACCCCTTTCCCTCCCTCTTTTGTCAACGTCGCCCCTTGCCCCTTCCTCTTCGTGCGAGCAAATTCGTGCTTTTTGCGCAAGCGCCGCAACCCTATCAGCGCCTTGCTAATCGCCACCCACTTCCCCTTTCCCTCCCTCTTCGAGCTCTCAGCACCCCCTTCCGTCTCTTCGAACCCCTTTCCCTCCCTCTTCTGTTAGTGCTGCCCCCCACCCCTTAGGCTCTTCGAACCACCGCACCCACTTTCCCTCCCTCTTCTGTCGCCCCTTCCCTCTTCGAGCTCTATCAACGAATTAGCTAGCTCTGCCCTACTCCCTCTTCGAGTAGCTCTATGCCACCCCCTTTTCAATCTTTGTCAATGATAAAGGCATAGCACCCCCACACAGTGGCAGAGGCGCCTCCCACCCCGACAAGGTTTGTAATAGTGTATTTCAACTTCTCACTTACTAATCTTGAAAGGTGTAGAAGTTAATCTACCATATCATAAGGTTGATGCTTCAAAAGACTCCATGTGTTTGTTTTGATTAAGCTTGATCTAGATATAGAACTCGATAGTTTGGGAAAAATAAAAAAAGTTAGGCTTGTTGTATAACATCCGAATAAAATGCAATGATGAAGTATACATGTGCTGAAATTTAACCTAGGCACTTAATACAATTTTAAATGATGAGAGAAAACAAAAGGGATATCAAGAATACTATAGAAGCTACAACACTGCCAACTTATTCCCTTAAAAAAATTCAACATTACATTGCACCTTGCTTATAGTATAGAAGAACAGAGATTCGAAGTTCATTCTTGAAAAATATCATCCATTACTTATGCATAATGCTTTCTTATCCAACTCACTTTTCCCGTGAAGAAAATAATTCATATTTTTTTTCTTCTACACATTAAATCACAAAGAGACCAGTTTCAACTTTTGTGCACATTAAATCACAACCAAACAAGCAGATGTTAGCTTATGAAGGCCTTGATACCAATTTGGCACCTCCTTTCAATCATGGAGTGCACTTCTTGATACAGTTAAAGCACCTCTTGATACACAATGCCATTTATCTATACACACCATTCACCTTTAGTATATTGGGTTTTGTGATTGTAACTTCTATTTTATGTATTTTAGCAATGCATTGTAACTTATATTTTAAGGTTTTGATCATTTACGAAATGGATAAAGAGTGGATGCATTTAGCTTCAAGGCTTGTACCAGAGTACGAAGAAGGAGTTCAGAAATTTCTTGCACAAGCTAGAAACTATGCCAAAACATGGGAAGTCATCTTATGCCCTTGCAAGCGTTGTCAAAATAAGAAGCATATGAAATTTGACCAAGTGTGTGAGCACTTAATTGTGAAGGGGATTGATCCTTCTTATACTATTTGGATCTTCCATGGGGAAAGTTATACCTCACAATTTCAATGTGAAGGTAGTTCAAGAAGAGTTCTTGAAGAGGAGGATAATAATAGAGAGGCATATCACTTATATAGAGATGGCTTTGTGGCGGAAGAAGAAGTTGGACACACTATGATTGAGACAAGAGACTATGAGTTTTTTGATTTATTAGAAGATGTAGAAACTCCTCTCTTCCCTTGTTGTACAACTTATACAAAGTTGTCAACAGTCGTCACATTGTACAACTATTGTCTACTAATGGTCACATCGACACTAGTTTTAATGAACTTCTGGCGGTCTTAGTTGGCATGCTTCCAAAAAAATACTTCTAAAAAATGTTTACTCAATGATGAAGCTATTGAAATCATTTGATTTAAGATATGAGAATATCCATGTTTGCCCGAACGATTGTTGTCTATTTAGAAAAGAGCTTAAAGATTTAGACTCATGCCCAAATTGTGGTTCCTCAAGATGGAAGGTGGACAAAATCACTACTAAAGTTTGTAAAGGGTCCCAAAAAAGGTACTACGATTTTTTCCATGATACGTAGATTGAAAATGATGTTTAAGTTAGAAGAAAAGGTTGAAGGCTTGATTTGACACTCCAAACACAAAAGTCAAGTTCATATGATGTGTTATCCAGTTGATTCAATAGCTTGGGATATAATAAATCATAAGTGGCCAACTTTTACATCAGATCCTAGAAATTTACAGCTTGGTCTTGCAACAGATGGATTTAATCCTTTTGTTGACCTTAATTACAGATATAGTTGTCGGCTAATTATTTTGGTTAATTACAACTTTTCTCCATTGATGTGCATGGCAAAGGAAAATATTATGTTGACATTTTTGGTGCAATTTGTACTAATTATCTAACTCAGATTTTGATGAATAATAAATGGATTAAAGTTAGAGTGTTTGGATCTAATTTCTTAATCAAGTGTGCAGGAGTTGATGGATCCAGAGGACCTGACAACAGATTGAAATCTAGGTAGGACTGTGGGACCCGATAATTGGTGCGAAGTCCAGATAGATTCGTGGGACTCGATATCTGGTGAAAAGTCTAGTTAGGTCTACGGTACCTGACAATTGGTCGAAGTCTAGTTAGGTCTGTGAACTTGACAACTAGCGGGAAAACCTAGTGGGTCAAAGGCAAGTCAAGTGACTACAGTTGGTTAGTAAAAGGTAATCAACTGGAGGAGAGATCCAGTGTGGACATGTTCCCGATTGAGGGAACTGTAGGCGCTAATCCAGTTTAGGTCTATTTGGGAAATCTAAACTAAGACTTTGACTAAATCTTGGTCTCGAGGAGATAGGATCTAATTACTTCTCCTATCTTATTACGTTGCATTAACTCTATTTTATAGGATAAATATATTTTTATTTACCTAGACTAATTCTTTTTTGTAGAAAGGAGAAGTACGAAAAAGGGGAGTCTGGGCACCCAGAGCTGGTCCGGGCGCCGGACCAGCTCGCTTGGGTGGGTGCCTGGACAGGCACTTGGGCGGTCCGAGCACCCGGAATTGGTCTAGGCACCCAGACCATAAAAGTTACCCAGAACCTGAGTTAGAGCACGATGACAGGTCTAACCCATGTCAATGGTCCAAACACCCGGAGGGGGTTCGAGCACTCGGAAGTGGATAAACTTAATGGATCAAGTTTTGACAAGAGCTCACCATGTCAGCATGGTCTAGGCTCCCAGAATGGGCCTATAAAAGGGCCTTCGACCAACAGCTTCATAACAAAAATTGCTATAACTTTCATACTCACACCCTGCTCCAAAAAGGTCTCGGGATACCTAAAAGCTGCATCGACAACCTGCGTTCAAGTTTTCAAAGTTATATTATCAATATAATTTAATTCCTACAATTGTACTTAAATTTTGTAATTGCTTCATGATTATAGTGATCGCCTAACGAAAGCACTCAGCAAGTGCGGACCTTAGAATAGGAGTTATCGAAGACTCCAAACTAAGTAAAACCATCTATGTTAGCATTTACTTTTCGTCTATATTCTTTTCCGCTATGCACTCTTGATTTCCAAAAGAGTGAAAAATGCTATTCCCCCCTCTAGTGTATTTATGGTCCTATAGAGATTCCAGGCCCAAAGAAACCTAGAAATGATATAGATGCATACTTAGAACCCCTTGTGGAGAGATTGAAGGAGTTGTGATACACAGGTATGGAGGCGTATGATGCCTTTAGTAAGTCAATGTTCAATCTAAAGGCTATTTTGACGTGAACAATCAATGATTTTTCAGCTTACGAAAACCTAGCTAGATGTGCCACACAAGGTAAATTTGGTTGCCTGATATGTGATAAAGACATATGTTTTATGTGGCTTAATATAGTAGAAAGTTTGCATACTTAGGCCACAGGAGATTCCTTACTTTTGATCATCCATATAGTCAAAAAAAAAAAATGGTTTAATGGGAAAAAAAAGAAAAAAAGAAAAATCTAGAACTTTAAATGGGTTAGAAATTCTCAATGTAGTGACATTGAAAATGACCGTGGTAAAAAATAAAAGGGTGAGAGTATCAAGACTACAAAGAAAAAGAGGAAGGAGCGGGAGAAAAAAAACAATATTTTTCGAATTGCCATACTGGAGTATAAGTTATTTGGCTCTATATTATTTATCTTTTAATGAATTTGTTATATTAATGAACTAATACTTTGAAATGTATTGATGGCAACTTGTAGGGGGCTTTTATTATGACATAACTTAGATGTGATGCATGTTGAAAAAGATTATTTGCGAAAATATCATAGGCACATTGTTAAATGTGAAGAAAAAAAATCCAAAGATTGTGTCAATGCATGCAAAGATTTGATGCATTTAAAAATTATAGAAAAATTACATCCTTAACAAAAAGGAGAAAACATGTATCACTTACCTGCGGCACCTTACACATTGTCTAAAAAAGTAATAATTGTATTTTGCTCGAGGTTGAATAAGATAAAGTTACCAGATGACTATAGCTCAAATATTGGTAATTGTATATCTTTAGAAGAGTATAAGCTTATTGGATTGAAATCTCATGATTGTCATGTTCTAATGCAACAATTGCTATTAGTTGCATTAAGAAATAGAAGAATATTCACCCGAATCTCTAAACATAACTAACATTGTTGATGATGCAATTAGCCATGTATTTGGCAAGGAATCTCGAGGTAGAGTGCGAGGAATGGAATTTGGAGTTACACCATCAAAAGGTGGAATGTCTGTGCAACAAAATAGAACTGTTAAACATCTTGAAAATATAATGTATAACCTTCAAAAATAAATGCAAGAAATGAGGAGCATGATTTTACAAAATTAGAGGTAACAAAATTAACAAGAACAAGTTAGTAATTAAAGAACATGTATTAGTGAAATTATATCATGTTAGTGAAATTATGTTATGGTGACATTACTTGACACAATTTGTTATAAAATTAGGTTTCTAGTGGTGACATTGGTAGTAGTATTGGCAATTATATTCATGGTGGTATTGATGTCAATAGTGCAACAAAAGTGACAATGTATGTAATGTTAGTCAACAACAAACTGCAACTTAGGTAACTAACTTACTGTACGTAGTTGTAATCTACTGATACCCAAACCCATAAAAGTCATAGAAGAGATTAATAATCATGTACCTACTAGTTAGGAAACAAATAAAGATTAAAAAAAATAGAGAATTGACAAGCATTAAAGCTGATAGGTAACCTTTTGACCAAAAAGCAAATAATACAAATTTACCATACTATAGGAATGAGTATAAATATATGATGATGATGATACATAATTAAATACAATAGAAAAATGTGGTTGGATATACACAAAGCAATGATTGTAACAATCACAGGAAGTAAGAACATGTAGAAATGCCAAATCTTATTAGAGTTGATACCTGACTCTTGACGATTTTAGCCATCTTGAAGAATTCCTTTTTCAATTCTATTCTATTATGCAAGCTTGCAGGCTTGTTCTATTTCTTTGTCTTGGTAGTGGTAAGGACAACATTGAGGTTCTTCTCTCCTGGTAGAATGGTTACAGTCTTCTTGTTTGCCAAGCCTATGAATTTTCAATTAGTATACTGACTCAAGAAAAAAAAATGCACCAAATAATCAAAACAAAATATGGTTCCAAAAGCATTAAAAGTATAACTGAAGAATGAAATTTCTTATGTGTTTCATATATTTTTTGCAAATAGAGCAAGTCTTTATAACTAATAACGAAATTTTAGATTCTTTATGACTTCTCTTTTTAGTTAGGTTTTTTTTTAATCATGGTAATTTTAACAATATTCAATTTGTATTTCTGGTAGCTATAACTTATAGATTTTTTTGATTATATAATCACAACGGAAGAATTTGAGTTGTGGATATATCATTAATACTAAACGTAAGTTGTTTTATTAGAGTGTTGATGGAGTTATTGTAGAAGGTCGAATTGCATCCATAGATTCAAAGTAAAAGTGTATCACATTCTTCTTGGTGGAGCTTGTTGGAAAGTTTCGATTGATAGACTGTTTGTGGACAAGGTGGATTTAATTCACCAAATGATAAAATATTTTTTTCTCAAAGATGCAATAGGAAGCACAGTTGCTTGGTTATCTAAGTTCATAGTTTTTCATGACTGAGTTATTAATTTTATACTTTTTAGAAAAATATTTATGTTATTAAGTGAATTTGTGTGACTAGTTTGGAATGTATTTTGTTACTAAATGAATTGTTATTTGGTAAAGTGTGGTGGTGATGATTATTTGTGATATTATAAATGTTTTAGTTTTGGTTTTATAATTGAATGTATGTGGCATTATAAGTGTTTGTGGTATTTATATGTGATGTAATTGTGGTTGTATATTTGTTGTATTAAAATTGTATAAGATGTGTTGCACAATTGTACGTTGTGGTAAAGTGCATCCGCAGCGTGCAGCCACCCAAACTGAATTGAAATATTTAATCATTCACTTTGGATCCCGACAAGCAATATGTGACAAATACAAGCATTTTCACTTTGTGATATGTTTATTTGAAGGACAAGTCATGCGGTTTTAGGAAAAATTATACCCTGACAACCAGGTCACAACAGAATATTACCTTTGATCTTGACTGAACCGTAGGATCAGAACTATGAGAAAGGAGCCTTGCCGCTTGCCAGGGGAAGCATCTTAGCAACTTCAGCATAAGGAACTTCTAATCTTATTTGCCATCTTCCTATTGAAGAAATCACACACTACCAAGATGACCAGCCATTGACTTTTTGAGGATGCTATCCTTCCTAAGCTTCATCTTCGCGTGACCTATCGACAGCAGGTAACATCGTGTGACCACAAGGTGCGCGACCTATCGGCAGTAGGTGACATCGTGCGATCACAAGGTGTGGGACCTATTAGTAGTAGGCAACATCGCAAGATTGTAAGGTGTGAGACCTCAAGCCGCATGACCCGGCCGATTGAAGTCACAGCGGACCTTGCAACCATGAGAAGCGACTACAGTCAACCTCAAGTGGTTGCCACCAACCTCCCATAGCATAAGATGGGCACCAAGTGCGATAAAAAAAAAAATTCAAAGGTGGGAGAAGAAGAATTCATACCTGTTCGGTTGTTCTATCAAAAGCTAAAGCTAAATTAGGTCAAGAAGGGAACTTAAGGGAAAAGTACATATTGGGAAAAGTAAATGTGATAGGGTTAAAATTTTAAAAGAAAAATAGTTAGTTTATAAATTATTTTTTTTATAATTTATGAAATTTGTAAATAGTGTCATCATAAATAGTTTAATATGATATTTTTTTTAAAAAAAATGAGTAAATATCACTAGAGAATATTTATAATAATATTATATAAAAAAATATTAATAAAAATATCACAATACTTCTATTTTTCTAATTATGGGCGTTTGAACAAGGGCAGAGGGTACCTTCTTGACAAAAATGTAAGGGTTTGGAATAAATCAAAAAAAAAAAAACATAACGAGTTTTGATAGGTCTGGCACGCTTGGAGTAGATGGAGATGAGTACAGAGATGATGAAGCGAGAGGAGTGGAGAAGGCTGGCATGGAAATCTTTATGTATTTTTGTTTTATATATTTTATAATAGTACGTTTTAAAATTTATATATTTTATTAATATTAATATAAAATTATAAATTTGTATCCATTCCATCTCTAATTTTATTTAGAGAAAGATTTCTTTCATCTCAAAAATTTTATTATTTTAAGGAAAAATTTACATGCAGTCCCCATTGACAAACATAACTTTACATATAGTCTCTACTTCTCAAATTCTTTGTTTTCACTTCCTAGTCAAACATATTTACCTAATTACCCATGATATTTTTAGGTATAAAAAGTTCAAAAATCAGTATAATTCATCTTAAATTCAGTATATTAAATTTAGAATCTAGTATATTTTTTATCAAATTGAGTACGATTCTTTTTTCATCTTAATTGGATGGAAAATATATTAGATTTTCTTTAAATGGTACTCAATTGGATGAAAAATATACTAGATTTTCTTTAAATGATAAATAGTGCTGAATTTAGGAGGAATTATATTAAGAAAAAAGTTGTGCTCAATTTAATAGAAAATATACTCGATTCTAGTTTAAAGTGCTGAATTTAATATGAATTATACTCGTTTTTAGATTATTTGTACCTAAAAAAATATGAGAGTTAATTTTGATAGAAAATATACACGATTTTTTTTTAAATGGTACTCAATTGGATGAAAATATACTAAATTTTGTTTAAATGGTACTGAATTTAGGAGAAATTATATTAAGCAGGGAAAAAATCATGCTCAATTTAATAGAAAATATACTTGATTCTAATGTAAAATATTGAATTTAACAGGAATTATACTTGTTTTTAGATTTTTTATACCTAAAAAATATGAGAGATAATTTTGATAGAAAATATACTCGATTCTAGTATAAAATGCTGACTTTAAGAAGAATTATACTCATTCTTGGACTTTTTATACCTAAAAACTCTGAGGGCAATTAGGTCATGATATTTACATGAAGGGAATTGAAGCAAAGGAAACTTTACATGTAGGGAGTGGAAACAAAATTTTTTTGAATAGAGGGACTACATGCAAAATTAAGAATGAGATTGGGAATTTTTCTCCACTTTACCGTTATTTTAAACAATATTTTCTTAAAAGAAATAGTACAATTTCACTATATTCCCTAATAAATTTATCATTAATAAACATATTTTATTTCCATCTTAATTTTTCATTAAATTTTCATCAAATTCTATTTCTAATCCATATTAACTTTTTTATAAATATTTATATGTAATTTTATATCAAATATGTTTTAAATTTGATTTCTTTTCAAATATTATATTTTATTAAAGTAAATTGGATTATTAACTTCATAGAAAATTTGCAAATATAAAGGATAGTTGCATATAACTATTCCTTCACTAGTTATACATGATAGATCAAAATTATTCTCTAAATATATTCCATATAGATTATTTGTTTCAACTCCCTAATAGATAGAAATTTATCTCATTGCCCTTAGTTTTAATTAAACCCTCCTAATACCTTTTCTCTCCTGACATCAACTTCTACCATAAACCATCGACAACCATACCCATCGAATGGAGTTGGTGGCAAAAATCAGAGAGCGACCAGACCTTTAAAGTGATGCAACACCTTACTTTGTTCAAACCAAGGGGAAAATTAGTGAACAAGAGAAAAAAAAAAGTATGATTTTTTTCCATTTAAATTTCACCTTTATGAGTGGATTTGTGTTAGATCATTTTCAATTGAATGTTTCCTTGAGATTTGGGGTTAGTTTTCTGATTAGGTTTGTGTAATTTGTGTTGGATCGTAAAGTTCGCTAGAGAGGGGGGGGGTGAATAGAGATCGTTAAAACTTAATCGAGTAAGCAGCGGAAATAGAAAAATTGAAACAACGATAATAAACCAATTTTACTTAGTTCGGAGCCTTCATCGACTCCTACTCCAAGGCCCGCAAGTGAGAGTGCTTTCGTTGGGTAATCACTAATAATTCACAAAAGTATTACACAATTTAGTATAAGAACTATAAAAAATACCGACAATAAGGAAAATGGAATTGAGTCGCAGGTTGTCGGAGGAGGTTCGCAGCGTCGCATGAGCGTCTTTGGAGCAGCGCGCAAGAGAGTAATCATAGAAGAAGTTGTGTTTGGCTCTTAGTGGAAGACTGCTTATATAAGCAGTTTTGGGCGCCCGAATCCCTTTCGGGCCCCCAGACTGTGACATTGCCTCAACCAATCAACGCGCTCCACGTTTGCGACAAGATAGAGTTTTGCATTCTGGGCGCCCAGACTAGTTCCGAGTGTCCGGACCAGTTCCGGGCGCTCGGACCAGCTCCGGATGCTCGGATTCCTTCCGGGTGCCCAGACCCTTTTTTCCAGTAAGGTTTTTTACTGCAAGAAAAAGATTAGTCCGAGGCAATAAACACTATACTACCTTACAAAATAAAAGTTAGTAAATTTATAAAAACAGAATAGTAATTAGATTTTGTCTCCTTGAGACCAGAATCTAGTCAAGATCTTAATTTAGATTTCTGAAATTGATCTAAATTGGATCGACGTCTACTGTTCCCTCAAACAGGGAACGCGTCCTCACCAAGTCACCTTGGTACACTCTGATCTTTTCAGATTTTGATGCTGCCGATAAAACTTACATTCATTGTCAATATGAAATCCTCGAGAGCTATTGAATTGTCATCCCTTCTCCTAACACCCATCCTCATCATCCTCCCAATAATCACATCACCTTTTTTATGGACCAATTAGCAGTCAATCTTCATTTTCCTAATCCCCCATTTCTATCAAGGGCGAGTCAATATTTTTACATCCCTCTACAACAGTTCACCTAGAATGCTATCTATGCCCTATGCAGCATATTCATGTTATTCCGTCTGTATAGCATTCCTCCTATTAGAACAATCTTGGTACCCTAGATTTTGATGTTTGGGCAAAGACTTAAGTTAGATTTATTATTGTATTTGAAATGTATTGTGAGTGTGCATGATACAGGTATAGCATGAAAAGTCCAAGTGTGATCTTGGCAAAGGAGAAAAGTCCAAGAGGAGTCTTGGCGGTGTAAGCCCAAGCATGTAGTTTTGGCAATGCAAGTCAAAGTGTGACTTGAAAATGGTTAAAGTCCTGGAGGTGAGGTACCTCTTGGCAAAGAAAGACCTGACAATAAGGACAAGGCCGAAGGAAGCTCTAGAAGGTGTTGACATCCGCAAGTGTACGGAAATATCACAAGTAATATAAAAGATTATTGTATCCACAAGGACTGGAATAAGCACTAAGAATATCTCAACACGAATTAGCTAAACAACAAATCAATGGATTGACAAAGTCTAAGTGTAACTATGAAAAGTAACAAAGAAACAAAAGAATAAGAAACAAGAATAAGGGCAATGATAAAGAATGTTCTAGGAGTTTTGGTTTCTTTGTAATATTATTCAATGTAGGATCTACCAAATCGTATTCCTCAATTGTCCATTATTTGTAGAAGGTTGCCGGTTCCTTCTTGCAATAGGCAACCGGCCTAGGATTGAAATATATCTAGATGTGATCAATTAGGAGTAAACCCTATGTTGTCCTTACACGGGCTTGCTTGTCACGTGCATCCCTCGAAAAATCAACATAGAAATCACTACTTTTTAACCCAATGAGATATAAAGATTAACGCATACAATCTATTCTACCCTCTTGAAATACCTAATTTCCCTCTCAAGATTTCCCCTCAAACGTCCTTACACGGGCATGTTCCTATCACGAAGATCCCTCGGAAAATTGAATGAGAAGTAATCCATATAAGATCCACAAGATATTCAAACATTCAATCTAGCATGGTAATTAAACCCTAATCTCAACAATCCACACAAGAAAGAATAGATACAAACAGGGCAAAATCATAGAAATAGGAATCTTGGCAAATCCACAAGAGTTTACATCAAATCCCCATTATAAATACTCCCTCCATCCTAGAACAAGAGATCTAATCTATGGAACAAGGAAAGAATCCAAAAGAAGAAGAAAGATAAACATCTTGATTCCCAAATCCAAGAAAGAGAGGGAAGAAAAGCTTATCTACGATGAAGAACCGTCTTTGGATCCAATGCTCACTCCCCGGAGTCGAAATGTTGAAGATCCGCCTTTGGAATCGCCGAAAATCCCTCCAAGAAAGTGGAGGAATGCCCAAATCTTCAATTCCCCACAAAAGGGAGAAGATCCCCTTTCAAATCTTGAAGGAGGCCTTATATAGAAGAGGGGTTTGGGCGCCACACGGCCCCGAGGCACGGTCGTGTGAGGTTCACACGGCCTACTCTACTCTCTTCTCTGCTAATCTCACACGGCCGTGTGAGGTACACGGTCGTGGCTTGCCTCTATCAAAGCTCCCCTTGCACGGTCGTGTAGATCCACACGACCTGCACTGCCTTCACCTCTGGAAACCTGGCACGACCGTGTGGTGCACACGGTCAACACTCTCCTGCTCTCTGGAAACCTCACACAGTCGTGTAGCACACACGACCGAGGCTTCTTCTGTCTCTGGAAAACTGACATGGCCGTGTGGTGTACACGGCCCAAGCTTCCTTGTGCTTTAAAACTTGGCACGGCCCTGTGAGGTACACACGGCCTTGCCAACTTCCTTCTCTGGTGCAGCTACACGACCTCTCATCCTTACATGGCCTGGGCAACCCCCCATGGCAGGGCCATGTAGGGTTCAAGTGTCGTGGCTTCCTCCATCGCTTTGCTTGCAGATTTGGCCTCAAACACGCATCTTTCACCAGATTCAACTCCTGCGTACAAAAAATGCACAAAAGCAGATCTCCGAACAAAGAGAGTAAATATGTTAAAAAGGAAAGCTGAAAGTACGAAAATGCATAGATCAAGCATGCTCAAAGTATGTGAATGTGCGTCAAAATATGCTAATAAGTGTATACAATCTACGCACATCAGAAGACAAGACCTGAAGGATGAGGAGGTATCTGAGGGACACGAGGCTGATGGAGGAGACTAGAAGGCTAGGTCTAAGTTGGTTGGGAGAGGACGAGTGTTGAGTGAATGTACTCGAAGGTAAAATCCTAGGGTTAGGGTTTGAACAGTTGACTAGGGCAGAGTACTGAATGTTTCTATGCCCGATGGTTGTGAAAATAGTCGTTGGGTACTATAGTAGTCAACTATCACTGTAGCAGTCAATAGTTATTGTAATAGTCAACTGTTACTATAGCAGTCAACTGGTACACTGTAGCAGTATACTGATATACTATAGGAGTCGATTGGTATTGAGTCGTTGGCTTATAACGATCAAATTTCACTTAGGACCAGTCAATTGGTATCAAGCCGTTGGCCTATAACGGTAAAATTCCACTTAGGACCAATCAACTAGTGTCTTTACTGTTAGTTAGAGTCCTATAGCCAATCATTTGATGATTGTTGTATGGACTCATTGTATCATATTCTTATATATAAAGATATTTGGTTTTGGTTATTATGCTTACTTGTATTGGTGCCAAATAAACTAAGTATAATAGCGTCCTTGAGTAGAAGGTTCTTACCTATATCAATCGATTGGTTGAATCGATAGTGAGATGATATAGGGAACACTACTCTTAATCATTCCTAGTCGAGTATTAACATTCAGGGACAATGTTAATGCAATAAGACTAGCATGTAGGTCAACTCGATGACTTGATCTCACAAGTCATGGATATAGAGATATCAAGTTGACACATGGGTATGCATTGGAGAATGTATACTGAATGACCCGGCATGAGAAAGTATCATGGATCGTTATATGAGTGGCATATATTTTCTCATGTGGCTATTAGTATGACTACTAGTCCTTGGACCTGAAGTCACCATGGTTCCCTGCAGAAGCAGTTATGTACTTTGGTTTCGTCAAACGTCACCCGTAACTGGGTGGACTATAAAGGCGATTACTGGGTATGTAATAAATTATGCAGAGGGATGTGAGTGATGTAGATGGGATCTATCCCTCCTATATGACGGGAGTGACATCGATATTCTTGATAGAGTGAGACCACTAAGTGCATGGTCATGCTCAAATGAGTCAATATGAGATGTTGAGCTCATTTGATTGAGTGAGTCTACTTGGAGTTCAAGATTTAGGTTGATTAGAGGATGACACGGTCTATGCCTCACATTGATCAATCTAGATGTCTAGGATAGAAGGATAATGTCATATATTGTGAGGAGTCACAATTAGTAGTCACAAGGTGATGTTGGATCTCAACATTCTTATAACTTGGGTAGTAATGATGTGTTGCTAGATACCGATCATTACTTATGCTTCTAAATTGGTTTAGGAGCATTGCCAATGTTATAAGAACCTATAGGGTCACACACAAAGGACAATTAGATGGAGATTAGGTTCATATGATGAACCAAGAGGATTAGATTCATGTGATGAATCAAATTGGATTAAGAGTAATCCTAATTGAACTAATTGAGTTGGACTCAATTTGATTCATGTGTTCAATGAGTCTAATTTAGATTATGACTCATTGAATCAATTTAATTAAATGAATTAGATTCATTATATTAAATTGGCTTGAATCAAATGGTTGGATTTGATCAACCATGGGAGTTATAATGTCAAGTTTGACTTGACTTGAGAGGATGATGAAAAGTCAAGTTTGACTTGACTATTTGCCACCTCATTTGTGAGTTGGCATTAAGTGGCCTAATGATGATATGCCACATCATCATATTTAGCACATGTGTGTGCCACCTCATGGAGGTTACAAATCTCCTCTTTAATGGCCACATTAAATGAGAATGGAGGTTACAACTCCAATAGTGGCCGACCACTTATGGTGTGGATGAAAATTTGATTTTCATTCAAGACATTCATTCCTCCTTCTTCCTCTCTTCTTGCTCTCCCTCTCCTCCTCCTTGGCCGAACCATCTAAGGTGCTAGCACACCTTTATTTGGTCTTCTTCACCTAGTTTGTTCGTGTGGATACTTCTAAAGGATCGTACACTTGACGATCTCGAGATCCGGCGAACCGTTGGACGAGCGGGATTGTGAAGGGCATCGCATCGAGGGTAAATTCCTTCTCCTTGTAGATCTAGTTTAGAACTAGCATAAGAAACTCGTACTCGTAATATTTTTCAAAAATTTTACTTCGCACGGATTCGGTGGCATGGGAATCGAGGTTTCCGCAACGCGAAAAAGTGATTTTTGCGGCCCGAAATTCCCAACAGTGGTATCAGAGCCACGTGCGAAGTCTTGTACGAGTTTAATTTGTATTTTTAGAAAAATATCAGTTCTGTAACTTTCTATAATTTTATGGTTTTTATGGTTTTTATGGGTATTTTTCTCGTAGAAGCGAAGCACAAGTGTTTCGACACTTGTAGGCTTCGACTACTGAGAAGATTTTTCCGAAACGGCAAGGTTTCACCCCAAAATGTTTTGGGACAGCGGGCTAAGGCATTGTAGGATCGCTAAGGAACACTCGCGATGGTTATATCGTGGGTAGGGGTACTGCTCGTGGCCCCGCAAGGGGATTCGTTCCGCGATTGCGCCCGAAAACCCGCTAAACGGAATTGCCGGGAATTTTACTCATAAAAATTGTAAAAATTATAGTAAAAATTACAGAAAATTATAGAAAATACATAATTTAGAATTATGTATTATTTTGTGATAGTCATGGCCCAAAAGACCCAAATTGGATTTGAAAAATTGTGTTGTAATTCATATTACGGCCTGCACGCCGTCATTTGTGTTGTGTGTGCTGTATACTTGATACGCGACATGCGCGTCGTGCCTCGCCTTTTATTCTTATTGTAAATTAGTTTAGACTCAAATGTAACTCGAGTTTCAAAATTGTAATGTACAAAATTGGAGCGGTGGAAGGTCCACTCGAGACAGAGTTACGAGGAGGGCGCGAGCAACACAAGGTGGTCAAAGGGAGGAGCTTGAGAAGCTGTTGACCCTAGGTTGACCATCCGATCTTCTCATTGGCTTGAGAAAATTGTAGTAGGGCCATGACTAATCACAAATAATTTAATTAATTGCTTGTGTAGGTATATGTGATGCATGCTAGTATAGTAATTAATTAGCGCCTTAACGATTAGATTAGATCTAAATCATGTACAAGATGCACCCTATCGATTAGATTAGATCTCAATCGTGTCAACTCAAATGCCTACCATGCCATGATACCTATCACTACCTCGATCACATGTGTTGTTGAATCTGCCAAAGCAGAGCAACACATATTATCTTGGTAGGGTACGGAGGGACAATCTTGGTCCCGCCTATCAACGCATGGGTGAGTACAACTCAATTAGATTGAGTAACTAGTTAACTCGGTTGGATCGGGTAAAACTATAGGCATATTTCCAACGGTTGGAATATAGGACATAATCACATTTATATTAATTCTTGGGCGTATTAGCCAAAGCTAACTCAAGTTTTAATATAACTGCGGATAATGATCCTATAAACAAGAGTTGCATAGAGATGTAATTGGTAATTAGTTACCTACCGATCATACTAAGTCTTGGGCGATTTAGCCAAAGCTAACTCAAGGCATAGTATGATGTGGATCTTGTCCCACTTGAATTATAGAATTCAGTGGGAGCATGATTTAGTTAAAGGCCTAATTAAATGATTAAAAGAATATGATATTTATTTTCTGTATTTTTTTCTGTTGTAGATAACCATGACGTCAAACACGAACACCTTCTCTCTGCGTTCTATCCTTGGCAAGGACAAGCTCAACGGAGCAAATTTCCTGGACTGGTACAGGAATCTGAGAATAGTTCTCACCCAAGAACGTAAACTGTACGTTCTAGAGCAACCCATTCCGGAGGCTCCTCCTGCCAATGCCACGCGAGCTGACAAAGATGCTTATAAGAAGCATCAAGATGACGCATTAGATGTGTCATGTCTTATGCTCGCGACCATGAACTCTGAGCTTCAAAAGCAACATGAGTTAATGGGTGCTTATGATATGGTTGAACATCTTCGTCAACTATATCAAGGACAAGCACGACACGAGAGATTTGAGATCTCAAGGGCACTATTTTAGTGCAAGATGTCAGATGGGGCTCCCGTAGGCCCATATGTACTCAAATGATTGGGTACATAGAAAACCTACAGAGGTTGGGATTCCCGCTTGGCCAAGAGCTGGCCACTGACCTGATCTTGCAATCCTTATCGGATAGCTATAGTCAATTCGTTCTAAACTACAACATGAACGAAATTGACAAGCCACTGCCTGAGCTACTTAGCATGTTAAGAACTGCTGAGCTGAACCTTAAGAAGGTTAAGCCCCACTCTGTTCTGATGGTTTAGAAACACAAGGGCAAGGGCAAGCCCAAAGGCAAAGGAAAGTCCTAAGCCAAGGGCAAAGGCAAGACACTGAAGCCTGAAGGAGGGGTCGCCAATGATACTACCTGCTTCCACTACGGTCAGACCGGGCATTGGAAGAGGAACTACAAGGTGTACCTAGAAGATCTTAAGAAGAAGCGAAGTGAGACTTCCACTTCAGGTATGTATGTTATAGAAGTTAATCTATCTATTTCTTCATCATGGGTATTAGATACCGGATGTGCTTCTCACATTTTTACTAATGTGCAGACACTGAGAAATAGTAGGGCATTGACGAAGGGCGAGGTGGACCTACGAGTAGGCAATGGAGCATGGGTTGTTGCTGTTGCTGTAGGGACTTATTTTCTATCTCTGCCCTCTGGGCTTGTATTAGAATTAGATGAATGTTGTTATGCGCCTGCTTTAACTAAGAACATAATTTCAGTTTCTTATTTGGACATAAAAGGTTTCTCTTTTATAATAAAGGACAAATGTTGTTCTGTTTATTTAAAAGATATGTTCTATTGTAGTGCACCTCTGATGATTTGACTCTATATTCTAGACCTTGAGAGCCCTATCTATAACATAAGTACCAAGAGGTTCAAGTCAAATGACATAAACCAAACCTATCTCTGGCACTGTCGCTTAGATCATATAAATGACAAGCGCTTATCCCAACTCCATAAGGATGGTTTGCTGGACTCATTTGATTTTGAATCTTATGAGACGTGCGAGTCATGCCTACTAGGCAAGATGACCAAGACTCCCTTTAGTGGGCACAGCGAAAGAGCGACTGATTTGTTAGGACTTATACATAGTGATGTATGTGGCCCTTTCAATGTCGTTGTTAGAGGTGGTTATATGTACTTCATCACATTTACTGATGACTTCAGTAGATATGGTTATGTGTACTTGATGACACATAAGTCTGAATTCTTTGAAAAGTTCAAAAAATTCAAGAATGAAGTACAGAACCAGCTTGGCAAGAGTATTAAGATACTTCGATCAGATCGAGGTGGAGAATACCTTAGCCATGAGTTTCGTGACTATCTAGCTGAGTGTGGAATTCTATCCCAACTCACTCCTCCTTGAACACCACAGTGGAATGGTGTATCCAAAAGGAGGAACCGTACTCTATTAGATATGGTACGGTCTATGATGAGTTACACAGATCTTCTACATTTCTTTGGGGCTATGCTCTAGACACGACAACTTTTATACTCAACCGAGTTCCATCCAAGGCTGTGATAAAGACACCATATAGGATATGGACTGGGAGAGATGTCCAAGTGTCTTTTATGAGGATTTAGGGTTGTGAGGCTTACGTACGACGTCAAGTCTTGGATAAACTGGGACCCAAATCCGACAAGTGCTACTTTATTGGATATCCCAAGGAAACTAAGGGATATTACTTCTACATTCCTAGTCAACACAAGGTAGTTGTGGCAAAGACTGGAGTCTTTCTAGAAAGGGACTTTGTTTCTAGAAAGATTAGTGGGAGTACGTTCGATCTTGAAGAAGTTCAAGATGCTGACCATAGCACTGAAGTCTCGATGGAAGTTGAACTGGAACCACAAAGTGTTGTGGATGATGTTGTTCCACAAGGAGTTGAGGAACCACAACCAGTTCAAGTAGACATACCTCTTCGCAGGTCTGATAGGATACGTCGTCAGCCTGAGAGATACTCATTTCTCTTGTCTGACCATGATGACGTTGTGCTCATAGAGGATGAGCCTACCACCTATCAGGAAGCTGTGATGAGACCAGATTCCGAGAAATAGCTAGAGGCCATGAGATCCGAGATGGAATCCATCTACACTAACCAAGTATGGACTTTGATTGATCCACCTGAAGGGGTAAAACCCATAGGGTGTAAGTGGGTCTTTAAGAGAAAGACTGACATGGATGGACTTATCTATAAGGGTCGCTTGGTAGCTAAAGGTTTCAAGCAGATTCATGGTATTGACTATGATGAAACTTTTTCTCCAGTAGCTATGTTTAAGTCCATTCGGATCATGCTTGCTATTGCAGCATACCATGACTATGAGATATGACAGATGGATGTCAAAATTGTGTTTCTGAATGGAAACCTGCTCGAGGATGTGTACATGACACAACCTGAGGATTTTGAAGATCCACAGCATACTGATAGAGTATGCAAGCTGCATAGGTCCATTTATGGACTAAAGCAAGCTTCTCGGAGTTGGAATCTTCGATTTGATGATGCAATCAAATAGTTTGGTTTCATCAAGAATGAAGATGAACCTTGTGTCTACAAGAAGGTTGTAGGGGACATAGTTGTCTTCCTCATATTGTATGTGGATGACATATTACTCATTGGGAAAGACATCCCTTTGCTACAGTCTGTTAAGACTTGGCTAAGGACATGTTTCTCAATGAATGACTTAGGTGAGGCATCCCGCATTCTAGGGATACAGATCTATAGAGATAGATCTAAGAAATTGCTTTGCCTAAGTCAGAGTACATACATTGACAAGGTACTCCTTCGGTTTGCCATGCAGAACTTCAAGAAGGGATTTCTGTCGATGTCACATGGCGTGAGTCTTTCGACGACTCAAGGTCCCTCTTCTAGAGAGGAGAGAGACCGCATGGATCAGATCCCTTATGCCTCAGCCATGAGATCTATCATGTACGCCATGATATGTACTCGTCCTGATGTCTCGTATGCTTTGAGCATGACGAGCAGATACCAGTCAGATCCAGGTGAAAGTCACTGGATAGCGGTCAAGAATATTCTTAAGTACTTGAGAAGGACTAAAGAATATTTCTTGATTTATAGAAGCGATAATGAGCTAGCTGTAAAGGGTTACAGTGATGCTAGCTTCCAGACTGACCAGGATGATTATCGTTCGCAATCAGGGTTCATGTTTTGCATAAATGGTGGTGTTGTGAGCTGGAAGAGTTCGAAGCAGGACACAGTCGCTGATTCTACAACAGAGGCCGAGTATATTGCTACATCAGAAGCAGCAAAGGAGGCAGTTTGGATTCGCAAGTTCATCTCTGAACTTGAGGTGGTTCCTAGCATCACTGACCCTATTGAGCTCTATTGTGACAACAATGGAGCTATAGCACAGGCTAAGGAACCTCGCTCATACTAGCGGACCAAACACATACTATGGCGCTTCCATCTCATTCGAGAGATCATCGATAGAGGAGATGTGAAGATTTGCAGAGTACCCACAGAGGCTAACATCGCAGATCCCTTGACCAAGGCTTTGGCACAGAGAAAGCATGATGATCACACTAGGTCATTAGGCCTTAGAGCCTACACTGATTGGCACTAGTGCTAATGGGAGATTTTTAGTTAGAGCCCTAGAGCCAATCATTTGATGATTGTTGTATAGACTCATTGTATCATAATCTTATATATAAAGGCATTTGATTTTGGTTATTATGCTTACTTGTATTGGTGCCAAATAAACTAAGTATAATAGCGCCCTTGAGTAGAATGTTCTTATCTATATCAATCGATTGGTTGAATCGATAGTGAGATGATATAGGGAACACTACTCTTAATCATTCCTAGTCGAGTATTAACATTCAGGGACAATGTTAATGCAATAAGACTAGCATGTAGGTCAACTCGATGACTTGATCTCACAAGTCATGGATATAGAGATATCAAGTTGACACATGAGTATGCATTGGAGAATGTATACTGAATGACCCGCCATGAGAAAGTATCATGGATCGTTATATGAGTGTCATATACTTTCTCATGTGGCTATTAGTATGACTACTAGTCTTTGGACCTAAAGTCACCATGGTTCCCTACATAAGGAGTTATGTACTTTGGTTTCGTCAAACGTCACCCGTAACTGGGTGGACTATAAAGGCGATTACTGGGTATGTAATAAATTATGCAGAGGGATGTGAGTGATGTAGATGGGATCTATCCCTCTTATATGACGGGAGTGACATCGATATTCTTGATAGAGTGAGACCACTAAGTGCATGGCCATGCCCAAATGAGTCAATATGAGATGTTGAGCTCATTTGATTGAGTGAGTCTACTTGGAGTTCAAGATTTAGATTGATTAGAGGATGACACGGTCTATGTCTCACATTGATCAATCTAGATGTCTAGGATAGAAGGACAATGTCATATATTGTGAGGAGTCACAATTAGTAGTCACAAGGTGATGTTGGATCTCAACATTCTTATAACTTGGGTAGTAATGATGTGTTGCTAGATACCGTTCATTACTTATGCTTCTAAATTGGTTTAGGAGCATTGCCAATGTTATAAGAGCCTATAGGGTCACACACAAAGGACAATTAGATGGAGATTAGGTTCATATGATGAACCAAGAGGATTAGATTCATGTGATGAATCAAATTGGATTAAGAGTAATCCTAATTGAACTAATTGAGTTGGACTCAATTTGATTCATGTGTTCAATGAGTCTAATTTAGATTATGACTCATTGAATCAATTTAATTAAATGAATTAGATTCATTATATTAAATTGGCTTGAATTAAATGGTTGGATTTGATCAACCATGGGAGTTATAATGTCAAGTTTGACTTGACTTGAGAGGAAGATGAAAAGTCAAGTTTGACTTGACTATTTGCCACCTCATTTGTGAGTTGGCATTAAGTGGCCTAATTATGATATGTCACATCATCATGTTTAGCACATGTGTGTGTCACCTCATGGAGGTTACAAATCTCCTCTTTAATGGCTACATTAAATGAGAATGGAGGTTACAACTCCAATAGTGGCCGACCACTTATGGTGTGGATGAAAATTTGATTTTCATTCAAGGCATTCATTCCTCCTTCTTCCTCTCTTCTTGCTCTCCCTCTCCTCCTCCTTGGCTGAACCATCTAAGGTGCTAGCACACCTTTGTTTGGTCTTCTTCACCTAGTTTGTTCGTGTGGATACTTCTAGAGGATCGTACACTTGACGATCTCGAGATCCGGCGAACCGTTGGACAAGCGAGATTGCGAAGGGCATCGCATCAAGGGTAAATTCCTTCTCCTTGTAGATCTAGTTTAGAACTAGCATAAGAAACTCGTACTCATAATGTTTTTCGAAAATTTTACTTCGCACGGATCCGGTGGCATGGGAATTGGGGTTTCCGCAACGCGAAAAAGCGATTTTTGCGGCCCGAAATTCCCAACATTTACCAATCGATTGGTGGTGGAAAAACAGCTTGTTATTTTTCTCCCAATCTCTATTTAATATAGCTCGAGGTGCTTGGGCATGGTTGACGAAATTAGTGGTGGTTAACTCTAATTAGAGTTTCCAAGTGCTCAAGTGATCTATGTGGTCTTGTGCGAGCTGTGGTGAGGTTTCTCCGCCCATACGGAGCTACGTGAGTTAGGCGGAAGTTCTCTAGGGAATCATCCACCGACGGGTTAGGATCGTCCACCTTATGGACAGTCATGAAGTAGGAGCTCTATCTTCGAACCATGTTAAATCAATGTGTTAGGTTTGCTTTTCTTGTTAGTATTTATTTTTGTATTCCCCTGTGCGTACTAACCATTGTAAGAAGCGATGATTTGGGTGATCGGCTATTCAGCCTCCCTCTAGCGGATGTCAAGGTCCCAACCAGTGGTATCAGAGTGATACCACTCTTTGTTTGGAGTAATTTCCAAAGGAGCAACCGCTAGAGGTAGACAAAATAGAGTCGGAAGGTCCACTAGGATGGGACATCCGAATCCCACCTCCATACGAGCGCGAGGACTTCGACTATTAGAGGAAACACTTAGAGATGTGGTTCCAAATGAATTGAAACCAATGGATTACATTGGAGGAACCATTTAAAGTTCCAAAGGACATGAAGGGAAAGCGCCTCCAGCCTTGGTATTGGACTGAGGAGCAATGAGACTAATTAGAGGCGGACAAGGAGGTAACTAGAATTTTGATTAATTTATTACCTCTTAATTTGGTATTGAATGTAGGTGAATACAATAACGTAAGCAACCTTTGGAAAAAGATAATTGTGCTTCATGAGAGTCTTACATAAGTCCAAGAAGAGGAGGAGCCCAAGGAGAAAGGCTCATTGGTCCAAGAGGAGGAGAAGGACCAATCGGATGTGGAGACGAGCTCAACATCTGATGAGGAGGAAGAAGTGGAATCGTCCACATCTTCAAGTGAGGAAGAAGAGTCCAAGATGGGTGAAGAAGAGATCTTGGAACCCTCAACCACCTCAACTACCGAGAAGAACACTAAAACCCACATCAAGTGTTTTGAGTGCGGAAAGATGGGGCACTACAAGAGTAGGTGTCCGTCACTCCAAAAGGTAAAGGAGGTAAATCCTAAATTTACTAAAATTAATTTAGAAACTAATGTGAGTTGTGGGAAGAAGAATGAGAAGAAACATATTAGATGTTTCACGTGTGGTGAGTATGATCACTGCCACACTAAGTGCCCAAGGAGAGAAGAGCTCAAGAAATTGGCACACTTGAAGAAATGGAAGAAGAAGAGGAGCTCATGTCAAGGGGGAGTTTCAAAGGTAATCCCTAACTTGAAGTTAATCCAAGCTCTAATTCTTATATGCTTGTTAGAAATAATGTAGATTATTTACCCAAGTATAATCATGGATTTAGGCACAATGATAGGAGTAGGATTAACATGGTAGATAACCCTAAGAAATCATGTACTAACCACTTTGCATAAGGGAAGGAAAGTGTATGAAAACCTAAGCATTAATCTCAAGAAAGGGAGACATATGCCTAGGAAAGTGGGTAGGTCGAGGAATGTCCAAAGTGGACATGTTAATTCTAGGGTTAAAACCATAGAATTGAACAAACAAGCCTTGAAGGCAATGCTTGAGGAAATGGAGAAAGTCCTAGATATGTTCATTATTGGACCTAGAGGACTTGATATGTGTTTAGATAGTCAAATACCCAAAAATGTCAAATTGAGTCCCTCCAAGACCAAAAGGAGGTCAAGTGCTAAGGTGACACATGACATTGGTAAGGGAGGAGTGACTAAGGACAAGGGAGTGTCATTCAAAGCCAATGAGAAGAAATATGCTAGGGTTGCAAATAATTATGGTAAGGATGAGGTGTCCAAGATTAAGGACAAGAATAAATTAACCAAAGATAAGGTGTCTAAGGTTAAAAAAGTCAAGTTTGTAGACCAAGTGTCACTCGAGGTGCACCGAATTGGCCTTGCCATAGTGAATGAGTCACCTAGGGACGTAGCAAAGGATAAGAGCTCTAGGGGAAGCTCAAAGAGTCTTTGAGACATATGATAAATGAATCTCAAGTGCACCATGCTTAGCACTCAAGATGGGTCATCAAATGTGCCAAAGTGATTTGGAGACAGATTTGAGTATCGAATCTAAGAAATTGGCATAATTGGATTGAGTTTCATGCATGAAAATATAATTTGGGTTAATATTACATGAAAAGTAGTTTTTTATGTATAGATGTCATATAAACTAATGCTAGAGATGCATTATGGTTTAGTATAGACAGATACATTAAGAGGAAGCCAAAATTAGGACTCTAGGTCAATATTCAATTAAACAATTTAAATAGTTTTGAGTTTTATGTCAATCTTGGGATCTGTAATAAATATATTTTTTCTAAGTATACATTGGTAAAATAAACCTCTCCATAAAATTTGGAAAATTTTAGAGGTCTATGGAATTTCTGGTGTATTTCTAAAGTTGGGTTATAAATGATATTTTTGGCTAAATTAGTATACCAGTCGACTAGTAACACTATTTACAAGTATAGAATGTCTCTGTGAGCTTGTTTTGAAGAGGATAGTTGACTAGGGTTAATGGCACTCGACTGATATAGTCTAAAATTATGTTTTAGCATTAGAAAATGACCAAAAGGATGGTGAATATGTATGTAATCTTATGAGGAATTAATACATGATATTTATGGAGCTCTTTTTGATGTATGGTAAAGGGAGAGAAGCGTTGGATTTAAGTGGGAAACCGACACACCCTTGCAAGAAAACCTAGCTTAAGGGGAGCTTAGGTGAAGAGGGAGCAATTGCTCACTTGTTGGCAAAGGGAGAGAAGTTTAACTTTGCAGGAAATCCTAGCTAAAAGAGAAGCTTAGGTGAAGAGGGAGCCTAGGGTTATGTTCCATGACTTATGCATGAGTAGATATGCATGCTTATTTACATTGTTATTGCATTTATGTTTCCCTAACTTAAACGGGTTGCCAAAGATCAAAAATGGGAGATTGTTGGAGCAATCTAGGTGCCCTAGGTTTTGATGCTTGGGCAAAGGTTTAAGTTAAAATTATTATTATATTTGATATACATTGTGAGTGTGAAGGATACAGGTATAACAAAAAAAGTTCAAGTGTGATTTTGATAAAGGAGAAAAGTCTAAGAGGAGTCTTGGCGATGTAAGTCCAAGTATGTAATCTTGGCAATGTAAGTCCAAGTATGACTTGGCAATGGTTGAAGTTCCGGAAATGAGGAGTCTCTTGACAAAGGAAGACCCTACAATAAAGATAAGGCTAAAGGAAGCTCTATAAGGCAAGACGTGAAGGATGGGGAGGCATCCGAGGGATGTGACGCTGATGGAGGAGGGTAGAAGGCTAGGTCTAAGTTAGTTGATCCAGGACGACTGCTGAGTGAATATACTCGGGGGTCAAATCCTAGGGTTAGGGTTTGACTATTTGATTGGGACAGGGCACAGAATATTTCTATGCCTGATGGTTGTAAAAACAGTCGTTTGGTATGATAACAGTCAATCGTTACTGTAACAGTCAATAGTTACTGTAGCAATTGCTATAGCAGTCAATAGTTACTGTAGCAGTCAACTGGTACACTGTAGCAGTAGACTAATACACTATAGCAGTTGACTGGTATCAAGTTGTTAACGTGTAATGATCAAATTCTACTTAGGACCAGTCGACTGGTGGTGGGAACTCAGCTTGGTGTTTTCCTCCCAAGCTCTTTTTAATAGAGCTCGGGGTACTTGGGCATGGTTGATGAAATTAGTGGTGGTTAATCCTAATTAGAGTCTCCAAGTATTTAAGTGATCTAGCGTGGTCTTGTGAGAGTTGTGGTGAGGTTTTTCCACCCATAAGGAGCAACGCGAGCTAGCCAGAAGTACTCTGGGAATCATCCACTGATGGATCGAGATCGTCCACCTTACGAACAACCATAGAGTAGGAGCTCTATCTCCGAACCACATTAAATTAACATGTTAGGTTTGCTTTCTCTTATTAGTATTTGTTTTTGTATTTCGCTGTGCGTACTAATCATTGTAGGAAGTGACGATTTGGGTGATCGACTATTCAACCCCCTCTAGTGGGCGTCAAGATCCCAACACCTCCTACACCACAAAATTTCTTTCTATTTTCATATCCTAAAAAATTAGAACTAAGAGTTTTATTTTTTTCAATCTCGCCCAAAGTCCTTCTTCATAGATATGCCCTCTTTGAATAAGGGTTGGAAGTTGTGTTTCTTTTTCCTTGAAATGCCTGAGCCTGCCTCTTGGTCGACTAATTGGCAATCTTTCCTTCCTCCCTTTCTTGACATAGGGAATTACAAACATTCTGCTACTTATGTCACATTCTTTCCCAAGCTAAGTAGCCAACAATTTAAGATTCACTGTTGGTTACGCGAAGGCCTTCTGCACTTGTTTGACTTGAGTCCCATACGCAAGAAGCTTCTCGGCTCCCTTGGTTAGATTTGATAACTTAGTCATTGTATTATCACTAACTAAGATATTCCTTATTTTATGCAGAGAACACCATTTTCACTGCACTGGTCAAAGACTCCATCAACATGGAAGAGCAAGAAATCTTTCCTAAGGAGGGAGAACTACAGGTCGAACGAGACCTACAACTAGTCCCCCCTACCGGTGAGGTGTCCGAGAGTCTCATGGCTGAGTCCAACACGACTGCTACTTTGGAAGAACTGCCTTCCCATGTACCTCCAACATCTAAAGGTTCTCCCTTGGAGGGGGAGGATGCTCCTTTAAAAAGATGCAAAATGCATAAACTTGTCAACTCTGAAATCTCTGAAGAACTAGCTGTTGGGACCTTAGATGGCTAGAGGGGGGTGAATAGCCTCTTTGAAAAACACTAAACAACACTTTCTTCAAGAACTTGTTAGCACAGCGGAATTAGAAAACTAAAACAAGAAAACACAGCACACTAACTCAGAGATTTACGAGGTTCGGGGATAACTTGCCCCTACTCCTCGGCGTGTCCGTAAGGTGGACGAATCCTCTTGATCTTTCGGTAGATCACACCCCGGAAGCTATCCGGCTAAAAGGATTCTCCTTCTCGGTGGAGTAACCTCTCCACAAAGTCTTTAACAGCAGTAAGAAATTTAAGCACAAGACTTACAGTAGTGGCTTAAGTGAAAATGATCAAAGGAAGCTCACACCCACAATCAGCGAAGAACAATCAGCGAAGAACAAGCACACTGCTTCAATCTTCAGAGTTTTTCTCCACAGTTTTTCACAGCAAGAGCACAAAAAGCCTTATCCCGAGAGCCTCTCCTCTCCACCTTCATATGCCTCTCTGCTCTGTAACGGATCTCTGCCAAACCTGCAGCAAATCCCTGCAACCGTCCACGACGTCGCCAATCACACTTCTTCCTTGTCTGATTGTCTCAGCTCCCACCAATGGCATCCTCGTTTCCACTGGTACCTCTGAGCTTGAACCTATCAGCACAAGTCAAGCTGATTTCGACCAAACGGCTGCCAGCAGATCGCAAACGAGACGTTGCTACCAAAAACTGGTTTGTCCGCAGCGAGACACAGCAAAAGCTTTTTGTTGCCTTCTACTAATGATCCTTAATTTGAATTCACCCAACATCGTAATCTGTAACCTGAAACTTCGAGAAAACTTGCAGCAGATGGTTAGAAACGAAATAGGTAAAAGCAATTGCGAATCAGAAACAATAAGAGAAAGCGCATGCAAAACAAGCCATACTGTGGATCGGTCAGCAGACCGATCCACGCTTCTATTTATCGTCACTGATCGGTCTGGGGACCGATCAGGTGCTTGTCTGATCGGTCCCAAGACCGATCCACCCCTTCACGCGAATCTGGTAACGAAGCCTGATCGGTCTGGGGACCGATCAGGACTCAGCTGGATCGGTCCGTAAGACCGATCAGTATCCACTCAGAGCTACTGAGGATCATCTGATCGGTCCCCGGACCGATCAGTATCCACTCAGTGTGCTACTGAGTGTTATCTGATCGGTCCCCGGACCGATCAGTATACACTCAGTGTGCTACTGAGTGTTATCTGATCGGTCCCCGGACCGATCAGTATACACTCAGTGTGCTACTGAGTGTTGCCTGATCGGTCCCCAGACCGATCAGGAAACTGGATCGGTCTGCAGACCGATCAGCCGTGCCATTGTGCCACTGGATCGGTCTGCAGACCGATCCAAAACTGTGAGTCTCGAGTCAAGCTTCCAAGCTTGCTGTCCTCACCCCTGACGGTCCAGAGAGCGTGCTACCGAACCCTCTCCGACCATACATGCCAAGCTTCCACACTTGGACTTCCCAATTGCCTGGTTTCACTCACCAGGACTTTCCAAATGCCTAACATCCCAGTTAGGACTTTCCCACTGCCTGGCTTCACTCACCAGGACTTTCCAAATGCCTAACATCCCAGTTAGGACTTTCCCACTGCCTGGCTTCACTCACCAGGACTTTCCCGTGCCAAGCTCCTCGCTTGGACTTTTCCCAATCAGGTCAATCAGGTTAACCAAGTCAACCTTGATTAGCAATTAGTCTGAGTTAATTTAATATCTGATTCAAACTTAAATCAGTGTCAACATCAAAACAACATCCAGGTCAGACTGTATCAACAATCTCCCCCTTTTTGTTGTTTGACAACACAATTTAAGTTTAGATCAGAAAAATTCTCATATCCATAATTTCAGGGAAATTAAGATCTCCCCCTAAGATGGATATAACTCAGTTACTTTCTCTTTTTTTCCTTATTGATTCAAAGAGGTCAAATCGTCTCTAAACTTAATTATTTTCTCCCCCTTTGTCAAACACCGAAAAGGTGTAAAATAATGAATAAGACTGACAAGCACCTCCCCCTATTAACCAATAACGCCTCAATCTTAATCCACACAAAAAAACACGGTATATGAAAAACAATGGCATATGAAACATCATAAGTGTATCATGAATAGTGAAGCATCATAAATAGCATGAATATAAGAAACACAGCTAACATCTAGTTCAGATAAATGTATCAAAGACATAGTATCAACAAAACAATCAAAACATAGAGAATGTCAGCCAACATCCTCATCAAGAGGATCATCTGCAGCATCAGCTGGAAGAGTGGAATCCTGAAGAGGCATGCTGCTGCCTGAGGGTAGCTCGCCCGCAGAGTGCTGAGGAGGTGGATGGCCGGCCATCCATCCTAGAAATGCCTGATGTGTCGCCAACTGCTGTCTCTGTAGAGTATCGAAGCGCTGATCAATCTGGAGGCGCAGGCCATCGAACTCTGCAGCCACCATCTCCTCGTGGCGGTCAAACCGGCTCTCCAGCTCAGCGATCTGCCAGCGCAGATCTGGATCCTCCTCGCCATATGCAGCAGCAGCAGGAGGACGAGCAACCTGTCGTGGAAGTGGTAGCTCACCCAGTGCCCTCCCATCCTTCCACCTAACCGGCCCATCCTGACTTAGGATTCCGGACTTGGAAAACGCACGTTTCCCAAGTCGACAATCCTGCCTGACCATCTTCACTATCCTCCCCCTAGAGACGTCAATACCCATGGACTCGAGCCAATCAGTAATTATATGCCCAAAAGGCATATAGATGTTGTCGCCGCTCGGTTCACTATGGGATATGATAGACATATAGACACTCGACATAATATCAAAATCTAGACGTCGACGTAACCCATAAAGCATCAGACAGTGATATGGTCGAATTTCTGCCAACGGTTTAGAGGTGATAGGTAGAAGACATTGTGTGACAACTTTGAAAAGGATGTAGTCAGGAGCAGAGAGTCTAAGGGCTGCAAATGTAGGAAAGTCGTCATCTAACTCATCTAAACCATCCAGTCTCGGATGACCAAAAAAGTACTCATAGATTGAGTCAGAAGAGACATTAAGAGGATGAGGTATGGGTTCAGGCAAAACAGGATAGATGGAGAACACCGTCCCCGAACACAAACGACAACCTAAATACCCAAAGAAGTCAATTATGTTGAGATCAACGTTTTGCTTAGCCACTCTTGTCCTATAACTACCATCAGGAGTCTGATGAAGGTTGTTATAGAATTCAGATACTAGATCAAAGTTGATGTCCCTTTCTAGAAAAACCAACGAATCGAGCTTGTAGTAGGCAATGGTTTCTAAAATAGAGGGACAAGATTCCTGCATGAACTTCTTATCAACAGATCGACAAGGGAGTAATTTGAAAGTCCTCTCCTTAAATGATTTTTCAAATTTTTGGTTGGGGAATCTCCCCGAACTAGCCGGTTGAGGTCGGGAGGTAGCAGGAGCTTTGGACTTGGATTTGGATTTCTCGGTTGGTTCCTTAGAGGTACCCTCACCACTAGTGGGTTTCTTCCTAACCATTTGGACAATGGGAAACAAAGAGAGAGCACCGGAGCCACCAACAAATAAGAACCGAGACAAACACAACAACAGAAGATGAGAAATGAAAACACAATGCCAAGTTCTATAGAGGTAGGAGTTACCTTGGAGCCATGGAACTCTCGGCTAGGGCTTCCGAGGGCTGGAGCTTCGGCGTGCAAGGAGAAGAGAAAGGGTGGGCTGGTGGGAAGAATCGGCTAGGGTTCGCGTGAATGAGGGAAAGAGGGGATCGGGAGGTTTTAAGGGTTAAGATGGGTGTACAGTGAAGAAATGATCGGACGGTTGTCCGATCAGAAGGTATCCGACGCCCCTGATCGGTCACCAGACCGATCAGGGAACCTCCTGATCGGTCTGTGGACCGATCAGAAGGTGATCAGTAGCATTCAGCGAAGCCCCTGATCGGTCACCAGACCGATCAGGGAACTTCCTGATCGGTCCGTAGACCGATCAGAGATCGAACAGTAAGCCCCTAAGTCACAGCCTTAACCAATGGAACCACTGATCGGTCTATGGACCGATCAGAAGAGCCTTATGCGTATCAGATTATCCTGATCGGTCCCTGGACCGATCAGTGAGCCGCACAAAAATAACCTGATCGGTCCCTGGACCGATCAGATTACAGACAGAAAGATTGGGAAGTTTTTGGATCGGTCTGTCGACCGATCCATCTTCTCCTGATCGGGCTGTAGCCCGATCAGTGTCTGATACTGAATTTTCAGTGATTTCAGTAACCGAAATCCTTTGATAGTTCGTAGAAGTTTCTCCAGTAAAACTTTCAAAATCAATATCTAGAACCCTGAGAATCTACAAGCATAACTATGTCCTAACGATGGGCTCTTATGGTGTGAATTTGTTTATAATTTGAGACTTTCATATTCGACTACAAACACTGAGATTTCAGACAAGTTTCAAGTTTGTCAAAATAGACAACTTGTCCTAATTTGCAATCAAGGCATGAAAGCTGAAATTCTTGATTCTTGTTATGTTTAGTTTCAAGTTTGTCAAAATATATTCAATTTATTATTATTTCCTTTAACAACCTATCGTTTTATCAATCAAAAGTCATGACATGAACCAAACAACAATACCAATCAACACATTAACCATCAACCATGATTAGAAAAATTTCTAGGCAAATGTCCAACCAAGATTCCTTGGTTGGAATATATGAGTAAGATCTAGGAACCAAATACACATGAATTATGTAATGGCCTTCCCCATACTCAATTAATGTCTCTTCAACCTAATTATTCAAGGGATGCATAATACATTTTGAATAAATTGGTTGTTCCTAGCATCTCACCCCATTTCTAGCAAACAAAAACAATTTGTTAAACCTTATCGTTTGTGTGAGATGTCCCCAAATTGCCCAAATCAGTTTCCCAATTACTCTTGTCATTTTAATAGTCCTTATTGATCATGGTGAAGTTCTAATGACCTAAGGAGCCAAACACATTCCCAACTCCCTCCTTAAATGACTAAATTCATTCTCCGGAAAGGGTTTTGTGAAGATATCGGCTAGGTTTGACTTTGACTCAACATATGTGAGCACAATGTCTCCCCTAGCTACGTGATCTCTTATGAAGTGATGACACTTCAATGTGTTTGGTCCTCGAATGATGGACTGGATTTTTAGTTAGGTTGATTGTGCTAATGTTGTCGCATAGCACTTGTACACCCTTATAAGAGAGTCCATAATCCTCTAGGGTGTGTATCATCCACAACAACTGTGATACACTCTCCCATGGCAATATATTCAGCCTCGGTCGTGGAGAGAGCAACACAATGTTGCTTCCGACTTGACCAACTAACTAAACATGAACCTAACAATTGGCAACCCCCACTGCACTTTTCCGATCCAATTTGCACCCAACATAATCGGAGTCGGTATAACCTATCAAGTCAAATGATTCAGTACGAGGGTACCAAAGACCTACTCTAATTGTGCCTTTAAGGTATCTCAAAATTCTCTTAACTGCAATTAAGTGAGATTCCTTGGCACAGACTTGATACCTAGCGCACATGCCCACAGCAAAGAGTATGTCCGGTCGACTAGCTGTGAGATATAGAAGACTACCGATCATGCTTCTATATTGCGTTAGATCAACTGATTTTCCACTCTCATCATTGTCAAGACGAGTGCTCGTCGCCATAGGAGTGGATACTTCCTTAGAATCACTCATTTTGAATTTCTTAAGCATCTCTTGAGTGTATTTTGCTTGATGGACATAAATGCCATCTCTAGTTTGTTTGATTTCTAGTCCAAGGAAGAATGTCAATTCTCCCACAAGACTCATTTCAAACTCACTTTCCATGTGAGTGATAAATTCATTTAAATAGCCCTTGTTATTTGAGCCACAAATTATGTCATCGACATATACTTGGGCTACAAAAATATTTTCACCATCTCGACGAAGAAATAGTGTTGGGTCTATTTGACCCCTTACAAAACCCTTTTCTAATAGATAAGTCGACAACCTTTCGTACCAAGCTCGAGGTGCTTGTTTTAGCCCATAAAGAGCTTTCTTGAGCTTGAACACGTGGTTTGGAGCTTCGGTATTCACAAACCCCGGTGGTTGTTCAACGTAGACTTCTTCTTTAATGAAACCATTTAAGAAGGCCGATTTAACGTCCATTTGATAGAGCTTGAAACCTCTATGTGCAGCAAAAGCTAGCATCTAACGAATGGACTCCAATCGTGCCACAGGAGCATAGGTCTCATCATAATCGAGGCCTTCAACTTGACTATAGCCCTTGGCTACTAGTCTTGCCTTGTTTCTTACTACCTCTCCCTTTTGGTTTAACTTATTTTTGAAGACCCATTTAGTTCCAATAATGGTGGTCTTCTTAGGTCTAGGAACCAAGTCCCACACTTGGCTTCTTTCAAATTGACCTAACTCATCTTGCATAGCTATGACCCAATCAGGATCATGCAATGCCTCATCAACTAGTTTAGGTTCGATTTCTGAGATCAAAGCAACCTCATTCGACTCATTTCTGAAGAATGATCTAGTCCTAACCCTTGTTGGATGTCTCCCACAATCTGGTCTTGTGGATGACTAGAGACTATCCTAGATTGCCTTGGAGTTGGCGGTGCCTCATGAGTGGTCTCACTCGGCACAGGCAAGAGATCAGATTGAGCCCTTTCTTGCCTTTGCTCATCATCTTCAGAGTCAACTTCGACTCTTCCAATGTTTTGATCATTCAAACTTAGATTTCTAAGTTCGAATTGAATTTCTCCTACATCCCTTGATTGATCATTTGATCTAGGGATTTCTTCAAATGCTACGTCTGAGGACTCTTCAATCAATTTAGTCCTCTCATTGTAGACTCGATAGGCTTTGCTGGTAAGAGAGTACCCGACCAATATCCCTTGATCAGCCTTAGCCGTGAACTTCCCAAGATGGTCCTTGGTGTTTAAGATAAACACTTTACAACCAAACACCCTAAGATGTTTAATTGTAGGCGGTTTCCCAAACCAAAGTTCATGGGGAGTCTTTCCTAAAACCTATGTATTAAAACTCGATTTTGCACATAGCAAGTCGTATTCACCGCTTGACCCATAAGTAGCTCGGTAGTGAGTACTCATGAAGCATGCTTCGTGCAGCCTCTTGTAGGACTCGGTTCTTTCTCTCCACAACCCCATTTCTTGTGGGGTCCTTGGAGTAGAGAACTCATGCCTATATCCCTTTTCTTGACAAAACTCTAAAAACCTATGATTTTGAAATTCCCCACCATGATCACTTCTAATGGTTTTAATTGTTGTCGATTTTTCATTTTCAGTTCTTCTACAAAAGGAAATAAAAATATCTATAGTTTGGTCCTTATGTTTCAAGAAGAAAGTCCATGTGTATCTAGTAAAATCATCAACGATTACCAAACAATATCTACTTCCATTCAATGATATTACACTACTGCAATCAAATAGGTCCATGTGCAATAAATCTAAAGCAGTAGATGTACTTACATTGCTTTTACCTTTATGGACAGCTTTTGTTTGCTTACCCTTTTGACATGCATCACACAGTTTGGTCTTGTGGAACTTGATGCTTGGTAAGCCTCGCACTAATCCTTGGTTGGCCAACTTCCAGATGTTCTTCATGTTTACATGTGCCAATCTTCTATGCCATAACCATGACTCTTCTTCTTTCGACATGAAACACTTAATCAAAGCATTAGTAGCACTTTTAAATGATACTTGATAAATATTGTCAACCCTTGTGCCTACTAGTACCGTGTCAAGTGTGTCAATGTGTTTAACCAAACATTGACTTGAATGAAATTCAATTGTGTAACCCGTATCACACAATTGACTGACACTTAGGAGATTAAAGGTCATCCCCTTGACTAGAAGGACATTCTTGATATGAAGACATTCGGATATTTGAATGTCTCCAATTCCTACAACCTTAAGGCTACCATTATTACCAAAAGACACATTACCTCTACTTTTGTTTTGAATGGTAGTAAACAGTGATTTGTTCCCAGTCATGTGCTTGGAGCATCCACTATCAACAAACGAAGTTGATAGATGCTCCCCCTCAACCAATGCCTACAATACACGAAAAATAGAGGTTTTAGGTACCCAAATCTTGGGACCTAATGCTTCTACAACGAAAGACCTAGGAACCCATGCCTTGGTCATACCTTTCCTAGTTCCATGAACTCTAGAAACATGTGATCTACTATTTTGAGTTCTAGACATTAGAGAAATGAAACTCGACTCCTTGGGTTGATACCCTAACCCGGCTTTGTTGTAAACTGCCCTTTGGGCATTTAGAATCATGTCTAGAGTCTTAGAGCTAGTTGAGAATTTCTCAAGCATTTTCTTGAGTTTCTCAACCTCACCCTTTAAGGCCTTGTTCTCATCCTCAAGGACTTCTAGATGTAGGTCATCGACCTCATCTTCCCTAAGGGTCCTTAAGGTTTTTACTTCTTCTTTCAACAATTTATTTTCTGTTTTTGACTTTTTAAGCAATGTAGATAAGTGAGTGATAGTTTTATAACACTTTTCTATATGAGAAGAGGTTACCTCTTCATCATCCGAAGATGATGAAGCCGTGGTTGAAGCGCTTGAGTCATCACTCTCAGATTCTGACTCTTCCCTTGCCATGAGTGCCAATTGCCGAGTGCTCTTTTCCATCTTCTCTTCTTCCTCCGATGAGCTTGATGAGGACTCATCCCAAGTGGCCTTGAGAGCCTTCTTCTTCTTGGCTCTTTCCTCCTTCCTTTTGGCTCGTTCCTCCTTCCTCTTTAGTTTCGGACACTCGCTCCGAATGTGTCCTTTCTTGCTACACTCATAACATGTAATATTAGATTTATCAAAATTTTGATCATTAGTTTTACCTTTTCCTTTGTATCTTCGGCTTCTTCTCATAATCCTTCTTACGAAGTTCGCCATCTCACTTGACGATGACCCACTTTCATCATCAGATTCAGAAGAAGAGGTGGATGAGGAAATCTCCTTTTCCTTCTTCTTTTCCTTCTTCCTTCTTCCATCCTTGCTCTTTGGTCCTGCAAATAAAGCAATACCCTTCTCTTTTTGACCTTTGTTAGCAAGCTCATGAAGTTCCATCTCACAGAAAAATTCATCTAGTTTAACAATGGAAAGATCCTTGGATACCTTGTAGGCATCTACCATGGATGACCACAAGGCATTCCTAGGAAAAGATTTAAGAGCGTACCTTACTAAGTCACGGTTTTCTACCCGTTCATCCACGGAGTGGAGACCATTGATGATCTCCTTGAATCTCCCATGAAGTTCACTCACCGTTTCATTGTCCTTCATGGTTAGATTTTGGAGCTGATTCAAGAATAGGTCCCTCTTGGCAATCCGAGAATCCCGAGTTCCCTCTTGGAGCTCGATGAGTTTGTTCCATAGGTCTCTTGCACTTGAGAACGGACCTACCTTGACGAGTTGGTCCTTGGCGATTCCACATTGCAAGGTGACCATAGCCTTGGCATCGGCTTGTGCTTTGCGGAGTTGTTCGGTAGACCACTTTGACGACTCGAGTTCCTTACCTTCTTCATCCTTTGGTGGTGTGAAACCTTCCTTGACTGAGAACCACATGGCTATGTCGGTTTTGAGGTAGTACTCCATGCGGCCCTTCCAATATTGAAAATCTGCTCCTTCGAAGTAAGGTGGACGGTTGGTGCTAAATCCCTCCTTCATGGCCATTGTTTTGCTCTTTGGGTTGTTAAGCCGAAATGAAGAGCACCAGGCTCTGATACCACTTGTTGGGACCTTAGATGGCTAGAGGGGGGTGAATAGCCTCTTTGAAAAACACTAAACAACACTTTCTTCAAGAACTTGTTAGCACAGCGGAATTAGAAAACTAAAACAAGAAAACACAGCACACTAACTCAGAGATTTACAAGGTTCGGGGATAACTTGCCCCTACTCCTCGGCATGTCCGTAAGGTGGACGAATCCTCTTGATCTTTCGGTAGATCACACCCCGGAAGCTATCCGGCTAAAAGGATTCTCCTTCTCGGTGGAGTAACCTCTCCACAAAGTCTTTAACAGCAGTAAGAAATTTAAGCACAAGACTTACAGTAGTGGCTTAAGTGAAAATGATCAAAGGAAGCTCACACCCACAATCAGCGAAGAACAAGCACACTGCTTCAATCTTCAGAGTTTTTCTCCACAGTTTTTCACAGCAAGAGCACAAAAAGCCTTATCCCGAGAGCCTCTCCTCTCCACCTTCATATGCCTCTCTGCTCTGTAACGGATCTCTGCCAAACCTGCAGCAAATCCCTGCAAATCCCTGCAACCGTCCACGACGTCGCCAATCACACTTCTTCCTTGTCTGATTGTCTCAGCTCCCACCAATGGCATCCTCGTTTCCACTGGTACCTCTGAGCTTGAACCTATCAGCACAAGTCAAGCTGATTTCGACCAAACGGCTGCCAGCAGATCGCAAACGAGACGTTGCTACCAAAAACTGGTTTGTCCGCAGCGAGACACAGCAAAAGCTTTTTGTTGCCTTCTACTAATGATCCTTAATTTGAATTCACCCAACATCGTAATCTGTAACCTGAAACTTCGAGAAAACTTGCAGCAGATGGTTAGAAACGAAATAGGTAAAAGCAATTGCGAATCAGAAACAATAAGAGAAAGCGCATGCAAAACAGCCATACCGTGGATCGGCCGCCAGACCGATCCACGCTTATTTATCGTCACCGATCGGTTCGGGACCGATCAGTGCTTGTCTCGATCGGTCCCAAGACCGATCCACCCTTCACGCGAATCTGGTGGTCTGTGGACCGATCAGAACTCAGCTGGATCGGTCCGTAAGACCGATCGATCCACCGAGCTATCGAGATCATCTGATCGGTCCCCGACCGACAAGATCCACTCGCAGCTATCGAGTGTTATCCGATCGGTCCTCGACCGACAAGATACACTCGCAGTTATCGAGTGTTGCCTCGATCGGTCCCCGCATCGATCAGAAACCGGATCGGCCTGCACCGATCAGCCGCTATCAGCACCGATCGGTCCGCATCGATCCAAAATCGTGAGTCTCGAGTCAAGCTTCCAAGCTTGCTGCCCTCACCCCAGACGGTCCAGAGAGCGAACCCTCTCCGACCATACATGCCAAGCTTCCACACTTGGACTTCCCAATTGCCTGGTTTCACTCACCAGGACTTTCCAAATGCCTAACATCCCAGTTAGGACTTTCCCACTGCCTGGCTTCACTCACCAGGACTTTCCAAATGCCTAACATCCCAGTTAGGACTTTCCCACTGCCTGGCTTCACTCACCAGGACTTTCCCGTGCCAAGCTCCTCGCTTGGACTTTTCCCAATCAGGTCAATCAGGTTAACCAAGTCAACCTTGATTAGCAATTAGTCTGAGTTAATTTAATATCTGATTCAAACTTAAATCAGTGTCAACATCAAAACAACATCCAGGTCAGACTGTATCAACACTAGCACCCTCGACCGAAATGCCTTCAAATGAGGTGCCTTTTGCTCACTTATCTCCCGCCCGAGCAGAGCATGTCTGGGAGGAAGCACCAAAGCAATCATCTAAGCGGATCTTGTCCACTCTTCCTTCTACTAGCCCCATACCAGACCCCCCTTAAACACAAGAGGTGATCTCCCTTTTGGACTAGTTGATAGGCTTCGTCATATCTCTCTATGCGAAGACTCCTTCAGGCTTTGTCGTGCCAAGAAAACCCATCAATTTTCAACTACTTTTGACGTGCCATTCACCCAGGCCATAACATCTCCCTCAACCACTATGACTGGACAGATAGTTCTAAGGGGTCACTTAACATAGGCCTGGGAGGATGCTGGAAACCAACTTAGCTAGCAAACTCCTAAGGAATTAGCAGACAAATATGCTTACTTACGCACCAAGGTGAAGTATTTTAACCTACCCCTTTCCATATTAACTGTTTCTAATGTTATTTATCCTTTCCTTCAGAACTCGATGATTGAGATGAGTGTCAGCCAATAATTATACTCTTTGGCACAGTAAAATGAAACATCGATGCTGAAAGTTTCTGAGGTTGCTTCTGTACCTTCCTCAGAGTGACTGAATAGAATGGAAACCTAGCTCCAAGAGGCTTAATGTCTATCGAAAGATGAGTTTGAGAAGGTGGTCAACTTAAAGGCTGCACTGGAGGCTTCTGAAGCTAAGCTTCAGTTGGAGGCAACCCTTTGGGCAAACCTGAAAGCGGAGTTGGATGAAAAACTGCTGAAACTGATCACCTCTCCTCGCAACCGAGGGAGCAAAAGGCTACACATGAAGCCTAACTTGCCACCCAAGTTTTTTATCTAACTGCTCAAGATGATGAGTGAGATACCCTCTGCTTGGACTTGGCAACCACACAGAATTCTCTATCTTCCAAAGAAAATGAACTGGCGAGTGCTCGATCAATCTGGTGGCCATCCGGGTGGAGTTGGAGACATACCGAGCGGGAGAGGATGAGCACTTTAAGACAAGGAAGAATGCTCTCCTCCAAACACCTAAATTTAATGTTTCCATCACTCGCTCCATCAGCAAAGCACTTCTCCTCAGAGTAGAGGGTGAGGTAGAACAATTAAAGGAAGGTGGTTACTTAACTTCCAATCATCCAGCCCACTTTCTTGACCGCAAGAGGATAAATCATAACTCTCCGCTTGACCTATTTTCGAAACTATTCTGATCTGTTGTGATTTACTTTCTAATCATCTTTTTCTTTGTTTAATGCACTAGAACTCTATGTTTATGTATGCAATCCATATAATTAGACTTTTGGAAAATTTGTTACTTGAATTTACCTTAATTTTGACATTCGAAAAATTTATATTTTTTACCTTTCTTGGGTATGTGCAGTATGCGCTAAGGACATCATAAATCCAAACTAAATCCGGTCGGGCCATATTGAGGTGCAGCTAACTTAGGTAGGTGCATCAACTTTTAGAAATCACTCGGCTTGCCATTCGTCCCCCTCTAAGACCAAGCTGACCATAAAAATATTTGGAAATGGTTGAGCTCAACTTCGTTCGATATCATTGCAGTCTTTAGCGAGTAGGTCGTGGTAGGACTCTATTTCCCCCTTCACCCTTTCTTTATCACAGTTAGCCAATATTTCCATCTGCCACTTCATCAACTTCTCCTCAATTCCCTTCGCATTCTGTGTGGTGCCACCATTGTTTTCCATTTATTTGACCTACTTTTATGCCCTCGTCTATTTCATCATTACTTTTATCCTTAACAAGTGATGGATGACCTATTTTGTTTCTGCGTCCACCTTAAGACGACTTTATTTGATAGGATTCTAGCCCAGAGTAAATGGCGAGATAAATTCTTCTTTATTCGACTCCCAGCCTCTTTGCCTTGCCCCATAACTTGGCAATAACATCTTTCCCCTATTCCAGATTTGGGTAATATTACACCAACCCAGCCTTGCAAAAGTCTTTGGAGAGACTAAAACGTCTAAAATTCAACCAACCTGATCTAACCATAGAGTGTTTGTTATATACTTTTGGGCTTACCTCGATCAACCTTAGGCTAAGCACCACTTTTGGTAGGAAATCTTCATCTCTTCCTTAGTTATTTGTAAAGGTTTTTCTCTTAATATTTAATTATTATTGTAGCGGAGGCTATCATTCTAGTCTTTCTTTTCAAACGTAATCAGCTAAATGATGATGTTTTGAACCAACCGGGGGGGGGGGGGAAGCACTGCTAAAGGATTGTGAAGACGAGCAAGCTTCGCCCTCTGGCTGTTTACCTCTATAGATTCTCCCAAAGGAACCTCCTCCTTTAGCTCTTTTGATTCCGATACTCGTCTCATATTTAAGCACAAAAAGTCCTAGTCAAGGACTTTGGATCTGGATCTACCCAAGCAACCAACCGCCGAGCGGACTTCCTTTGATATGACCAATGCTCCTTTTTCTCGAGGTAAAGAGCTTGGATCTTAAAAATGTTGTTGAACTCATTCTAGAATTGCTATGATGAGGCCGACTATTCTTACACCTGCATCTTATATGATTACCCCAGATATCCAACCCAACGAGACAGTACAAGAACTGTTACCCACTCAACCAACTTTGCCACAAGCTCTGGGCATTTCTTCACTCCCCTCAGGTTTTGAGCAAACTTTTGATACAAGATCGGACGATCATACACCTGGCCACCCAATCGCCGCACGGGATCCAAGGCTAGTCGGGAAAACACCAAAAACTTTGCCCGCTCAACCAATCTCCATTCGTTCAAAGTTACCTAGGGCTTCCCTTACTCTCCCTTCAAGGCCCCGCTCTCCAACAGGTTCTCATCAACATTTTAAATAATCTTATGTATTTCTCAGTCAGCAAGGGATGGAGGCTACTGCTTCATCTTCATATGGGGTATTAAAGTTAAATGACTCCTTAGCCAAATCTTGGTTAAAGGCTCATGAACAATCAAGAGTATCTACTGTATCAAGATGCACAGATGAACATGCCCTAAATGCGACCGCGGTGAGCTTATAATTTAGTATACCTTATGAACTAAGGCTTTATTGACATACCTTATGGTCTAAGACCTCCTTGCTCTTTTTAGTTTTCCACTTCTGGGATGCACTTAAGCTAAATGGATGTGGACTTAGAGCATGCCAACAAAGTTTTGAGAGGGCAAGTAGAAGAATTAAAATCTGTAGCACTCATTCCCAGCACTAAAGCAACTAATTTACGAGGAGAGGTTGAAGCTCAAGTCGAGCAACTCTCAAGTGTGAGGCAGAATCTGAGGGAATCTCAATTACTAGCAGAGTCTTATTATACGAACAAGAAAAGGTTGGAAGTCTTATTATAAACTAGCGAGTCTCAACTTCGAGCAGAGAGGGCCATGAGAGGCAGGGTCATTTCAGACCTAGATCAAAAAACTTCCTTGCTAGAGGAATTAAGGGCTTCTCACATGACTAGCTTCTCTGCACAAACCACTGCATCATATTCCAAGGACTTAATCATACTGGAATAATAGAGAAAATTAGATGCGCAAATGGCCTTGATGGGATCGCTACAAGCTGAGTTAAACTCGACCAAGATTGAGCTGGAGACATACAAGGTTGGAGAGGATGGACATTTTGAGACTAGACGAAAGGTTTATCTCAATTCTCTTAATTTTAGGGCAACATTAGTCAAGAACAACTCCAAGACCCTCACCCATGCAGTCGAGGGAGCTACTAGATAATTAAGGGAGGGTGGCTATTTGTCCACAGAACCCCCCCCCCCCCCCCCCCAAACGATTCATAGATCATCATCGCCTCAATAGAAAGCTCCCTAAAGACATCCTAAGTGAGTTTGACTAGGAGCATGCCCATATTTTTTATGTCATAGCCCCTAATTGGTTGTAAAGCACCCATCAGAATGTTAAAACATTCATTGAACATTATTAAGATGCACCTATTTTCTTGCAAACTTCTAGTATATCTTCAGAACCACCAATACTTTTAAGCTATTTATTGATCCACACCATGATAATCTGAGTGACCAATTTATAGAAATAAATTACAACATAAGGGCTAGAGGATATGTTGAACGATATATTGGCATCGACCATCACAATCAGACTGAATGACTATAATCAGACCGGACTACTATCTCTAGACATATCAGTAGGAATGAATAATAACTTGGGTTAGGTAATGATGCCACCAGTATCAAGCAAGACAAGTAATTATATCCATTTAATAACGAAACTGCAAACAGATCCTTTATAGTAAATTTCTGAGCTGAAGGATAAACTGGGCAGGATAACACTACCAAGTATAATAATTGGGTCGGATAATATAATAATAATTTATTTATAATTTGAATCAGCTTGAAGACTTAAGAGTCTGAGATTTGAAGATGTGAGGGCCTGCTGGTTTATGACCCGGCGACTCAGGAATTTAGAATATAAGAGCCCATAATTTTCATCATTGCTTGCCAGATTGAATAATAGAACTGAGCGGGATAATTATACCGAACAAAAATTTAATAATTCGGACTATAGAAGCATGAGAGCATACTCACTTACAACTCGACCAGTAGCTTGGGAGTCTAAGACTGACCAGTCTGATACCCAGGGGTTAAAAATTTATAGTCGTGAGAGCATGCTAGCTTATAACCCAGCAATGGCTCGGGAGTCTAGGACTGGTTTGATAAAAAATCCGAGACCTCAAAATTTATAGTCGTGAGAGCATGCTTGCTTATAATCTAGTCGGTGGCTCGGTGATATCCATAGATTGTATACACCTTTACATATATTTTGACGCACATTCACGTACTTTTCTTATGATTGATTTATACATTTTCATACCTCTTATCATATTTTCAGTTTAATTACTCTTCTTTGTCAGAGATCTGCTCTTTGTGCGTATTTTTATTTGCAAGAACTACTTTCAAAGTGGAAACAACATTCATCGATTAACCAGAGAGCAAGCAAAGGCCATTGACATCGGCTGTGTGACCCCACACGGCTATGTGGCCGATCCAGGAGCATAGCAGCACAAGGCCGTGTGATCCCATACGACCGTGCAATTCATCTAGAGGCAAAGAAGCACACGACCATGTGATCCCACACGGCTATGGAACTCATCCAGAGCCGAAGAAGAACACAGCCGTGTGAAACCACACGGGCGTGTCACCTGACCAGAAGCTAAGGCGGCTTCGGCCGTGTGGATCTCACACGGCCCTAGCATGGGTTGTGCCATGCCCGTGCCCTATACTATATAAAGGGCTCTTTGCCCCTTTTTGAGGGGAGGAAGCCTCTCCCCTATAGAGGATCATCTTGGTGCCATTTCACCCTGTTCTCATGTTCTATTCAACGATCGGAGGCTAGTTCTTTCATCCCATTGACTCTGGAAGCGAAGTATTGGATCCAAAGATTACTCGACATAATTGGATAAGCTTTCTTCTCCCTCTTTCTTCTAATTGGGTTTGAATGCTTTCTTTCTTCATGTCTTTGGATTCCTTTCTCTCCAATATGAAGTAGATCCATTGTTCTAGGATTAAGGGAGTAGTTATGATTGAGTATTGATGTAATAACTCATGGATATGCCTTTTCTTATCTATATGTTATTATCATGCCTTGTATTTATTTGATCTAATGTGTATGAGATTTGTTTTCACTTTATTGGCATGTTAGATTGAGCGTTTGTGTAGGGATTGTTGATCTCAGAGAAAGAGTGTCCTAGATCGTACGACCGAGGGACCCTAGTGATAGGGGTAACCTGTTTACGGACGTCTAGGATATTTCCTTGAAGAAGAAACAATCCCTCTCAAGGAAGTAAGAAATCGTTCATATTTACTATCTCTATCTCTATAGTTGTTTAATAGGAATGAACTCTTGTGATCTATGACCAAGGTGCCCTAGTGATAGGGGTTAACCATTTCTGAATTTTATAGGAACCATTCCTGTTCGATTCTTAGGGATTTTGACCCAATTTCCATTGCAAGTTTGACTTTGCAAGGGAAAGCTGGTAATAAAATTAACTTCCTACAAGTGCTTGTCAATTGAGGGTAGGCAATTGGTAAATCATGGTATCATTAGTAAACATCACAATAAAACTGAACTCCTAGAACACTTTCCTAACCAAGACTTCCAACACTTTCTCTTATTTTGTCTTCTTGCTTTTTAGTTTGCTCCTTTTCCTTAGTAGTCAATTCTCAGCTATCGATTGTTTAGTTAATTCTACGTTAGATATCACTAGTGCTTATAACCAGTCCCGGTGAGTTCGATATATTTTGTATTATTAACGACATAACCGTGCACTTACTGTTTCATAATAAGTTTTCGGCTCCATTGTCGGGGATTGTGCTTATAAAATTAGTAGGTAATTATTTGAGTTAGACTAGACTTATTTTCTTTTCCAATTTTTAGAAGTTAGATCTTGCAATTTTACTTCCACAATTTAAATTCTGCAACTGTATTTATACAATTTAAATTTCTAGCACTTTATTGTTTTTAACTCTGATCCTTTCTGCATAAAAAATATATAATATTTATTACCTTGTTCTTGCATGCGAAGATCTAATCTTGTAGGAGATCTATTGCCACTCGATCCTTAGATAGACAAGACATTCAGAAGAAGAAAAAACATGCAAAGACTTCAAGCAGAACAGGAAGAATCTGAAATGGCTGACAAACCCTTGAAGGATTACGCAACACCTCATACACGTGGGCTTCAATCTAGCATCACCAGACCACCAACTAAAGCCAATAATTTTGAGATTAAGCCCGCAGTAATCCACATGGTCCAACAAAATATATTTGGAGGAGGACCACATGAAGATCCAAACCAACACTTGGAGTTATTTTACGAGATCTATGGCACAATGAAAATGAATGGAGTTTCAACAGAAACAATGAGATTACTCCTATTTGGATTTTCTTTAAGAGATAGAGTTAAGCAGTGACTTAATTCCTTACTAGTGAATAGCATCGCTTCTTGGGAGCAATGTGAACATCAATTTTTGGATAAGTTTTATCCGCCAAGAAAAATACCTCACATGAGGAACCTGATAGCAAGATTCAAACAAATAGACTCAGAATCACTATTTGAAACATGGGATAGGTTCAAAAATATGCTCAGACAGTGCCCATCATGGGCTTGAAAAGTGGTTAGTTCTGCATATATTTTATAAAGGCATCAATTATCATACAAGTTGTTTCTTGATTCTACAGCAGGAGGGGCACTAATGAACAAGAACTTAGATGAGGCCGAAGATATTATCAAAAGTGTAGCTCTGAACCATCATCAGTGGGCATCTGAAAGATCTGGAGACTCCTTCTCTGGAATTCCAATCAAAGCTTCAGGAAAATTTGATATGGATGTAGTCACTCTTATGTTTGTGAACTGGATGCTTTAACCAAGAAGTTTGAAGCCATGGGAAATATCAAGGCCAATACAATTGTATTTGTATGCGAGACTTGTGGAACTACGGACCATGCTCAAGAACTTGCCCTTTGGGGCCATCTCTACACAAATTAATCATCTTGAGTAATGTGATGCAACAGTCAGCTACAATCAAAGACAGAATAATCTGTACTCAAATACATACAACCCTAGGTGGAAGAATCATCCAAATTTTTCTTGCCGAAATAATCAAGACCAAGGACCATCTACAAGGATAAGGGCAAGCTACCAACCTGGGCAACAAACGCATCAACAACAATCATCACAAGGCAAAATTTGAAAGTTGAGGAGATAAGGGCGGCGACTCTTCCATCTGCGGCGATTCTAGGTCGATTTGGGAGGCCGCTCTTCCATCTGCCCCCCCTTCATTGAAAAAGGAGCTAGCTCCTTCCAAGAAGAGTTTTGCAGATCTTGAGGAGGGATGCAAGTCAGCTACGATCTACAATAATAAACCAGGTATATTCTATTCGGAGGAAGAGATTGCTAGCATGGCTAAACCTTACAAATTTACATTAATCAGAAAGTTTTCTGGCTGGAGGCCAAACAACGCGATTATTTTGTAAGCTTTTGAAAATTTGGGATTGTCTAGCTTCTATAATGTTCATTTTTTCCGTGTGGAATATATTTTATTGCATCTTACTTCTAATGAGGATATGGCTCGTATTTGGGCGCGTGGTATATGGTTCATTGGTGGTGTACCGTTGAGGATTTTTAAGTGGTCTCCTCATTTCTCTTATGAGGCAGAATCTTCTGTTGTGCCCATTTGGATTCAGCTTCCTGATTTTCCTATTCATATGTTTGATAAGAAATGATTGTTTTCTATTGCTCGCATCATTGGTAAACTGATTAAAATCGATGAAGCAACTACAGATCAATCTAGATTGTTTATGGCTCGGGTTTGCGTGGAAATAGATCTTCTAAAGCCAAAGGTTGAAGATTTTTGGATTGGTATTGGGGAGGAAAAGAGGTTACAGAAGGTGGTTTTTGAAAAACATCCTAAATACTGTGTTGATTGCCTGCATCTATGTCATTCTGTTGAGGAATGCTATGTTAATGGTAAGAAGCCAAAACCTATGTGGTGGTCTGATAATATGGAGATCAATGCAGATAATGAGGATTTAAGAGGGGTTATAAATCGAAGGAGGAATGCTGGGAAAGAAAAAGATTTTTTTAGTGATCTGAAAGAGCCAAATCTGGATGTTATTAATAATAAAGAGGTAACAAATCAGGTTTGGATTCCGAAAAAGGGATGTTCTGATAGGATGAAATGGCAGTCAAAGAGGATGATGTTGGTGGAAACAATTTTAAACCTTTTTGTGCTTTGGAGAAAGTGGAGCAAAGTATCATACAAGAAGAAGCAAAATTGAACAGGGATGTGGAGACTATTAATACAGCTGGTGTTCAAGATAGGAATGAAAATTATTTTATTGAGGGGAAGAAAGGTGGTGTTCGATTTGAGGAAGTTGTTCCAGTGATGGGCGTTTCAGCCGGAACTCTGGGGGCTAAGTCCTTTTCAGATATGAATTTTGCACATGCAAATTAGAAGGGTGGAATTGAAATTGAAGATAGGGTCAGTTTATGTGCTGGATTGGTGCAAAAAGTGGCTGGTCAGAAGGAAAAGGTGAAGAATTCCATTCGGGCGGAAGTGGTTTCAATGAAAAAGGCTGGTTCTGGTCCTATAGATTTAAAACTCGGTCTCCTAGTTGTGCCAACCTTATCAGAGAAAGCTGCAGATTTGTCTATACCTGGGGTTTCTTCTATGGGAAAGAGTTTAGCATTTTGTCAGAACCAAATGGCTGACAATGTTGAGCTTTCAGGAGGTACTACTTCCTTATTAGAGGTGCGGGATGGAAGTGTTGGTGGTGGTTTGTCTAAATCATTTGTGGATACAGATGAGTCTAATACTTATGTTTCTGGGCATTTACAAAGAAGCTCTTCTCTGTCAGAATTTTCAAGTATGATCCTTGAGAAAGATGAAGTTTTGTATAAGGAGTTGGTTCTGGTTGTTAATCAAAGGGTAACTCGAAGCAAAGTTAATGTACAAAGAGCTTCTTCAAAAAATTAGATGTCCGGGATAATATGGAATATAAGGGGCATTGGAAATGCCGCATCTCTTAGGAGAGCATTGTTTTTGAAAAAAATACCATCATGCTAATTTTATGGGTATTCTAGAGCCTTTTGTTCCTTTTGATGCTTCTTTTTTCATTAGAAGGTTGGGTTTTAATCATGGTGTTTCTAATTGTTCTAGAAAAATTTGGTTTCTTTGTGATAATAATGTAGATTGTACTGTGCTGATGGAGCAGAAGACTCCATGGGTGTGGTTCTTATCTGATATCTATTGTGGAGCTAAGCTTCCTATACTGGTAGAGCTAAAATGTAATACTTTTCCATATGGGCGAAGACTTGTTAAAATTCATAGTATAGCTGAACAATATATTGGGTGGATTATTGGTAATGGAAATCTGAATTTTTGGCATGATGTATGGTTTGATGGTGGTCCTTTATTTCGGTCTGTTGATATTGTTGGAATTCCTGATGTTTTCGTCTCAAATTTTATGGATGGACAGGGTTGGAATCTGGTTGAACTATGGGGTGCTCTTCCGAATAATATTTTGAATGAAATTGGGGAGGTGCCTATTTTGGTGAATGAGCCGGATAGATTAGTTTGGAGACTTTCTAAAGATGGCAAATTTTCTCTAAAATCGACATGGAATTGCGTTAGAACTTCACAGCAATCCCATTCTATTTGGAGGGCTTGTTGGAGTAGATTGTTAATTCCGAATATTTTTATTTTTGTTTGGAGATTTTTACAAAGAAGATTGCCTGTTGATGATATTTTAATGCAAAGGGAGGTGGGTGGTTTGGCTTCTAAATGCCAATGTTGTGAATCTATAGAAGCTTGGGATCACCTTTTCTTAAAACGAACAATTGCTTTGGAGATTTGGTCCTATTTTGCACACCTTTTTCGGGTTAAAAATTTTGCTATGTTAGAGAGTTAGATGGTTGGTGTTGGATGGCCTTACCAAGGTCATATTCGTGAGGTGATACCTTTTCTTATCATCTGGTTTTTGTGGGAGGCTCAGAATGATTTCAAGCATTGTGATATTTCTCCCTCGGTGCAAAAAGTTATTAAAAATATAAGGAATTATATCTGTCTTGGCAGTGCAGCTGGGTTTATCAAGAGTTGTCATTCGAGAGGCTACATTTTGGTAGCTAAGATGTTGGGTATACATGTTGAAATTAAGTCAATCAACATCGTTTTTATGATAAAAGTTTCATGCCAATGGAGATATCTTTTCTCTTATAAACCCATGATCTTTCTCATGTAGGACTTCCTGCCTGGTGTCTGGTCCTCTTGATCCGAACATAGGAGTTCCCACTTTCTTTGTTCAAGGTCAATATTGTACCCACATGACTCAATCAGATCATAGCTCTTGTGCACAGTCGGCGGTTAAACCTTCTAGCAGTCCGGGCTCTGATATCAATTGTAGGATCGAAAAGAATTTAGATATCTCCACAATTGCATGATATTGTCCACTTTAGGCCTAAACCCTCATGATTTTTCTCTTGGGCTCTCTCCAAAAGGCCTCATGTCAATGGAGATATCTTTTCTCTTATAAACCCATGATCTTTCCCATATGTTTTCAATATGAAACTATATTTACAACCTTATAATCCCAACAGGACTGGGGTGTTTATAAGCTTAATACGGATGGGTGCTCCAAAGGTAATCCAGGTCTTTCTTCTTATGGGTTTATTATTAGAGATTCTAATGGAATGGTTATTAGAGCTATGCATGGTTGTATTGGTATGTGATCAAATGTTAGAGCAGAACTATTTTCCATGTGGAAAGGTTTGCAATTCTGTGTTGATAATCTTCATCTTCCTTTATGGCTTGAATTTGATTCTATAGTTGCTTTACAAATTATTCGTTCTCCTTTTGTGTGCTAGGAACTTAGACATTTGGTTCTGAAGATTAAGAATCTGATTAGTAAGCATAATGTTCGTTGTTCCCATATTTGTAGGGAGGCAAATGTGGCAACTGACTACCTTGCTAACAAAGCCTTTGATTATTCTGAGGATATTGTTTTGTCTAATCACTCTATTAGCAAGGAGCTCTCTGGCATTTGTAAGTTAGAAAGGATTGGTCTTCCTTATGTGAGATTTTCTTGTAAATCTGGCTAGTTTTTGCTGGTCTTCTTTCTCTATGTAGGTTCACTATGCTTGCTGGAGGACTCTGTGGTTTTGTCTGGTTCCTAGTTTGCTTTCTTCTCATTTTGGACCTTTATTAAATGTTCTCTTTGGTCATCCGAGTTAGAATGTGATGAGATACTTGTCACATGAGATCACGGGGTCGAAACTTAAGATAGTTGGGACGTAAATCTCCAGTCCCTGTGTAACTCACCCCACCTGTCACATGTTCGCTCAGGATGCTATGATTTACCTCTCTCGTGATAGCCTTGGGTCGGGTGTAGCGGGGGTACTGGGGGCGAACGATTTAATCTTTTTACCACATGAGAGGAATATATTCACTAATTTTCTGGTGTTCTCTTCTTTTGTGTGATCATTATGTATGAGCTTCTTATGTTCTTATGGAGCTCCTCTTCTTGTGATATTCATGCAATATGCTGTGCGACAGTGATGTTTGAATTGATGAGTGGTCTTGGTTCCGCTTGGTGAATGATGTTTAGTGAATTTTTGGAAAATTTGGAATCATGGTAGTTTCTGGGTTTTAGTGTTGGTTGGTAGGGGTGAACATTCAATTAATTCGGTCCATAAATTAATCGAATTAACTGAATTAACCGAAAACCGATTTAGTGTTAGCTAACCGAATCAAATGAAAGTTTTACTACAATTAAATTAATCGAATCGATTATTTCAGTTAATACCGAATTAACTAAATTTATTTAAAATAATAATAAAAAGAATTTATACAAAATTAATATCAAATTAATCAAATTAACCGAATGTTCACCCCTGCTGACTAGGAGATTTTTTCTATGACTTTACTTTCTATGAAGATTTGCTCTGTTTGTAGAAAGGTGTTGGTGGGAATCATTATTCACTCCGGGTTTCTTTGTTGGGAGTGATCTTGTATTGCTGATGATTGCTGCTGGCTTTCATATCTGGGAGCTGGTTTCTGATGCACATGCTTGATTTTGCTTGAAATGAAGAAATTTCTGTGAGTGTGGTTTTCGTTTCTAGAGATAAGCTAGTGTTTTGGTGGAGCTTCTTTGTCCGTGAAAATGTTGGTGTAATTTGAATATTTGATGTAGCTGGGTTTTTCTTACAAAATATTTGGTTTAATGAGTGTTATGCAGATTTGTGTATTTAAAAAGGAGCTGAGGCTTTTGGGGATTGATTGGGATTGGTGTTCTCTGCTATGGTATAGTCTGGTTTTCTGAGACTTGGTTATTCTATTGGGCCGGTGATGTTTTTTGGATTTTTGTTTGGAATTGATGTATGGGGGTGTTTTGTTGTGGAAGCTGCATGTTTGGCTTGGCTCCACGAAGCTGAGAGCTTTATCAGATTGTATAATGCTTTGGGGTTTTAGTTGGCAGGTTGCACGTCGACGTTGAAAGCAGAGTTGGTTTTGGAGTAGTAAGGAACAGGGAGCTGCTGGAATTTTGTAGATGTTAGGTGGATATGGATGTTGGGGATTTAATTTTTGAAATAGAAGGTTTTTAAGGTAACGGCTGATGTCTTTTTTAAGAAGTTTGTAATACTGTGAGGAGTTGTTTTTAATTTTGAATATTCATATAAATCTTTGGGGGTCTTATAATATGTTGTGTGAGGTTTGGTTTAGTCCACCTCATGCTTTGGTTTTCTTTCATATATGAAATTTTCTTTTGAATAAATAAAAAAATAAAATAAAATAAGCAACCATCACAAGGCTATCAACTATCTAGAATCGAAAAAACACTTGAGGAAGTTCTCTCTGAATAAAGAGAAATACATAATGAAATCAAGCAACTCACTCAGAATGGATAACACTGAAAAGCTTGATGTAAATCCAGTGGAGCACCAAGATATAACTTCCTCCTCATCAAGAGCACCAAGAGCATTCCCAGCAAAGCCTGATGTAAATCCAGTGGAGCATTGCAATCGAATTGAGTTGTGGAGCCGACAGATCTTGGGAGAACCCCAAGTGATTGCTCAAAAATGGATTGACATTCAAGACAAACTCTCTCCCCCCCATACTAAATCGGGTTCAGACCCAAGACAATGAGGAGAATACAAAGAAGGTCGAAGAGATTCTTCCGCTTCTACAACAAAGTCAAATAATTCTCTTTCCTCAAAGGCTAGCGATGTCCCAAAAAGACGAAGAATTCTACAGATTTCTGAAAAAGGTCAAGCACATCTGCATTGAGGTCCCTCTTATTGACTCCCTTCACCAAATACCAAAGTTCGCCAAATTTTTGAAGGGGATAATGTCAAATAGAAGAAAGAAGGGTGAATTCAAGACCGTAGCATTGACAGAAAAGTGCAGCGCGCTGTTTATGGTCACCACTCCCCCAAAGCTCTAAGATCCAGGAAGCTTCTCGATCTTAATTCATAGATAAAGTTTTTTGTGATTTGGGGGCAAGTGTTAGCCTCATTCCATACTTGATCTATAATAAGCTAGGTCTCAAGAACTTGAAACTAACTACTATGATATTGCAATTAGCTGATCACTCATGCAGGTACCCTATGAGTATAGTTGAAGATGTGCCAGTAGAGGTGGGTGGATACATCATACCCACAGATTTTGTTATCTTAGACATGGAGGATCCCAAGATCTCGATAATCCTAGGAAGACCTTTCCTTGCAACTACCGGAGCCATCATTGATGTGAAAAACCACAAGTTATCTCTAGTGATTGGTAATGAGCATTTAGAATTTCATTTATCTGATTCTCCTAACCATGTCTCTTCTTTTCTAAGTAATACTAGTATGGCAGATGCTCCAAGAAATGTGGAATGGAATTTCCATTCTCATGGGAGGGCGCCAGAGGTAGTGCATGATTCGGTAAACTTGGAAGATGACCTCAACCAGTAACAAGAAGTACATCTACCTTACAAGAGCAAAAATGAAGGAAAAAGATGAAGCATCAACCCTAGGAGGGGAATTCGTGCCTCTATGGGTTTAGTTTGTATTAACTGAGACGGAGTCAAGCTAAAGACCTAAAATAAGCGCTTCTTGGGAGGCAACTCAAGGATTTTCTTTTTAGTTAGTTTAATTCATTACTTTGGTTTTCTTAGATAGTCTGCCTAATAAATTTTTCTTTAATATCTTTGTTTTCAAGTTGTGCACTACCTCTACGAGATGGCCATGATCATTTCATGGGCGTGGAGGTATCGGAAGAATCAAAGAGGAGAAAATTTAGCCACTACACAAGCCAAGAAGTCGGTCGTGTGAACCCACACGACCATATGATGCTGGTAGAGGAGGGAACACCACAGGCCGTGTGGATCCCACAGGGCCATGTGGCCCTAGCAGAGAGGAAGAATAACACGACCGTGTGACTTCACACAGCCGTGTGAAGTCACCCGAGCAGAAGAAGACACGGGTTGTGTCAATTGATATGGGCTTGTGGACCAGGCCAAGAAGAAGAAACATCAGGTCGTGCCAATCGACATGACCTACGGCGAAACCCTGAACCAGGCCATGTCTTTAAGACATGACCATGCTGATGCCCGTGTGTGCCGCCACTTCACTAAACTTCACTATTCCTACCTCCTTTTCTCCCCAATCCTTCTCTTTCCCAATTCCACTTCATCCACCTCAAAAATCTAGATCTAAGCCTCATCTTCTCCAAGTTCTAGATCTAGATCTACATCCCAAATCCCAAATCCTAGAAGAAAAGAATCCATCTTCTTCTTCTTCCTCTTCGTCTTCTTCTTCCTCTTTCTTCAAGATCTACCTCTCCCCACAATAACTCTAACTTTTCTTCCAACAATGCCTCATCTGTTGAAAAGACTCCAATGAGGAAGTGGTAGATCTAGCAGAGGAGATGCACCGGAAGGGGATAAGGGTAAAGGAAAAGTTTCTTCATCCAAAGGCAAAGGCAATAGGATGGTACACGACGAAGGTAACGACAATGAATATTGCATTATCTTTAGACATCAAGAACAAAAAGATAGATATGATTCTCTCATCGTTAGAAAAATTGTGTGCACTAAATATATGGATAACACTACCATGGAAATTTTGGGTATTAAGGATGATGTAGATTGGATGATTAATTCTTTTGATTGGAATGACATGATGCACACACACCTACCAACCTTTCCCCGCCTAGTCCTTGAATTTTTAACCTCAATTGATGGCCAGTTTACTTTTGAGGATGATTATATTGGAAATATAAGTTTTATACTAATGAACAAGGATTTTCAATGGGCATTTAGTGATTTTAACATTTGTTTTAGTTTATCTACCAGTGGTGCTCATAGATTTGATCCATCTTTTAATTGGAATGAGTTTTGGAATTCTATTACTGGATCAAAGAACCCGTATGAGCCCTCTAGAGCTAAGGCTTCACACATGCAAAACCTTATTTTTAGATACCTTCACCGAGTTATGAGTAAAACCATATTTGGTAGGGGTGATAGTGATGGGGTAGTTAGAAAGGTGAAACTTTATTCTATTTGAGGTATGCTTAACAAAGTTAATTTTGATTTCGGGTTTTATTTTTCACAAAACCTTGTGAGAGCTGGGAAAGCATCCTCGGGGATGATTATCTTTGATATCTTGATCACCCAAATAGCTATAAATCTGGCCTATGAACTTGAAGAACTGGGAGTAATTCATGGCAACAATAAGATCAATATCGATTTTTGTTTTGCCATGAAGATGATTTGTCGAGATGAGAATAGATTTGCCTTTCCTAGAGAGGATGATTTTCCATTACCTCTTCCTGATCCTGAGTGCACATCAATTCACAACTCCATTAATTGGGTTATCACCGATTCAAATCCAGAGTTTGTTCCCCCACTGATAGGAGACACCAAGACCCACTAGAGGCCTTCGTCATCTGGACACCCACAATCGTCTAGGCATCCGAAACCTTCTAGCCATTCTTTCACCTATGGTAGGGTCCTTCCATATTTGACTTCTCGGACTTCCGTGCCCCTTTAGATTCGCTCTACGAGAAGCATAATACCCAACAACAATTCTTGGAGGGTCACTTCAAGTTGTTTGATGACCAATTCCGAGAGGTACGTGGTCATTTTCAGTTCCAAAAGGACTTCTAAGGCTAGGTGACCAAATTTTTGCAAGATTATGAGGTTGGCCAGGAGAAGATGAGAAATTTTATGGATGACATGAATATCACTAAACAACAGGTAGATGCTCTTTTCCAATACCATTAGCACATTGGTCATTTGCTTGGTATACCCAGTTTTGCCTCCGGTACATGACGAGGACTTTCTTTTCCCTCACTTCCACCACCATATTGATTTTATCGAGACAATGAAAAGTTTAAGTTTGGGGGTGAGTGAGTTTGTGTCTGCATAACCTGAGTCAAGTCTTTTGCATTTCCTTTTCATTTACATTTTTTGCACTTTAGTTTGTTTTTCTTGTTTAACTTCTTTACATTCTAGTTCTTTCTTTACTTTCTTGCTATTGTTTGCACTTTTTCAATTTTGAAAATAATAAAAATTACTTTGTGGCATATTGAGAACATTAAACCTCTCAATTTATTGCTAAACTTGTCTAGTATGTTTAGTGTATCTCTTTTCTCTATCTCTTGCACCATGAAATAAGCTAAGTATTATATGGAGATAAATGTGAGTTTTGGCCTAACCTTAAGGATCTTACCTTCACTTCCTTTAAGCTTGAATGGTAGATACATTTTGGAATAGTCATGATTCATCTAAATTGTTTAGTACTCTTGTTCCCATGATGATTCCTTGATTATATTTTAGTTACTGGATGACCTCGGATCTTGACAGCTCATTTGGAAAAATCAAAATTCCTACATTTGTGTTAGCGCTACACCCTGAAAGCACTAAAAAATATTTGAATAAGGAATAGAAAATAGTTGTCATGAGTGAAAACTAACAATTTACCCCTTTGAGACCAAGTTAACTTACTGGGAAAATAAAGATTATATTTCTCTTGATTCCGAGTACTCCTTTGAGACCTCGTGTAGTTTTAAGGAGTATGAACCAAGTGAGTGGCAGGTAAGTGCCTATCACCGGAAACAATAGGAACTCAATTGGATGATGACTTGACTACGACAGAAACTGAAACTTGAAAAGCTTGAGTCACTTATTGCACTGAGCATAAGAACTTATTCTTAGGTCATGCTTAGTTTACTCCACAATCATGCTCACCAATGAAATTAGTTGATAGAGTTAGACGAGTGCACTAGGGATTATGAAGCTCTATAGGATCACATGGATTTAGATTGTGACATTTTACTTGAGGACAAGCAAAGGTTCAACACTGGGAGTGTGATATACGTAGATTATATGCACCTTTATATATGTTTTGACACACATTCACGTACTTTTCTTATGATTGATTTATTTATTTTCATACCCCTTGTCATTTTTTTCATCTTAATTACTCTTCTTTGTTGAAGATATACTCTTTATGCATATTTCTATTCGCAGGAACTACTTTCAGAGTGGAAACGATGTTCGTCAATGAACCAGAGAGCAAGCAAAGGCCATTGGCACCAGTCGTGTGACCCCACAAGGCCGTGTGGCCGGTCCAGGAGCATAGCAGTACACGGCTGTGTGATCCCACATGGTTGTGCAACTCATCTAGAGGCAAAGAAGCACACGGCCGTGTGATCCCACACGGCTGTTCAACTCATCCAAAGCTGAAGAAGAACTCGGCCATGTGAAACTACACAACCGTGTCACTTGACCAGAAGCCAAGGCGACTTCGACCATGTTGATCTCACACAGCTCTGGCACAGGATGTGCCAAGCTTGTGCCCTGTACTATATAAAGGGCTCTTTGCCCATTTTCGAGGGGAGGAAGCCTCTCCCCTGGAGAGGATCATCTTGGTGTCATTCCACGCCATTCTCATGTTTCGTTTAATGATATGAGGTCGTTCTCAGTTGAAGTTTATTATCCATAACTTTAATTCTTCTTATATATAACTCTTATATATACTAAAATTATGGTTACATCTAATAAATTAGAAATTTTACTATGAGAAATTAGGAATTTTACTATGATATTCAAGACAAGGAATAAAATAAAAATGTTCAACAATAAATGTCACATTTATTAAAAATAAAAATATAGTATCTTTACGATGCTTTATGGGCACTATCCCTAACCCATGTGTCCTCCTCGTCCCAACGTGCCATCCCCACTGATATCTCTCATCCCTTCTCACCCTCTCTTTCATTGTCGCTCATCATTTTCTCCTTTTTCTCACTCTTTTACCGCTGTTGTCCGTCTTTTCTCCTTCCATCTCCTTCTCTCATCTCCTATCCTATTCCTTTGTTCTGCATGTGCCAGCAATGCCAAAGTTGTCCCGCATGCCAATTGAAGTAACAAAATGATACACTTCATTCCTGCCCACCATGATCCAAAACAGCTCAAAGGAAAGGATCTTGCTTTTGTCGAAAGTTGTGTTCTATCCCCTAGTCCCTTTTTTTAGATACCAAGTGAATGTCCAACTCGTAATAACACGCGTCATATAGCTGGAAATAAGCTGTTTGTCTCTTTTATGTTGCCAATGCAATTTGATGCGTCAGCCTCTTGATGGCCAGCTTGGTTAGTGTGGATAAGTTGCTGTTTATACATGTTTGAATTATACATCCCACATGTGTCATCTACTCAGCAAAATTCAAGGGAGTTCTATAGCAATGGTAAAATGGTTAAATTCTTTAATAAATAATTAAGGAATTTAAAATTTAAATCTTAACTAGACATATTATAAGAGATTTTTCCTCTAATAAAAAATATATTTAAGAATATTAACCATTTAAATGAGTTTTCATGACTACTTCCTGATTTATTCTGATAGTCCATAAATTTTTTTTTATAAAACTAGATTGATCACCTCCAAAATTAATCGGTTCGAAGAGTTGGATATCTGGATTACTTAAAAAAATTCAAGGATAAGTTAACCCACAATAAGTGAACACAATATTTTTAATCAATTTAAACTTTTTTCAAAAGACGCCCTTATAGTTGTAAAAGATAATAATGTCATTCTAGACTAACCTCATAGTTCATCTTAAGATTATAAAAAGAGAGATAAATTATGGATGACTACTATTCCGAACAATGACCTAACTACTAATTAGAAATTAATTCCTAGATCTTATAGTGACAATATCTCATATACTAAAAGACGACCTTATGTAACTAGAGGAGGATGAGTATTTCTTATAAAGAGATCCTCATTCTAAATATTGAGTTGATAATATAGTTCTCACATTGCACTTGCCACGACTTTTTGGTAGACTTGTTTCCTCTTGTATGCAAAGAAACTCTGTTCCCTTCACATCGTGCACACATTTTCTGGGATGTGTACGGGCCATCATTTGACAGAGAGGGCTGCTTTCCCCCCCCCCCCGGTCAACCCACCTCCCCTCTCTCTCCCAGCCAAAAGTCGCATGTACCCCCTCCACCTCCCCTTTTTGATTTTTTATTTTTTTTTAATTTCATTTAATTCTGATTTTATTTTAATTTTTTAATTAATTTTATTTAAAAATAACTCTCATACAATTATATTTTTAATTTTATTTAATTTTACTTTTTTAATTAATTTAATTTATTATTTTTTATCAATACTTTATTTTTCAATTTTATATAAATTTTATTTAGTTTTTATTTTTTTAATTAATTTAATTTATTATTTTTTATCAATACTTTATTTTTCAATTTTATATAAATTTTATTTAGTTTTATTTTTTAAATAATTTAATTTATTATTTTTTTCATAATATTTATATTTTTTCAATTGATTTTTTTAAATTTTAATTTTTTATTAATTTTTTTAATCAATTTCTTTATCAAATTTTTTTCAGTTTTATTTTTTTCAATAATTTTTTTATATGTTTATAATCTTTTATTTATTTTTAGTTTATATTTAAAACTAAAAAAAATACTTCCAATTAATAATGAACACATTCATAACTTAGGAACAAATATATTTTTTCCAAATGAAGAGTACATGTAATAATACAAAAAAAACATAAAAACATGTAAAAATAGAAATCTTAATCAATATTGCCTCCAAATTCTGCTCCCGATGCATTTGGTGGTGGTGCACCTATTATTTCGTACCACAAATAAGCGCGTGTCCTGTAACGAGTGACCCATCCTTTAGCTTCATACGATGAATGTTGCCACCACCAAGTTGGAATGGGTGGTACAGGATAATGAGAATATAAGAAAACTTGTACGAAGTGATTGCCAATATGAGCAATAGCTATTTCTCGACGCTCTTGGTTTGGAACTGGAGGAGTTCTTAATGGCAAGTGAGTAAAACAACTCCCAATATTCTCACCAAATGTATGAAGTACAAGATTGTACCTTGATGCGATGACAATTCCCAAAGGCATAGCGTCCATCCAATATATTTCTGGTGCCCACTGCTCGAAATAATTCAATGAGAATAATAGATTGGTTACCAAATTTGGATCTGGATAAAGTTGATCATATAGATCCTTATTTTGT